>NC_081251.1:67129191-68360183 GCF_030490865.1 Poecile atricapillus | reverse complement strand
GGGCATGGCTGCAGGGCACAATGCTCCAGTGTTTGTGCCCAGAACTGCTGGTTCGTCCATAAGGCTGCTCTGGGAGGGATTTCAGCATCTCCCAATCTTGTCTTCACATCCTCCCTTTTTGCACTGTGTTCCCGACCCCTTTACCTGCAGCTTGCTTTTTCCCCCGTCATGGCCACCTGTTTACATAATTTTTACCACAGCCAATTCCTGACACCTGGGCTGCTCAAAATGCTATGCATTAATGTAGCATTGCAGTCTGCCAGACACTGGGGCTGGGAAAAAGTCTGGCTCTCAGAGGTCCCGGATATGTTACCAACTCTATGCACCCTCTTTTACAGACTTTTTATTAATATGGAACTTCCTACTGAATTATAATGCAATTATCATGTATAGTGCTATCATGTACAATGTTGTTTTATAGATCCGACCTGTTTAGACAACACACAAATCACACTGCAACATGCTATGGCAACACCACCATGCAAAACATAGGGGTTTTTGTTTCAAACATTGGGATAGTTTCCTTTGTGGCTGTTTATTTACTTTTAGAGTCCTTTACTGACTTTGTCCCATTGAATTCAAATTTCTTCCTGATTACAGTGGATTCAAAGCATATTACAGGAAGCCTTTACCTATAAAAAAGTAGTTAAAGAATTACTGTTTTGTTTTTAAAAGTGAGATATTCCCACAGCCTCACAAAACTTTCACTGTGTTTGTTTCTTTTTTTGATTACTGGAAAGTATAAATGTATTTTTTAAATACTTGAGGCAATACTCTTGAGCCTCATTGCAGGGGAGACAGTTTCTTTCAACTGCTTCTCCTTCCCTAGAAACTGAAAAAACAAAAACCATGATCTTTGCTGAAAGCTCTCATATTGTTCATTTCAACACACACAGCTCCACTAACCAGGTCACAGAAAAAGCCACGGACGCACACGCACACACACACACACAGCAGCGTCACCTGCACAATTCAACAGACAATGCAGACAAACTCGAGTATAATCCAAGATCTTTCTACCTCTTTTCATAACAGGTTAGTGCTCGCCCTCAGTGTTGGTGTACAGTTTTTATGGCATGGAAAAATAGGGATGTTTCTGCCCTACAAAAATAAATGCGTTGAATTCTTTAGTTGGAATTTTCACAATGTAAAAAAAAATAATCCCAAAGAAACTGGATAAGTAAAAAGAATCCCAAGTATCATGAAATCAGTGGATCTTTCGGCAGGTGGCAAAAACCACCAGCCTTCATTTTTTTCTGTCTTTGCGGAATAGCTTTCAAAAGTTATACATTGAAACGAAAAAAAAAAATCAGTTCTTGTAGTCCATTATGAAAATGAATCCAAATCAAACCTTTGCACATAAACTGCATGAATTCTTTGGTCCTGTAGAAGCTGTTAGACATTAAGGAAGATAGGAAGAATATTATTGTTTTTTTTCCCTGTGCCCAATTGAAAAAAGGGGGACAAAGACTTTTTTAGTAAAATAAAAAGAATATAGGATGGAAATCCAATGTATTCAGCAGTTTTAGACTTAGTATTTTACAAGGCACCAGAAAAAGAAACAACATCAAGCACGTTTTCACAGATTTTTTTACTAAAATTATAGGGGGGAAAAGAAAGTGTCTAATTTCATGCTTCCTAATGCAAAAAGCATGGCTCCCAAAGGTCCGTTCCTCCATGTGTGACAATTGAGATCAGTGGGAAAGGGACTAGGGGAGGAGGGGTTGTAATGAAAGCACATTATAAAGCTGTCATTCCCAGGAAAATTCACAAGCTGTGATGAATATACTTTTAACCATCAAATTAGAAAAGCAAAAGGGAGAGTAGGGATCAGTGAGGGGAAGGGGAGAAGGACGTCCCATCAGGCTTACTAGTCTTCCGAGGCAACAAACTTACCACATTGCGTGTGAATTTCTCAAAAGATGTTCGACGATCCAGAGTGTTTTCCAACTTAAATTTGAAATAAATAAAACAAAAGAAACAAAAAGAAAAAGGACGGGGAAAAGAAAAGCAAGAACAATGGAGTAGAAAAGAAAGTTTGATGCAACAGTGGACTGAAAAACAAAGTTTGTATAAATCAGGAAGCAAACACAGGTATGAGGCTGTAATGGGACTTGGCAAAACAGGGGATGGGCAAAACAGATATAGTACTCGACAAAAATAATTTTTTATGGGGATCAAACTGGTTTGAATTTAAAGAAAAACTGAAAGTAAAAAGAAATAATGAAGTGCACATCTTGTGTTAATGAACTGACATTCACAAACTTAAGGACTTCACACGGACAGTTGAAGCTTTCTGGTATTTTCAACATCTCTCTCTATATTGGATCTTCAGAAATCAATGTTTGAACAAAAAACAAAATCACACAGTACTTTCAGATAATTTTAGGTTGTCATTATTAACAATAGAACGCTACGGTGTTAATAACTACCTTGTTCCAGTAACAATCGGGGCCCTGATTTTGCAAGGCACAGGGCTCCCAACTGATTCTAGGAGATTACTGTTTAGAGCCCACTAAGAGAATTATTTATCATCATGGAAATCTGCATTGTAAAAGCTGCTCCACATACTCTGGGCTGCGGCTATTCAGAACCCATTCCACATTCTGGAGTTTTCTATGAAAATATTACATTACAAGACATGAACCTCTGTTTGCCAAAGTGTGACATGATCAGTCTTTCAAGTCAGATTCCTAGCCTACTCAAAACTATTCATGTAGTAATAGGGAAAGAAACAAAATTAGGAAGCCCCTATATTTATAGTTGAAGTTAGAAGTTATTCATATGAATAAGATTGTTTCTAAACACATTCTGTAGCTTTCATAGGTGGAATAAAGAGAACAACAATTATTACATAAGCAAACTTGCAAACATGAAAGACTATTCTTCTGGGATTTTATTTTATTTAATGTATTTGTAAAGCACTTTGCAATTTAAGGTGCTTCATAACAGAGAAAACAGTACAATATGGGATGTAAAAATAAAAATAAGTTTTGCTAGATTAACTTATTGAAACATGCCCGCATGCAGGATATATACACATATATGTATATTGAACTCCTGTGTGTATGTGACCCTCCAAAAACGCCAAGCTGGTCACCTACCAGATATCCAGTTGCACTGGCACAGGGGAGAGAAGACTGAGTATTGTTGCAAACATAACCACTGCTTTGCACAGTGGCAAGACAAAGGCAAGATGGACCAATACCTTTTTCTTGGCCTGTAGCAGCTCCTGGTAGGCACTGGATCGTATAAAACGAGGATAAGAATCACTTTTCATCAGTTTGTAAATGTGCTCCTGAAAAGGAAAAGAGAAGCTGTTACTCCCAGAGAACAGGACACATGTAAAATGGGAGGCAGCCACATGTTTTGGCTGTGGAATGTACGCCAGCTAGCACTATTATGAATAGGAAGTATTAGAGGAGAGCAGGTTTCAGCTCTGAAGCTAAGGCTTAATTGCTTTCTATTTTTAAAGCCAAAATCCCACCCATTTCTTACGTATAATTATACAACACACTATCTTTAATTTATAGACCAAATTTTCCAGTACAAAATTATTTTCTAAGAATTGACAACTGAGTCCTAGCTTCAGACCCCTTACTTGTTAGTTTAGCTAAGTGATGACATTAAGAGCTGTGGGTCCTTCCTCATCAGATTTTCTGAATTAGTTTCTGGAGATACTCTCGTGATTTCAGAGGCTAGGTAGAGGTACTAGGTTTTCAATTCAGCGCCACATATAATGCTTAGGTTACTGAGGATTTCCCCTGGCTACTCTTGAAAACATCCTTTAACAGATGTTTAGTCTGCTCTCCAGCAAACAATATAAAAAGGAAAATACATATGTAAATTGAAAAACTATTTCAGGCTAATCTAATTTTCAAGATATTAATTCTTCAGAGGATTATGAAAATTTGGAAACCTTCATTCAAAAAATAAATGACAAGTGCAGCTTAAAAAACATTTAATTTTGGAACATTCTAATTTCTGAAAAAGATGAGAAACAAAAAACCTGTGATGTAGAACACTTGATAATTCTAGTTCTGATTATATGCTAAAGATTTGTAGAAAAAGCAACCAGAATATAAAACACTCTCAAAAATATTTTTTAAAAGTCCTGAATCATGTTAGCTATCTTCATGGAGTTTTTCTTTTACTCAAATTCTATTTTTTACTGTCGGAAACCTGTAGCCCAGCAATTGGGAAACAGCAAACAAACTAGAAAGAAAATACTGTTTCTCAGCTTGATAGTGAATAAAATTAGTGAGCACAAAAAAACCCCAAAACAAACAAACAAAAAAACCTCAAGCAAAACTCCCCACACCTTGTCTGAGAATTAAGGCAAGGTAAAATTAGAACTGATATTTAATTTTTGCTGTATTAAAAACCATAAAAATTATTCTAAATGTGTTTCATTGTATTTCTTACACTAAGCAGAGAAATTCTGATGTACATTCAGAACTTAGACTGGTTTATTTGGAGCAAGTTTTTTTTCACTCAGTGTCTGTGAAAGCAGACAATGAATGCAGTTAACAGAGAGCAAAAAGTGGTAATAGGTATTAAACTTTAATTTCTGTACAAGAAATATGCCTGTAAAAGCTAGAATAAATTGGGCTGCATTATTATTGTTAATGTACACATTAGCCAGGACACGTTAATGCACATATTTAGTGCAATCAGGCTATTTTTACATACATGTCCCCTTTTACTTATGTGTCTGCATTTGACATGGAGTTTCATCTGTCAGTATTTCCAGTCCAGAAATGCTTTTCATACATTTTTAATAACAGTTAAATGACCCACCAACTGCCAGAATGGCACACCAGCGGTCTCCTTCCCAGCTGGCAGGTCAAAAAAAGCCTGTTGCAGAGGCAGAGCCCTAATCCTGACAAAACCCTTCACCTCAGACAGGACACTTTAAAGCTCCTGAAGCTTCAAGTGAGAACACAGCAGGAGCAGCCTGTCCTTTTTCCAGAGAAATTAAGGCTTCCAGGTTTAAGGTTTTTTGCTGAACTAGATGAACTAAGCAGAAGTCCTCTCCAGGTGGCAAAGTCCTGATTGCATAAATACTGAGTACTCCAAGTCTTTTATAAATGAAGAACAAAATTCCAAGATAAATCTGGCAGTAAAAGAGTATTGAAATTTTACACTTATTATGTATTAAAAAAACCATAAATAATACTGGCAAGGAATTTAAATGTCCATTAGTCACTCAACTGCAAAGACATATTTTTTAAAACCTTCAATCTTGCTCTGTTGTTTACTTTTGCTGTTTACATCTTTGCTATACACTGCGTTCTTAAATCTCCAGGGGTCAGCAGATGTAAGCAAAACCTGTATGTTTGGTTTAATGCACAGTACTTCAAAATAGTGGCTATTTCATAGGGTCTAATGAAAATTTTATTGTTTCTTCATAGGTTGCTAGTCTCATAATGGAAAAATGAAAAGGAGGTAAAATTATTCCACTTCCTATTTAGGGAAGAGGCATTCTCCCAAAAAGTGGAAAGCCTCAATTCAATTCCCTTCCTCTCCTTCATGGGGCCATTAGCAGCTCCCAAGATGATGACCTAATAATCAAGATGCAGGAAATTCTGCAGGGATATGACCTCAGTCTCTCCTTCTGACACCATTTCACTTTGCATTAATAATTAAATTTTCATCACTGGGCTGCTGAAGAAAATGGAGGATGATACCAGTTCTGCTACTTTTACTGTGGATCCAATTATTTTCTATTGCTTTTCTCAGAAGTCTTCAAAGATGAAATACTAAGTTATAAGTCACATGAAGTGTTGAATTTAATACAAAAGTATTTAATTTTTTCTTCACTATACTCTTTCCTCTATTCAAAGTCCCCTTGAAAACTATTTCTAGCACAGAAGTTTCATTAAGAACTTCTTATGCCTCCTGAAAGAAAGAAAGTTACACATTTGCATTGCCAAAATGGCATTTTAGGAAACAGGAAACATTAACTATCATTTAATTCCCAAATACATCTCATTTTTGTATATAGATTTCACTAGCCAATATTCTTTTTCAAATGTCCATAAACACAATTGCAAACTGACCTGAGCATCTTCAAATGTGTATCTTCCAGGTTCCTTCACATTCTGAGTGGTTTTGTCATAACTTTTTGAATCTAGGTTGATAGCGCTGGGTGCACCTGGAGCAAGAAATTCTTGCCAGATTTCTTGGACACGAGCAGGAACTTCACGGATTGGCCTCTTCTTCAGGTCTTCTACTGCTAACCAGAACCTATGGCACAACACAGCACCTTGACTTCCAGCTCACGATAACCACTAATGAGGTGCTCTCGTTCTTCCTTGCTCTTAAAAAAGAAATTAAGTAACTGACGTTTTCATCTAGATATGATAAAACAAGAAAAGGCTGACTGATTTTATGTTGGGACCAGCATTCTGGTATGCTGTCAAGGCAATCAATGCACCTGAGGAAGCAATTATTAGAAGGCTCTTCATGGGACAGATAGGAAATCCTTCATTACTTATGTATGGTAACATGCTTACAGGAAGATCCCAGATTTAGCTGGAATTAAACTGAGGCTTCATTTTGGCCAAACCACAAGGGCTTATATTATTTATAAATGGACTGCTTTTTGACATTCCTTCAAAAGCTAATAATTATATACTTGCTATCTACACGAATCTCTGAGTCCCACTAAATCCTAAACCATGTAACTCTAATCTTTTACCCACATGCGTACATTGGAAAAGCATTTGTTTTGCTAATTATAATTTAATTTCTCTTTTCAGCATTCCATTCATATGCATATTTTTGCTAAAAATGCTGAATGAAATTACATATTCTCTCTTCTCCTGCTGAGCAAACCAGCACTGGGCAGTCATATATAGTGCAGCCAGTTCACTGTATCCTCATTCAATCTGGAGCAAGATCACTAAAAAGGTCTTGAGCACTTTATGATCATAGCTAACTAGCTGTAAACTTTATTTCATTGTTTCTTCTATTGATGTTCAGACTCTCTCATGGAACAAAATAATCCTAAATTAATTTAGGATCCCATTCTTAGACATGGTTCAAACCTTTTAGCTCTCCCCCAAATCCAAGAACTCAATGGAAGTTTGACTTCAGTAAACATGCAATATATACCATTGCAACTTTTCATTATTGTTCTGACACAGCTATGAAATGGATAAGCTGAGCCTTGAAGTGATTTAACTTTGAAATCAGCTGGATTTTCCAAGGCTCACAAATAAATTGGGTGCACCTTTAAAATGTGGTTGCACTGTGAAATCAACTTAAGCTTGATTTAAGCTGCTGAGTTCAACAAGGATGGGATAGAAGAACAGTGAAACTCTACTCAGACCCCCAAGAAAGCATAATGATACCACCCTCAATCCAAATTCTAATTTGATTATTGCAAAACACTTAAGAGAGGATAGTAAAGCATAGCAAACCTTAGAGTATTCCTGCTACCAGATATTCTTCACTTGAGAAAAATTACCTTTCAGGAAGCAATTATTCCTTCACAGTCCCGTTTTGAAATTTCTTTGTAGCACAGATAGTATAGTCAGCTTCTCACTACCAAGAAGACTATTTTAGGTATCTCTACAACCTTCAATTTCAATAGTACATAAGCAAAATTTTTCATCTAAAATTCTCCAAGAGGCAGAGATGCAATATTGTCCCAGTTTTGCAAATATATTAATAATGTAATAATGTACAGTGGTTTCTCCAAGGTCACAAAGTGGATCTGCGCCAATAAAACTCCAGTTTCAAAACTTGTGGGTAGCCCCACTTTTATATAAGAACTACAGTGTAAATTGAACATAGTTCTGCACAGAGCAGAATGGGGATATATCCTGAGAATCTGATGGCAATGCAGCAAGGAGAAATGCCTGATAACTCATGTTTCAAAACTGCAAAGCTCACAAACTCTAATTCAGTTCACTCTCAAATTTGGGCAGCCTACTTTGGTTTCCTTAAGCTGCTTTCGATATTTGCATTTAAAAGCACATATCCTGCAGTGCTAACCCCTTCAAGTGCATCTTCTGGGATTGACTGGTTACTCATGTGTCTCCAAGTCAGGTAAGGAACACAAAAATTAAAGGGAAGGATGCTCTTTGTAAACATACATTTTCTATCTCCCTGCAGACATCCTGTAGATCTAGCTCAGAGATGTCACTTCCTTTTTTTGTTCCATTGTACCACTGCCAATAATTCTGGAAGTCATTGCAAACATGCCTTAGGATGCTATTTTTTTTGCAAGTAAACTGGTTTCATATAGTGGGTTATAGTCATTTATGGGGAAATAGATGGGAGATAAATTTCAATAAATTTAATTTCTATGCTTGCAGCATAGAATATGGAGGTTGTATAGACCTGTATTCTTACAGGCTAAACACTGGTTCTTTGATAGATTGATTTAATTTTATCCTTCTAACAATAGCTTTCAAAGACTCTAGTAAAAATATGAAACTCTAAATATAGAAACCTCTCTAAAAGTGGGAAGAATTGTGATTTCTGTGTTATGTCTAGGGTGCTTATTTCACAGCCAAGACACATTTTTAGATTTTGATCTACTTATTTATCTTTTAAGAAAAGATGCCTGCCCTCCTCCCACAGAGAGTTGAATTCAAATATTCAAAGTTAGGAAATGACAAAAAATAGGGCTGCCCCCTCACGCATTTTCAAAAATGACTTTTTCCAATATCCCATGGCAACCAACAGCACAGATGAAGTTGAAATGGAGTCAGCAAGACCTCAGCACAGGGCCTCAAATCAGAAGAGCTCCCTGTACCATTTTGCAGCTCTCTGCCCCATGAGCTGTGACCAGAGCAAGGGAAGGCTCCCGTAGCAGAAAGCACACAGTCTGCAACATTAACTATGTGAAGGGCAGGAGAGGGGAGAAGGGGAATTGCATTTTGGGCAATGATGTACACTAACTTGGTGCTACTTAGTGTAAGGAACTAGAACTCAGCTGCCCTTGGATGAAACTGCATCTCCTGTGGGTGAAAGTTTGCTTTTGCCATGGAGACCCTTTCTAGCAGATGCTCAGCGCTGTTTGAACAGAGACCTGAGTAGCTGAGTGTAAACCTCGCTGCTGTCTTCTACTCCAGCATTTGGGCTGCTGGAGTCACACAGCAGACACACAGCAGAGTGAGAGTGTGTAGTATATGGTAGTAGTACATCCAGCCACATGCACTGGTAAAATACATGTTGCAAGATATCTGGGGATTACGTCCTACAGCTGGATTACTTTCAAAGCCATGGTGGCCTCATGGATAAATAGCACAGCTGCAACACAGCTTCTGTCCCATCAACTGACCTAAATGTCAGGTGCAGCCAGATTCCAGACCAAGCTAATCAGTTAAATTTAGCCCACAGGAACAAAGAGTGGGAGAAGGGCTGCAGTGGTTCTCCATGAAATTTGTGAGGTACAGTGTGGAAACACTGAAGTGATAATTATGTGAACTTTGCATTCAGTGCATGTGACACAAAAAGCAAGAGGCCAGACTTTTCAGCATTTTTAGAAAAATAGCAAACAAAATCCTAAACAAACTCTATTAACAGAATCATGTAATATTTTTCCAGGGGCAGGAAACACCGCTCTCAGATTTCTAGAGTCCACCTTGCCAAGCTTCAAGGCATAGTAGTACTGAAGGATTTCAAGAATATGACAGAGAAACTCATTAAATCTTGCAACTAGTTCTTTCCCATCTACTCTGCAGAAATGGCAAAATTGCTGGCACTCGATATTTAAGCTTGAGTCTGAATGACAAATAACTCACATGCAATTTCAGCTCTGAGGATTAAATTTTGGTCAAGTTCTTAGCATCCACAACAGGGCCTCATAATCACCAGTGTAAAGGATAAACACCTCAAAAAATGTCAGCCTGCAGGGGAATGGTCAGACAAAAATTATTGAGGGAAAACATCCAAATCTAACAAATTTCTCAATGCCTCTCTTCTTTTTCTGGATAACAAGAATGCAAAGTCCCTTTTCCCTACTAGTCACATATTGCAGACCTAAGAAATGAGCATCAAAGGAGGGGCAAGGGGTCCAGTGGCTTTTCCTTCTGTGTATCATGGAACCTAACCTGTCACCACTCTCCACTAACCAAGGAGGTTTTTCAGTCTTAGAGCTGCTCTGGAGATCATACCCACTACAATACTGCATTAGGATTCGGACAGGCTTTCAGGCTGGCAGGTCTGAAATGATTTAATCTTTACAGGCTCTAATTCCTACAAAATAACCAGTTGGGAGCATAGTCAGCATACAAATATTAACTTTCCAAAGAATTCTTCTGCACTACAGAAAAAGGAAGGACAAGAAGAGGAATACAGTTTCCTACAGAAATTAAAGACATTAGGTCTCCAGGTGCCATGCTGCAGTAAGTTTGATTTCATAAACTCATTCTCTTTGAAAAGTACTTTTTTTAGTACTTGGAAAACCTTCTGACCAAGCTCAATAGTACTGGATCATACTCAAATTTTAGTCTTGTGCATTTTAAACAATGGTCACCATTTTTGTAATAGGCATTGGGAATTTCATAAATCTGTTATCCAATTCATATGTTACTTTAGCTATTTGTTCTGTGTATTGAGCAGCATACAAAACCATTCTTCCAAAAAATCTGCATGGTAACAAGAGAGACCACAAGTCATACCCTGCATTAGGTGAGTGCAGAATCCAACCTGCAAACTGCAGGCACTCTGTAATGAAGTTACTGCACTGATAGAACTGCTTAGACAGTTTTATTCCTTTGCTATGCTTTTCAAAACTCCTTCAGAGAGTGAAATACTAATAAGCTCCATTTACAGGCAAAGATAAAAGCACAGACATACAAAGTAAGAAGGGGAAACCTGGTTATATTTCTGATCATTGCACAATCCTTAATATTAAACCACAGCTAAAGTTCCTTTATCCCTGCTGTGTTCTTTGAGACAGGATCTGTATCCACCAAGAATGATATTGTCAGATACCTCAGTTGAAGTTAATGTAACTCTAACACTGGGATTTTTGCTATATAACATCATTACACTTGAATAGAAATGGTGTATCTGGTAGACTTATCATTTCATGGTTTTGGTACTTGTTTCACCAAATGAGGTATAAAACATCTAATCTACTAATACTGAAGCTCCTGTCATGCCTGCAGTCCGTGCTGTATGCTGTGTACTCGGCTTGAAAGCTCAAAAGCAGGGTCCCAGCTGCCTATCCAACTATAGGCTTGGCAGTGTTGTACATTTTATGATTAGCTCTGTAAAAGTACAAGAACCAGCAACTGATTTGAGTTGAATTTGTTGCAGTGGGAAGATGTGGGTGGACATAATTATTTTTCTCAAGGTGGCTGTCAAAATAAAAATTTAAAAAATACCACTAAAAACCTCCAAATTACCATGATGGGGTTAACAGGTGAGCAACAAAAGTGGTCGCCTTCTAAGGTTTATTTAGTGGTAATGCTTGAAATCATTAAGCTTTTAACTTCTGTTATTGACATCTAAAACATTTTGACAGCCATGCACAACAAGCTTTACAAATTCATGTTTTCTACCCCAAATTTAGTATGTGAACCTAATGGATTGATTTCCCTACAGTTTGGGAATTTACAAACATAATTCTGAGCTTCTGAGGCAGTTTTCCTTCAGTTAATTATCACAGAAAGCACCTTTTCAGAGCAAATTTATCCCCTGCCTGGCCTTTAATATCATATCCACCATTACTCAGACATTTTATAATGCAAATTTAAGAATTTAGAGGAAGAGACAGAAGAGTAGATGGCATGTCAAGGAATCATCTCTGAAGAAATTACTTGAGAGAATTTTTCTAGATCAGTTACTTGCAGTTTGCCGGTATTTAGTGTTGTAAATAGGATTAGACGAAAGAGTTAGGGATTATGCGGTAACAGTCTAGTTGGCAGAGAGACAAATTAATCAGAGAAAAGCACCAGAAACTGCAGCACACACTGGGCTCAATAGGTTCATGTTTGAACAGCTGCTCTCCATAATAAATTACCAGGATGCTCTTTAAATAATAATTAAAAAAAAAATACTTTTCCTTTTCTTGGTCTTATTCTGATTTTTAAAAATTCATTTTACCAACTGGAGTTTTTAGTAAGAAAAATCTGCATCTGTGACAAATAAAGTCATCAACATACACATACAGGTCAGACTGTATTTGTGATGCAAAATCAATGCTTGAATATGAATACGGTCAGCAACTTAAAGAACTCCAACTCCAATTATTCTGCTGACAAATTTAAATTAACAACAAGGAGATCTGTGCAATTAATCAGCATTTATAAATCAACACCATAAATATTAAATGCCGCTTGTAAGATGCTACAAAAGCATAATTTTAGTATGAATAGCTGTGCTGCACCACTTTAGAGTGAGAATTGGCATAAGAAAAAAGTAGGTTAGGATTATTCTGAGTTCTAGAACATAAATGCAAATAGGATTTATACTACTTATGTTATTGGAGAATGGAAAGTGATACATATGACATCTGACAAGAAGGTGGAATTAAGAGAAAAACATGTTGCCTATATTTTTGTACTATGCTCAGCTTAATTTGTCTGTCTATAGAAGGGCTGTTATTAATCTCTCTGAAATAACTCTTACTGAAATATGACTTTCTTAAAACAGCAAAACAAAACATGCTATTAACCAATGGATGGACCATAATTTTTAAAATCAAATAATTTTTCCCCTCACTTAAAAGTAGTTCTGTAAATACACTTTCAAAAACGTGCCCTACATGCTTCATACTCTAGGAACACTTTACCATTTTACAGTTAGTGAGGAATTTGAGAGATAGATGTCACCCAACTTCAGCTGTGTCACATGCACAAATACTAGAATATTGGCAGAGATTTTCAAAATGATCCCCAGAAACCAATGATGAAAGTCTGTAGATTTTACTTTTAGATCCTTTATTTATTTTTAAACTTATTTATTTTCATTTTACTCTTCTCATAATATTTGATTAAATATATTGAACAGGCTTTGAATGAGTCAGTTTTATATCTGTTTAAAAGACAAGCTGAGAGAAAAGCTCTTACATAAGTAGTTTGACCAAAATTTGAATATGAATGGAAAAATATGCTTCATGCGAGTCTCTGTTAACTATGTTAATATTTCTCTCAGCCTGTACATGAAAGTGGGCTGCAATCTGCATGAATTAATTCTGAAAGGTGAGGAAAATTTTTAAAGGGGTCAAAAATCGGAAAGTATCAGGAACAAAAAAAACAAAGCAAAAACCAAATATAACTTACAAGCTATTATAAAATAATGTAGCTCTCATTTACCTTAAATTTTCTGAACTGAATTCTGACTCCAAGAATTTCAGAAACTGCTCTCTTCCCACAGGGTCTTTCAAAGCTTCATCCATGCCAAATCCCCATCGTTTCACTCTCTGCTGTCCTGGCTCTTTGCTACAGAAGAAAAAACAACAGAATCCAAAGTGGGCAATACCTCAGTATTCTAACAATCTAACAATTAATTAAATTATTAATCATAATTTAGACTAACTCCTAAAGTTCCATGGTTTTCTCACTTTTTTCTCACTGTGCAATGTTCAGCAATGAGCAAACAGACTGCTAAGATGAAGGTAATACATAGAAAAATAAAGATTTCCAACCAGAAATGTTATCAGAATTAAAAAAACCTTTTTTTCACCACACTAGAAGCCTGGAAACTGGTTACTGTAACATTTCACACAGACTTATTAATCTGTAGGACTTCCCATCTTACAAAACTGTAAAACTTTGGAAAGACCAAAAGGATACTGCATTGCCCTTCTGCCTCAGTATTTTTCCTGCAGTACCTCTGTCTGAAATCTTCACCTTTTCAGAAAAGCATGCTATACTCCCTTACTTCCAAAGAAGAAATAAAATTATATACCTTGCCTCCAGTTCCCAGAAAGTGGTGTCATCTGATATCCAAGGGTTTGAGGGATCAGGGGGCACAAGAAAAGGATCATATTCCAAATACTGCTCTGTATAAGCTAATAGACTAGGAAAACAAAAGCATCAAACGTCATGTCAGGAGGAGAAGAAACCTGATCACGTTACCCTGGTTAACAAGTTACCTTGCATCAACTGAACCATGGTAATTGTGTATGCACACACCCAGAAGGCAGCTACAAGCTCAGGGTGAAATAGGTTTGCACAAGCTGTTTGAAAGTGGACCATTGAAGACAGAGGGGTGGCTCAGGTCTACCAAGAGTAGAAATAAAATAAGCTTCCCTAATACTTCCACATAGCTCCATTTAAGGTTCCTTTAGGCATTAATGAATTAGATCATACAACCTCTTCCATGCACATTTTTTTTCATAAAGGAACATGTTTTATATCCCTGTGGTTTTAATCATCAGTTTCCTTAAAATCTGTTCTAAAACACTGCATGTTACGCAGGTTATATTTATTAGCCCTGCAGCTGCTAGTACTCATTTTTTCTTAAATATAATTAATATTTTTATTTTTTCCTAATCAAAGGACATTATTCGCAGGTTTACTTTTTCAAAAATAAATACTTCTTTTCCACATTTTTTTTAATATTCAGGAATTGGTCTGACTCGGTTGCACACACTAAAACTTTGCTTGTGTTCTGGTAATTTACATCTCCATTGTCCTTATTTATGCTTGCTTTCCTTTGGCCTCATAATTTTTGTAAAATTATTGCCAAGTGAGGACAACTATTCTTTCTTTTCAATTCCTATTATATTTAGTGTAAATTATATTTCTGCTGTTCAGCTAACAAAAAAAATCTTAACCTGCTCTCTTTTTAAATATTTATATGTATTTGCACATGTATGCACACATACACACATATAAGCAGATATATATACACAAATATTTATTGAGAAGATGAAGAGCAATTTGTATTTGGCCTTATTTTCTTTACTAAGCCCTATGTAGCTCAATTTTCTGTAATGTTGGGCTTTTTGTTTGATTTGCTTTCTAGGCCCTTCCTGACAAATTTTGGTCTTATTTGGAGACAGATTCCTATCAGTGTTATATCTCTGACCCAATCTGAGCCCAAACTCACATTGTTCAAGCACTGACTGAGCTCCACACCAGCCAGTTTCCCTGCTTCATCAGTGAATAATTCAATCCTTTTGAAATATCAAAACAATAATCCCAGACCTATTCCCATTTAGCCTCTCTGCCAATGAAAGGTGAAACTTGTGATCACTTGGGCAGAGGCTCTTTCAGTGACTTGGGTTTATCAGAAATGTATCATGGAATATCTGGAATATTTTTATCACTAAAAAGAACTTCATACTTCTCCACTTAAACTCTCATCAGTTATTTCTGTGACATCTGAGCTCCCATGTCTCTCTTTGAAGAGCTATTTGCTGCGAATAGCTCTTTGAAGCTATTCCATACTGACATTTTCCCCAGTAGTTATCATTCTAATTGAAAAAAATAGAAAATGTGACAATATACGTACCTCTCTGCAACTTTTGACATTTTTAATCTATGTCTGTCTAATTGCATTTGCCAGTGCTTAATCTGCAAGAAAGGAAGGCAAAGAGTTTTATATGTAATTTATTGCTTGACTCTTTCTGTAACTTTTTTTATCAGGGCTGTAATTGTACCTTAAATTATCCTAGGGCACAGAAGAGAAATATATCTGAATTAAAACAACATTTCACCAGTATAGCTCTAAAATAAATGAAAGTTTTCATTAAATAGAAAAGATCCTACAGAGACAAAAAATGTGCCCAACATAACATAATTTTCCCAAAAGGTTCATCAACAGAAATCCAATTAGCCTTTTTTTTAGATTTTTGAGGAGAACTAATACTTCTTCAGACATTTAACTTCTCCAGACACTAACATCTCAGAAAGAGTAACAAAGTTTTAACAGTAGATAAGTGTGTGAACCTACATGGAGTAGTAAGTATACCCCCAAGCCTCAAATCTGTGTTGAAAGAAGAGCAAGATGTCTGCATTGAGTAGGCCACTCAGTGGCCTACTTCCCACTGCCTTTAGGTGTTTAATGCATGATACAAGAAGTTCAGGTTTTATCTCATTAATTTTGATGAAGTTACGTGTCTAAATCCATATCCCTTGAGATGAGGAAAAGGTTTATGAAATGTTTGCAACAGCTGTTTTGAATAACTTCCCAGTTACAACAATTTTTGGGTGTACACCTAAAAAGTTATTTCCTAAGAAGTTCACTTAAAAGTACAGGTTTGTAGTTATGTTCCAAACCTCTTGGTGTAGTTCATCTTCTGTGGGTGGCTTAGTCTCAGGCACTGGCGTGTGCGTAGGGCTGTGACTTCGAATGTCATTTTGTAAGCCATAGACAGACTATGCAAAAAAATATGGAACAAGGACAGCTGCTTTCAGACAATGCTTTCTACACACACTCATAGTAACTGTGCTCAAGGAGTTAGCCAAGATCATCTTTCCCTAAAGAAACTGCAATAACCCATGTACTCAGATTAAGTCGTGCATCTCCACTGGAGTGTAAAATAAAGACTCCCAAACTCCCACAATTCCATAAAACCACACAACAAAGGATCTACTTTTATTAGGTCTCTATATTAGTATCATAGTAAACATGGGGAATGACACTGAGAGATGCTATAACAGTAAGTGGAGACCACTGGTAGGTGGAATATCCTGAGAGGTACACTGACACAGATTATTTGGATGACTTCCAAAATTGCAATTACTGTCTAGTAAATTACATTAATCTGGACTTTTCACTATCATAAACAAGCCAAGCTAAAACTTTCTCTAAATCCACCTTCCATCTTAAAACATACATTTCTATGGGTCAACATGCAAATGCACCTCAAAGGAAGTACTTTAAAGTGGGAGTGAGTCTACATGGTTATGTTGCAAGGGATTTAAAAGTGTTGAGCCAATCCATCTGTACATTTCTAGAGAAGTTATACTCTAATTACAACCTAGTTTAGATAGAGCTAATTTCTTCCATAATTTCCAGTCATCCATTTGGGGCATAACTGTAAAATAGAGACACTCTTTTCATTAAGACCAGGACAAAAACTGCTGTTCGAGTTTACTCTGAATTTTAATTTTGTTTTTCCTTAATTACTGACAGAAACATTTTCATACGCTTGATTCAATCTCTTAAACAACATGAATAAAGCATGCAAAAATGAATTTTATCTTCAAAATCTCTTTGTATTTCTCCAAGAATCTTATGTGATAGCATTCAATTAGCATTAGAAAATTTGTTAATACTAATTCAACAAAAAGCTTATGAAATATTAATATATGTTCATGCATTTGTTCCTTGCAGCTGTAAGAAAAAAGTGATTTAAGAAATTATGGAAATTCATTCTATAAATTTCCTCCACCTCCTGCTTTTGCTATAATAACCATACTTACCTTTCTTGTTTTATGTGGATTTCTCATTCTTGAAGATTTTTTTATATCCACTTCAGTAGTGTTTACACAGCCAGGCTATTAAAAGAAATAGAAAGAAAAGCAAAAGGCTAAATCTGTGAAGGAACTCTGAGCTACTCCTCTTCAGTGTGAAAGACTGAAAAATAAATTCCACACCATGAAATTGAAATAAAATAAATTGCTAAGATAATGGAAACCAGTCAGTTTCTGCTTTGGTTTTGCCAAGGAAGTAATTCATTACATTCTAGCTATCCCTCTAAGGAGCATGGTTGACCTAATGAGACAAAATAAACAGAATTATGCAATATTCACCTCAGCTGTGAACCTCAGGCTCACTTCAGAAGCATGTGGTTTTAAATTTTTAATGAGAATCTCCCTTTAAAACTAAATTATTTTTTTTTTTAAAAAAGTACCAAAATGGGTTTTGTTTCTTCAGAAAAGAAAGGAAAAAAACTCAAACCAAAACAACAAAACAGGCTTCTGCAGCCTGACCAGAAGATTGAGAGTCTAAATAAAATTACTCTCAACACATCAGATTTGGGTTTCAGTGGTTCATTCTTACATCTCTGTGGCCTCCCAAAGCACACAAATAGTTTCTAGTTTCTCCTAATTCAACTTCCTTTGACACTTACCTCTAAGTACAAAATCTATGTGTAAATCTGTTTTTTACCCATTCCTGGAAACAAATAATATTAGGTGTTTTGCTCTCAGGTGAGTTTTATCTATTGATTTTAGAGGGATTACATTTGACACTGAGTGGAAACAACAAAATCTGCTCTCTAGTGGGAGCAGATTTTTAGTGAAAGTAGGTTGGGATTTTTTTAATGGAAGTAGCTAGATATTGAATTTACTTGCCCAACAGCCAAACTGGACTTATCATTGATCTAATGATACAACCTCTGTCTTCTTATCATAATGGAAAACACTTGATGTGACTGTAAATTTAATATGACAAAATTTTAAAAACTTCTTATATAGCCTAAGAATTTCTTATATAGCTAAGAAAAAAATAGCTTCCATTAAAGAGAGCAATAATACTTTGCATCTGGAAAATATTCTAAGCAACATACTGATTTTTTTTTTAATCTAATATGCTTTTTTAAAATAAATAAATAAATAAGTTTCTGTTTTAAAGTAATCAATTCGTGTGCATTTGATTGTGTAACATTTGAAGTAGAAACAGTTCCTCATTGCTAATGATAGAAAGTAGACAATATGCTTAAGACTGCATCTGACACACAGAATTGGGATGGTATCTTTTGTGCTTCTGAACAAAAATGGGAGGTTTTGAACTCAGAAATAACTTGCAAATCTCAAAGAAAAAGGTTGAAAAATACAAAGTTCTGCATGATGGTCAATTTAAAAGCAGAAAGCAATTTCCCAGGGTAGTATACTGAGATATAAAGTTTAAAAAGAACAAGTGCATCTACTTTAGGATTACAGCAGCAGCTGGCAGTGAAGAAGGCAGGGGCTTTAACAACATCTACAGCCTTTGAATGTAACAATTGGAATAGCAGGCACACTTACATAAGGTACAAACTGTTATTTGTTCAGTTTTCGGTTATGGTTTGTTACAAGCATGTCCTAAAAATGGAAAGGGGCAGAACAAAAGGCATAAACCTCATCTAAAGCATCTTCTTTTTAAAGATTTCAAGCCCACCAGCAGTAAATTGGTACGGACAGATCCCGCGACTTGCCTGCGTAACTTACATGCCAGAATTGTGCAGATTGATGCCAGGGGGACAAGAAATTCTGGGACACTCTTAGAAATGACACAAGGGCAAAGCTTTTGCTGGTTGCAAAGAGGCCAAACCCAGTCCTGAACTTCTACAGCACTTAGTGGATTCTTACTGACACCTGGCTGTTTAAAACCTCTCACGCTGAAGTGAAGTTGCTCGGGTGGGGGCACGCAGGAGAGGCTGTGGGGGGAGAAGCTGGACCAAGGTGGGACTGAAGAGAAGCTGACAGGATGGCAGCCCCAGGAAGGTGGAGGCAGGGAAGCATCAGGAAACTCCAGTGCAGAAGGGGAGGTGGCTAAAGGGTGCATCAACTACTCTGACAACCTGGGGTAACAATAGTAGCTTAAGACATGTATCACTATCTCTATACAACACTGTTCTCATAACTTTGTTTAAATTACATGCAAACACAAAAAATTGCATTATATGAACATTTTGCTAAAATAACTCAGTCTGTTTGGGAAAACCTTTGCTGGACAACATTTAATTTTATTTGTATGCCCTCATTAACATAATAAGTATGTGTTTGAATACAATTATATCCAGCTGTGTTTTCGTGTTGTTTTTTTAACTGTACTACCACAGTTCAAATAGTGAGATGCCTGTCAGAGTGCTCTGCTGCAAGAATCCCATTTAGTGTGTGGTATATAATTTGCATACTAATACTGTAAATAGTTTTCAAACAAATTTCCTGGAAGACTCGAGAACTCCTCTATATGTATAAATGGAGAGCTTATTTCTTTCAGGAGTAGTGTTCTGTGTGAAAACAACTTCCCCCCAGCACACACAAAGGAAAGCCTTGTGACCTTCTTGAATTTATCATACAGCAAAATCATAACCAGGGCAGAATCTAGTCCTCATCAATTTTTAAATATCTGGGTGAAAAACTGTCATACCTTCACTTAGGTTTTTTCCATCCATCTTTTAGCATGTACTTATCTCAAAGTACAAATGCCCTTGTATTAATTTAAATCAAAGGACAGGTCAGTCCAGTTGTGATAAATTCACTGTTGATATAAATGGATACAGATAAATAATATTAAAAAACAAAAGAAGGAAGAAGCCCTGTCTGTAAGCAGAGGAGGTGCCAGAACATACATGTTTTGATCTGGCTATGACCAGCATTTGAAGCAGCCATCTAAGATTACACTGAGTTAAAAAAAATCCATATTGATATCGATGTTCTTTCCCTGCTAACTGTGGCAACAGAGACTAAATGAATTAAGCCCTTCTAATAGTGCTACAGTGTATTAATTTTAGGAAACCTGTAACAACTCTTCAGAAGAATTAATTATTTACATTAAATGGCATGCCTGAGCCATGGTACATTTCCATCCAAGCAGTGCAGAGGATGGAATATTTATAGTCTGCTTGCTGTACAAAGTTGAACCAACTACCCTTTTTATTGCCTGGCCATATAGCCCAAATCAACATCTGTTAATGCCCTTTTTGCATAAAAATTTCTTCGCTATGATGTAATTCTAAAAAGTGCAAAATGCTCAATAGAGAGTAAATTAATATTTGTAATTAGGTCAGCTGAAGTTTTGATGTGGTTTTCTTTCTTTCTCAAAAAAGATGGCAATTGAACTGTGAATCTACTGAAGCCAAAATAACCAGAAGTTTTCTTGTATCTGAGACAAATATACCCCTGTATGTGGGAGGGAATAAGCTCGTGCATTCCGATAGGCAGGGAACTGTCTGTCTGTATTGCTGCTCTGTAGGAAATGATCTGAAGGAGAAGCTGAACATGAGTCAGCAGTATCTCCTTGCAGCAATGCAGACAAACCACATACCCAGCTGCATTAGCAACGGCTTAGCCAGCAGGCAAAGTGCTCATTTCTTTCTACTCAGCATCACATGGAAACTTCCAGAACACCAAGACTACTTTTGAGCTCCAGAAACAACATAAGAAATATATTTCAAATGGGAAAATCCAGTGGAGGAACAGACTTGTTCTATGCTTGCAAAAGGGGAGAGCTAACTGCTGCCTTTTGTGCCTAGAGGGGATTAGAGAGCACTTTTTCCAAAGGTGCACTGTGGAAGGAGAGGAGACAGTAATCTGAAATTGCAGTAAAGGAATTTCCAGTCAGCCATAAAGAAATATACTTCACAATAAAAATAAGAGAGGCTGTGGAATATCCATCCTTGTTGATTTTCAAAACTTGTTTAATCCAAGTGCCCGGACAATCTTATTCACCTTAGCAGTCAGCACTGGTTTGAGCAGGAAGTTGGACTAGAAGACCTCCAGAGGTCCCTCTCAGCCTACTTTTCTGTGGTGCAGGCTACTTTGCAGAAGCTGCAGGGACTGAAATTCAAATCCACTTTACAGAACACTCCAATCACACTGGTGTGAAATTCATCTCTCTACCTTCCCCAGCCCACAAGAGCAGAGTGGAAAGAAGACTGGTATTAGCTTCCTTACTGCTGCCCTGGTCCTGCAGCAGCCTGTGGTGTGTTCTCAACCCATACAAACAAACCTCGGGTTGATTTAAGGAAATGTAATTTCACAGTCTCTTTAGCTAAAAATACATAGGTGCTATTTAAAATAATTGCCTCATTTCAATATGCACACCCATAAATTCAGAGTTCATTAAAGCAGTAAATATTTAGGTAGATTGATTCACATACCTTATGCAATTTCATTGCATTTCAGTGTCAATACACTGTCAAATAGATACTTTTTATTTGTTTCGCAGGCATGGATGCAATTACATGTTAAGTGTAATTGCAAAATACTAGATTTCAAGATCTCCAAGCTTTCAGAATTTAAAGACTGTAAATTTAAATTATGGACCTGGGTTCACAGATGACAGGTCATCTCTTACTGGAAAAGATAAAGTCAGACACACAAACATAAAGAAAAAGCAGAGATTGAAATCTTTCTTTTACATTATGTGAAATAGAAGATTATCACCAAAAATTTAAGCTTAAAATTTGAAATTTTCTGAGTGTCAGATGTTAGAGTTGGATTCTGCAACAATCTATTCTGCTATTTCTGTCATTGCTGCTATTCCTGTCATTTTTCTAGGAGTCTTCTAGCCCTCAACAGTAACTATTCATATCACTTTCTAAAGTATAGAAAAGAAGCTAATTAGGCAGTGAGTGATAAGCAGAACAGCAGAGTTCATTTTATTTGTAGGTTTTCTATTCCAGTTTACTTGTGCAGCTATCTGAACAGTGCATAGTTAAAAATCAAGGGGAGTAGATTATAAAACGGAAGATTACAAAATAAAGAAATGAGGGGAAAAAAAAAAATCAGTGGTACTCAGCTGAAAAAAATCAAAGGAGTTACTAGTTGGAAAAATACCCAGTTTGACTCTGTTGATGTGGGAAAGATTGTTTTTTCTCTTACACAGTCTAGCATCAAAGGAGACATTAAAATCCTTTACTGAGTAAGTTGTCAGTAATGGCTAAAACTGAGGCTCTCATAAAGAAAAACACAGGCTACATTCTTCTGAACTGCACCAATTTTTCATTTCACTGAGATGGAAGTTATTCGAGTGTGCAGAACCCACTAGAGCTTACAAGGAAAAGGTGAGGTTTAAATGATTATCACTGTATTCTGGGATTTTACCTCATTTTACACACTTCAGGATCAACAAATAAAGAGGCTTTTCCAGTGGAAGAGCTGCATTATTAAAACCTTTGCTGGTGCAATAGAAAGTCTCAGAGGAACATTCCAAACATAATGAGTACAAGTGGTCAGGTCTTTTAATAGGATTTGGAAAAATGGCTGTTATCTTAAGGTGCAGTCAAAGGACAAAATTTCAAAATCAGATAAAAATTTCAGCAAACACATGTTTTAAAATGTAGCTCACTTTATAATTAGAGATCAATGAACCTCAATTAAGTGATGAAAAAAATAGACCCAGAAGCCATACCTGCCAGAACCTGCAAATACATAGGGCCATGCACTGATAGTGCTGCTAGGGGAGATCTCACCAGCCCCTGTTATACCACCCAAGGCAGCAAAGACAAACCAGTGATCACAGGGACTGGGCTACAGGAACCACTTCCTTTTTAGTAGAAAAAGGTGCTGTTACTTAAAACTGCAGAACTTAATAATGGGGTTAATTTACAATCAACTAGGCATACCTAATCTGAATCCCTATTATGATCCCCCCTAAAAGTGTATGTTTTTATTAGTATTTCCATTTGGTTCAGCAGTTCTGTGAAAATAATTCTGAGAAGCCAAGTGTGTGAACACTTGACAACACCTTTAGTAACAAGATCCGAGTAAATCAGCAAATGTCTGAAGAAAGAGGGAAAATATTATTCTGAGTTTAAGTATTCTGAAACAAGTGGTGGATTTTATTTTTTCATTATGCAGCGCAATCCCATAACTACAAACTCTAAACTAAATTGGATGGGTCTAGCTACTTAATGATTGTATTATATAATGTTATAGCACTTAGAGTTTCATACACAGGTATAGTAGTATAAAATGAAATTACCATACTACTTGTAGTGGTACCATAGTCCAAGCTTCTGCACAATTAATTTTAGCACAACTATCTCTGAAGACGTGTCCTTTTCATTACATGCAGTGTGACCGGACTTCCAACACCTGCTATTAAATCACAGTGCCTTTGTGGAGGTCCCACTTGCATTATAGCTCTAATGAGAAGCAGACACAGAGAGACTAATATTTGGAATACAGTCCAACAGCCATGGTAACCGCAAAGGTAAATTGTAGTAAGTGTGTAAGTTTGATGACTACTTTGGAAAGAGCTCCTATCAAGACTTCACCTCTCTACAACTCCAGACCAAACTTCTAAAATTAGCTCAGGATGTTACTAGCTTTTCCTACAGACTCTTGTCTGTTAGAAATTACCTCCTCTCAGAAGCACAGCCATATCTTTCAATTACCCTCTATGAAACACAATTTTTAGGGAGTAAATCCCAAGATTGTTCTCAATAGATTCTGTACAAGAAGGATTCATATTTTATTTCTAGAGGCCTCATAAATTTGTCAGATAATCAGGGAAAAGTTATTAAAACCTGCTTGTTCTATCCTTAGATATATTCAATATCAACAGTCTTTTCATTATGTATGTGTTATGCTTCTAAATGCTATCTTTTTTGGAACTCAGGATAGGGTAAATAATTGCAATGTATGGATTCAGTGTAACACTAAAGTAAAGGCATATAACTTGGAACTGGACTTGTGTAGAATAACCTCAAATTTGTTCATATTTCTTAATACAAATCTATTTTTAAAACATGCAATAGATCTGTCATATGCTGCAAATACAGCTGAAAATCGTGATCTACAATCAAGTAGGATAATGGAAACAAATTAGTTATACACAGCTTAACAGCTAAAACCAGCTATCAGCTCATATTAATGTAAAACCTACTGGCTTTTAATTAAGTAAATAAAAGCTTTTCATTTTTTTGTATTCATTTATTGGACTGATATTTCAGACCACAGAATGTTCAATACAAAATCATATTGAGCTTCTTCCTTCAAAGGAAGAGATTATCTTAATTCATAAGAATTAATAAAAACTTTGTTAGGATTAAGTGCTCTCTTCTGTTGAAGGTTTTAGTATAGAATTACGCAGATAGCATAGAATGAATTTAAATGCTCAATACTTCTTCAATAGCTAATTTCATTTTGACTCATTAAAGAACAGAGAAAAATAATAAAAAGTTACAGGCCTACTTGTTAAACTAAAATGAATGAGCAATAAACCTCATTGGGTGATGCACTAGAAATATATTGATAGACAAATCATGAATTTTGCATAAGTCAAACATACTGTAGAGATCCCCACATGGAGGACAGAAAACTTGCCACTGGACCCATGAGTAAAATCAGAACATCCTTTATGCAAGGATTGATTGGGAGATCACTGACTACTACCAAAATAACAGTAGTTCCACTGTTCTGAAATGGACCTAATCAAGACATAGAAAGGTGTGCAACTGACAGATAAATGCTCAACTATGAGCTGTTTCTCTTATTTGGACAAGACAAATGAGGTTCAAACATCATCAGATAAAGGAGAGACATTTGATCAATTAGTTTGATCAAACTTTAATTATGTTCTCCGCAAAGTAAAACTCACAATTTTCAAACTAAGAGATGTGAAGTCTCATGTAGTATACACTTTAGGATTGCTTTAAATTTCAAAGACTTTTAGCATCTTCCCAAGATAAAGAAGCCTACACTGCATCAATTTCCACTTTATAGTTATTTGTCTTCTTAAACTGGAGTTCAGATCTCTTTCCTAAGTACTATCAGACACACAAGGAATTCCACTGGCTGTGCAAATGAAAGACCTGTTTGAAACAGGAGAAAGAGAGACACACAGAACTTTCCACGGAATATAATACTAATAAATGAAACCATAAAATGTATCCATAGGAGACAGAACATCTTGAACAATGATGGTGGTCATATTCTCACACACTTGGTTGTTTAAGGACAGATACTGTTGAGAGCTGAGCTTTCACCTTAAGAAAAAAAGATTTGATCACTGTTTGTTTTGTTTTTTTTAATTAGTAGTCTGTGTGTCACAGAATTACATAATATGCAAAATGAATAAGAAAATTGTGTTAAAATTTAATTCTCGAGACAAGTCATATGAAATTAAAGAAGCTGTACCCAAAAAAATACTACTGCATTGAAGTTCTATGCTTAATTCTTCTTGCAAGTTGATTTAATTTCTAATTAGTTTTAATTTATGATATACCATTTCAGATTTGTAGTGACTGCAGTTTCTGGTTTTCAGAACCAGAAATTGTTGCATAGAAATTAGATCCATTGTATTTATTCAAATGGTATATCAGTAGTATGAATTTTACTTAAGGCTGTATTAAAATGACTTTTGTGTATGTGAAGATTCCAGTATTTGTGACACTATTGCACAAGGAAACCTGTTAAATTTATCTGGTTTTTTTCCCCTTTGCTAAATAATTAGATTCATTATTGCTTGCTCCGTATTTTTTTTTTTTACCGCAAAAGGCAGGAAACTGCTGTTTTACAGACTCTGTACAGAAGAAATTTAGGTTATTCACTTGAAAATAAGTGGCAACAGAACAGTCTAACACATCTCTGAAAATGCTGATGGCAAATATAGGTGACATTTAGAAGTTGATTATATGCCTTTTGACTTATAAGATCTTCAACAAAATGCTTTGGATTAAAGCAGCAAATTTAATTCCCACAGATACAAAGATCAATGTATAAACATTGCATTTATAAAAAAAAATTCCTTATACTTCTTCAGTTTACTTTCCTAGCTCCACAAAGAACTGGGTCTTACTCAAAACCATATTGTCATACCATTTTTCTTGGTGTCCTTCCACCATCTCATCAATTAACTCTTTCACAACTTGTGACCTCTTAATTTTAACTTCCAAAAATTCATTTTGTTACACTGTTGCAAGAAACTTGGCTTCTTTTTCCCCATCTGCCCCACCTTTACTGAAGTATTAGACTAAATAAAATGTTAAATAATGTGAGCACAAAATCTTCTACAAAGGTCTTAGCAGGCCAGCTAGAAGGTTTATAAATATGTGCCTCAATTACATGCAAGTATGGATCATAAACATTATAACCATTTTTTGAAATTAAAACATTGCACGAGGCTTTGTTTCATTACTAGAAGGGCAATTACCTGAGAATGACAATTTCTGTTTTGGCTGCATTCCCTGTCTGCTTGTAAGGATATATGGTCAAACAGGTACAAAAGAAGACATGAAAATTATGTGTCTATATATCACTAGAGAAGTTGGACGACATGATTTACATTTGCCTTCTGAAGATGTTTAAAAATATTCAGAAAATATCATGAAGAAGTAGAGAGAAGGGTTCTCTGGTTAAACAAGTGACTGGCCCAGAAAAGACTAGTACTGAGTGTGAAATGCAAGCATGCACCATCTTATCCTAGGGAAATTCACTGTTTTGACAAGTCTGAGGCTGATCTTGAAGGACAGGATGAAATAATTGTCAAAATACAAAAGAACCCCTTGCCTGGCCCACAACACCTGGTAATGTTACCTGCCAGGTCAGATGTCAAGGGTCATGTTCAGACCACATAAAATACAATTTAAAAAAATAAACAGAGAAAATTAAATTAATGGACATAGAGTCTCATAAAAAGAGAAAGAAGCAAAAGGTGTGGGACATGTGACAAAGTTTTAAATATTTGAAGAACACTGTTTTCCTAGTTTGGTACTAGGAAACAATGGCAAGGAACACCCAAATCCAGAAATTATACAGATTTCAGAATTTTACAACAACAGTGAATTATCATAAACCCACCCTTGCTTTTAATCTTACTGCTTGTCCTTACTAGACATACTCACCCCAGATACCTTGCTGTCCTGTATTAAACCACACAAATACTGCTGTTGCCTTTCATAAAATCATAGAATCATATAAGTTGGAACAGACCTTGAAGGTCATTAAGTCTGACCTTTATCAATATTTTATATCCATTTTTTTCCCAGAGCCAAAATAATCACCATAGTCCAGAAATGGGAATAGAAGTCCTGTGGATTTGGTTTAACCAAGTTATAAAAGGCAGAATGGAAGAACTGGCTCATACTTTGACTCATGCTCATGCTTTATCAAATCATACTATGACTAAACCATAGACAGTGTTTAAACTTTGGAGAGGGACACACACCAATGCAGTTTTCTAGTACATCTGTTGCATATTTCCCATCTTTATTTTAAAAGCAACTGCACAGAAACCTGCTAAATGTGACTGTAATACAACCAGCACAGACTGATGGCAAAGGTCAGAGAGGCCTTGGAGAAAACTAAATGCTTTTTCAAGTTTTTACAGTTACAAAGTATACAGGTGACTTTCAAAAGAAAAGGATACCTCTCCCATTATCTTTTGAATTAGTCTGAATCTCAGCAAGTATCCAAAAGGCCTTTTTTATTGCATTAATGTATTATCTCAGTAAGAAAAGTGAATAATTTGTAGCAGCAAGACATCATTTGTCTTGCTTGTTACCTAAAAGAGTTAATTTTACAGCAAGCCACAGCTTTGACTGAATTTAGCGTGGGTTTGAGGATGTTTTAGGGGATTTACTGCTTTAGTACCCATTTGTCCCTTTTTAACAAGTGTAAGATTATGGGGTTTAAAAAGAGATAATATTCAGGAAAGTCGAAAAAAGTTCTCTTTCAAAGACTTTAATGAGGAGTGCAACATTTCTTTTTGAATAAAAGCAGGTCCTCAATTTCTTTCTCCTGGAAGTAACTCACTGCCCCAATTTAGCTTGATTTATTATTGTTTTTGACTAACACCTTAATCCTCCTAAACAATTTTTGCTTATTTCCACAGTCTGCTATCAACAGAAGTTTCAAAATTATGACAATAATACTCTTTCTAAGCAGGTGAAAAGAAGAGAAAGATTTTTAAAATACGTTTACTCTGCCATCAAAAAGAGACATGCATCACTATATGTGAATAATACTAATTTCAGACCTATGTCAGATACTGGCTCTACCTTGGAAATAACAGCATAGACTTTATTCTAGGCCTGCTGCTCAGGATTGCAAGGGAGTTTTTACAGCTCTCCCTGACACTTGGCTTTTGCTATGGCTGGTATCTGAACAAGTGAAATTAAAACTTGTTTGGGAATGTCTCTGCAAGCTGCAGTTATCTACAAGAAGCTCAGCCATACTCTTTTTAACTGCAATCTAAGATATTTCTACATAAAGCAGAAATTGGGATTTACAGAAGTGACCGAGATTGCACTCCACATACCCTGAAATACACACAACAGCCCCCACTCTTGTCCCCCCCCCATAAGAACCCAAAAAACCCCCACAGGGAAACAGCAATTAAATTAAATTTGTAATGGAAACTAAACAGTGAGATAATAAAACTGTTCTCTAAACTGTCTCTCAGAAGAAAATTGAGGAATAGATGATTATTTGAATAAAACTTTCCAAATCCAATTCCTCTGCCTCATCTCCAAACATCATCTCAGTTGGAAGACCTAGGAAAAAATTATGGGCCAGCCAATCAAAAGTAACAGTCATGATGATTTTCAAGAATTTGTCTGTCCCTCAGACTGCGGCACAAATCTTCTAGAACTTCTGTAATCATCTGCAGGGCTGCCTCCGACTTGGGACCCAAGAAACAATGGTGGTTTTTGAGGCAAGTCCTCTTTGCATGTCCAACCTTGGTTCATTTCCTTTATTTTAAACCTGTGAGTCACAGTGATGTTTCTGATACCTAATCAACCTCTTTTTCTGCATCACCATTTTCCTGGCTCCACTGCCATACAGCTGTTCTCATGTCTCACTTTCCTGTAGTGCATTGCTGCCCTGTTCTCCAGGAATGATGACTTGCTTCCCTCTTCTGCTCCTTTTGTCAACTTAAAGTTGAAATACAATGCAAATTTAATATTCATAGTTTATATTTCACATGTAAATCTTCTGTATCAGTACTGTAGCTGGGTAGGTAACAAATAAAGCAATAAAGCAACTAAGGACCAGGATACCTGTAAGAATACCCTGAAAAAATATTTATTTACTCACCTTCAACCAACCAACCAACAAAAAATAATGAAACATTTGATCCTCAAAACTCATTTTCAGTAAAGAACAAAAATTACACTGGGGTGGATTTTGAACCATGTTGTCACTGCCCCTAGCCTCTGAACTTTTATCAGATGGTGAAACACTGTAAATAAAAAATAAACATTATACACAGATTCTCATCCAAACACTACCTTAAAAAACTATTTTAAAAATTTAGCTGTCCAGCATTGCAGCAGTCATTCATAAGTTTTTGGGAGGCCTTTGGGCAGCTTGAAAATCTATTACAAATTGTA
This sequence comes from Poecile atricapillus, assembly GCF_030490865.1. Classification (NCBI taxonomy): domain Eukaryota; kingdom Metazoa; phylum Chordata; class Aves; order Passeriformes; family Paridae; genus Poecile; species Poecile atricapillus. The sequence continues at coordinate 68,330,272 of NC_081251.1, read as the reverse complement.
TTTAGCTCTACCATCACCCTTCCCTTTTCAGTCTGTTTGTGTTTTATCTTTTGTTCTTTTCAAAAGAAGTTTCTGGTTTTTACTGTGACAGTAAATTCATGATGGTGTTTTCAAAAAAAATTATTTCAATGACTCTTGAGAGTAACAGTGTAGCCAAAGTATGAACTTCTCCATTCTTCCATTTATGTCTTCTAAAGCCAGAAGCCGACATTGCTGACTGTAAGCCAGTCTTTTGCTTCTGATATTTCCTAGGTATGTTTACAGTGAGATTAAAAACATCTGCTGGACCAGGCAGATTTATCCACAGTTCAGCCAAAGCTCTTAATCAGATTCAATTTCCTCTTGTTCTGGTCCCTTTTACTCTCTTGATGTTTCCACAATTCATCTCTTCCAAACCTGAAAATAACATTCTCAGATTCAAAACCTTTAGATCCATTTCTGTAGCAAATATAAAAGCTCTCTGCACCTTCACAGGTCTCAGGTCCACAGATACTTTGTGTTTATTCCCTATCTAGCTCCAATCTACATCAGATGGAAAATTGCTTTCTGTTCTCCTTCCTTGATGTCAGTGATTAGACAATAATGTCTCAGTCTTTTTGCATCTATTTCCCGTGGTTGGAATCTTTCGCACCAATACTGATGCTATTGACCATGTTCAAGTTTTTTATTTTTTATTTAAACTTTCTCATTGTATTCTACTTTTCCACACACGTCATCACCTAATTTTACTTCCCCCACTAAAAGTAGCTTTCCCCAGTGTCAGAGCAGAAGATATAGTTCATGTGTGACTTCACTGGTAATGATACCAAACTGCATAAACAGAAAAGAAAAGCTTAACTCTAGGTATGGTGAAGCAATATTGAGCTGTAGTAACGAAAAAAAAAAAAGTACAGTTTAATTGGAATTATTGTAACAATTGACATTCTTTTTCACAATTCTAGAACTCAAACACAATTGAGTATGTAAGAAATTTTATTTTTTAAAGTTTTGTTTCAGATGGACTTTGACAAAGAACTCAGAAAAATCTTGTTTAGACAGTGTGTGACTCCCATAGCTGAAAGCCAATATCTTTATGTACTTCAGAAATAGCTTGGAAACATAACTAGAGTGAAGTTAAAAGGCTTAGCAAGCAAAAAAGCAGACTAAAAAAGAAAAATAGTCAGAGTTATTTAAGGGTATTTTTAGTTACGCTGATAATTTCGTTTGTGTGACTCATACCCCAGGAAACCTTTGAGATGATAATAGTCAAAGACAGGTACCTTCTGATTCAAGAAACCAGGCACAACACGTCTATTCACTAAAAATCATGAACTTTTGAATGCACACACACCTGAAGTCTACAATATCAGATTCATATAAACTGTAGATCCTTAAAAGAGGGAATCAAGCCCTAACCCCTTGCCCTACTGCTCTTTTCTTGTCTCCAGGCTACCCCAATGCTCCACAGAAGCTGACATTTATCAGCAATCCGGCTCATGGACCCAGCAGCCCCACCAGCACTCACCACTGGACGGTGCACGTCCCAAAATGCTCGCTCCTGACTGTCAAGAATCTTCCTCTCTATCTTGTCTCTCTTCTTGTCAACCCTGTCAATGTCATAGGATATTTAAAAGAAACAGCATTGAGGACAGTAGTTTTAAACATAAAATGTGTCCAACCCCTTTTCCCCCACCCCCTTCAAAAAACATGCGAAAAGAAAACTGCTCATCTCCAAAGGAACTTACTTTGCTTGTGCTTCAGCTTGCATAAAAATAAACTCCCATTTCCGAGCAAAAGCTCGCTGTAGCCTGGCCAAACTCTCCTGAAAATACATCACAATTTTAGTGGGTTAGATTGCAGGTTACTTACTCTTTTACAGCTTCTGGCTTTATCTTTCCCTCCTCTCCTCTCCTCACCCTCACCATGATGTAATACAAGCCATGATAGTTGTGTCAGTGTAAATGGACCTTACTTATCTGATATAAAGTTTTTTCTTGACACCAAATGAGATGCAATACTTTTGAACGCCTTGACTATTTTAGTTTTGAAACTCTGATGAAAAGGACAGATGCATCCTTCAGCAGAACATGGGATTTCTGAAACATTTTTATATACTGTGTGCTATCTTAGCAATTTTGAAATAGTACACAGAAACATCCTTGTTTTGAAAGTATGTAATAACGAAAAATAACAGCAGTTATCTCCATATTGGATGATCCATGTGAAAATTCCTCATCTGTCATCTATGCAAATGGTTTCCACTGAACAGTGTTGGCTGCCATTTTTTGTAGTATAAGCAAACCTCCACAGCTATCCTCTTTTTTAAAAATACAGAGTATAGTTCTTCAATACTGTACAGGAAATGTATCTATTCTACAGCCAACTAATAATAACAGGATTTATTTTATAAAATAATCGCAAAATTCTTTCTTCCACTGATGATGGAACATTTTCACTGTCTCCAACACCATCTCCTTTTTAAATCTCTTCCCACCTTAAACAGCAGCAGTATGCAGTCTTCTTAACCAAAATGTGTTGATTTTACTATATTTCTATGCATTGCAAATGTATCTCTGTGCCATGTTTACCAAAAATAAAGACTACAGAAAGAGAAGAGCAGACTTTCTAGAGATCTTGTCAATACTAGAAAAGGCTCTCATGGATTGTACACTGAAGGGGAGTTTTCTAAGGCATGTGAGTATAAAATTATGCATATCCCACAGTGCAGTACACTGAAAAACAAGCTTGTGCCAGAAGAAGCAATACAGTGTCTCAGCATGGTGCTGTGGCTGGAGTATCTGGTGTGTTGAGAGGTCTGGCTGACTATCCTGCTCTCAGGTCACAGCAGCACAGCTGGACAGCTTTCAGCACAGAGACAAGGCTGTTCATGAATTTTATGTTGACATGCTCATGAAAAATTCAGGAACTTTTTGGGTCAGAATTCAAGACATCTCTCTCCTTATATAATGCCATCCTCATCAGCTAATCCAGCTCCCTCCTTTTCAGGTTCTTCTTGGTCCCAATTGTCTTACTTTGCCCAAGGCACAGCACAACTGTCGGGGAGTAGGAATGCCTCTAGTCTGACCCTCTTTGCCTCTCATCTAGCTGATGGGAAAAGGCTCAAGTGTCAGCATCACTTATAAAGAATGAGATTTACATTTCCACATCTATCAAGGGCTTTTGGAAATATTCTCAGGGATCCTTTTTTCAAACCATAAATGGTGTTGAAAACTGCTTCCAAACACTCATGGTGTGGCTGGGATTTGTGAAGGTATTTGTGATCCTGGCATGAGGATCTGAACAAAGTAAGATTAGAGATGGGTTGTAATCTCAACATTTGTCCAGTTAGCCTTCACTATCATGTCTCAAATACCATTTAAGACTACTGAGCAGTGTTAGACCCACAAGCTGGAAGAACTGGATAACTAATAGCTTTTCACACATAATACCCATAGTTCTCATGCTCAACATTATTTCATGGGCTTACTAGGCCCAGCAGAGAAATTTGTGGTTTTTGCCAGGTACTTACAGCTTCATAGTCTGCTAGTTCTAGCCTTGCTTTGTTTTGCATTGTCCGCTTGCAGAGGTAAACAGCTGGAACAGAATAAAATAACACAGAATTTACTACTATCTCATCAAACATGGCAGAGCAGAAATAAAAGCATCATGTCTGGTTTAAAGCTAGCTTTTTTGGTTTGATTTCTCCCTTTGTTCTAGAAATCTTTAAACGTGGGATCAATGCTACCAGTATTGTAACTGAAATGATGGATCAGATACAGAGGTTCATTAAATAATAATAAAATCTGCTTTATGCAACAGACTTCACGTGCAAAATTCATGAGGTACCTGAGGTCAGGGTTTTTTAATGGCCAGGGAACTAGCACATTAAAGAAAAATGGCAAAGACATTTTTCAAACTGTGTATAAATAATAAGGCATGAGAGTTTTAGCAGGAGCTGCTGCTGTATTAGTCAAACAGGTTTTTAAGAACATGAATACATGTTTTTATTTATTTTTACTCTATATTTAGAAAACAAAAACTTTCAGCCTAAGAGGATTTCAGCTAAAATATAATTCCAGATAAAATTCATGTCTCATACAGATTAGTCTGCTATAACCAATACTTAAACAAGAAAATAACGTGAGACCAAAATATGGGGGGGGGAAGGGGGGAAGTGTTATCTATTGCATATTAAAAAAAAAAATTCTTTCATTTATTTTCTGAATCAAAAAATCCTTCAGAAGACCTGTCCTTCTTCCACTTCATTCAGACAGAAGAGAATCTTTGGTAATAAAATGCTGAAGTACATTTTCGATAGACTTTATTTGGCAACAAATACTTTCCAGACTCTGAATATTTTACAGCTTCCCCCACCAGTCAGACAATGAGTGCAGCACAACTCCTAATTGTGCAATATTTACCCATTTCATTATTTCAGAGCACTGCTCATATGAGATGGATGAATCTTTTGATCAGTGTAGGCAATAAAACCTTAACTTATCTGTTGTCTCTACAGTCAGCAAAAAGAGCCCATAGTTACTGGTTGTGCTTAGGAATGTTTCTGCTCCCTGACTGCCAGCTGGTCTACTACAGGAGCAAAGCCTCTCTGGGAAATAACTTCACACAGGAACTTAATGCTTCCTAACTAGGAAGAAGTAGGTGCTCATTTTAGATATAGCTTTGAGCATTAAGGTGGTCAACCCAAATATAATTTAAGATTCCATGGAAATATTTATTCCTGACAAGACACCTGCAAATGCATACAAACCCACTCCAGTGAATGTTCTTTTAGTTGAATTGATTACAAGCACTTCTACCTCCAATGAAAGGTGTTCCTTGATGTAAAATGAAGTTCTATTTTAATGCATTGTTTTAGTGCGTTATTTGGTCTATTTTCTTTTATAATATTTCTCTTTCCACTCTCATAAGAAGCCATGGTCTCTTTCCCTATTCCCTGTCCCCCCATATACCCTCTGGTTCCAAAGCAGTTTCTGTGTCTACAAAATCTACAAAGACAGATATATATCCATGTCACACACAGCAGACAGTTTCTATAGCTTTCATGAATTTTAATATTATTATACACTTACACTAATGCATTGGCATGCATGCTGAAATGTCACAAAAAGATGAGGGGATGAATTTTGGACCTATGTACCAGGGTTGCATTCACAATCAGTAATGTGGTAAGAGATTCTTGAGGAAAGAGACAGTCATTGCCATTTAGCTTCTTTTACTTTGAAACCTTTTCCTCCTTTCCTTCAAAACTGGTTATTATATCGATCAAGAGAAAAAAAATTCCTAAACCCCTTGTAAATAATAGCAATAAAATACACACTTTATATAAATGTGATGTAGACAGTTCTGAGAATTCCAGGGGTCAAAATTTGTCTAGCAATTTAATAATACCTGAAGAGAAACACAAAATGCTACCTATTCCTGCACTTGATCAAGACTTTTAAACCACATTCTTATAGTCCCAGTACAGGCACTTTTAGTTAGTTTGGCTCTCTCTTGAGTCCCATTGTGGGCAGATTCTGGGATTATATTTTGTGCTACCCCCTACAAAAATTCTTGTTTCAGTGATAACTGACTGCTCATCTTTCTGTCAGGATAGGTTTCATCAAAAAAAGTACCTTCAGACAACAGAGATTTCAACACTGGAGAAACAAGCACCAGTCACCAGGAAACAAATTAGCTTGACACATTATTAATTTAATACTGTGTCTTCACTGTGTAACTCTACTGCAGTTATTTTCCCTGCAGGGTTCTTTTAATGACCCTCTTTGCTCCCGATCCAGAGTAAAGACTCCATATAAAGGTGTTTGGTTTTCATTATGAGCATAACTTGGCCAAGACTCAAAAAAATCATATTTATCCCACAGATCCTTTTTTTTTAAACTGAAATATTCAGATCCCTTCCCCTTCAGAGAAGCCTAATGGTTATAACACCTGTGGCTTGGATTCCTTATGACAGAAATGTACCTATGTGCCACTGTCAATAAGGTAGAATAGGCCCAAGGAAGAATTACTATTGTGGGAAGTACAGCATATCCACTAGTGTAGAAAAAAGTGCTGGAGGACATTCCTACTCTGACTCAATTTACTGCTATGTGCTAACAATTACATCCTTATAAAAGTGCATGTTTGAGCCTCTATTTAAGACCTAACTGTACTGCCACGAAAAGCTGGCAGCAGCTCAGGAATTTGTGTTCCCCAGTTTACACTCTCTCTATTATATTATTTGGTTTATCTGTAAAAAATTCAGTAGCATGATGGAAAGCAAGAATGTGAAAATCAATTATTTGAAGATATAGAGTAATGAGGCTTTGTTCTTCTGACTTTTAGGAAAATGAGATTTGACATATGGATACTCCCACCTTTCACAGGCACTGCTCCTTTTCTGCACCAAATCACAAATGAATAACTGTACTTGTCCAGTATTTGGACTTTGAGGATGTCAATCAATTTTCCTCTCAAAGCAGAGTCAGGATCTTCCAGAATTTCAGTGAATTACCGTGTCTGCTTTTCCAATCTCATGTGTTGACAGTGTTTTTATAGTTTCACAAGCAGTACAGCCTGCAGGAAGGATCTCCAACTAAAGCTCTCTATTTCTGTATATAGTTCCCTATTTATCCATCCCGCAAAGGTCCTGCTCAGGGCCCTCAGTATACCAAGGAGCTGTAATTCCACCCAGCAGGCCTGTGCCCAGGAGCTTTGCTCAAGCCTAGCTTCTCCCCCTGACACAGGGTTGAGCTGTGTTGTAGATACATCTCAAACAGCCCTGTAGCCTACCCATGCTGCTACCTTGCTCCTGCCTGCACTGTTGTCTACCTTAGTTCTTGCCTACCTTCCCTTGATTGCCGCTCCCTGACAAGGATGCTGAAAAATGCTTACCATGGGGATGAATGATATGCAAGGAACAGGGTCTGATTAATAGCCTCAATTTGCTAAATATGGACTGCCATATACACTCTTATTTTTAGAGCCAGTGTATTCCGATGGATTTTGCAATCAACATAATTGCCTCTACTAAAGTGAATTATATATTAGATGCTATAACTTGTGCTTTAGAAGTGACTGATTACCATGAGAGAACAGATTCGCCAATAATTTTAAAGGCCATATTAATTTGTAACATTTCATAATGAAAGATGGTCAGTGATGTTTATAAATGGGTATTTGAACAACAAACCATGAAACTGAAACACATTTCAGTAGCTGTGCAGTAAATAGAGCCTACTAGGTCTTGAAAATTCTTTTCAGGCATTCACAAAATGTGTGCAATATGACAGTTTCAAGTGAGACTACAAAGCCAGAGTTACATAGAGAGGATGCCTGTATTTTTCTCCCTGCAAGTTTTTAAACTGTTAAACCCCCTCCCCCAAAGAAAACATTTTCATGGTTAGCTACATGTGTTTCCTATTCTTGACCGTTCACTTGCACTTGAAAGCTCCTAAAAAACCTCTGGAGCTTTTCTTTAGATAAGATCATAGAGATTATGACAGGTTTCATTCTAGACTCAAAAAACTGGACTGAATACACATTATAGTATACACACTTACTCAAAAAAACCATGACAAACCAAACCCAGAACTTTCATCAAAAACCCACACTGGGGAGTTTTATATTGTTGCTAAACAGGGGCTAAATCTTCCCTTTTGCCAGAATGGAGAAAAAGCCACAGCTAAATTCAGTGTAAGTTCAACTGGGCCTCTGAAGACCACAGACTATGGCAATTACACACCCACCACCATGTACACAAACTTCTTCCACAATTGTGCCAGCGCTAGCAGTGTCTCAGCTTGACTCAACCCAGACGGTGAGTGCGCTTTCAGTGAAAGCTCGTTATGTCCACTGAAGCCAGGTTAAATTTATGCACTCCCTGAGTCAAAATTCTGTTTTTAGAGTCAGTGTGTATAAGTCTAGTCTGTATCTGAAGAGCAAAGAAAATAGCAAATACCGCAAGGTCTAAGGGTTTCGAAGTTCCTGTGGGCAGACAGTTCTTCCTCTACATGCAAGTGCCTGCTTCAGATAGAGATTTACAGGACAACTGGCACAAAACATGACTGCAGGATGTAAAGCATGAAATGAACCCTTTTATTTAAACATTCGAATTTCTAGGTCTATTTCATACCATCTTTAGGTCACCTCTGCTCTTAGTCATTAGAAAAAAAAAATTGCCCTTAGCAACAGCTATTGAGTTTCACTTAGTCTTAAAAATGGGTCACCACAGAGCCCTGAGTATCTATAAAAGAACCACACTCTTAAGTAAATGCTAATAACATTAAGTTATAAGGAAGACCATGGTCAGGTTTATGTACATTAAACTGCCAAATCATCAAAACCCGAAGTTATGAAACACTTCTCCCCTTCTCTGCTCTTTGATCCTGTTCTTTCCTATAACACCTCAGTAAAGCAATTTGATTATAGGTTTACACAAGCAGAGGACCTTCTTACAAAAACAAAGGTCAAGAAAGAAACCAAATTTCAAACTGCCAAAGAGATCAAGAATTAGAAAAAGATAAATTCATCTTCAACATAAAGAAGTCCCCAGATGATGATGGCCTTGGAAAATCCTGCAGGGTGACAAAAATGAGTATGGGAGAAAGGTCACCCAAGTTACATGAACTGTAGGATCAGATGGAGAATATTCAATTGTCAAATACAATTTAAAGTTATATCCATTGAATCATTTCATGCTTCTTGATATTATCATAATGCTTTCAATTTGCCATAATGGTTAAATTTTCAGAGAATTAGAAAGCCTACAGCTCCAGGGACAGTGCAGGAAAAGGCATGAAAGTGGAGCATTCCTCCACACCTTTCTAATCTGTGTCTCTCGTGTTGACGGGATGAGGGAAGTCATATGAGTAGGGGCTTTTCAGCCTAGGAAAGAGAAGACTTAGGGGAGATCTCATTGCAGTATGCAGCTTAATTGTCAGGGGAAGAGGAGGGGCAGGCACTGATCTCTCTGTAGTGACCAGTGACAAGGCCTGAAGTTGTGACAGGGGACGTTTAGGTTGGATATCAGGAAAAGGTTCTTCACCCAGGGGTTGTTAGGTACTGGAACAGCACCAAGACTGTCAGAGTTCAAGCAGTGTTTGAACAATACTCTCAGGCATGTGGTGTGATTCTTGGGGTGCCCTGTGCAGGGCCAGGAGCTGGACTCCAACGTTCTCTGTGATTCCCTTCCAACTCACAATATTCTATGAAACTCATTTAGTTTACTCAACAGAGTAACTTGAAAGCAATTCAGAAAACTCCAAGTTTTGTTTATGAACGTTGGAATTCTGATAAGAAATTTTATTTTTATTTATAGGGGACCTGGATGCACATTATCAATGCTTTTAAAACAGAACTGCAGAAATATGTACTTAGATCAGTTACCCTTTCTTGTGTGTGCATACACATGTATAGGCCAAACACATTTTCCATGCTCCTCATATTATGGGAATAAGTTATACTTTTATGGAAAGAATAACTTTCCATAAGGTAAAAGGTAAGCACAAAACTCTAAATTGGTGAGATGATTTGAAAGCATTATCAGGAAATGCCTCCTGGTTACAGAGCCCTCATTGCAGTGATTTATCAATGCAGAATTAGCAAGCATCAGAACAAAATTCAGGCCATGTTTGTTTGAAGTGAGACTTTCATTTAATCATTTATATGACAGAGGTATCTTCTAGTGAGTGGATAATGTATCTCTGCAGAGAAATATATAATGGTATATGAATTCAGAGTGGGAAAAAATACTGTAGGTCACCTCTTCCATCCATCTGCTAATATAAGGGTCTTCCCTAAAGCTCATTTTATTTGGTTCTACCCAGATCAAATTCTATGCATAGCAAGCACTGACACCAGTCACATTTTTCTTGAGAGGCCGTTTTTCTTGGTGGACTGTACTCCTCACTTAGTCTTGTCAGCAAGATTTTAGTCAATACATTCTGTATATGTAGCTTCCTAAAGGCAAGTCATTCACTAAAGGAGTCACAACCCAGTCTTAGAAACAGTTTAGTATGTTACTTGAGTTCTGGTATGAAAAGTCTGTTTCTTTCTCCACCTAGAAATCCAGAAAATTTTGAGAGATAGGTCCTTAACAGAGGGATCTGTATTAAGGACTTAGAAGAATTGCTTGCAGGAGTCATTGCTGACATATTTTGACATTAGCTGTTGAAAAAATGGGAAGAGAATCAGGATTTGAGATTATAGAATGGCAAAGCTCTCTAGAAACTATTCACACATTCTTTGTAAATTCTCATGGCATGAATTTTAGCAAATATATATTATATATATACAATATATAAATATATATAGCAATTTGTATCAAAAATGCTTCTCTGCTACCAGTTTTGCCTCAACCTATTGACTCATAGATATGGATTGATTTCCAGAGATGCTGAGAACATGCAGTGTTCCAGCAGAGTTCAGGTAAGCAATAGGGGTCAGTATTTCTCAAATACAAATTGCTTACTAATAAACTGTTGCCAAGGAAATCTTTCTTGTGCATTTGGGCAAAGAAAATATATAAAGCATTCTCCACACAGTTCTCCTTCCAAGCAGTCACTCTATGGTAAAGGGTACAATAAGACAAATGAGAGAGAAAATTCCTGGACTACTCAAATTTTCATAGAGGAATTTGAAGCTAAGCATGTAAAATAAGTAGGCAAGAGACTCTAAATAGAAAATCATTGGAAAATTTTCAGTATGTGAAAAATATGATATATGACTGTAGTTACTTTCTGTGCACTATGTGCTTTTTAGCATTATGGTGGGTTTGGGAGAGAAAAGGGAAATGAGCCAGGGGAAATGGCTCATGTTCCGAACAGAGCAGCAGAGAGAGAACATAGAGAAGCCTCTCTCAATTTACTTTTAAGTGATAAGAAAGTATCATTAGGAAGGAAATGTTGTTCAGACTGACTTGTTAGCTGATTAACAAGTAAATTTAATAAGGAAAGACTTGTACTTTCTTAAAAATGCTGGGGAACAACAATGAAACAGCTTTGACGCAGCCGAAGCAAATGGCTAGCTCATTTTACTGTAACACAGGATAGATAAGGAAGTGATGACTATCTAAAGAACTGCAGCATTTATCCAGACAAGTATCTTACACTTTTAAAGGGAGTAATTAATTGAGTTACCCCAAGCTCCAAGACTGCTCTAATTTCCTAGGACACTGCCTTTTTAATACATTACTTTACCTGGAAGGCTACTGAAAATATGTTGTATTTTCAAAACTTGTCCTTCACAGCAATAGAATTTAAGAATTTACTTTTAATACAGAGAAAACTAATCTCATTTAGTATAATTTGAAGATCACATGGTCAAGTGCTCTTTAACGCATGTTGCATTATCACTTATTTACTGTGTTCTCTATAACTTACCAACATTCTGCAGTCCTCCATTTTTAACTCATTTGAGAGAAAAGCACACACACAAAAAAATACAATGCTCAAACAACATCCTGTTGCAACTATATAGATGCAGTTGACTTTTTGTCTTCTAGCTTGTCCAAACCTCCTAAAGACTGTGACTGGCGCTTTCTAAATTTTATTCTTTCTCTCCTTTGAGCAGATTTCTTTTTTTAATATGCATTTAGCTGTAAGAAAAAGTCTGATATGTCACAGATAACTACTGAATCTAACTATCAGCAAAAGTTCACTAGAGAAAATGAGTAAAAATTACTAATTCTTCTTATTTTATATGTTTGTAATTCTTGTAAGCCTTTTACATTTTCACAAATATGTAAAATTAAGCCTAAAGAATAAAAAAAAGGAAAAAAGCAAATAATTGCTATTTCTTTGTGAATTGATTTTTTCCCTAAAATTTCATAATTTTTACTTATTCAAAAAAGAGGAGTGATAGACTAAATGCCTCAAATTTGCAACAGCTGTGAGTCACTAAATCTCCAAGAGAACCTGACAGGTTCCATTAGAACTGTGACCAAATTCACATGGAATAATGATTGGATATGTAGCATTATATTTCCCCTTTCTGGGATGCAATTGTCTTAATTAGCCTCCATATTTAACTAATTCTTAATGACATTAAGAATTAGTTAAATAGGGAGGCTGTTTACAATATGGAAGGAAAAATCTAAATCCATCAGTTACAAAATTATATCTGTAGGAAAAGAGAAGGTAACTACAAGCAGGTCACATGCTCAGCCACTAGCTGTGCTCATTTCAAGAGCCAGTTTTTCTGAACTGAGATCCAATTCTATTTGTCACAAAACCTACTCATAATTCAGGAACATGACTTAACTCACAGGAAAAAGCAAAGTTATTTGAACTAGACCAGCCTTAATAATATTTGTTATTATTATTACTTATTTTCACTAACATAATCACACAAAAACCAATGGGATTCTACAAAGAACAACATGTCCTGCCTGGGTGGACTCCAAGACATATGGCACTAAAATGGGACTTCAACAGATGGGACTTAAGGACCTGCCTTTGTAAAAATTATTTGCAATTTGAGGAATCTCTCTTGACAACACTTAAAGCATGATTTTTAAGAAAAAGGAGATTTTCAGCACTTTATGAAAATTAGCAGTTTCTCAGTAACCTCAGAATGATCACAGTCAGTATTTTGGAAATTACAATCAAAACGCTATTTTCCATTCTGACGAAAATTAAATTAATCCAAGTCCTATTTTTGCCACCATGTCATAGCTGTGCACTACAGCTTTATTATGAGAATGTGTCCGGGTTTTTTTGACATATTGGAAGATTCTGTTTGTATGTCTTTTTCAGTTATACTTTCTACAGGAGAATATTTTTTAAGGCAAATATTTGCTATTACAAGCTCATATAGATCAAATTATATTTAGAGAAGATATTAACATGTTATACAAATATGTCAGGATTATTTGTTTCTTAGTTCTGGTAATAAACTAACACACAGTATCTCAATCTCATTTAATTTCTTCTCTAAGATAAATTATTTTCCTGGCAGAGTGCTACATTCTGGATAGTAGCCCAGTTATGGATGAGTAAAGATGAATGGTTAGGATTAATTTTTAAATTAAAATAAAATCCTAGAGTACTTCCAATGCCTTGTAAAATTAGGTTAATCGCAAAGAAAGTGATTTGCCTTGTTAGTAACTTTGATCAAGGAAGATTACAGTTTACTTTTTGCTGGTCTTGAGAGATTTCTAATGCCTGCCACAGTCATTAATTTTAGAGGGCACAGTTTCAAGCTTGTTCAGGACAAGTTCATGAAATTGGTAGCACTACACAGCACCATAATGTGTGATAAGAATGAAATGCATTTGCGTATCTGTAAAAACATATATTCTATGTACTATGTTTTCCAGGACAATTACCATGAAAGCTTGAAGAACCTATTTGGTGTATACCTGAGGTGATATTTATCCTTTAATATTCTCAAAATGTTTCAAACCTACTTTAGATTGATTTTGGTTCCTTAAATATTTTGATTAGCTATTTTGATTTCCCTGTGTTCCTCTGATCACCACTGTTTACAAGGGAAATGCTAATTTCTGGGACTCGGATGATGCTAACCTAATAAGAACAGTATTGAAAAGATTTCTTAGAAGTTTACTTTCCTGCAAATGCTCTGGCATTATCCAGTTCTGGTGACACATAGTCACCTTTGGTAGCTCCTGTACGATGCTCTGGCCCTGTTGAATGGGGAAGCTGTGGGTCTGTTTCATACAGGATTGCACTTTTGGCTCATGACATGGAAGGAGCAGTGAAATAGCAGGCTTGGAGATTTGCTCCCTTTCTTTCTCCCCTCTGCAACCAAAAAGCTTAACTCAGCAACTGAAACATATTTAAATCTCAAAAGCTCTCAAAAGAGTACATTTACTGTTCAACAAAAGCACCTCCCTGCATGATGAAGACACTGATTCCAAGTTTAATTCTGTATTCCTGGCATGCAGACCTGGACACATTATACAAGATTTCTATTTACTGACTAAGGTTTATAATTAATTGACCAATCCAGCGATCAGCTGTGACAGGAAAGTTATTATCTCCTACTTTAGACTAAAGGATATTAATAGAAACTTTCTCAGCCTGATCTCAAATTCACATATGTTAATTCATTTATTAAAACCACACCAGTAATGTGATACACATTACAGATGAACAACTCAATGTCTCTTAAACCATAGTTAATTACTTGCTGATCTTTAACATATTAGGGGACTGTAATGAAGTAATAAATGGTAAATCAACAATTTTTCCTTCAGTGACCAAGTTCCTCGTGTGGAATGGCTAAGCACACACTTGTGGTCAGAATCCCTCCTCCTTGGGAACTTTCAATATCTATTTACTGGACATCTTCAAATATCAGTAAAAAACTGAACATTTTAATACTCCTGTAGGATGAGGAAAATGTCACATTTTCAAACTGTACCTTGCAGACACTCAGCTCTGCTGAGAGTCTCAACTTAAAAATACTTTATCTGGCAATGTATTTGAAATTAAACTGTGTCTGCTCAAAATAGGAAAGAAGCATTTACTGGAACCATCCATCCCCAAAGCCTTCAGCTCCCAAGGGCATAGAATCCAAATTACAAGTGAACACTCACCTAAGTTTCTGAAAAGCTGTAAAAAGATATATTCATGGCCTGAAGTTTTAAAAACATAACCTATGATGTACATGCTCAGTTATCTAAATAAGTGACCTGGTCGTCAGTACTTACAGTTTGGATTAGAATGAACAGGAGGCTGCTTACAGATCCACTTTCTTTAAAAATTAGGTCACTATTCGATGTACAGAGGAACCTAATTTTGTTGCCATTTTTAATAATATTTTTTCCTAATACATTGCTACCTGTTATCTTCAGCTTTTGCTGTCCAATCACACCTCAGTAATTAAAATGTGTAATTTATTTATAAACACCCAAGACAGGCAAATAAACAATAAACTGTATTTTCTAATACAGTTCATATTAGAACTACATAGTCTTCATCATAAGTAATTTTCCACATGGTGTATATTAGAAATAAGAGTTCTAAACTAGGTACATCTTTGGGTCTCAATCTGATAATAACCATTGCACAACCATCAATAAAGTCTCCTCTGCTTCACTGAGATTCTCTCTGTAAATAATTACACTTGCTGGAGCAAACAGAGGATACAAATGGCAAGGTAGGTTTTGATGAGTCTTGAATTTTGGGACTTGTTTTTTTTTCCTTTTTTTCCTCAGATATACTCCAAAATATAACTTTGATAAGCTTCTCAGAAACTTTGAAAAAGGTAGCAACACATTAATTTCAGTATCAGCAGCTCTTGCACAGGAATTACACGGCATGTGATTATGTTTTAAACAGTGGGATGGTGAAACAAGACATCACAATGATGCATTCATTAATATAATGCATAATTTCCAAAAGAAATAGAAAATATTTCTACACTGACCATAGTCTGTGTTTTCTGGCTCCCAACAATTTGATGGCCAAAAATAGGGTGTCTATAGAGAAAACAAAGAAGTAGGAAACTGAAGTTAGACAATGCAAGCATTATACAGTCCTTGGATTGTTACTGGTTTTCAGAATAAATTTATATTTTTTTGTAGATCTATTATACTGTTAACTTGACATTTTTGAAATAGGCATCAAAACAGAAAATTACATGTATACATCCATTTATGTACAAATAAATATATCTGTTTACATCTTCCCTAGAAATCCATCTCTCACATGTCCTGGAGAATCGGGTTTAGAGTTATACAGACAGAAGATGCTTTGAAGTTCATTCAGTTCTTGATTTTGGAGAGTTTTCATTCACAGGTTAATATTCAATTATCTTTCCTAGGTGTTATTTGTTTAAAAATGCCACAAAATCATCCTGTTTTCACAAAGTCATCAAAGTTTACTTTTTAATAATTGTCTACTGGTTGTGATTTAAAACGTGATTTTTTTTTTTAAGGGAAAGACAATAAAGTACCAAAACCTACTTCAGCACTATACTTATTAAGACTGTGCTACATGTATTGTTAAAATAATTCACTTCTAACAAATGGAGAATGTGACTGCATAGACATTTTTACAAAATTACATACTAATTACTTCATTTTTAAAACAGCAACTTTTGGTTAAAATTGATATTATTATAGTTTTTTTACAGAGCACATAATCCTCATACAGGCCATTCACTCAAGAGTTGTACTCGATAATCCCTGTGAGTTCCTTCCAACTCAGAATATTCTGTGATTGAGTGACTGATCCATATATAAATACATACACAAAGATACAGAGAATTATATAATATTTGAGCAGTTGAATGAAACTCATTAAATGTGTGAAGTGGTTTGAGTGGTATTTCAAAACCCAGGTGGTTCTTCAGGAAAACCTTCTGCTCTACTCTCTATTTCTTGTTTTTTTTCTCAAAAATCTCCCAGCTGCAAAAATGGAAACCTCTTTGCTGCCCACTTCAAAATTGTTTTAATATTAATCTGGAATCCAACAGGGCTGAAGGGTGACACATTCACACCAATTGTCAAACTAAATATATATCGTGAAAAATCTCTTGGTATTGTAACATTGACACATCAAATTTAATAGAAGCAATTTTCTTGCTTCTTGCTTGCTATTTATCAAGCAACAGCAAGGAGCTAAAGGATAAAAAAAGGAACTATCACAAGCTACCTTCAAAGGCTAAGATGTGTTTCTTGCAGGCTCTTTTTTACTTTTTAAGGCAGCAACAATAAGTAGTTCTCCAATCAACCATTCCTTCACAGTGCCACTGAAATAAAATTGACCAGCAGAAGCACATATAAGCACAAATAAAAAGAAGATTAACCCCTAAAAAATGAATGCAGTACTCAGCACATTTTGGAGAAGCAACTATTAAACTTTATAGTGCGATCCGTATAAAGCAAAAAGTCACTGTCATTGAAATATACAGCTTACAAACTCAAGAAGTGGGAACAGTCCTTCTTTAGAGGCACAAGATGTATATCCAGAGAGGCCCAAGAAGAAAAGCACAGCTACATAATTTCTCTGCTAAAAGGAAGGTTAACCTCTGTTTACAGGTTCAAGCTGAGCTTCTGAAAAAAGTATGCAGTGAGGGTTACTAAATACATAGAAACCATATCTGCTCAGGCAGCACTCCAGCTGAAACTCTTGCAGTTGTGGGCACACTTGCTGCAAAGTCCATATTAAAGCTCCTTGTGCATACTTAGGATTTCTCTTGACAAACTGCAGATTCTCCAATCCCAGATGAGATTAAAAACAAATTTAACCTTCTGATTTAGAGAAAAATCACAAACCTTGTTTTCAGCTCTCATTTCACAACAGGCTATGAACAAATACTATATATTCACAACTATGTTAGCGATGCTAGAGGAGGACTCTCTTGTTTCATACATAAATGAAAAGCTGTGTGTGGCCAGAGTACTGTTTTCAGTATTTAGTTGAAATAACATATTTAACTTTTACTGAAACTTGCATTTTGGTGGTGAAGGCAGCGTGGGCACTGCACACAATATGGGAAAAGGGACAGGATCTTCAGTGTTGTGAAACGTTGTCACTTTAGCCTGCTAGGAGGCAGAGATGACCAAGGCTTTTCTGAAGGATAAAAAGGTGCAACCCAAATGCGAAGAAGAGATTGAGGAAAAAAGCAGAAAATAATTCACTGCCTACTAAGGATGAGTGTAAGCCTCCCTGAGCCAGGGAGATAAAAGCAGAAAAGTTAAAACAGAACATGAGTTTTAATTAGCAAAGCACATGATGAGCCATATTAAAAGGTTTCAACTATGTGTGATAAGGTAAGCCAAAAAGAAACCCCAGTAAAAGGCGACCATTACAATATGAGAAAGGGGTTCAAATAACAGCTAGTACAGAGAAGTACAGAAGATTATTAAATGCCTCCCTTGTTTGAGTCTGCAGAAGGAGGGAGACAGTGGGCAGATAAAGGGAATGTCACAGAGGCGTGAGGTCTCCTCGCCGATGCTCTGAGCTGGGCAGGCACAAGCTGCCTCTGAACTGCAGGCCATGACCCTGCCTGCCTGGCGCTCGGATGCGTTTAATGGGACTCGCTGAGAAGCGCAGCTCATCCGCTCAGGCACTGCAACGTGGCTAGAGCTGGCCTCCAGCCAGCTGGCTCCCAGAGGGAACAAAGTTCAATTCTGCCTGCAATCAGCTCTGCCAACATGCCCAAAATTAATTTGGACACGGAGATAAGGCTACAGGGCAAAGCACGGGGCAAAAAAAAAAATTCAGGGAGGGAAATGTTTTTATGAGGTCAGACAGTTCAGGTTAGAAAGCTGATGAAATTCAGCACAGAAAGCTTAAGGATTTCTTGTGTTTTCACATAGGTAAATTGTGTTTATTTCCGAAAAAGCAAAAAAGCCTCGCCAAGCTAAAGAATGACTCCCGGTTCCTCAGGACTGTGATTTATATGCATGTGTAAATACTATGATGGAATTCTTTCTCTGGTATTTCTTTCTCCTTCTATCCCCAGTACTCTGTAACAATTACTATCTAACTAGTAAGCATTATCAAAAGTACTAAATTTTCTGCATGATGTTTAAAGGGATGCAAGTTACCTGAAGGGTAATTTACACATGAAAAACAAATTCATTCAAGTAACCTTTGAAACATGGACAGTTATTTTAAAAAAAAACGTATAAAGCAGAGGAGCTTCAAAAGATAACAGCAAAGGGAAGAAATGTATTTCCAGAAAAGGTAAAAAGCTTAAATTTTCTCTTTTATAATGTTTCTACATCTACTCTCTAGATTGAACAGCTGCAATACACTATATGTTTCCAATCTTTGAAACCTAAAGGTTACTAATATTTGAATTTTTCAAAAACACATTTGGTCACTGACAGTGTAAAACCCCTACTAGAGGAGAAATAAACATTAGATGCTATGTATTTTGACCAAGGCAAAGTCCTACTTTCTTAGCAGCAAGTGAAGACTTATGGTATCACCCTAAGATATGTTCTCAAAGGCAGCTACCTACAGCTGCTGATGAAGTTGTATTCGAAGAGTAGATATCTATTATTCACTTTCAAAGCAGGAAATGGCATTGTTGTGTGCAGAGATAAGGAAAACTCTCCTAAAAGCAGGCAAAAAATAGGGATAAGGGACAGACTAAGATTTAAACAGAAAAAAAGTCCAAAATACCAAGGTAAAAAAACCTTTGAGAAAAAAGCTTTGAAAATAAACCTAATATAGAAATCAGTTTCTGATTAATGGACTTTTGCAATTCTGTGTTTGTATGGACAAAAAGCACCAACAGTAAACATCCATGTAGTTAAAATGTCTGATGTTTTTCCAAAGGAATATTCCACATTTTCTTGTCTAATTGCTTGGTTTTAACAGTCATAAAATTCTGGTCTCAATCTGAAGCTTACCTTGTTCCTTATTACAGACATCAAACAGTTTAATCACACAACATGTGACTATAATGCATGTGCTGATTTAACATTTCCATTTCTGTTTCAAAAGTCTCCACACAATTTCACGCTCCAGATATTTAACAGTCTCAGAGAAGAATTTGCTAGAGAGGTTATCCATGAAGACTACAGGAGAAAGATTTGCCTTGTTCCACACAGAAGGATTAGGAAATAAGAAGAGTCTGATAAGAAGATCCCTGGTCTCATGGAATGAGAATAGGAGGCGTGTGCAAAGGAGAAAGCTGCCTGCTCTCATCTGATCTATTACAAATATCCCACAGCAATGCAGGGAGGCTCTGCTCACATAAATTACCTTTTAAATAGCTGGACTATGCAAACAAAGCTTGGTTCAACTATTTGTTACAAATCACATGTCCAAATACACTGTAGAAGAATTATAGCATTCCTTGCAATATATTCATTCCTATATATATTCCTGTATACAAATATTACACCATCTGTGTGCCTGGATTCATGATCTAGAAGCTCCTAAATGAAGGTTTCACCCAGGAGAGTTATGGATGTGGTATAACATGTACCACACCACCACCATTTTCAAAGAGAAGATTATGAAATACTGATGTGGTTTGGTTATCTTCCATGACTGTAGAAAACCTGAAGGGATTATCATACTTAAGAATTTTACTTTTCCCCAGAAGGAAATGTGAAGCAGTTCATCATGAAGAGGTATTAAAGAAGGAACGTTTGTCATTTTGCCATGACATCCCACTTACAGCTGAAGGAAGGTGGGTGGTAGAGTGGTTATGGGAAAGTCAAGGACTGTTTATCAGCCCAGGCAGAAATAATGCTGCCAGTTTTTATCACTATGCTTTTGAGGCACTTTGTTTAATTGTAGGTTTAATTTGACTTGGCAGCCAGAACAAGTCAGGAACTAGAGAAATAAGGCTTACCTAGCACTGCAGATGTGATTGCAGGTACATTTAAGCCTCCAGAACAAAACAGTTACAGGAACTTTATGCCCTTTACCCAGAAAACTGGTTTTGCACACACAAACACATACTGGCTCTCTTGTGTTATACATTAATATCATTAAACCTAACCACATAAATCCATAATTCTCCTGTAATAAAGTCATATAAAACAAAATCCTGTAATATAGCACATATTCCTCAATAAATAAACCAGCAGCAGTGAGTGCTATGCATTCTAAGGTATCTAGTGATAAAGTAAATAGATCTGCTTTGGTTTTACCTCAAAATTAATCAATAATAATATCTGAGCTAATGGAACAGCCACTTGTAAAAATCAGTGTTGCCCATCAGCTTTTACAATATATGATTAATTTCTATGAATTAAACTGTATGACCAAGGAGGGGAAATCACTAAGCATCTTTCATCTACCTCTTGTTGATAGTAGTAAGAAAAGAGTTGTTGTCTCCGAAGCTGCTTTGTCCCACTCCACAATATTTTTTAAAATCCAATTACTTGGATGGGAGAGGAGTATTCATATCACTTATAAACCTTTGCATATTACTGCTATTCTTCTCTCAGGCACCAGGGAGTCTTTATAAACAGCAGAATTCAAGCCTTTGCTAAAAAGTAGTTATACAAAATCTCAATTGCTTTGCATGATGGACGGCAGATTTCACTGTCATTGTGTTTTACATTTGTTTGACAAAAATAATTTCTTGGTAAAGTAAAAAGGTAAGATTGCTAGTCTAGTACTGTCAAGCCCATACAGGAAGCAAGTAGTGCTCTATGATCAGAATAATTAAAAAGAGGTTGAGGAATTTGGAAACAAGACTTTGGCTTTGTGACTCATTTTTTCTAACTGAAAAGAGGATGAGCACGGAAAACAGTGTGGAGAAACATGTGTCTGAGTAAGGAGCTAAAAAAATCAAAAGTGGCACTGATAGGGCAGTCAGAAAGACATGTGGACTTAAAATCTTTTTCCCTCAGAAACCTTAATGGAGCCTGTATATGCCAAGCCTGAACTGAAAAGACAATGAGTTAGTTATCACACCTGCAACTGACAAAGAAAATCTGCCAAATGCTACATAATATAAGTTGCTTCTTTTTAAGTTCTAAAACCTGGCTTCAACTAAGATCCTTCCCTCAAGGCACAGTAGATGATCCAGAAAGGCTCTGGAGAGCAGCTGAAGAGCTCTGATATTCAGCTACAGACTCAGCCTTCAGAATGGCCAGAGGTCAGTCCAGAATGAGCCAAGAAGAAGCTGGCTCAGTAAGGCTGACTCAAAGAGATGTGTAAAGCAAAGTAATTCCACCCGAGACACGAGGTGCCCACAACACTTCACACTCAAAACTACTTTGCAACATAGATATTTCAAGATCCTTACTGTGATTGCTGTATAATTTCAACCCCAATTTAGGCAAAACAACACCAGAGAGGTTAAATGCATTTGTCAAGAAAGTGTTCCCAGTGGCAGAACAGAAGACATCAAAGTCCACACCTTCGTCTTTCCAAGGTACATGAATTTTGCTGCTATTTTCACCAGACTCATGCTTTCACAAGAAACTGTTCCTGTTTTCACACTTTTTCTCAGATATTTGTGCCTTTCATCTTAGAAGTTACAAAACAACAGCAAGACCTAACTCTCATCTCAGAAAATTAATTTATGTTAAATCATGAATTAATTTCATTTAAAAATGGGAGTGTGACTATCACTAGTCTCAGGTATACTAGGAGTTTGTTTACAACCAAAAGATACTGGGAAATCTGGGAAACTTGTAGAGGAAATGAGCGTATTTTTCTGCAGGATGATATTACAGAAGCTTACTAGCTGAGAGGGCAAGTCAGGCATTCCTCACCAAGCTGGATATTATCGTTTGGGTGGACATAAATGAAACATCTCCATGAGTAATCTCTGGTCCAGGGAAGATATGCTTTCTAAGATGCAGCTTGCTTTTCTTATTTGGGCCTCTGATATTTATTTGCTCTCAGGGAGAGGAAGAGGTGAGTAAATATTCAGCTCCTTTTTTGGTCACAGGTTTAAATTACCAGGAAAAGGCAACACAGCTGTTTCTGCTTTTTCTTATTGAGACTAATAAAAAAAATCCTCACTTAATAAGGCAATTAATATTTAGATTCATCTCCTTTGAATTAAATTGATATCACAGGAACTAAACTAATTAACACCTGAGTAGGTCACTGAATGATCCAGATTTTTTTTTTATTCCACATTATTTAAAAAAGCTGATGTAACTATACTCTTGCCTCCTGATTGCAAGAGTAATAACTGAAAAAATACAATTTTTGCCCATAAAAGGGCATTTGTCCAGATGAAGCACAATCTCCACTGCTTTTAGCTATTTCTATACAACAGAAGGTGGTTTAAAACAAGCTAGAGATAATTTTACTGTCAGGAGGGAATGTGTCACCCTTTGGAAAGCAAAACACCAAGCACACGGAGACCATTACTATAGCTAGTCTGTTTTTTGTAGGTTAGGTCTTTGTATTGCAAAGACTTCTCTGCAGGCGTGGCTTCTGAACTTTTCAGTGCTGGCAGGTGCATGGTTTTCTCCTATCATCAAAATCACCACAAATTTGTGAATCCTGTCCAGTACTAAGAGGGTACTATTTGCAAAGAACCTGAATGTCTATTCTAGTGCAAAATTCACACATTTTCAGTCAAACTTTCCTCCCCCTTGAATATGTTCTCTTCATCTTCTAATTTAACAGTTCAGTAACAGATTTTATACTAGCCTTATTTTGGTGGGGAACGTGGAGATGTTACCACAAAAATTTTGCTGTTATAACTCCAGTTAACAGTATGTCACAACTATGAATTTTTTCTCATCCTATGCATTAGCAGCTTAAGTTTCACTGTCACAACAGCAAAGTCACATTGTTGGCATAGGAATAGCAATGCAAAAGGTACCACAGAAAAGCAAACAAGCCAAACACCGCAGATACAGACCGAGCAACACTTGATTAAAGCTTCCTATTTCATATGCATTTGTCAAATAGGCGCCAAACCCTTAACTTATGTAAATAAGCTGAGAAGATTTTACAGTCTAGCCCTCACTGAAGCTTTGTGTCCAAACATATAGGCTATGGACCGCTCTGAGGAGAGCTCACAGCAGAGTATCTGCAGTACTCCCAGTGGTCCACAGTGAAGCTAATTCTAGTCTGTACTTTCCTTCAGTCAGACTATCATGCCAGCACAGGTGCTTATTTCTTGTGCTAGAAATGGAGGCAGGCCAGCAGCTGTGCAGAATTCAACAGCTAGCACTCCTGTAATTAAGTACCGTTCTCTACAAAATTAAGTCCTTGTATATTTTGTCCTTCTGGACACTGCTTATTCAGATACCAAGCCAAGAACTGGAGCCTCAACCACTCCATGATTCCTTTCCACTTACCTCATAAGCACATCAGCAAGCCCCTTCAATCATGTGCCATCTCTCCTCTTTATACTGAGCACTGAGGAGAATGAAGCCTCATGAACTTAAAAAAACCCTTTTCCTTCAAATACTCTCTCCAGGATCAAAGATAACTGTGGATCTAGGAGAGGTGGCTTGGAATGCTTGCTCTTAGTATTACCCATGTACACATCTAACTTTCTGTTCTGCTGAAGAATAACTTTTTTGCAGTCTGACTCACAAGACCTAAATATGAAAACAGGATAATACTGTTTGCATGTATGCAATAACAATTCTCTTCTTTGCCAGACTATGCTGTGCATATTTAACTACGTTCATGCTAAGATTTTGATTTATACAAATATTACAAGTCTTTCTATTCCCTGGCATAGGTCTGTAGGACTTAAGCCAAGATATCGATGGAAGTATTGTACAGAGATAAATATAATACAATGTTTGAAACTATGACTGGTCTCCAATCTGTAGTTTTATTCTGCATTTGAAACATCACAATTTCAGCATTATTTCATTCTTGATGGCTTCTTATTTAAACAATCTTTTAGTTAGAAGTTTAGTTAGTTAGAAGTTTAGTTTAGTTAGAAGTTTAGATCTATATATTTTGCAGACAATATATTTTGTTCTACCAGATGTTATTTTGCTGAGTATTTAATACAGTTAGAAGTAACAGAGAAGAATTAGCAAACTCAATTTCATAGTCATAGTTGTCATACCATTTCAAAGCAATAAATACCTAAAAAAGAGCTTGGAGCAGCTGTTGGTGATACTTACCAGGAATACCCCTTAATAGAAAGAGCAGTACAGAACACAGCCACCATTTTCAAAGTGGCACATGACAAGCAAAGTGAATTCTTTCCATTGAATTCATAATCTGGTATTTTGCAGACATATTTGTTTCAAGTCATTAGCAATATTGTTCTGCAAAATTCTAGCCAACTAGTCATTATTAGAAAAACACTTCTGCTCCCAGGGCCTTAGTTTGAAAATTAATATAATAAAAATTAAATTAAAAAACTATGTCGGTTTCTGAATAATATATATGCAAGAGTAGATGCAGACATATGTACATATTTATGCTTCCAGCTTGCTCTGAACCATCTGCACGTTTATTGTATGCAATGGGACTGACAGATCAATGTAAAAATGTCTCTGTACTTGCTAGAAGAATACACACTACTCGGATACTACTGAGTTACCAGTAAGGAAATTCTCACAAAAGAAGAAAAATAAATATTACCCTCTATCATTTATCAGATTTCTGCTGTAGACTTAATATTTAAAATATCCCCATTTCCAAATTCAGACTATACTAGGAATAAGAGGCAATAACATAATTTAGTTTACTACGTTTCAAAAAGAGTACATTAATTTATTTCATGAGAGATAGTTCCACAGTCAGCATTATCACACTTTTATTCCAGATATCAAAATAGTCATTACCATCTAAACACTTCCCTTAAAATTCATAAATAAAATCGGTCTACCATTTAATATTTTTAGGGCAATTCCTACTCTTTACCAGGTTATGTGAGAAACAAAGTATGATTAAATTTGCTATGAACTTTTCTGTAAGGTCTTTGAACCTCCATTTGTGCAAGTCAAGAACATATTGAAAATACATACCTGGAATCGATAAAAGGTGCCATCATCCTTCAGTGTTAGAACATGGTCTGAGATTGGAAAGAAATAGCCATGTGCTGCCATCAGAGTTCCCAAATGCAGAGCTTCAACTGTTTCATGAAAAAAAAAGAAAGATAAACTTAAAAAGTTAAGTAACTTCTTTTCAGCAATTTAGTTTTGTTGTTAAGACTCACCTGATATCCTGCAGATAGCCACTTTGTTCTCAAAGTCCTACCATCATGAAAGAGCTGTCTTTTTCTATGTAATATAATGATGCAATCAAAAAACACTGCACTTTCCTTAACAAATAGCTTTTATATGTCCCACTTGTAGCTGCAGTTCCACTACCTATATAGACATTAAAAGGTAGCCTTAATGTTCACTTGCTTGTTCTGAAGCTGAAAACAGCTATCACTTTTACCTTGACGGTGCAGCCTGCTTTTCTTCTTCAGAACAGTTTCTGATTACATGTTAAAATAGTTGATTCCAATTACATGGTATCTTTCTCAGTAGCTTTATCAGAGCCACTGTAAAGGACAGAGATTTCCTCAAAAGTTTATTACTGGAAAAATAGCAAAGGGTAACAGGTTCCTAGAACAGTTGAGGTAGGAAGATACTTGTGAAGGTCATCTTGTCCAACTCCCTCACTCAAGCATAGAAACTTTAAGCTACTTGCCAAAGACCTTTTCCAAGTGTTTTTTGAATAACTCAAAGGAGACACCACAACACCTCTGGATAATGCCCAGATTCATACTCATCCTCTAAGAAGTGCTCATTTGTTCCTACTGCCTATAATTTGGCTTTCAGCAACAGCAAGCACAGATTTGTCTTGTCCTGACTCTTAAAAACACCACTGCAGCACCCAACCAGCAGTCAAGCACCATCACGCAAAAAGAAATCAGAGTCCTGACACCTGTGCTCTTGCTCACAAACACAGAAAAAGACATTCACTTATGTTTCACCCATTATTATTTTTAATGTGAGAAGGCTTATTTATTTACCCATACTTCATCAGCATCCCAAAATATTCCCTCCTTCACCCTTTGCTCACCAGAAGACATAGCCTTCCACTTCCATAGGAGATACAAGAGAAGCAGCAGAACATGTTTAGGCTAACCCAAAGGCAGAAAGCATGAGAAAGGAACAAGAAAGGGGACCTGGACAGTACTTAACTGAGAGCACATAACCCTACAGGGTTTATTTGATACCAAATATTTATTGCCATTCCTGTGGTTCTTGTCCCTCCAGCCAGAGCCATTACCTATAATACAATACACCGTCTCTGGCAGTGAGCTCTCCAGCCTGATGTAAAACTCCACAATGCTGTTTAGACTTTCCCCAGTTGCAAGTCTACAAGAAATCTCTCTAACAGAAGGAAGGAACTTGCTTTGTTTCTTGTGCCTGAGATGTTTGTAAATCCACATCTGAACATTATCTGAATTATAAAAAGTTTATATATTGTTATTATTTATTCATTTCAAGTTGCCAAATACTATTATCCCTTGAATCAGAAATTTTGAGTCAATGCTTTCTGTAGTGTGTCAGTCACTGAGATATTTTATTACTGTTTCAATTCATCTGCCTTTTAATTTTATTAAGCTTTCCTTTGTTCTTCACATTGCATCTTATTGACAATACAATTTTTTTTTTTATTTTTGCACGTATTATGTGTCTTGGTGGAATGAAAGAAAAACAAGAAAGAATATGTGCTGACTTTTCTAGAGAAAGGCTTTTTCAGACAAGGGTGACAGAGCTTGCCAGGGAGCTCTGACACAGATGAGAGTGCATTCTCTTTTGATTTAGTATACACTAAATAGGCTCCAGGTTTTTTTCATGCACTTCCTAGATTCTGAATCATAATATTTTTCAATATCACAAGGAGCTCATATTTCCTTTTACCCAGCAATTTTTAGAGCATATCTGGACTACTATGTCCAGTTATGATTAACATGTCTATTACAGTACAAAAAAGACATCAGCAAACTTTGAGTGAGTCAGGTGGGAGTCCACCAAGATCACTAGGGCTGGAGAATGCACCCTATAAGGAGGGCTTGGTCAGGCTGAAAAAAAGGAGGCTTTGGAGGTGTCTAGAAGTACCTTTCCAATACCTGAAAGGAGATTTCAAAATGAGGGAGCGAAGATCTTTGTGGAGTTGCAGGGCAATAAAATAAAAAATGAAGAAATAAATTAAAGAGAAAATGGTAATAAACCAAATCAGGTATAGTTCTGATTTTCAGCCAAGCAGCAGGAGAGGCTGCCCAGATACATTGTGTAATCTGCATCCTTGGAGGGTTTCAAGACCTGAACAGATAAAGTTCAGGGCAACACATTTGACTTTACAGTTTACACTGATTGGAGCAAGGAGCTGGACTAGAATCCTCCTCAGATTCCTCTCAGCTTGAATTATATTACAGCTCTGCAACCTTAGATGGGTCAAACAGAAATGGAATACACCACATAAAAAAGGGAGGAAGACAAGAGGAGAAGAAAGCTCCTGCAAGAACCTATATTCCAGGCAAGGTGGGATACAGCATCAGTAAGAGCTTGTATTTCTCTCACTGACCATTGAGTCATATAAGCAAGTATAGAGTCACAATAGTTCTCCATAAAAAAATGGAGTCACTTGCCCTTCTTCAGAAGTCAATTAAGGTTATCTAAGGTCTGAATTAGTCCCAACAGCAGCCTATATCTCTTATCCAGTTATGTATGGAGAGTAATGTGATTATCCTCTTACCTCAGGCAATCTCATTCAGCTGGAATCCGCACTAACACAATGTTAAGGTATATCTTTGTCTCTTCAACCACTAAGCCTTAATATGGACATATAAACTTCTCTTTTTATTTCCTTAACTAATACACAATTAATTTTCATTTTTTTATGGTTGTCAATACAGCAGTTTCTTTCATAATTACACGAATATGAATGCATAAATATTCCCTCTTAATATCCACCCAGGTTCCACTGTAGCTCACACTTCGAGTGTTACAAAATGTTACCCAGTGAGTAACACCCACAAGTTTGTATTCCTGCCTCACACCAGGCTGGCATGGACTAATGCCGGTGTTCTCTGTGCAGCACCAGCAGAACTACAGCACAGAAATAAAACCCAGCTCTCAGAAGGTTTCTAATCTTCAAGCAAGAGGTTGTCCAGTGTATTACAGAGGCAACACTTTGATATCCGTCTCAATTTGCTAAAATCAGACTGAGAAAATAACTACTGTAAGAAGCCAATGAAGTAAAACAGTAGTATTTAGGAAACATATCCACGAGCCTGAAAAGGAAAATGAAGCCAGCAGCAGACTAATCTGAAATGCTTAACCTCCTAGAATTCAAATACAGACAGCTTCTGTATTTCCCAGCTATTCCTGTGTATGAAGTTAGAGGATTTTCATTTAAGAAGCACATTTCATCTTGAAAAATGGCAAATGTAGGTTGGGAACATCAAAAACATCTATGAAGTGAATTAGATAAGAAGAAAAATGAAGTCTGAAAGAATGTTTTTATACATACTGGTTGCCAGGTGAAGAGTAATGTTTATAAGTATTCAGAATACAAACTCAAAAAATTGGAGGAACAGAATTAAAAAAAAACAAACTGTTTTTTTAGATGGCAAGTGTACACAAATGCACACAGAAATGTGGTATCTACACAACTATTATTTTGCAATCCTCAGTCACTGTGTATAAAAAACATAGAATGTAAACAACAACCCCAGTCACACCCAGACAGCCTCACTGAGAAGGCAGATTTCAAATGGCAGTCAGTGCTATACAAGGAATACAAACTTCAGCCAAAGGTGTCATGTAAAAAATCTGAGGAAGACAAAGCTCCTGAAGATGTAACTGGCAAAACAGAGTAGACTTTGGCTTCCTTGACTCATCAATTATCTGATTTGAGGTTCCAGATACTTCCTAGCAATTAAACTGTGGAAAAGTGGAGTGGCACATTCAAAAAACAAATGTACCCAAACCACTGGTTTTTTTATGGGTGAAAATAGGAAAGTGTTGAGAGCAACTATAGCCAATGGAAGAATTCCTCAGGTGAAAGACAAAAATGCATTTTTATGAGCCCTTGCAATTAAACAGGATGCAAAATATTTTATATAAAATCAAAATACTGCTTTGGATGTAGGTTTTATTCTTAATGTGCATATTATTGTTGGGCTAAAAGCTCAGAAAAAGCTAAAAATTCCATGTTTCAATCTGCTGTTGAACTTTATTTAGTTGAGTGGGTGAAGTGAACAACACATGTACATAGATTGATTAGAAATCATTTTTATGAGATGTTATATTGCCCAGCCATCTGCTGTGCCATTACAAGACAGTGATCTTGACAGATTAAATGTCAGTCACTTTTAATATACCTTGTTATACAAGAGTCAGATATTTTCAATGCTTTGGGACAATGTAAACTGACAAAATCTAAGGAATGAAAAACATACCCTAGTGGTTGAGTTTTGACTTTATTTTCTTTTTAAACATAGTGCAGCCTTCTCCTTACTGCAATAATTATTGCATGGATTGCTGACAGTTTGTTAAGCTTAAATTACAGGGAGTGGTAGTATTGGTGGAACGAGTTGTTTCTTATGATAATGTCCACAGGAGGGAATTAAAAAGGAAAAATGTTTCTTGTTTTTCTACGGAATAAACATATTTCTGTGCTTTGAAACCCCTCAAAGGATATATTTTCAGTGATTAGTGTGGATTTTGTTTTTTCTTACACATCTCAGGTCTACATGTGATGTGGTATCTATATTTATTTTTACTCTGAAGTCTGTAAAACACTTTATGGTATCATACCAATATAGTCTCACAACACCTGAAGCTCCTTGCAGTAATCTCTGAGGGAGTGAGGAAAGAAAAATAGTGTATTTTCCAATTGTGCCCCACTTAGAAAAGTCCTTTTCTGGAGTCTGTGTACATGGAAAGATTTCCTACAAAGAACATGACTTGGGGCATTTTGCATCCTTAAAATTAATTTATGATGTAAAAAACAGTGAAAACCCCAAACTTCCCAGTTTTTCATATATTTTTAGGATCCAAAAATGTCAAACAAATGAAAAATCCCCTTTCCATGGAACAATAAAATGTTTGGTATTCTGGGTTATTTGTCGAATCTAAAAACCATCACAGTACTGAAACAATGCTAAGCCACACAGCAGCCTGGAAAAAGAATTAATGAGTCAGAACTTCACAAGAACACATTCATTGTAAGTATCTAATGCCAAGACTTTATCACTTACTCTCACCTCACTCCTGCTGTCATTTCATTGCCAGTGTGAACACAAGCTGCAAAGGAT
Source organism: Poecile atricapillus (assembly GCF_030490865.1). Classification (NCBI taxonomy): domain Eukaryota; kingdom Metazoa; phylum Chordata; class Aves; order Passeriformes; family Paridae; genus Poecile; species Poecile atricapillus. Next base: position 68,299,633 of record NC_081251.1, on the reverse strand, counting down.
TAGAGTAATAAAATACAACCTGCTTCTCACACTGACATAAAGCATAGGAGAGACTCACTGTCTCGGCCTGACTTTGCTGTTTAAAGAGGAGAAAATAAACCAGCTGGAAACATTCTTGAACACCCACAACACTGTAAACCACTCTCTTTGTCCCATCTGAAGGACTGAATTTGTAAGAGGGGCAGCACTCCTCATTTCAAGGAGGATAAACCAGGTGGTGAAGGAAGAGGCACTATTTACCTAAACACAATTAAAATGAGATTCATACTTGATTTCAAGATAACAATCGCAAACCACGTTACCCATCAACAAAGCATCTTACCTAAATAGGCAGGATTTTTCTTGTGCTAGACACTGCCTGCTGATGCCATCAACAGGGCAAAGGCTTTGGTAGGAATATCACTTAGAAGTAAGGAGGAAAACCTATCAAAGATGGGCTATGAGTCGTCATCTGCCCAAGGAATGGTAATTTCCTTTACAGTCTGTGATGCTGTGTAACGTGCCGTGCATCCCAAGTCTAGGAACAATGATGCACACCTGAAACATCAACTATTTTCTTCACAAAAACATCCAGCAAAACAGGCACTGTGACAGCAGTGAAAGACAGCTGGGCTTCCTGCATCCTCCCCTCACCACACCCCTTTTTGCCCCTGTCTCTGGTGGGCAGTGTGGTTTGCCCTAAGATAAGAACACCAGGTGGGTATTTCATGAGGAATTTTTGGATGCTCACATGATTAGTGTATTCCAGTGATGGAGAGATGAGATGCTTGTGACTGACTTTCACCTGCATCAGCCTGCAAGAGGGTGTAAAACATTTCTGAAGACTGATCCAAGTCTGGGCAAACTGGTCTTTCAAGGCTGGACACAGTTTCTGGGTGGAAACACTTCCCAGAGGGGATTTTGGCAGAGTACATCCTGCCCAAAGTGAAGAACACTTTAGGATGGGTGAGTAAAATGTGCTAGGATCCAGTCAACTGCAGATAAAATCCTGGGGTATCTACATTTATGTTTGTTGTTTTGTAGTTGTGAATTGTGCAAGGCCAAAGACTGCAAACCTGTACATTTCTAGATAAACCTGCTTATATTTTAAGCCTTTAAACATCAACCGTTGACCAAATCTGAGACTAAGTGGACTCAGCTGCACCCAGACTTGTCTGAGAAGTTTAGAAAGCAGGGAGTCTTACTGACTCAACAGGAAGGACTACAGCCTGATTATACTATAATCCACTGTACTAGATGATACAGTTGGTATTTAAATATTGTATTGGCAAGATTTAGATACTGTATTAGCAATAAATCTGATCATAATCATCTACATAATCACCATGTCCTACTTCTCATGCCTGACCAAGAGCATTTTCTTGATTACCACAGGGACACACTACCAGTCCTGCCTTAAGTGCTCACAAGATGTGGGTGAATGGGGGCCTGACCTAGATCTAAAGAACTTTTATCCAGATAAGATCAACAGAAGTCATGTCATCATCAAAGACTGAAGGAAAGGAGAAGGTACCCAACAGTTTCTGGAAAGAACAAAACAAAAACGAAGCAAACTACCTTTATTCACTCACAGGAAAGGAAAACAAAGAGAAAGAAATTATTATATTGTAGGGGAAAAAAGTAGTCCTTGAAAAAGAAGCTGCATCTCACTGCTAGCAACACACAAACCCTCCATTTTAAAACTTTTAAGTATTTCCTCTTAATTTTTTATGTGATTGTTTCCCACTGCAATTCAGCTGATTACACATGAACTGTGGCTATATCCTATTAAAAGTCTGCTTTTAATCTCTTAATGAATTTTTTGTCTTGAAAGGCAGATGCCTGAGATGTCAAAATGCAATGACTTGAGGTGATAACCAAAGTTTCATGTTGATTAAAAAAATAAAAAAAATTATTTTGCAACATGAGGTCTCAAGAAACAGATAAATGAGGAGTGAGGTGCTGGCATTGAGCAGTGCTATAACTTCTGAAATATTTGTGGTGTTTGGCAAACTGGAAACACACTGCTTCAGAGGCTGGAAGAAATCTATCCAATCTGTAACCAACAGGCAGACTTAATTATGAAGCAAAACAGAACACAGCACAGTTTGGTAACTAGATTTTGTTATAGTCCATTCAGTATTCAGTCATGAAAAGCAGCCTGAAAATGTTTTAAGTTGCATTTATGGTTTCCCTGTCATCTCCAGCCTCAATTTTTTGAAGTACCTATCAATATCACACCAGCAATCAGACCTTCCAGTAGTGGAATCTAGCTCTGTACCAGTGAAAGTCAGCATTTATGAAACTTTTCCTCTAATTTCACTATTACTACTCTTGGATCTTTTCTACTTTCAATTTTGTAGAAATCACAGACTTTTTGCTCTACTATCACTGATATCTCTTGTCTGCTCAAATTGAAATGATAGAAGGGTGAAATCCAAACCTCTTTGAAGTATGGGTTTCCTGCTTTTCCCTCGGAGTCTTCCTCTGAAACTTCAACCTTTTGGTTGAAGCTTTTCCCATGCTTCTTTGGGGTGAAATAGAGGAAATCTAAACCTGTATGATTTGTTTTCCCTAATGGCTCTCTGAACATATCTCCATCAGATATTTCTGAACACTTCACTCATTCCCTCCTCCAGTATGAAACTCTGAGTAAATATTTAAAATCCTATGTGCACCCTTTTGAGCAAACCTGCTAAAGACAAAGAAAAATAATTACAAAAAAATTAAGTTTTTGCAAATACACTACTTTTGAAAATTCCTTCAGATGAAATCTTGCTCCACAGTTTCAAGCATCTGTAAAAGACCCAAAATACTGGACATAGACTGCTTCTGCTCAGTATTATAATTATCATGCTATTATTTCAGGTTTTCTTGTATACTGCTTGCCAATCTCTGCTAGCACATCAGATCTTCCTACTTTTCTCGCCCCCAGTGGCTGAGTCTACAGACCTGTGACAAAATTGTTTGGCTGCAAATGTTCGGTGAGGAAGCATGTGATTCATTCTCCCCATGACACCCAAGAATTTGTACATGTTAGTATCAGCCAGGAAAGGTATTTTACATCACAGTTCCCTCAGACACGGTGCCCTGTGTGATGGTGAGCTTTCCTGACCACAGCACAGTGCCATTCCTTCTCCCTTCTTCGTCAGCTCAAGGGAAGGCACAGCTGCCATCTACCCTTTCAGTCAGCTCTGCTTGGATACCACAAGCACTGGAGTGTTTAGAAAAGCACATTCCAGGCACGTGACCAATAGGCACTGCCACAGACAGTTGGGATGGGGTTTCAAAGGAGAAGACCTGTCCTTAAGGCTTAGCAGATCTGAGCCATATGAATAACTGGAGAGGTTGATGCAACACATGGATTCATGGCCAGCAAATACAAAAAGTAAGCTCAGGCTTTTTCAGTGCACAATATATTTGTTCCTGAAGGAACTACAGGAGATAATATTGTTGAAACAGAAGGACATCGGTTAGCATGGAGTTTCTGAAGTTGGGTGAGGGAAACAATAGAAAGCACTGACTCTCGCAATGATTACTGCTGGTCAAGATGAATCATGACACTTTTTTTAGTCTCTAAGTCTGTTTCGATATGAATTCCTATTGCACCAACCATTAACTTCGTGTCATTGTCATGCATTGCTATCATAATCACAAAACACCCACTTATGACCAAGCAGTTCAGAAAATACAAAGAACACACAGCAGCCACAGCTAGAAATATAACTGCCTCTTTCACTGCACTCAATTCAGTAAAGAAGAAAACAATTCTCTTTATAACAATTTTCATACCTCCAGCAAACTGAGAGCATAAAATACTGAAAATAATGTGCTTTCTTCTGTGGGAAGAGTGCTGTGATTTTAAAGTCCACCAGGAGTTAACAGCTTTATAAGTAAATTGGTGTCATTGAGACACATATCAAGAAGAAATGCCACCAAAGCTCAGGAATGGTAAAAACAAAGAATGTGGAGGTGGCTTTTTTGAAGAATAACATGCCACTCCCCATGTGATCAGATACAGTTATCTGGGATGCACATACACATAAATTCCCAGGGCAGTTATTACAAACATGATCACCTTTAGGAAGTTTTCTTTGTCCATTCATTATAGTGGTTTGGTTGGCAAATAAAATGTATTTCACTGTCCTCATCAAAATGAAGAAGCAAAATTCCCAGTGTTGCAAAAGTACATTTTATGCCATCCCGTGTTTCTATTATCATAACTCCCACTCCTAGTGCTCACTTCTCCCCTTTGCAATGGATTTACACAGATAATTATAGAGAACTATCAGTTCAGCCAAACTCTACTATTAAAAATACATAAAATACTGACATATATTAACTAGCAAAAATAACTCAGTGAAAACTCTTTCATGAGTGCCTTTTATTTTTTCCCACAAAAAGAGAAGAGGCCTCAATGAATGACCTATTTCTTCTCTAGTGACAGAATCTAAATATAGAAGGAAGAGATAGGACTGATGACAATAGCAGCAGCAAAAACTATCAGTCTTTAAAATAAATTGATAAAATGAACAGAAGTATCTGGTTCAAAATAATGATCAGTCTGTGTTTTATGGCAAGTAAAACATTAAATGGCTGAACTGTTAGCCACAGTGTGCCACTTACCATTTAATCACCCTCAGTACTAAAGGAAAAAAGTTGAAAAACATATCCTTAGATTTTAGAAAGACATCCAGCGGAAATATGGGGGGAAAAAAGGGATGTGCGAAACAGATAGCCACACAGACAACACGACAGGAGCTACAATAAAGGATAGAAGGAATGAAAATAAAGATAAATGCAACAAGAAATGAAGATTCAGGATGACTTTTGTTGCTGAATACATCTCCCAACTCTGTGAGTGTTCCTATGTGGAAACAGAGAACATATAAGGTTATGAAAATCTGGTTAACATATTATCTTGGATTCCCAGGGAGCTCTTGGCATGATTCCCTCAAATGTTTTCTAAAGGTATTAAGCAGATCATGAGAAAAGCAATAGGTAGAAAGGAGAGAATAAAGGTTAAGCACAGCAAATCAGTTATTACACTAAATAGTGTAATATTACACGGAAGAAATAATATTACACTGAAGGGGAGGTAACCACAGTAACTCCATTTAGTAGGTCCTGAACTGTTCAGGAATAATCCCAAATAATCTACAGTAAGGTGCAAATGATGAAATTCAATCAGATATAAAATTTGCTGAAAGTATAACTACTGAGGTCAGCAAAAAGTGGGTTGTGAGGAGGTCATGTGAAACTACATGATACTGATTCATTAAACAATGAAACAGCAGTTGAAACTGAATCTTAATAAACGGTAAGTATTTTAGGTATGAACCTTCCCTCCCCAGTTGTATATGTCCAGTAAGTGGCTGCTAGGTAACTGCTGCTGCTCAAGACAAACTAGAGGTGTTATATGTGATTCTGTGAAAATGTCCACTCAAATCTCAAACAGAAAATAATAAATTATTGGGAAATAAATAGAAAATAAATGAGAAGACAGCAAGAGCATAAGCATAGCACATACACACAATAAATTCTGTGCCCCCACTGCAAGAAAGACTTTGAGGGGCTGGAGCATGTCCAGAGAAAAGCAACAGAGCTGGTGAAGCGTCTGGAGCACAAGCCCTGTGAGGAGCAGCTGAAGGAGCTGGGGATGCTGAGACTGGAGAAAAAGAGTCTTAGGGTGACCTTATCACTCTTTACAACTACCTGAAAGGAGGCTCTAGCCAGGTGGGGGACGGTCTCTTCTTCCAGGTAACAACCAATAGGACAAGCAAATGATCTCAAACGGCACAAGGGGTGATTTGGACTGGAAATTTTTCTTCACAGAAAGGGTTGTCCAGCATTGGAAGCCCAGGGAAGGATTGATTCACCATCCCTGGAGGTATTTAAAAGATGTGCAGATGTGGAACTTAGGGACACTGCTTAGTGATGGACTTGGCTGTGCTGGGTTAATGGTTGGACACCATGATCTTAGAGGTCTTTTCCAACCACAATGAGTCTATAATTCTGTTCCATAGTCACAATGCTAGAGTAGATGCTTTGTATATTTTTGCTTTTTTTTATTTTTTATTTCATGCTAGTGGTTATATTGGACAATGTAAATAATTACAAAATTTCAAGAGGGAAATATTTAACATTTCTAATAACCTTAAAGGTTATTAAAAGGTTAAGTTTTCAAGTTTAACTGAAGCATTAACATAAAGTAGATAGTAATTAGGAAGCAAATTTTCAAAAGGAAGTGTAAATTACTTGCAATAATTTCTGCATGCCCAACTGAGGTGAATAGAGTATTTTTATGGCTTGAATTTATTTTTTTCATTAATTGAGCCTTGGCCGTAATGAGAGCAATAATTTTTTTATCACCTATAAAAATTAAATTCTATTGACATTAGATATTTTATATTTTGTGGTTCCAGGTGTTCTGAAGTCAAATGTAGTCTTGCAGCTACATAACCAGACTCAACATCGATCTGATCACCCAATCTGCCACACAAACAATTAAAATCCTGACAGTTTGTGGAATTTGAGAAGATCACTGAACGCAACCAGCGAAGTTAGGAAAAGGTAGAAACATTAGAGGGAGAACATCTGAATGGAGAATAACATGTGAATTAGATCCAACCACCAGTGTTAAATAAGTGACGGAGAGGAGAGGAGAGGAGAGGAGAGGAGAGGAGAGGAGAGGAGAGGAGAGGAGAGGAGAGGAGAGGAGAGGAGAGGAGAGGAGAGGAGAGGAGAGGAGAGGAGAGGAGAGGAGAGGAGAGGAGAGGAGAGGAGAGGAGAGGAGAGGAGAGGAGAGGAGAGGAGAGGAGAGGAGAGGAGAGGAGAGGAGAGGAGAGGAGAGGAGAGGAGAGGAGAGGAGAGGAGAGGAGAGGAGAGGAGAGGAGAGGAGAGGAGAGGAGAGGAGAGGAGAGGAGAGGAGAGGAGAGGAGAGGAGAGGAGAGGAGAGGAGAGGAGAGGAGAGGAGAGGAGAGGAGAGGAGAGGAGAGGAGAGGAGAGAGGAGAGAGGAGAGAGGAGAGAGGAGAGAGGAGAGAGGAGAGGAAGGAGAGGTATTGAAAAAAAAAAAGAGAGTGCCTGGAGAATATTAATCTGTCCAAGATGAAATGGCAAGCAGTGTCCTTGCATAGTAAATGTCATTGATTTTGGACCGTCACTGTACCCCTATGTGCAGAGCAGTATCTCTCTGAAAGTGCTACGGAAAAACTTTTTAACACTCTTAAGGTCAATTATTAACAAAATCAAGAGAAAGCCTCACACTAACCCTCCAGTCATCCAATACTACATATGACATGTAAATATCAAAACATTTTTGTTTACTTGACTATAAATAGCTGCAGCAGCTGTTGGCAAGATGAAATAGGATTTCAACTGCTTTTATTCAATTAAATTGGCCAGATTTAAAGTCTCACTTCCACCTACTTGCATTTTCCATTACTACAGAAAACAGTTCTTTGGCAAACAAGGAAGCAGAAATCTAATGAAGTCTCTAGACAGTTATTTAGCTGCTTTTAATTAATTATGCCAATGTGAACTGGGAATTAGTAAATGTTCTTCCTCTTAAACCTCTAAAACTTGGTATGATCACAAAGGTTCAGAAGGAGGCTGTCAAACAGTAAGAAAAACACAAAAATTCCTAGTAACTTCAGTAGAAATGAGATAAAACGACTTATTAAGAAGATCATTATAATTCAACTTATGCAATTAAATAATTGGTTTTGTTTCTAAAAGTTATCAGAATTCCCCCTAAAAGAGCATGTTCTTCCCTAACTTCATGGGTAAAAGATTTCAATTGTGTAATTTAGATTATGTCCTAATTTGTTCTGTGACAGGATGGAAGTCATTCCTTCAAATGGCACAACAGAGCATCTGAAGTTTTTTCCAATGAAATTACTTAAAATTAAAGCTTACTGATGTTTCAGCTTTTATCAGCTTGATCAGGTAATAGCTTTAAAATAAACTTTTTATCTCAGTAGACTTGTTCAGACTTATTTTTTATCAGTATTTTGTATTCTAGTCAGTACTTTTTTTCATCCTTTTCTCTCAATAAGACTCTCAAAGACCTCAGTGGAATAAAGCCCATCCTGCCTACGGAAATGTAAAGAATATGCTGATTGTTGGTTTATTTCAGTTTTTAAAACCTGAGTATCAGACATATATTTTGGATTTTAGCCTGAGATGTAGCTTAAAGGCCATGTTACACCTAATCCTATTTTAAAAGGCACCTAGTTGAATCTTGTTTCATTGGAGTTAAAAATAAAACCTCCAATTTTGTGCAGAGGTTGGAATTTCACCTTCAATAATTAAAACAAATGATAAAGGAGTGAATGTCATGTGAAGGTATTATACTTAATACTGAAAACAATTCTGAGTATAATCTAAAGGCAATAATTATTCCCAGTTAAATTAAGTATATTTGAATTCAGCACCACGGAATCAGGGCTAGTATTAAGAAAAATTAAAATTTAAAGAACTCAGTTGATGTCTTGCTTTTAACCAGAGATAAGGAAGTATCAATAGAGATCTGTTTTTGCAGAAAATGTGTATGTCACACAAGTTATAATTGAACTGTAGAATTATAGTACAGTTTGGGTAGGAAGAGACCTTAAATTTCATCTAGTTTAACCCTGCTGACATGGTCAGGGACACCTTTCACTAGGTCAGGATGCCCAAAACCTAATTAGAAGCAAAAGAGATCCATTTTGAATCTGTATTTTATTGACAATATCAGACAGGTTACTCACAGAAACAACTTTACAGAACACATGTATTTTGTCATACCAATACCTAGTACTATCATTTTATTTTTACAATTGTTTTATTGTACAGAAAATTATGCTAGATAGCATCAAATTCCATACTTTTCATCTTTACCCATTACTCCAAGATGGACATGAATTTATAAATTACACAGACACAATTCATTTATAATTCCCAGGTAATTAAAATGTTTATAAAATTTCTTAATTGCTAGGGTGAAAAGACATTGAATTTTTTTATTAAATCTTGCAAAATAATGCCGGCTTAAGACAATAACAGAGGAGGAATTTTATTTAGACATGCTTAGCATGATGAAACAGTTGTAATAGTTTTACCTATCTGGTTATGTGAAGGAAGCACTTTGTCACCAATACCAATATTTTGCATCATAACACTGATCTCATACTTTGCAATGCACTCAATACAGTCACAAAATTTGTATCTCCCCATTAAGTGTAAAAAACTGATCTTTTTTAACCAGATGCCACACTACCAAAAAGGTCACAAGAAATGACTGCTGCATCAAAAAAAATTGAAAATGAGTACTGATGTAGCCTACCACCTATCTAAAAGTGACAAAATAAAATGGCCAAACTAGGAACATATTAATCACTTTCAAGAGTGATTACACGGAAATGAGACTGGTCAAACAGCATGGGCACATTTGTAGAAAAAACAGCTCGCTCTAGGTGGCTCTGCAGGTCTGTGTGCTCTTGGGAAGCACTCCTAACACATGCAGTCTACACAGGGTAATAGATTATACAAATCTGGAAGATGCTCCAGTGGAAAAAAACATGGAATCCATTAAATCTGATATATCCCATTACAATTGAATTGCAGAAAGTACACTTCTGTTCACCATTTACAAAATCTCTCTAAAGGCTTTGGGCAAATAAAACACCCGTGATGTTCACATGAACATTTTGCACTCCTGGGACCTCAGGAGTGGCTAGAAGCTCCCTGATTGCCACACACAGATAAGTACCCCCTATGCTGCTTGTAATTATAGGAAACCTGACCCATACATTTTTTGCATGAGTATCACAATGTTAATATTATTGGTACTAAAGCATTGTCTGTAAATTCTGATATTTTCCATTCTCAAACAGAATTTTGTTCTATTTTCTTTTTGTTCACCTGAGATTAAAGTCATTATTCCATTGAAATGTTACAGGATCTGACAAGCTTAGATCAAATTCACCCAGTAGAAGAAAGCTGGGAAGTTACTTACATTAGAATTGACAAAGGTTCATGAGGTTTCCTATTGAACAAAATGTGCCTGAATTTCTATGTGGCATATGAAAAATTGAAGTAGCTGGTGTCCCCGGGTTCCCAGCATGAGGGGTATGGTATGTGCACAGGCAGTATAAATTACTTTTGTTGGGGTTTTGTTTGTTTGTTGTTTTTTTTAAGTCAAGATAATAAAAGGGGAGCATTCTACTCTTGCTCCACTTGCACAGGTTTTGATTAATGCAAAGACTGCAAATATAAGCATGACCTTTCCATTCCTTTCTTTATTCCTTCTCATAAGAGACACTTTTCTCTGTTAGCAATCTCTGGAAGTACCTCCCCTTTGCTTGGAGCTCTCTGGTGCTGTTTCCCAAATGGCAATTGTTTAGAACATCTTGTCTGGCTCCTGCTCTCTGCTGCTACCTTTCTGCATATAATTGGTGAAAGGACAAAACTGAGAACTGAACAATTTTTCAAGTAAACTTTCATAAACTCAAATAAAACCCTAACATTTTTCTTCTAAGTCTTTCAAGCAAGTAATGTGTATTCTCAAGGTCATTATTAGTACACCAGCTGCTGGGGAGAGACTTTAGTAAAGAGGGAAAACTGGAAGAAACATAAACAGATGTTGTGCTACTGAGCCCTCCCATTTTTACTGCACTGGATCAGTGACCACAGTTCACATGCACGCTGATGGACATCTAGTTACAAATTAGTTACACCAGTTATGTGAAGAGGCTACAAATGGTGAGAACTGAAACTGAAAAATCACAGGATGGCATAAATATCAAGGTAGCCTTTTTTCATAACTATAAAACCTAGATTTAGTCATATGTATTTTTGACTTCAGTGTAATTTCTGCAGTCCAAGAGCAGTAGCAAACTACTTTAACAGACTGCCTAAACAAGCTGGAGCAAAGCACTGTGAAAGCAGAGGCTGAGCATTCTAGAGCAGCTGCAGTGGTTCTGCTGGAGCAACCATTCCATAAAGAGGTGCCTCCAGCAAAATTCAGCTGGTTTGCAGCTGTGAGAAAATTCAATAAGCAACACTCAGGAATAAAAGTACTTTAAAGGAACATGAGGATTATGTCTAAATATATTATCTACACTTAAAGGCATTTTCTGAGACATCTAGATGAAAATTATTCATGGGATGACTTGAATATTAAATGAGTGTTTGTGAACACCATTTCCTTGTAAAAAGACTGGAAAACTCATATGTTCTTTCTCCTTTAGGAGACAACAGCATGATTTACTATTAAGATGTTGAATGCTAGGGAATAGAGAAGTCAAGTGTTTGCTGAAAGGGCATTGAAGAAATCAGTGCAGTAACCAAGTACAGGATTAGATTCTTGGCAATATGAGCTGATACCTTTAAATCAGCTCATATACCCTTTTTGTCCTATTTTTCCCACTAAGGATTAAAGGAACTTCAGTATCTGATGTGGCCAGTCTGGTGTATTTAATGTCATTAATGATCACTTCAAAAAAGAAAAACACAATGTAGAAAAACAGAGTAGATTTTCCACATTACGAGTAATTGGCAACATCAGTGAAGAGTCAGCACTTATCCTGTAATGGTCAATTCAACCACACATGTCTAAGTGCCAAACCACAAGCCCTTACAATTCAGTAAACTCAGTTAATTGCTTTTTTCAGGTTGAGATCATGCTTATATTTATGCCTGAATAAAACTTCCCCATTAAAACAACTTGGACAATGTCTGTTCCTTAAAATTTTACAGATGAGTTGTAGGCTGAAACACAAACATTTTTAAAGTACATATTGAATAGCAAACAATGTAACAGCAACTGTACATTACAGTGTGCACAGCTATTCTGGGGACAAGTTCTGCTCCACTGAAATAACTTCAAATCTGGTACAAATTAGCAGAATCCACCTATCATCTCCAGTTTATTTTCTTGATGGAGATCTACTGCAGCAAGCCTGAATCTTTCAAATATTCCACTTAATAATATTTTCCATTTATTAAAAATTTGCATGATTTTATTGACTGGCAGCTTACAAGTTCCAGCTTGTTACTATTTTTTACTGTAAATTGCTGCTTCCAGGTGAAAGCTTTACACTTATTAACACACTGAAACAAATGCTGCTTCAAATCCAAATGAAGCAATGTTCAAAAGGCCTTCTTCTGCCTTATGTTCTCCCACTATCCATAAAGCTGCCTACTTCATTCCCTCTTAAATGGTATTGGAGTTGCATTCCCTATGCAAAACAAAGGAAAAAGCTGCATTTCAAAATATTACTTTTTGTATATAAAGTGCGATAGCATCACTTTCTTCTTACTATGTCTTATTAAAGAACAAGTTGACTGAAAGAGTTAATGTTTTCACCGTGGTGAAAAGAAGGCTCAAGGTGGGACCTCCTCACATTTTTCCAGTTTTTAGAGGACAGAAATTCTCTTCACAGTGAGCCACACTGAGAGGATAAGGGGCAACAGGTACAAGTTGCATGGAGAGAGGTTTCATCTATTCAAATTTTTTACAGTGAGAACAAACAATCACTGGATGTGGTGGAGTTGCCATCAGGGGCAGAGCTCAGTATGAGACAGGACAGAGTGCTCAGTAATCTCACAGAGGCTTTTCTCTCCATGAAAGTTTGGACCACATGAACTTCTGAGGTCCCTTCTAACCTGAGGTCCCTTCTGTGAATCTCTCTACTTACCCCTTAAATCATAGTTTACCTGCCTTGCTTGCATGAGTAGTTGCACAGCACTGGTGTCATGGAGTTCCTTTACCTTTAAGAAAGTTAAAGTTGCTGGGGTCTCCTGGGAGTCTTTTCTCCTGACCAATTATCGGTCATTGCTGAGAATTGACAGCAGTTTTAGCCATTGAAAAGTAGAATCAACTTGTGAACCCCACCTTAAAGTGTACACGCAGAAGTTTGTAGTGGCTCTTTTTTTCCTGGCTGTGAAAGGTAACAGAGCTCAGGCTGGCCCCCCGTTCCCTGCCCAGGCCATGCGGCCCAGGCGGGGGCTGGGCTGGGCCCAGCGGCTCCCAGCCGGGAGATGGGGCCTGCGGGGCTTGCCCCGGGCTCTGGCCGGGCCGGGCCGGTCCCTGGCTCGGCTGCAGTTTTTGCTGTGACTGAATTCACCAGAGACTGCCGAGTAAAGAAAAAGGAAAAAAGCTCTGGACCTGCTGCAGGCTGAGACAGCAACCACACTGCAGAGCAGCCATGAAGAATCTTCTATCAAAGACAGCTCCAGCTGCTGCTCCGGCAGAGATCACAGAACCATCTACAAAAGCCTGGGCAAGATTTTAACTTTTTCTTATCCAGATGAAACTTGCAGATTAATCTTTTCATCCAGAGAGAGAGAAAAGGAGAGTAATCAACATGAAAAGAGACTTTATAAACTACTAGTGGCAAGAAAGAAAAGAGACTTCAAGAAAGGTAGAGAATTAAGGAGATGCTTTAATTAAGCTGAAATATCTTTCTGTTAAAACTATGGAGATGGACAATGAAGTCCTGAAAAAAACCCCTTTAATTCATAATAGAGTATGGAGAGGAATAAGGTGTTCAAAGTGTAAATTTGAGTAAAAAGTGAAGTAATTGTAGTATAGTGAAGTGCTGAGAAATTTGAAGCCTTGAGAGGCAATGAGAAAACTGTTTCTTAGTGAAGCTCACAGAAGCAGATGAAGAATACTTCTTTGCCTTTGACTAACTTATCCTTAAAAATGCTATCTTCAAACTCATGACCCATAACACATTTTCAGAGTGATGTAGAATGGGAGGGGTGGGCTTTAATAACAGTAGCTCTGAGCAGCTAATATCAGAGAAACGAGAAACTATAACAAAAATAGTTTTCTTGTGACAAACTCCATAAATTAACAGAAAGGAACTTCTGTTTCTCTACAGAAACTGAGGAAAAGACTATAGAAAGAATTAGAACTGTTTAAACCATCAAAATTATACAGTTTTTGTCTCTGTTGTCATGTAAACAAAAGAATAGTGAGCAGTGAGAAATGAAAAGGTTTTTTCTAAAAGTTTATTCTGGTGTTCTTATTCTTGTAGTTTGTCAATAAACTCTTCTTTATTCCTTTTAAGTTTTATGCCTGGTTTACTCTTATTTTAATCCATATCTCACAGCAAGAAATAAATAATTCTTTTTTCCCCTTTTTGTTAATTACTGGTTCAAACCCACGACAACTGGTCAACGAGGTGTGCAAATAGTCCTTACATTTTTCTGGACAGAGTAGAATGTAGTCTTAAAATATGTGCCCCAAGGTCTACTTTATGTTGTTCTTCCAGGTATGTGGCTGATATCAGATTTAGACAGAGATGGCAATTTTCAGTGCAAACCAAGGCATGATTTACTTCTGCATCACAAAACTGCATAGCTTCACAAATTATTTTTAACAGGACCCTACGGGGTAGTTTTAAAAGATAACCAGGTTAAACCCTGACACACAGGTTAAAAGTGATCAGAAGACACCGGAAATCCAAATTACAGTGACAACAGATTGCAGAAATGTAGGGCTTTTCCATACGAGGTTCTAGACTGACTTGTCCAGAACTGAAATGAAAAGCCAGACACATGGATTTTAAAAAACAGAACATTTTCAGAATTTCTGTCATGTGAAAAGCTCTTGCTCACCATCTGTCAAGTTTGGTGTCATCAGGCAATTCTGAGCATTACCCAAAGGAAGCATTTAGGGCTATTTGTTTTCTGAAGATCTGAATTTAACCAGCTCCAGACAGCTGACTTTGGACTAGGACCAAAATACGTAAGACTTTTTCATCATTGTGGATAGTTTTTTTTCCATCCATGTAATCTGAGAGGATAAAACCCAGCTTCAGTTAAATTACTGTAGTGTTTTGCTTACATATGTTACATATGTTAGTAGTTTGTTTCATTTTAATTGGATAGGAACATAAGGAACCAAGGAGATATGTTTTCTGTTTAGTAGAAGCTTTTACTATTTCAAATTTTGCAACAAGCAGGTAATCTGAATGACAGCCTATTCCAGTATTGCACTTCTGGTTTGACAAATAAAGGTTAAGTTTCAACATCAAATAATAGCCTAACAACCTTTCAAACCCTGGTAAATACAAATAGGTGAGTGTTTTGTAGCCAACAACTGAGAAATGCAATATCACACTTAGGTCTCTTGAAACCTCCACATGATCTCCAGGAAGCAAGCATTCAACACGGTTCAAAGTCAGACAGAGATGCAGTGATCCCTTTCACGCAACATGTCAATGTGTTGTGAACTGACTACTTCCAAATATCAAATTATGTATTGATAGTTCTTTGTTGCTCAAGTTGCAATTTTAAATACAGTGATTTTGCTTTTCATAATGATCATATTTTGATTTCTGATTTGACAGAAAAATACATTTTAAAAATAAACACAATAATGACCCCCAAAAATATGAAAAAGAAATCCTGAAAGAAAGCAAGGGAAAAAAGCTTTTTTGATATTTTTTTTTAAATAAGGAAGATTACTTTTCCTCTAACCAAAAGAGAACAAGAACTTTCATAGAATATTTTGTTTCTCCAATTCAGCATTTTCTAAGAGAAATCATTCCTTTATGTAAAATTTCTGATCAGGTAACTAGATTCCTGTAAATCCAGGAAATAAATAATAGCTAAATACAATAACCAAACTGTGTTTCCTGCTGGGCATACAAGAAATCAATGGCAGAGTTTGGAACCAAACCCTTACTTCCATGTCCCAACACAGCTGATCAAGCAATGAATTTTTCTTCCTCATTTCACTGATTTTATTTGCCTTTCACTTTCCATTTAAGAGGCTATAGAAGTGTCCAAATGTAAGATTAGCTTTTGGTTACAGTACAAGAATGTATTTTAATAGTTCTATTTATGTTTTATATATTGAAAAATTCTGTAAAAAAAGAGCATGTATTTAGCAAAATATTTAGCATAACACTGAGTAAATTCCTCATGGAGTCAACCATATTTTTTAATCAAAGAACTACCATTATCATTCTCATATTGTTTCCTGGTACCTGTTGAAATAAAATGGATAATCCAAATCCTCAGAATGTTAGTAAAGGTTTCAAAGATTTTATGTCTGTTTTGCTATTGAAATTGGTCAGATGTTGTCTCGTCACTCCCACTGCAGCACGAAATAAAATCAGGTCTAAAGGTCTTTAAGAAACAAACTATAGTTTTAAGATGAGAAAACAAGAGAAATTACCTGGGTCTTCTATTGATAAGTTCTTCGTTAACCATTGAACAATATCTGAACCTAGGAACAAAAAAAAAGGTATTTATAGATTAGTAAGTTTTCTCTCACTATTCTTCAGATCCCTGAGGCAATTCATATTGTTCTCCCATGGAAGAGATCAGCATTTTTTTCTCCTCAGTCTGCCTAGAAAAAAAGCACTGGCTATTCTATTTTAGTTTAGTTTTGTTTCATTTTTTAGCTTTGTTTTAGCAGTGAAACATAGAACTTTTTTCTTTAGGCTTAGACTGATAAAAAGTAATACAAGGGCATTAACTGTGCAATATTAATCTGCATTTTAAAAATTACACTACTGCAAAATGTGCATAGAAAAACACTTCATTAATCTAAGTTTCTACCTTCCCCCCCACTTAAAAATTAGTTTACTTGTAAAGGCATATTCAGATACCTAGATACAGGCTACCAGTGTATCAAATTTCACCTCATGGCTAAGCTCTTGACAAAATTCATTTTTCCCTCAGTGCTAAAGTGTTTTCCTTATGACTCCAATCTCCCTTGCTCTCTATCCCTTCATTTATTGCACATCCTTTTATTTTTATTTAATTTCCTGCCTTTTTTTAAGGTCCCATGCTTTTGCTTGCCTCCTAACATCTTTGATACCAGATTTCTTCCTGCCTTTCACACTGAGTATCCTTCCAACCTCATCTCCTAATTCCTAACCCATCTGCTCCTCTTGGGCATGCACTTCTATCACACTTTGCACTTTATGCCACAAGCTGAAGTCAGCCTTGATTTTCAGATAGAAAGCTACAGTTGAACTTCACCCACTGTGAACATGATTTGCCAAATGAATTATGAAGCATTGCAGACAAAAAACCCAAACCATGTTCATCATTTGAGCAACTTGAAATAACCAAACTGGCCCAGAAGGAAAATGGGAAAAACACTGAGGGATGTTACATGCATGCTCTTCATGTTTCATCATACCCCAAGTTCAGACAAGCAATGTAATAGAGATATCACATATTTCCTTACAGAACCAATATTTGAGTTGCTCATCCATTTCCCAACAAGCATAATAACAAAACTCATTTATACACTTTAAACTTAAAACAATAATAAAAATTCTATACAATTTACACAAATATAAACCAACTCAAATCAATAAAATCTCTTGAACATACTATAATATATAACATTAGAATGTAGAATATACTTCCCCTGTCACTCCTTAGATTCAGATTTCTTCCTGTACTTTACATACTGCATAATTTCCTTTGCTTTTCTTAAGGCAATGAAAACAGTATTTTAAAAAGACATTTCAGAAAAGAAGGGATATTTACTTCTCCTTCTAGCTTTTATTTTATTACACTAAGTGAATAGCTTTATCATGTATTTTGCAAAGCCTCATTGATTATATCATAGTTTTCCATGTGTGTATGCACTACAAAAATGATTACATAGAAGTGAAAATCCCTAGAGACTTAACAACCATGTCTAGAGTCTACGTTTTTCATTGCTATGTTAAATGTCTAAATTTTGATAGATTTTAAACTGCAATGGCAGAGTTTCTCACAGCACTTACATGGCTTTATTCCTTAAATGAGGCAATTTACCTTTTCATGCTGTTGGAAGTATACAGAATGTTTCAGACAGATATTCCTACCCCAAAATATTTTATTTTTATAAATACAATTTTAATCATTTTTTTATACATATGACATTTACAAGGTTTACACTGACAGAAGAATTTCAGATTAATATAAGACGAAACTTCATAAACCTCAATGACGCAGTTCCAAGCATAGCTATATTTTTCTGTCAGCTGACTAGAGGAGTTAGTCAGCCCTGAATATTTTCCTAAACCTTCAAAGATCAAAGACAAAAATCAGAAAAACAAAATGACATTTTGAATACTGATTTTTAACTTTGTCTGCTTTCAAATCTCTCAGGTGCCATATGGGAAGAAGTTTTCTATTCTTTTTATCTTGCCTTCAAACACTTTTTTCCTTTTTGCCTCCTTTGAAAACTTTCTTACAGTGACATGCTGTATTCCTCAGTCCTCAGCTCCCGGCCTCTCATTTGAGTGTACATGGTCTATACATCAGAAATTTCACCTCCATATGTTTCAGTGTCTTTTGGCTTATTATAAATAATAGTGGGAAATCAAATTTCTTGAAAATGGCACCATCTGATTATGAAAGTTCATTGATGCTCTATTCACACTTTACCCTGAAGCCATTGCCCTGGCACACAAAAGCCTGGACATGAGTTTAAGCCAACTATTTCATTCAAACACACTGATGATTTCAGAGGTACGACTTTAATGACAGATGAATAAATATCAACATCAACACTCTCCTTCTAGTGTGAAGGCTATTCAAGTAAAACAAACTTGCAAGTAATTTGTCATATGGCAAGTGAGAAATGTATCAGTTAATATTTCTTTGGGAGACCTTAGGGCCAACTCTAGTCCTAAAATAATAAAGGTATTAACTTGTAGAGCTTGTTGGGTGTTTTTTTTAGCTACTAGTTTTAATGTGTAATTAACAATATTGTTTCCCTTATTTATTCCAGAGCCCTTTTCTAAGGTTTATTACTTTTGCAGATCTATTTCTAAAAGCAAAACCATTACTCTAACTTCTTATCTCAGGAGGGAAAAAAACAAGGCAGTAAAACAGGTGAAAACAGGAAAATAATACTTTCTGTGAGTATAGCTTTGATAAAAACTACCAGTAAATTCATGACAGTTTTCACACACGGCACTTCACAGCTATAGGAATAATGATCCAAGACTATAAATTTAATTATTTGTAAACAAGAACCAATACTTATAGGATGAAAAGCTTTAACATTCAAACCCGATTCTATCTTATCATCAGAAATCTAGCAAAAAGACAAGCTAGTAAGATGATATAAATTTAATGGAAACCTCTACCTTGCTACTGGTCTCACCTGAAAAGGAAAATTTCAGCAATCTAAAACAGAAAATGTTTGCTGAGTCAAACACTCAGTTTTTGTACACTTTTTAATGTGTGATATCAAAGACCCAGCTATAACATTGTTAAAGCAGATTCTCAAGTTCTCCAGGTCTCCCCTCCTCACTTCCATCAAGCGGCAAAAATAGGCAAGTTGGCTATTAGATCTGCAAGGTACAGAAGACTTCAGTCAAATTGCCAGCAGAATTTTGAAATCCCAGAAAAACTTTCAGTTGTCATTTCTAAATTAGAAGATTAAATTGTCATTTCTAATTTAGACATTTCTAAAAATTTCCAAAGCAAATAAAACTGGACAAAGCAAAGCGATAATTTTTAATAATACCTTAAAGCTAGCAAAAGAAGAAAACATTTGAAAAAAGGGGGTTCTTTAGACATAGAGCCTAAAAGCTAAGAGTGAGATTCCTTAAATGCCAGCACCTATCCCGATAAGGGCAATAAATTCACAAGACCTTACTCTAGTCGGAAAAAAGACAGACTTTAATCTTCTTTAAAGAAATAGGCAAAAACATGTCTATATTCATATACAAATGAAAAAGACTCAGTCATGTTCTTTTTGAAATGTACTTGCTGAAAATTCCACAAGTGATTAATTTTAAATGAAATGGTCCCAAAATAGCAGTTGCTGAGGCTGTCACAGCATCTTAAGAAACTATTTTTGAATAAAGCATGCTCTCTGAACTCCGCAATACTGATTTCCAAGTCAAAGTCATAAAGGCCAGGGCAATGCTAAGGTCACCTTTCAGAGAAAATCACCTATTTTAAGCAAGTCCTCACAGAATACATTTTGAAAAGGTGCTGGTTCTGACCTATAGAAAATTTCACAGGAATTATACATCAAATTTTTGCTATGCATAAATGCAACGAGCCATGCAATCTTTGATCTGACAGAAAAATTATATGATAGTAGTACCGCAAAAGAAAAGCAAAATTCAAAATGCTCTACCTTTTTCAATATTCAAAAACATATCTAGTGGAAGAAGAGACAGCTGCAAGAAAGCATACCTTACTAATCAGAATCACAAACCAAGAGACCACTGAGAAACTTAATTCAAGGATTTCTTCCTTCAGAATGAGACAGGTTCAATCTTGCAAAGTAAATAGTCTTTAGCTGTTGATATCTTGGTTTAGTAACTAAAACCTATTCTTTTTACTTTTGGACCTCTGAGTATTTGCAGAAAATGAAGAGAGAAAGTGACGCAGGAAGCTCCCCTGCATTGCTGATACCAAAAGAGAGGCTTTTGCTGTTGACAATCAAGGTTTGTGCCATCTGAACTCTCAAGAGCAACATAATCATCGTGGTTATGTTTGCCCAGCACTGTGAAATCTGGGCAGCTGTGCCTGTTTGGTGATGCAAGGCAGGAGCAGATAATTCGGGTGCTCCCACAAGGGAGCCTCGTTGTTGGCTGGCTCAGCTTCAGTGCTTCACTACCACCTAGCCTTGAGAACCTGGAGAATTTTTTGCAGGGCAGCTCACAGTACAGAAAACTTAATAAACATGACTCCAGAAAATATCACTGTCTAAATTTAAAACAAGGCTGTTATTAAATTAGTAAGGAAACAGTACTGTATTTCCATTATTTCTCTTCAATATTTTTTATATATATATTTTATATTGAGAGAGGAGGGTATTGGGTCATTTTAACTTCCATCTTCAACACCATCGCTTTGTGTGATACATCAGGAAATTAAGTTCAGTCACTGATATAAACTTCAAAATCCTTGATCATGACTGAAAAAAAAATATAATGTGCAATTTCATTTCTCACCACTGATTCAGACATTGGAAACACAAAAAGTGGATTAGATGAGCAGTGAGATTGTAAAAGCCAGTGGTCTCTCAGGCTTTCAGCACTAGCTGTTTTCAAATAAAAATTGCTGTCTAATGGCAAGTAGGACTCTGCAAGAAGGGCCTTTCACTGGTGAATGGGACAAAAAATGATCTGCATTCTCCCTGAAGTTTTCACAGTCAGAAACCATATCATATATTGCCTCGATTATATCAGCATGGCTGTTTTACAATTTCTTTTCTGTATCAGAAAAGAACAGTTTGTGTATGACTTCTTCATGCATCTATCCGAAAGAAATCAAGTACTATACAGTTATAGGCAGAAGGGCAGAGGGAAGAAAAACAATAGCTATATTATATTTGGCTTTAGGTATGGAAAAATACATTATTATCCAGTACCTACACTGGTTTATTCAGATTAATTTTTCCCTAAGTCTATTACAGCTGAGAAAAGAGAGGCTGTGCACCACTTGATTGCAGTGTCCTCAGAAAGGTGAAAGAAGGATGCAAGGACTCCTCTCTGAGACTGGGATTGCAGGAGGGCCCAAAGGATCATATACCACATAAATTCTTTCCACCCTATAATTTTAGTTAATACATTTTTTCCTTTCTGTTCTGTATTCTTTTGGATTAATGTAAAATAAGATTTATAGATTTAACTTGATAGAAATTTTTATTGTGAGTGGCAACAGAGCTGACACTGATAATTTGAATACCCTGCTGATTGCACTTACATATTTAACTTTCTGACCTTTACTAATTAAATGGGTTGACTTTTTAAAAGAAAAAAAACATCACTGATCAGAGTGCAATTTGATTAAGGAAATTATTTACATCTCAACTTACACACACATTTCTGCCACTTGTTTCTTCAGAATTACTGAGGAAAACAAATGCAGAAACTTACTATTTTGACTTATAATTGAGAGTGGACCATAGTTTTTTTTTCATTTATGTTAAGGAAGATTGTACCCAGGTGCAGATTCAAAAATGTCATCTGAATAATACTAACAGTAGAGAGAATATAACATATTTTAATGAAATTACTCAAGCATAAAAGTAATTGCAGTTTTCTAGTTTTATAGCAACATAAACTGAAATATAGTTTTTTCCAAAGTGAAGGTATGAAGGATAGGAATTTGCAGAAATAAAACCATCTGGATTCTTTCATTCTCAGCTGTAAGCAGTCCTCAGAAATACTCAAGCCTAGAAGGGAAGAAAGTATCCATAATTCTGGCTAGCCTAACTTTGTGAGGAACATGTTTCTTGATACTGTTATGACTTTCTGCTTTAGATAGGAAAATTCATATGTGAAAGAGCTAATAAAGCATGCAAAAATCTCTTCTACCAATATGAAATAAATCAATGGTGCTGACCAACAAATTTCAGTAATGTAAACCCTGGTGTCATACTCTGCCTCAGAGCCAAGCTTCAGAGTAGAAATATGGTTTATAAACACTAAAAGGATAGTTAAATACGGCTGTGTATCTGTGTTAGTCTTTATTCTAAAAGTGGCAAACCACACAGGTCCCTGTGTCCTCCAGCAAATGGGATTGCTGCTTCATTCCAGCAACATTTATCTCTAAAATTTCCCACAAGACATCCTCTACTTAGATCTCTTCCACAGCCACAAATGACCGTTTTACAAATGACACTAGCTGTGCATAATTGGCAATATACCAGTAACCACAGATTAAAGCCCTGTAATCCCAAGGCTCTTATCCCATACATTAGAGTTTAGCATCTTGCTGAAGTACATTGCTCCATGCTAAACATTTGCAAGGCAAAAGTGATGCTGTTAGGAAAACTAAGTTGCATGAATGCCCTGTACATCCTGTCTACTGAAAAGGAATTTTTATGCTTTTCTTCAAAATGATGTAAAGCCTTGTGATGAATGATAATAGAGTATCAATGTGTACATGACATGTAAAATCTTTAAAACTTCCTATATGTAAAAAAATATTTGGGGGGGGGGGAAAAGCCAATAAAATATAAGTAGAATTTTGAACACCATAAAAATGTCCTGAAGAAATTTCATTTATGAGAAATCCTCACCTCCAAACAAAAAAGAAAAACAAAACAAAATCCAACCAACCAAAACCAGAAAAAAAGCACACTTAATTTTTAACTACTGTATGCTTTCTTCAAGCAAAACTTCTAAAGACTGAGATAAACAAGGAGGCTGGGAGACTTATCAGTGACACCTACTTGATTTCCTGTTCATCAGATATCTTAAATAATGCTGAAAGAAAATAAGAAACTAAGTAATTACCAACTTTTCTCATCATGATACCCCTTCCTTTTTCTCTCAATCAATTCCTCTCTTTACTTATCAAATACCTGCAGACACATTTGGGTACCATTAAGAGAAACGGCCAAGAATTCAGCTACTCATCATGTTTTCCATCTACCACTAACTTTGGAAACTCAAGATAAATCACATCATCCAAAACAGTTCTGGTTCCAATGCCAAGGGGAGAGAAGAAAGCCTCCAAACACCAAGCATAATGGTGTCCATGCTCTTCCCAGCCACCCAGCCACTCCCAGTGTGTACTGTGTAAATCAACTGGCAACAAGACTGTTCTGCAATATCAATGCCCCACCTTGTAGGTGAGTGCCTAGTCACCAGCTTAAAGAACTTTTTTTTCTATCTTTCTTAATGATGATGTACTTTCTTTTTAAAAATAATGAGAAACTCCACATGGAAGAGAACAGTCTCTACTGTCTGCTAATTACATTCTCTAAATCATGAGGCAGCTTAGTCCAAATTTCTGCTCAGACACAAGCACTTTCAGGCCTTCAAACTTGTGTGCCCCCATTTCAGATTCTAGGCGATTTGGTTGGGGTATTCTGGTTGTGGCCCCTTTTAATTCCTTTTGCTGGAGCTCTAATTCTTTTATGTTAGATAGCTTGGGAGATGAGAAGAGCAAATAAATTATTTACAACACTATAGGACACCCATGTGGGAAGCTGAGCACCTGGAATTCTCTCCCTACTGCAGAGCAGTCTGGTTAATGGGAAGTAGAACAGCACTGGCAAGTGTATCCTGGTGGAGAACACTGCAGGGCATGAATGTAAGAGCAGCCACCCTCAAGAAAAGCTGAGAAGGAAATGGATATGTGACTCCTATGCCAAGTTTGACCTCCCATTCCTGAAATAACATATGAAAGGGCAATAGTAACATCACTTTTGTCTATCTTGAACTCTCGGTCTGAAAAATTCATCCATGATTATTCCAGGAAAACTGACAACGTATTCTTAAGAGAAAAAATTGCTGCTTGCCATAAATAGTTCATCTAGCCTTCTTTTTGTATTCTGGATGTTTTACTTTGTCTTGCTGACAACTTTGTACGTAGAAAACAGGTAGATTGATATGTGTATGCTCTTTCTTTCATACACATGGCAGTAAGTGTTTGCACATTGCACTTTGATAATCTTCACAACACACTAAAAGCTGCCTGAGTTTATCTCTGCCACAATAAACTCTTCTGCTTTCTTTTTTTTTTTACATCAGCAGTTTGAAAATAGAGTGTAAAACCAAAAATCCTCAAAGTTCAACAAAAAAGCTTTGTGAAATTCTTGTGAATTCTTTGTGAAATTATGCATTTTTTTCATATTTCCACATTAATATCTCCAAGAAATACAATATTTTTCTACAGAAATGCTTCTTCTAATTCTTGTCATACTGGCCCCCAAAAGACACCCACACACAGATGGCAATGGAAGGAAGTGAGGAGCAATTTCTGCTAGACACTTTTAACTTTCATGGAGGATTTTCACAGGGGAAAATCCTCAAGTCTTAATTCAGGGGTAATGGGAACAAATATATAAATTATATGAGACTTGCATTGGGATTTTGACTCCAGGAAGAAAGTCAGTGGGGACACAGTGACTTGCAGTTTTGACATTTTCCCGGCAACAATGTCAATGTACTTCCTCACAAAGTGTTCCTACACAATAATAGTTAATTTATACAGTTGGTTTGAAAACGGGTTTTTCCCTTGTTGCTATTTCAAAACATTTTCAGTGACTCATGCCTTTACTGTTCTCTTCGCTTAAGACTCTCAAAACTGATGTCCAAAAAAAACCCCTTTGCTCAGTGTAGACTTCCTGACTAACGTAATCTATTTAATTTAGTTATTTTGACAAAAATACACCTTTTAGAAAGATTTATAGTGATGCTTAGTACAACAGCAGAATGGTCTGCAGAAGCTTCTGAACCAGAAGTTTCCCAAGAATTTGATCATTACCCAGCCATTCTCACACACACAGAAACCACTCAAACAGGAAACTGCTTCTCAATAAAAAAATCTACAATACAGCAGTTGCACAAAATACTTATCTTCAGAGATACAATCCAGTGTAGGGGAAAAGGCTATAACAGCAAGTCTGAAAATTTGAATTTCATAACAAAATGCCATGAAATTGCAGGATAAAAATATTTTGTTTGGCCAAAGTAGACATCTGAGGATTTTAGCTCTTTATTCCTATTGTTCCTCAGCCTGTAGCACAGACCAGCTATTTTTCAAATAGTACTAATAAATACAAAGTATAAAATACAAGAAAGTTTGCTGAAGCCGAGTAGAAACCTTCAACCTTAATCCGAATATTCAAGTGTT
Source organism: Poecile atricapillus (assembly GCF_030490865.1). NCBI lineage: Eukaryota > Metazoa > Chordata > Aves > Passeriformes > Paridae > Poecile > Poecile atricapillus. Next base: position 68,274,084 of record NC_081251.1, on the reverse strand, counting down.
ACACTAGAAATGTCACTGATGCTGATCAAAACTTTGCTCAAGGCTTCTTTCTTTTCTATTTGAAATATGAAATGTTTTAATATTCAATAGACTACAGAAAGTTCAAATGAATTTCTATTTTTGATTAATCTGAGCTGGATGCTTTTGTGGTATTTCCTCCAGTCCCATGATTATTTTAATAATGCTATGTCTCAGAGTTTACACTTCAAAGATCTGCTGCAGGGCTACATTTTCAAAAGGGAAAAGAAATTAAGTTATTCAAATTGTAAGTACCTACATTTTTTTATGTATCTATTTATTCTGACTGAAAATCTAATCCCATTCAGCTTTAACCAAAATATGGGACTATTTCAAGACTTTAGTATGCTCAGTTGCTCGGCATAACAAAAATCACTTACATTATACAATATGGAATGAACTGTGTTAGAACTAAAAATTAATTTGCTCCAACTCAATACTTTCACCAAATTCAGCATATTTTTCATTTGCAGTCTTTCATCACTATTCAGAGATTATGAATTAATTTATTCTAGATGTCAATAATTGTGCTACACAACTATCTGAAGCAGATATTATTGTGTCTGCTCTCCAAGACATAAAAATCTCATAGTTCTTCTCATGGTAGTTCTTTACATATGTACCTCAAGAACCTTGTCACAATAAAGGCAAAATTCATCAGTTCTTGAGGAAAATTCCCGAATATTCATTGAACTATAAGTTCTGCTGACAATTGAAATTCTCTAACATGATGGCTCCATCAATGGGGATTTAACAAAAATTGAGATAGACATGAACTACTATTTAACAGTCAATCAGGAGTTCTTGGGTTTAAAATAAACTTAATCATATCCACAATACGTAATATATTTCTATCTCAAATTGAAAATTGAAGTATGGTATATGTTCAATGGTATGTGAGTATATACACCAGTTGTTTTATATATTATGCTCCCATCCATCACAATGAACTTAGAAAACCAAGAAGAAAAACTTGGAGAAAATAAATCTCCCTACATTTCTGTTTACCAAGTTTCTCTTGCTGCTGAGTTTCCCAATTCACATCAGCATTTGTAAGATATAAATTGCAGCCCTGTAACTAGTATTGGCTTTTTTCTCTGACATTTTTATAGTAATTCAAAAGCCACCTTTCTGCTTTGACCAGTAATGTGGTACCACATTAATCAAATACATTTTTGAAGCGAAGTATTTTGCTTTCCATCAGTATCAGGCAATGTTCATAGAGCCATCATTAATGTCTCCATTTTAGGAATGTCTCTTAGAGCCTGGACAAAGAAACAATCTCTGCAAAAACCTTCTGTTTTCTCCCACCCCTACCCTCACATTCATTACATCCAGAGCAACTATTTAATAACACTAATCCACAACCTCATGGGAAGCATTTGCAAGTTTATGTGGAAAAGTTGGAGAGAATAATTTTCCACTGCCCAATATCAAGCAGAAAAATGATAAAAAGACATTATTCTGAACAATCCTGGACCACTAGCGCAAGATGTAACCTTCGGTATTTATCTCTACAGTAAAGATAATAGTTCCTTATACTGTGCTGTGGATTTTGGGGGCTAGAGAACAGAGAAGCACTTTGAAAAGATCAACCAGTAAGTGCTAGTGCAATAAATAATAGTGCATGTCCTGGAGTCTGGAGTCTATTCTTCATGTTATTTTAATGTACAGCTCAATGTTTTATTTCTTTAGATGAAACAGCTGAGAACTGGTGTCTTACTGTGAACATAGGATGGGTCTTTTATAACTTAGTCTTGTGAGTACAGAAGCTCTTTGCAAAGATGAGACTGTAGTTCATTATTTTTTTCCTTCTTCACGAAATGAAGAAAAAAATCAGGTTCATACTGTTGCCTAGGAGTATGCAGTGACGTGAATACTACTTTTAGCACCTGTTGCGTCTTTGCTGTTTACATTGCCAGAGTAAGAATAAATAGTATCAGGATGTAAAATCAACCTTGGTGAGGGAGCAAGTACACACAGCCATTCACCTACCTATCCAAACCAGCCCTGGCCCCCTTCCCAGCCTCTGTACAAACTGTTTATTTGACTTTTGGTTTCTCCATGTAATTTTTGAGGACTTGTGTTACCGCTGAAGATGAACAGATCACACGGACACAGGTCGAGGTGTGGTGAAGAGAAGAGACAGGTTTATTTTTCCCTCCAGGATTTATAGGCTCCTGACCACAGCCAGGTATTGGGTGGTCAGGATAACACTTTCTCACAGCACTGGCCATGAGAGATGTCCATCACAAGACGTGTAACAGAAAGAATGTACACATATCTATGTTTACAGTTACTGTCCTGGGAAAGTCTTTAGAAAACCATGTCAGCAAGCTCAGAAGCTGAGTTTTCAGGGCGACAGACTTGTACATATTTTATGTAAAATTGATGATGGCCACCATTGCTTCTTTAACCACTGACTGCAGACTCAGGTACAGATTATATATATTATATACATATATATATATATATTCTCTTTATAAAAGGCAGAATCAGTAAAGAAATATAAAGCAAACAGATATCCAGTATTGGGATTATTGTTCACTAGTGGAAGGCAAAAGTAGACACAATTCTTGTGTTGAGGGCCTGGAGAAAATAAAGATTTGTCAGTCAGCTAAGGAATTGTGCTATCTACATGAAATATGGTTCCAAGGTTGGGAGGGAAGAGAAGACATTTTGGAAAAAACATGTTGTTGCTCAATCTTCTTACATCCTTAAAAGTGCTAAAATGAATTCATCAACAGATTACAAAGGGAAACTAGCTGCCCTCCCCTGAAACAGGGAAAAAACCCAACAAAATCACAAAATTAAAAAATTTAAAGTGTTTCTTCATTAATAAATAAACCCTGTTCAATCTGGCACCAGCAATTAATATGATTCTCCTGCTACCTTATTGTCAGATAAGAAACCAGGGGAAAGCTGGTTTCAAAAGGTGCCTGTGCTTGGATAAGGAAATAGCCTGAATATGGCAGTATGCATATCACTTCCCCTTGATAGTCTGGGAATAGAACCATTCTCCTCTTAAAAATACAGGGGAAAGGGAGTAGTGGTAATATAATGGTGAGAGTTTTTCTGGATGCAAAACAGGATGGATATAAGTCATGTAAAAAGGAAGTCTTAAGTAGCTTATCCCCATTGAATTTCGGCTTCACTTTGAATGAGATAGGCTTATACTTAGAAACTAAAAATATATCAGGCTGGTTTAGCCCTCCTTTCTACTATCCTAATTCTAGCTGACCTGGCATAAAACCTGGCTCCTGTCAATAACCAATATACAAATAAATGCCTGCCACAGCACTGCTTTCAACAAATAATGGATGGGAACAGACTAGCCACATTAACAGCCAGTAAAACATGCTGCTCTCAAGTGAGAGATGACCAATCTATTTGTCCTGCAGCACGCAAACACAGCAACAATTCACGCCAGTCAGAAAATATCAGAATTTCTTCATCTCAAATTCATTACTCTCATCTTTTATTGACTTAACAAAGAGTATGTCTTTGGCCATTGCCATTTCTGGAACAAAGTTCTGTGCTTTTAAGTAATGGCTGATGGAATATATTTATATGCTGCTTTTTTGGGTTTTTTGGGGGGTTTTTTTTGTAAAGAAAATGATAGCTTACTAGTTTAGGTGAGTATATTAAAAAATATCTGTAGATTCCACTTTTAAACTGTCTCCCTTTCTTACCTATAGTATTGAGTTTTCCCTCGCATGTTATGCTTCTAGAAATGACTGTCACTCAGGGAAAGGAAGCAACAAGGTTTTACCACTGTTAATACTCTTTACATTTCAGCAATTTTTCCTTCTCACATGTTTAAAATTATCATTTAGCTTGCATTACGAAAGTTGTCCTTGCTAGTTAGTGTTTTCTTGTTTTTAGCATATAAGCTAACAAAGGTGGACAAGCTCTTGTTCTTCAAACAAGAACGTGTGCACAGAAGAAAATTACAGCCCCGAGCACAGGGTCTTAAGATGAAGCTCCCACAAGTAATTCTTGTTACATACATAGCAAATACAAATATGTAATGCTTTAGCAATGCCTAAATTTGATGTACTCTAAACTTAGTAAAGATGATGATCACAAAACCAAGCATATCAGGGAAGGCAGATCATTTGGCAGAGGTAGGAGTTACTCTGCTGTTTCATGTTGCAGAGCTCATTCAGTAATTTTAATATGGAAGCATTTTATACTAATTGCTATTCAAATGTGTTGGAACAGTGAGTCCCTCTGCTAAGGACCCTACAATCAGCATTTCTGATGTGACAATTTAACTGAATAATTAACATCTTCTGTGTTGATCATGTTCAGTGGTTGCTCAATAACACCCCTGACTTGTTATTCTCTGCGCTTCCCCATTCGACAAATCACAACAGAATCAGAGACACCAGAGTTTCTTACCCTGCACTATACTTTGAGGTTCTCAAACTTCATTTTGATATCAAGTGGAACCCCAATACCAAAGATCAAAGCTTTGCATAAACTGAAAAATTAAAAATATTTTCCTTTAATGCTATTGAAATGTGATTCAATGGGGACAAAACCTTTCTCTTAGCATAAAACAAACAGAATTTTTCACCTTCATCTTTCTGACTCATACGACAACTTCTAACAGGAGTATAATAATAAAACAATAAAAGTCCTCAGTATTTCAGTACTTTCTGATAATGGTGATGTCAAAAAAACTCTCCTGAAAAAGTGTGGCTCTGAAAATATTTCACAGCAGAAAACTGGTTTGCCAGATATAGCATCATAAATGTTCTTAATGGACAATTCTTCTAAATTAAGCAGATGTAGAAGGCTTGAACAGAACTAAGATGGATGTGCCACATTATCCTATGATTCTATGATCTCTCTGACAAGACCAGAGGACAGAGCCATAGGGTCTGCTACATGGAGCACTCAGGGACATTTAATTGATAGTTTTAGACATAAGAGATAAAATAAGAAGAGAATAATGGGAAATTTCATCTGCCTTTTTTTGCTAAGGTGTTAGCTTGTCAATCATTATCAGAATAAGTAAAAATTTTTATTGCATTGTATGTCTTTAATAACTTGCCACTTCCATTTTAACCTAAACTAAATTCAAAGATATTCTTATTGTGCAATATAAACATTATAATGATAGCAATCATAGCTCTCCTTATCTCATACCATGCCTCTCTCTTGTTGATGAGTCATCTCTCCTCTTACCATGTAGTAAAGAAAACAGAGGAGCCTTGAAAAGCTAACGCTTTTTGCAATTTTATATAGCAAATACCATTTGGAAAATATATTTGTAAAATCACAGCTCCTGTAACTACTATACCAGTTTCCAGACAGTGAGCTATATACAGTGGGGATGAAAACATTTGGCAAGTATCTGGAATTTAACTTATAAAAGATGTTTTCTTTGAAAATAAGAGTAAGAGCACACTCACTATTTTGGCAGTTTTGAATCATGTCCTTTTACGCTTCAGTTTCAAATCTATTTTTAATTCTGGTGCTATGCTTAAAAGTAATTTCTCTTTATTGAATGATAAAACAAAGGGAATATTATAAAACCATTCTCTGTCTTAGTTGCAATGGGAAAATCTAAAGTAACTCCATTACAGTCACTAAAAACATTTCAAAACTTTCCAACCCGCATAGTTTCAAGAAGTGATTGAAAAAGATATTAAAATATGGCTCAAATTCTTCTCAGCATATGACATATGTTGAGATTTACAGAATACAAATGGCAATTTAAAGTTGCTTAAGAAAATTAAAGTCTATTTCTTTACTCCTCCTAAGATCAGTATGCATGCAAAATTGTAGTAAAACCATAGCCACCTGGAGCTATTTACTTCTAACAAAAAACTTCTCTATACAATACTGTACATTTTTATACTCATCAGCACCTTTGCTACCTGACAGGTGAAAGAGATGTGCAAAAAAAGGCTCCAACTCTTCATATTGTTTAAGAAGCTGTCCTGATTGTCTCCCAAGCACCTTCCTGGGCTATGCAAACTAAATCATGCTCTAAATCGGGCATTATCACATTCTATAAAGAAGAAACATTCAGACTATTTTGATATAAACACATTTGCTTTACCAGAGGTATTAGCAATGTAATGATATTCCCTCCTTCAAAAACACTTTATTTGATGTATGATTGATGCCTTCACAAGGAAAAGTAGATGAATGCTGGTAATTAAAGTCACGTATGTAAGAACCAGGAGAAGCTGTGCTCTCTCCACTCTGTGTAGGGAAGCTGAGGGAGGATAGGTCTTCGGGGTGTCATACAGGGAGTGTCTTAGATGCCAGCTAGGTAACTATGTAGAAAACAAAGCAAAAGGAAAAGACAAGTAGCTATGTACAAACAAGTGGGACAAAGTTATTGAGGGACATATTTTTTGAAGGACCTGCTGTTGCCTTGGGTTTCACTGATGTGGTCACCTGCACCAAAGCTGGTTACCTATATTTGGCACAAGGGAAAGGATTTGACAGTAGAATGATCACTGCTCAAAAGAGTTTTCAGCAAAGGAAACAATGATCAGTTTGTTCCAGAAGATGTATTACTAAAGTGAGTGCTATTTCCTAAAGATGTAAAACTTACAAAGTTCCCTGCAAAGAATTACAGAAAGTTATTTAACTGATTTACAGTTTGTACAATGGTATATGGAAGAACTCCATTTAGTCGCCTAGTATTACTATGGTGAAGTACCCAGTCCACTTTATAGCTGTGTTAATGGTCAGAGAGGCCAAATGAAAAGACTGCTGCCACAAAGAGAGAATAGTTAAGCCAATGATGAAAATCCAAGAGACTTAATTTGAAGCCCCACTTATGAGCCATAGGTTATGCTAGCATGCCTTCAGCAACACCAGGGTTTTGGGTTTGTTTTTTCAGTTTGTTTTTTTTTGGGGGGGCGGGGTGGTGTGAGGGGGTCTGGTGCATTTACAAGAGGAATAATATATTCATACTATACTCAAAATATAAAAAAAATATAATTAAAGAATGACAGGAAAATTTTCATGTTGCTTCAATGGGAAGATTCAGCCCTAATAACATCGATTGTTAGCCTGCTGAACTATCTACTGCAAGCACTTCTTTAATAATGAATGACCCTTGGTCTATTTATTTATAAAAGCCATGCAAGATACAGGAAACATACAGATAAAGGTCAGTGTTTAACATGATGAATTCAGGCAGGACTTCAAAGTATATCAGGCTTGTTTTTGACTTTATTCCATATGAAAATTCTTCATACCATTTGCATTGGGCTGGGTATAAGTTAAATGGGTTTTTGTACTTTATTTTATTAATGTTAGCACACATTTTTCCAGGTTTTCTTTTTTTGCTGTTATTTAAGCAGGTGAGAGGGAATATAAACTGAACACTTGAGCAATGAAAAGAGTTCAGCTTCAAGTTTTCTCTCTGGTTTTGTTGCACTATAACCATATACTATGCTGAGTATCTGCCAGATAAAAAAGTAATGAAAAAATACAGCATGTATATAATACTGATGACTCTTTTCCAGCACTTTGATTCCTATCACGTCCTTTACATTTTTTTTTTTAAATGCTAATTACACTCAGTCTGCTGTATTATACAGAAGATGCTTTGGGAAAAAAGGATTATTTTGCAGTTACAAATGGTTATTAAAGCACAATTCGTGTGACCCAGTGGCTGATACTGTTAATAAACACCCTCAACTGGAAACTGCAGAAAAGAACTTTGCAGATAAAGAGTGAACACCTTTGTAAACCCAGGGCAACATCTCACTCCTAATGGGTGCAGCCACACTTTGTTAGATTTCAAACATACATTTCAGATTAACTGGGCCTCTAATGCAGCCACAGTGGGATTCTGTTCCATACTGATTTCACCCAGTGCCATGCTGGCTGAGAGCAGTTTGGAGATTCCAAGCCCTGCTCCAGTCGACACCATCTCTGCAAAGCACCCACATGTCGGCACCCGGCTCTGGCAGCAGCAGGAGCCAGGCACAGGATTTTTCATCCCTTTCAGCAGAACAGCAGCCCAGGGCCCTGATGATAGGGGCAGGGGACATTTTTCTTGTTTTTCTCTGACCTTGCAGGGTGCTGTCTCATTTGTAGCCCATTAATCGCTTGAGACTCCTCACCAATAACCATAAAAACTAGGCTGCTGTTTCATAGCTGCTAAGACACACACATGCTTCATGTCTTGGTGCTGTGGTATATGTTCAGTACAGTGATTTAGTAAGATTCTGAGTGAAGAAAGATCAAATCTAATGTGCATGGATTTCAAGTTTTTCTTCCTGTAAAAGATATTTAGGTATTGTTTTTGTGTATAAGAATCTTTCAAATTCATCTATTTATTTTATTAGCACTAAAGTTGCAGGGTTCACTTAGCTATAGAAAAATCTCATGTTGGAAATAGTAATACTCAGCAAAAAGAAAAAAAAAAAAAGAAAAGCATTTTGGATTTGAGGCAGAACTTCTTACTCTGTTTCTTTCATTCTTCTTTCTTACCAAGTCAATACTAACCACAGATAAGAAACATGTATTATTTTTTTAATTATGTCAGCAAGAGGAACTATTTCCGAAATAATGGTACAAAATATAGTCCAAGAGATTTCCAACAATGATACAAATCTACATTAGATCTGAGACCCAAGTCTACAATCTCCTTCTTATTTGACAGATCTGTTGATTTGAGAAGAGTTTCAGCTGACTGAGGACACCTACTGCAAATGTTACAACTAACATATTCCAATTTTCTTTTTGCTATGTATTGTGCCTGTTTATATGCTTGTTGAAGGTAATGCAAAACTTATGAACTCTTGCTTTTAATCGGTGAAGTGTTCCTTTTTCGTTCAGTTTGCTATTTTTTCTGTAAATAAAATCTCCTGTTTGGATAACCCATTATAAAATACACCATTTAAACTGAATAACTCCCTTGCTAAAGCACAAATTAAATGTAAATTTTTTAAAAAAATAATTATCTTCACCTGTAAGTGGTGTCTTGGACAGAAAGTAGCAAATTATTATTAATGAAATTATATTTTATCTATTTCTCTTAATTCTGGACTTCTAGATCTCTCACTACATCTATCTGCACATCAGGATTCCATTTCTGAGTACAGATAGTACAGACAGTTTCTATTTTGGCTTTACTAGTAAAGAACTGAGCACAGAGATTCAGCAAATATTGATGTCTAAGTTTGATGGAGTGGCCTGAATAGCCAAGCTGTAGAGATGTGCCAGAAGAATATTTCAAATACACTGAATTTGAGATTTTTGTCTCATATTTTATAACAAAGGATCCAAAACTATTTGACACAAACCCCTTAAACTGGGAGCTACTTCTCAGATGAACGATTATGACTTGATCTAAAATAGATGCAATATATAGAAGAACTAAATTGACATTTCACTCTCTAACCTCAACACTTATTTTGCTTTCCGTACTGTTTTAAAAAAAATAAAATTGGAACGAAAATTATTTTTTTGAAAATTTTCAGCTGTCAAGCAGTGAGTTTTCAATTGAAACCAATTATAATACTACATTTTAAAACACCAGTATATGTGTAATGGAGATATTTAATTCTTACAAAATAGTAAGATTACCACAGAGCATTAAAACAACGTCTTCACAGACACCTTGTCCTGGATAGCCATAACTCAAATAGCCTTTTATAGAACATGAACACCCCTCCTAACTCACACCTTTCAAAAATTAAGACACACTTTCCATATAAAATTCTGCTTCTTCCACAAGAAATAATGACTCATTCCACATTTAATATTTATGTACACTAAGGAAGTCTCTTCCTATTTTCTGATACCTACATGAATAATCACTGCTCCTTAATAATCCAAACAGATACTTTTTCCAAAAAAATGCAATGCTTTTGATCAAAAAGTATAAATCTTGAAGCACTTTGGAACCTTTAAACTGGTAATGGCATTCCTTCTCTGGTTAAAAAGATTTCACGTTGCCTTCCCTCTTCCCAATGCACTTCCTGTTCAGAAGTCTGTTTCAATTCTTCCCTGCAACTGAGAGCTCACAGGTCCCTTTCTCCTTTCGAAAATCAGGTGGTTCTCCATTTCTCTATTGGGACTTTCCAATTAGTACACTAGTTTAAATTTCTTACTCTACCAATTTATTTTTGTTCTACTAAAAAAAGTATTTAATGATCAATTTATTCTCAGCTTTAGCATTTCACTGAAAATGTTTCCCTCTAGCCTCCTACAATTACCTGGCTTTCATAGCCTATTAATTGCCCTATAAGGTCTTCCCTCTGCCTAATACACAATTCCATTTTAATACAGTTATGTCTATATAAACTTGTTGAAATCCTTTTTCAAATTTTGCATCCCATCATTAATGATTAGAAATAAAAGGCTTAATAATAAAAAGTGTAATCATATCAGACTAAATCCAAAACTAACTAGGCGACTGTTTGGATTAAACACAGCATATCATCCCTTAGAATAATAGGAGGAGAGTTTTACTACTTGTGACTAAATTCCAGAGGTCATTTAACTCATTGCAGAGGTAATTTATAAGGAGTGTCCTAGATCTCAGTGACATCACGTGAAATTAAACATTAGACCAATTCATGCACACTTTACCTTTCTGCTGGTGTGGCAGAGCTCAGGACAGCCACTGCTGAATTGTCCCTGCTCTGTACACTGGAGCTGTGGTCCCTGTCCCTTGCATTGCTGTCCAAAGGAGTTATGACCAACACATGGAGAAAGATGGATGTCCCACTTGTTTGGGGGTGATAGTTTGTTCTTTCTTTTTAAACATGAAGAAATATATTTTTAAGACAGAGGGAGAAAAAGCAAGACAAGCTGCACTCTTCTATTTACTTTCAGCAACTGTCCTAGAACAGTAAATTGCTACTATGACCAGTTTTCCATTCATTTTCTGGAAAATAGACTCAATTACTGACCTTTAAATGGTCTAGAGTTTGGGGACATCATGCCTGCTGGAAGCTTTCTTGTAAGCATGACACAAAATTAAGTTTAGTCTCATAAATCCTACTTGAGCAACATGATGTTCTTTAATACAACCATATTTGCTACCTACTTCCCGTCCAGAGCAACCAACTCTTCACTCTTGCAGAACAGATGGGGTCCCTCTGCAAATGCTGACCATCATAACCATGTCTTTGTGGTTTGCCATTTTAGTACTCATGATAAATTTTTAGATGATATCAACAGTCTGAAAAGACGTAAGCAACTTGCAAGGCCTAAATATTTCTGTAAAACTGTATTTGACCTCAGGCATAAAAGCCAAGGAGATGAGTCACTCCACCTCCACCTTTCATTAAGACAGATTCTGATTTGTTCTATTGAACAGATGCTTTTGTAAGTATGAAAGGACTTGATAAATTATTTTTTTTTAAAAATCACCCACTTCTAGAACTCAGGTACTAGGAACACAAAAATACTACTACTCAGAACACAAGTGACTAAAGAACAAAGAAAGTCTATTTTTCTCTAAATAGTATGGAAGAAATGAGAATTCAACTTGATTACTTATGAAAGCAACTAGAAAAACACAGAGAGGGTAAAAATGTGGGAAGAAAAGCAGAAGGTGGAATTTATGTGATCCAACCATTAACAGGCAGGTTTGGCTTGATGCCTTTTCTCTATTTGCAACATATTGTCTAGTCTAGAGATACAGTTAAGAAAGCAACTTAACATTTTACTGTATAGCTATTAAGATCTGCAAAACTTCTTTCCATAATAAGTACAAAACTTACAAGAAGATGGTCTTGATGAACATGCATCATATCTGACATATAGACTTATAGACTCAGTTCTATTTGTCTTTAAACTACTTCCACATTTTAGCTGTTTCATGCTTTGTTATAAAATCTCAAAAGGCAAGAATTCTGGTATCTGACAAGCACATGGGTGTGCGTATCCATCCATGAGAGCCTTGCATGCACATATTGTGGTAATTGCCTCTGAAGAAAGAAAAATGCAAAAAAGTCCCATGTGTGCTTGTACACACAAACACTATCAGGCCTTTTAATAAAAAATATTATCTTAGAATATGTGGGATTGGGGAGGAGAGTTTAATACTAATTTCCTTCTTTTCTTTTCTTTTCTTTTCTTTTCTTTTCTTTTCTTTTCTTTTCTTTTCTTTTCTTTTCTTTTCTTTTCTTTTCTTTCCTTTCCTTTCCTTTCCTTTCCTTTCCTTTCCTTTCCTTTCCTTTCCTTTCCTTTCCTTTCCTTTCCTTTCCTTTATTTTCTTTTCCTTTATTTTCCTTTATTTTCTTTTCCTTTCTTTTCTTTTCCTTTCTTTTCTTTTCCTTTCTTTTTTCTTTCCTTTTTTCTTTTTTTTTCTCAATGTTTTCTAATTAGTTTGGCTCCACTATCCAAGTCTCAGAATTGACTGGGTCCTCCTTCCTACCAACAAATCATCTTTTGTGCCATCTACCCAGATTCCAGAGGATTCCTGGGTTTCTGCTCTGTTCCTGAGACACCAAACTCCCCAGCCTGCTCCTTCTGACTTGCTGGCAATCACTGCAACAACTCTGCCTGTTTCCCACTATGGTCTAACCTTTGCTAGGGGAAGCTGCTCAGGGAAGCAGCAGCTACTCCACTGATCTTCCCTAGAAGAGGAGGCAAGTAAACCAAGAGTATCCCCACTGGGGTCTTCCATCCTTAAGACAAAAAGACACAGATGCTGTGTGGCAAGGCGCACAGCAGGAGTGCTGAGATTTTGCCTCCAAAGCTGCCAACATCCCTCTGGCCTTGGGGACTGCTTCGTCTGCGGGGTTGGGATAAGAGAAAAATATGGTAACTACAGCCAGTTCACATGCTGGTTTTGTAACAGCAAGGCTTACTCTCTAACTGCATAGACTAGAAAGTAGGTTTTTAAACAATAAACGCAATTATTGACCTTTGTTATGAAGCTCAGGAGTATAATAGGTTTTGTCACATGTGTGGAACATTGTAAGCAGCACTCATTGCACATTTGAGTATTCTTATTTGTTGTTAACAAATTGTTCTTGATATCGCAATTCCATTTAAAATTATTTTGATAAGTTGTAGAAAATTGATTACTATCAATGGACCTTTTATTTGCATTGTGATAGACTGTCAGTCACAGTATGCTTCATGAAATTACCTTCACTTTCCACGAGGGTGACTTTCTAATTTAATATATGTTACTGTTTTCAGGAACGCAGCTGACAGAAAATAACAGCAGAACTTCTTCAGCATCATGCAAAACTAGCCTATGGATAACTTCAGCAACAACAGAAATATAAGCAATTACAATTACTACAATTTATTTCTTGCTTCCTTTTTGCAAAGATAAGTCTGCAATCTTCTGATGCAAATGCAATGACAATGTCTTTTTCCTCATAGCTGGAACCAATAGAATTAGGAGCTAAATCACAAGTAATCTTGTAAACCCTGCTAACTTGATTTCTTGCTTAAGGGGCATATTCTCTGGGGAATAATTTTACTTAGTTTGATTATTTTAACTGCTAGCCAGCTATATGTATGTGCCTGTAAAAATGGAAGACTGAAATCTGCAAATACAGAACCACTTTCTTTTTGTTTAAAGTTCATTTAAATATTACAAATTGCTTTGAAACAATAGCTTTTAAGACAATAAGATAGAAAATTATGCACTAAAAAAGTAAAACTGAAGTAGAAAGAAATTATGTTGCTTGAGAAGTCACAAAAGGAGTTAATGTTAGACATCATTTAAGAGGAAAAGGGGACTCCTACTCCAGACACATATGTATCATCCTAAAAAGAAATTTGTTTACACTGTATTATACCTATTAGGATGCCTGCAAATAATATGTTATTTGTGCCTGTACCAGCAATGCTTATCATATGTCTACATTGCTTGCTAAACTATGGTTAAAAATCATCACACAACCAAAAACATGTCACCATACAATAGGGTACAAAGCCACATAAATTTTAAAATAACTATTTTTCAGCATGTACTCCAAAATATAATTGCATCAATAATTATTGTCTCTGTTTATAAAACAATTACAGTACCTGCTTAACTACAGTATTGCATGCAGAAATTCCCTGTAATTATTTTATTCCATTCTAATTGACAATATATTCAGGACCCAAACCTACTAACACATATTTCCAGCTTTAGAATTACACTGCACTTTAGAATTACACTGCACTCTACAAACTGACATCTACAAATCCCATGTACCATTGCAAAGTTTTGATTCTTGGCAAAGCAACGGATACTTTTTGGGACTCAAGGGTTCTGCCCTTAGAGGAACCATATTGGTTTTCTTGGTTTTCTTCTCCTTTTGTCCAAGTGGATGTTCATTTCTGAAATAGTATCCAGAGACTGCTTAACAAGAGTACCATGAAACAGATTTCACCCTGTGGCAACATTACTAATGCTGAAAAAGGACTCCATGATGGGACTTCATTTGTCTTCAGCTGCATACTTCCTCTCCCTGTTCTTAATACGAGCTGCAAATCTCCTGCCTGTCTCAGAAATTAGTGATGGCAGACACAGTACCAACCCTTTCCTCTGAGAAAGCACTTCTGCCTTCCTCAAATTGCTCTGTGTAAAAATTCCAATGTGATTTAAACAGCTTTGCAGTCACAGAACTACCTCTTAAACTGGTGGAGTTAAATAGTTTTGCTCTGTTTCCTAATTAAAACAATTACTTAAAATACACATGCCTGACAAATTCCCACTGATACTTATTTCACTAGTTCTAATCATTGTTATGCAGCGTCAGGAATATTTCTCTTTAAGACATTTCCAAGAGATAGCAAGGATGGAAAACCATTTTCACAAAACTCCTGAATATATTTCACTCTTCTTTAGACATAATCTAGTCTTTTTCTTCCTACAGGGCTTTATGCACGTAACAGATTTTAGTTAAGCTATCACTACTACAGATGCTGCTTATATCAGCTTAAGAGGGTTTCTGTTAAGCTGATATATTATGCACTGCCTCCACGGGCAAATACAAATGGCATAAATATGTGTAATACTTATGTTTGTATGTCTGTATTGGATGGGGCTATTTTCCCTGCTTTCTCAAAGGACTACTCACTGTTGCTGATGGAAAAACAGCAAAACACAATTATTAACCAGTGTTAACAAACAGAATAAATGTCACGCTACTGAATTTGAAGCTGTGATAGACTGTGGAATTCCTGATAACTTCAGATTTATGTGAGGCTGATTCAGGGCTCCCTTTTCACCCCACATTTTCCATGAATGTTGCATGTCCAGAGCCCAGAGACTATGTCGACGATAGCAGACTAGGTACATTTTTGGCTTTGCTGAATGCAGTATATTTTCCCATACTCCCCTTAAAAGTTCTCTAACTTCAAAGCTGCAATCCTCTTCCACTTAAAACAGTGGCAAAATCCTATACACAAGGAGATTAATAAGAAGGCACAGCAAAGGGAGGGGAGTATTTTCATTATGAAACAACATAGTAGGGTAGCAAAAAATTTCTGCTGCTGATCAACAAGGCCCAGAGCTAATTCTCTGAAACAGGGGTTTGGGAGGAAGCATGCATTTGGGAAATGAGATCATCTAATTCAAGCTGTACATTTCATGTGGACAAACTTCAAAGATGAATGTTCCTAGCAATTTTCCATCTCACAACAAGTGAATAGCTATTATGGTATTTTTTCCATCATTGCAGGACTTCTATACTTATTTCTTTTGCAAATGTCTGTGAAAATAATCTTTTCATATTTTAAGGGAACAGAAATTTATGATGATTGTTTTGCACACAGATTACTTTAAAAGACTTTTTCAATGGGTTTTCAGTATATTTCAGTTTCTCAGGACAATTCTGCAAAATTGCCTCAGACTTTTTTCACTTTATTTCCTTCTTTTTACTAATGCTCCCAGTGGCAATTGCCACTGAATCAAAAAGTAAGCATAAGAATAACATTTTTTTATTATGTTGTTTGGTTAGGAAGAAGCAATAACCTTTAAATTAATATTTGTTGTTCTGTTTAAAATAACTTCACATTTTGCAAAGCTTTTCATTCCAAAAGCAATTTAATAATAATTTAATAAATGGAGAGCACAATTATGTTGGAACACGCTGCCTAGATAAGTTGTGGCTGCCCCATCTCTAGAAGTGTTCAAAGTCAGGCTTGATGGGGTCCTGGGCAACTGCATCTAGTGGTTGATATCCCTGCCCATCACAGGGAGACTGGAACTAAATAATCTTTAAGATCCCTTCCACCCCAAACAATTCTATGATTCTATTACTAAAGAAAGTGGAAAGAGTTCTTCATTTCTTTCTGATGAGCATTCATCTTATTTGATCCCAGCCCAGCTTGTTCATTCTGCACTTCCCAATGGCAAAGCTGTCACAAATCTGATTTTCCATAAGATACAAAAGTTCTGTCAAGTTCTAAGCAGCTTAAGATCACCCTTGGTTACCATCCCAGTCACAAGGCCAAGACAGGCAAACAAACAGAAACAGGAGGTGAAGGGATGCAGCACTCAAATATCCACTTTGGTTTTCTGTAAAGCATATAAAGCATCACTCATTAATCACTTAATTATGTCAATACTTGGAAATGACAATGTGTCCAATCTTATGGCTCCACTTAGTCAATCTCTTCTACTCATGACTCTTAAAATCATGAACAAATAATATCCATTCCCAAAAGATCATGAATATTTGAATGTAAATCAGTCACTCTGACAAAATGACAAATGCAAGAGACTGGTGGTATAACTTCAAACAAACTATTCATTTGGTTATAGAGGTTTACTAGCTTTTTGATCTTGAAATTCTGCTTTGAAAAGTGAAGCTGTAAAGATGCAAGTCCCTGCTCCAATCAGCCCATCAGAGAGGGCACAGAAGAGGGAATGATCCAGCTCCAGTCCTTCATGAACTGACAGCAAGCTTTTCATCAAAGCATTTCACTAAGAGTGGAACCTCATCAAGGAGTGAGCTTGCGGTTTTAACAATGAAGGCTCAGTTTGCAAACAAGAGGCTCATTTGGCATAAAGAAATCAGCAATGATTCTACCATTAAAGCATGCTTTAGGACAATGCAGGAAAAGAGAGATGAAGAAATGGATGGAACAAGAAAGTAGGAACCTGTCATCAACCCAGCATGGGAGACACTGTAGTTAAAAACAAGGTCTATAAAATTCAAGACTTGGGAGATGGGAATCCGAGATCCTCCAAAATGGTTAATATACTCTGGAAAATCTCTCAAAAATAGAAATACTGAAATCCTTTTATTTACCTGTAATGCAACATTACTTAGCTCCAAAGGCACCAGACAATCGAAGTGTTATGCCTTTGGCTTTTACTTCTTGTCAAACCAAGCAGTAGAGCTTTCTATTTCATTTTGTGTTTCAGGTTGGTAATCTCCAGTGGTGAAGTGGATAAACCAATCAACTAATTTCACATGCGGTACTGAGAAGTCATCAGATGTTAACAACTCATTACTCAACTGGAAAATATCAAAACTAATGACAGATGAAACTCTCCTGTTATTAGTCCCCTGAGTCATCCAATTCTCACTGTACTGCTCCTCATTTTTTGCTGCCTCTCTCTGTGTAACAAGCAATACTGTTGCAGGTAGCCCCTGTAGCCCCTGTGACTCATTCCTTGGGCTCACCCATCTGTGATTTGTGAGTATGATGAGCTATTATAATAATTTCCTCTGGAGTCTCTCACTACATCTGTCCAGGCTACTGAGACTGCCAATCTGCTTTAAGTTTTTTTAATGTTCAAACACCTAAATTCTTTAATTTTTTACCAAGCATACTGCTACTGGTAATTAATAATTATATTAATACATTTTCTAATTAAAATGCAATATCTCATTATCTTCATGATTTCCCAGGTAAAAGAGAAATAAGCATTTTCTGAGATCAGGGAAAAGATTTTACAAAAATTAGGTATGACAGCAATAATCTTTCTAAAAAAATGGGAAAACAATGTTTATATGGAAAAGATACCATATCACCTTCACCTACAGGAATGAGAAAAAACTAAAGACTTCACATGGGTCATATTTTCCAGTGAAAGATAAATTAATGTTTTCATTTTCTCTTTAACACAGGAGATGTTAAAAACACACCTTTCTACTGATCTCCTCCTATTTTTGTTGGTTCAAGCTGTGACTACATTCCAAAATCATTGAGCCATTCATCAGAAACACCCAGTAATAACTAGTATGAGCATGTTATTCTTGAAAAGGTTTTATTCTCCCTCTGTGTGTATTCTTTAGCTGAACTTACATTTCTCATAGTTCTCCCCGCTCCTTCAATAAAAATTCTCATGTTCTACACTCAAGCACACCACTCAGTTGGCACATTCTCCACAGGGTTTATTCATCACCAAGCTCAACCAAGTATTGCCCATTTTAAAGTCCTATGAAGAATCACACTGATACTCCTTAATGACCATAAGACATCACTACATCTTCTTCATGAAATATTCACGTTCTGATTAGTTTACAAAGCTTTCAGCACTTATACTGGTTAAACCACCCACACCCCCTTACAAAGACTTGTTTGTCCAAAACAAACCCACAACTATTGCTTTGTCAGTAAACTTTGAATTATTCTTTCTGCTTCAAACTGAACAGCAAAGCTTTGGTATTTTCTTGCATTTTTCCTTAGCAAAAATAAAGATTATATTTTAGAGCTCCTTCTAATTTCTACGATTCATATGTTAGACTCCCTAAATTCATCATTTCAAGCAGGATTTTTTATCCATTTCCAGGTCCAAAGGTGAACCATGGACCAGGAAAATCACCTCCTCTTTATTCCTAATACTCTAATCCACGTTAATAAAGAATGCACATGACAACCTTCATGCAATTATTGCTGACCAGCAAGATGTCTATATACATTTTCTTCTTCACTCATCCAAAACATTTCAAAAGCATAAAGACAACAACAGTTAATCCTTGTTTTGTTCATCAAAATGCATAATCACAAAGAAGGAGCAATCTCCTGCCTACTTTTTTCCTTATAGCCTTAAAAGTTTCAAATGTTTATTTGCTCTCTATGAATGTATGGAATATATGCAACATAAAGCAAAATGATTCCTCATATTTTCAAAATTTCACAAAGTGGAATAATCTTTAATTTAGGATCATATTTTTCTGAAGCAAAAAATCTGTACAGTGTATAGGGAAATATCTGTATTTCAATTGTTTCTCTCTGTTGATATTTTACTTGTTTAAACATTTCAGGAATGACTCAGTAAATGAGATAGTATGGTTACATCATCATATTTATTACAATCACAACATTCTGTTAAATTCAAATACCGTTCCTCAGGCTGATTTTGCTAATGCAGTCATCTTTAGAGATGGTCAGTAATTCAGCAATAAAAAGTGACTGCTCTTTCAACTAGTTTCTCACCTGCTGTTTTTAGAAGCAATACCATGAAATAAAAGTACACTGAAAAATGCTTATAACAAAATAATTAAAACTGTCTCACATAACACCCTATTTCTACAGACAATTTATGGGCACCCTTAGTTTTTACAAGTTGTTTCAAGGACTTGTAGAGTCTTTCCTCAGTGCTTGCAGGAACATGATTTCACTGTGGTAGTTATCCAGTTGGTATCTCCCAATTAAAAAAAAAAAAAAATCAAACAATTGCAAAGCTCCAGTATTCTTGGGGCATAATCCAGAACAAATGGATGTGTACAAAACATCTTTTATGCACACCACACATATGTAAAAATATATGAGCATATAAGTATATATATTTTAACTGAAGAACATCTGCTTTGAGGCTTTTGTGGGTATTAACAGTATTATAAGCGTTTGTTAAATATATTTGCATTATTGTCGTCATGATCCTTAGACAATATTCCCATGTTTCTAAGCAATCAACAGTTTTGAGTTCAAGGTGGTATTTGTTTGCTACATATACATAAAGTCCTTTATTTGAAAGAAATTAGTGACTTAGGGCATAGATTTGAAGCTTTCAGATTCCACTCAGGATAGAAAACTGACAGGAAAGTAGATTAATTGAACTAAAATGACAGTTATGCTTTTCTGGTGGGAGTTGTAGTCATTTGCAGCAAAAATTACTGGTACTCCCTTGTATTTGAGAGAGAAAATCAGAAAAGAGGGAAAAAATGAACTGTCCTATGATTTTTATTTCCCTCTGAAGCTAATAAAGTTTACACATCAATAGAAAAGGTGGTACATCAGGAACTGCTACGTAGAACTGTATATCTATTCTAACTCAACCCTTAAAAGTATAATGTTTATTCCAGAAAAAAAGAAAAAAGAAAAAAAAAGACATTTTGGTCAGTCTATTTTGAAATCCAAAGTACACAAGTCAAGGCAGAAATTAACAATTAATACGAATTATTCAATAAGATGCCATGCTGCACTAACTCATGGCAAATAAAGGTCCATTCTCCAGAGGATATTTTTTGTGCAAGTTTCTAAAATCTAAAATCTATTTCCTAAAATCAGGAAGCAGTTTTATTCACTCTTAAGACTCCACCCTTCTTTATGACAGGATTATTCACTAGCAAAAACATTCCAAAGGTTGAAAATTAAAAGAGAATTCTTCTTGGTGTTCTGGACAGTAGAAACTTGTATAAATCCTTTCTATATAAGAATACATTCTTACAGATTATGTTAAATTATGGAAAAATTATGTTAAACAATAGCATCTATTTCAAAGGAACTCAACAGTCACTGAAATATATAGCCACATACATAAATGCATAAATTGTGATAAAATAATGTAAATAACAGAATAATTATGCGCTGAACAATTAATGAATAGACAGATTCTTGTGCCTATGACTGTATGGATGCTAGCTTTGGAGCAGGCTGTAGGCCCATGGCCTGACAGGCCTGCCTGAGAAGCTAGCCTGGGAAATTCATGGGAGGATTCAAAACAATCCTCAAAGACACAAAACAGCCTGCAGGTGCTGTTTTTCTGATTCCTGTGTTTTCCTTACAGGAGAAGGTCAGGGGGTGGTGAACCCCACTGACCAATGATGGTGATGTGGTATTTTGCTAACCAATAAGAGTTTCCTTTCTATGCTCTTCACAAACTAGTCTATATAACATGGCTGTAACAATAAACTAGAGATTCTCTCCTGATCTGACTCCCTTGAGAGTCCGTGTCGTTCTTTCCGCCGTTCCCAATTAGAACGACATGACTGTACTATCCTGGACCAGCTATAAAGTTTACAGCTGTCTTACAAATCACCACAAAGATCTCAGCCTTAGTTTCTCAAGCACAGGCACTGAGCTACAGAAGCAGATCACGAACATTGTAATAAATGTCACAGCCCCTAATCAGCATCAGTTGCAGAGTGTGGTGATGATTTTTCTTCTGTTCCTCTGCTATGAAGTTTCTTATCTTCATGTACTGGCCAATACACTAAACTCATACTTGCTATGGAAGCTGGCTAAAAACCAGACCGGACCTGCCATACAAATATTGCCATTTTGATATAATTAACTTTTTGTAGTAAATTAAGTATTCCCTTCACCTAATTTTCAGGAGAAAAACATCTCTGTGCAATCCTACTCCAATCTGAGAGAAACATCAAAAACTTCTGTAATTGAACCATTCAAAGGATAAAGAATGTCTCCTCCAGGCCAGACAACTGAATTCTCAACAGTACTTATTTAAAAGTGTTTCCCACTAGAGCATCTCCTTACATAAGGCAGAGTGAAAACTTTAAAATAGTATGAAATTTACTTTGACTCTTACCAGAAAAGACACTGGGAATCTTGGAAAGAAAACTTTTCACTGTACGAATAGGAATCCCATTTTTCTCATCTTGCATGCGTGCTATGACGTCTTCCATCTGAACAGAGAAATAAACAAAAATTTAAAAATATAAAATAAACAAAGAAAAAAAAAAGAAAAAAAAAAGAAAAATAATCCAGAATTATTTCCTAAAATCAGAATTATTTCCTAAAATGAATCTCCAAGAAATCCTAGAGCAGTCTCTCAGAATGACAGGTCCCCTCTTTCTACTTCTTTCTTTAATTTATATTCTATAATTTTATTAAACATGTTAAAACTGCAAGTAATTTATTCATGAAAAACAGTAAAAAATATATGTATTCAAGGACTCTTGAGAAAGAAACAGCAATGCAGAACAACTTAGTTAAAGTTAGATTTAGTTCATGTACATAAAAGAAATTGTGGAAAACCATCATTTGATATTAAACTTCATGTTTTGATTGTTTTAATGGTATTGTTTAATTGTTAATCAACCATATTGTTTGATTGTTAATCAAAATAATATTGTTAATTATGTTTCCACATATAAAAGCAAAATAGATACATACAGGCTTTTAGGGGACTGAAAGAGTTCTCAAACAGAATTCTCAAAACAAAATAGAGCTTTTAAATACACAAAAATTCCTTCTTTCCTTTTGAGAAGGGGGAGTAAATACAACATGTTTCCATAATTTTGCATTCCTGGAGACAGTAGAGCCCAAAACATAAGATTTGTTTGTAGATAATAATGGAGTAGGTATAAAAATATTTTCAGTCAATTTTCTGATTTTCTTAAGTATATATTTTTACATTATCTCAGTTTTGAAATTCAATTTTTAGGCTAATTTGGACCATACATTTTAATTATTGTGCCCAACTCAATAGTTCACTTTACTATGAACTATGACTGGAAAACCCTTTCACTGGAAAACAAAGAATATTTAAGTAGAGTCACTGACTTACAATGCAAGTTTTTCTTCTTCCCATTTCGTAATTGAAGTTCACACATTTGATAATTTCCACCTTTCTTTCTTAGAATAATTAACTTCTCAAATGTTCAATGAAACCATAATGAAATTAATTACAACTATTCTTTCTTTTTACTTAAAACACCAACCAGCTTCATATGAAAAGCTCTGTGTGACAGGTAATTTGATACTCCTTTATTAGTCAAAGTTTAAAAAATTTTTGTATGTTGCTTCTGTACCCCAATAGGTTCCAAAAACTTCATTAAAAGGTTGTGGCTGGGCTGTGTTGTGCAAGCAGAATAACATGACATTCTGTCATGCACCTTTTTCCCATAAAGACAGTTGTCCAACGTTAGCAAAAAT
The DNA here is from genome assembly GCF_030490865.1 of Poecile atricapillus. NCBI lineage: Eukaryota > Metazoa > Chordata > Aves > Passeriformes > Paridae > Poecile > Poecile atricapillus. The sequence goes on along the minus strand of NC_081251.1, from coordinate 68,251,035 downwards.
CAAACAGGCATTGAGTGCAGTTGTGCATTAATTAGCCCAATAAGGGAGTTGTATAGAGCCAGGAAAGGGAACAGCATTTGGAGTCACCAGTGGTATACTTAGAACAAATGTCTTTACCAAAAACAGAAAAAGGAAAACAAAATAATTTAGCTTGACTGCTCATAAAAAAGCTATTTATACATAGAACTGGAGGTTCCCATGTTCCATGTACTTACAGACCACGTGTTAACAACACGTGAATACAAATCCAGTGTCATTGTCCAAACCAAAAAGTAAACACAAGAAGTAGATACTGCTAGCAAGGTGTGAAAAAGTCAGTCTATTGCTCAGAATTCAACAATGTGCAAAATGTAACAGAAGAAAAGAACCAATATTCATCTGACCTGGAATTGAATTATTTAAATGGAGAAGGCTATTAATAGAATTCTGAAGAAATTGTCAAGCATATCTATGCTTGTCAACCATTATCTGTGAAATGGCATCTGTCCCTACATTTTTTATCCACATAGTAACTGAAGGTTTGCATCAACTCCTTTCAAATTCAGTTGGTAAACTGTCTTATTTTGCCCTTAAGTGAATAAGAATTCAGTCAAATTCAAGTAAATATTTTTGCTGATCATATTTGGTGAAAAATTCCACACATGCAGAGTAAGCTTGAGAGAATACTGCTAGAACCACAGAGTGAATAACACGTTACACTAGAACAAAGTACAGAATATAATTTGTACATTAGGCAATGCTAAAGATGTTATTTGCAATATAATAAGGATTACTATAACACAGGCCACACTTCTCAAACACAGTATTACAGGTAGAGAGATGCAGTTACTGCTTGCTCAAGAACATGAGTGCAAATGTTAAATGCCCAGTGCTGTCAGTAGTCAGTCTTTTGAGAGTACAGGGAACAAATTGTTAGCTGACATTTACATATGCTTTCCTAAACTTTCTTCATGGACAGGATTTAATTTAAACAGCATAAAATCTAAGTCTGAGAGAGACTGAAGCTCTGGGAGAGTCCTCTCTGGTTTTGATTAGCAAAGTGAACTCTAGGATGTCTGCACTGCAAAATCACAGCTTCCCCTTTATATCAAGCTCATGTTACTGTTCTGTGTTGGGCATGAATTCTGTCTGTGCAAAAGGCAGCTCACACTCCAGACAGCATTATTGGGAGCTGCCTGGATAACTCAGTGAGCAAAGATTACCTCCTAAGTCAGCAGGAATGTTCTGAACACACAACACAACAGCAGTCTACTAATTAGGTACAGTTGACCTCTTGCATGAAAATCTAAGTTACTTGTGGTTTGTGGTTAGCCTAAACCTTGAACATAAGAACTCTAGAAAATGAAGGGCAATTCAAAAGAAAAAAAAGTTCAAATTAAAGATTCAAACCTATCCAATCCAACATATGCAGGTGCACAGTTTAACTTCTAAAATATACAGTTCCTGTTTCTGTTTCAGCTGCTTTAAATTCAGCAAATATATAACCTGTTCCACTGAAAACCATCAAACTTAATTATATTTGGGAAGCAGCAGTCAAGGCACTCCTCTGTCATTCATCAACAATGACCTAAAACAATGAAAAGGGCACAATAGTTTAATTACAATGATGAAAGAAAATCTTAATCTAATTTTGCTCAAGAAGCCTAATGTGGGAAACACATGCTGCTGCCTGATATAATAATCTTCCTTCCTGATGTATCATTGTTTTTTTCTGAGTCACCTGACCCAATGCTCAAAAATAAAATAGAAGCTTCTTCATTTCACCTCAGTATTAGACTTTTTTCTAGTCATATGCTCTTACCTGGCTAAACCTGTCTGGCTCTCATCTTGCAGTGGGATCCTTTATTCTCAAGTAACTCAAACAAACTTACAAATAATTTGCCTCCTGATCACTCTGCAAATGAAGGTCAATATGTTTGAGAAGAGGAAGTGGTGTAAGTGTATCTTTTAGCTTTTTAGTCATCATTATACATCATTAACTGGGAAAGTATAGCTAGAAAGATTTTTCAGTGCAGCACAAATCCTACAGAATGCTTAGAAATAAATGTCTTCTTAAAAAAATGTGCCATTTTTTTTACCAGTGAGGTAATTCTAACCCTGACAAAAACTCACTAACTGATGCATAGGCAACTCAGAACAATATTAATATTTAAAACTTCACTTGTCTCCTTGTGAAGATAATTTGCAGCCTTCATCTTGACACGTAAAGACTCTGTGAAATCTATTTCAAAGCCTAACTCTATGACAACAGTGACAATGCATCTTCTCTAAAGCAAAAAGAAAGCAGATAACAGTATCCTGTAATAGAAGGGCTACAAGATACAGGAACCATTGAACAGTGACAACTGACTCTGCTCTGAAGACGCTGGGAGCTAGGCATGCCCAGCTCACCCCAGCAGCAGAACCAGTGGAGCTCTTGACAACACACCAGGGGCAGTATCCTTTCACTACTTACAGCTAGGTGAAAAGAATACAGCTCCTGAGAGCAGAATTTTTATGGTCCCTCATTGCCACTGTGCCATGTGGTTTGGGGGGGTAAATCCTGATCTTTAAAGTTCTAAGTAAGAATTTCATTGCTGCTGGTCTGCACATCTTGCAAAATTTATTAATCTGAACCATAATTCAGGATCACTGCATCTTAAGAACTGGTTTTGCTTTGGGTTTTCTCTTATTAATTCAAACACAACAGAAGTGAAAAACAAACCGTTTGTTAGTGCAGGACAAGAGTTTTTTTTCTTCCACTAAAACTGAGCCTTAATCACTAAATTGCACATAAAGATGATCACTGGATACAAATATACTAGAAAAAGTAATCAATCTGGAACTAAGCTAGTCCAAGAAATACATGGTAAAAACTTGAAGGCTTGGCTTACTTACACATATGCAGATGTCTTAATTTGATTTTTGTCTCATAAAAAAAAAATAAATTCAGTACCAGGGAATTAAGACTCTACCAAAATGAAATAAGTATAATTTTGCATTAGAATTTCAGTTATCATACATCAGAACGGGGATTGCTCTTACATTGAGAGTACTGGGGTCCACCCACACTACAACTTTCTTAATTTTGCTAAAATCTTTCTTCTCCTTTTACATAAATGCAGGGGTGAAATAGCCCAGTGGAACTAGCTATAAGCCTTATCCAAACTTGTTAAAAAGTACAAAGAGTCACAGTATATTTCTTACAGAATGCAACATATTTCCTTAGACATTTTCTCCCCTCTCCCTTTAACACTTCCAAGTCCAAGGTCATCAGTGCAGTTGGCCAGAAGGTTGCAGGAAGTTTTCCTCAGCCTGTTCACTGTGCAGAGATGTACATCAAGCAATATGAGCTGAACAAAACTTGCAGGGTAGGAGACAGATACCAGGTTCCTTACAACATAAGGGCCACTTTTCTTCTGACTGCTTCACTGATAAGCACAGGTACAGGCAAACTGATGGCCAAATCAAATCAGTAGGAAATAACCTTGGAGGTGGAGATAGAAGGTTAATGGGAAAACTTCAGTTTAACCAGTGTATGAAGCAAAGTCACCAAAGTAAAATAAACAATCTCAGTTTAAAAATGCTGACACCTCTTTTTCTAAATCAAATGTGTAGCAACAAGATAGTTTAGTATCTTCATGTCAAAGATTTTAGCATTTTCCATTTCATGCAGAATTGGGTTATTTCAACTCATTATTCCTACTTGGTATGAAAACCAAGTTTAAAACATTCAGAAGTTCAGAAAAGTACATTTAGATTTTTGATTAAAATACAGTGCTGAAAGATGGCTTGAAACATGCAGGACTAACCAAAATGTTAATGACAGTCATGCACGAACTCTCTGAGCTTGCTGATATAAAAGCAGTCAGTCAGGAGTTTTTCTAAGAAAGCAATATTGCATCTCTGGTCTACAAATACAGGAAACAGCCCTAGGTACTCTCTGATGAACATTAAATTATAGAATAACTTAATTAAAAGAATACAAGAATGACTGGTCTCATTCTTTTCAGAGCCTCTATTTGCTGAAATAATTATTTGACATCATAAAATCAAACGAGAAACCAACACAGAAGTTTCCAACCATATAAAATAGATGCAGTGGAGATAGTTTCAAGAGCCTAATTTTCTACATGTTCCTATGATGATGGCACCTCTGCATCATGCTTCTTTCCTTCTGCATATGAAGACGCTGGTGTGGGCAAATAGTTCATACTCTGTCCCTAAAAAGAATACCTGTGGAGAGCAAAAGATGTTCTGGCTTCACGTGTAGCACAAAGGTCTGTATTGAATCATTAACTGTCATTACTCTTATGGCTTCATTTGTAGTTGTCAATGTGAATTTCTAATTAAGATTCAAATTCATCTTCCCTAATTATCCATACTGTTTCAGATTCAACCAACAGGTAATTTTTCAGAATGGTTGCATAACAAGAGTGCTACTACATCTCTAAGCCTGTGCTTACATTAAATGAGTGCAGGGCAAACCTTTTGTCATTTATTAAGAATAATTAAGGTTATTTGGAATTCATTTGAAAATTGATGCCAGTTCTGTGCAATTATTTTTTGAGGCCTAATTAAATGAACAGTCTTACTGGGCTTCTCCTTACTGTCAACCCTGTATGTTCATCACTAAACTTGCATCAATAAGACAGGCTCTGCATACTTTGCTGATTCAAAATTGTGGGTTTGAATGATAATTTTAAGCATGATCTAGTCTTATTCATGTAAGTAAAATGCTGACTCATCAAAATCAGCATGTAATTTAAAAGGTTCCTGTCATTTAATACAAACCATATAAGTAGTTCTTGCACTTTTCAAAAACCTATTGTAATACTTTTTGAAAGAAGGATAACTTAAAAGCATACTTTGAGCTCCTGTCATTAACCTGTAATCAGGTGGCTTGTTTGGAAGCTAAAGCTGTCAGTGATCCCTTGGTAAAGACTGAATAAAGGCTAATAATCCCTGTCACAAGAAACTGTACAATACTGAATGGAAAATCTTGAAGATACCACATAGTACATTCTATAGGTAGTAATTTATGACAATAAGTAAATATCTTTTCTCCTAAGGACTGCTAGCCTTGAGCTCATGGTTTGATGCACCACTCTTTTCCTCTGCTTCATACACTGAGTAAACGGAAGATGTCCCAGAAACCTTCTATTTTCTCCATCATTCTACAGTTATTTCTCACTGTTATTTCTTTGGATAAATTGATCTGAAAACACTTACTTAATACTGTATTCCAGCCCTCTGCTGGCCCAAAGGAAAAAAAAAAAGTTCCTCTTCATTCCAATTCAGAAAAATAGTGCAAGTTTGCTTCTATCACTGTAATTTTTTTGAGAACTCAGCATGTCAGCACATTGTCAACAAATCAATAACACTGCAAGGGCTACTAGTCTCACTTTTTTTAATTAAATTTTTTATCTCACCTAAGAATCCTACATCTGGATATATAAGACATACACCCAGTTCACTGAATGTATACCAATGCTATATAGCTGGGCTGTGAAGAGTAGACTGAAGCTAAAAACAACTCAACTGGCATTACAGAGAGATCATATAACTTTGGAGGAATATATCATACTGATTCAGCTTTGAAATCAAGAAAAGGTAATAGAAAATGCTATACTAAGTCTATGAAAAATCAGGCAGTTGGCTCATGAAAATGCAATTTCAAACAAAAAAAAGTTATGTTTCTTTAATTACCCACCTGCAAAATAATACAGATATGCTTTAAAATTGTTTCATAGTATTATTACTTCATAATTTATTTTTGCTCTGCCCTTTTCTAGCCAAGAAGCATTTTCCATATTTAGTCAATGTCAGAATCAGATACAGAAAATATAAAAGGCTATGAACTGATCCAAAAATTACTAATTTTACTAAATGTTTCTCATGTTTAAATTCCACATAGATAAAGAAAAGCATTTCATTTTATTTACCTGTTTTTCTTGGAATTTAGAAACTATTAATGAGAATTAATAAAAATACACATTTCTCAAACCTTCAATGTTATTGTTGCACAACAAAACCAGAGACAGCTTTCCCAAAGGAGTTAAAAAAACACATCCAGATGGTAAAATTTCAAAACCACCTAAATCAATGGTAATTTTGGAAATTGCATTTCTGCTTTCAGTAAAATAATTATTTCTATCACATGTATGAAACTTTGGTTGGAATGACAAAAAGAGAAGCATCACTATGGGCACTTCAAAAGAAAACACAGTTTGATGAAAGAGGTCTTGGTGAAAAACTGTTTTTATTAATAGAGAGATTTCTGTAAAAATACTTCATTCAAAATAAAATATATATATTTTTAAACAGCTAAGCCTATAAATAATTTTTATTAATCTCTCAGGCCAAGATTTCAGCTCCTAGACTGTGCTACCAGAGATAGAAATAGTATTTCTTTGGAAAAATTCAAATTCAAACCAAGCTCTTTCCTGGGTTGTAGTGATCATTTGTAATATGATAATCCTGGCACTAAAAATGAAGTCCCCTTTACATTTCAGAAACAGAGAAGTTCAATGGAAACTTGATCTTTGAGATCCCAAATGGACCTTCATAAACAATATCACAAAAGTTGTCAAAATGTTTGATTTTGTTCTTCCAAAAAAAGAAGAAAAGTAAAATGTCAAAACTCAGCAGCAAAAAAAAAAAATAATTAAAGGACAGATTCTGGTTAGTACACAGGCTAGAATTTTAAAGAAGAAAACAGATGCAGATATTTTTGTAGAAGATTGAAAATAATAAACAAGTTAGTTTATACATAGGTAACTCAGATCCAAAAGTGAATTGTAGCCAATAGCAAATTTTGCCTTCACAAAAAACAGTCACAAAAAATATTAGCTATAACAGAGTTATGATACATTCATCCACCTAACAAAAAGTGATGTTCCTCTGGAGAACACTTACATTTACTCTAAAACATTGTTATTTAATTATAAAGTCTTAAAAACCAGATTTTTTTTCCTAAATTAGTATATCTTTCTTATGTCACCTGTTATTAATGGTTTTAAATCTAAATTTGTCTGGTTGGAATATATCTTTTCCTTACTTATCAGATGATCCCAAACTTTACGAAGCCACATCACAGCAGCAGATTATTTTAGAAGCAGCTACTGTTGACCAAGGATTAAATCTTTCTTAAAAAGTACAATATCATTATCCTACAAATACTGATGAGCAAAAAAGTAATTACAAGAAATGTTCCAAATTACATTGACAGAAATAACACTTAGGGCAAACAATGGTAAGTATTTTGGTGATTTCTGCATTGCTCTCTGCCCTGTGGTGGGGGAATACTGAAGGAGGCAACTTCTTCTGATCTTCTGTTAACATTTCAGCACCAAGAGAAGAGAAATACTGTATAAAAACTTCATTGCTACTCTCTTGGTCCTTGAAATTGCTCTGAGTCATTAAACTCCATTAAATACAGAAGTAAAACTGCTACCATCAAAATAAATTTCTAAAAGTGACTTTTAAACCATGTTCTTGTAAAAAAAAAAAAAAAAAAGTTTTCTTAATTGTATTACAGTATGGAAAGCTTTCAGAATCAATTCTATCTGACATTTTAAAAAAATAGGCTGCTGATGTAATACAGTAATGTAGCATTATATGGCAGATGGACTGGTTTCACAGGAGTCTGTTCACCCTCTGTTACATAACTTACTTGAAAACAAGTATTTTATTCTTACCTAATCTGAATAGATAGAAAATAGACAGTTGTGGATATTCCGGCTATGTCAGTTCTTAAAGCATGTTTAATTCATCTATTTTCACTTAAAGAATGTAAAAGAAATGAAAATAAATTAAATACTGAACTATTGATCTGACTTGTGAACAATACAGATAATTAATGGATAAAGTCCACAGAAAACACAATCATGAAGCATTCCCTATGCAAAAAAAAAACAAATAAAAAAACAAAAAAAAATCCCCCAAAAAACCCAAAAAAACAAAACAAAAAAAACCCCACACAAACATATCAAAAAGAATACTGAAATAAATGAACCAAAACTTTTAAATCTTTTTTCCATAAAAATTTAGTTACCAGCATTCCAATAACACCAGAATATTTTCACTCCTTATTAAAAGTCTTATCATTATCTCCCCTTTGAGCCAGCAGAGCTCCAGGCCTTATCATCCTTTTATTCCTCTCGAGAAAATCACCCACACTGTAGCACTAATTTTCATGCGAGAAAGCAAAATTATTTTATACAGCTCTTGTTAGTAGCAATTCAGGAACTGTAGTGCAAACCATAGCTTTATTTAAGACAAGCAATGCATACAAATATTAATTTGTCCTTCAGTGACAAAATTCTGCATTTCTAAACATAAAGCAAGTTCTTTTCATCTATTTATTGACTACGGAAATTAGTCAAGCTCTTCATCAATCAGAACATTAGAAGATTTAAGAAAAATAGGTCATAGGTCTTATTTAGCAAGGAGTAATAAAATAAAGTTCTACATACATTTAAAAAACACAAACATTGGGGTGAATTTATGTGGAAATAAATGGGTTTTTCTACATTGGCTTTTACAGTTTTAAAATGTATTTCAATTTGATTGTGGAAAAACACCCAAACAAAATGTGAGTATTTGCTATGAAACAAAATTATAAAATGTAATTTAAATAAGGAATGGTATGTTGCAAAGAATGCCAGAACTGACACTATTTTATTTATAATTTCTTAGCATATGTCGTGGTTTTGAACCAGTAATTAACAAAAAGGGGAAAAAAAGAATTACTTATTTCTTGCTGTGAGATATGGATTAAAACAAGAGCAAACCAGGCATAAAACTTAAAAGGAATAAAGAAAGTTTATTGACAAACTACAAGAATAAGAACACCAGAATAAACTTTTAGGAAAAACCTTTTCATTTCTCACTGCCCATCATTCTTTTGTTCACGACAACAGAGACAAAAACTTTAGAATTTTGATGGTTTAAACAGTCCCAATTCCTTCTATAGTCTTTTCCTCAGTTTCTGTAGAGAAACAGAAGTTCCTTTCTGTTAATTTATGGAGTTTTTCACAAGAAAACTATTTTTGTTATAGTTTTCCGTTTCCCTGATATCAGCTGCCCAGAGCTGCTGTTATCAAAGCCCACCCCTCCCATTCCACATCACTCTGAAATGTGTTATGGGTCATTAGTTTAGGGATAGCATTTTTAAGGATAAGTTATTCAAGGGTAAAAAGTATTCTTCATCTGTTTCTGTGAGCTTCACTAGAAAGCAGTTTTCTCATTGCCTCTCAAGGCTTCAAATCTCCCAGCCCTTCACTATACCACAATTACTCTACTTTTTACTCAAATTTACACTTTGAACACTTTATTCCTCCCCATACTTTACCATGAATTAAAGGAGTTCTTTTCAGGACTTCATTGTCCATCCCCATAGTTTTAACAGAAAGATATTTCAGCTTAATTAAAGCATCTTCTTAATTCTCTACCTTTCTTGAAGTCTCTTTTCTTTCTTGCCACTAGTAGTTTATAAAGTCTCTTTTCATGTTGATCACTCTCCTTTTCTCTCTCTGGATAAAAAGATTAATCCGCAAGTCTCATCTGGATAAGAAAGAGTTAAAATCCTGCCCAAGCTTTTGTAGATGGTTCGGTGATCTCTGCTGAACAGGAGCTGGAGCTGTCTGCGATGAAAAGTTCCTCATAGCTGCTCTGGAGAGCATAGTCACCGCCTCTGCTTGCAGCAGGCTTAGAGCTCTTCTCCTTCTTTACTCAACAGTTTTCTGGTAAATTCCATCACAGCAAAACCTGCAGCCAAGCCAGGAACCGGCCCGGCCCGGCTTAGCTCGGAGCAAGCCCCCGCAGGCCCCATCTCCCGGCTGGGAGAACGGCAGGCCCAGCCCGGCCCCCGCCCGGCCACGTGGCCGGGCAGAGACCGAGAGGCCGAAGCTCTGCTACCTTTCACAGCTAGAAAACAAAGAGAGCAAGAGAGCTCTGGTTTTACACTTTAAGGTAGGGTTCACAAGTTGATCCCCCTTTTCAATGGCTAAAACTGCTGTCAATTCTCAGCAGTGACCGATAATTGGTCAGGAGAAAAGACTCCCGGCAGTCCCCAGCAACTTTAACTTTCTTAAAGGTAAAGTAACCCCATGACACATATCAAGAGTTATTCCCATATAGGATTCTAACTGTATCAGCCAGACTCTAAGACAAATATAAAATCTTTTTTTCCTAAAATAGAGGAAATGTTTCTGTGGCATTCACAAAATCCTGGCATTCTTCTAAAAATTTCTTAAGTCGTAGAAAACTAACTTTATTAACAGAATGTAGCCCATTGTTTTCTTTAGGAGTTATTTGGAAGAAGAGAGTCAGAATTTTTTTATGGGCTTTTGATTCTACACAATGAGTGGGCAAAACAGAAATGAAAGTTCCTTATTTAAAAATGAAACCTAAGTTAGCCATACTCTTTGCTCACAGTAGGCTTTCATAGGAGTTTTCTGAAAAGAAATCACTGCTAAAGAGCAGTAATGTCAGTCCACACCTAATTCCATTATACGCAGTTACCTTACAAACACACAAGCCAAAACTTTTTGGCTTCATCACTTATAACTAAATTTACCTTGTTTCTTTCTCCACCCATTGAAAAAGGACATAGTTTGTTCTCAATCCCACTCCAAATTGCTGTATTTTCACAAGGATCCTCTACCATGTAATGATTCGGAGCAATTTCAGTAAAGGCTTATTTATCAAAGTGCTTAAACAGTTAGTAAACATTAAGGCTGAAATTTTCTGAGAAAATGGAAGCAACTAAATAGCTAACTCATTAAAAACTGGTGAACTGACATATCAAAGTAAAGTGGGTGACGCTGTGATGAGTGTGTATGTTCCAGTGCTTTGTGAAATAGGACCCCATTCCAACGTGACATTTCCCAGTTTATATTTTGACTGGTTGCAGCATAATTAGGAAAAACAGAACACATTTTATGATACTTCCTTTCAGTTATATGCAGCAATTGCATCAGCTATAGCATCCCACTGGACTTGGAATGAAGGAATTAAAGAAATTTAAAACTATGTGCCTTTATCTTATTTAATTCTTCTCTGTTTTTAAAAACATGAATTTGTCTTAGGAATTCATGTTGTATTTTCCCAGAAAAACCATCCATACTTTAATTTTCTTTGGAATAAAGAAAGCAGAAAAGGCTATCTTGCCATCAAATCACTAGAGCTTTTGAATTCTCATGATTTAGACACTTTAGAGCAAATCAGGTCTGGATGTTCTGTACTTGTCCAATTTAGTCATAGTTTGACATTTACAGTATCTACATTTTATTTTCCTTTGCAGTCACTTTCCTTTTGATTAGAAACATTCTATGTCTTTATTGTCAAATTGTATTTGCGCCACAAAAGAAAGTAGAGCAGCAGTCATTAACAGATTTGAAATATGTGAGCTCTAGAATTGTGAATAATGGCTATAAAACCATTTCTTTATTCTATCTGATACACGGTTGGGAAAGTAGATATTCTTTTGTTATAAACAAATTTTAGTATTCACATACCACTGTATGTATGCAATGAGATTAGAATATTAAAATCAGACACACTGTAACTTAAGAACCAATAAAAATGGATTTGAGCAAATTAAAATTAAAAAACATAAAACCAAAATAAATCAGAATTAAAGCCCAAAAATTAATTTGTGAAATTATTTTTCACTCTAGAAAAAAAAAATAGGCAAAACACTGCAGGAAAAAATTATGGAATGCTAGCTTTTGGTCAAATTTTATTTTGCCAGAAGGACAAACGCATTCTAGTTATCTGGTGCAATGAGCAGTATATATGACAGAATGCTCACTGGAAGTTTGAATGCAACGCCCACCTTTCTGTCAGCCATAGGGGTGGACAAGACAACTCAACCTCAAATCTCTCAACTGATATGTAGTTGGTTAATTGGAATACTTGGAAAAGTTAGAATCTCTGTAATAGAGATCAAACTGATAGCATGAACGAGAACAATTTTCATAGAAAGTTACTCTCAGAACAGAAAAGCTTGATTGCAATAAAGGCATTTCTCACTTGAAAAATCACAAGTCTTTTGAAAGAGATTTTTCCCATCATGAATTTATCTGATTTACCAGTTTAAAGGATGGAAAGTAACCAGCTTTAACAACTGAAGCACTGCTTCAGTTAATCCTGCATCTGTGTTAGGAAGCATGGAGAATGACCTGTTACATACTGCAAATATCTTAGCTATGAAAAATTGCTAGAATAAATTAGATTCTTACTAAAAAAAATGTATTTTCCTATACAGAGTGATTATGCTGAAAGAGATCTCCACACTAATAAGTTAAAATATAATAAGTAGAGATAGTCTGCAAGCACCTACACCTTCCAAGCAGAAACCACAGATTCCTTCTTTTGGCTGAAAAGAGGTAATACATTAGACAACTAGTCTTGACCTTGAAAAATTAAGGGGCTGCAGATGTTGTGTACAAACACAGAAAACCCTAATTCTCTTCTTTTAAATAGTTTCAAATAAGGTCAGAGAAAAGTAAAATACCTACACACAGGTAAGATTCCTCTGGCATTTAGAAAAAACAAACCAAGTAACATTTAGCACAGAAGTCACTTAATGAAGACTTAAGAATCCTTGGTTTTCTTCACTTTGCTGCCAACTGACCTTTGGCAAGTCACTATAGCCTCCAGTGGCTGAGAAATGTGAAAGACAATAAGGAAACAAACATTAAATAAAAAAACTTTCTAAAGTTCTTAATGTGCTGGAGCATTGTAATGCTTCATAAAATTAAAGCATCTAGATTTTAAAACAGACTGCAGTTTCTTTCTGTTTCAGAAAACTGAGGAGTCCTGACATTTTTTCACACCCTATGTCTTCTCAGAGACATGAATCAAAGCCTACTGTAGTCACTTAAGGCATTTCCTTTGATATTTTGGGAATAAATATTAGCATCATTAGGCACTGGGCTTCTAAATATTAAGTACTTCATGACTGTCACAGCACATATCCTCCTTTTCTATCAAAAGCTAAACTATTTATATAGTTCCAGAAATTAAATCAAAGAAGTTGCATTCCATATACAAAACCACAAAACTGTACTTCTGTATGGTCCCCCCTCACAACTAACTTATCGTCTTGGATGTTGATGTCTTGAGTGCATTTAATATGTTAAACTTTGTTGAAAAGTTCAGTATTCTGAATTAGAATGTTTAGGGACATATTTGTTTACTGTATGCCTCTTTGTTCCATCATTACCTTATTACATCCTGTTGCAGTACATGATGTTGCAAGAGAAACATAAGGAATAACCTGTACACTGAAATAGTTTCAAATGGCTTTTATGTGTTAGACAAAGCAGAAAGGGAGGAGGGAATCACAAAGAGGGCAGAGGAAAGATCCATGTTCATTATCTTTGCATCTCCTTTGAAACTGTGTAGATTTGCATTTTATTTTATGGTCATCATACACACCCTTACAAGGATTTATTTTTTCATATACAATCCTACTTAAAGACAATTGGATAGGATCTTTGAAGTCTATTACTGAAAAATGAAGTTACAAAAATATTCACTGTCTCATAACACTTGGCAAGACCTCCCAAAATCCTGCATCCAGAATAGATCACTTCGATAACAGCACTGTATTCTTAAACCCTATTTTTAAAGGAATCTTTATTTACAGATCAAATAAAGGTGTTGTCTAGGGAAATCTTGTAACATCAAAGACCCCAGGTCTGACTGTTATGACTTATCATGGGTTAACTTCACCTTTAAAACCGAGTGAAAAAAAAGAGGAAGTTGAAGCTACTGGTGACTGATGGGAGTTTTTCTTCTTGACCAATTATCAGTCATTTCAAGAATTGACAGCAGATCTGACCATTAAAAAGTGAATTCAACTTGTAAACACTCCCTTAAGAAGTACACTCAGAGCTGTCTCGTTCTTTTTTTGTTTCCGGCTCTGGAGAGGTAACAAGCTCCGTCTTGGCTTTTCCCCCCCCCTCCCAGGCCCGGGACAAGGCGCAGGGAGGGGGGGGGAGGAGAGAAAAGCAGTTTAGCAGTTTTGTTTAGTTTTCAAAGTCTGTTGCTAGACTGAAACCGGACACTATGAACTTTTGTAGCTTTCTTCTTTTAACTCCTTTATTACCTAGATAAACAACAGATTACTCCTTTTCTTAGAACAAACAGAGAAAGAGAGACAATTAACATGTAAGGCATCATAAACCTACCAGAAACAGTGAAGAAAAGAGTTAAGTTTAAATAAGAAAGAGAGAAAAAGAAGATGCTTGTTGCTGAAAAGTCTTTCTGTTGCAGCTATGGAGATGGACAGTAGTTTAAAGACTCCTTTAATTCATGGCTAGAGTATGGGAGGAATAGAGTATTCAAAGTGTGGACTTTAAAGAAAAGAAAAAATGATTATGATCCTGTGAGTTGCTGGAACTTGCGAGTGAAGTGAAGATTTTAAAGCCTTAAAGGAGCCAGGGAGATGGCTGTTTTCCAGGAGGGCTCACAGGGACAACTGAAAAAGATTTCTGCTTTGAATCACTTATCCTTAAAAATAGCATCCCTAGATTCAATTTGACCCATTGCACACCTCAGAGTGGTGTGAGATGGGAGGAGTGGACTCTAGAAACTCCATGGATTAGCAGAAAGAGACTTCTGTTTCTCTACGGGGACTGATGAAAAGACTCTAAAATTGAAACTGTTTTTGACCACCAAGATTGTAAAACTTTTTTTGTCTCTATGTTGTTATGTGTACAAAGAAATGATCAAGTAGTGAAAAGTAAAAGGGTTCTCTGAAAGTTTATTTTGGTATTTTTATTCTAGTAGTTTGTTAATAAACTGTCTTTATTCCTTTAAGTTTTAAGCCTGTTTTGCTCTTATTTTAATCCATATCTCTAGCAAAAAATAAATAAGTTTTTATTACTAGCTTGAAACCACGACATGACTAAAATGACAAACTGACAAACACAGACATAACATTTTAATCATTCCTCACTCTAAAACAGTCTCCACCAGATAGTGACCATGGTACTTCCACTACTATCTCAAATATTTTATAGATCTGCTATCGTAAGAACTAGTTGCAAGTTGAGAGTTAATATAAAAAGATTTGAGATATAAAAGAGAAAAAGACCAAAGAGAATGGAGACTCTAAATTCCGAGTAAATCTGCTGACATTAGACTGCAGACAACAGTGATTTCTAAGTATAAATGGGTAAAAGCAATAAAAATATTTGATCTCTGAATGCTACATATCCAGCATGGATAGTCTGATATCAGGACATTCATGATAAATTTGGTTCAGAAACAGTCTTGAACATATTAATGCCCACTGTATACCTTGCAGCCTAACACAAGCTGAATTGAAGACTTCTGCATCAGTACTTCAGTTTCAGTTAGGAAGAGTTAATTCCTTATCAGTAGCAATTACACTGCTGTGTTTTGGATTTGGAATGAGAATGGTGTTGAACACACACTGATATTTTGGTTCTTTGTTAAGTCATGTTTATTCCAAGTCAGGGACTTTTTTCTTTTCTTGTGCCTTGCCAGTGAGGAGGTTCACAAAAGAAACTGGGAGGGAGCACAGTTGTGAGAGGTGGCCCAACTGACAAAAGACATATTCCACACCACAGAATGTCACACCTGGTATATAAACTGGGGGAGTTATCTGGAAATGTGGCCAGTTTGGGTTCAGGAAAGGGGATCTGGCATCAGTCAGGAGGTGATGACCAATTGCATTGTGCATCAGTTGTTTTTCCCTTTATATTATCATTATTATTATTATAATTTACCATTATGGTAGCATTTTACTGTATTTTCAATTATTAAACTGTTCTTATATCAACTACAAGTTTTACTTTGATTCCCCTCCCGATTCCACCATGGTGAGGGGGCAGAGAGGTGTGGGTTGAGCGAGAGGCTGCATGGTGCCTAATTTCCAGCTGGGCTTAAAACACAGTAATCAGGGTCTATCCCGAGTTGTCTTTGTCCTTGATAACATTTGTAAACTCCCAAAAGTGAACTTAAATCTTGGCTTAACTTTAGGAATTAGTTCTGTAATGTCACTGAAAGTCCGACATTCATTGCTAAGCAGTAGTCCATCTCCATACCAAAGTAGTTGCGGGCATGTCTTAAAAAAAATGATGCAAAAGGGCTGTCTTGGAGATGTTGGAATATAGTATTGGTTTTAGATTTCTTATCAAACCATAAACAAAAATTCCAGAATTTTTGTTATATTTATGAATCCACACAGCAATCACTTCCACATTTAACTGTACTTTCCAAATAAAATACATGCAGGAAATCCCCAGACACAGGAAGTTCATTAGGAATAATTATGAGATCAATCTGACCCAAAAAGGAGACAATTATGGTTTGCTTTATTTCCTTTTTTTATTATGTCAGTTAAGGTTATTATCCTGTGAGGCCATCCCCACTGTGTGCTCTAAAGCATCTAAAGGAGTTGCAACAACCAACTGGAAAGTGAATCAGAATTTATTCTACACTATGCATAGCAAAATGAGGAATCTAGACTTTAATTTAGGGTCCAAGTTACTCCAAGGACTACACATTCCAAGCCAGATCATAAAACTGTAAATTTTTACCAAAAGCTCAAAAGCAGCACAGTGCATGTCCTTTGATAGCCCTCAGAGACATAAAAACTAAAAGATAAACCAGGTGCCAAAATACAGAAAACCATGTGGTAATTCTCACAGTTTATAACTACTGAGTATTGTTGCTGGCAAACCAATTCTACAAGATAACTGCACCAGAATACCTCATTCATATCCAAAGTTTTCTTCATGCTGGCAAAGCAGTAAGCCACACTTGTTGAAATCTATTGAAATCCATTTTGAAATTCATTTGAAATGCAGGGCTGAGCTCTCTCTGGCCTTGCCTGAGCAAACAAGGGAGGGTACAACACCAGGATGGCCCCACCTCAGTCCCTCTGCAGCTCACATGGAGGCAGCTGGGACAGTGCACTACCCTGAGGGCAGCTCTGAGTGCCAAACTGCTCTTGCTGCCTTTTCTCTCGCATCCTTGCCAAGCACATACATAAAACAATAATTAGTTCTTAGCCTCACTAATGCTCTCCTAATGTCATCTCAGATGCTGTCAAATCCATGACTCCAGCACTAAAAATCAGATTTATATAATTAATAAGTAATTAACATGAAGTTTATTTTAGAACTTCAGACATTACAGTGAGGCTCATTTAATTAAAACATTCACAGTAATTTTGTTACATTGATTACAAACTCAACAGCATTTAAAACATTTAACTTCTCTAGATTTTTAAAATTTAACTTGCAGAAGTAAAAGCTACAGTATCATTCCTTCTTCTGACTATATAGAATAAGTAATATTTATAGCTAGAGAAGATGTAGTGATGAAAAAGGGAACCATGAAAAAGAACAAATGAAGTTATGGAAGGTGGTCCTTGAAGGAAGGGGTTAAACATCTGCACTGAAAAAGCAGGAATCAGGATTACCAAACAGGTAAAGGACAGATGTCAAAGACATAGACAGGTTTTTGATCTAGTGAAAGACATCCAAGTCCATGGCAGGGGAGTTTAACTAGATGATCTTAAAGGGCTCTTTCAGTAACCTTTTGTGATTCTACTGATAAGCAAAAGGCAAAAAAATTATTATTTTTAATAATAATTAATATGAATATTTTATATATTATTATATTTATTTATTAAAATGTATAATTTTAAAATATAATATATTAATATAATATAATTTATATTTTATTTATAAAATATAAATAATTTAATTAGAATTAATATTTTGCATGATGCATAAACTAAAAAAATTAAATTATATTAGGTAGAAGGTTTAAAGCAAAGAAATAAATCAGTACATAAATAAGTTGTGAGACACAACTTCAATTTAGATAAATAAAATAGATGGTTACTCCAACTTCTGCAGCACATGAGAGCTCTTACAATTTAAATGATCTTTATGTTACCTATACTGGGAGAAAAGCACAGCTTTCAGTGCTGCTGCAATAACCTCAATTGCAGTTATTAAAAACGCATAATACTATACTATTTAAAACACATTATTCAAATTCAGGTTATGTTTTCTCATCCTTGATATCTTCAAAATTTCACTGCAAAAACTTTGGCAGGGCTTTTGAGAGCCTTAGTAACCATTTAATGGCACAGTTAGGATGATGCATGACAGGGGAGTGTTATATATATCGTGTCTCTTGTGCATACAGCTGAAAACAGTTTCTACATGGAAGAAGAAAGAAAATGAGGTAGGGAGAAAATGAGGTAGTGGTTTTATGATGAAATCAAGTAATAATTAAATGAATCAACAAAAAAAAAAAATAGAAACACTTCTTGATGAGAATGTACATAACTTGTGCATGCTGACACATAGTGCACAGACACAAAAACATGTTCTCAATATTTAGATCTCAGGACTTTATCATATGTTCATCCTTTCCCCATCCCATCAAAATCTTAGAGAACCAAACCACTGATCTTCAAAAGCTATTTTAAGTAATACTATTTATTTTTTAAATGTATCATTTAAGTCATTATTGCATAATTCCATTTTATATTAGTAATGTTGAAAAAGTTCTAAAATAGTACATTTTTGTTTCAAATCTATATTTTCTCCAGACACAGCAGTATAATTATTTCAAGTTATTTCTGACTAAATAAGGTAAAAGTATCTTTGCTATAAACTAAGGCCAACAGGGGTGCAAAAGGATGATCAACAATTGTGAGGAAGTGGTGAAGCAGATGGGCAAGCAAAAGTTGTCTGGGGTTTATCAGACACAAGAGTACTCGTAATCAGCAGTACAAGACTAAAAATGAGCCCACCCCAAGCATGTCCGCCTAAGTAAGCTAAGCAAGTACCTGTGGCTACAGGACAGCATTGTGGGGAAAACTCTCTTGCCTTTCCTAGGAAATCAGCACATGGTGCTCTCTGAAGTGCCTGTACATCCACAGAAACACCAAGAGAAACAAGTAGGAGCAGCTGGACAGCTTGGTTGTTCCAAGAAGGTTTTTGGACGGCACAAATGCTAACTTCACAGAGATGATCAATAATCTGAGAAAGGCAAGTGCCCTTTTGAGCTTCACAACCTCTCAAAAAAAAACTGGTTGGGGGCAATTTTGGCAGCAGTGACCAAGTCTGATCACCTCACAACATGCACTTCCTCTTTCCTCAGAGAAACCTTTTATGGAGAAATGATATATGAATTTTATATATAAGTCACAGAAAAAGAGAATGTACCTAGGCAAAATTCCCCACACAGATACAAGCCCTGCCTGTGCTCTGCAGTAATGAGCAGCCCACCAGCCACATGAACACAAAGGCAAGAACCTGACATAGCCAGACTCCCAGCTTTTTTCAGCTCGGGATTAGATCTGTGCTCCGTGTGCAGCCCCAAGGCAGTGGGGGCATAACCCTCTCACATTCACCTACAAAGGACAAAACATCTCTACTATCAGTAACTTGATAAAGGTTGTGAAATAAATACAGAAAAAGCAATAAATTTAATCCATGCTTCACAAGGATAGAATATAAGCAAGTCAAACTTCTTTCCCTTCTTGCGGTGTCTGTCAATCATTATCCCATGTATTGAAGCAACCTAATTTTTGGGCCTAGGGCACATGGACTGCAAAGACTGAGACAATCAATTTGAATTCAAAAAATATCTGCCATAATTTAAAATACAGAATAAAATAAAATTTAGAAAACATCTCCATTTCTATATTTTTCATCATTCTTCCACTCCTACTGGACAAGAGGTAACTTTAACATCAGCCTCAACAGTTCAGGTGCCAAAAAGACTTTTTCATTCAATAATCCTTCTCTGAAGTTATACACATGAATGTCCCAAGCACAAAAAAAATAAAAATTAATTATTTTAGATTTCTATAAACCCCACCTGTATTTGTATTTTATTACTTTCTGACCACTCCAGACTTCCTTTACTGTTGCTAATAGCTGCAAGATAGTGAAGCTCTTGTCTGTATGTCCTTGAGTAGAATACTGCTCCAGTCATCTCCTGACTGTCCTGGCTTTGAATCTCCAAATTTGAAGTTTACTCTTTTTTTGAATATATTGTAATTGTCTTTTATGTATATATTACACTTGTAGCCTATCACTTAAAAAAAACTTCTTATTTTGAGGCTCAATGTTCAGCTCATTATGTAAGGTATATGATCGAATGATATTAAGTAACACTGCAAAGAATAAAATAAAACCCACTAAAAATGGTTTGCTTATACTGCAGCACATGTTACCATGGAATTCATTTTTATTTCAGTCATAATAAAGAATTATTCCCAAGACAGTTAAGGGCTTATAAAATTCATAAATTCTTTTGTACTTGTCAACAGAGTCTCTCACCTAATAGCATGCAAATTTCTTTTTGGATTTAGTTTTGATTCATAACCTCTTTTAATCAATTAAATGTAATTGAACTAAGAGTGATAGCAATACAGGAATACTTGGTGAGATAGGAAGTTAAATGAGATGATCAATTCCTACTGTAATATATAGCAATTCTTCCAAATTTTTGATTCTAGGATTCACAGCTATTATTACATGCAGGATTTTTAATTTTTTATTGTACAATGCAATTCAACCCCAATATTTGCAGCTGGTCCTCTCAACAGTTCCATTTAAGTGTGCCACCCTTTGTCTAAGCATCAACTTCAGCAAATTGTTTTTCTCTCTGTACCTCTCTGCTTTTCCAAATGTAACCAACTCTTGTTTCCTTTCAAACTCTCATTGTCCTATCTTCCTTCTAGATTTTGGTAATACATCCTTGAATTCAGCTAAGGTCTCAGCCCTTTTTATCCAAAGTAACAGCAAACAGAACTCTTCTCTGCCCTCCAGAACTCAAATTGTGACATTGCCAGGCTCCCACATAATAAGTATCCTCCATGTCATTGATTTTTCAGGTAGAGATTATAACTGATATCCTCAAATCAAGTACAACAATTTGTTTGTAAACTACACAGAAATATCTACCAAGCAACATTTTGAAATTAAGACAGCTACTGGTCAACAGATGTTTGAGCTCTGTTCCAACTCAATTATTTATGATTTTGAGGTTATGTAGATTGATTTCTGCAGTTTCTTTTAGGTGCCTGAAAAAAACAAAAATCTATTACTGACAGATGATGAGCCAGCTAATGAACACCATGAAGTGCATATACTGCAGGATGTACTGCTTCAGAATGAGAGTGAAAGAATTGCCAGAAAAAAATAGCAAAAAAAAAACTTCTGGTGATTTATTTCTTATTATTAATGGAGTGCTTGGTCTCCCTTAAGTATGAAGAACTGGCTAGTACTGGTAATGAATGCTCTCAGAAGATCATCATTTTAGTTCAGGTCTCGAGCTAGGAGTTTTCAATTTTCTTTGTGCTAATTCAGACCTTTTTATAAAATGTATGAAGACATCGTTGCCACTCACTTGCCTTCGCAACTGAACCCCACCATAAGCTTCTTATATGCAAATTACTAAGGAGACAATCCTTAAAATAAAAGAAGTAGCATAAAGGAGAGGGAGAGGAAACAGCAAGCTGGTACACCTGGACAAAAACAATGCACTTCACACATTTCCCAAAAACTGCAAATACATACAAAATTTTCAGAGAGTTTGTGCTCATTTACAGAAGGATAATCTCAATATGACCATATCAAAGAACTAAACAAGTAAATGCATACAGTATTTTACAGACATTTAATATTTTTTTAAAAGACATTTTGAAATTTAATGTTTTTCTAGTATAAAAAAATATTCATCATGATGCATAATTTCAAAGAAACCCAGGCTTAAGCTCAAGATGCAGTTACCAATGAGCCCCATAAAGTAAACTCAATTAATATTGTATTTCTTATTTAGAGCTGAGCACCTTCTCTTACTAACAATTTCCCACTTTCTGCTCCTTCTGTTGAAAAAGGAGGTTTTTTGTCTGGTTGGGTATTTTTAACTGTTTTTCATTTCAATTTATTGTAAGTTGCAAGATACCAATATAAACATTAAGAATTAAATAGTTTATATACTACAAAAACAATGTGAGTTTCTCTTAATTCAGAATTATGAAAATTAAATGGAAGAATATTTTATTTCAAGTTTAGTTTTGGTTTGTATTGGTAAACCTCAGAGAATTCTGAATTTCAAAAAGTCACAATCACTCAGTGTGAGAAAGGTAATTTATAACATTTTTGCAGCAACACAAACAGTTCTCCATAATGAAAGTCAAATACTCTGGCAGGACAACAAGCTCTATGAGTAATTCTGCATACTAAAAACCTGACTATTTCAAATTTTCTTTCATAATTTTTCCAAACAGACACCATTCAATTTTACAGATCATGAATGCTATGCCTTCCAGTGCCACATAGAGGCAGATCCAAGACTCCATGTTTTCTACCCTGTCTTACAAGGAGGGTCAAGGTCCTTCAGTGCTTTAAAAGAATAATAAAGTTGTCAAGGTTGTAGCTGCAAACATTAGTGGATACACTGATATCAGTGGAAAAATAGTATTTTATTTCTGACTTTATTTCAGGACTTTCTGAAAGCCATGAAAAAACCACAACTGAGAACTGATTTGGCAGGTAG
This sequence comes from Poecile atricapillus, assembly GCF_030490865.1. Classification (NCBI taxonomy): domain Eukaryota; kingdom Metazoa; phylum Chordata; class Aves; order Passeriformes; family Paridae; genus Poecile; species Poecile atricapillus. The sequence goes on along the minus strand of NC_081251.1, from coordinate 68,228,475 downwards.
CTAAACTAAGAGGTAAAAACCTTCAGTGTATAAGAATCAGAAAGTTACTTAGTAGAGTTTCGACTGATGGAGAACATTTCTATTATTTAATCTATGTAAAAGGTTTATAAAACCAGAGACTTTTTTTTCATGCCACACCTCCACTGCTGATGACTTTCACGTCCTTATGTGTGCTGAACCAATCACTTTGATGCTGTATGCACTAACGTAGGGGCAGAAAGCTCAGTCAGTGACAGTAGTCAGGAAATGATTGTGGGGCAAAAATTTGCATTCCTAGTCAGCATTGTGTTCCAAATAAACAGACATTGTAGAGAGTGCTACCACCTAATCCATTTAAACTTTTGGTACTATCCAAGCCAATTATTTGATGGCAATAGGAGGATCCATCAGCAGAAAGACTAGAGGTATTCTTTCACATCTATTTGTTTGTAGTTCTGAGTTTTAATAGCTTTTCATTGCCTCTTTTTCTCTAACTCACCTAAAACACCGGAACACATATTTCTTCTATCATAGGACTTCCAGCTTCAATCTTTAATTTACCAGCCCCAGGAAAAATCTCAAAAGTAAAAGCAGACAGTATCATTTGTAATTTTACATATGACAAATTTTTCCATGCCAGCATCTCAAAAGAACAGATAGAAACAGAATACCTCACTATGTCTATGGAAATAGAAACATACCAATACAATGCTTATTGGAATTCCCACTGCCACTACGTTTACATAGCAGTGAGCATTTCACAGGTACACTTGCATTTTCTGTGCAAACAAGGCTGAAAGAAATAGGAGTTTAGTTGGAGACAATGTGATAGAGACTTACAGTGTAAGCTAATGGCAATACTGTGTTTCTGCCTATTCTTACAATTACATTTTAATATTAACTATTCTCTTTTACATACACATTCAGATTTATTCACCACAGTCATGGTTTGGTTACATATGTCATGCATACCAGATTACATACAGCATCAAAAAAGTATAATTAGTAATAATATAAAGTATTTAGTAATATCTATTATAATACTGATTTTAATAAAGTAATTGAAATATTAAAATCCTTTTAAACAGAGCTTAAAAACTCATAAAAAGTTTAAAAACTCAAACAGGAAGAGACTGATTAGCTTCTATCAAAGAACCTAATAGTTCCAAAGTCCAAAAGAAGTAATCTGTTTCAAAGATACCATATGAATATATATCTTTTTGTAGCCATGTGATACGTTCTGACTAAATCCTAAATCTGTGTATGTAAGACCTTGAATTACTCCACAAAGTCTTCAGTTACTATGCCATCAGTGAGCCAGCTTGCTGTGAGAAAAACTGTACAAGAGCCCATAACAAGAGGCCTGTAAGGATGCAGATACTCCTACTGCATGAGTGTCACGGACGGAACGATACACTGCGCTTGTTAGAGAGAAATAGCAATAAGTTTGTTGATATAAAACAGCAATTTAACAAAACTGAAGGGTAAATGTCTCAGAGATTTAACAAGACTCAATGGCAAGGTACACTTCATTTATTTACTCTAAACCCCCTCACTCTCTAAACTCCTTTCTGAGGAAGGTGTTTAAGGTGTGCTGGATCCAGACTTAATCCCAGACTTAGCCAATGGTTTATGTCTAAAGAACTAAATGTGCACAGTCAATCCTTTATATCACTTAGAAAAGATTTCGAAGTTTCAGCACATTTATTCCCAACTCATTTGCTGACTCAGACGAAAGCAGTAACTTTGAGAGGTGTCCCGGTTCAAGGGAAGATTCTGGCATGCAGCCTTTCTGCCAGGCACGAGAGTTCAGCAGGCCCTGGGCTGTCCACTATTTATGGAGAAAGATTATTTGCTTCTAGTCACATTCACATACCAGCTGTAGTTTAGTTGGCACATGCTCAAATAGCTCTCAGCTATTCAGCAAGGCTCATGGCTCTAACTAGAGTGCTCTGTATCTGCCCAGAGTCCAGCTTAAGCCAGAGACAGCCAGTCAGACCACCACTGGTATCCAGTACTCAAGCAGGAAAGAAAAGAGGGGCAGGAGGTAGTGGGCATACCATCATAGTGAACAACTTAGCAATGCCTTGCTTTTGAGAGTGTCCTTTTATATTCTCGGTATTAGAGTCTATCACCATGCACAGAACTTCCAACATTTTTAAACACCAAGAAAGACAATAGGAATTGTTCATCTTCCAGTTTCTCAACCCTTCCTAGTCCTTATCTCACTACCAAAAGCCCTTCAAGCCAATACCTCAGCCCTGCTGCCAATACATTTCAAACCAATACAGCTTTCTACCTGAGTCTAAACTCGAGTTTTATGAAATTAAGATGTACAACACTTCTGCAAACCATAACTGAAAACAGTCTTCGCTTTAAAATTTCAATCTGAAATTTTAATGTTTCTATCATTTATTGTTCTTAAGTGTTATCAGCTTCTTAGTAACTGCCATAATTAGGCATAACACTCCATATGGATTGATTTTTTTTTTAAGTTTCAGATGTTGTAGTTTTGCTGACAGATAAATGAGTCATCAGTCTGTCAAATAAAAAAGAGCAAAAGGAGTAGGTAAGAAAATCTCTTTTTTCAAGGCTTTTGGAGGTCATGGAATCAGTGGGATTTTAGAGAAATTAATATACTTTATATAAAGCTGCTTCAAGTACAAGAAACAATTACCTGGCACTGTAGCCATGTATGCCTTAAAAACTGCTGACCACAGTAGATGCCCAGGCTGCACTCAGCAAAGGCTAAGGATGGCATTTCAGAGCCCAGCACTACACACTGATGATCTCACAGCCTGCAACAGAGACCTGAAGGACATCCTCCCCACACTCCAGCTCATGGCAGCAATGCCCACACTTTCATCATTCAGCCTCCCTTTTAATCCTGAAAGATTTCTGTGTTTCAGTGCTACTCAGCTAAAACTCACACCATGCAAAGCCTGGGGGAAACCTCATGGAGTGCCGCAAGCACAGCCAAAGTGGAGAGCACGGGTACCCCACCTTCGGTCGCTCCCAGTCTGCCATCTGTGCCCATGACTGAAATGGCAGATTCCTTTCACACTGCTGCTTCTTTAGAAGAATGACAGAATACAACACAAGCTGATGTTCTGCCACTGTAAGAATCCCTCTGCTCTGGTGTCCCTGCCCAGGTACCAGGGTGCTGCAAGAGGGATGGGAGCTGCTCCGGGCCAGGAGCAGGTCATGCCAGCCAGCTCCAACCCAACCACTGCAGGGCACAGCTGAGTCCCACCCCAGAGAGTGCCTCAGGAAAGTGTGTTTCAGAGGGACAAAATATGCCTTTGGAGCAACAAGGGATGAGGGGGATAAGTGTGAGAAACAGTTCTGGAAATACCCAGGTCATCCCAGAAGGTGGCAGGAAGTTGTGCCATCTGCACTGGGACAGGATTCCCTGGCAGCACGCAGAGGAGCCAACCAGAAGAGGTGGGTATGACTGTGTATTTATATCGCCTTAAAGCTTCCCTCCATTTAAAAGAAAATACCACCAGTTTGGGGGCTTGAAATGAGTCCATGAACGCTACTTTGTTATTGCTAATCCTAAAACTACAAAGAAGAAGAAAAGGTATTTTCTTTCAGAGGATGAAGGATACCTCACATGCCGAGGCATTTAAAGCATTTATGTTTCCAGTTGTGCCAGTGTCAGTTATAAATGGTTACTTTGTTCTTCATACAAATTTGTTGGTGACACAGGATACAAACATGTGCTCCTATCAAAACTAAAAAGAGGGAATCACAATAGACAAACCCTGATATTCAGCCCGTTCCCTTTCCCTTGCTCAGTGGGAAAGTCTAGAAAACCATTCACATCTGCACAATGTATTTCTCTCCAGAGACAGCACTCAGCAGCAGAGCACCACACTTGGAAAACTTTTCTCCACTTGCCTGATTTTCTTTGTTTTATGGCCAAATGGTTCCCACAAGAGTGACTTTTTATAAGCTCAGACTGAGCCAGTGTGAGGTCAGAGGACAGAGCTGTGAGGTACCTGATCTACGCACGAAAGCAGCACTGATATTTAACTGAGTCAGAAAGCTCACCGAGGCTTTTGAAAAACATCCATGAAGGCATTTCAGTTTAATGTGATTTGCATGCTAATTGCATCAGCTCAGTGACAAAGCAAAGACAGTGTCATCTGGAGTATTCAGAGTATTGTGACAAATCTTTAGATATTTATACTGTTTTCTATTGTTTTGTCTCTAGAGTTTCTTCTCTGCTGTGAACCTACACCAATTAAGCTAATTGAGAATATCACTATATTTTTGGTGCAAGATTATCTTAGACAATGCAAACTGAAATATTTAAAAAGTGTAAGAACTTTGCATTTATGTCAGTAATTTGGGGGTGAGGGAAGAGGGTTACTAGTGATCACTGGTCCATGAAAATCATCACAGATTCAAGGGCTGCAATATTACAAATGCACTCAGCCATTGCTTCACTAGAATACAGCAACTGCTGTGCTTATGACAAAAAGGATTAGTGGCAGATTTTGTGCTGAAGGTGATGCAGTTGAGGAAGGAAAGCTGACGTCATGGTTTAATTCCTTTAAATTGGTTATCTCAATGATTCCTATCTAATTCAGTACACACATGTTTTTGATATTTATAATGCTTCTGCACTGAGTTTTACAGCACCTTTCACACGGTCACACAAACCGCACATTTACGTATGTTCTGTGTGCGTTCTGTGCAAGCCGAAGGTGAAGCATAAAGCAAGGTTTGGCAGAATGGTGGTACAAATCATAAAAGGGAAACCTGTCAGAGAAGACAAGCTCAGAAACTCCTTTTACAAATCTCAAAATGTGTGATTGAGTATACCAGCAACGAGCAAGGCTTTTCTGCTATAGTTACATTACTGTTTTTTCAGCACCACAAAGGAGATTCTCTGTTTTTCATATTATCTTGTGTGTAAATAAATATACCTTAAACTTAGCACATACTCTATAAATGGTCCCAAGAAATCATACATGAAATATTGCAAACTTTATTTTGAGGTAGATACAAAAGTGATAGAAACTGAAAAGGCTATGATGGAAGTTCCATTCAAAATTATACCAAGAAACCAAGAGCTTGACTCTTTCATGCTAATGTTCCCATTCTGTTGATCTTTATTATACAAAAAAAAAATAAAAAATAAAAAAGGTCTTTTTCAGGAAATTGTTCTATTATGAAATGTCACTTACCAAAACACATTTCAAACAAATAAATTACATTTAATTTCTTCCAGATTATATTGCTACCTGAAAGACACCAATATGTGTGAATGAGATTATAAATTGTGCATTCTGTTTTCCAATTTGTCTCTGAGTTTGAGGATTCAGAAGCAGCATGTTCACCTCTGAAGAAAATTAACAAACATCCATAATACAAACAATGAACATTTAAAAATCTCTTAGGCTAAGCTAAGTATAAATTGAATAGTGCAAAGTTATAATAGGACTATGTTTTCTTTCACAAACAAGCATTTATTATTATTATTTGGTTTTAATCTACTTACACACAATTGCATAATAAAAAAATCAAATAATCATTGCATAGATATTAAAAAAATGGTAAACAACAACAACATAAACTGTCATTTAATCATTAAAAACACCAAGCAAAGCCAAAATCAGGGCTGCCAGCACTGCCCTGCCTAGCTGCCTTCATGCTTTCCCTTTCAGACACTGACATTGTACTATTTTTGCCTCACCTCAAAAGATGAAAGACTAACTGAAAACCGCAAGGCATAGCTGACAACCCCATAGGTTTTTTTCCAGCCTACTGCTCTACTGCTTTTTGGCAGTACTGAGTTTTGTCCAACATTCTCTGGACATGTAGGAGTCAGAATTAAACACTATTTTCAACAATGAATTTCAGAGAGCTTATCAAAACATGGTCAAAATAGCCTTTTTAATTCAAAAGGCATTTTCAGATTTTCAGAAGTTTGGGCCATACATTCATAAATGGAGAGACTTTATAAATCAAAAACAAGTAACATTCATGTATAATTAGAATGAAATTAGTTCACTGTCATACAAAGACATTCATGGTACACCACAAAATCATTTTAGATAGCAGCGAGGGTCAGGCTTAAAGTCTACTATGGTTCTTTGTAGCAATGCAAATGTAATGTTTAATCAGCACAATGAAATCAAGTTGTGATACAAAGTGACATATATAACCATGTGAAGCTTACGATTGGTACATTGAGATATTAATGTGTTTCAGACAGATTTTGGACACTGTTTATCAGTCAAAAATCATCATAGCTACCACAACAAAGTGTGTTGCATGAAAAGAAAAACTGTTAATACAATCCTTATACCAAAATTACCTTTTTCATTAGTGCACAGATGGCAAGAAATCAGGATAACAAGGTCGACACTTTCTTTACATATAACTTAAAAAAAACTTAGCTGTTATAAGTCTGTGTTTTATATTTTCAGATAGTATTCTTCTGGAGTTATTAAAAACATGAACATGCATTTTAAGCTTCATTATTATTTTCTTAAATGGTTATAAAGTAGATAATCTGAGCATATTTTATTCACCTACAATTACTCTGAAAGTAAGACTTGTTTATGCTTTTTTTCTTTTCCCTTCCTTTTTGTTCCTATTCTGCAAGGAGAATGAAATATGGATTCCTTCTGTTTGGACAGAGGAATGATGCAAAAGAAACAAACAAAGCTTATAAATATGCTCAGAAGATATAAACTAGAGTCCTCTCCAATCTAATGTAGTATTTTCCTTTAGCCAGAGACTCAGTGTGGTATGTGGCTCTTTTACTGAATTGAGGAATCATTAAGCCTTATCAACAAGTGAGTGTTGCAGACAGGCATTGGTATTTGGATCTAAGTTAATCTCCTGTATAAACTGAGGACAAATTGTATAGTTACTTTGAAAGGAAGAAAAAGAGGCTTAGGACTCTAGATTATCTGTTCTGCTAAGAACAAACAGCTCCCATGTGAAGAGGATTTGGCGAGATAAGTGCTACAGAAGCACTGACTCAGAGCAGTCCAACCCACTGTCCAAGTCCACAACCCACTGACAGAAAATTTCACAAGCTATTTCTTTCATTTATACTCTTTCTTGATTATTCCTTGAACAATGAGAATAACCACTGCTAGCCAAAAGCTGCAGCCAATACTGGAGGCCAAGAGGCACCACTACCTATTTACGTTATTGCCAATAGCCTTCATCCCAAATGTGAGGCATCCTTACACAAAAAAAGCAAGTGAAATTCCCACAGTTCTGTTGGAAAGTTTCTTGTTTGTTTTTTTTTTTCAGAAAGTTGACGTATCACAACAGAACAATAAGCATAAACAACACAGCCATTGTGACTTGAAACTGCAGGTAGCCTGAAGCAGTATGTCTAAGTGTATGGAATAATCACCCAGCTCACATTAATCACTGTCCTCATGAATCTGATTGTCACCCTTCTCAAGGACACATAAGAATTTGCCATGCTTACTTCAGGACTATTACCCTACTGCAATAATACAAATAGCCTTTTGTTTTCCTCCCCCCCTGCCTGACAAAATCTGTTCTTGCTCTTTTTCATAAAAAGGAAAACCATGTTCCCCACACTCCTCTTTGCAGATCACCTTTATGGGATGAAGACAACAGACCATTCAAGCTTTCAACAAACATCTGCCCTATCACAGTGCAGCTAGGAAGCTGGAGATGGCTGATTAAATAGAAATATCCAAAGAGATACCACAGCAGAATCCTCCCCTCTATTAAAAGACAAACAAAACAAAATCAAATAAGTCAGGAAAACTGAAGAATATTTTGAAACAGAAGTATCTGGAGCCTTGAATCAAGTATTAATACTACAGGGTAATGAAGAACAGAGTATCTTGAAAAAGGCACTCAAAGCAGAACATGGTACACCTCATAAACCTACTACACCCTACTGAGTAGCTGGTGAGTTTTAATACCAACAGTCTCCTAATAAAAATTATGCAGATTAGAAAAATTAAAAATTCCAATTACAACTGTAATTTGTAATTTCTAATTACAAATTAGAAAAAATTCAAAATTACAATAGGATAAAAATGGTAGAAGATTCAGGTAACACATCCGTCCCTCAGTTTCATAAAAAAGTTCCCTCTGCAACACATTGGTCTTTACTTAAAAGCTGTTTGAGGCAACAAAACAATGAAAAAAAGCAACCAAGGATGGGGCTGGCTTGGAAATCATAATGTGAGAGAATCTTAATGGCTTGCAAAGAAATTCCCTAAATTTGGGAAAAAACTCTAAATTACCTGCCTTTCTCTCTTTAGGAGCAGTTCTGTAACATAAAGAGTATGTTTTAAATAAAAAAAGACCCAACAATGTACATAGCTTTCTAATTAGACCTGATTATTTCATTACGAAAAAAAAAAGGAAATACTATCCCTCCACCAGCTCCTTTGGTTTTGGGGTTTTTTTGGTCACATTTTAAAAGAATGAAACCATTTCTAAATGCTAGCACCAGTGGTCATTTTAAGAAAAACATAGTATAGTATAGTATAGTATAGTATAGCATAGTATAGTATAGTAGAGTAGAGTAGAGTAGAGTAGAGTAGAGTAGAGTAGAGTAGAGTACAGGTAACAGGAATTAAATTTTAAAAGCAAAAACAATATGGTCCTCTGTTGAAAGTAGAGTTATTTAATTAATGTCAAAAGCACATGTAGGGTATCTCTAAGAACTGAAGTTGGGATATTTTTTTAAGAAAAAAATGCACAAAACACTTAAACAGCTGTATATATTTAACATAGGTCAGCAAAGAAAGTTCTAAATAAACTCATACACAATATTCTGATCAAACAGGAGCAGACAACTGAACAGTCCATCATCTTGATGCCAGACATATTTTTTTCTGTTTCCCTGGGAGAAAGTAACTATGTGCTTTTTCTTGTCAACTATGTACTCATAATATTTTTCTTGATAGTTTAAAGTGTGAACACTTCCATACTTTTATTTCTGTGCTTACATTAGAAAATACTTCTAAAAGCCTGCAACACTTGCTTAGTACTAGTTTCTTGTTTAATTCACTCAGAATAGCCATAAATTTTGTGAAAGAACATGTAGTTAATGAACTGCAAATTTAAAGAGAAATTCATAAGTAACATCTATGATTCACCTAATACTCTGGACCTAATTCACAGAAAGCACCTTTAGTAAGATTTTTACTTACATAAGCAGCATTTCTCAGAGGTAAGCTTTCTGCTCCATGAGCTGTCAGTCTGAATCAGGTTTGATATAGTGTGGTGACTATGAAACACAAGTTTGGGCTTTAAAAGAAAGAAGATATGTCCAAAATAAAGTTACTGCTTTTATGCCAGCTGAGGTATATCCCACAGGGGAACTGCAAAATGCAAGAGTAGGAAGAAAACATTTGTCATTTTATGGAATTTTTTCTCCTTTTATGACTTAGTTTTAGCAGACAGAGGCAACTCTTTGCAGCCACCTTGTACTACCTCAAATTCTATGACACGTCTGTAACAAAACATCAACCACAGAGATTTTGTCTTAGAGCTGTCTCAGTGTCCAACTCATGCCTACTTCATTTTTCTTTTGTTGGGTGGGTGGGAGCTTTATTGAAGTGGCAGAAAACCATTGTTTTGAATACAGGTTTCAATAATAAAAAAAAACAAACAGTATAAGAGTTCACCTCAGGGATGATACACCAGTATACTAAGGCACTGCAAATTACTCCTCCCCAAAAGGGATTTTCTAAGTATGGAAAAAGATTCTTCCTGTGAGAACTCCTACTTGACTTCCAGACCCTAAACTCTTCCTAAAGAAAACATCTGCAGCCTTTCCGTCCTTCACTAAGCAGGTCACCCTTTCATAGAAGGAGATCAGGTTGGTCAAGCAGGACCTGCCTTTTATAAACACATTCTGTCTGGGCCTGATCTCCTGGCTCTCCTGCATATGCCAGATGATAGTACTCAGGATGATCTGCTCCATGACTTTGTTTGGCACTGAGGCCAGGCTGACAGGTCTGTACTCACCTGGATCCTCTTTACAACCCTTGCTGTGGATGGGTGTTTGTCTCTTCCAGACAAATGGCACCTCTCCAGTTAGCCAGGACTGCTGGGCAGTGATGGAAAGGGTCTCAGTGAGCACATCTGCCAGCGCCCTCAGGATTCTTGGGTGAATCCTATCCTGCAGCATAGACTTGTGCAGGTCTAAGTGGTGTAGCAGGCAGGGAACCATTTCCTCCTGGACTGTGAGGGCCTCATTCCACACCCTGTCCCTGTCTTCTATTGCAGGGAACTTGGTACTCCCAGAACAACTGGTCTTTGTATTAAATATTGCAGCAAAGACGGCATTAAGCACCTTAGCCTTTGTCACTGTGTTTCCTGGAGATCCTGCTAATTTTATTTCCAATGTATTTATAGAACATTTTTTTATTGTCAGAACATGGTCTGCTGTTGCGGCTGGGTCCTGGGGGCCTGTCCGACCCCCAGCTTCTGCCGGCAACAGCCCAGATAGACATCCCAGGGGAGAGAGCCGCTGTCCGGGGATTCCAGGCAGCCTCCAGCCAGTGGTAACCCTTAGGAGCATGGGCAAAGGGTTTGGGTGATCAGCTCTTTTAGAAGGTGGTTTCTGCCTGTGATCAGCTCTGATCAGCCCAGCCAGCTCCCTTCAGGGGTTCCCCTGCCGACGCAGACAAGAGATAGGAAGATCATACGGCGTTCCACAGAAAGTTTTTAATGCAAGCTTCAGTGAAGGGAGCCAGTGATGATCTAATCCCTGAACTGGGCAAAAGCTGGGTTTTTATAGGGAAGGGGGGAATTGGGAAAGGGGCCAGTGGTCTGAGACTGGAATAAGATGACCAATAGTTAACAGGGAGATAGCATGGGGTCCTGAGGCAAGAAGGGGTCCATAGCTTAGTCACAGTGACTAGGCAGCTCTGTCTTATCTTAGAGGACAGATCTCCAGGAAGGATGCCTGTCAGAGGACTGGCTTCCTCCACAGCCTGCTCCAATGCCCTTAAGATTTCCTTCTTAAAGCATGTCCAGCCTTCCTGGATTCCTTTGCTCTTCAGTACTGCCTCCCAAGGGACTCTCTCAACAAGTCTTCTAAAGAGGCCAAAGTGTGCCCTCTGGAAGACCAAGTTCTGGTGATCCAGCTCTTCTTTTATCCAAGAATAAAATTTATCATTTTGCGATCACTGTGTCCAAGACTGCCTCCAACCATCACATCACCAGCCAGCCCTCTGTTCACAGAAAACAAACACAGCAGGGTGTCCTGCCTAGCTGTTCTCTCACATCAATGGTGTCAGGAATTTATCTCTCACACACTCCAGGAATGCCCCAGACTCTTTGCTCTCTGCTGTGTGCTATTTCCAGCAGACATCTGGTAAGCTGAAGTTCCCAAAGAGCAGCAACTCTTTGAGAGCAGCAACTGTGAGACTTCTCCCAGCTGTTTACAGAGCATTTCATCTGGCTGTTCACCTGGTTGAGTGGTCTATAACAGACTCTCACTATGGTATCTGCCTTACTGGCCTTCCTCCTGACACTAAGGCATATCATCATAAAGCTGCAGACAATGAAAACATTCCTGAACACAGTTAGTCCACTGCCTCTCCTTGCTAGCAAAAGGACATTGAAACTTCACTTGGTTGTGGCTCACTTGTACGACACAGAAACAGCACCACTGAGATCAGAAGGGACTTCTGTAGATCATCTAGTTCAAGCCACTGCTCAAAACAGGGTCAATTACATTGCAATTGAATGTGCAAAACCTCAGTGGTCTACTCAGTAATTTTAGAACACTTGCAAGTGATAGCATTAAAAATTCTGTGGCATTGCCTTAAAGATAATAGCTTCAATTCTTTTGTAATTCCTGCAGGTGTTGTGTTATTATCTAGTGAAGCATTATGAACTCACAGTTAAAACTGTTACATTTTTGTAGAAAAAGCTAAAATATTTTGTAAATAGCTTCGCTTGGTTTAAATAATAGTCCCTTTTAATTAGAGAGAGAAATGCGTGCTATAGCATAAGTAAAAGCAAACACTTTAAAAATGCACAGTACAGTGAAAAATATGTTTACTGATAAACACTAAGTAACAAAACATTAAACAGATGTTAATGAATGGGAGATAGTTTAGTTTTATGCCTGCAGGAGCTGGAGTTCTAAAAAATTTGCACTTTTACTTAGACATTTTTTTTTTCCTGCACAGCTGTTCATCCTAAAAAGAAGTTTTTTCTATTTTTCACTTCAAACTTCAAAATAATGCTAAGTGTTAACACAGCTGGTACTGATTTTCTCTTCTGTCCACATCCAATGCCCAGAATATGTCCGAAACCAAAGCACTCATTCTATGTAAAAAAGTGATGCAAATCACTGCACTAAGATTTTTATGTAGTGCTATTTCCCTGATGCTGAAGGGCCTGAAGAACTTTAACCATCTCAGTGATAGCTCAATCTTGCTGCTGTTCCACTTGAAGACTTTGAAAAGGTTACCATGGGGACTTCAGTAGAATAGCATTGTATCAATTTGAAAGTTTGGAAAATGTCAGTTGGGAAGTACATCTTGAGGCAGACAAGCTGGAATTTACTTCAAGAACAAACAGGGAGAAAAAACATAGATGCATTCATTCATCTGCCGCTGAGCATAAAAAAAATTCCAGTTCATAAAGCAAATTCATAAAAAATGCTACTAATTTCTCTGTTTTTTGGTTTTGGGGTTTTTTTCTGTATATTTAATAGAGACTCCTAGTCTCCTTTCTTACAATTTATTTGAGACTGAAGCTCTTTGTTACTTAGGTGATCACACAAATTTTCATTTCAATGCCTTGAAGCTTAAGGGGAAAAAACCTTGATTGACTGTGAAAAGCACACTGATGCTGTATCCTCAGAAAAGCTTCAAGACCTTAAATTTCACTTTGTATGAGACATAGAGCTTATAGAAAGTTGCAGGGTATATCCCACAAGCAAAACCAGCAGTAATTAGTAACTGCTATGAGCAGGTCTTGGTACAGCATTTCAGCAAGCTTAAATTCCTTCGATGCCTGCAGTCTGATAACATGCATGCAAAATATTTCTGTATCCATGTGTAATCTGGAAACAAATCAGCAGCTTTTAGTCAGGGGCTGTGTACTAAACTCTCTCTGTCTCAAAACCTTTGTACAGTTTGTGCTAGAAATCCTTTCCCATCATCTATTGTCGTTCCCCAGTTTCTTGCAAAGTCACTGTTAATGCCACCCATGGAGAAACTTCTACACTAACTTCTTTGAACAGTTTTTATTAGTGCTGTAATGACAAAAATTATTAACTATTTCTTCCAACTGACATGGGGAAATAGAACTCCAGGACGTTATATGCTACTGAGAATGTGTGAGTGTTGCATAAGAACAAAAGCCAGCTCATTTATATAAACAGCAATGTTTGTTCATGTCTAGTTTAATCCTAAGAAAGGGAGATAGTAAGCATGTCAGTTGCTCTAGGTTTAATTGGACCAATGTTCAAACATCCTTATCAACTTTGTGGTGCGTATTTTGATGTGAAGCTCTGCCAATATTCTGCTAGTTGATTTTCAAAATAATGTGATTAATGACAAGACAGAACTTTGTGCTATAGTAATGTGCTTAAATATAACCATATATAATATAACCATAATATAACTTAAATATAAGCCAATTACTTTTCCTTTGGCAGTAGGAGGACTAAGAACTTCAGTGTTTAGAGATCTCTTCAGCTTCTTATCGAGAGGCAAACTATATTTCTTTTTCTTTCCCCTGAAGTTCAATATTTCCTTCTCGAATTCTATGCCTCACCTTACCTTAATTAAATAAAATTTCATGAGTGGAACCTGTCTACAAAGAGCTACAGTCCAGAATTAGCCTGTGGCAGTGAGGAGAGCAAACAACAGCTGCACTCAATCACCTTTATGTTTTCGTTACACTTATCTGAATTTCTAATGTTATCTCTATGTCTAATGACAACTGTTGACTTGGAAAATGTATTTCTTAGTTGTCAAGAGCTGAAAATGTGCTGCATTTAGCATTTTTGATAAGACAGTACCATTATTGTAGATATGTACCTTTTCCTGCTCTTATCTAAGACTTTTATTTGTTTCAACAGCAATCACAGCAAAAAGAAAATAATCAGACATGTGCCCATGCAAACTTGTATAACACAGAGGTTAATACATTTTTAAATGCTGTGAGTGATACTTCTTGTTTCTAGTTAAATGATTACTACTCAAGAAAGCCTGTGATATGGCAATCTTTTTCATGTAGCATTTTTTTTGTGTATAAATATTAAACATTAGATAATCTAGTTTCCAAAATGTGTTTGGAATACCACACAATGAGGAATACATTTGCTTTTGGAAATTCAGTGCATATTTCAAACTGAACATCTTAAGCAAGATAAAATTACAGACCCATGGCAGTTTTGAGCTTCTATCCAAGTGAAAAACCCAGTGACACAGCATCAAAGGAAGAGATGGTCCAAATGTTAAATGAGTGGATAAGCATGTGCAAAACAGTGCATAAGAAGTTAAAGATGATGCTGGGAATCCAAGTACCCAAGTATTAACTGAGCATTAAACAAGTTCTTCCAAACAAGCACTCATTTTGAAATTTATCAAAAGGGAAACAAGATCAGTCACCACTAACCATCCAGGAAAACGTAGCAACACCTTGCTCTAAAGGAAAGTCTCCAACAGAAACTACTTTGAAACTTAGAGACAAAAGGGTTTGTAAATCTGAGACGTTTGAAGAACTTACACTGTGAGAGGTAAATGAAGAAAAAGTATCCATAGTGAAAGTAAGAGGCAGAATTTTAAAAAGCATTTGAAAGGTAGGAGTGAGACTAGACAGCATTTTCCCAAAACAGAGAGGAAAGCATTTCAATAAGAGATATAATTCGGCAAAGTCTGGATTAGTGCTGCACAACAGGAGAGGAAAAGTAATAAAGGAAATGTTGTGCAGATTCACTCAATCTGAAAATGTATTTGTCAGCCTGAAGTCTCCAGAAGCCAATGCAAGTTTAAAAAAAAAGGCTTAAAGGAAAAATCTTTTTCCTAGTAAAATTCCAGCTGACCATGTAGGTTAGACAAACAGATTTAGTTTGGATACAGAAGACAACTACAAACAGCAAAACATTATCAGTCTGGCATACAAATTGTAGTTAAGATCATATCACAAACAAAATTATTCTCTGACTTTATCACTGAAGAAGAAGATCAAAAATGATGGCCTGTCCTCCACAGACAGACAGGGATGAAGGAAGGAAGATCATATAATGGCAGAAGGACAACTCATGAGAGTAAAATAACACCAATTACTACAAAGAAGATGGCTTAATTTTAAAAGTGAATGCTAGCTTGAGAGTCAAAAGTATGTCCCACTTCTGCCCTTCAGCCAGTGGGAAACCATAAGAGACTTTACTGGTAGCAGAAAACAGAAGTGCCACTTCAGAGTCCATCGACAAAAGTGGAGGAAGTGCTTTACACTGCTACTCTTAACTTTGACAGCAAGGAAGAGAGGTTGTAGTTGGCTTCCAAAAAACATCAAGGTCAAGGTTATGAAGTTAATATCAAATATTTGATATTTTTGTGTAATTAAAATTATTAGTTCCTACATTCAAGGGACAGTTTTAGCCCATTCTACCCAATGGTAAAGTTCCTGAACATTAAATTCTTGCAAAATTTAGGAGAGTTAGCACCTAATGGAAGAAACCAATTTGGGAAAGGGGTATTGCTTAGCTATATTAGTTATTCATTTCCCATACTGGCTACTCAGTACTCATGAAGGTCCACACACTGAAGAAAATTTCCTCCTCCATAAAAGGAGGGATGCTGTATAAGGCTGGGGGATGGCAGTTTCTATTTTTCCCTCTATCTACCATGTTTGAATAGAAAATGTTAACAAATATTTGTACTGCTAGAAAACCACAAAAGTTTAGTCTTTTACAGCTGAAGAGAACAAACTGAACAGAATTGATGTTTTTGCATGGGCAAGGCAGAGATCAGAAAAGTCTGAGCTCAAAATTAGTAGAAAAAAAATTACAAAGAGAAGCCAATTAACTACATATTATTCTAAAAGTCTGAATCTTTTTGGTCAGGAAAAACAACAGGATGGCAATTTATTAGCTCTCAAACACTACAAAAATTTTAAAAATAGAAACAACTTACACTATTTAGCTTTTACCTAAAATACAAGGACACAGAAATGAGACATGGGCTGGGTTTTTTTCAGAATTAGCTGGCACCAAAATCAAACATAACTTTATTAGAGTCAGCAGATATTTGGATTGAGGACTTTAATGGGTTATATTCCAAGACTAGAGAATTAGATGCACAATCAAATTGTGAAGCTATTTAAAATGTCTGGTGCAGACCTCTAATAAACGTGTCTATGCATCAATATACTGATAAAACTTTTTTTTTTAATGTAACTTAAAAAGTGCTCCAGCAATCCTCTGCCACAAGACAGCTGAGGTCCACCACGGCCCAGTAAAAGAAATCATTCAGCATAAAGTCAGAAGCCATATTATTCTAATATTCCATTATTTTCAGGTACTTTTCAATATATTTGCAAGCTTAAATAAAAATATTTATAAACCATTATGGAATTTAGAAGATTTTTTTTTAAAGGTAGACTGTAGCATGGTCCAGTTACATAATCATAAATTATCTGAATATTCAGATGGGAAGTTTGAGTATACACTAATTTTGTATTTTCCAGATGGTGCTTGTTATTTGAAACATATTTGTGGTGCATTATGAAAAGTAACTACTCTAAAGACCTTTCTTACATTCTACAGATTTTAAAATTTCAGTAACCCACCCTAGTATTGCATTTCTATGGCAAAATTGGCAGCACTTTTTCAGAAAAAGCTTCAGTAACTCACTGTAACCAGATATAGTCCATGTCTTTGTTAAGTAATGCACATGTCCAAAAAAAAACCTGTTAAAGTGATGAATAAGTAAAGCAGATTTCAATTTGTATGAGTCATAGCATCTTTGGTTTGCTGCCATTAAACTGGGTTTCATACATTCACATCTGTGAAGATTCTTCCAGCATGTAAGCACAGCTGTCCCTCAGATCCAATTTTCTCCACATTTTCTGAGCATCCTTTTGTTTGTCTGGCAAAATTAAGCCTTCAATTAGTATCATACAAATTATTCTGTCTTACAGGTAGCATCTTTCTCTTCCACTAAACATCTGTTAGGAAAGCTGAGCATTTGTGTGCAAATTATACTTTCTTCAAACATAATCTTTTAAGATTATGTTACTAGATAAACTCCTAATACCTGTGGGAGATATTAAGTCACCTAAAGAAAAAGTGAGTTCGATTTATCAATGGCTAACACTTCTACAGCACTTACTTCAAAAGCAGTTTTACCCATCAGACAATGTATGTGGCTCTATTAATACAAACTCTACCGAAATAGTTCATGTACTTTGTAAATCTATGCTGAGCAGTTTAGTTTTGTTTTTTTCATGACAATCAGGAAAAATGAGATAATCCTTAAGGTCCACTCTAATTATCTAACTTAATTTTCTTTTCTATTGATCAATTGCGGTATTAACTTGCTTATTGTACAAGTGACAGTCTGAAAATTAATTTCACACCAGAATTTGTTAAATATTTTAAGCATTCATCTCCTAGCCACATATTTTGTGATTCAAAAATGTTCTCCAGGTTTTATTAATCCTAAATAAATCTTAGGTAGGGATATAAGACTTTCAAGCTGTATCTTGGGGGACAAGTCAGGGGCTTGGCTATAGACGGGCCAGATGGAACATGTGGCAAGGACAAGCCCACATTTTGTATGCTCACCCTGCCTCATGTCCTCATAGGAATGCTCTTGGGCTTATGTTAAGGGCTTTCTTCACAATCCCTAAAGCTCTCCAAGCCCTGAGTACAGGCTGGTATCCAAACCATAAATTAGTACGGATGCAGACGAGATGAAGCAACCGCATTTTTGAAAAAATGCAAGAAACAGAGAACAATTTTTACACATGATCATATATGCTTACTACTGCAATTTTTATATGTCACATTACCCCCAGTATAAGCACAGCCAAGCCATTTTCACACATTTCTTAGTTCTAAGAACATAGTTTTTCCTCCTACATAATGCCTCATGAACCACGTCACCACCTACGTATCTTTGTATTTCCTGCACAAAAATACACAATGCAGAATCTGTTTATATAATTATTATATAATTATTTCCACTGTTATTTATTTCCCATAAGAACTGTATTTTTCATTCTGGTGCCACTTGAGGAATTTTTAAATAAAATGTGCATCTATGACAGACAGAACTACAGTTTTACATCACTGTATTTATCTTGAAGTGGACTGATCTAGTCTATATAACAGTTGAACTGGCAGGATATCAGTCTGCATCACCTGCTAGTCTCAGTTTTAGGACTTGTTTCAGGGTTAGATGTTTTAGAGACTACAGAATTTGTGTTATCAAAAACATTACAAAAAACTGTTACCCATACAGTCACAAAATGAGCATTCAGAAAGAATAACTTAAAACTCAGGAGTTACATTCGTTAACATGCACATCTCTGAATTAGTTTGGGCTTGGTCTTCAAATACAGTTTCACATCCTGAGGAGTGGAAAATGTTTTTCCCCATCTCTGGGGTTCCATAGTTATTTACATAAATAAATAGCAATTATTTATTAACTATTTCATGGCCAAATGATTCAGTAAGAACATCTGATTCTAGGACTGAAGAAGGGCAGGGTCCAGGGCAGAAATTGAGTACAAGGTAGTCTTGTAACTACTTACTTTGAGCTTTAGAGTTTTGGCACTATGGCTTCATAATTGTATAGGGCTATCGGGATTAAACCTTGCCCCATTCTTCCTACTTCAGTGATACATAATTGCTGTATTGCACAGGAAGTCAAACAATTCCAGAGACAGTCAAAAGAAATCTGTAATACATAAATACCAGATTTTGAAACATTTTACTGCATCTTAAAAATCTCCAGTTCAGGTGAAGAATGCCAATAGAACCAGTCATTCATGTGCTGCAGGGCAAGCAGCAGCCACTTCCCTGTTCTGCATCTGCACCTCACCTTTATTTAACACCAGGTACTCCTTTCCACAAGAACATTGGAACAGTTGTCTGCAGAAACACAGGTCAGAATCAGAGAGCTAAATACATTTAGAGAGGTTAAATATATTTCATTCAGCAGAACTCAGTAATTCATCTAGAGTATTTAAAGAGTCAGCTAAAGGAATATCTGTTTGATACTTCAAGGAAGACCAGTGAAATCCCAAAGGATTTCTGAAATACAAATAGAATACTTTAGAGTCAGAGGGAGCAACCTATAGACAAACTTACAGGCGAGACGATCTGACTGTGGCACCCAGGAAAATACCGGGCAATGCTAAATTACTTTAGATGCGCATACAAGATAACATGAAGTTCAGCATGTGGTCTGTGAGATCACCCTCCCTCTGCACCACCACCACCCCATTCTCCAATAATTAAACTAATCCATGTTTCCATGTTTCATTTTATGTAAGATGATTCTTAACAAGGAAGGAGGAATTAGAAACCAGACTTAAGTAAATTTCCAATGCTGTTTATGCAACTGTGTTTTGATGTTCAGAAACTAACATCTTAGGAAGTAACTGGGTATAAAATAAGAATGGTTAGGAAAGAACAGTTAACCACTGGAACAAGACTATCCAGAGATTCTGCAAAGCATCTCCAAAAATAATGTTTTAGCAAAAAAATTTAAAAAAAAAAAAAAAATCAGGGCTGGCTTAAGATTACTTTTGGTCTTGCTTTCACATTTTTGGGAGGGGCTAGATCTCCTGAAATCCCTTTTGGTATCCATTTTCATGACATCACAATATCACATACACAAGTAGAATCAAATTACTGAAGGAAAGATATGCAACTAGCCAACTATTAAGAATTAATCCTTGCCTGGAACTCTGCCTGGGACCTTCCTGCAGAGGATTCTACTATATTAGATAATATTATTTTCCGTATTCAAAGGATGATAGAGAAAACATACTCACGTAGCATTTGCCGTTGAATTGAAACTCAGAGAAAACCCTTAAAGGATCAGAAATAAAACTCCAATTTATGAAAACAAAAAAATAAAAATCCAAACTTAACCACACTGAATCCAGTGATGAAAAAAGTGCTACACCATTCAAAGGTAAAAATCTCTTCAAAACATGCAAACATATAATGCAGAAGTAGAAGGATTAGAAACAAAAAGTAATTTCAATTAACCATTCATGTCATTTAAGATCTCCTAGCAACAGGGTGGAAAAACAATCTAAACTAAATTCTGCATAGTTTCAGAAGAAATTGTCTTAAAGAAAAAACAATCTTGCCACTATAATCATCAGATTTGATTTGCCTGTGGCAAAACACTACAGAACAAAAAAAAAAGTCTGATATCATCTCTGGGAGGTAACTTAACTGGTTTTTTATTTGAATGAATCACATTTTTCAAATTGAACAAAGGTGTTCTTGAAAAATTATTTTCATTAAGTCATTTACCTCTAGCACTATCATGTCATTATTCCTCTCATTTGCCCACTGAAGTTGCCTCTTATCGGGTTTATTACCAGTAAATACTGATATTTAGTCTCAGAACATTATGTACTTGGAAGCCTCAACTGAAAGAGTAATTTTGCAATTTCTGGGAAGCAATTGATACAGTTTCCAAATTTATTAATGTTCTAAATGACACTGAAAATGCTAAAGTACTAAATATAACTTCCAGTTAGAACATACTGAAATTCTACAGAAGCATTCAAGGTAATCTCTGAGATAATATAAGCACTTTCTATATCAGTCTTCTGAATAATTTTTTAAGACATATAATTTCTCATTTTTCTATAAAAAGTCTTCCCATTAAATTGTGCAGAAGATTTTCTTCATCCTGTTCTGGATGAGTAGAAGTCTTTCAGTTTCATGACTTTTCCCAAAAAAATTGAGGTGTCTGAAAGGAGTAAACTTCAGTTCACCCAAGAGAGCCCTGCTAAACTTCAGTAGTTAATGAAGGAATTAATAAAAAAATATTTCTTTCATATCAGAAGGGAACACGTGGTTCAAAAGGAAAAGGGATAAAACAGAAAGAAGGAACAGTGTCAAAGATTTCCTACCAAGAATACAAATACAGATAAACTAATATATTAACCCTTCTTTCAATTAATGAAAAATTGTTATCAAACATACAGGTAAAATACAGTCCAAAATCCAAGACCTTCTAATTTTAGTAGTAAAAGAACACAAGCAAGATTTTTTTCTTCTCTCTTTGGTTCTGTGAACCAAAGATTTTTGACAGTAATCCAATAAAAAATGTACAGATATTTCTAAATGTTTTGTAAACTGATTTTAACACATAAATCGTCATTAGTTCTATCAATAGCCCCTTTGTCTTCAGCTAGGCTAAATCCTTGTTTAAACACACAAGCCTCCAAGGCCTTGAACACTGTTTTTGGACTCCATGCTTTTAATGACAAAGCAGAATACATCATAGTTATAGGCCAGATGAACAACATTTGTTAGCCATTTGCAAATTCCCATACCTCGCAAAGAGTATTCAAGAGGCCTAATGATCAAAAAGACACTGATATTTCCATGGATTATGGTGGATTTTGCTAAGTAACATTACATTTTAAAACCCATACAATTCAAAGTCTACAGACAACTAAAAAAGTGAAGCTGATTTTCTTTTATTGTATACACTTTGAATATTTTCTGAGAGGAACATAGGACCTTGAATAAATACACCTTCATATATCCCAGGTAATGTAGTAGAAAATCCACAAAAAACCCCAAACCAAACACGTGAGTAGTAGAGAATTCAAAGATTACACATGCAATATATTCATTTACTGTTAATGTACCCAAACCTATCAGCCAAGTCAGCCTAAATGCAAGACATATTTCAAAATCCTTTCATGGCAGCAGTGCAATAACAGACTGAAAATTGGTGGGAGAAAAAAATGTGAAAAATAAAATATTTTAAAGGAGAGCAAAATCCTTTATCACCTGAAAAGCTCTTAAATAGCCAAGAAAACTAAAAAAACATGTCCACCAATCTGTAGCCATCTTTGTAGAGGTCTCTAACACAGAGTTTGTTGAATCTCCAGCATTTCAGAAGCACACATGCATGTAAGGTATGCCAGGATCCCATATAATGCTTCAAAACACTGTTTTAAGGAGACATAAATTTAAGGAAGCTTTTCAAATTTGGTTCACTTCTTACTTCTGTCTAACATTACGTAGTTTCTGTCATGTCCCTGTTGCTTCACAAAATCATAGCTGCAGATTAAGGTATGAGTTATCACTGCTAAATAAGGCAGCCTCACTAAAGTATGCTGACACAATTTGTGCTAGGTTTCAAAGCAACAAGGCATAATACCCAACTAAATTACAGTTCCACAAATAAAATTTTGCAAAAATTAACTTTAACAGCATTTATTAGTAACTGAAAGCCCATCATTTTACTAAGCATAAAATTTTTCCCTTCTTGTCAACATTTCACCCATACCTTAAATTTTCAGCAAATATTTTAGTTAAAAAACAGTTTCATCTGAAGTCTATTCATGATTTATATTAAAAATTTGTCATTCAGGGTAACCATTCACAACTGAGTCTAAACAAGGATCAAATAATCAAATACTTAGAAACACGGTAAAACCCATATATTTCCTAAAAATCATCAACTGCAGATTTTACACACATAATGTTAAAAGCTCAATAGGTATTCAATGTTGTTTGACATTGATGAGGTAAATTTAGAGACTTGCTCACTAATTACTATAAATACTGAAAGGGCTAGCATCTGGGCATAAAAAGGATTGATTATACTGTAACAAAATATTCCAACAGCATAGGAAAATGCAAACAGGAAGCATGGCTGCACTTTTACTAGAAAGTTTTATCAAAACTTTCAAATCAAGGTCAATCACTGCATTGACTTGCAACTATTCCATAAAAGATTTGTTTTACTGCATTCACTATGAGCATTCTGAAAAGAGAGGGCCCAGATTTGGAGAGAGCACAAGTGATTTGATGGCTACACCCCAAGCAAGCAAACTACCCCTTCTCTATTCATGGCTTGTGGATTCTCAGCACGACAGGTTTGTTTGGTTTGCTTTGGGCTTGTTTGCGGTTTTTTCCTCAGCTTTTTTAAAGGACAAAGAACACAAAATTTGTTCTTTTCAAATTCAAATTTATTTTAACAGGGATTAAATTTTATCTCAATATCACCATTAATGCCATAGCAAGTGTTCTGGGCTCATATTCCTTGGTCATTAATGTGCTATCAAAAAACGTAACAGGATTGCAGCATATAGGGAAACTGTCAGATGTGTGCCCAGCCTACAGTTGCTGGGATAAGTAACCTCCAGGATGCAACTGTCAGAGGATTCTCAAAGGGAAAAAATAGCATGCTCTTCTCTCACACAGGACAACTGACTGAGGTTTACAGGCATTGTCACAATCCAAGCAAACAGGAGTTTTAACTCTGAACAGTATACATGGCAGACACGATACAAAATCTATGGAGAATGAAGGAAGAAGAGAATGTCAGGACACGTCTAGATAAAGCAAAAGGAAGGCACAATTTTAAGCAACTATTAAATAAGGTTCAGTTCTTTTGAATGACATCAGTATTCACAATGGAATCAGTGGGAGCAGAGTATTTATAATACCAGTGACACCTGAACTTCAGTTACGTGGACTAAGAGTAATGTCAGCTTCAGATCACAGTCTCCATACTAGGCAGGAACACGTGATGACCTGCAGAATCTAGCTATTCCAGAGAAGTTTCCTCAATAAGTTCCTCTGGAAACCATGTAAAATAATGTGCACTTCTTAAACTGATAGAGTCCTGTATCAGTTAACATACTGGGTTTGCATGGCCAAGCTTTGGTGGCCAGGGGGCTGCAGGGGTGGCTTCTGTGAGGAGCTGCCGGAAGGGTCTTCCATGTCCAGCAGAGACGGCCCCTGGCAGCCCCAAAGATGGATATGCCACTGGCCAAGGCTGGGCCAATTAGAAATGGTGGTAACACCTCTGTGCTAACATATTTAAAATGAAGAAGAGGAAAAAAAGTTATTGCAGAGTTGTAATTGCAAGCAGAGAAGATCAGAGTGAGACCACATGAGAACAAATCTGCAAGCAACAAGGTCAGTGGAGAAGGAGGGGTAGGAGGTGCTCCAGGAGCTGGAGCTGAGATTTCTCTGCAGCCTGGGGTGATGATCATGGTGAAGGAGCTGTGCCCCTGCACCCTGTGGAAGAGTGATCCACACCACTACAGTCTGAGAGGAACTGGTGCCAGTGGGATGGATTCAGGTTACAGCAGTTCAGAGATGCTCATGAGATGGAGCCACATTGGAAAAGTTCTCAGTAAACTGTCTCCTGTGGTAGGGACCCCACGGTGCAGCAGGGGAATAACTTCTCTCCCTGAGCAGCAGCAGAAAGCACAGGTGATGAAATGATCATAACCCCTGTTCCCCATCTTCTTGAGCCACTGTGGGAGGAGATAGAGCTGGGAAGGAGGGACCGGTGGGGGGAAGGTGTTTTTTGAGGGAGGGGTGGGGGGAAGGTGTTTTTTAAGGTCGCGTTTTCCTGCTCCGATTTTATTAGCAATAAGTTCAACTGATATCTCTACTTTTAGCCTGTTTTTCCCATGATGGTATTTGATGAGCAATGTCTCCTGGTCCTTACATCAACTCATGAACACTTCATTGTATTTTCTCTCCCCTGTCCAGCTGCAGAAGGGAATGAGCAGCTTCAATGGGTACCTGGCATCCAGCCAGCATCAACCCACTACAGTCAATTTTAAAATTTCTCAGTAAGCTAAAGTAGGGGAGAAAAAATACCCCAAATGTAGTAGAACATTCAAGGGTGAGTATACTGAAACCACAATCGATCTTCTATCATTAGACCACCATTTCAGAAAAAAATTAAGTAGTTTCTGAAAGAAATGGTCTGGTTTTAAATCAGATGCTTACTTTAAGGGGAGTTTAAAAAATGAAAGAAATAAAAGAAAACCTGCAGAATTTATTGCCATTTAAAATACCCAGAAGCTGTAAACTGTATGAAAAAAACACTGAGATTACCTCACATTAAATGCACAAAAGTGTCTAAATTTCTGGCTGCATTCTACTTTCTTGAATTCTGTTCCATATTTTAGAATGTCACAGTCCATCTAGCCTGCCAATTAGTCCTCAGGACAAAATGCTTGCTACACAACTGTGACAAACAGGGCTTAAGGTAAGGCATATCAGCACACAAAAACATTAATTAGTAAATCATCCTTTTTTTTTTCCCTCACATTAAAGCTGCCAAAAGGAAGAGAAGGCATCTGCTTATATTTATTAAAATAATATCTCCTGCTAGTGATTAAAAAACAAGTTTAAACTGCAAATAATAGAAAAAACAATAAACTACCCTATTTGGAGATGACAACATGAAGAGTAACTGAGATTTGCAAAAATTTTATTGTAACTAGTTTTATTGTAGCACTAGTTCAATGCAAATAGTGTTGTGTATCTCTTCATTTCAAGATGCTGCATGTTTTCTTACACAGAGAAATAGCAGAAAACCTTCTCAATCTTACTACTTATTACATATTTCACTATTAGATTCTCCCTGGATATTCTGAATATCTGAAAAGTGATAAAGGCTTTTTAAAATGGCGTTTTTTCCCCCTTTTAAATTGGGAGGCAGACATAAAGAATTGTTTTTTTAGGGAAGAGTGTATCCAATGGACATTTGGCAAAACTGCACAATGGTTATTTTTTGCTGCTTTGTTATGTAAGAACCCAAACCCTCTCGTAATTTGTTCTGGGATGCCTGATTCCAGGCCCACTGCAGTTCACAGGAACCTAGCCAGCTGATGTCATTAAGCTCTGATTCAGCTGCATCCTGAAAAAACTGCTTGGAAAATAACATTATTTGGATTCATATTGCAATTTGTATCAAATCAGGCATATTTTGGAATCAGTAGTTTGAATCCCTATTTGTAGGAGACCAAAAACTGGGTGAAATATTGTTGTTTCATCTTATGGAATGCACAAGCAACAAGCTTCCTGATAAGAATGGTTTTTCAGTTGCTATCCTTATTCTTTTCGAATTTTCTCCACTCTCTCCTCATCACGATGAGAAGAGCAGAAACCTGCACAGAATTCAGAATGCTGACAAACCATGGATTTCTGCAACATTGCCCTGATGTTCTGCTATGCTCTGCGTTCTCTTCCTAATGAGTACTAGCATTTTATTTCCTTCTTTGACTGCTATTTAGCATTAAGTTGATGTTTCCATGACTATATCTGTAATGACAGATTGCTGTTTGTCCTTGTTAGACAGTAACTCATTGTGTAGCAAGGACGAACTTGGAAACCATCATGTAATATATGAATTGATGGAAGAAAAAAGATCCCGATATTTATCTACTTGAATTTTACCTGCCTGTTCTTTAACCAGCCAGACGATATTTTAACATACCTCTGCCATTCCTCACACCTACCATAGCCCTATTCCCACAATAACTTGCCATTACACTATCCTCTTTTTCAGGTCATTTAAAAATATACTGAATATTTCAGTATATTCAGAATATGGATATTCAGAATGTGGACCAAACCCCTGCAAGTCTTCTCTCCCTCCTTCCATCACCAAACTAAATAATTTATTACTATCCTCAGTTTTTGGCTTTCCACTTATTTTTTGTAAAAGGAAAGATGTTCCCACGTGGGTCTTGACTGCCTTGTTTCCATAAAACAGCCTGGTTTATGAAACCAGATTTTGTTACTATATTTGGGATGTCCAAGTACAGCACATCACTCAGGTCACCCTCATCAACAATGAACTATATCCTTCAGAGAACTCCAAAACAAAGGTTATACCAGACCATGCTTTCACAAAATCCATGCTGACAATTCCCAAGTACATCTACTGTATCTATATCATATTTATCCACTAGTTCACAAAGTCTATTTTAAGTAATTTGTATTATATTATATAGCACAGAGACTTACAGGCTTGCAGTTCTTTAGATTTCATAGTAAGTCCTTTCTAAACACTGGCATTGTATTAACCATCCTCTAATCCTAGGCACCAAGAAAATTTTAAATTAAAAGTTGTGCATCACCAGCTGTTTTCCCATTGAATTCCTGTAGCATTCCAGGGCAAACACCATCTCTTCCAAGTAATTTGTTATCAAGGCAGTAGGTACTCTCCAGATAAACTGAAAAACTCCTCCTGCTCCATATTTTGAAGCAGTATAACTGTCAGATACAATTAAACATTTCAAAATAGTAATTCAATAAATTGAATTAATCATATGCACCTCCATATGTTATTTTTATTGTCTGCATTTTGACATCACCAGCATAAACTAGCCAACGGACTTGTGATGCCAGAAAACCCACTAACATATTGGGTATAGGCAAAATTTATGGAGAACTCAATGTCTTATTTAATCAAGTAAATATAAGAGTAATGAGGCCCATTGAGCTACAGAAATGCACAAACTTACACTTGCATTATTTCATTAAAAATACACAGAATCTAAATGTGCTGCTTATAGCAAACACCTAGAAACTGGCATTCTTCTACAAAATAGAATCCTCCCAAACCTATCAAGTAAGCACAGGAAAATAAACAGCAAGTGTTAGGTAACAGTAACCCATATTTGCATATTTAAGATTCTCAGATGATCTCATAATATTATTTTGGCTTTTTATATAACAGCAGCAAAACAAAAAAACACAGACATTGCTTGGAACACTTTCATTGCTAGCTTTTCTCCACCCACAAATACATAGAAACAAGCCCAGGCATTTTGATTGTTGGTGTGCATGGTTAGAAAAATTTCTAGGACAGATGCTAGATCCAAGCCATTTTGCTCCATAACAATATGAGCCTGACCGTCAAATGAAATCCAAATATCTCCATTACGTGAACACCATGTTTTATTGATTTGCCATCATGGAAGACATGGGTTTTTTAACTGTTCTGCTACTCAAATAGCTATAACACATAATGCTCTTTCTTCAAGGTCCATGTTTGTTATTCTGAAACCTTTATTATCAATCTTAAATTAATACTGAGTGTTTTCAAAAAACCAGTTGAAATATCATTAAAATTGTAGCTGTTTTGTAAGACATAAAAATCATATTAGATATGTAATAACAAGTACTGTCAGAGTGATACAAATTAATAAATCATAGAAATTCTTAACTTTTTTCCCTGGAGTTTCCTTGTTATTTCTGCCAATTTTTTTTTATTCAATTTCTGAGTTTCTTCATGTGTATGAATTTGCTTCTTTACATTTGATATTTGAAAAACATGTATATTAGTCAGATACTATTGTTCTGTTTGGGGGAGTTTTTCAAAAGAGGTAGTTGGGCATGAAATTGATATTCTTGAGTACTTTATTCCAGTCTTTTTTTCTGAAAATCCAAATATCAATCCAAATCTTTTGGTATTTCTTTTGTGGAAAAAGTTCTTGTGCAATGCCAGGAATAGTGTTCTGTGTTTTAACTGTGAAATTCAAAATGTACCTGGTATTCCAAAATACGCGGTATTTTTAAAGGGTACACTCTAACACCAATTATGCACCTCCTGCAGAACAATGAAGATATAGGTCTTCTCCTGCCAGAAGACTTCCTCTAAGAAATTTTTCAAAATTCTCAACACAAAAGGCTGCAGGTGAAATTAAAAATCCATAGATGTAGGGCATATATACCAAGCAGACTTTTCATGCCATGAAATATTCAAAAATGAGATTTCTGGGTTGTGGGAAAGTGTGCCAGGTGTGTCTAACAGAGGACACAGCACCCACAGTTTGCCAGATACAGGAAAGAAAGTTATGCCAGAGTTTCTGTCACAGAGTTGGCAGTCTAGAAGTCCCAGGAGCCTCAGCTTGCAATCAGGCATGCTTGGGAAGTCTAGTAAGAATTTTGGCACCCCACTGCAGAACTGTGACTCAGAACCTCAGGAACCCTTGGCTGCTATCTTGATAATGTCACTGAGCAACTGCAGCACACAGGGAGAATGCTAAAATTTAGAAGCATTACATTTCAGTGTTTCTAGGAAAGTGAAAAGAAGTATCTCCAGCTAGAAATGGATTAAAAAATGTATTAGCTATGAAATACCAAATCCCATTCAAAATAACAAAAAACACAAACCTTCTTATGCATGAAAACCCCTATAATCTGAACTCACCAACATATTCAGGAATGAAAAACTCCTTTTCACACAGGCACAAAAATTAATCATTCCACTCTCAGAAGCTGACAACCCTGGTTAGCTGCAGACTGGGCCTAGAAAGTCTGTAACCTAAACTCATTGAACTGCTCTTGTTGAGTAGCAGAAATCTGCTGCAAGTGATAGAGCTCAGGTCTAGGTTTTAGTACCATTCTAGGCAATTTGGACTATGAATAGTGAAAGGAGGGAGCAGCAACAAAGAAACCAGTAACAATACTTACGAGACAAATTTTTTAGAAAACACATACTAGACTTCATATTTTAAAGACAGATTTCAAATATTTGTAACATTATCCTTTTAGATGTCTGCTCTATGCATTCATTGCTGGTTTGAAAGTAATTTCCACCACCTCCTTTCATTTCATTTTCAGGCAGAAATTCAGAATCCTAGTTAATTTTACCTTATACTGGCATTAAGATTCAATTTTTGAAATTATGTTGTCCTATATTTTCTAATATTTCATTATATCAGATAATCATTCACTTATCAGAAGACAGAAGCAAAAGGAGCCACTGTCTTTTCATTTTCCCTCAAAATGGAGGATCACCACAAGATCCAAAATAGTTGCAATCAATTGAGCAATTGTGCATTAAGATGAACATATGATATGGGAAAATGACACATACTAAATATACTTTTTAAATATCACTACTAAGTTGCTTCCTAACTCTCCTAAAATAAGCCATGCTGGTTTTTTAGTGAAGACAGAGCTCTAAAACACTTTTGGTAGCCTTGTTTGAATTGTTTTATTTATTCTCCAGTTGCCTTTCTTTCTTGAAAAATGCATTATCCTGCCAGAACAAATGGCATGTAAACACTGTTTTTTTACTGGCTCGGTCAAGGTGACAGAGGAACAACCATTTTATATCCTAATTACCTCAGCATGATCTAAAACAGCAGAAGGTTGTGGAAGCATTTTTACACATCTGAGAGAAACTTCTCATGAAAGAAGATTAATAGATGGAAGAATGTGTAGAAGTTAAGAAAAATTACATTTCCTCTGCACCAAAACACCTTCACAACTGAAGACTTTTTGCCTTCCTCCCATTCTTCAAATATGATATAGACATATAAAGACAGGCGAATCTTTACAGAAAAAAAACAATCTCAAAACAGACAGTTAAAAACTACCACAAATTATGGCCTCCCTGACCATACATTAATAGCCACCAACAGCTCTTTGAAACCTTGCAGAGAGGCAGAGCTCAGAGAGCCTTTCCCGGGTGACTAAGTTACACGAGGGAGCAAGAGGAGGACATAGCTATTACTCAGTGTAAGGACTGAGAAAATAAAGCTTTACACTTGAGAAAAATACTCGGATTGCTTAGTGAAAGTGTTTGTAACTACAAAACTGTCTAAGCCTACAGAAGTTTTATATGCATCAACTCCTAGTATTTAAGTTTGATGGAAAATTTTGAACTCTAGCTAACTCAAGCAACTATAGAACACACTGAGCCTCCATTAATGCAATTACAAAATAACTGACAGTAAATTTTAGAAAAATAGAACAGCTCAGGTTAGAAGGGGCTCCAGGAAATCCTCCAGGCCAAACTTTTGTAGGAAAGGGAAGCATAAAGTGAGATTATTCATCACTCCGTCCAGTCACATCTTGAAAATCTCTAGTCACAGGGGCTCCACCATGTACCTGGGGAGTCATTCCAGTGAAATAGCTTACAGTGGGGTAATAAAAAAAATATACCAAAAAATGCAGAGACAACAGAAAGTGAAACACAAAATCTTATCCAGTAGCAGCACTTGTCACAAAAAATTACAGAAATACATCGAATAAAGAACCTGCAATTGTTAATTTAATAATTTACTAAATTCATCTAAAGTTATTCAGATCTTTTTATTCTCATTCAAAGAATAAATTTTCCTTAACAGATATGCTTAAAATTTCAGCATTCTCCAAAAGGAAAACCATCTTTTATTCCAGAAAGCTTCTAATTAAGTATGGCTTTAAAAGTCTTCACATCTGGATAGTATTCATACTTCAACAATTCCAAGTACTGTCATTAAGAAGCTGCCAGTGAATCAATAGCTGTGGAGACTGCATGATACGTACCATGCTCAAGGCTTATACATCTAGGGATCTTATACATCTATAGATCTTATACATCTTGCTGGCATTTTCTAACAGGATGATTAGCTTCCCTGTAAACTCACCTACATTAGTGTGCCAGTTTAGATGACAAATCTTCTTCCAAGGCAAGCTTTCCACCTAACTGTGGAGACCTCGCATTATCACAGAATTACAGGATGACCAAGTTGGAAGAGACCTTCAAGATCACAGAGTCCAACCCATGCCCTAATATCTCAACTAAACCATGGCACCGAGTGCCATATCCAGATTGTTTTTAAACACATGCAGGGATGGTGATTCCACCACCTCTCCAGGCAGAACATTCCAGTACTTTATCACTCTTTCCATGAAGAACTTTTTCCTAACGTCCAACCTATATTTCCCTTGACAAAGTTGAGGCCTTGTGTTCCAAGTCCCTCACCAGCCTCGTTGCCTCCTCTGGACCCGCTCAAGTATCTCAACATCGTTCCTCAACTGAGGGGCCCAGAACTGGACACAGAACTCCAGGTGTGGCCTCACCAGTGCTGAGTGCAGGGGGGAATGACCTCCCTGCTCCTGCTGGCCACACCATTCCTGAGCCAGGCCAGGGGCCATTGGCCTTCTTGGCCACCAGGACACACTGCTGGCTCATGTTCAGCTGCTGTCACCAGCACCCCCAGGTCCCTTTCTGCCTGGGCACTGTCCTGCCACACCATCCCCAGCCTGTAACACTGCAGGGGGTTATTGTGGCCAAAATGCAGGACTCAGCACTTGGACTTCATCTTATTAAACTTCATCTTGTTGGACTCTGCCCACCCATCCAACCACTCCAGATGTCTCTGAAGAGTCCTCCTCCCTTCCAACAGATCAACACACCCAGCTTAGTGTCATCTGCAAATTTACTAATGAAGGACTCAATACCCTCATCCATGTCATCAATAAAAATATTGAACAGGACTGGCCTCAGCACAGACCCCTGAGGGACACCACTGGTGACTGCCTCCAGCTGGATGCAGCACATTCACCACCACTCTCTGGACCCAGCCATCCAGTCAGTTCCTAACCCAGCACAGAGTGCTCCTGTCCAAGCCTGCGCTGCCAGCTTTTCCAGAAGTGTTCTGTGGGAGACAGTGTCCAAGTCCAAATAGACAACATCCACAGCCCTTCCCACATCCACCAGGCAGGTCACCTGGTCATAAAAGGAGATCAGGTTGGTCAAACACAACCTACCCCTCCTACACCCATGCTGGCTGGGTCTGATACCCTGGCCATCCTGTAAGTGCTGTAAGAGGGCACTCACTATAAACTGCTCCATTAACTTACCTGGTACTGAGGTCATGCTAATTGGTCTACAATTACCAGGATCCTCCTTCCCACCCTTTTTGTGAATGGGTGTCACATTGGCCAGCTTACTATTATGAAGAAGTCTCCTAACAGGACATCAGCAGAATTCTTTTCACACTAAGGTAAACACAAAAATGTGCTCCTAAATATCCACTGTACCATGGGATCAAACAAGCGTTGGCTGAAATAATGTCCCTAAAGTGTGTGTGATGGGGACCACACCAATTATTTCATTGCACAGGTCTCCTCTCATTACCCCCTACTACACTGTGTGGAGACTTTGTCATCAAAGCTTTATATCATGCCTGACTGAGAGAAGCATTTTGTCTCATCAAAGCAAGTTGCAGCTGCAGTCCACATGCGCTCCTGCAAGGACCCCCACAGGGGGTTTTCTCAAGGGACCAGTGCTGCCTACTCCAGAAAATAAACATTTCTGCCCAAGTCCTTCGCCAGATAGTGTCCATCTAGTAACCACGTAAAAGTAACAACTAGGACAAAATGAATGCACAGAAGAACTGCAAGGATTTACTCACACTTTAACAGTGATTTGATAGGAAAGAACTACTGTCACAGAAAAAGAAATAAATGGAACTACATATAAATAAATAAATACTGTCGGAAGACTAGATGACTGTCAAGACAGCACTCCAATACAGACTGTTTCAAGTAAACAGCAAGTTATATTTAGCTTTTACTGGCAGTTCAAGAATCTTGAGGCTTCCTACTGTCACAATAGTGAGAATATTAGTGTTGAGACTAACTGGATAGTTATAAAAAAGTGGTATCATTACTACCTGAAACATTGGTTAAATAAGACATCCTCACAAAAAAGGCGTCAGCTCTCCTCCCATGATAATGCTGCTATTTAGCTTTATAAAACCAACACAACAAGCATAAACAAAGCAGTACAAGTCTTGAGCATAAGCAGTCTCAAGGGATAACCATGACCCAACAAATTTCATTAAAAACAAGTTATCAAAAGGCAGGATTTGACTTTATCCTGTCATTCAAAAAAATTCTTTTGTCACATGCAAAAAGATTAAGATTCTGGCTTGAGGTCCTAAAGATGGTTTTCCTCTCAAGTCATGCATGTAAATTAATAAGACACTCTTCTCCTTCATGATTTTCTTCCACAATATATGTGGCGTTACAGAAAAAAATGAGCTACAGGTGTTCAGAATCTAAGAAAGACCATTTTCTATTTCTGATACTTTATGGTATAAAGTGTATTTTAAATTAAAAAAAAAATAAAAAAAAATAAAAAAAAGCTTTTATCTTCCAATCACCAGAAAGTTCTCCAAAGCCCACAGTGCCACTCTGAAAATAACACCATGTCATCTGATAGAACAAGTTAGAAACACAGTCAGTGCTGCATGAGCAGGCAGGCTGCCCATTATCTCCAGTTTTCAAAGTATAACTGAGCCTCCCCTCAGTAGCATTTTAGATTTCACTTCATAAGCAAAAAATAGACTCATGTATCTTGAAACCCTTAAGAAAAACGAGCTCATCAAGCAATTCTCATATCTCACTTTACAATCTCACAAAGAAAAACTGTGCCCTAAAGATCTTCTGCTTTCTTGAGGAGTTTCACTTATAAAACAAACTCCATTTGAGATTTTCCTTCCATTTTGTTACATATTATGGAAAATCTCCAAAGATATTAAACATTGCTCAGAGATACAGGCAGAAGAATTCTAATCTTGATGTATTTTACAAGTTTTTATAGAGGCTTGATGATTAGCTGTACAGCTAAACATCATTAACTTACGCTAACAATCATAAGTTAATGACATCTGACAGAAATTTTCCTGACAAGGAGCCACAAGAAGCAAAAAAAGGTGTTCCCTTGGTATCCTCCAACTTGCCAAACATTTATTTTTAATATTTTTATTTCATGTCGTAAAAAAATTTATATAAGAGCTGTAAAAGTCATTTAGACATGTCTGAATTCTCTCTCTGAGACACAGCCCACATAAGAAAGTAAGTGGCACAGTGTGATTAAGCACTATGCCAGCAAGAGACAGGATAGATGAGAAGAGCTTGAGGTAAGGGTGAGTGTCAGCTCAGCCTAAACAAGTCAACAAGCAATTCTGTGGGTCTGCTGACTGCTCTGATACTTTTTAGTTGGAAAATGCTTTCATGCTAAAATGCTTAATGAGTATTCCACACCTACTTCTACTGCCATAAAATCACACCTCTAATACGGGATTTAAACACATAAGAATTATAATGACCCCTTTGCTAGACAAGATGCCTTTAATCTTAAGGTACCTTCTTTGAAGGAGAAAAATTAATGCACAAATCCAAATAAAATTTCTGTTGACAAGATGCAATTCCTAATGAAAAAAAATACAGATAGGATAAACTACTACCACACAGTTAGTATCATCTGCCAGACACAAACCCACCTCACACATCTCTGTCCAACTTGTCAGTGACTGAAGGAAATCAGCTATACAAATTTCCTTTGCCAGCTACAAATTACCTGTAACAAAGGCTCAGAAGGAAACTAGAAAATACAAACCTTTTAAAACTTTTCCTGGGTAGCAATATTAAACTACGGGCCCTTCTGCCAAATTTGTCCTTAATTAAAGCATGAGATATGAAGAAACACTAAGGGATATATGACTACTAATATCAGAAAAAGCCTAAATTGCATAAGATTCAGAGATTGGTGCATAAAATATACCCTCCATTCAAAAGGAAAACGGTGTAAATTGAATTTCCTGAAGTTGACAGAGCATGGCTTAGAGCCTTCAGAATGCTACTGCTCTCAAACTAAACATTTGGTTCAGAGCTTAGCCAATGTCACGGTTTATGTGATTTAGGCTATCTTTGTCACAGCCAGACACAGAGCAGTGTTTCCCCTGTGAAATGGCACAGAAAGCAGTGAAGTTTTCTTCACTTCTTTGTGTAGCACACACAGACACTGCACAGGGCCTTCTAAATATAATCCTACCTCAAACATCCTTGCACATGACATTGAGGTTCACATCTTACCTGAGTTTCACTGACCTCAGAGACATTTTCTCTATTTTGCAGATTGATTTTCCAACCCCTGCCTTGCCAAAGCTTGGACAGGTTTTGTTCATCTACATTTGATTTCCTGAAATCATCAGTAGAGATTATTTTAACCACCTGTGCATTTTAACCATTTGTGATTTTAACCACAAATCTTTGAGTGAAGCAGGGTAGTGTGGGATTCTTCTAAGGGAGAGAAGGTAACACTGCAGGTCCTGTTGGGTTTTGTCAACTCCTTTGACAACAGACTATACAGCTGTCAACAATGGCAATGTGTTTTTAAAAAGTTTACACCCTCTGATAGGATATAAAAATGTCCATTCTACATTTGTTTGCATTTTATTAAATACAATCTACTCTTCAACGTCTGTGCTAAAATTCAGTTGGAAAATGGGGTTTTCATCAAGAAAAATCACCCACTCCTTTCCAAAATCAAGACCAACTTAAAATCCTGCTGTCTACAGTCTTATCACACTATTTAGTTTAATACTTATTATTGCACAGGTCTGTTAAAATAAAAAAAAAAAAAATTAAAAAAAAATTGTCAGTGGTCAAAGGAAAAAAACTATCCTTCCCTTCATCAGCCCTGAGCTATTTTAGCAACCCATTAACGCTTTGAGGATTTACTTTCTTCAGCTCTTTAAAAACACCTCTAGAAAACCAAGACAGCACTTCCTTCAGTCCTCTGCAAGGCTCCCATCCACACTGCAGTGCTCGATTGACTCTGTGCATCCGTTTTTTTCCCTAATGTTTCTGTATTTCTGATATTGTGTAACTAAAGCCTGAGGCATGTGGTTTATTTTATTCTGCAAACAGATTATGTGAAGGACTTGCTCACCAAGCTACAGATTCTCCAAACCTTGAAATACATCTCTCATATGAAAAACACTTCATTTTGATGACTTATTCCC
The DNA here is from genome assembly GCF_030490865.1 of Poecile atricapillus. Lineage (NCBI taxonomy): Eukaryota > Metazoa > Chordata > Aves > Passeriformes > Paridae > Poecile > Poecile atricapillus. The sequence goes on along the minus strand of NC_081251.1, from coordinate 68,191,923 downwards.
TTATTCTCTGGCTCCTCCTATCAGGTTCTATTGCACTTCAAACAAGTTCAGCTACAGCAACAGCACAAAACTGTTTTTAGGCTGGAGCTGGAAAATGCAGTGAGGGTATAAAGACTACAGAGCTTTTGGCCCTCTCTTATGAGGGAATACAGTGATGTTGGATTTGCTGACATCTGAATAGATTTTATAGGACAATGCAGACATCTGCCTGTAAGTCAATCCTTCTGAGCGCTCTTTTTAGCCCAACAGTCTTCTCTAGGGTGTGATTCCCTCTGCTAAAAAGAACATCTACATTTGGCTGGAAAAAATCAAATCCCACAAAGTATCTGTTTATCCTCATTGACCATAAAGAGAATCTGAAGGTACTAAATCATCTGCACGTCTATAGTACACTAAGAGTCCCAGCCGTGGCCTGCAGCATTCTAGAAACTCCAGCATCATTCCACCCACTGAGTGCAGTCCAGCAGCTGGGTTGATAGAATATATATAGTGGTTGGAACCCTAGTAAAACTTTTTTACATCATGTGTACTCTCTAGCACATCCACCTGCATGTCTGTCTAGGTTTCCTCAGGCAAAAATCCAGTAGTTCTAAATTTGTAACTCTGGAACACATAATATGCTCAAAAGAACATCTTGTTTCTATCAGGGTTTCACGCAGCCTTCATTGGCTAAGGAGATGGGACACAAGACACGAAGGCAGAAACAGGGAGAATCAGGTCCTTTCCATTCACACTAAAAGATCCCAGCTCCCATTCAAGTCTACATACAAATCCCAACTCTTACATAGGCAATAAAATTAAACAGAAAACCCATCAGTTGCTGTAAGAGCTAGACCAAGACTTTTCTGGTCCCATGAAGAAAGAGACAAGACTTCTTCACATTTCGGTTTTGCAGAAATATAAAGGCAGTTTGGAAAAAGTCTAAAATATTTTGGATTTGCCTACATCATTGTTAAAGTTCAAAGTAAATCACCAAAAAGTAGGCTGGATTATTCAACAATTTTGAACCATTTGAACGAGCTGAAATGAAACAATATTTCATGTCATAATTTATGTTTGATGATTAAAAGTTGAGCTACACTTAGGTCTTTATTTGTGAGGCTGAGATGGCTGTGTAGGGATGGAGGAAGTAAGTCATGTTCCAAATCATAAATCACTGAACAAATGCATATGTACCAAGTAATATGAAATTGAAAACAAATACTTACAGAACACTAGAACATTGATAGAGATTATCTTTAAGGCATTTTATTCGTCACTGCACCCTAATCATACCTAAAAAAAGAGATGTGATCAACTCCCTATTGAATTCAATAGGTTTTCTTCTGTGTTTCCAAAGACTGCTCACATAAAGGGTAACTCAGATTTCCCATTATATCAAGAGATTTGCAAGGCTGATACCAAGATGGGTACTTTGGTAAAAGTTTGCATATACTGCATCCAATGTATAAAAACAGATGATTTATGGAGGGAAGATAAGAAAACAGATCTGAGTGATATGCAGTATTTTGCAAAAAATCTAACCAGGGAAAGCCAAAGTTTGAGAATTTCATTCAAAAAAAAGCAAATGTATTTTAGGTCTCTTGAAATTTGGAAGTGACCCGATCTCCCACCATCAGAATTGCTTTTACTTGATGTGGAAGTAGAAATAGACATGGGCAAAGCACATGAATCTCAGAAAGATACATTTCAAGTAGTGGTCTTTTAGCCTTTCAAATCTTTTTCTGAAAAACACATCTGTTGTCCATATTAAGGTACAGAATTGTTTTGATTTTAGCAATAAATACGTTACATCATCTTCATAAGCAGAAAGCAAAAGCTGATGAAGTTTTGTTATGATTTAAATACCACCGCCACCTGAGGAAGGTGCCAAGTGTTAACTTCACCCCTCTAATTTCTGTCTGAACTGTCAGCTTATGAAGAACCTTATAAAGACAAATTGGAAGAAGAGTTCCAATACCAGATTAAAAATGTAGGAAGGAATTTAAAGCTTTAAAATTAGGAGAGTGGCAAAAAGAAAGACAAAAACAAAGGAGCAGAGAGTGGAAGAGTTGGAGGAGCAATAGAAGCAGCTGGCTGAAGGGGTGGAAAAAGAATTGGTGCTTGAGAGTGAAGTCATAAAAGTATGGGGGAAGGTGTGGGAAAGAAGTGAGCAAGAACCTTAAGGAAGGAGAAAAATAAGGAAGAAAGGAGACAGCATATATTTTAAACTATTTAAACATTTGAAGAAGCTTCACATTTTTACCATCTGGCAGCATATTCAGTTTATTATGAAGTGCTCAAATGTGTTTTGTGGTGCAGGGAGAACTGTTTCATGAGCTCATCAGAACTGGATAACTGGCCTGTAGTTATCTTCTGAATAGTGGGAGAAGGCCCAGTGATGAGTTGGATGATCATGTCTAATCCCATCACCGGTAAAAATTAAAAACTAGTTCAAACCAGAGTCAAATATTCATGCTGATATAAACAGATCTGCTCAGCAAATTCTCCTACTTCTAAATAATGCATCACACTAGCATTTTGGCCAAATAACATTTTCCAGGAAGAGTGCTATCTGTTAGTCATCATCATGTTGCATGGAGTGCACTAAGCCTGAAACAAAATATCTGATTTATCTCTATTTCAGGGACAATTTCATGCAATAATTCTTCTGCTTTCAAGTTCTCAATGTTGTTAAAGATAAAACTCAAAATAGAAAAAAAAAATCCCTAGTCTTACAGCTCAATTTTAGCTTTTTACAGCCAGACACACCTGGCAGTGCTACTTGGGAGCAGAAGCTGTCTCAATTAAACCTGAGCATACTTCACAGGTCTTCAAGACCAGTTTCCCTTATCAAATTTGAATTCATATTTTTATTTATTCTAACTCACCAGGACCTACATACACTAACAAATTTCAAGTCCTACTGGAAAGCATATGGGGCTTTCTGTTTGGGGTGCTTGGAGCCATTTCATGGAACAAAACACTCTGATGAAAAGGCTCACCTGTTCCAAACATTCCTCTGCTTACAGGCATTAATCTGTCAAAGATATGCCATGTCATATAATCAAAGGCATAAGAATGGTCTGACACAGGTAAAGTTACGCTAAAATTGTGTTCAGACTCCCAATTATCTCTCATGCTTTAAGCAGCCTTCATTTATCTCACTTAACAAGATACAGTTACAAACTTTATGGGGAGCACAGCATTAGAGGTAGAATTCACCCTGTGCAGCTGGACTTCCATGGGTATACCTGTAGGGGGGTGTTAAATTCTGCAGCTGTAGAGTTTGCCACACTATCTGTGTAGCATAAAAAAAATATAATTCTAGTGTAGCTTTTTGGCAGGAAATAAGACCTAAAATCATAAACTGCAATTAAGCTGTTGAAGTCATGTTTGCCTGAATTTGCATAAAGCGTGACATAAGAGCTCAGAACTATGAATTCTTTAGTTTCACTTCAGCATCAGCATTAACTGTCTCATGGTTAATCAAATATGCTCTTCAGGCAAACCAATCTCTCTCCTACATCTTCTTAGAATGAGAATGAGAATGTGAAGAATAACCCTCAGTTATTTCTAACTCTTAGATATTATGATTTGCCTTTGAAAACTTTATCAGCAGGAAGGATGTGACATCCCACTACTCATTTTCATATTCAAAACTTTTAGTACAGAATTCAATTTCACATTTTAATCTGAAATCAATGAAAAACTCCAGCTGCAGATCTTTCTGTCTTGCCGGGAATGCATAAGACTTAGTTTTCAGTATTCAACATAGCATGTTCTCACAATGTATATTTTTTCAGATATGTATGATTTAAAAAAAGCTTTTTGTTTCCCAACTGCAACTCAAAATTTTTACAACTATAAAAAACATGCCATAATCCCTGAAAAACAGGTGCCAGCAGCCACTTAGCAGCCTTGGCCAAATTCAGAAGAGCCTTACATACCCACTGCAGTCTTAGCATGAGTGGAGAACAAATATAACTTTGACTCTAAATCATGTTGGAGGTGGTGTTAAAAACTATTGGAGAACTGAGGCAAATTTGGCAAGAACTGGACGTTTGTATTCATTACAAATCACTTTGAATTCAATCTTCAAACAAACACAAGCCTGAGTGTGAGTTACAGTTTGAAGTGGTCTGACCATCATTCTCCAGGGCTCTTAAGGTAGATGAACATGTTTGCTCAAATGTCTCAGGGATGTCAAAAACGAAAGTAGTTCCTAAAAGGAATTTTTAAAAAATTCCAGAAAGTAGAACACATGCTTTAAATTCAGCTCTACTTTAACAGGAACATTCATACCTCTCTGTTTACTTGGCTCTTGGTATGGAGGATAAATCTAAAGCAAAAAAATCTCAGTCTCTGGATCTCATGCCAACAATAAGAACTGTGGGAAGACAGAGATGCCAATTTGTATTCCCGTAGGCATCCTAGGGATTCAGGGACAAATTTAGGTAGGGACACATACTTTATGTATGCAAGTTACTTTATGGATGCAAAACTGAAGGAGAGTTCCACAGGAAAACATTTAATTAGGTTAAAGAACAGAACAAAAGATTTACTCAAGCAGAGTTCCTAATGCCTTCAACAAGTATAAATTAGAGGTGTCTTCAAATAAATAGTCACAATCCATTTCTTTAGAAGAGATTTTGTTAACAGGTGTTGTAAGTAGACAATCTGAAGATATCAGAAAATCTAGAATGAAGTTATAAATGGGCTAGAAAATATAAAATTCACATTATGGGTCATGAAAGCTTAGAGCCAGTCTAATCCATGAACCAACTCTACTGATTTTTCTGGAAGTTCACAGTTATTTAGATTCTAGAGCATCTAACACACTATAATGAACCTCTAAAGGACTTCTTGAACACAAACCTGAGCTCGCAGGATTTTATGACAAAATTAATTTGCTGTAGTATCAAATTAGGGGACAAACAACTTTTATATCTTCAATAAAAGATGGAACTTTACCTTCCCTGGAGAAACAGGTTAGCTTCAGGCCTACACCTGAAGTTCACTTAGATACAATACAGAAACGTTGTTTCTTAAAGATGACAAAGTTGGATCACAGAAGGGTGCATCAAAGCAAAGTACACAATTTTGGAGTGGAGTGATGGTGGGACTCAGATTAGCAGAAGTTCCAAAGATTTGGATACCACAGCAGAACTAAGTAAGTTTAAATATGTGTTATATTTGTAAGCAGAATGTGATGATAGCCAAATATAACAGCCTGACTTCAGATGTCATCTTTCAGATTAAAGTCTAGAAAGAGTATTAGGAGCCTAAAGCAGGTCCAGAGGTTCTGAAAAGTTGCACCTCATTAACAACAACAACACTGAAAGCCACAGTGAATCCCTACTGATTTACATCCTTGTTATTAAAGCATTATTCCATTTTTATCAGGAATTTAATGCATTCTGACACATAAATGAAAAAAACATTTACTCTCTGCAAAGAAGAGATGGAGAAGGAGTAGAGGAAGCAAGCAAAAAAGTATCACGGTATATATGAGAGTTTATCTCCAGAGCTGAGACAACACAATGCTGGAGGTACACAGAATAATTCTACATTTGAAAAGCAACATCCACTTATCAGTAAATCAGCAAAAAATATAAGATACCAACGTATATCACCCCCAGGCATTATTTTTACTTTTTTAAGTTGATATCTGCCCTGTGTCCTACAGCAAAACTTGCCTAACTGAGCAGAGGGGTGAGAGCACTCCTTATCAAATCTGTCAAGGTTATGACAAAATTAATTTGTGATATTATCACAGTGAGGACAAAAGAAACTTATACAGCTTTGATGGTTCCCAAGAGATGGAACTCTGTTTAGTAAAATGGGAAGATGACATTACCATTCTGCCTAGCAGTGGACAGTGCTCAGTGATAAAATCTGCCTATCAGAGCATGGGGTGCAGCACTGGTTATTAAAACAGATCAATATTTCCCATATTAAGAAGCTTTTTCTAGTTGGTTATAAAATTATACTAAATGAACCAATGAACTAAAGGTGTCAAATGCCTGACGTGCTAAAGACTTTATTTGAAAAAATTTCTGAAAAGCCAATAATTCCAAGAATCAAGAAAAAGGAAAATAAAAAATTATTATGTTAATATTAAAACAACTCCCGCATTTTAGAATAGAAATCAGTCTGAATCTTGACCAGTCACAGAGGCCGTTCTACCCTGAAATCCAATGGGCTTTATTGGAGATTCCTGAATCTCCAATAAAATAACCCTGAATCTTTAGGGATTCAAATCAGAACTCTTCTCATGAGCTAAGCAATAGTTCTGTTCACTTTTGCACTCTGCTCATTGGACCCATTTCTGCCATAGATCTCTCTCAGGACAATCAAAACTACAAATTGCACAGACACTAGAACATTCTGTATGTGAAGAAGGACAAGAATTCTCAAACGTCCCATCTGTCAGCACTTCTGAATTCATATGAACAAGAAATAAGTACAGAAATAAGGAATTCTTATTTAGCAAGCACCTTTTCTTTGTCACAGTCTTGTTCCCATCTATGAGGGGAAAAAATTAAAGCTTAAAAAAACATATTGAAATGCTACAATACACAATGTTAAATGCTGTAGTAACAGCAGCATACCTCAAAACTAACACTCTGATGTTTGACTTTTAGGCACTCTTGAAAAAACCAAACTGAAAACTTATTCAAAGTATGAAAATTAAGTTACAGTATCAATGTAATTATACAGAATGTACCACACTGACACCTTGTAATTTTCCAGCTCTTGGAGCAAGGATTGTTGGAGCTCTACTATGGGTGCCATTTTGCAATAATTACTACCTACTATGATTGTGGAAATCAGAGATGACAATACTAAACTCTTTCTATATATTTGAATATTATGTATTAGAGCAAGGGAAACAAGGATGGGGGACTAGAGGGAAAAGGCAGGATATAGGTCATATGTGGTGATTCAAGCTGGAATCAATGAAGCTCATGCACAAATTGCTGTGCAAAATGTAGTTTGTTTGATCTTTACTGAGCTGTTACTCAAGCATGTCCCCAGCAAATATTCTTCTATAAATGTAATTCTGTTACTTCTGCCAGTCACAGGAGGGAGCTGCTGGTGCTGGTGTTAATGACAATTGCCTAATGGTGCTTATCAAAACAAAGGTACTTACCTAAAGAGGAGAAGTCTTGTTTCTGACAATGAGCTGTGACAAGCAGAATTAAAATCATTGAAAACATAATACAATTTAATGATAAAATCTCCAGATTTTTCAGATCATTGAATCATTTAGGTTCAAATAGACCTTTGAGATCATCAAATCCAACCAGCACTACCAAGTCCCCCACTAAATCATGTTCATAAAAGCTACTTCTACACATCTTTTAAATGCCTCCAGGGGTATTTAAACTTAGATTTAACTACTTCCCTGGGCGGCCTGTTCCAATGCTTGACAACCAACCCCTTAGGTGAAGAATTTTTTCTTAATATTCAGCCAATACCTCCCCTGGTGCACCTATAGACCTTCCCCACTTCTCCTATTGCTTGTTACTTGGGAGAACCCAGTAACAACCTCTACCTTTCTATAAAGTCTTTCAGGCAGTTGTAGAGAGCAGTGAGGTCTCCCCTGAGCCTCTTTTTCTCCAGGATAAACACCCTTGGCTACCTCAGATGGTTCTGGTAGGACTTGTGCTCTAGATAGACCCTTTACCGATTTTTGTTTCCCCTGCATTTAATAGAATTTTAACATTATTCAATTAGAACAAAGAATGTCAGAATAAAAAGCACATACAGTTTAGATTGGGAAATCACTGGGGCCATGGACACTAAATCAATTTTACATTCTTCTCCACTGCTTTGGAGATAATTCTTTTCTCTTTTTTAATCACAATCACAGATGAAAGTAAGTACTTTTATAAATGTAGCAAATAATTTTAAGATTGTCCCCACTTTGCAACAAAGCAAGTCTGAACCATGTGATAAGAGGCATAATGTAGGCCAGATCCTTTGACACTTCCAGGAGCCATCACACACTTAGAACTCTAATCACTCATTCCTTTTCTAATCACATGGGTCATTTGCAGAACAGGCCAGAAGCACAGCATTGTTTAAAACAGGGTTCTCCCTCACCAAAAATAACTAGCCAAACAACCTAGTTTTTACACAAAGAAATGTAAGGAAACATAAGGAAACCAGAATTAGCTCTTGCTTGCGAAAAGAAGTGTGCTCTCACATCTCTCCTGATCAGGTAGTTCAAGTCAAGACTCTTCCAGTTTATTGCAGAAAATGGAAAAGTGCTAGGAGGTAGGAAAATTATTAGACCTACAAATCATGATTGGAGTCCTGTTTAAAATGAATTTAAGACTTAAATTTTTCTGAATGCAGGAAGACACAGACACACACAGTTTCTTTGCTCAGTTGTTCAGCTGGAACGCCCTATTCTTCTACATCAATTCCTCTATCTCCAGCTGTCTCATCTTCTTTACTCCTCGATTCTTCCTCTGGTTCACAAAACTTTCATTAAAGAAAATCCAACTTAGGGACAAAGAACAGGAAAAAGGAAGGAGGAGTGCTATTTTCTGTGTACTGTTTTGAGGCTCTAATTTAGCTTTCTGGTTGATCCAGAAATGTAACCATTTCATATATTTTTCTCCAGTAAGTGGATGTTTGTTACACACATTACTTCTAATCTGACAGATAACATTTCTTTCCATGAAGAGCAGATACATGGAATATGTGAGACTGCTCCATGAAACTAATGCGGGGAAGAACAAAGACCATGCCTATAAGTCTAACAACAACTGATATAGTTTAATATTTTTCAGGTGATAGTCATTTCCATTCCCTCACTAATTTTACTAGAAGGCAGTGTTCATGTACTTTTTCAGTTCATTTTTAAATATTGTTTTATAAACAGCGAATATCAATTCTTTCCAAGTCAAATATTTTACTTTTTAACAACCACTATGTTCCACTTTTCACTGAAGAAAAACAATAATAAAAATACTTACAGGTAAATTACCTTACAAGAAAGCAGAAGTTTCTTCTGCTACCATTTATTTTCTTGTAATATGAAATCCCCGTCTGCAAAGCCAAAGCAAGCTGCAGGAAGCTACAGTTTGCATATCTATAGAAAAAAACCCAAACAGTTGTGGATGGAGGAAGATGATAAAAAGTGGTTTTGACAAGGTAAAAATACATGAAGACTTACACAAGAATTTCTTAATTAAAATATAAGGCAAACAGAATGAATGATTACATTCATTCTCACCCACAAACAAAATCACATATACTAAGTCACAACTTGTTGCCCCCAGCCAAGCATAAATATATTGCCATTCTTAAATACACATTTAAACATAATTAGATTTTATATATAGGCTTGATTAAAGTTACAGTTTCTGTAATGAAAAAGCTCTAACTGGGTCATCTATAGCTTAAGCAAGAGTTTAATCACAGCTTCTCTCTGCTCTTAGAATAACCAGTAGGATTTTCTGAAATGCATAACTTCTTTAGATTTTTCTGCTATCTTCACCAGAAGAGAAGAGAGAAGAGAGTTCTGAAGAGAGCTTGCCATTTTATTTGACATCAACATACCATTACACATGATAAGCATGGAAATTCATATTTCATAAAAGGATAAGATTTCTCCCTCATGATACTACCTAAGGAAGTGTCATCCTTTTCCTTTTTCCATCTCTTCCAAGAAAATGTGTTTTCCCAATTTGTGAAATTTTATTGAAATTGCAAGTCACCTTTTTTTCTAGTATATGCTCTTACTGTGTAAAAACAGCTCACAGACATTGGGAACTGTTTTTAAAAACCTTTGATATGGAGTTTGATATGGAGTTTCATAATGCTGCATGCTCTGGACTAGGTCAGACACCTTTCCTTTTAATCAGTTTCTTCCTATGTGGGCTGCTGTGCCTAACCACAGAACAACCTGTCCTACATTGTTACTCAGTTACTTGTAATGAGTGCAGAAATGTAATTCGGCATTTTTGGGCACTGTGAGGTTTGTACCCTGCAAACTTACTCTAAGCTGATTACTTATGAGAAGGACACAGTGTGTCTAAAACCTTAAATAAACAGAAGCCATCTATATCCATTGACCTAATGGATTAGAGAGGAAAAAGAAACCTTGTCTCAGGACAAGAAAGCTAAACAGCACCAAGATTATTTGGTAGAATAGTTAGCTATTTGCTCTGGTGTGCTGTGGCTTTGTTCCAATCTTCTGTCTCATAATGCTTCTCTGCCTTACAGCATTCAAAAGTACATGATTCTCAAAAATCAACAGAAATGGCTGCCTTTGAAGTCAGCCAAATTCAACTTAAAAGGTTTGTAAGAATGCTGATGCAAGTGGCCATTTTGAATGTATGAAGTCTCCTAATTTTCAACACCCAAAATGTAAGCTTTTTTCAATAAAGAACATATTTCATTAGCATTCAGTGACTTGTTCTGAACTATACACAACTGCAAAGGATATGATTTGAGCTACAGAATCTACAAGCAAAAAAGAATCCTGGTTAGTAAGCTACCACCAGCAAATTTCCACAAGAACTACTATCATAATCTTGATTGTGTTTTTATTGCATTATGTTCTAAGGGAATTTTAGAGATACTTGAAATCTGCAAGATTATTTGATTACATAAAAAGGACACTAGCTGTGCCATGCTCAAAGGAATATATTCTTCCCAGCAACATACTTTTTGTCCTAACAAGCAGCACTGGGCATTTTACAGTTTAACACTCTGCAGTGGTCTCATTTACATAATTACATAATTATTGCAAAGCATGCACAAATTTCTTGGGATTGTTTTCTTTTAGTATCAGTTTTAATAAAACATTAGTGACTGCAGATATATTAAACTACTTCATAAAAGCATGTCTTGCCATGTAGAAGCATTTAAAATGCTTAATCTATGTACCTGGTGTCGTAGGTTAGCTTCACCTTTAAAACCGAGTTAAAAAAAAAGGGAAGTTGAAGCTACTGGTGACTGATGGGAGTTTTTCTTCTTGACCAATTATCAGTCATTTCAAGAATTGACAGCAGATCTGACCATTAAAAAGTGAATTCAACTTGTAAACACTCCCTTAAGAAGTACACTCAGAGCTGTCTCGTTCTCTTTTTGTTTCCGGCTCTGGAGAGGTAACAAGCTCCGTCTTGGCTTTCCCCCCCCCCTCCTAGGCCCGGGACAAGGCCGCAGGGAGGGGGGGGAGGAGAGAAAAGCAGAGTTTAGCAGTTTTGTTTAGTTTTCAAAGTCTGTTGCTAGACTGAAACCGGACACTATGAACTTTTGTAGCTTTCTTCTTTTAACTCCTTTATTACCTAGATAAACAACAGATTACTCCTTTTTCTTAGAACAGACAGAGAAAAGAGAGACAATTAACATGTAAGACATCATAAACCTACCAGAAACAGTGAAGAAAAGAGTTAAGTTTAAATAAGAAAGAGAGAAAAAGAAGATGCTTGTTGCTGAAAAGTCTTTCTGTTGCAGCTATGGAGATGGACAGTAGTTTAAAGACTCCTTTAATTCATGGCTAGAGTATGGGAGGAATAGAGTATTCAAAGTGTGGACTTTAAAGAAAAAGAAAATTATTATGATCCTGTGAGTTGCTGGAACTTGCGAGTGAAGTGAAGATTTTAAAGCCTTAAAGGAGCCAGGGAGATGGCTGTTTTCCAGGAGGGCTCACATGGACAACTGAAAAAGATTTCTGCTTTGAATCACTTATCCTTAAAAATAGCATCCCTAGATTCAATTTGACCCATTGCACACCTCAGAGTGGTGTGAGATGGGAGGAGTGGACTCTAGAAACTCCATGGATTAGCAGAAAGAGACTTCTGTTTCTCTACAGGGACTGATGAAAAGACTCTAAAATTGAAACTGTTTTTGACCACCAAGATTGTAAAACTTTTTTGTCTCTATGTTGTTATGTGTACAAAGAAATGATCAAGTAGTGAAAAGTAAAAGGGTTCTCTGAAAGTTTATTTTGGTATTTTTATTCTAGTAGTTTGTTAATAAACTGTCTTTATTCCTTTTAAGTTTTAAGCCTGTTTTGCTCTTATTTTAATCCATATCTCTAGCAAAAAATAAATAAGTTTTTATTACTAGCTTGAAACCACGACAGCTGGTCAAAAATTATTAGCTACTGTTAAAGCCTATTTTTAAATCATTGCTTTAATTTACGAAGAATTGTAACACCTCTTTCTTGCATTCCTTACTTCTACCAGCAGTAGAGAAAATCACTGCCTCCTCTAAAGGCAATTTTGGCTGACCACCTTGATTCAGAGGAACACCCCTGAATTTCTAAGTTGGACAAGTAAAAGCAAATAGGTTTTATGAGACAACAGCCACCTTTTTGTTTCATAGGGCTTCCCACATTCAAGGCACTGAATTTAAGACTGCATGTCTTTGGTTTCCTGCAGGAACTGTAAAAAAACGTGAGTTATACCATTTCTCACGTTGTCCAAAAGCCTACCACACAGAACACCTGAAAACAGGAGATTGTCTCACTGGTAGCACAGCTATTTCCTAGAGTAGAATTTATATTTTGAAGCCCATTTAGAATGACAAAAAAAAATCTTTTAATCTGTGCAACAAGTGTGGTAGCCCCCGAAATCTTCCTCAGAAGCACCCATAATGTGCACTAGAAGCAAAACCAAAAAACTCTGAAAAGTGTGAGGGGTTGTTACCATGACTTTATATGGGACTCAAACTTTATAATTGACTGAACTGAAAGAAGAATAAAAAAATATAGGTGATATCTTTAAAAGTAGTACTTTGAGAGAAGGAAGGGTGAAGAGTGACTGTAAATATTACCACACTATGTTTTAAGGCTCCTTGCAAAGCAGAGACAGTCAAGTTCTGCATAAGAAGAACAGTCAAAAGATTTGGTAATTTACAAACATTTAGGAAATTTTTATTTCTCAGTTTTTGGTCACAGTGCAAAACCTGGCATGTCAGATCAGAAGCTCCTTTAATATTAAACTAACATCTAGGATGGCTCCTTTTTCAACCTTAGTTGAGGTTTTAGCTCAACTAGTATTCTATCACTCTCAGTGTGGTGTTAGCATTGAAATCTTATCCTTTCTCACATTTCCCTTTTGCCCCTACAAGGAAAAAAAATAAATAATAATGTCTACAGTAACAATGTACACATTAATTTACAAAATGAGAACAAATCCCACTTACGAGACTTGGGGGAAAAAACAAAAAAAAAAAACACCAAAAACCCCTCAAATATCTATAATCCTGTTCAGGGTAGTACCAGTCCTAGCTGCAATCTCAGCATGCATCTCCAATCATATATTGAGCACTTTTTCCAAAAGAGTTAATGATGGTGATAATGAATTTTGAAAGTACTACTTATATGCAAGTCAGTAAAGCCAGAGACAGTTAAGCCAGGCAAAGAAGGCAGAAGGCAAGATTTTTTGAAGTCTGCAAGTTTACAGAAACAATTATTTGCATGCTGCATTTAGTCCTGAGAGTCTGTTTTCATACTAACTATTCTTTCAACTACATAGTCTAGAGCAAGTCTGTTCAAGACTAATGATCTGGCGCCAAGACCTGAGGACTTGGGATGTGGCTGCTTTGGTGTGGCATTACCCTACATTCTGTTCTTCCATTCCCAGCCAAAACCAGGTATCAAGACTTCTACCAAATGCACCACATCCTACCAAGACTCTCCCAGATTTGCCCTCTTCATTTTAGGTATAGTATAATGACAGAACGCACATGGAACCTCTTATACATAGCAAACGAAAGGGGGTATAAGATTCATCAAGACTTTGAACTTTTGCAAGTAGGCATCTGTATTTGCCATGTCATCTGAGTATTTTGATTAGCAAAACTGATAAAGCATCATAATATATTTACTTCATTCAGCAATTCATTACCTCATAAATAAATGCTTGTGAATTGAAATACATTAAGACATTTTCTCTTCTGTAAAGGCATGTTAGCTTTGTAGGCTGCCTCATTACTTTTACATAATGAAGAGTTTCTCAAACTGTAACAGTTTATACAGAAGTTTAACAAATTTCAGGTACTCCTTAATTAAGTAAAAGTGTGACTTGCTTTATTCCAGACTTAATAGAGATATTACTGAAACTCTGAACTTGCCATGTCTTTTTATGGCATAACAAGTCATCATACAAAGAAAATTCTTTGTGGCAATCAGAGCCCTGAAATTTTTTAAGGCACATATTTGCTCCACCTCACTTTGGGGAAGTAATTTGTACATATTGGTAGAAAAAATATAGTTTATGAATGCATTTATTTTTCACTTCCATTTTCCATTTAGCCTCACAGATAGACTGCTGTTTGTTGCAAATTATTTTAAAGACAAATGCATTTTTAAAATTCAAATCCTGTTTCAAAGTCTCCAATTAAAGCTGCACATACTCCTTGTGTATTTTAATAGTTCTCTGTTTTACATACTATAACACAGATCTAAGGATGTAATTAGGGATTTTTATGAGAGTATAAATTTGTGTTATGCTTGATTTTGAGTATGACAAGGTCAAGTAACATTTTGTTAGATCAAACATTCATATCTAGCTATCTTGAGAGCCAGTGTGACTGCAGTGTTGTCACTGGTCATATTTATTTCCAGGAACATATAAAACACCTTAATCCCATTCTTACAAGACAATGGGAGGGAGGGAGGGAGGGAAGGAGGGAAGGAGGGAAGGAGGGAAGGAGGGAGGGAAGGAGGGAGGGAGGGAAGGAGGGAAGGAGGGAAGGAAGGAGGGAAGGAAGGAAGGAAGGAAGGAAGGAAGGAAGGAAGGAAGGAAGGAAGGAAGGAAGGAAGGAAGGAAGGAAGGAAGGAAGGAAGGAAGGAAGGAAGGAAGGAAGGAAGGAAGGAAGGAAGGAAGGAAGGAAGGAAGGAAGGAAGGAAGGAAGGAAGGAAGGAAGGAAGGAAGGAAGGAAGGAAGGAAGGAAGGAAGGAAGGAAGGAAGGAAGGAAGGAAGGAAGGAAGGAAGGAAGGAAGGAAGGAAGGAAGGAAGGAAGGAAGGAAGGAAGGAAGGAAGGAAGGAAGGAAGGAAGGAAGGAAGGAAGGAAGGAAGGAAGGAAGGAAGGAAGGAAGGAAGGAAGGAAGGAAGGAAGGAAGGAAGGAAGGAAGGAAGGAAGGAAGGAAGGAAGGAAGGAAGGAAGGAAGGAAGGAAGGAAGGAAGGAAGGAAGGAAGGAAGGAAGGAAGGAAGGAAGGAAGGAAGGAAGGAAGGAAGGAAGGAAGGAAGGAAGGAAGGAAGGAAGGAAGGAAGGAAGGAAGGAAGGAAGGAAGGAAGGAAGGAAGGAAGGAAGGAAGGAAGGAAGGAAGGAAGGAAGGAAGGAAGGAAGGCTAAACCCTCTCAGGAAACTTAGTATATGCCATGCAATTTCCCAAAGCTGAATTAGGTGATTTTTATTTTCCAGAATACACCTAAACCAGGAGATATTTGTCATATGTACTTTGAATTTCCATTTTAAGTCAAAATTAATTTCAAATCATCCCAATGTAATATCTGTAATTAAACTTTATAAAAAATCAGTTGGCTTTTAAAGCTGATTTTTATTCCAAGGCTTGTAAAATAGCAAAAAAATTCTTATGTTCAAAATAAGTACTGATCAAGGGGTAAATAAAATTAATAGATGTGATCTACATTCATTTGCTTTAGCCTTATATATCACAGCAAAAAATAAAGGAACATTTCCTTCTTCATTGAAGAGTATAACATTTATTTTTATTTTGTACATCCATATAAAAAGAGCCTATAAACCACTTAAACCAGGGTAAAACTACATACCTGTTGTTAATTCATGTTTTACTGCAATGAAGGGTATTATTTGCTTTAGTTTGGGTAACAGTGGCTTTGAAGCCACTTGTGGAGAAAGTAGATTGATACCTTAATCAACTGCTAAGGGAAGCTGATTTTCTCCATAGCTCAGCGCCACAACAATATAGACACTTTCTGGCCAGTTATACATGGCTCCTCAACTTCTTGACTCCATTCTTAGTGAGTTTCTATACAGACTATAGGAACAGAGAATTGCTTGCTGATTAATAACCTGTACCAGCTGAGCAACAATGCTGCCTGAGAATGGGAAAAGCTTCTGGTCACACTGAATGGGCTGAGATAGCTCGTCATTCTTTCCTGTTCCACTATAGATATCAACAAATTAATACAATGTATGTACCTGCCTTATATGCCATATGACATATGCATTGCTTCATGTCCACAGAACAAAGAAAGATGCCCTTCACAGATAACACTGTAGGTTAAGCTGATTACCGATTGAATACCTCAGAAAGTGAAGAATATTAAACAAAAGGTGAATAAATGTTAAGTGTTAGGGATGACACAAACTTTTTAACCAGCAGATCTTCATCGTTTCATTTTGTCATGAACTTTCAGGGCTGCTGTACAAATTTAATTCTCATAGAGTCAAAATTATAACATTCACTACTACTACTCAGGGAAAAGCTACAATCTCAACACAAAGTTTAAGGAGGAATACAAGCCCAGCCCTTCCAGCTACTCATATTCTCTTCAGTCTATATATAAAACCACTCCTGCAAATCAAGTGAACAGTCAATGCTTGGGTTTCACCTTTGAAAGGTGTAGGGTAAAAGGTTAGAATTCCTACAACACTTTCAAAAGCAATGTCAGAATGTTTCAAAAAGTAGTATACTGATGTAGTCTTCACTTGAAAAAAAAATAAATCAAAAAGCTTTTATTCCAAAGAGCTCAGCCTTATTTTGTAAGCAAAATCATAAAATGCCATTGCACTTATTCATTTGATCATTCTGAGGTCTTGCACCTACACAATAGCAAATTACATTCTGCAAGAACTAAAAAAAATAACCAAGACCGTACACTAGATAGCTTGGGCTTTTCTTTCCTTTTATTATATTGCTAACTGTCCCTGTCATAACAGATCATCTGGTTTCTAGCAAAGAGATGCATAATGAACTGCTTTGTGGGTGGCCTACAAAAATGCTGATCAACTTGACCATTTTAAATTACTTTTCTGTAATACTCCTGACTGGAGTGCTCTGCATGTAAATTCCAGCAGCAGCAGCAGTTGCTGCCATAGCAACAGAGTTATTTAGGAAATAATTTAAAGTAAGTACCACATCATATTCAGCCTCTCATGAAAGAAAGCAGACTTGGCAGGAGGAAGAAAAGTGGAAGGAGGCCTAGGACTTTAGACTGACAAATGAGTTTGTATGTTTACCATGTTTACCAATGCACAGGAAATTGTATAAATCAATTCTTACCTTTGCATAGTGCTTAGCACTTTCATTGCATTTTTTGCTATAAAATAATCAATACTCAGGAAGAACTTTACAGCTACATGAGGTCAGTCTTTGTCAGTCCATTTCTCCAGCCTGCTGAGAGATGGCAGCACAACCTTCTGGTGTATCAGCCACTCCTCACAGGTTTGTGTTATTAGCAAAATTGCTGAGGAGTTATTCTGCCCCATCATTCAGATCATTAATGAAGATGTTAAACTTAGGACTCTTTAACACTATCTTTCTGACACACCATCAGCTACTGGCCTCCAACTAGCTTTTGTACTACTGATCAACACCCTCTGGTCCTGGCCATCCAAAGAGTATTCAGTCTACTTCACTGTGTGCTCATCCTACATCAGCTTCTCTATGAGGATCTTATGGGAGACACCATCAAAAGCATTACTGAAGTTAAGGTGGACAACATCACTGCTCCACCCTAGTCTAGGAACCCAGTCAACTCAATATAGAAGTTTATCAAGTTGTTCAAGCAGGATTTCCCCTTGCTGAATCCATGTTGACTACTCCTGATGACCTTCTTGCCTTCCATGTGCCTAGAAAGGCTTTCCAGTATTAGTTGTTCTTTCATTTTTCTAGAGTTCAAGGTTGACTTGCCTGTATTCCCCCGAATCCTCCTTATTTTATTCGAAGACAGAAGTGACACTTGCTTTATTGCAGTTTTCAAGTGCCTTTCCCAGTCACTGCAATAATTCAAACATAATTGAATATGGTCTCATACTCAATTACAACTCAACAACACCAACCAGCTCCCTGAGCACTTGTAGGTGTCTCCCATCTCAGGATCCACACTCATTTATGTCCAGTTTGCTAAAACTTTATCCTCTTTCACCAAGTGCACATTTTCCTTGTTCCAGATCTTCCCCTAGTCTCTGGGACCTGGGTTTCCTGAGGGACAGTCTTTACTATAAGACTGAGGCAAAGAAGAAACTCAATATTTTAGCCTTTCCTACCTTGCCCCATTCAGCAGCAGGTCCATATTTTCACTACTGGTCTTTTTGTCACTTTTGCACTTACAGAAGTCTGTCTCGTTGCCTTTGGGATTTGGCTTTCCTAACTCCATGTCTGCATGTTCAAACAGTGTCTCTGTGTTCCTCCCAGGATGCCTATCCTTGCTTTGTTTTTGTGAGTCAGTTTTGACAGGAACTCCATGTAGAACTCCTGGCATTTTTTTCCTGATTTCCTACTCTTTAAGATGAATGGCTCTTGAGCTTGAACAAGGTGATACTTACATATTAATCAGCTTTCTTGGATCCCTCTTTGCTTCAGGGCCTTATCCTGTGGGACTCTACTGAGCAGATCTCTGAAGTCAGAAAGTCAAAGTCTGCTCTCCTAAAGTGACATCACTGTGATCTTGCTTTTTGCCCTGTTCCCTCATCTCAGAATCCTATCTCTCTATCATCTATCATCTCATAGTCACTACAGCCATTCACATTCTCAATGAGCCCTTACTTGTCTGGAAGAGGTCCAGAACAGCATTTTGCACTGTCTCCTCATCACTGACCTTGGGAAATTGCTATTAAGATTCTCATTCATTCATACTTCAAGAAGTTTACACAATTGCACAGACATTAGCTTCCAAAGGGGAAAGGTGAGAATTATTTAATTCGCTTACAACCCTCCCAGCTTGCTAACTAACTAAGAGCAAGAAAGCAAAATACATTTCTAAATAAAATGTCAATATTAGGGTCAAATCAAGAACATGATAGAAAACAAAATGGGCTACAGCATATTCATATAAACAAATAATATCTCTATGAAGCACAAATCCATGTGACCCAACACAGAATGCAGAACAGACACACAAAGATTTCTACCTTTACCATCTTCAAAGACAAAATATTTATACTTGACCAAAATAAGTATTCCAATTTATCATTACAGAAAAGAGGAAAATTTATTTGGGTTTTTTGAAGACAAAAACTTTTGTGTGAAGTGACCACTTTTTCACTAGCTGCAAGCCCCACTGAGCTCAAGGAGGCTGTATAGGATGAAATTAAATCCCATCAGAACAGTGTGTCCGCAATCTCTCCAGATTCTTAAGCTAGCTTCCAGCATACAGCTTTTCTTTTTTATCCCTCACACATAAAATATAGCCTCATTCATGGAATTCTCACTGGAAATGAGAATTACAGGAAGGATGAGAAATGTGTTATTAGAAGTACAAATACTTCAACAGTGAACACCAAGTAAATTTAACAGGTTCTCACAAGCAATGTCAGTTACAGCATACCATAATTCTAAATTCTTCCTTATTTGCTACACTGACAGGAACTGGATTTCCATACATATGCCTCCATTGCTTTTATTCCACCCCCTGTATTTCATGTAGATAAATGAGTAACAGAACTTGTTCCTAGACATGATTATGGCAGCTACATCCACACAAGTCAATAGGGACTCATTTGCTTGCTCAACATCGTTTTCTTTAAAAGACATTCTGCATTTCTCTCCAGGCATGATTATTTGCAATAATAGTAAGTGTTCTCAAATCTATTATTACATCACTCAGCCTTTTATATATACTTTAAAAAGCAATATTTGTGTATGTACACATGACTCCAAAACCAGCCATATCAGTGTGTGCTCACCTGCTGCACCACTAATGTAAACCTACACTATTGAAAAATATCCTATTGTCCAGCATAGTCTTCACAATGCTCTCCTGGGTTAGCTAGAAATGCAATGAAAGAGCTAGCCACATGTCTCACCTTTCCATCTTAACAAGTAATGAACTGTATAAACTCATTCTTAAAAATACTGTGCAAGCCAAAGCCATATTTCATGGCAAAATTCTATTATTTTACATAATTATTATGTAAATTAAATATTAATTAATTATATATTTTACATAATTAAATATTTTACTGCAGACTATTCTGTAACAGCTCTTTCGTAACACTGAAAGGATACATACATCATACACCTCCTCCTGTTTGCTCATAGATCTTTGTAGAAAATCTGTACCCTGAACTTGTAAAAGGATAAATTTGTAAGAGGTATTGCTGTACATTAGAATGTTCCATGGGCAGATGACAGGATATTCAAATGTCATATAGTGCAATAAGTACTCTCTGCCTTGCAGACATAGATGTTGACATAGAATATCATGAATCCCAGTTTATCATAATCCTGTCCCTATCTGTGCCTGAATGATACAACTCTCACACAGACCTTTTTCTAAAGGGTATTTATGCTGAAAACTACATTGTAGTGCTTTTGAGGATAAGTGCTACTTCACTAAAACTCAAACTAAACATACTGGAAATTTCTTGTACTGCTGATTATCTGAGAAACTGGATACCTCCAACCCTTTTTTACCACCTTGATTAAATTCTCTAAAAATTCACTGTTTCTACAAGAAGCATTGCCATTGGTCACTGACCTTATTAAAACATGTTGGGGATAAGTTAACTTCTCCTGTATAGTAACAAATTTTACTATAAATCCCTGCCCTCACCTAAAAGGAAAAAAACAAAAACCAACAAGCAAAACAAGCCTATTGTTTAACCAATTAGTTGCATTTCTTGCAGAAGAATATTCTCCAAGTAATGCAGTCAAAATTTGTTGTTACATACTCGTATCAAAGATGAAGGAGAATTTTTGCTTTACGTCATGAAGCATCATTGCCTTCTGAGTCACAGAAATAACTTAGTATACAGTTTTAGTGACAAAATTATTTGACTGACCAAGGTTTTAGTAAAAGAACTATTTGATTGTCTACAGACTGCAAAACAGAGTGTCCATTTTTATTGCTTTCTACAGCTCTAAAATATTTTTTCCCTGTCTGTACCATTACAAGCTAAACAAATAAGGGAGCTCATTTACCTTGTTACTAGACTAGAATACCGTGCTTTATTGTTATTTCACACTGACATTTCCCAGTACTTTCTTTTTTTCCACCACAGCAGCTAAGTTGTCTTTGGCATTCTAGCATTGTTTGGTTTGGAATATGCAAGTAAAAGGCAAAAAGAAGGAAAATACTTTCCACAAATAAACAGATGTTTCAAATTAATTTGCTTCAGTTACATTTGTTACCTTCTCTGTATTGAGATGATTTTAGAAAGTAATTTAATTTTGCTGCCAATAAATAAATGTAAAAGTTTTCACTCAAGTTCCACCAACTGCAGTTTCATCTACATTGCATTCTTATCTTCAAAAAATGACACATAAATTCAAATATCATATAATTTAAGAGTACTTCACATGTTCAGTGATAACATCAACTCTAATAAAAAGGTTACTTACTTATTCATTATGATTTCCTTCTACAGTTCATATTCTTTTTTTTAAAATCTGCCTTTCGTTAGAACTTCCATTACAACTCCGATTCAACATTGAATATCAGTAGTTTCTCTCCTCTGTGAACACCAATTTTTTATATGAACATCTAGTAAATAACTAGAATTAGGACATAAAGTTTAATAATTTCCATTTGATCTATTGAGAGGCACAGTAAACAAACCTTAACCAAAGCATTACAGTTTAGTATTTCTAGGTTAATCCGTGGGCAAAATCGGAACATTTCCAACAAAGCATTATCACACATATCATTCCTGAATGGCCTGGCAGTATGAATGAGACAAATAGAATTGATGGGAAAAGAAAAAAAAAAACGCTGAAAAGATGAAAACACTTTAAAGAAGGTAAGAGAAATATCAAATCAGAAAGCAATTGTTTAAGGAAGAATAAAAAAAAAGAGACCATTAGACACATTTAGATTCAAGGACCAACTGCAAAATATACACAGTACATTTACATTAACTGTAAAGCAAAGGCCATTGCTTAGTCTATGTTTAACTAATTTGGTATACTTCCCCCCCTCCCCCAAAATGCAAACATATTATTCCTGGGAGAATTAATAAAAAAAACAGGGGGAGATTGGGAGATTATGAGGAAAAATATTTCAAATGGTTCTCAATGTAGAAACTTTAGACTGGATGATCTCCGTGACAAAATATTCAACCACCAGCCCCGGAGAAACATTTGTATAAGGGAAAACAAGTATTTTTTCATTCACTTCAAAGGATACTATAGATGCTGATCCTGCCAGCTAGGATCCAGATGAATATGTAGATATTAAATTTTTTCAAACCAAAGTTACTTCACAGTAGATTTTGTTCATTTAAAAAAATTGCAAGGGCAACCAGCAGTGGAAGGTAGATAAGTACTCCTTCACCCAAAGTTTGGGGCACAATGGCCAGTGACAAGCACACAGCCATTCCACCAGCTAAAGCTGATTATCACTGGGCTTTCAAACAATACCAGAATCCACCACAGATTGAGATCTCTTTGACCATGTCTCAAAATGACATTTGCAGGCACATAAAGCCCCAGTTATTGTGTTGTGGAGCAGGTGTTACCCTAAGTGAAGGACTTTCCAGTTTCCCATGTTCTGCCAGGGAGCAGGTGCACAAGAAGCTGAGAGGGAGCATCCTGAGGACAGCTGGCCTGACCTGGCCAAAGGGATATTCCATACCACAGAACATCATGCTCAGTACAGAAACTGGAAGAGTTGGTTGAGAGCAGCTGGTTGCTGTCTGGGGGGCTGAGCATTGGTCAGTGGGTGGTGAGCAATTGAACTGTGTATCACTTGTCTGTCTGGGTTTTATTCCTCCCTTTCTCCTCTTCATTACTATTATTACTATTATTATTACTGTTGTTTTTATTATTATCATTAGCATTATTAGTACATTTTTGTTTGGTTCAGTCACTAAACGATTCTTATCTCAACCCACAAATTTTAACTTTTTGTTATTCAGATTCTCCTCCCCACCCAGAAGGCAGAGGAATGAGCCAGCAGCTGTCGGCTATTTAGTTGCTAGCTGGGGTTAAACCATGACTCTGTTTTAATACAAAGCTCCAAGAGACCATCATGGCAATCTAATCTGACTTTGTACATAACAAAGTACAAAAGAACTTCCTCTAATTAATTCTGGAGCAAGCCCAGGACTTCTAAATGGCTTGTAAAAGAAATAAAACAGGCCTCTTGCATCCACTCTGTCTTCACAAATGTTTCTCTCCTCCAAGGAATCTTATCTTTTAACATAGCAATCAGCACTGTTATGAGCCCTTTCAGTGTACAATAGGAAGTAACTCAAAAATACCCAAAAGTTCCTCTTCAGGAGAATGTGAGCAATATACTTATCTCTAGCACCCTCAGGCTCCAACTAAAACATTGGTCCACAGGCTTCCATATTGGAGTCAGAGTGTTTTAACTGATTTCACTAAACAGAGTAACTCCATAACTTCTGTGCTTTTATCTTCTTTATGCAAACACAATGGTATCAAGGGCACTGTGCCAATGTATGTTTCCTAACATGAGCAGTGATGAAGGCTTCTCCCGTTACCCAGATCAGTTAAGTCATGTGCCACTGTGAATGTGCATTTAGGGAAGAAATAGTTCAGGAGTATTTAGGTCACAAATCCTTTCCATCAGGGGCATCTGGTATTAGAATTATGGGCATCTGCCATTTAATGTTTGTTCTAAAAGTAGAAACAGCTTATCCTTAATAAGTATTTAGTGTACTGCATACAACTTGGCCAAGAGATTAAATTTCAGGGCTGTTTATACAATCTCATTTGGATTTTTTAAAAATTCAGTGCTCCGCGGCATATATATCTAAATTCAGAAAACATGTTTTTATCTTACCAACTAATAAGAACATTCATTATCAACTTAGAACAGTGACTGTACCTCTAAAGCAAAGGTGCCATGGTGATAGGAGAACTCCAATTGCAAAAAGTTTGGACTTAAAAAGTGTCTTCTGTGGGGTGTTGAGTGAGGCAAAGGATAAGGAGAAAACACAGGGGATGTTGCAAGTGAAGAATTTTAGCATCACATGCACACAGCCTCCCTAAGTAGAGCATAAATTAAAAAGTGATGTGCACACCTTAGGCCTGAATTCTACAGATGGCTCCAAACAGCAATGCTGGAAGCTAACTCATCAGAAGCACTGTGACAGCACAGAAACCTCATACTTCTTTGTACAAAGCAGGGAATATAGCAGAAAACTTCTCAGTTTATATAGTTTTCAACTATAAAAGAGTTGGCATTATTTTGCCCAAATATCCTTTCACCAATATAAAACACCCAGGGAGTAAGCCAACCAAAATCTTCCATCATTTTAGTGCAATGTAGAAAATTTACCAAAAGACAAACAATGAATAATCTGCATTATAGAGAGTGCTGCAGCACTCTTTAAAGTGTATTCAACAGGATGGGTACCAGGAACAGTTCTGTCAGCTGGAGCAGACACAAATGGGCTTCATAAGACAAAAATAATCATGAGATATTCTGCAAGAGAATATTAACTAATCAAATAGACAATAAATTAATGTTTGCCTTCTATAAGAGAAGATCGATTAGGAGATTTATCTACAGAATAGTTTAATTTTATAAGAAAATAACTGGTCACAGCTTTTCCTATCATCTTGGCATGTTTTGGATATAATGTATATTTAGAGAGAAAGTGTGGGAGGTCTGTTACTTTGATACACTTGAAAACAGCTTAATATTTTAGAAAGAGAAGGTTCTATACAAGAAATCTTTTGTTATGACAGTGGACAAACAATTATTGTGGAGCCCTGGAAGACTTCCTTGTGTTAACCAGGAACTGGTAAGGGAACAGTTGGTAAAAGATGCTGTTATTAATCTTTGACTGCTTTATGCAGATGCAACTTTGTTGGCTGAAAATAAACTTTGACTGGAATGTCTCACTTCACCAAGCAGAAAAGACCATCACACATTTATTTGAACACCAAATTTGCAGGGTACAGGTGCTTAACCAGTCACTTCAGCCACTCTCATGAATAACCTGGAAAAGGAAGCTGTTAAACAGCCTGTTTGAGAAAATGTTAAGCAGGGAAAGAAAGAGTCATCAAATTTGACCTAATTCACACAAAATCTGCAACAGTAACTAAAATTAGCTTCTTTGTGACTGCAACCACTTTTACTTTTTAAAAAGGTGATCTGCTTCCCAGTTCTGAAATGCACACAAGGAGAGAATACAGGCCTGATGAAAAGCTACTTCCAAGAATTTTAGAATATGCTATTTTTACATAACAGTCTATTTAGAAGGACCCCACTCACATACTAAGAAATTCAGATAGACTTTACCTATTTGGAATATGGTAAGACAGAGCAAAATAAAAAAAAAAGCAGGAAAATTAAGCACTGAGAAGAAGGATAACAGAACCAACAAGAGCATTGTGCTTTGGATGTTAAGATGCACCAAGATACCAGTGGTGTTATGGGCTCCACATTTCACAGGACGGTGATGAGTGGAGAAAAATTCAGCCATTTACCACTACACAAAACTTTTTCAATAGCACCACAAAAATTTGAGCTGTAAGTTATCTCTGGGACTGCTCATTAAATCATCCAATTAAAAAGCATTTTATCCTCTTCTTGCCTCCTGGTGCAGTGCAGGTAGGTTTGCTGAAGAACTGCTTCCAAGACTGCAAAACAATACCATCAGTCCTCCAGCAATAAAACCCACACCTCATAGGCGTGGAACCCTGGAACCACATGGGAACCAATATATACTGAACTACAATTCAATGCGGCTAGTATGAAGCTATGTTTTGGATTTGTGATGATAACAATGTTGATAACACAGGGAGTTTTTTTTTCTTTCCAAGCAGCATAGGCACAGCATCAAGGCCTTTACTGCTTCTCACCCCAGCCCACCAAGTGTGCTGGGAGCGCACAAGAAACTGGGAGGGGACAGAGTCAAGACAGCTGCCCCGAGGATTAGTCTAGACCATACTGCTTCATGTTCAGCATCTAAAGCTGAGGAAAAGGAGCAGGGGATATTCAGGGTGATGGCATTTGTCTTCCCAAGTCACCATTGCACATAATGGAGCCCTGCTTTCCTGCGAATGGCTGAACAACTGCCTGCCATGAGAAGTGGTGAATAAATTACGTGGTTTGCTTTGCTTGTGCACACAGCTTTTGCTTTTCCTGTTAAACTGTCTTTATATCAACCCACTAGTTTTCTCAGTTTTTGTTTCTCAGTTCCCTTTTGATTCTCTCCCCAGTCCCATAAAGGAGAAGAGAGACTGAGCAGCTGTGTGGGGCTTAGGTGCCAGCTCAGAGTAAAGAACAGTCCCCTTTATAAAAATCAATGATAAAACTATCACCTGGATAATCTTCCTGCTGTGTGTTTAAATGACTTGAAAAGTACTCAGTGTCCTTGGAATAAATTGACTCAAGTACGAGAGTACAAAATGCAAGATAAGAAGAGAGATCAATACAGTAATGTGCAGGTAGGTAGGTGAGCCAATAGATACTTATCATTGGTAAAGCAGGTAGTTAAATATAAATGCAATGCAGCCTAAGATGAGAACGCTGATAAAGTAGAATGATATCAACCACTAATTTAATGTCAGTTAGTATACCTGCAAGAAAGTAATCAAACAACAAATGCTTCCATATGCAAAGCAACATTAATAAAACTCATTATCAACAAAAGTGGATTTACATCCAATAAACAAAACACAATTTAATTAAAAATTCTTTTTAATAGTCAATTTTAAAATACTAGTTTAGTTAAAATGTGTATCATTTACTTTATAAAACACAGACAAACTAACATTTGGAGAAACAGGGAGAGATTTTATTATAGTTAGGTGGTTGGATGATGGACCTATGGACCTTCCACAGGGAAACAAACAAACAAACAAAAAAAAAAAAAATCTGCCTCTCCTTGAGTATAGAAATTGTTTCAGTAGGAAACTAAGGAACCTCCAAATTCATACCTCTAGCTGTTGTATCCACCAGCATAAAGGCCTGCATTCTTCAACCAGAAAACCTTGCCAAGTGTTTTGCTTCTCAGCCAAACACTCTGCAGTGCAAGAGGACATATAAAACCAGATCATGCTGCAAGTCAACTCAGCAGCATGGTAAATGGTATCTGTTAGTTGTTGTGTCAAAGACAAATCACACAGTTTGCCTAAACTGAACTACAGGAAGGTTCTAAAAATACATAGCCATGTAGACCTACTAATGAATGGATCTGCCTTACCATTTTGGCAACAGAAATGCTCAGCAACAGTCTGTCTCCTGCTAAGACTTACAGAATCAGTGTTGATATTAAAGCAACAGCAAAAAACCCAAACAAACCACGAAAAATAGCCAACCAAAAAAAACTACAGTGGAAAAACACCACTCCAACCCACTACAAAGAAACCCACCTTCAGATGCCTTAACGGAATACGAGAATAGTTTAGACTGGAAGAGACATTTAAAGGTCACCTAACTTACTCTGACCTATGCAATGTTATTCATATCTGTCAAATTTCAGATAGTCATGGGTATGCAGTCAGAAAAATGTTTTATTATTTTCTACTAACTGTGGTTCAGAATATTCCTAAAAATATAGTGACATTTTCTGGCAGTTTTAAAATTTGACCACTCAACCAGGATCCTGTGGTTTATACTGTCATTATTTTATTTTTTTTTTAATCTTATTCTGCAACTGGGATACTAAAATAGTAGATCTCTTTCAAAAGCATACACTAGCCTGTGCATTAACTGATCAGTCACCAACAGAGTTACAGAAAACTTGTTACACCAAGTACCTACAGGCAGTATCTCAGCATTTCAAAGTTTATGATGATCAAGGATTGAAATGATGAGTGCAAGTGGTCATGCAGAGACACATGAGACAGAAGACAAGCCTGAAACTTAAGAGTCTCTCAAACAGAATAAGAGTCACGATCTCTACAACAAGTGAAAAAAGAGTAAAAAAGTCTTATCTTTGATTGATCAAATCAGAGTAATAAAAGCCAGTGCTCTTTTGGCAATTTATTTCCCTAAACATGTCCTTCTCCAAGCACATTAATTCCACATAATAAAATGAGATAGATGATAATATTATGCACTATTTTTTTTTTTTTTCATGCTGTTTATCATCAATTCATCCAATTAGTGCTTGCAAAAATCTCATCATTTTTAGGACACCTGCACTGATAAGAGTATGTATTTCAAAGCCAAATCACAAGTGTATAGCTTAATTTTTAATCATCTAATCATTCCTCTAAAATAAAAACATTTGAAAAAATGAACTTAAATAAAAATAAAGCAATGAAAACAATTTCAAAACTTCATGCAACCTTGGAATTTCATTTTAAAACTGGAATTCAAAATATTTCAAATGTGAAAGAAAATAAACACACCTCCTTTGAGGGAGTATGGTTGGTTAGTCATGAAATAATGTATAGAACATTCTCCTCACCTTTTTGATTCAGAAACTGCAAATTCCATTTAAGGAACAGTAAATGGAAATATATCTTCAATGTTACTGTAGCACTTTTAAGCTGTAAGATCCAACAGTACACTGCAGGAAAATATCAATTTGTCAGGCTGTGAGATAAAAGGCATTTTCTCTTGCTGTATTAGTGAAGCACTGGCAATCAAAGACTCTGCTCATCTGAACTACAACGTCTGGTGAGCACTTCAATATAGGAAAAAATATGAACAGCCAAAACTGAAAAAGGCCCTTGTAGACTATTATTAAAATAAGCCCAGAGAGATTTGCTTGCTTAAAAAGTAACAAACAGAAGTCATTGGCTGCAGTGGTTAAGAAGACATATGGTTCCAACAGAGCTTCTATAAATATCACTTGCAATTGTTAGTTGATTTACTGAGTTGTAGCTTTCACAGCAATATTGCTTGATTAATATAAAAAGAAAATACATATTTTTGTACCCTCACAATGGGAACAGAATTCTTAGTCTTTCTTAAAAACACTGTCAATGATGACAGAGTGTACTTGTAAACAAGAAAAGTTATATGCAAATAAACTGCCTTTCATGTATAGCAAATTCAAGAGCATCAACACTGTCAGCTGAGATGCTTCAATTATTCGGGGCATCAACAACTCTGATTTTCAGGGTCTCTGATTAATACTGTAAATGCCATTAATCTGAGAGGATGTTCAAATTATATCCAAAATCATTCTGCTTCTGCTTTTTATTTAATAAGGTCTTTCTCCTAAATTCGTTTAAAATGATTGCAAAGTTCAAACTGCTGCAAGGTCAGGCATCAGTTATAAGACTTGCGTGGAAACGGGTAATAGTCGCTTGTTTGCTAAAGGTCATGGTTTTTAATAGGGCCTCTAAGATTACACTCACCAAGAGTCTAAGTCTGCACAAGTGACTATTTTTGGATAACAGCTATGGATTTGACCTGTTATATTTACCTCTCTTTTACTGGTAATGTGTAAATGGTGTATTCTGGTCCACAGATTGTAGACTATGTAAGATTTAGAAGACAAATCCTGTGGCTCTCTCATTACTTTAGAAAAGGCAAACATTTAGAAGCTTTAAAGGCCATTGTATTTACAACCAGACTAATTTGCCTTCTTTTGTGAAAACTGTTATAGGGGACTTTTGGTAGCATACCAACAAAATTAACAGTGAGCAATTACCAAAACATTATATCTACACGAATCAGTAAATACACGTATTTTCTTCTGGATCATTGTTTTCATACAGTAAACAATCCAGTCATCACAAGGGGATCACAAGGATGTCCGAATAAATTATTACTTATGTTAAAGGAGCTTGAATGTTGGTAAAGAAAATGTAGGGTTTTTTTTTACAGAAACCCCCAAAAGTTCAAGCAGCGGATGATAGCAGACATTTTTGCTGGTACTGGTATAGGCTGACACCTGTGCATCAAGGCTAAAAACACAAATCATATATCGTCAAATTCCTAGTGAAGGAATACAGACTTAGCAGCTGAGTAAAACAAGACCTATGTAGTAAAACTCAGATGTGATATGGAATTTGGGAAGCAACAAATAAAGAGCTAGCAATGTGATCATGTTAGCAAACACAAAACAAGAAATACAAGGAGATCCAAGAACTATGAGGAAGAAATACTTAACATCAATGTTATACTGTTTCTATCAGGATGCAGATCCTTCGCCATCCCTCCAGAAGACAGCTTGGCACTATTGACCCTAGGGCCCTAAAGAGCCTAACACCAGAGAAAGAAATGGATACTAAACAGCTGTTTGAGTTTTAGCTCTAAAACTTTTTGAAATTGTCAATAGGATAACTAGGGATTAAGATTTGAGAGTCTGTCTGTGTAAAATATTATAACAGGACAAATAAAAACTAATTAGGATGCTAATACTTTAATTAGACTAAGAAATAAATCTTGCCTCTGTATATAAGATGCATTTCTTTAGTCCACATCAACTGTATGTGGTGTTTTATTTGGTCCCTTGCTCAGGGAACATGGGTTAAATTTCAGTGCAATAAAATCATGCAAATTAAAGGATTTATTAGATTTCTGTACTGAACTGATGCACTGGAAAAGGAACTAAAGTTGCAAAAATAGATGTCTGACGGCCCATAAAAGTTTTTGTTATTGCAGAAGGAAAATCTTGGTTAGTCTCAAATTGTAATTTGTCACATATGTCTCTTGGACACAGCCAGAAACTGCACTAAATCCAACACAGCATCAGACTAAAATTCATGCAGTGTCCAGGACCATGACTCAACCACATTAGCATCCAGCAACATTCTAAAAAAACAATTTAAAGGGATATTGATTTTAGTGTTATAAGTTGCCACGTATAACCAAAAAAAACTCACAGCTTCTGAGAGGTCAAGATGTTTTTGACAAACATATTGGTTTAGCACCATGGATTATGGAAGTGACATAGTAAGGTGTTTTTAATGCTATTATATAAAAGTTTATAAAAAGTGAAAAAGAAACCGGACACTAATCCAAAGTGAGGAAAATATTTTACATCATTGGCAAAGCTAATCATTCCAGAGCACAACTTAGGCAAAACTAGAATACCAGAATACACATGGGTACACATGCACAGACACAGCTTGGGGAATTGCATCCTGCTAGCAATGGCACAGAAGTCAATAATATCAACAACAGTGAAAACAAAGAAGCAAACAAAAATTCACCACCAAAAACCCACAAACCAACCACAACTGCCAAGCAAAAGAAACAAACAAGCCACTTGATTTGCAGGTATAATCATGTTTCATGGGAATATTGTGTATGAAGCTGCATAGATTCATTCAAATCATCACTATCCATACAAATGTAAAATGAAAGTCTGCTTCAGCATCATGAATGTTAGGATATACTACTGAAAGATACAATAAAAGTATATGTTACAAAAATTAAACCTTGGGGTAAATAGAGCATGGATCAATATTCCTTGAGTTACACTCACCATTACACCTATTGAGTGTTCTGACTAACTTTAAATTCCTGAAGAGCAAAATCCCACAAACATGGCTCCACACATCACTTAAAAATATCCTCTGGGTTTTTAGTGGCATGAATTTTAAAAAAATAAATAAATAAATCCAACACCCCATGTGTTTGGCTTCCATAGAAACACAAGCACTTGAACAGAGCACTTACAGGCATTACAGAGTGAGATTAGGATGCAGTGGTTATAAAGCATAAAATGCCATTCTGTCAATAAAGGTCAGCACTTCCATCATTCTTGCTTCTTTCAGCACACGAGTTTCCCCTAGACAATTTACAGGAAATGGAAGGGAAAATAACCAAATCATTGGAAAATTTGTTAAATATGCCATCTGGTCTTCACAGATGGGCCTGTACTGTAGGTCATGTACATCTCCTTTCCTCTGTCATCACTTACTGAAGAATTAGAAGCAGGTAAAGGAACAGAAGCAATGACTCTAGAAAGTAAATTATCAGCACACCATGTGGAGATTTAGCCACTGTGTCTCCACTTACACTCCACTGGGAGACAGACAAAGTTTTCCAGACTGATGAAACCTAACTCAAAAGGGAAACAAAATCACTTCATCAAAGTTTTGATCTGTAATGAATCAGTGATACTATGAAAAACAACTGGAAAAAGGTGTGTCAGAAAAACAAGGAAATAATGGTTATTTCAAAACTGCTATCACTATACTATACAATGTTCAAAAACACAATCTTACCATGAGTGTGCCTTCATAACCCACCTGAATTATCTCCAAATTGAAAATGAGAAAGAGAGGCAGAGAATAACCAGCATATTTTCAAACATGACAGAACAACGATTATTCATATCCATGTTTCCACTACCCAATTTTTAAACTAACTCCCTGCTCTTAAGCAAACAGCACTCTGGCAGCATTCAAGAATTCTGCAGCCATGAGGCAATAAAGCACTGCAGAACTCGAGATTTTCTGCTGTTCCAATCTTCCTTCTTAGAGATGTGGAAAGGGGTCATTTAAGATAAATGCTGCCTACACGCCTTTCAGCTCACTTGGTACAGAGTGGTTTATTCAAAACCTCTCAGCAGCACAACCCAGAAAACTTCTCACACTTTCAGTCTCCTCCTGCATGATCACTTTCAGCCCTAGAGGGAGGCAATCAGCTGAGATCTGACATTAGGACAGTGATGTAATAGAGCACTGATATCATCTCAGCCTCAGCAGAGAGTATGGCTACTGTTGAATTCTAGTGTAACCTGCCCTCTGCCACTGTGTTCTACACAGATTATGTCCTCAAGACACCACACACCTCCAGGAAAAAGGTTCTATGCTGGCTAATGTCTATTATGTCATTTATTCTCACCTGTCAAATATCATTCACTGCATTAGTAGTCCATGTTACAACTGATATACCAATTGTAAAAACTTATTTAGCCTGCAGAAGAACCAAGTCATCCAAAAGTCTTCATTAAATTTATTTTCTTTGAAGGGAAAATGGAAAACATTATATTACTTCTATGTTTCAGCTAATTCATTCTACAATGTAGCCTAGTTCAGTGGAAAACAAGAAAAACTGGAATTCACACCCCTAGTACACCATAACCAGAGCCCCAGCATGTAACAACTCCTGTAGTAGCACCTCACCAACACAGAAAGCTTGTGGTACTACTTTTTAAGGAATTAAGGTTAATAACTTTAGTGAGAACAGCAGAAACTCTGCACTTAGGGGCACATAAATGAGGCAAAATTGCACCTCCATTTCTACAAGGTAAATAGGAAAAAACCTAGCTTAAAAAAAAACACACACAAAAAAAAAATAATAGAGGCAGCACCATTATTCTCAACTGCACCTACTGCAGGTTTGAGACATTCAAAGATGTCCCCAGGATAAGCAACAATGCATTTCTAGTAACATTCTGAAGTCTAAGTGGCTAAAACATAGGTACAGAAATAGTCTCAATCAAGACAGCTTGGAAAAATAATAGGACAAAAATATATTAATGCAACCAACCATATGGCTATAACTTAAACTGATGCTCATACATTCATATCAGCCATGGCCTAATCAGCTAAAATCCATTTACCATGCGTATATGGACTATATGCAAAGGTCAAAAAGGTGGGATATGGGAGAAAAGTGAGAACATACAGAAACATATTTCTTCTTGCTAAGACCTGTCAAGATAAAAAATTAAATCATAGACATTTGGACCAAATCATGTGAACAACTGAATTTGTAGCAAATTTCAGTTCTATTTTGGTGATCCTCAAATACTATTTTAAAGGTGATATAAAGACCATTCCATGCATTGAGGGAAGAATAAAAATTACCTAGTCCCAGCCTTTCCTGCCTGGTCTCCCCAAATCACTTCGACACTACTTACTTTATATTTAAATTGAAAATCTTATGTGCAAAAATTATCCTTTCAGTTTGCCAACAGAATGTTAAGCCCAGCAGCCTCCCATGCATAACACAAGTGCAGACAATTAAAACCACTGTTCAGACTTGCTGACGAACACATGGTGACAGTGGAGACATCCCACCCAGCAAACCACAGAACAAGCACCAGTGAATTAAAACAACTGTCAAAAGACTTGATCAACAATTTGACCGGGGCAGTGGCACCAACATCAACTTCTAGCATGGAAGACCTCTTTGTGAGACCAGCATTCATTGTTCCCTCAAGAGAATCCCATTCAGCATCCCTGTGGGATGTGTGCTCCCTACCCAGGAGGAAGAGCACCACCTAGTGAAGCTCCAGCAACGTTTCCTGAAGCACCTGCAGCATTCTGGTGGTCTCGGTCATCCCTGATTGATTCACCATATTCACCAGCCAGAGCAATTGTGGTACAGATCACATGAATACGGTGTATTGCAAGTTACAGAATGATGCAATGTTAGTATTTTTCTCTCCTTGTCTCACACTCAGCGTTTTGTCCTTGAACATACTCCATATCCTTTAATACTGCCAAAAGTGACCAAGAATAAACCCCATAGAATGATCTATTGAAATAAACTATTTCACAGGACATAAAGGTAGAATTCCTGTTTGAAGGGGAAGGAAGAAATATAAATCTTCAATATATTAAAAATTAGATTTATACATGTATTATATCAAGATGGTAAGTGAAAGCCCTGAGCTTTGCCCTGCACAACAGCGTGTCCTATTTTCTATCATTTATAGTTGAGAGTTCCTAAACCATGGAATATGGAATTAGAAATGATTGTCAAGTCCATTATCTTGGAATCAAAGTTAGCCCTCAATTTCTGGAGCAAAACAAATGTAAAGCAAAAGAACACCAGAGACAACAAACATGTTGCCTGTGACTTGCGTCACCAGCTGTGCACCACAGTGTCTGTTAAAAGGCTGATGGCATGACAGCTACAGATACATCACAGATAAATACAAATTCAGCTACATAAATAGAATGTTTCCACTGGCTTTTCTTCTGAATATACCTCAAAATGAGATATAAACACTACCTCAATATAAGAACAGGACCTTGTGTTCAGTAAACTGATGAATATGAACGTCAACATCCAAAAATAAGGCTATAGAAGTGGAGTCGATGGTAAAGAGAAAGAAAGATCAGAACTATTTTTTTCCATTCCAAACAAACTTAAGTGCTTCAGGGCACAACTGTCTGTAGCACAGCATATTGCTTAAACTCTGAGAAAGATTTTCCTATAGCAGAGGTACTATTCTTGCAGTACAGATTTTTAAGAAATGAGCACAGATAAAACACTGTATCAGTTATTCATCTTTTTAACAAGCCAAAGATACTTCTCACTTTTGGAAACCAAACCAATGCATTAACTTTACTGGGCATTAGTATGGTTCCTGTACTATGATGGACACTGACACACCCTCCAGGTCACAGGAGACAGAATCTAAGTATTTCAGGCAGGCCATGTGATGACTCCACCATGTCACAGATGTGATTTATGAAAGGGTTCTAAAATCCTTTAGCTCCTAGTGACTTGAATGAGAATTTTTGTTGCTTAGTAACTCTTGAAGAAACTGAGACATTTGAAAACTAGCAATGCTGTGTGCAGCTGTATAGAACTCTTGTTTATAGTATTCTGGTTGTCTAAAACTTCATACCTATAAGTGTAGTATTTTATCTAATGTAGTACTTTGATGAAATTAAGGTACTTTGCACAAAGTAAACAGATCTTCACAGAATTTCACTAAGACTTGTTTAATCATACCACAGACCACCTATTTTGCAGATGACACAGCTAAAACAAATTACTCATGACATACAGAAACTTCAGAATAGCCCTATACAATAGCATTTATTATTCATATGTTAAGTTTTGCATTTGCTACTAAGAAGCCATCCTGTTTCACAACTTTGAACTTATGCCTGCAACACTAAATATGCTAATATCAGGGGGTTTGCAGTACAGCCATAAAATGCTTTGTATTTTCTCCTCCATACAGACAGAAGTATACAACATAAAGAAAATCCTTACTGTAAAACACCTGACTCAAGCTTTTGTAATTTTGAGGGTTATTATTAAGGT
The DNA here is from genome assembly GCF_030490865.1 of Poecile atricapillus. NCBI lineage: Eukaryota > Metazoa > Chordata > Aves > Passeriformes > Paridae > Poecile > Poecile atricapillus. Next base: position 68,155,914 of record NC_081251.1, on the reverse strand, counting down.
TATTATCATTTTTTCTTTTTGATATTGATATTACATCAAATGCAATTGTATGGTTCCTGCTGATATCAAGAGATGCCATGAATCCACATCTGAGGGCAGAATCTAGCTCACAGAAGATTAATTGCAGTTTCTAGTTCAGAGAAGTGTAGGTGTTAAGAAGCACTAATATGTCTTTCAAAAGGCATTCAGTAAACTGCTTATTCATCCTGATATAAAAGGAAATAAGAAAAACTGTAGTTTTCCATCAGAATTAAGGGCGCTTTTAAAAAGCTAATTGAAATATTTCAGTGCAATTCATTTCCATAACATGGAAATCAATGTACAACAGTGTACATATATGAGATATTGTAAAAAAAAATATTTAAATACAAATACTATATATTTTTAGTACAAACGTTTGGTCATCTCTATTCAAATATGAATCAATAATCAATAGGTCTTAGGGCAGCAGGACTCTGCATGGCTGGGAGGATATGTGTATACATACATGTACATTCACATTATACAACCATCTTCATCATCAAGAATAAGTGGAAGAGAAAAAAATTCCTTTGATGTTACAGGGAGCAGTTTTCACTTTCAGCTAGATAATCCTTGTACATCCGAATTGCATTGTGAAGAGATCCTCTGTGCTTGCTACCTCTCTCTCTGTGGCACACTCTCCCTAGAACTTCACACTCCATTAGTCAACAGAATTCAGCACAGGTCAGAGAAAGAAAGCAAACACACAACTCCAGCAGAAGTGACGCAGAAGAGCTAATATACAGCTTCAAAATTCCCATTTTACCCAGTTTCAATAAAAACAGTACATAAATGCCAGGAGAATGATCATTTCACTGCGATGGATAAATTTTCATCCAGATGGTTCTTGGTTTATTTGGCTCTTGATTGAGGTTTTTCAGATTCAAACCAGCACATGTTTGATATGAATACTACATGATAAATTCTTAGAGCCTTCCCCAAAAGGATTTCTTGTTTGAATGACACCATGGATCTGATAGACTTCAGTTTCATTTAACAGCTATTAAGATGTCCTCAATTGAGTAGAAATAGTAGAACTATAAAAATCTTGAAAAATAGGCCTCTTCATTGGAAAAATATGGAGAAAATACACATTACAGTGTCATCTTTCCAGATTTTAGTCATCAGCAATAAACTTTCAGCCAGAAGTATATTTGAGGAAATAACAGTAAGAAGATTTATAAAAACAGTAAGAGAAAGCAAGAGTGATGTCCCTGATTTTTTGATGCCCTGACCACCTTCACAGACAAGGCAGCTTTTCTGAAACTAATCCCATAAAACTCTCTACTCGAAGACACCCTGAGCATTACTAACTGAGAAAGATCCACAGCAGCATCTGAAAAAGGAAGCTTTCAAACACACATAAATACACACACAAGCACAAAACCAGCCCCAAATTTTTGGAGGCCAAATAGTCCAAATGCCATGGTCCCACTCCTGTCAGTTAAGAATTCTGTACAGTATCTAGTAAAAGCTTCCCCTGACAACTGCAACGAGTTTATGAGATGCTCCTATACCTGTTCCTACATCTCTGTTTCTTGGCCAGACTGCTCTCCTGCACTAACCCAGGCTACTCTCATGTGCCAAATGAAATTGAAGTTCCTAATTCTGCTTCTCAGACAATTCAGCACCAAAGTCACCTGTGGCTTCCCAGCCAGCCTCATTCCCACTCCATCTATTCCAGTTACTTTTATAACCAACACATACTTTAATAAGTAGCTCAACCTTTTTTATCTTCAGCTTTTAATTGTAGCTAGTGGCAATCTTTTGCCAAAAGTCAAAATTCTTAGCCTATCCCTTCACCATGTGAAATTGCACCTATACTTTTTCTTCAATGCATCGTCATCTCAAAGTTTCAGCTGAAGACATTTCTCTGAAGTGGTCCATCTCTACAAGTACTAAGCCCACCCTCAAAGTTCTCTTCCCTTATACATTTTGGTAAGGTTCATATTAACACTATTAAAATCCAGATTTTAATAGTGGCAATCAAGACCAAAAAGCCAAAATTCTCAGCAGACCATTTTAGTGTGGAAATTCAGGCAAATTTCTTTCCTTTTAGTAGCTTTTACAAACTGATTAGAAGTGGGTGAAGTGATTCCTACACTGGGTTGAAACTATGCTTCAATTGGTTTCAGATTCCTGAATTGGGAAAATAGCATATTTTAAAAAGTTGTATTTACATGGAAGTATTTTATTGTATTTACCAGCATAGTTCATATCAGCTTTGGTGGGGACCTGTCAAATATTATGATACAATAGAGATTACTATAAAAATTCCTGCAGTCCATGAAGAATGTTTTAAGCCTGAACTGAAAGAAAACAAAACTCCAAAACAAACAATTTCTGCCTCGGTATTGCACGTCACTCTCAATAGCATCATTGTTTCCATAGCTACAAATGTAGACTGCTTCAAAGGAAAGAAGCAGAGAAACTGAAAATGACAATGCACAATCAAAACAGGCACATACATTTTTCAGACGGCACATGTGGGATGGAGAAAGGAATTAACATGGTGGCACAGAATGCTGTGGGGTTTCTGCATTTGACAGTAATGCCAGTGATGCGAGCACGTCAAGCTCAGAAGAATAAACAGCAGTAAACTCACTGCAGTATCACTTGATGTATTTCTACACCTAGTGGAAGGAAGAGGAGAACAGAAAGAATGGAAAATACCAGCAGGAATCACCAGAACAGGGCAAGTGCCCCTCTTGGTGATCTAGCCACCTGCAGTCTTGGACACATGCTTTTTTAATCAAGTTTCCTTGGAATTTTCAATCATTCTGTGTAGTTGCGAAGACAATAAAATCATTTATATTGCATTTATCACAAATGATGACAAAATTTAGATACATTCTACACCTAGTACTAACCATTACCATTCCAGGAGAGGATACAGCAAAGTGAATCTGCACAGAAGATAGATACAAAACATGAGGGTGAGAGCATACAGGAAAACAAAAGGCACTACACAGCATCTAGCAACTATTCTGTCCATCTCTATTAAGTTCCTGCTCCCTAAATTTCCCTGTGGAAAAGCTTACTTCACTATCAACCAGCTACTCCAGGACTACAACTTCCTTATAATCATTAGACAAGAAGGTAAATTCTTTTCTTCCTACAGCAGGAATTCACAAGGTTCACAAATGTAGACCCTTCCCTATCAATTGTATAATGATGAGTGTTGAAATAACACCAAGACCATCAACCAGATTCACACCAGCGCCACTGTTCTTTTCAGAAGAAACAGCATAATCTAAAGGTATAATATAATTTAATAAATAATTTTTTAAAAAATATTTATAAACACATTAAGAATAACCACACCAAAAAACCCCAAACAAACAAACAAACAAAAAACCAACCCCACACTACTTATGTCTAGTACCTTAGAGCACCCTGACTTTTCCAATGTAGTGACAAACAAGATGCCTTCATAGAATGTCATGGCATATTCAGAAACGTGTAGTATCAGAGCGATTCTTCCCTTCTCAAAGTGAGTGACAGCACTTAGAAAGACCCACCTAAAATGTCATTCCTTAGTTTCACAGGCTGTAAGGAACACAGTTATCCATGATATTTTCTTCCAACAATCCTTTCAGGGATTTCAGTTGATAAAGGCCACATGAGAACACAGCATTATCTCAGTCTACACTGGAAGTCATCTCTGGTGGTAGCAGAGATGGAGAATGGTTATTAGAAGATGGTGTCACTGTTTCCTCAGATGTTGTCCCAGCATGGCTACTGCTCATTCACAACAACATTGGAAAGTATCATGCTTTGGAGGCGTGATTTCTATGAAGAATATCAGAGCATGATAAACTAAGGAGTTTGAGATTACAAATTCTTGTAATCTTGTAATTTGATTACAAGCTCTTGTTATACATGAGCACTGACATATGTGACCTTCCACCATTGTCACAGAAACAGAACAAACACCTCATTATCTTTATTAGAACCCTGAAAGCCCCACTGTCAGTGATTTTAATCAGACTTGGCAAAATCTATTTTAATACTTGGGCAGTGAGAAAGGTAGAGAGCCAAAATCTCAGCCACAAGAATATTACCTTTCAGACAAGGATAATCTTATTGCTGCAAAATAAAGTTATCAGCTCTCCAATGAAGCTAGTTCAGGCAGCAGTACAATAACAAGTTTGCAAATCAGAACTCCTAATAGTTGCAGCATATGTTTGACTGAAAAAAGTAAGCAAAGCACAGACCAGAAAGATAAAGTAAGGTTTAGCAAGACCAGCAGTAGGTCTGAAATAGAAGTTTCTAACAGGAAACTCTTATTCTTTTAATTGTGTACAGAAATTTAAAATTTAAAAGGCAGGTTAGTCTCTGAAACTTAGAAAAATGTCAGTATGGGCCTTCTACTACACTACTACATCTCAAGTTTCTTCCCTAAGACCAAGCTTGCAGCAGCAAGTCAGTGTTGCCAAAATATGAGATTTCTGTGTGAGCAATTTGTGATGTTAAAATGCTATGGATTTCAGTCTCTTACCTCTTTTAATTGCTGACTGGAATGGACTCTGTTAGAGAAGAAATGAAAAGAGGGGGTTTATATTTTTCATATTTGCCTCAGGCTACCAGCAGAAAAATTCAGGACTTTTTCTAAGGTATGTCAGTGCCAATGATGTGTCACATGTCACTACTTTATAATTAGGCTGATAGACAAAAAGAATAATGCAGCTGACATTCTATTAAAATAAAAATTATTCCCCAAGGCATAAAAACACTGACACAAGCATCTTAAAAGGCAGAGTAAAAATTATACAGGGAACTATTTATCTGTGCTGCTGTCTTTTCCAGATTCAAGTAAGTAATTCTTAGTTATGTGTGTATTGAATATTGAATTATCCTATGCTGATTTTTTTAAAAAATTCTTTTTTGAAAGCAAAATGTATTGAGACCCTTTTTAGCTAGGAATAAAAGCTGCTATGAGAATAAGAGAGTATCTACACTCTGTATTACTTGAGATTACAATTTGATTATCAATTATTCAGATTTTCAATTTCAAAATGTTTCAATTTTTCAAATAATCATCTAATCAAAAAACAAATATTTTTTTTAAAAAATAGAAAGCCAGCCCTTTTCTGTCAAGCGTTTGAAACAATTAAGCCTTAAAAACCAAATTTGCAAACACTAGGACTTCATTCTGTATAGAAATTTTTATAAAATGCTCCTGACAGAATCAGGCAATACAAGGCTGTAACTCTGAACATGTAGTTGAGAACATACTTAGTTCAGATTATGTCTGGAAGTTTGACATACTAGCAGAATTACCAGATTACAAAACTGTGGTTTATAGCCAAAATAACAGCCTTCACAGCACAGCAAAATTTTTATTCTTCATCAATGTAAGTAAAAGATGTCCCATCTATTCTTTGCAGGTGATGTGTGCTTTTCCGTCTGTTGATTATAAACTACTGTAAGAAAGCATTTCCACCTTTGTCCATCTCAGCAACATTATTCAAAGGTAAGACTTCAAATTCAGTTCAACTGAACCCAGCCAGAAGCATTTTTTCTTTTCCCAAAAACTGTTAATACTTTTCCAGTTGGCCAAAAGAGCCCTTCATGAAGCTGTCAGACCTAGTTCTTTGCTCATACAGTGCTTTCATTCCCAACACAATGACAGACAGAGAGAGAAATATTGTGTTTTCAAATGTATTACAAGGAATCCTGTGATTCAGTTGCTCCTATTAAAGAATTATACTCAGAGACGATATACTCTAAAGTGAAATGATTTCCACTTGACTATCTTCCTCTTATATTCCAGACCCAGAATTCAGAACATGTTTGTTTGCCCCAATATCCTATTTCAAGAAAAGGCAGATGACTTCTTGAAAAGTTATATATTATTTTGTTGCTTATTCCTTGAGTACTGCTGAAGGAAGGGTTACTTAGTTTTCTCTCTGCACTCAAATACAATGTGCATAATCTGAAATTATCTTTATTTCACTGTGCTATAAAAATAAGTAGAAGAAAAAAAAATAGGGCAGGTAATGCTGTAGAAGGTCAGTATTTTTCAAAGTTTAATATTCAGAGCACCACTTGTTTAGTGACAGCAAGGGAAGGACCACTGCTGCACTGAAGGACACAAATTCATATTATCCCTTTACAGATGTATTGCAGAGAACAAAAGAGGTGTTTGACGTCTTGATTTGCTGAACATACATCTAAGTGGTGTGTCCTGTTCCCTCTCCTCATTTTCAAATCTCCTGTGCATCACCACAACTCTCATAACTTCCCTCAGCTGCTCCATTCAACCTGGACGCTGCTCAGAGGTGATGCGACCCAGAGGCAATGATAAATTTTTGGCATGAGGTCATACTAAATACCATATGTCACAAATTTTACCACTAATTTTACCAAACACATCAAAGGAAGAGAGAAACAGGTTCTCCGTACTGTCCCTCTGTGTACTAAATAAGCTGAGAAAAGACCTTTTTGCCAGCATTGAAGTAAATGGCAAATGTGGAAAGAGTCTGTTTAGAAAGTCCAAAAGCCTACAACAAACACAAGATTTGATATACTGCTTTTCATATATGCAGCATATTTTCACGTATGAAATCGCCTTTTGAAACACACTTGTGGTGTTTATGGCAAGGTGATCTTGCATTTTTCTAGATGTACATTTGTAGAAGGATAACTGCAGTTAGGTTCCTAAATTCATTCACTTATGTAAAAGAAACCTAATTTCACAAAATAGCAAATACAACAAACTAAGTGAAATCAGCAACATATCTGAAAAAAGGAAGAGAAAAAAGCATGTATCAAACTTCAATCTGAGACTAATTTTTAATTTCTGGGAAAAGCACACTTACCACAGTTACAGTTTATACTTCAGTTCACCTCAAAGACTAAACTGAGTATATATCAGATGCTTTCTATTACAGTTAACTTGTAAGGCAAAAAGTCAATGCCTCTAACAAAGTAAAGTATTGATTTTTTTCTCCACCTGATAAAAGCAACCACAAACAAGTTAAGAAGCACTGTGTTCTAAGAATAAACAAGCAGTTGCATAATTACTTATTTCAGTTTGCAACAGCAAAATTATTTTTTCTCCATTATTATTAGAATTTATGTTGTTACTTTTTCATAAATGCAATTCAGGCTTTTTTAAAAAAGCATATAAGGGCATCTCAAAATCTCCAAGCATTTACTCTCACTTAAATTTAAGCATAATCACAAAATAAGCCTCACTATTAAAGTTCAATACCTGAAAATTTTGTGTATTGATGTTGTTAGAATAACTACACTAGAAATCTTCCCAGAGAAAAATTTTAAAGTGTATTTTTTGGGGGGGTTTTTGACTTTTTGTGACAACTGCAGATAAGTGAGATCTTTAATAAGTTTTTCCCCTCATATGAAATAATTTAATGGTTCCAACTTCTCTGCACTATACAGAAATACTGTATTGTACAGTTGATGTCTAGCTTTAATACATATTAATTCATTTTATGAATAAACTTTAAAAGTGAACACTTGACCTCAAAACATGGTCCAGTCTCTGGCACATCACCACCATCACAGATGATATGTATCAATACAGAAAGTGACTGAAATACATCAAGTATCTCAAATTGAAAAGCAGCTGCTTCTGAACAAGATGCAAAGTTGACACGTGCAGATTTTACCATTTCAAACAACAGATACATTCAAGAAACTGGGAGAGAAACAACAAAAATAATGGCTTCACTTGCCAGGCAAAAGAGTCCAGGACTTCACCTCCCACAGCTTCTGAAAAATACAAAGGCTTACCTTTCTGTACACCAGCATGTTTGGGGATTCATCAGCCACCCCATTGCTGCTTTGCCCATAATTATTTCCTTGTGCCATGTCCCTCAAAATTGATCCGCTTTTGGATGTTGCACTGTAAAAGGTAAAAGTGGTTTCAATAGGGCATCGCCTCAGCTCTCCTTGCTTCCCTGATGATTAATGAACCTGACTTTCTACCAACATGTTATCAAGATCAGTGTATGCTCATACTCCAACAGATATTTACATTGAAGCCAAGCTGCTAATTCACCGTTTACTGTCATTACTCTCTTTTGCCGGTAAATAATGGATGTGACGTGTTGATCTAATTTAAACGTTAATGAATTGCCAGTCGGAGCAGCTCCCTGACACACCACTAACCACCGCATCACAGACACCTCCTCACAAAGCGCTTCTTCCTCCTCTGCACGGGCTGCACCAAGGGACGCTCTGCACCTTCCAGGCCAGTTTAGGGGGCACTGACTGACTGATGTGAATTCAGCAATGCCCTCCACTCGCAGCTCGGGTCGTAGCAACTTTCACAACATTCAAACGCACAAAAAGCAAGCTAGACGCTTTGAACCTCCCTGTAATTCAACAGCACATCTGCGCTCGTACATACACCGGGGCAGGAGAGCAGATGACGAGGGAAAATGAAGAAACAAGCCAGAACACTGTTCCGGTTGCTTTCACCTACTTTCATCGCACTTTACCGCCAAACACCGGCTCCCTGCCAGCCCCGTCTCCTCCCCGCCCTCCCCCGGGTCACACGGGAGCTGCACTAAGCAAGAGCTCGGATCATGCCGTAGCTCCGGCTTTGCACGCAGGTGTAAGAATGCGCTCCATCTACAGACCACACCGGCGGATGCGGAGAGCCCGGAGAGCCGCCGAGCCCTACTCCAAGCACTAACCTCCCGAGCCCTCCCCAACCCCGAGACCCCTCTTTTCGGGCTTGGCTGCCCCCCGTCCGCCCGCGCTGCCCCCGCACCGCTCGCCGGGGCTGCGCGGCTCCGGTGCCAAAGGCCGGGCGGAGCGGCTCTCCGGCGGGCAGCCCGGCGCGGACCCCGCAGCTCCAGCACCGCGGACAGCGGCGGCGCCGCCCGGGGGCCCGGCGGGAGCGGGGCCTCGGCCCCGGCGCGGGAGGCGCGGGGCGGGGGCGCGGAGGGCTGCGGAGCCCGCCCGCTCGGTTACCTCCTGGGCCAAGGTCACTGCGCGCTGGCCGCGGCTCCTCGCCTGCTCCTGCTGCTCCTGGCGCGCCCCGCGCGGTGGGTGTCAGCCGGCAGCGGGCGGAGGGACGCGGCGATCGCTCATCACACACACGCACACACACGCACTGCGGGCGGAGGCGCTGCTGCCGCTGCCGCCGCCGAGGCTGCGGCTCTCCCGTGCTCTGCCGGAGCGGCGGCGGCTCAGCTCAGCTCCCTCCCCGCAATGGAGCGGCCGTCACGTGGGGGACGGGCACGTCAAAGGTGCTACCGCTGCCGCCGCTCCGCCACACAGCAGCAGCCTTCCTCCTCCTCCTCCTCCTCCTTCCTTCCTTCTCCTCCTCTTCCTCGGCGCTCTCGGCTCCCTCACCGAAAACAGCCGCCAAGAAACTGCAGCTGCCAGCAGATCTGGCAGCAGCCCCCGTAAATGAGATTAGGCATCACTGGAGGGCTGGGCAGGAAGAGAATGTGGGCTAATGGGATAGGGAGGGAAAGGGGGAGTTGTTGGGGAAACTGTGTCGCCTCCTTCATAATTCTTTAACGACAGCAACAGAGAATCTGCCTCTTCCTCTGTCTTATGCTGGACACCTCATGTATTTTCTTCAGTGAAAACTAAGGAGAGCCTGTGCTCTGTTGGCACTGCGGACTTTTCTGAGCAGTAGAACAGAGAACAGAGAGTGAATCTGTTTCAGGCAGACAGGAAGAAACCCTAAGGACACCTCAAGACACCCTCGGGACTGTTTTGCTATGTCCTAGGCAACTGCCTAATTTGTGAAGGCCTCGCAATGGTTACAATAAAAGAAAAAGATCAGATCTGTCAGTCTCACTTCCCCATCTCATGCAAAACAGAATACTTTTGCAATACCACTTTTGCAAAGGGGTTGAAATTCCCAGAACTCAACATCCACAAGAACACGGGATATTTAAGTGCTTAAGCATTGGTATATTTCCATTTAAAAACGTCTTTTCTGGCAACAGTAGCTCTTATTACAAGAGTGATCTTGCAAAAGAATCCTCTACTGCACACTGCACCTTGTGGAGTGTGTGCTGGTAAATCATGCAATTCAAGCAGAGAGGTTTCCATGCATTCTGGGTCACCTTCACCCTTACTTGTTCTACCTTTCTCACATCTCAGAGAGTCTCAAACCAACATGATCCTGCAACAAGTTTGTTATTATCATCTACTGCAACTACTTCTAACTACTCTTCCAAACTTTGCAGATGCCTTGAGATACTTTAACTTGAGACACTTCAACTCTGACTTTAACAGAGGATGTGGTAAGTTAGCTCAGGCAACGATAGGAAATCACAGCGGCCACAGCAAAATGAAGGAAAAAGGACAGAACTGATCTGGACTTCTTGGAGAGCTGAGGAAAGGAAGATGTAAGTTGGATAATGGTCCTAGAATGAACACCAGAGTAAAGAAAGATGTTCTTCATCAAAAATAGGAACATTTTTTGGAGACAGAAGTTGTAAAAGGTGAAACGATGCTGTAAAGACCATCAACTCTATTCAGTGAGATATATTGGCAGAAAAGGAGCTCTGTAGCACACAGACATTGTGTGTCTCAGCTTTGATAGAGGAGAATAATTTAGCATGTCACAAGGATAAAGACTGTGAAAACAAATGGTGTAGAAAAGAGAAGACTCCAGAGTTTTGAGGTGGAAGAGACCAAGGGAAAGAATTCAACAGCACAAGCATAATGTGAAGAAGTATCAATGTTGAAAGTAGTTGGCAGAGGAATTTATTAAACCAAATATTAAACAAAGAACTAAGATCCGTTTCCCACTAAAATTCATTCGACATACAATAGCATCTCGGTGAGGCTAATAAAGTCAGAATCAAAATATTAATCTTCCAAAAGATGCTCTGATTCAGCCCAGTCCACTGATGAGAAATGGGAACCAGAAATAAAGAACTCGGTCTATAATTTCCCTAGCTTTCATAAAGACATCTCAGATGAGCAGCACTGCAGTGTTCAGAGCTCAATGATTCGACTTTGTTAAGTCTGACAGGTGCACTAGAAGACAAGGGAAATGTCTCCCAAGGTCTGCTAAGAACACAAGTGACACCCTTTTGGTTGTATGGCATCAAAATAAACTCAAAATCTTATTTATCAGACTGGTGTTTAAATTGCTTTTTCAGAGTAAAAATGGGAACTGCACAAAATATAATTTGAGTAAAATTTTACCCTTAAAGAGGGATAAGAGGAAAATCCTCAAAAATATTGGTAAGATATATATTCTTTCCACTTGTTCTGCCAGCCATTTAACATAATCATTGTATTAAAGGGCATAAAAATCAAACATTAGCAAGTTTCCAATGAGATCAAGTATTTGCTTTCCTACCCTGCCTCATTTTGTTGTAAGGGACAAAAAACCCCACATAAAATGAAACTGTTTTGTACTACAATTGGACTATCTACATAAAGTTACTTAAAAGCTGATTTCAAACTACCTACTTTCTATAAGGTATTCTGAAAATAGATTTTGGTAGCAGTTATGTGTCTTTAGAAAGCTCCACAACAAAGCTGACTAATTTAGGCAGCAGCATTTTCCAAGCTTTTATTTTCTGAGAATTTCCTTAAAATTAAAAGCAGAAGAATCCCCAACTGAGTTAGATTTTGGCTATGCAGCCTCCAGCCTTGCCTTTGCTTTAACTTTGTTTTAACTATTCTAATTATTTTACAAGTAAAATACAATATTCTATACTAATAGGCAAGGTTTATGTATTTTTTTTCAAAAATAATCAAATGTTAATAACATAAATGCAGTTCTAAAGCAGAGCAATTACTTGGGCACACAGAAGTTAATGGATATTTCTCGAATAACACCAAAAGGAACTGTATTCCACATAATTTTAAAATCTTGTCCTCAGAGCCAGAGGAATACCTTAAATAGCTCAATGATGTATGTCACAACTACAGACCTGCTACACTGAGGCACATCAAAATTTTTTCACCAGCATGTCCACTGTCTAAATGAAGTATAATTCTAAACCCTAATGGGGTTAGACAGAAGAGAAGACCAGAAACAACCCAACAGAATTTCATTTTTACCATCACTTTGTGGTGAGACACCCTTGGCTGGACTACTTCCATAAATGCAAATAAAAAGAAAATAATTTATTTCAAAAAATATGTAACAGGATAGTCTCATTTTATGGTACGTGGTGTGTTTGTTCAATAGCCTACAAAAGACTTTAATTTATAAATTACTTACACATCTTTCCCATGTTGAAAGTCATCACTTATCTCATATACAACCAGCATTAGCTTCCCCAGAAAGCATGGTCTGCCAGAAGAGGAATGGCCTTTTCAAAATGCAAGGCAAAACTACTCATTAATAAAACAAAGATGATGGGGAGAGGCTGCCAAGGGGCAGCTTTATCTAACAAGGCAATAAAGTACACATGGGTGAGCAAGGTGGTGACTACATATCTGTGTTCAGCTTTCCCTGTCAGTACAACTCAAGTATTCCAATAACATCACATACACGTGGCATTTTTAAGTAAAAATATTATGTCAGGATGTGTGCAACAATCTATCTGGATATTATGAGAAATTCTGCTGGCCAATGCTGTAGCATTATGTCAGTACACCACCTATATCCATCAATTTGTCTTGTCTTATGCCTGGACTAAATGTTCCTTGGAGTGAAGACATGTTGTGCAAGCTCTTAGCACAGCATGATCTTGTTCTATGACCAAGTTTTTTAAAGCTTTAGAGCATTATAAACAACCACGTTCAATTTTACTAAAATAATGTAAACATTCTAACTAGGCTCTAAACACTGACGTGAGTTAATGCTGTGTTACCCTAAAGTATAAGGCACAGATTTTTTTTCACTCACTGGTTAAGCACAATCTGTCTACTTTAACTGAATTCATATATTTATGACCCTACCAAATCACAAGTGTTTCACTGCCAGGCTCTGAACAGGTACCTAGTTATTCTGGGCCCAGTCTTTGGCCTTTTTGATGAGATCTGAACACCTGCTCCTTCAGGAGTTAATTGCAATCAATCTGTTTAATGTGGGTCTCCAAATGTCATCGTGATGATTACAGGTTACAATATATATTTTCTAGAACTGAACCCAGGAGTGACTTAGAAACTTCACCACTTTGTTCATGGCACTTTTTTATGCTCCAGGAATTTGGCTTGTCACTCAACTTACAACCCTATTGAAACATTAATTACCTTTGTCAATTTATGATGCTGATAATCAAAGCTATTTGTATTCTGTCAAATACAAGGGAAGTAGTTAAAAAACAACAAAAGATATTTTGAGAACATAAAAGATGGAGGTAATTAAAAAGAAATCTGGATTTTAAAAAAAGAATTCTGATCTGATAGGAAAAAAAATTAGCCATGGAAAGATATAATTTCACAGGAATGAAAAATCATTAGAAATAAGGAAAGTCCGTATTTCCATATTTTTTTAAGAGATAGATAGATAGATAGATAGATAGATAGATAGATAGATAGATAGATAGATAGATAGATAGATAGATAGATAGATAGACATCCCCACAGAGAACACGGTAGAATTTGAATATATTTGAAACCTTAATGAAACAAATTTTATCCTTTACTGTTATTGCAACAGAAAATCCATAGTTACATAGAATGTTTTATCAATATAGTGGGGCATCAAAGCTATCCATGGAAATTCAACAGGTTCTCCAGACAAAGCAGAACAACCTCAAGCAGCTCCACTGCAGTCCTGACAATTTATCCAGTTCTAACTTTACCCAGAAGAGGGCAGGCTTTCTCAGGCAAAGAGAGCGAGGCTCCGATAGCTGACACACTACTAGGATTTATTTTTTCCACCTAAAAGAGTTACCACAACTGGCTATACGTTATTACGTATTACCATAATTTCATCAAACAGTGAGAGTGTTTATAGAAATGAAACCTCACACCACGTTTCTTTAAAACTGCCTGGAAGACACGTGATTAATAAGCCCTGATCTTACAATAAGTTACAAGCTGGAGAAATCAATCAAGCATGAAGGGATAGAAATCTGCGGGGAAAAAAAAATAATAAAAAAAAGGAGTCTCAGTCAAATTTGGATCTCATCATAATAACAGCCTTGACTCAAGCATGGTTCTTAATCCTGATTTCCCAACTTCCAAAATAGCTCTTGGGGATGTTTTCCATTTTGTGTAAAAAAATTATTATTGAGAGAGAACAAACCCTGAGTTCACAAAACAGGACATTTTGTTTCTGCTTCAGATAAAATAATTAAAATAAGGGTGTGTTGCTCCCAGCATGTCTTATCACTTGGTATTTAGAACGTTTTCCCAAGAGGCAAAGATGAACAGTTTGTAGGTTAATATCTGCATCTTCAGATGGCACATACTTCACATAGGAGTGTCCAATTATTGAGCAACTTCATACAAAGGAAGGAAAGAAAACACAGTGATGGTGGTTTTGTAAATATAGCTACAATGCTTTTAGCCCGCGCTGTTTGCTTAAGTCAATCTGACAGTAGGCTCAGGTTAAAAATAATACCCATAGTATTTTTATTTGTGACTAAACCAACAAAAAAATGCCAACAAACTGAGGAACAGGCTCTTCCCCTTCATTCCTCAATAAAATCTCTCATGCAGGCCTGATTCATAGGACAGTACTTGCTCAGATCAAAATAGAATAAGCCACCTATTAAGGATTAGTTAGAAAGACATTGATTTAGAATATTTTGGCATGAAAGGACCAGAGAAAGGAGGACTCAGAAGCCCTATAAAGGGAGGGAGGAAAGAGCACCATGTATGAGAATGCCATGGTTACAGACCAGAACAGATTAATTGTCAAAAGACCTCCTAACAGAATTAACAGGAAACACTGAGAACTAGCTGAAGGAATAATTTGTGTGGCAAAGAACCAAGCTGATAAATAAGAATAATGCAGCAAAAGAAAGAAAGGAGAAAACAAAATCCAGAAACCCTCACACTGGTCACAGTTAGCAGAGGGTAGTTCTTGCAAGCTGTTGAAGTAGTTTTGGGGGTAGATATCTTGAAGGTGTTCATAAGGGGAGATGAGGGAGCAACTGAGAAATTTTGAAAAGTAAAAGTTGCCCCTTATTGTATCTCATCTCATCCTCTACACATAGAGACAGAATTTCTAGAAACTCCTATTAAATAGGTAAATGCCAAACATACAGAATAATGGCTGACTTCTGCAGGTTTTTGTCAGTTCTGACAGGTGTTTTCTCTTACTGAGAAACAATTTTTCTACAACATACTTTTTTAGACTGCAAGAAAAGCTTACACATACCACAAAAATAATAAAAACAGTGGCAGCTATCAAGTCAGGAAATAGCTTCAAATGTTAGCAGCATGCCATCACTGGTAGCCTGCAAGTACCAAACTTGCCTATGCAAGCTACTACTGAAATTGCCCACTTTGCTCATTCCCTCCAGCAATCAGAGCTGATGTGACTTAATCTCATTAATTCACTGAGCTGAATGCACTGGAGAAAAAGAGAGCTCAGCAGTTTAACAGGCTTCGTTCATCATTTTTCTTTCCTTCCCCTACCTTTCAGTTTGAAGTTCCGTCTATCATTCATGAATTCCCTGCCTCATATCCACAGACAATAGAATATAACAGCTTTCTTCCCCCAATGTTGCCTTGTTTTTCTAAAGGTTTAAATCAGCCAAAATCAATTTGCTGACTGTGCATCACAAACTGAACCAATCTACATCCATTTAAATCCAAGTACACACAATAAATATAGTCATTCTCTCACAGGAAATGAATGGAGTTTTCATTCTTTTAAACTCTACATAGCATTCAGGCTAAAAGAAGAGCTTTATTTTTTAAACCATATTCTCCAGAAACACAAAGGACTAAAAATTACAAAAAGGAAATAAGCAGGTGTGTAGGATAGCCAAACAGTCCCATTAAAAAAAAAAAATTAAAAATTTTAAAAAAATTAAAAAAAAAAAAAAAGAAGTAGTAGAACCACAAAATAGGGATGTGGGTTTGTGGGTTTGCTGGGGTTTTTTCAAACCACAGTATAAACCCAAGTCCTCCCCAGAATCCACTCCTTACCACAAAGATTGTTTTCCTTCAGCCTACAAGATTATAACAAACATTCAACTTCTACCCATTTTCTTCAATATTAAAGGAAACCTCCTTAAATTCCGGAGTATAGATGTATAGTTCCAAACAGTTGGCTGGGAAAACAAATTATATTTACTTTTAGAAAAGCACCAAACTCTTGGCTGTATTATCTAAAATCATAACAACCTATTTATTACTGAAAAACAGTATATCTAAATTAGATATATATTTAGTAGTTCAAAGTAGTCAGTCAGAATAGCTTAGATAGCCAAGAAAAGTCTCACAAAAACTCTGTGTCATAATACTTGCCTCAGCTTTCAATATTTGAGAGTCAGTGAGTAAAAAATGCATTTTTACTAAACTATAATATAATATAATGCCACTTCCTTGCAAGCAAGGAAATCAAAGTAGCCCTTGACCTTATAGCCTGAAATACACAGGCAGTGAGGAAAAACAACAAGGAAATTAAAAGATGTCAGACATGTAGGAAAAGAAATCTTATTCTGTGTACTCTCTTTCCAAAATGTCTGAATTTCACTGCTGTGCACAGTATCCCTCTCTAGTTAAAAAACTGCTTAACACAAGGATACATGCATTCAGTTTTGCCACTAGGTTTTACTTCAAGAAGCAGACACTGAAGTCTGATGAGGTATGTGACAGATAAAATGCTTAGCATGAAAGAATTACTTTCCCCCCCAACACAGCAATGGTTTAAACTTTATTTTTTGCAGGAGAAGAGAGACAGACAGGAGCGTGAAAATAATCTGGTACTAAAGAAAGCAGAGCTTCACTGTGCTAGATTTGGAACTGAAATTTTGTGCAAGGCCTATCAGCTGTCCAGCATGATATTGTTACAGTATAAAGGCTTGTCTTGTATACGAGGAAACAAAGATATTTAGGCATGGATTGATATTTAGACTATGGATAACAGAAGAGAGAGAGAGAGAGAGAGAGAGAGAGAGAGAGAGAGAGAGAGAGAGAGAGGAAGAAAGAGAGAGAGAGAGAGGAAGAAAGAGAGAGAGAGAGAGAGAGAGAGAGAGAGAGAGAGAGAGAGAGGAAAATTAATAAAGAGGTCATAACATTGAATGCATGAAGGTAGCATTAATACATCCAGACTGAAAAATGATCCACAGTGGGGAAGGACAGTACTACTTATTTAATAAGGAAGCAGAGTGAAATCAGATTTCACTATCTCAATGACTGTATGCCAAATGAAACTTATGCAGCTTCTGGTGGTAAAGTAAGAGAATGGACTAAGATGAAAGAGAGGAAATAATGAAGACAATTCAGAAAGCAAGCATTGATCCCACTTTCTCTGAAAACTGGTTAGATTTTCAGGATAAATTAATGAAATAAAAATTAAAACTAAATCCAAGAATACTGAAAAAAAAAATAACACTATAGAAACGAAGAATGCACCTGGCTATTCACCTCAACAAAGAAAAGAAAATGAAGATAAAGACTCAGGGAGTTATAGGAAACCAAAATACTTGGAGATTGGACAAAAAAGAAAACAAAGAGCAATATAGGTACAGAGCAGATGAATCCACTGTTACTGGACAAAGACAACCAATCTTTGAATTGATAACTCATCATTTGATCAGTTATCAATCAATTGATCAATTGATAATTGATCTATTTCCTGACTGCAAATAGGAAGGGAACAAGTTCTGAGCAACATTCTGATGGGGAAGAGCATGGCTTTTTATCTAGGAATAAGTTTAGCTAGCAAGGAACAAAACTGGCTGCAAAATATGAAAAGCTAATTTACTAGTCTAAGCCAAAAGAGATTTCAGGGAGTTCTCTAAAGGCAGAAAAGCCACAATAGGGTGGCTAAAACCCTAAGTATATGGCTTTCATGTGTCAGAGGGAACTGAAATTTACAGACACAAACTCTAAGCACTGTTCATAGTTCTTTCACACTCCCTCTCTTATACAGCATCTTGTCACCTGACAGTGCTACAGGACGGTAATGCAAAGGTTCTACCCTGTGAATTTGACCTCACAATACTATTTGTTCTACATTCATCAGTCTGGATATGTAGTGTCTGTAATAGATGTCATTTTATGTCATTATAATGCACTTATGTCTAGCATAAAATCATCACAGAAAATGGTTTCATATTTGATAGCGGAAGAATAAACAGAAGTGAAATCTGGCATCAGCTCAGTTCACCTCAGACCAAAAGCTCACCAAGCAAAAAGCAGCAACCACGATATTTCCTCTGGCGTACCGTAGACATTCTGGGGGCCAAAGATTAGGTCCACAGACTCAGCCACAGCTCTTCCCAGTTGAGTTCATGTTTCCTTTCTGAGTAGTTTTGAGATTATTCCTATGGCCATATTCCCATTTCAGTTCTCATCATTGGAAATATTTTTCATTCTCCTAAAACATCAAAATTTGCAAACATGTAAGAGGAAGGACCTTGAAATACGGAACCAACCCTACAATTTGGACAGATAATACCTTGCAAAGCAACAATCACTTTCAACAATCACTTTGACAGCAAGTTTCATCAGACATGAAACTCACATCCAGGAAGCAAACAGAAGATATAAAAATGTAAGTACACACACCAACCTAACCACATTTTTTAGCCAACCAAATAACATTTTGGTCTGGAGAAGCATGTTCCAGTATACTGTTACTGATGTTCTAAATATTGTAACAGTGCTTTGCCAGTCACAACAGAGCTATTGATTGTCCTTCCCAACCTCATTCCCAAGGCTACATAATATCCCAATAATTTGTACGCAGGCATCTATGACAATGGAAAGTCAGTATTTTTTAATTAGAGTAGGAAGAGAATAAAGTCATGAACTCAAATGATGATTAACAGTAACATGAAAATGTTTCAATTCTAAATATCACCAGGTAATAATGGCACCATCAAAGGGTACACGTGCTGCATCCAATTCCATCCTCTTCACTCTGGCCTCTCTCAATTTTACTACCTAGCAGTTGAGCAATGGTACCTGGGTAACCTCTCCATGCCAGCAATTCAGAGGGAAATGAACAGGACAGAAGTCACACTTCCTCCTCCTCCTACAGAGTGCTGATTCTTGACTCCTGCAGTCTGCAGAAAAGCAAGGAATTGCTACTCTACAGTTACTAGGGCAATGGATGCAAAGAGGAGAGTGATTTGAAGCAATGACTGCATGTCTAAGCAGCCAAACTTACACTGCAGTTTTCATTCTGGGACAAAAATCCCCTAAGAGTAACTCCTACAACTCCAGAGAAATGAGATGCTTTATTCAGCTTTTGCTACCAACTGTAACAGAGGCATCCTCACCTCACAGGCCCTTCCTTCCTCCTCAAATCACTATTGAAAAAAAAAAAAAGAAAATGCTATCATAGTTTTTACTGATACCAAATATTCATTGCTTCATCCATGGGCACAAGGAGGTGAGGAGTTTTGCTTTTTCAACATACTAAATTTTCTGCAATATCTCAAGATCCTTCTTTGCCCTGATCTCTTGACAAAAAATACATTATTCTCACAGTGGAAGCCAAGTAGCTCTAAAACCTGTTAAAAGCAGCCTAGCAGAAATCATCTCTAGGAAACAAAAAAAGCATCAAAATTAAGAGGCAAGAAATCAGGTTTGACCTTCAAAAGTTCTAATCGGTCATTAAAAAGGTTGTATCTCTTCCTTTAAAAATAAGTAATCACTTAAACAAATGCAACACTGATGTCTGAGCTAAATAAGGCACCCCTACCAACAAAGAAACTTGTCCATATGGTAAAGTTCAACTGGCTCCATTTAACATTGATAAAATATTTTTGAAGATTTTCTTGGAACAGTATCTAAAATATTACAATTAAATGTGTGAAGCAGCAAAAAAGGGAATTGAAAAATGAGTTTTCTAGGGCATCAAAAGTGGGACACAATGCATGATTAATTTTTTTTCAGATCTTTAACTTTTCAAAAATATGTTTAATTAAAAGAAACATATTTTCATTACTCATGCAGTTTAACATTGCTCAGGTCACCAAATGCTTTGTGATTTATAATAATTAACAGTTTTAACTTACACTGAAAATTAAATTAGATGACTTGGAAAAAAAATCAAGAATCTTCACCTCTCATTTTGTAAGCAAACATTATTTACTGTATCCACCTTTAGGTACCAATTTATATTGCTCTTACTACCTATACCAGTGGGATGTAATACAAAGGTTTGGGTCCAGGGTCTTGTTTGGCTGCCTTTTGTTGTAAACAAAAAATTTCACTTTCTGCAAATTGCCAGATACTATGATAAAAATACCTCTTTCAGGAAGGCAAAATGGGAAAGAATTCCTTTCTATTTGCTCTGCTTTACAGCAATTAAGTTATATCCAGGACAAGCAGATAAACTGTATAATCTTCCCAAATTATTTCTCAAAGAGATGGGAAAAAAATTGAAAGTGTGATTATCAGAGAAACGTCTCCATTACAGACCATTGGAGGGCTCTAACCCCCAGTTATGCTGCTGGCAGCACAAACCAGTTATGGGTTGCTGAGAAACTACCTTCTTCCTTTCCCGTGTTGTTTCCCTAGTTAAGAATACACTGACTTCACAAAGCGAGTGCTAACTGACCTGAAAAGCTCATTTCTTGTGTAGGGAACTCGAAGTCCAACTTGCTCATTGGGGCCTGAATTTCACCCTTCAGCTACACTGCTGAGATTGAGTGGTTGCTGCTGAGAGAGCAGACATACCCTTTTTCTTCCTCTGTCCAGTTTTTTATTTTTTACTTGAAATTTTTTTATTATTTTTTTAATATAATTTTTAATACTTTCTGTATTGGCTTTCTGACTTTCCAGGCTACCAATGCAGGCAGGAGCTCAGGAGTACTCAGAGTATGTGCACAGGGCTCCAAGCAAGGCACACATTCCCAAAGTGCAGAAAAATCCAGAAGTGTTTCTCAGGACAGCCACAGCTTCCCAATTTGAACAACAGGACCCCCATAGGTGAGGACAGGCCTAGCAATTCCACAGCTTTCAAAATCCCATTTCATGGCAATTACCTGAGAAACCACAGCTCCCTGAGGTAGAGTAAGGAAAGGAGCTTTGGTCTCCAGACCCTGTGGAAACCCACCTGAGAAGGCTCCTTTGAAACCTCATTCCAGCAGCATCCTAAGGACCCAGTGAGCTTGCTTCTGACACATAACACAACAGAGACACTTAATATGAATACAAGAGACATCTATGGGACAGAAAAGTGCAATTGCACCAGATCACAAATGGGAGCAGGTCATTTAAAACGTGTTACTTCGGCAAACAGCACTAAGACAGCCACCCTGTCACAGGGAGCAAAATAAAACTGAGAAATTTGCAGGTACGAAGCAAGCAGATGAACAATAAGAGACAAAATTAGGGCCATGAATTTAAAGGCAAGAGACAATAGTACAAAACCTTTCTGACCCATAGTAAGTCAAGTACAGTGATATAAGAAACAGAATAAAAGAACATAAAAAGGATTTTATCATCAAAGAGAGAGGTGGGAACACAGTAAGAGAAAGAAAAAACATTTTTAGCATGCAGACAGGCACTTCTCCCTAAAGACATTCACCTTTCAAAAAAGCTATGTGTGGTATACCTAGGATCATAGCAGTATGTTTCGCTTGAGGGAAAGAGACTAGAAATAATGGCTTGTAAAAGACCCAAAATACAGGAAAACCTGTGCAATTTCAAGCAGAAGATGGATTATTTTGGAAGGAAAAAATTGCATTTGCTTTGTATTTTGAGACACTAAGCATGTAAGGCAAGGACTTTCATACATTCCACAAATTATGTAGACCTGGATTTTCTGTAGGCTTTTAGGAAAATACTGTTTCTACTGGAAAATAACATTAGTTTTCCAAAAATCAGTGTTCAATACAAACCCTATCTTAGGATTTGTGAGCCCTGTTTCAATATAAGGAGAGTGTTTAGGGAAAGGATGCTTGGTATTTTAATCTAACAAATACCTTCATCGTTTAATTCTGGATTTAAGTAAGATTGAAAGGCAGATCCTGATATTTTGACTAAATTCAAGTCTACTTTGTGGGGAAAACTAGGCTAAGGAATCAGCTACTTCCTGTTACTTCTGAACAATGATCAGTACTTGACTCTCAGTGCTAAGCAAAGGTGATTTTATACATACAGCTGTTTTTCAAGTTGTTTCAGCAACTTCAGGCAAGATTTCCCGAATTTCCAGAGGTTTCTGGGTTCAAAACCTACAGACAGCACTCCATTCTCTACTTGCAGATGGTTTACCTTTTATGTATAAAACAAAAATTAAATTCTAGATTTATTTTTAAAAATACAGACATTATTGTTCTTGGAGAACTCATTTTAGCCACATTTGTTATCTACAATAATTGCATACTGCTACAGACTCAAGTTAACAGCCATCTCCTCCAAGATACTTCTGTTTCTCCCACTACTTCAATTACTGAAAATAATTCCAATTCTTTACATAATTGCTTCCTTTAAGACCTCTGTCCTATCACCAAGTCCTTGTCTTACTTGGCCATAGAACTGAATTTCTATAGGAAATGAAATAGGCTACTCTCCATTCCCTTCCTTTTGGGAGGTGTAGCATTACAGTTTGCATCCATATGGCTAATCTGTACTCCCTCAAAACAAAGGGGGTTTCTTCCTTATTACAAATGGTCACTACTCCATGATATCCATCACAAGGTATTCTCAGAAAAAAAAAAAAAAAAGCAATTGCCTTTGGTGAAAATTGCACCAGGAAATTCACTGAATACGGAATCAAGGGGCAGTGCTGAAACACAATCCCTAGCCCTTCTAAGTTTCCTAAGAGAGACAGTCTTAAGGCCCAAACTGGTTCTTTCTTCCCTCACCCATCCATATTCCAGTTAGTGCACAAGAAGAAATACTATTGCATCATATGGACTGCCAAACAACTGGCTGGTAGAGTTATAATCAAGGTCTTTTTAAAAAGACTGCACACTCAAATTTTTCTGATAGTGATATCATATTTGTAATGGTACAGTGCAAAAGTAATGAAGTTAGGGTAACAGCTTCTTTATTCATCACAGTTACTGTAAGTATTAGAATTATCTTCAGACTATCACATTAAAGATGCACTAAAGATGTGTGACTCCTTCCCACTCCTTCAAAAAAGATGGGAGGGGAGGGAGGGAGAAAGAAACTGAACTAGTACAGCTTGTGAAAATAACACATCTAATACTGAAAAAAATCACAAAGGCAAGGGCTACACCCTTAAAATAACCTTTTCAGTTTAATACAGATATTCTTCCTCATTTCCAAATTTAAGCAGGTATCCCTCCTACCGATTTTATGACAAATGCTGTCATGTTGAGCAGTCCTTGGCTCTCTAGAAATGTACATGCTCACTGTCTTCTAAAAATAGTTCTTGGTTGTTCTTGCTGCAAGAATTATTTGTTTCAGACTGTAATTTCTCCTTCCCATTAACCAAGGCTCAGTTCTGTTTTGGATGAATTTTAATGTGTGAGCAAACCTCCTGACTTATACAGTATGATGTAATTGTGCTGACACGATTCACTTGCTAAGCTAAAATATGCAATGAATAAGAATGAATAAGCAAGTATATACAAAAAGCTGGCCATATCATCAAGTCATCCATTAAAGCTGTCTAGCACTTCTCTTAAAAGTGTTGAAATTGCTTAGAAATCTACCAAAAACTGCTGGACTAAATTTATGCCCACAAAAGGTGTTGGTCATAGCCTGAATTTTCCTGAAGAGTTCAAGAAGATGGTGAAGGCTGCAGTGATTGGGCATTTCCTTGTCCTTGCTGTTTTGGACTGTTATCAACCAAGATGGTGGTTAGAGATCCTACATTTTCAACCACTATTCTTTAGGGAGGATTAAATTGTGTATTTCATATTAAGGTTCTACAAGAAAAAGAGAGGAATAGATTTGGATGAAGAGCAAAGAAGAATTTTTCTCCTGGAAAGGCCACCTCAAAAACTCAAGGAGAAAGCAATACTGGTTCTACCAAAAGGACATGAACTGAGAATATGAGGCAGTAGATACTGGAACACGGAAAGAAGTGAGAGCTGGTGTGTAGGCAGAGAGACAGATTGTACAGGAATCTGAAGGAGGACAGATACTGCTTTACACTGCTGAGTAATCCTGGAGTCATTTGTCCACAAAGGTAACTTTCTCAGCTGTACAATCAATTTAGGCATATGGACAAATTATGAGAAGTCTAAGAACAAGGAAGATTGAGGGGTGATTTTTATGTGCTTGGAATTTCTGGACTGAAGAACCAAACTCATCAACCTGTTGCTGATTCCCACTCCTCTTCTAGGGTATTTAGGTGAAAGATAATATCTCACGTTTCCCAGCAAGCTCTCAGCTCACAAGCTGAAGAGGACAGGAAATGAAAAAAAAATGTAATCTAAGAAAATAAACAGAACTATTTACCTGAAGAAGAAATACTTCCTCAAAACAAAAGGTAAAGTCTAAAGACTGTCTTTCCTCTTTGAACAGGAAGAGCTGCTGTTTTATATAACACATATCACTGAAGCAGAAATTTAAGACTTAAAAAAGTCTTAGAGCTACTTATATGGACAATCAAATCATATCAGATAGACATTGCTGTGAATTAGTAACAAATTATTTACTAATTAGCATTTCATCTCTTCTATATATATTCAGAATTGGCCACATGGAAAAAAATACTGATTGGGACTATGGGAGAAAAATTATGGGGTTTTATGTGTGGATTGGCAGTCTGAACTAGAATAGCATAAACTTTATTACTACACAAACCAACGCTTTTTCCTCCTTAAGTACAACCTTTAAGTGCAGGCCCTTCAGATGGCAAAAATTTGTAACAGAATGTAATAGTATATTAACCCTGTGTTAATATCTATTTTTCCCCCCTTTTAAATCTTCATTTTTACTTATTATAAAGGAGTAAATTTAGCTGATTACATTATCTCATATTTTCACACCTAATGTTTACTGTAAGAATATATGAAAGACACAAAGAAGCAAAGTATTTTTCTTGTCTATCTTCCTCTGTAAATCCTTTTGGCAGACTCACCTGCTGCAGGTCTCTGGGGGTATCTACTTCTTTCCATTCATCACAGAGGAAAGGTAGAGAGCTAGCATAGGCTGGACACTGAACTTTCAGACTGCAAAGACTCTGTAACATAACCTGAGGTTACTTCATTTCAGTTCCATATATACAAGAGTTTCTAACACCTTCCTAAAGCAAAAAACATACTGAAAGTCACTCAGTTCTTAAATCCTCCTAATGTCAACTAGTACCACTCTGCACTGTTGACTTGAATACCACTGCAGAACATACACACACACAAAAACTTGATACACTGCATTTTCTCATTCAAAGAAAATAATAGGAGAATTACCGGTGATTGTGTTTTGTGATAATGAACCAAAGTCTGGGTTTAGTGTTTCTTCACTCATACATATTCAAACTTTTAAACATAGGTTGAAAGAATGAAGGCTTAAGTTTACATGGGAATAGACTTAGGTAGTTAATGAAATTCAATACTTCATAAGAATCTTTGTTATGAATTAATTTCTAAAAGGTAGTAAGTCAAGCCTGTAATGCCTTAGAGTTAACCCTTCCATATTCCCTTCCCTATTGCTATTAATCTTTAATTCAGTACACCTAAAAAAAGATTCATCTAGACGCTTGGGGAACAGAAGCTGGAGACAGTATTCAGTGACACTCAAATCAAACTGACTGTCACGTGGAGTGGTTAATGCCAAGCCAAAGTCTTTTCATGAGAACTTGAAAAAAAAAACCAAAAACAAAGTAGGACTTCTAATTTTACTAATTTTTTTCATCTTCTCTCCAGTTATTTTCTTTGAAACAATGCAAACTAGCAACTGTCTGCCAAGTTTAATTGGACTACCTTCAATTTTACGAGCCTCTGCATTTAAGCAAAAAGCAATACGGAAAAAATGAGTAATTCTTGTCATAATTGTTCATTGGACTGCCAGAGACTTACAGCAGCTACATCACCTTTCTGGGTATCACCATATGCTGATATGCAATAAAAGATAAAATATGATGTACCTAGGGTAAATTTTAAAGATATATATATATCAATGCAATCAGAACTCATTGGGAAGACTGATAATCAAGAGCCTTGAACTGTTGCACACTTGTGTTTCCTAGACATTAACGTTTTTTCTCCTTCCCTCATGTACAGCAATATATTTGCTTTTAGAAAACAAGGAACTCTTCAGAGCACCATTATTGGCTGTACTTTCATCGTACAATAGGAGCATGCTCCACTGTATAAGTAAATATTATCTCAAAGTAAACACCTCACACAAATGTACTGACTCTGACTTCTACTTTACTATTTGTTCCAAGCATGCAGGCCCGTTTGCTGCCACCTCTACAAGGATTATGCTGCAATCAAAGCCAGATATCACTTTCCACCCCTAACCTGCCAGTAAACTTCTTCACATCCAAAAAATCAAATGTGGACAAGAATGCTACAGAAAGCAAACCTATCACATGAATATCTCATGTTTGACTTAGTTCATATTTGGCTTAATTTTTATTTATTTCAAGAAACAGAATGTGTTTCTGTTCTGAACTTAATTTCCCATTTTATAGGAAATGGCTTATTCTGCCACCTTCTCCACTGTTTTTTAGTAACCCCAAAAGCAGCATCCTGAAGACCAAGCAAGAAGACACATAACGATCTGCTCCTGAGGCTATTACAGATGCTACTGGAAGCACATTCCCACTTCCATACATAGTGTGATGGTTTTTCTTAAATAACCTGACAAATCCATATGGTATCTGATCCTCTTGATACCACTGTCACTAGAATGAAACATGCACCTGGAAAATACTTGACTTCACCAGCACCACCACCTGCAGGAAGCTTTTCTTAGTAGTTGTGTTTCTTATCTACCTCTCTCATCAGAATAATGGTGTCTACAGCAAGGGCAGATATCCCAGGCCTACAAAAGGCAGGAAGGAAATGAACCTGTACCATTACAGTTAGACCTGGCCTTAAGTGTCTTTTCCAACTAAATGTTCTGTGATTACACCATCTCTGCCATGTCAACTGTGAGTCTTCTGAGCAGAGTAGAAGCATGCTGAAAGCACTCTAGGTTCCTGTTTACCCACTGGCTTCCCAACTCCCAGACTGATGGCAATATCTGAAGTTTTTTGAATATCTCCACAGAAGTCAAAGTTTTGGTGACATGGTTTTGTTCAAGCCACAGAAAATGCAGGAAAGATTACAACACAAGTAGGTTTTTCCTGGTCTGAAGACTATCCAAGAAAATTTGCTTTGTTTTCTCCCCTCTCCAAATAGAGTGTCAGAAAATTTATTTTCTTTTAAAAACAGACCTCCAAAATTGGAGAGTCATGGCAAGAGACTCTAAAGATCCACAAAATGAAATTGTCAAATTACTCTGGTAATAAAACGTTTTATACCATTTGTTTCATTAGTGTTCATTTGTAAGTTTTTAGGGTTGGAGAAACAGCACAGAGCATGTGTTAATATTTGCCTAAAAATTAAAACAAACAACCTAGGTTAGAATTACCTATTAGAACTTTCCCCACTTTATGTGAGAACTTTCTTAGTTTTATTTTTAAATCCATTCAAACAAAAATGTGTGATGCCCCTTTGATTACTATGGTCACATAAAAAGCCACAACCATGACAAATCTGTGAGGTGCAAGGAAAAACATGCAACATTTTAGACTTAGGCTCAGAGATAAAATCCCATTATGAACTTCCTTAGTTTTTAAGAATTCTCCACGGAATCAGGTGGATATGTTCATTTATTTCAAATGGAAAATATACACCAAGTTTGGCACTAGGACATCAAAGAATATGGGAAACTCAAATCTCAACATATTATCTCTTTCTGCTCGAGATACTCTGACTTCATTGAAGTCTGAACTCTGAAATTCAGAGGAAACTCAAAAGGCACACTGAATAAATGAATCTTTCTGGTGCTGATGGTGCTAAGGGAGTGATGTAGCAATATTCCCTTGTGCAAGTTCTGTTCCATTCTTTCCTATATAATTCTATAAATAGCCTGACTCTTAGAAAGAAAAACTGTGTTTATATATCAACTCAATCAAAACAATACAGAACAAAACAAAAAAAATATTTTCTAGTCATTTTGTACAAAGAACTGTTCCATCTTTTAAAAATTCTAATGATTTTAATAAGAATTAAAACCTGACGGAGGAGTCTCCTGAAGAAGCCCACAGGTTCACTAATGCAAAAGTTTAATTTTTCAACTGTCTGTGGATAATCCTAGCTAAAAATTACTACAGCAGGATTTTTACTGGAAGGAGAAAATGTATCTTTTCATCTAATTTTCAAGAATAACACAGTTATCCCAGAAAGTAAGATTTATTGCAAGTAATTTATGCATTCTGTAGAAGCATGACATACAGTTCAACATAAGTTTATTTTGCATGATTTCAGTCTTGATTGTTCAAGGAACTCCGAGAATTTTTATCACCCTAAAATAGCATGGCTTCTTGGTAAGTATCAAGTTCTGACTAATCTTTTTACAGAAAAAATTATCTTGCAATTTTCACCAATACACAGTAATGGAAATAAGGAAAAACTACAGTTACTTTTTATTGCATTGGTATTCAACCCAACATACATCTTACCCAGGAAATATTTTCATACTATATTTTCATACTATATTTAAATCAACTCTTTGAAAGATTCATCAGATAAATCTGAGATACAGTTGTCCTCTTTCTCTCAAAACACACCCTCTCCTAATCTTCTACTATACACCATCAAAGCAGGATCTACTCTGACACAGGATAACCACCAGTTGAATCTCTACCTAAATATATGCAAAAATTATGTCAGCAGACTCAAATTCTGGTGACAACCTGTCAAACTCAGCAATGTGGCAGTCAGCAAGGACAAATATTGAAATTCAACAGTAACCAGAATGAAGAAAGACAAGCAATACTGAAATGAGTGGCATGTCTGTTGCCAGTTGCACAGCAGATATAGAACACTATGTATGAATTGTCCCAAGTCTGCAAACGTGGCTTACCTACGTCCTCTTCCTTGGTTTTTCCCTCCTATGATAGGAGTTCTGCCACTGAAATCACAAGTGCTCACACCAATGGAGTCTAACTCCAACTTCTGACTCAGGTGCAGCGGACCTGCAGAGCACAAGGGGCCAGACAACATTCCTGAGCCTATGTGTGAAGCAAAGCATCTCCAACACACCAAATGGGGAAAAAACTCACAAACAGATTGATGGCACAGCTGTCACTTTGAATCAGCAGGGAATGAATAAGCTCTGAAGTCTGAGTTAAGAGACACATGTACATAAGGCTAGGGGACAGTATCGTTCTATATTCTAAGGGGCTGAAAGAAGAAGGGACAGAACTGTGACTGCCAAAGACAGCACCAAAGACAGGATGAACTTTGCTACCAGGTAATTATACTCTGCAGAAGCACCAGCACCTGGCATCATTAACACAGCAAGAGGCAGAGCTCAGACAGACAGTGCATAAGCAACTGATCCAGCCAAGTAACTGCCAGAGATTGAATGAAGAGCAGCTAAATACTTAGGAGATAAAAAACCCTAGGTACTGGGAGGAAAAATGGTGAATTTCCACAGACAGCTAGTGAAGGATACATCCTGTACAGCTAAGTCTCTAGGACATCCCTCTTTAGTTTATGATTTTGCAGTGCAAAGTACAATGGCATCTTAACCACAATGCAGACTACAGCAGGATAGTGAAAAAGGAATAATAAGGTAGAATTATTATTCAGGGACACTTTTCAAGATGATCTCTCTGACAAGATATCAAAAAGAGGAAAGCAATGACATTAAAAAGACACACCCTCATTTTCCTATAAATGCACTTAAAAGGGTTTAGAAAAATTGGGTAGTCTTTCCTAAAAAATATTTAGAATACCACACCATCCCCTAGAAAATAGTGAAGAGGGAAAGTTTATCAATAGTAAGAGTTCAAAAGATATTTAAATGGTTATTTAACCAGTTGTAAATCATTCATGAGAGAAGACAGGGAAGCCCTTTATTAGTTAAGGCCAAGAGCACCAAAACCAGCTAAAAGAATGTTTTCTTCCCTTTCCAGAGGGAGTATTTGAAGCTTAACATAAAAGAGAAGAACTGGATTTTTCAAAACTTTTGGAGGATGCAGAAACACAGATAATCTTCGTTCTCATTCTTCCATACATGCTGTATGCCTGCTAGCAGTACCAGCCATTACTCAGAGCATTCTTTTGTGAGAAAAGCTAACGTGTTTTTTTGGTTTTGGTTTTGTTTTTTAATCCAGACATCTATTTAGGTAGATAGATCCTAACACACTTGTAAACAAAAGGCAAAATCAGCTTTGGGTAGACCAGAGGACTACTCATGTCTCTACAGACTAGAGCTCCCCAGCTGCTCCTCTCCTGCAGGATATTCCTTCATTCCACCCAAGGGAGATGGTGCAGGTGGGGTATTCCTCCTTCTAGACAGCCCCAGTCAAGAATAAGAAACTAAACAATAGCAAGCTATTCCCTCCTCTCTTTCAGCACTCCCACAGGAGGAGTCCCAGGGTCTCTATAAACACCCACGCATGCCGTAGCTTCTCAAAAACAACATCTCTGGAGCCCTCTTGAGCACATCCAGCCCTAGAAGCTGAGCTCTGCCTTTTCTAACAGCTGCTTCTAAACTACTGCACAGCCACTGCTGGAAAACTAGTCAGGCTGAACCATATTATTGAGAAGTAAAAGAAACAATAATCCAAAAGTCATCCACTTTTATTTACATTTATTGTCCAATACAGGGCTTACAGGTCTGAATATCTCATAGCATACTGCTTCAGTCTTCTCTCTGTGTGACCAGCGAAGGCATTCTGTCAGCACAAATAAAGCAGGTGGTAGGACAGCAATCCCTTGTCCAAGCATGTGGGATTTCCCCAATGAAAATGAAAATCATCCAAAGGGCAGAATGTGTTCTCACTGATCACTGCACTCACTTTCAACTATATCCCTATCCCTGTTCAACTATCTTCCCTCTCTTTTCATTGTGACTGGATCAAAATGCCATCAAGAAATGAGAAAGTTAAAAGACCTTTTCTTTATGATTTTCAATGTTTGCACCTGGTATTCAAAGTACATGCAACACTGTCATCAGAATTACAGTCAGAAAAAACAGATGTTTATTGTGAGAAGGAAAGGCCGTGCTTCATAAGCCATTTTTTGATCATGAAGTATAAAAGAAATTAGCTTCTCTGATCAACTGATCAGTTTTGACCATGAAGCCAAAAGCAGGAAACTGCATCATTGATTTTATTGCGTGAATTTATAAACCTTTTAGTGCTATATAAAATAACTGCTCCATCTGTGCTAAAGACTTGGAACTCATGTTTCTATCTATTGTAAATAAAGCACCTTAGAAATCCATCTGATGCACAATAGCATAGGAAACTGAGGTGATGAGAATAGTACCCAGTGTTCCTATCAGCCAATTCTGCAAAATTTAGTTTGAGACTTTATCTGTAATTAGTTACTTGTTCTCATCTCAGTGAGTAACTGCAAACACAACACAGTCTGAGAACAGCAAAGTTATGTTTTTTTCTTTTCCCATTCCAAAGAATTGGAAAAAAAATTCTGTGGTTATAAAAAAATAAGTGGTTATAAACTAAAAATGCACAAAAAGTTTCCCTCACACATTCAAAAGCTTGCAGGAAGTGATGCTTAACACAATTAGATTTAGCCTTTGACAGGTGTCTTCTGGAGGTGTCACTGGGTTCTGCACAATGGTCAGAAACCAGTAGTCTGGTGCCAGGAACCCTCAGTCTCCTAAACCCATAATTTGTCATTTGGCTCCAGTTTCTCTTTTGCCTAGGTTCATCAATTCTCTCTCTGCATTCTTTTATTAGCAGAAGTGAATAGGAAAAAAACTTAAAAGTAAAGGAAATTCAACACAATCCTTGGTTGTATGCTCCCACTTCTGTAGTCCACTGGGCTGTCTGTACCGTTAACTAAAGCTATAGAAACATACAGGGGGGAAAGTGCTTTGTTTTGGTATTGCAAGTCAGGCAGTGAGAGTTGGGCACTGTCCATCTTAGATGCAGCCAACTCCTGTTTGCCATATCACACCTCAGATTCACCACAGCCTTACAGCAAACACAGGCCATATTTTTGCAATTTCCCCCTAGGCCAGCATCGTACTTCAGTGGACTTCCCACCACATGTGGTTTCTCAGACATAATATTTTCTTTTCTTTCTAACAGTAAATTTAACAGGTTTCCTACAGACTAATTTTTATCCAGTACTGATTTTCCCTGAAGGGCTAGAATTTTACCTAATACACTGACATACAATCAGCATAACCACTGCAAGTAGAACTCTGCCAACACCACTTGAAAGCATACTGTGCAAAATCATAATGTGGTGAAAAAAAGAATTCCTTTACAGCTCCAATCACATTCTCCAGATAGCCACATTTATAGCACAATTTGCGAATAAGGGTATAGATTTACCAGGCAGTTTTAAGAAAACACATTAACAGAAAAAGCTTAAAGGAGAGTGGTGGCCTTTTATTTATAATGGTGATTTTCTTCTGTAAAGAGTTCTAATGTGTTTTTCAGCTGATTTTTGCAAACCCTCATGGATTACTTGGTCCAGTACTAAAGCAGAAATGAACACTTCCTTATATAATTATATTTCTCTTTTGCTAATAATATCTAAAATTCAACACACTGCAAATATATGAAAGGCATCAATCCTATCTGAAAAACCAATTTATTTTATCAAGCCCGAAATATCTAAGAAAAGTGTTAGTCCCTTTTTCTACAGAATTTCATGCGCTGCAAGAAACAGATTGTACTTATCATATTATCAAAAACTTACTGTCAGTTTACAAATATATTAGGCAGGAGTATTTCTCATGTAAGGAAACATTCTGAGTTCAAAACTCCAGAGAGTTAAAAGGGAACTCTAATACATTACAACACAGCTCTCTCTCCTTTCAGAAGTCTGAAGACCAAATACCAGCTATTGTCCAATGTCTTCCTTACTTGTTTAAATAATCAACTTTCCTACCACCTTTTATACATATAGACTTGTGCCACTCCATACATACAGTATGACAACTTACAGAAAAACATACAAGCCTTGTGATTAATTTTTTCTCATAACAACAAAATCTAAAAATATAGCTAGCCATTAACAATTAGATTATGAGAGGAGACTTTCATGAGAAATGCTTCACCCTGAAAGTTCTGTAGAATGACCTAAAATACAGCATATGGAAGCATCCTCCAACTGCCTTCCTCCTATGAAGCCTTTTACTGCTCCTTTTTGTAGGAGACCCTTTCTGGGGACGGTCTGAGACACGGCAAAGACCTCTATAATCGAGTTAGGTGTTAGAAGTTTATTTCAGGGCGCGGGATAGAGAGAGAGAGAGAGAAGGAGCCTGCTATGAGCCAGCAGATAGAGCTCAAAGCAGGCTCAGAGAGAACAATACAAAAGACAGTAAAATATGAATACATGAGTTCAAGACTTAAGATTGCTAAGAAAGAGAGTAACAGAACAGAAGTGAGAGAGCCGGGGAAAAAAGAGAGAGAGTAGCAAGAGAGAGACCAAGAGAGGTGTAGTAAGAGAGTAGCAAGAGAGACCAAGAGAGCCGAGAGAGCTAAGAGAACCAAGAGAGCAAACTCGCTTTTACAATTACTTATATAACCTATACCTTTGAATATTCTATTCCTTTACTAACCAATCTTTCTAAGTATACTAATACAGTAACATTTGTGTGCAACCTATAGAAATCGCTATTTTTGCATATTTTTAGTTATCTCAGGGTCCTTCAGACCTTTCCTTATAAGGCTAGGAAGAGGGGTCGCAGCTTGGTTTTATTGCAGGAAAGAATGTGTTCTGGCATACCAGCCAGGTTTCTTTGAATTATTCAAACCGTGCTTTCATTTGTATTTCTTCCTTAGCCTTTCTGGCTAAAGAGTCATATTTATAATTTCTTTCTAATTCTACCTTCCCAACACCTTTTTCCATAATTTTTCAGATATTCCAGCTTGTCTAGCCCCCTAGGCCACCTGAATCTTAGTTTCTCACTACCTGTTCCTTCTTTCGTTGCACTGCTACCAGTCATAACACCTCCCTTATGTAACTTCAACAGAATCTCATCTTCCAATTGTCAGCCTTCACTAGACTCTATTCTCCTCAAAATTCTCTGCTTTAACCTGTTATTCCCTCCAATATTTAGCCCTAGTGTACCCATTGGATCTATGTTTCAGCCATATGCTCACCTTTGTTGATGGCAGTAGCCTCAGCTCAACCTTTATCAAAACGTAACTCTACACCTTAGTGTGGACAGTAAACCCCTGAAAGGCAAGAACCTGACCAAATGCAAGGATTGCCCCCGGCTGAGCAGGAACCAGCATGGCACTGTCTCCTTCACTCCAGCTGCCACCCTCCAGCAGTACCTTGATTTTCAGATGGTTAAAACTTCCATTAGGCTTTAAAACACTTGGCACAAGGCCATAACAAGGAGTTCATTGTCCTTTCGATGCTACCACTGCTGTGTGAATCCTAAGTAGAGGCAGTTCAAATGAGATAGTTCATGGAACATATGTCCTGGTGCTGCTCAAGTAGGCTCCATCACAGAAGGTCAAGCGAGAAGCTAATGTTTGAATTCAGGTTTATAATTCCCCATCACAAGTAGGCAATAGGAGCACATTGAGAAGTCACCTCCGTTTTTAAGATGGACCATCTTTGAGACCACGTAGACAAAATGCCTGGCAGGTAGTGAGATAAAACCTTTATGCCCATGTGAATAAGCAGGTATGTATATATATCCTATTTATGTTATGGCAACTCCACACTTTTCCTCATGCTGTTTGTACCTTCATGTGCACTGGAATCAATCAGCTTCAGTACCAGCAGTTCTTAGTTTTTATCTCCCAGCATTTTCTAAAAGTGGCTCCTGGTGACTTACATAAATAAAAGCAGCTTTTTACAGGAGCAGATTTATAACTTTAATAAGACTGCCCTCCTTCCTGCATTAAAGTCTACAGTACATGACAAATCACGTTAAGCAAGCTGGTATCAAATCTGAAGCCAAATGTATTTTTGAGCCAAATCTTAATTCTCTGAAGAGCTTCAAGCATATTTTGAAGATGTTAAATTATTGATAAGGAAAATCAATTCTTTTTCCAGTTCAAGCAATGTCATACAGTCACAGTATGTGCAATAGCCAAGGCAGATTTTCTGTTGTTTTTTTTTACTTTATGACCCTTTCAAATTAAATTGCCTACTTTTTTCCTCTTTAGAATCCAGGTAAAAAGTCACTACTGACAGCTTAACAACTTCTGTTTGCTTCAGATAAGAATAAAAGATTTGTCTGGAAACAGACTGTCAGAAACAGTCAAGAAAACCAGCATACTCCTAAGTTTATTTATTAAACTCTTATTGTTCCACCATTATCATTAAACCTGGACACTTCAGCAAATAAACTGCAATATGTTCTGATCTGATCATGCACAGCTTCCTCAAAGGGTCTGAAATAATAAAACATGTTCCATCCAGGAAGGCAACAAAACAGCAAACAATCCTGGAAAAAAAGTTGGCAGACAGCAAGAATAGCTCTTTGCAAACCTTTCCAAATTAAAAAATTAGTAGTACCTACATATATACTTAGTTATTTCAGTTCCAGTGATTTTACTCAATATCTGTCTCCTAGCTTTTCGAGAGAAAATTTTGAGCACAACAGTGGATATGGTGATGGAAGCATTTTTTAAAGTAGCCCAACCATTATAGTGCAAGATACAAAATGTTACCAATCTTTCCTGTTCTGAAGTAGAACAGCAGTAGTGAGTAAGCAATTATTTACCAAGGATCAACAACCACTCTCATTCCCTTTCCCAAAAACATCCTAACAATCCGTTTTAAGACCTAATGATATCATAAATAGAGATTTTATATTGAAGATATCCAGTTTAGTAAAAAATAGGCAAGTATCTGACAGAGGAAAAACTGACTCTCCAGGTTAGTTACTATGCTTCTCCCACTGGATCCCTCAGATTATACCCCAATGTACTGCTATACACAGA
This sequence comes from Poecile atricapillus, assembly GCF_030490865.1. Classification (NCBI taxonomy): domain Eukaryota; kingdom Metazoa; phylum Chordata; class Aves; order Passeriformes; family Paridae; genus Poecile; species Poecile atricapillus. Next base: position 68,119,805 of record NC_081251.1, on the reverse strand, counting down.
ACAACAGCCTTAACAGATAAAAATTAATAGCTGTGTGCACACAAACAAAAATATCTTTTGTCCCCTGAATATCCTACCAGTTAGGCCACCATCCAAGATGCCTCTGCCAAGAGCAAAAAATCTGTTCCCAGTTCTTAGACAAGTGCCCCAGAACTGAGAAAAAGCAGATTATTTTCTGTAAGTGATGTGAGCCAGCAACGCTACAGCGCCCAAAATGTTCCCAAATGACACCATTTAGCAAAAAGAGTGCGGCTGCAATTAACTACTAAACAAGCAAATGCATATTTTTGATGACTAAAGCATCTCTAAGAAAATCCCTTCTAAGTTCTAATATGAAACACGCGATAGTGATAAACGCCTGTTTTTCAATCAGCCACAATTCAAATGTACGATGGCAAATATCCAGACAGGAAAACTATCTGAAAAACATACAAAATGGCCCTCAAAATAGAGTGGAATGAATTCCTTTGTTGTAAGTAACTCTCTTTAAGCTCCGATTTTCACTACACTGTTTCTGCTCTAATTAAATGAGAAATCTGCTGTGGCAGGAAGCTCACCTAAGTGCTCTAGAGCGAGCTCACACGTCTAGGCAAAACACAGCCACTTGCGGAGGGTAAATAACAGATGTTGTTTTTCCTTCTCCTCCTTACTTAACTACTACTGCACCTGCCGCTTCTCTGCCCGCGGAGCCCCACAGCTCCCGGCAGGGTTCGGGAGCAATGGGCAGCGGCCACTCCAGCGGCAGCGCGGCTGCTGTCCCGCAGCCCCTCCCCGTACACCGGCGCCCGTGCCCTGCCAAGCTCCCGGCCCGTAGCAGAGGCGCCGCCGCCCATCGCCCCTCAGGGCCGCGCCCTCACAGCGCCCCGGGCCCGGGCCCTCCCCGCGCGGGGCCGGAGAGCGCGCGGGGCCGGAGAGCGCGCGGGGCCGGGCACGGCTGCGGTGCGCAGGCGCGGGGCCGCCTCTTCGCCGCGCACACCGGCGGAAGCCGCAGTGAGCGCGGCCGCCCGCGCCCCCTCCTCGCCGGTAGCGCCCGAGCCCCGCGTGTCCCTGCTCCCGCATTCCCCCGCATTCCCGCCACCCCGCGCGGAAAGGATGGCGGGGGTGGGCGCGGCCCTGCTGGCGGGGCTGCTGGGGAGGCTGGCGCTGGTGTTGTACGGGCTGCACCAGGACCGCGCCATGCGGGTGCGATACACCGACGTCGACTACCGGGTGTTCACGGACGCGGCGCGGCTGGTGACCGAAGGGCGCTCGCCCTACCGGCGGGCCACGTACCGCTACACGCCGCTCCTGGCCTGGCTCCTGACGCCCAACGTGTTCCTCGCCGAGGCCTTCGGGAAGCTGCTCTTCGTGGCCGGGGACTTGGCGGTTGCCGTCGTGGCCTACCGGGCCCTGCGGCTCCGGGGGACCCCCGCCGGCCGCGCCTGTGGCTGCTGCGCCGCCGCCTGGCTCCTCAACCCCCTGCCCATGGCCGTGTCCAGCCGGGGCAACGCGGAGGCGCTGGTGGCGCTGCTGGTGCTCGCCACCCTGTACTGGGTGGAGGCGGGCAGCGTGGGCAAGGCCGCCGTGTGCTACGGGCTGGCCGTGCACATGAAAATCTATCCCCTGAGCTACGCGCTGCCCATAGCGCTCCGCCTGAGCACCGGGCCGGGCCGCGGGCAAGGGGCGCTACTGCGTGCGCGGGGTGACCAGACGGCGAAGGTCACGGTTATGGCGCGCCTCTGGCACCTCTTTGGAAAGCTGCCGAACCGCGACGTGCTACTCTTTGGAACAGTTGCCGGATCAGTGCTGGCTGCCTTGACTGTGGCATTTTATCGTCTCTACGGCTGGGAGTTTTTGGAGCATGCCTACCTCTATCACCTGACTAGGAGGGATATCCGTCATAACTTCTCTCCCTATTTCTACATGTTGTACTTGACAGCAGAGAGCAAATGGAGTTTTGCCCTTGGGCTCGCAGCTTTCCTGCCCCAGCTGCTTTTGCTCGTGGTGGTGTCCATAGCGTTCTACAGAGACCTCGCCTTCAGTTGTTTCTTACACACCGCTATTTTTGTGACTTTTAACAAAGTATGCACATCCCAGTACTTTGTCTGGTATCTCTGCCTTTTGCCCCTCGTAATGCCTAGCATTAAGATGTCCTGGCGTCGGGGCATGCTGCTTCTTTTTCTGTGGTTCATCGGACAAGGACTGTGGCTTACTCCTGCATACTTTTTGGAGTTCAAAGGATATAACACTTTCTTATTTATATGGTTGGCAGGCTTGCTTTTTCTTTTAATTAATAGCCTCATAATTGTTCAGATTATTTCACATTATCAAAAAGAAGCACAAGTGGCAAAAAAACTGAAACAACGGTAATAAATTTTTAATAAGTAAAAATTATTACCAATAAATAACAATATTTAATATTGTTAGAATTTAATAATAATTACCAACATCTAGAAACAGCCCTACTGTTCCTGACAAGGCATCAGGTATCACCAGTACTTCATTTAACAAAAGTGTAAGTAAGTTGTACTTAAGGCACATTGTGTGTAATTGTTGCTGTTTCAGGGCCATGAGAGTGCTGATTTGCCTCGGTTACCCTGAGCAGCCCCAGTCGTGCCCCGAGCAGTGTCAGCAGGTGTACCTGTCTCCCCTGGGGGTCTTGAAACTTTGTTGCAGCCCTCCAGCACTGCTTCCCTCTCTGTCCTCCTTCTGTCTGGAATCTCTGGAAGTACCCTGGCCCAGTCCATCACTTAACTGTGTCTGGGGCTCTGATGAGTGGGCTCTACCCATCTGCACTGACTGTCTTTACCTGCCATCTCCAGAGACAGTGTGACTGTGCCCTGCTCCTTGACCCCACCCTCAGTTCCTGCTCATACTCCCTCATGGAGTAGCCGTGGCACCTTTTTTCTCATTCTCATTGTTAGTCTGCTTGTTGAGGGCCTTGGCTTTTGTCTAGAATAACAGAAAATTATAAAGGTGGAGTTTGATTATAAAATTGGAGTTTGACAGTTTTGTACATTCCAGTATGTAAGTGGAGTGTTTGGCAAGGTAGTTGTTCGACATTTACAGTGGGGTTTATTTTTCCTTTTGTTTCCACAATAACATTTTAGCTATGCACTGTTTGTGACTTTCATGTCATTAACTCTTTGAGACTTTTAATTTATTTTAGAATCCAGATATACCACTCTTTAACTTATTATTTCATATTCTGTTCTCTTCGAATTTTTGAATAGATTTATTCCCCTTGCCATGGAGGAAGATTTTCCCATATATCTGTCTGGGATCACAGAGATGTATAAAGCTTAAATATTTGTTTCTTCCTGCGAGGTTCTAGAAAAGAGGCCACTGCCTTAAATTTCAGTTAATATATGGTTAATGTGGGTGTTAATAATAGGAAATACAGAGTCAAAATACAGTTAGAATGGCACCTGTGTCCCAAAAGCATTAGAGTTTATACCAAAACAGTAATTGGAAATTACGTTTCCCAGTGTTTCTGTTTCTCTTCTATTAAAAAGAAATGAAAAAAAATGAAAGGAGTTGAGGAAATTGGGCCATTGCCAGACAAAAATGGAAGTTTTGAAATAGGAAGCTCTACAACTTGTCAAAACACATTTGTTCCCATAGGAGACTCAGAAAGATTTGGAATTGAGTGCCAGGTGATAGTGGGAGGAGAGCAGAGCCATTTTGGAATCAATACTCTCAAGAACATCCAATAAGAGGTCTGATGTACACAGCTTTTAACAGAGGTGGAAAATGACAATGTATTTTAGTAAAATCTAGTTTCAGTAAGCATATGCCAAATAAAAGAATTTCCATATTTGCCTCACCTTTTAGCTACATCCAATGTGAAAGTGAAAACCGTAGTGTGTAACCTAGAGCAGGGCTTCAAGGCAAAATAGCTTCAGCCACTTGGTAGAATTCCCAGTGATGTCACTGGGAAAGGGTATGGCCAAGTGGATTTGCCACTCTGACTCTGAACCCTGGTGTCTCCTGAGGCAGCCCTCTTCCTCAGGACTGCCATGACTTCCAGCTGCCTCACATACAGGATGTCCTTTCCTGCTTGCACTGCTATCTCATGAGATGGAATTACAGTTTTTTCATCTGTGAACTTTTCCCATTGCTTCTCAGCCCCGTTGAGAAAGGAAAGGGAACCCAGGAGTCCCCACAGCCCAGAACCAAAGAGCATGTTACCAGGAGGTGTGACCATGTCCTTACACCACTCTGGCCCAATTTAGACATTCTGATGTGTTAGAAGGACGATTTCCCTGTGATTTCTGTGGTCAGACTATTGGGGGTGTTTCTGCTCCCCCACTGGGAAGTTTTTCTCTGCCATCTGCCTTCTCACTTACCTTCAAGCTGTGAAAATCCTGACAGCCTCTTTGCAAATCCAGAAATTGAATAAGGCAATGGATATTCTTTTGGCTGTCTTGGTTTTTTGGGGCAGACGTGGCACTAATTTCCTTCTTTCTCTGGGATAAGGAAAGTTTTATAGCACCAGCTTTTCTACATCTTCCACTAGAAGTGTATCAGTCAAAAAACTGGCACCAAAAGCCACTTGCACAGAGTTTTATATTAATCAGCAAGACATTTTGTGTGTGCAGTGTGTGTGTGAAGCAAAATCATCCCATGTGGTTTTATTTTCCAAGGCAGAGTTGGACATACCCAGCTTCAGCAGAATACTAAAGAGGCTCTTCTGCATAATACTTCTGCTCACCCCGACCTGATGTCCAGGCAATGGCTCATTTTCCTGTGCAGCTGATCCTCCATTATCTGCTGCACATTTTTCTGTTGCAAAAAACGTGTTTTCTTCGCCCAGGGTAATGTTCTGTACCACTTTAACAGACCTACTTATGCTGTTTGCAGACATTCCCACACCTCTATTTTTCCCTTCCTGTTGGCAAAGAAAGCAAATGCAAGCCAAAAAGCATTTCTAACCTCAAAACCTTCTACAAAAAACAGCATTTTTAAGTTACTGTATTCATGACAGAATTGTAATTTTTTTTAGGTAAGAAGTAATTTCCTTATGAAAAATACATTCCTAACTTGTTAATAGCTAAATCATTTTGAAAAGGCAAATTTTGCAGCAATTCTGCATCATTTTTCAGAATACAAATTCTGAAGCAGCAACAGGAACTGAAGGGTACCTTCCCTTTACAGGTCAGTACCAGTCCTGCAGTGATGATTTGAGAAAACCATGCATAAGAAAGTTATAAAAAGGCTAGTCATCATTTTAATAATCCAGGATGAGCCCCTCTTTTTACAGTTGTTTTTTAAATCACACAAATGCATTTGCAATTCAGCATTCAAGTGACTCATAAAAGCTGAATAAGAGAAATAAACTGAAGGAGACAAACAAAAAGATATTTGAGAGTTTAGGTCTTGCAAATTGCTTTTAAAAAAATGATTCCATATTTAAATGGAATTGAGTAACTTCATTCATTTAAAAAAAGCATTAAAATAATTTAATGGATTACCAAATAAGTTATAGTTCTTGTACAAGTTATAGTGAATAGTTATAATGTCCTTAAAATGTACCAAATTCATTTCCTTTGGAACATTTATTGCTTTTGATGCTGTTCACATTATTTTGCTTAATAACTTTGAGTCCATTTATCCTCTGGCAATTAGGAGCTGAAGTGTCTGAATGTTAGTGTTCCTTCTTTACCATGGATTGTGGAATTGTAATGCTGAATACTTTGCTTTTAAAAGGTTGAAATGCCCATTGAAATATGTCTCACATGCACAAATTTTTCACACTGCACTGAAACCAGCCCTTAAGCAGAAAGAACAAGAGGTGAAAGGGAAAGGGAAAAGAAGAATCAAGAAAAGTAACATTTCTGCCTTAATTTTTACACTGTAGCCTATTGTCCAAAGACTCGTGACTGGATTCTCAAGTGACTTCAAGCAAAGATCAGCATTTAACAATGATTTGCTTTAAAGTTTATAAATGCAATTATTAAAAAAGCAGGGTAAGCAAAAATATAATAATAAATATTTCATTCAGTTTTATTACGAGGATGCTGAATTACTATCTGTGACAAAATGTACTTCTTCCTTATTAAGGAACTTCTTTGTGTGTGTGTCACTTGCATTGTATTGACTCCTGCAATAGTAAAGAAATCAAGCAGGTGTGCTAAACTGAGCTCATCAGTTATGAGTTATGATGGTTTCCTTTTCAAATAAACCATGAGATTTTTACATGTAACAGCAAGGGGAAACTCCAACATTTTTCGTAATGTTGTATAGAGAAAGTAAATGTTAAAAGAGAGTAAATTATGAGCAAATGGTTTGCTTTTTTTATCTTAAGAAGAATGAGTCATCTACTTCAAAAGGGCTGCAAAAATACACAGCGAACACAGGGAACCTCAAAATATATGAGGTATTCCTCATATATTTGCCAAAGACAGCTGCAGAATGCATGTCCTAGTGGTAGCAGCTTTATGGAATAGGATTACCCTGAATTTAGGACAAACCCTTTACTCAGACTGAAATCAAACCACTCAAGCTATTTTCTTGCTTAAGAGCATATTTATGTGCACTATACTTACAAGCCCAAGCATTTGCCTGCAGAATACAGGTAAAGAATACAGAATCAGGAATACAGAATGAAAAAGAAAATCCCAGTCAATACACCTTTGAATAACATTTTTCAGAGCTACCCTCTGTAAAACAGGTTCCTTAGGTATTTCTTATATTTAGCACTAAGAATCTCTAGTGACTCTAAAAATGAATTACATAAATTTTGTTGCATAATGAAATAAAATAATATGCTGTAGGGATCTTGTGGTGTAATAGACATAATAAATAACCAGCTAATTATGTATTTCAAGGTGCACATTCCCCTGGTAGATGCTCTTTATTATAAAAATTTGCACTAGTCACATATGTGTAGGATTATTGTTTCAGTCTTTATGCATGATGAATGAGGTCAGAGAGCTACATTTTGTACTAGTGAAAGTATGAGAAATATAAAAATGTCTATTTATGCAGTACCATTGTTTTGAGGCTTTTTTCAGATGATATTTCTTTTAAGACATTAATAAATTGATGCAATGAATTCATGCAACTGTTACATGCATTTTTAACAGCTGGAACAGTCTCTTTTTCTTTAGTATGGTGAAGAAGACCAAAATTCGTCATTTTTTAATGGTGTAAGTTGATAGTACTTTGAGCAGAATTCCTCATGAGCCCTTTCTGGTATATGCTGAGAAGGGTAGGGTCTTCTGCAGAAGAGGTTCCTTGTTGGGCTGCAGTCTTACTTAATGTGTAGATAAAGCTTTAGCTGCGGTCTCATATTAGTCTTAGAGCTTAACTTTCAGATGTTAATGATCTCTTCAGATAAAACATTTCATAGCTTGCACATAAGGAAATTACACATAAGAGTTCCTCCCTACTTTTCATGGAAATTGGTGGGGAAGCCAGCTAGAACATCTGTGGGAGAAATGTCAAAAGGAAATGCCTGCATCTTATTATCTGCAAAGACAACTTCAACCTTGGAAATCAGCTGAAATGCAGGCAAATTGAGCAGTAAGCCCATACTGTGAAATTCACATTATTTATATGAAGGATATTGGATCAAAAGTGCTTTCCCATTTTACAGGAGGAAAATGGGATCTTGATAGCTATTGTCCAGGTGGATGAATGTAACTCTCCTTCCTTCACATTATCATAAGAGGGTCTATAGAATGTTATGTGCTGCAGTAGCACTTGTGCAGTTGTACAGGTGTGACTCACATAAGCTGTTTGGCAATACTGTTGGTGTAGCAAGCAGTTATTAGTAAGCAGTTACTCTGAAACTGCTTTTCAAAGGTTAACTCAAGTTAAAATCTGATTCCTGCTTCACAAGTCAGCAGCTGTGTTAATTGAGATGGTACTGTTTTGACAGTAATTTTCCGAGGAGAACTGCACTCTGTGGCCCATATGCTTCCACTCTGTGCAAAAGAACATTAATTCAAATCCCCTGGTGATCTGACACTCAAAGCTTTTTTAATCTATCCCATGTCCCTCCTACTGATCCAATAGATTGAATTAGCCAGGAAGCTGGTTAGAAAACGAAGTGGAAAACAAAATATGATTATCCTCCCCTTATTTTCCACCCTGGATAGTGTGCATATATTGAATAATTATGATTACATTTTGGAAGAACAGAGTCCCATTTGAGATAGGTGTTAGAGTACTTTGTTAATACGAAGTATTTTACCCAAATGCACCCAAGAGAAAATTGACTCTTTGGGCTACGTGGACTTCTGTCAAATGATAATAAAGCTACTGATTTATGGATTTATGAATTTATGTCAGCTTCAATATTAGCACTATTTTGTCATATCTGTCTGAGATACATGTGTGTGTGTGTGTGTGTGTGTGTGTGTGTGTAAAACAGAAAACAGAGTAACTAAAAATAGCAATGCTTGTTAAATTCTAGTTTCAATCTTTCCTTACTCAAAGATTTTGGAGGACACATACAGCCATATACTCACTAAAAGAGAACAAATGCTATATCAGAGAGAATTAATTAATAACTAGTTATGTTGTTCCCACAGCTGACACCCTTGTGAAGAAAGTAGCACTTTTATTTATATACAGTCTGGAAATTCACATGAATAACAAGTGCTTCACCTTAAAACAGTCAGATGTATTTGAAAATAGATTTTAATTACCATTAGCACTTCCAAGTTTAGTGCTGGCATCAGCCAGCTTGTTAATTCCAGCAGTACAGGAACTGAAGTCATGACCAATTTTCTTTCATGCTCTAATAAACTGGCTGATTAGGTATAAGAAAGTTCATTGTTCAAAGTGAACCAAATGTTTGTTCACTGGAAAGAAATACTGCATGGCCAGGACCAAAATTTATATATGCAGGATGGAGCAAAGTGATCAAGAAACAAGGGCAAAAAGTGAGGCCCCAGAGACCTTGACTGTTGTCTTGCCTCTGCCACTAATTTATCATTAAGAAGTTATTGCAGTTTGCTGTGCTGTTTGCCTTTGCCAGTTGTGATGGCTTGGTACATTTAATTGACACCTTATTTGAGCCACAATGTCTCCTAATCTATTTCTGTAACACACTGCCATAAGTGATTGCAGTCTTGTTTGAAACAATTATAAGTCTGCCTGGCAGCAAACTGTAAACACTTAACTAAAGACATTTTGATTACAAATTTTTTATTTTTTTTTTTGCATATATTTAAACTTTTCTTATGGGATATGTTAGGCTTTCATGTGCATTCCAGCGTTTCATTTTTAGGAGAGGGTGAATTACTGTTGAAGCTAAATGAAAATCTGGAAGCAGATAATAGAGTTCATGATAAAAAGCTAGACAATTTAGGAAAATAATTTGAAAAATTATAGTGAGCTGATACCATAATTAAACAAGATTTTATTATTACTGGTCTGCTTAGATTGCATTGGAAATTTATACTGAAAATGTATTGGGAAAATGAAATAGCAGACAACTCTGCAGCTGGTATAAATAGCTACCTCAGATGTGACAGATAATGGCTCAGGAACTGTTTCTGTATATTCATAAAAATATATATTATGCTGTTATCCAAGAAAAAAAGTTAATAATTTTGCAGCACTGTGAAGGCAAATTACAATTCTGCATTCATATACAGGTGAAATTATTACTTTACCTGGCTCTTTCTCCAAAGCTTTTGTTCAAAGAGGCACAGACTACGAAATTGAAATCTGGACCAGATGTGCTGTGCTAGAAGCAGTTACAGGGAGCTCTACATTTGCATCAGCCTTGTAGGCTTCCTGAACAAGTGCCTGCTGTGTGCTGGAGGCCACATCAGTGGTGGGAATGCACAAATGCAGATTTGGCCATACCGTGCCCAGAAGTGATTTCTCTGCAGTTCTTAAAGTACCCAGATGTTGCCTTAATCTATTTTATATCACTGTATACAGATATATATATATCCTCATAAATCTATGCATATCTTAAAGAGACATGTATACCCTATATAACCATACCTATCCTCATCTATAATACCGCAGCAGCAAATTCAGGGACTTCATGCCCACCCTGACTGGATAAACATCTGCTAAGGATAAAGGAAGGGGCCCTGTTTGTTTTACAGGGACTTGTCAGTCACGCCTGAGAGTGGAAGAGTAGATTTGTGTGGATTGAACTGCCTCTAGAAGGAAGGGGTGAAGTTCTTAGCTCTCCCCAAAAGACAATTTGGCCTCTGCAGACTAATTACTAATGAAACTGGGGAATAAATCTCCTAATATTGGAGACACAGGACAATGAGGGTGCTAAGTTTCATGGCTGCGGAACAACTGATGCAAATACATAGAAAAATATATCAGGGGCTATTAAATACTAAAACCGTGTTCTCTGGTCTTGCGAATTCAACAAGCTGCAAATCATGGTGAGCTAGGGAAATATTTCTAGGCAAATCTCACCTCTATCTGGTTTTCCTCTGCATCTGTTGCTGGCCACATTTGGAAGATACTGGCCTGATCCATGAAGGTTGTTCACAGATTCTTAGCCACACAAGTGTCCCCAGCAGAGTACTCCTGTCACCGAATGTGCTCCATTACTTGGCTAGGCCCTTTATTTGACACACCAAGCTGTGTGTCAGATAAATCCTCAGTTCTGGGTCTGGGTATCTGCTTGCCCTTTTCTTCCAGAGGAGATACTACCAGAGTGTGCCAGTAAACCCAAACTGCATCTTGTTTCACTGGTGTTTCACAGATGACAGCTAGCAGCTGGTAACAGATTGAGAGGTGAGAAGGGGAGAAAAGGGAAATCAAAGCTGACAAAACAGATCTGTGTGATCAAAAAGAGGTGTTTTTAGCTTGCCAGGTAATTAAAAAGCAGGTAAATTGAGACAGCTTATTAGGCCAGGTTAATTCAAGCACACCAAACCCCTGGAGCTTGGCTACCTTCTCTCCCAGAAGGAAACCACAGCTTTCATGGGACTTCATATGTTTTCAATGTGGTGAAAAGAAAGTGGGGAATGTGAGGGAGAAACAGATAGATTGGCACAACTCCAGTTACCTGTACTAATGATGACTTGTGTAACTGCAAAATAAAATTAAGATCCAGCCCTTAGCTGAAATTGTCTTCAGTTTTAACAATAGCTTAGCTCTGGAATGGTACGTACTGCTGTTTAAGATGATCAGCTTACCCTGTAGTTTTGGCTGAAGAAAATAAGTGCTTTTTTGTCAGAAAGTAAACCCTTTCTACAGACTACTGCAGTTGACAAGGCATACAGTTAAAGAGTTTGGCAGATTTGCCATCTAAAACATGATTTAAGTAAAGAGGAAAAGGCAGCATTCCAAGCATAGCCAATGATGCCTGGCCTGGATTGACCTGTGTTGAGAAATTGTTTAATCTCAGGAATTCAAGCCAGGCTGCAAATAGCTGTTGTGCTGGAGAGACTGGAGGTCTGATCACACCTGGGCTTGTGGCAGCTGTCTTTGGTTGGTCCAGGATCCTCAGAGACATTTCCTCCAGGTATTGTGCATGTTGCACTCCTCCCCTCTGTCTAACCTCGGCATGGTATCTGCTGGTTCACAGGGAAAGCACCAGTCACATTTTAGCCTCCTGCTCCCCATCACTTCCCTGTGAGAGCAGCCAAGTATGCCATTGAAATGTAACTTTGGACAAAAGGAATTTGCTTGTGTTCCCAGTGTTTTGAGTGTAAGAGTTAAAAGAAACTTCACTCTATGTGATAATGCTTGGAACTGCTCATAAATTACCTGCGTGACCAGAGCCCTAAGGTAATTCTTTCCTGTGACACTACTCCCATCTAAGTCCTGTGTCTTACATCCAACAACTCTGTGTAGATGGGATCCAGAGGTCTTTGAACCTGGCAGCTAATGTTAAGCCAGTGCAAAAGATTGCCCTCTATTTCTCTGTCATTTGTTGGTTCTGATTTTACAGTGATCCCCTGAGAATTCAAAGAAAGCTGTTGAATGCTTCCTTGCAATCTGGAATAGATTACTGTTGGGAAAGTTTCTGCTTTTGTCTAAACCAATTTGTTTGTTTAATTATTCTCACACTAGCACATTTTCTGTCATTTGCCTGCAGGCAGGCTACCTCTTCACAGAGCATGAGTACCACACTTGACTTTCATGACAATGGGAGCAGAGATTGTCCTGCACTTCTGAGAGCAGCCTCGACCTGTTTTTCACACTGAGGTTAGAAGCCCAGCAAGACACATCAAAGGTAAACAGTGTTGCCACAAGATGTATGGAAATGCCTTCTTTAAAGCCACTAGTTAAGGCTGAGATTTGCTGCACTTTTTTTCTCCTTGCTTCACACTCCCATATTTTTGTCTTTGCCTATGCCTATGCAGAAAGAGAAGTTTTCTTACAGATGCATTACAGACAATTTACAGTTCATGCAAAAATGTATTTTTGCTACAATTCATCAAGGCTAAAACCATATTAATTTAGCAGCCTGGAAAATTACAATTTGATCTTTAGTGTTGATTAGTAGCTGGCATTCTGTCTAAATAGGAGATGTCAACTGGGGATTTAGCTGCTTGAAATTGGAGCATTCCTTGGACCTAAATTAAAGTGTATTTTCAAAAACTGACACAATTACTAAAACTAACACAATTACTTCTTGTCAAGCTAAGGTGCTAGAATTATTTCCAGTGCTCTGACTGCAGGCCAAATCAAAACACTTCACAAAGGAATCATAATGCATTAGTCACTGAACCTGCATAGTGTTTAGCAGCATAAAGGTCAAATATATTCATGAGAACGTATAATCTTATGTGTGTATGATGAATGAATAAGGAAAAGGTATCTGTTAGAAAAGAGGAGGATCAGAATATTGTAAAAAAAATATGACACACTTTTACATGGGTATTACAGGTGTTATTCCAATCACAGATGTCTGAAAAACAGTTTCAGGAACACTCATGAAAACCAAAGGATATGCTTCAGCCATCAGAATTTAGATAGGTGCTATGCTGCCATATGGCATAGCTGTTTTCAGAGCAAATGCAAGGGTTTTTTTCCTTTTCTGAGAGAGCAGATGGCAAAGAGGTTGGTATCTAGAAGCTGTCACACCTAGATAATCAGTATCAGTCAGTTGCATGGGACAGTAGGTAATTTTAATCTGGTAGCTTTTCAGTAGTTTATATAAATAATGCATGCAGTTATTTCCCAAACAAACACAAAAATATATGGTAAGATCCTTGTGATAAATTAAACATGTTTTTGTGCAGTATTGATGAGTGACAATTTGATGCACCAGAAATGTGAACTATCCCTTTTCACAAGAAGTGGTCCTGCTGTCTTCAGGGACTTACCAGTAACATGTGTAGTGTGCAAACCTTCCTGAGACCTGTGAGAACCCAGACTCTAGCACTGCTGACCAAACACCTTCCAAAAGCATTACAGCTACTAAAATGCATTTTATGTTGCTAGAGCAGATGAGAAAGAGTTGACAGCAACATAGGTTATCACCCAGAGCAGATGATAAATGCTGAATTTGTGGTTTGTCTCCTATTAAAGGCTGCAGAACAAGGTGCCATGAACAGAAATTCTGTGACAAGGTGAGAGCAGACCTCAGTGAAGTTGTTAAAGCATGCCATTATTTGTAATTTAGTTCAGAGCAGTAGGGAAGTGAGTTTCCCCAGCTGTCCCCACTCTACTGTGTGCTGGTTTGCATCACAGAGTGAAAATACATTGAAGCTTTGTCAGGATGTTTTTGCTGTGTCTCAGAGGGAAGGGGAACTTCCTTTCTCCCAGAAGCAGGAACATGGCAGTTCAATACAGACCAACGGCAAATGGGTCAAGGACACTCCAGTGGCTACATTTTGACAAATTTTTGTTTCCAGTTGAATATCTATTACCAGAAAAATTAAGCAGAAAATATGGCAGAGCCTTGAGATTTTCATCAATTAAAAAAAAAAAAAAGAAACAAACAAACAAAAAACATAAAATCTATAGTAGCTACAGTAATTCTGACAATCATCAGTCAAAAATCTCAAATCCTTTTTTTCCTTCTTGAAACAAAATATGTTTTCTGATATTTCCTTTTCCATTTTGCAATAGGCCTTCCTGGATTGGCCACTTGACATGAGCAAAAATTATGCAAGGAAAAAAAGAAAGAGAAACATCCAACACAGAAAAGCAAACAATCTTTTTTTAAAAGTATTTTTTTTCTTTTTTCTGGACTAAAACAAAAACATATGATCCAATCTGCTTCTGACAATCTTCTGACAAGCTGCTACATTTCCTTTCATTTAATTTAATTACAGTTACTTCTTATTAACATATTGGAGAAGTTTCATGACTTCCTATTTGGGTGTTCTACCCAAAATGCACACAGATAGTAAATAGCAGTTTGTCATAAGAACTGGGAATGGAGCAACATTTTAGTAGTTCCTAACTCCCCTTTCTGATTGCAGTGAAACAGTGGTCATGTCACTGCTTCTGTTGCCAGTTGGCCACAGAACTACAAAAGCTAACAAGGGATGGAGGTTCTCATCTGAAAAAGCACACTGAATACATTGTTATTGCCAGAATAAATTTGATTACAAGGATTGCAACTAACCAGAATACAGAGAAAAATAAACAAACCTGTGATATGGCAAACCCATCATCTGAGCCTTTTTACTCAGCAGCCATTTAGAAAGAGAAATGGTAATCAAGTGCCTCTGAGGAGGAGTTCTACCAATTCCTTGTTTTCACTTTTATTTTTACTTCATCCACTACAATGTATTCTTACTCACTCTAAAAGGCCCTTCATCTTTTCAGTTTTGTTTTTTTCCCCATTACATCCCATAATTTTATTTTCTGATGGTCTATTTATAAATTTAATCAAACACACACAAATAGTGACTGTAGATAATGCAGTTGGACTTCATTAAAAAACTGCAGGAAATTGTAATAGCATTGTAGTGCACCAGAGTGGAAAGGCATTCACTGCTGTTCTGTATTGCTGCTTTTCTGAAAACATACTTATTATCCACAAGTACATCATAAAACATCATATTCATTAATTGTATATGGGTCTATGTCACACTGGCAATTAACCTGTTTACATCTTTAAATTCAGCCTTGTGCATGGACTAAGCTCCACATCTAAATTAATCATCTTTAGGCCTCAGCAACCATTCTGCATCCTTTGAATCAGGTCACTTACTGCAAAACTTCAATATTACGTACAGAATTTTATCCAAGACTTGTTCGATAGTCTGAATTGTGTCTAAAAGATATAACACTTGTAAAAATACTTTCTGGCCTTCCAAAGCCATTTAAGACACTGAAATAAATATTTGTTGTATTTACCATACAGTCATTCAATGAAAGCCTCATAATCTAATCTTTTGATGTGGATATTCTGTAGAAAGTAGAAATACTCTTCAACATGTTGGACACAAATGATGGGTCACATCATCAGAGGGACCCCTGCCTTCTCCCTTTTATTTTCTTGGCAAGGAGCAAGGTCCAGCTGTGCTCAAGATCTCTGTGGAGCAAAGTCTGAGGGTACAGATGTCTAAGTGGCCATTTTCTCTGCTTGCACTCAAGGCTGCTGGGCACAGAATGGGCACACAGTGCATTAGAACTAATAGCTGATGTCCAAACATTGAGAGACAATTGAGCCAAGCTGAGCAACTTCACAGCCATTTCCACATGATTCTTCTCTGAAAAACTCAAACTTCTTCTTCAATGCAGAAAGAAAAAGCCAGCTTTCCTTGATGGGAAAAGAAAAACCTTTGTCTAAAGAATTCTGTGTAATGAGATCATTTCAAACAAGATAGTCTCAAACTACAGCCCAACTGCAGCATCTCTGGCAAAATAGATGGTGTTGGGGCAAAGGTGAAGCTGTCAGGTCAACTGGGACCTGAAAGATCATGAAAGCTACAAATCTGCTGAGCATCACTGGCAGCTATTTTCACTGAACAGGCCAAGCATAGAACTGGGGGTTATTTATAACACAGCCCAGTGCAGATTGGGTGACACTGACAACAGTGACTCATGCAGCCCTGGAGGTTTCTCACCTGCAGCCCAGGAGCCTGGGAAGACTCCAGAACTCTTTACATTTGCACCAATATTAGGGGCCACCTCTGTGTTGAATATGCAGAAACCACAATCTCGTTTTTCTCTAAATTAGAACTTTGCCACTCAAATGCTGATTTTTTTTACGAGTGACCACCAAATTCAGTCTCTTTCTTCATGAGAGATAACTGCTGAGTGACTGACTGTCTTTCCTGGCTCTCTCCAATTAAAATCTCATTTGCAGTACTTTTATTATTAGATTTTTTTTCCCACTTAATGTAGGTTTGGAGGGTATTAGAGTATTCAAGTGAAATATTAGAAGATAAATCTGAAAATACCTTTCAGTGAACAGCACAAATGCATCGTTCATTCAAATTTATCAGATCAGACAGTGAAATGACAATCTCTTACAGGAATTAAATATATGGTCAAGTATATTTGTAAATTAGCAACCATTCATCCTTATTCTTTAGTGCACTGTGCCATGTTCTGCATAAAATGAGAAGACTTGTCTTTCAAAGGGATCCAACGATTTGATTTACTTTATAAAATGGCCTAAAGGAGACAAATTTTCCAATTCTTTCTCATAATTTTTGATTCAATCAAGGGTAAAAGCATTATTTTTGGAGTACATAATATCTATTTCATATATATCTACTGCTCTGGTTGGGTCTGAGAAGAAAAGATCTCTATAAATCAACAATACAAGAGTGACATTTAGAAACAGCAAATCTGAAAGAGAAATATGTTGCTGTTCTATTGAGGAGCTATACTAGCTGCCAGCTCCTACAAAAACTGGAAAGTTGCCACTCCACATGCTTGGTATCGTACCAGCATTGAAACAACTTACATTGCTGTTAGAAAGATCATTGAGAGTTGTCTGTACTTAGCTGAGTGTGAGTTACCATGGCACACTGATCTCTTGAGACCCTTTGGAAATACAAAACAGGTATCAAAGGTAAAAGATGAAAGAAATTAACAAATCATACAGGTGAAGCTCACAGAAATAAATTAAGAAGGCTGTCCTGACTCAAGTAGCAAAATTTCCATAATGAACAGGCTGCTTGAGTCTTTGTATGCCCATGCCTCAATGTGGCATGGGCATAACTCTCCTTCTGAGTTAACTGTACATTCAAACTGCTAAAGATAGTTACAGCTTTGTCATGATGCAGTGATCTTCTCAAATTGAACAATATCCTTCGGGCATTTGTGAAATATCTGATCATATTTATCATATTAGACTTCTTCATGTGCATGAAAAACTCAACTCCGAATTTAAGATGTCCATGTACAGCAAAATTAAACAGGCAGTAAAATAATCTCTCTCACTACTATCCCACTCACTTTTTCTGTTCCCCATGGTGCTTGAGAAAATGACTCAAAGTCAAATATTTCTGTGGGCTTTGCTGGTGATCAGACTGTTCCTATCTAAGAATCCAAACTTGACAGCTGCTTTTGGTGCTATCCCTTCATTTGCTCTCTTGGCAATCTGCTCTGCCTTGTAACATCCTGTGGAAGAAAGGAGGAAGGAAATGAGAAATTACTCATGACTGTGGGCTAGAAAAGCAATAGCAGTCATGAAATGCTTTTGCATGATCGATCTATTAGACACTTCTGTTAGCAGGGTTCAGTTATGGAAAGTCTGCTTCGGTCAGAACTTCTCCCAACCCATCTTGTGACACTCTTCTGAAGGGAAAAAGGGTGCAGAGATGTAATTCTGCTCAGAGAGGACCTCTTTGTTTCTTGACTGTCAGTGGCTTTACTACCTCTCTCAGTCCTCACACTACTGAAGTGTTTGTTGAAAAATAACTTCACACTGAGGTTACACAGCTCATGTTCACCACACTTTCATTCCCTCTGGCATTGGCCAGAATGTGATAATTCTGTTTGATAAAAAATGCAGAGATTTTGTTCTAGAGTGAAACCAGAAGAAAAGATGTCTCAAGATATGTTTGGAGTGTTGTGGGGGAGCAGGAAGAAAGGCAAGATAGTGAGAGTGATCATTAGTGCTGTCAGAGTATAACCATTGACGGTGAAACCAGAGTAGTCTCTTGGATATCAGATTCAGAATTCTGATTTTAAAAAAAATGCCTTGTCTCTGTCACATGGGGGGAAGAAGGGGGCATGCCTGCTCTCACTATAGAACACTGATTGCATCCTGTCTCCTGCTGCTCCTTGCCTCACACTAACCACTCAGTCTCCTGCTCTCCCCAGTGAAATCTCAAAAGATTTTGGTGAAAGGCTCCCTATCATTTCTTGTTGTTCTTGATGTAATTTCTTCCATGCCATATCCTGATAGGCACCGGGATGAGTGGTGCCAGGTAATTTCTTTGTCATCAAGGGAACACAGACAGTCTTACAAAATCTCATGCCAGTATCATATTGCCTATTTTTAGCTCTGCTATATAGGAAAATCACAGAGGAGTTGGTGCTGTCACTTCTGTGAGATTCATGCATGGTCACCAGTTTAACAACTTTATTTTTACCTACTCAGGGGATCACATGATAAAATCATAAAATTTTTCCTTCCACTCTTTCTTTCACTTAGCTGTGAGATCTCTGTGCTGAAACAGATGTATGAGCAGGAGAGGAGAGGAGAGAGGGAGGACAGGTGTGTGCTAAAGGACAAAAAGCTTCATGGACACTGCTCTACACAGTACTACTAATCCTCAACTGTCCAGGTGTCCTTCCACCTCTCAGTGCTGGCTGCAGATCTGCCATGAAGCTCATTTTTAGAGGAACCATGCCCAATTTCCTCTTTCATGGAGGCTGTCATGGGTTTGTTTGGTACACTGGCAATGTAAAGGGCCTTTGAAGTGTGTGTGAGTAGAAATGACACCCTTTAAGGCCCCTCTACACTGCATAAAAGAGCTTAAGTGTAAATTAGAAACAGATAGAACTATTTTCAAACAGATACAGTATCACCTGCAGTAATGGCATGTGAAAAATCCTTGCCCTAATTTTTATTACTTTGATTCAAAGTAGTAGAAAAATTATAAAATTATAAAAGTGAGTGGGTTATGTTTCTTTAATGCTTAATAATTTACAGAATGATGAGCTTACTGTGATTCAAGGAAGCTTCTTGTTGATAATACTTCAGGCTACCTATCTTTTAGGTAGGTAGTATTTCAGGCTACCTATCTTTGTGTCCTCCAGGCCTTTTTTTATTGATGTGAGGTCAACTCTTAAGCAAGGTTCTTTACTGTAGACACAAATTCTTCTGGAAATGAAAGTGCTTCATTTCCTGTATGAGAAGGTAAGCCAGATAATGCTACAAAGGAGACATCCAATCCTGGACCTATATGTGGCCTCTGCCACATGAGCTCAGGACTTATTCTCCATACCCAGGAGCATCACCATCTCTCCTTATGCATCCCCAGAATAACAGCCTAGCAAAGCTGCCTGTTCCTCTGAGGAACAGCCACAGTTCCCCAGCAATGTGTCCTCAGCATCATTTCCCTGCTGGAGAATGTGTGGTGCTGCTGCCCCTGTGGCATTTCTGAGGCATAGAAATGTCTGTGTGTTGACCCTGCTAATGTTCCTGTGGATGCCTCTGGCATGGTGCTGCTCCCCACTGGGAAGGGACTGTCCTCACTGAGGTATTTTCTGAAAACTGTCTGAGATATTAGTCTGACTCCATTCCTGATTAGTGATAAATCTTACATACTTTCCAGGGCAGACAGATAATTTTTTAAAAAGTATCTCTATCTAGTATCTAGGAGATTCTTTTTATTCACATCAAGTGATAGTGGGTCACATTTACTCTGTCCCCAGCTCAAAGACATCTAACTGCTGTCAGCATTTTGGTTTAGATGTTTTGCTTTGGTTCAGATGGATCCTACCTTTTTCTCCTCAGAGCTTGCCTTTTAATCTTCTCATTTAGTATTCTGGTCTTCCTGTGCATGGAAATAAAATTCCAAATAAAAGTAATTGGGGTTCCAGACAATGCTTTCTCGGAGTAATCTGAAAACTGAAAATTTCTGAAGATTTTCTTCTATAACCTCTCTGCATTTTTACCAAATTAGCTTGCTTTGCAATGTCTTTACAGGCTTTGTCTCCCACCAAATCCTTCTGCTTATCTGGTTCAGCAGCTCTGACCTCAAAATGTTGTACTTGACTTGAGATCCATGAGCTCTATGTACAAGTCAAATAGTTAGACATACAGCACCTTCCCCAGTAATCTAAATAGCTGTAAAAACTGGAAATGGCTTTACACCCACACAGTTCCATGGAATATTCTTAGCTCCCTGTATCCTCAATAGAACTAGGTTTGAGGCCAACATTTGGAAGCAGTGTGGTAACCCAGGAGATTTTAAAATTCCATTTCTCAAGTAAACGCAAGTCCCATCAGCTCCTTAATTCCTAAACTGCTTTTGAGTGCTGGCTTGAAGTCTCCCAAGCCATCTGTTGGGCAGCTCCTCTGGTTCCCAATGTGCATCACTGTCTAGAGATCCCAATATGTTTCAGAGACTGTGAGGGAAAAAGCTTATACACTGTAGTCATCTGTCTTGTCTGATGCAGGAGGCCAGATGCAGGTAGGAAAGTAAACATCCTTTCTGAGCCAACAGAACTAGAGATGTCTATCAGTTTAATTGCTGAAATACGTATTTGCTTCAGAAGGAGATTAATGAGGTCATTTTTATTGACCTCATAGAATGGATGCCAGGGTATTTTGTTGCATTGTGAAATTTTTGTGTTGGTTCCCACTTTTCAGCCATGGCATCTTGAGGGGTATACTTTTTTAATCAAGGATGACAGACATCCACTAGACTGATCT
This sequence comes from Poecile atricapillus, assembly GCF_030490865.1. Taxonomy (NCBI): domain Eukaryota; kingdom Metazoa; phylum Chordata; class Aves; order Passeriformes; family Paridae; genus Poecile; species Poecile atricapillus. The sequence goes on along the minus strand of NC_081251.1, from coordinate 68,099,080 downwards.
AATTAATTTATGACTTTCCTTTGAACAAGTAATTTTTATTGATTGATCTCCACTGCCTCTCCCAGAGGCATCTGATGAAACTTAGGTAGTAGCCACTTTTTTATTATACTTGCTATGAAAACATTTCCATTTGGGTGTTCTCCCAGTCACAGAAAGGAAGTTATAGAACTTACAGAAGAAGTTTACATAGGAAGGTATGTGTGAATTTTCTAGTTTGCCCTGGGGAAAAACAAAATCTCCCTTCTGCCACTGGCCTGTTTTTTAACTTTCATATTGTTTTTCACCTAAATGATTGCAGTGAGTTCAGGGCAGTACACCTAATCCGAAACCAAACATTATTTTGTCTACTAATACATCTACTCACTTCTTTCCTGACAGAATAAGGTTAGCTTGCTCCCACTGATCCTAGGTATTTTATTTTGCTCATCCTTGCACCTATTAGCTGCTGAATATTCTGCCTGGCATTTTGATTCACTAACACTGAACCAAAACAGAAAAGGGAAGGCAGGATTAAGGGAAGAGGGGACAGATTTTCAGCTGTGTCAATGTTTTCAAGGAAAGCAGCAAGTAAGCCTCCTGAGTTAGGTGCTGGGTAGCTTTTATGCACACAGGTTCAGGGATCCCAGAACAGCTGAATTAAGGGAGAAATCTGGAGGTATTTCCAAATAACATTGGCCTTCTTGCCCATTCATGATCTTGCCCTTCTGTCAGTACAGAAGCGGGGAGTGCAGTGTTTCTGTGCTGGAGCTGCAAGGTACCCTAAATCAGATGCTAGAGGAGGGATAATGGGCTGGAGATGTCAGCACTCCACACCTTGCACTGGAGGAATCAGTGTTTGGAGGGGCCCAGTCCCAGCACAAGGGACATCCTGGAGGGTTACACTGGGAGCCTATCGTCATGTTAACTCTTGAACACAAGGAAGCTCTTTCTTCATGAAGGTTGCTCCTCCAGGGATAACATTTAAAGTAAACTCATGTAAATACAAATTGATCAGGCTGCTGAAGATGACGCAAGAATGAAAAATCACTGTCAGTCTGTGCTTCAGCCCTCTTCTTGAGCTTTTCTATATTCCTTTTTCCAAGGTGCACCTCTGGCCCACAGTCAGAGCTGACCAGAAGAGCTGGCAGGGTGTCAACCCTGATGGACACCCCTGCACAGGTACAGTCTTGCTATGTAATTTTAAATACATGGTGATGGACACAAATCTTTCTCTGAGAGTATTTATCCAATTACATCCTCTTCTTCAGTCCAGGAAATAATACAATGTGATGGCTTATGTAGCCTGTAAGCGTGACATGGAAGCCATGCTCTCAAAAAAGAAATACTGAAAAACTGCACAATTCACCTTTAAAGATTACACAAAACAAAGGGTGTCAAACCTTATCCCCATGCAATGTTTGATATGTTTACTAGTGATAGAGTGATATTGAGCATAGTGCAAATAACAAAGTGTCAACAGACAGGAGTTGTTGAGCATAAGAAAAACATGAACTAGACCTCCTCAGCATTTTAAAAATATATGTTGCATAGTGTCAGTTGGGTACTTTTATCCCTACCCCACCACTAAGTGAAGCCTTCCTCTTCCTATGCATGATATCTCTCAGAGCAGCCCTCTATTTGTGAAAGACTTCACTGTGAGGTGAAAGACATTGCTGAAGTAAAACAGCAGACGCTGAACAATGCTCACTGCTTAGCTTCTTGTTTGGAAATGCTTTTATGTCTCTGATATTCACATTCTTTTCTACTCTGAACAAGAATAAAGGTAATGACAACAAAAGATCATCAACATTCAAGTAACATACAAGTTACATTCAAGCAAGGTGGTGACCAAGAAAGGTTTCCATGAGGAATTATTGTTCATGAGCCAAAAATTATGAATACAACAGAGTGTTTGATAAAATATGGCCTTGGTAAATATCACTCTGGTTGACTTAAACAGAAGAAAAAACATACATCTAATAAAAAAGCAAGACTGTAATCTGTATGATTTTGACAATGCAATGTTATTCGTTATCCTGACACTTAATATTTATCTAATTTAATTCAGTTAGCCTAACCAATGAATAGACAGCACACACCCCCGAAAAGATGAACCCATGGGCCTCTTCAAGCACCTACCCATATTGATGGCATTCTTCACCCTCTAGTTTAGACAGGGCAGGATTTGTTTTTCTGTACTATAAGTTAGCATCTGAAATCTTCAACATGAATCACAAGCAGTGAAAAGCAGTGTACCTGTTAATTAACATTAGAAAAAGTCTCTGCTCCCTGTGATCTCATTTCTTACTCAGTATGGCAAAACAAACCACTGCTCAAGCACTGACATGCATCCCCTATCCAAATAAATACAATGCATAGGGTGGTGGAGAGGGGATGGAGAAAGAAGGCAAGCAGAAAAGGTTTGTAGCAAAGTTTCGAAGCACTAAATTGTTATTCTCGCTGTTGGTATGCTTTGTCTTTGAAGCAGGTGCTTTCTGTATGCTCAGACTAACAGGGACCTGCCTCAGGTTTTGCCTACATGGATGTTCAGCTCTGTTACCTCCATCAAAAGCCTTCCTCATTAATTTGTTCATCCCCTGTTGGCTCAGTTTGTGACCAGACAGCAGTCAGGGAGGGAGCTGCAGGCATTTCCTAAGAGCTTTTAGGAATTTAATGCATTTTTGATCCAAAGAACACGTGTATGTTATCAGAAAAAGCAATTAGCATTTTCATCATCCAAACCATGAGCTTTTATATAAATAATACAATAACAGCTACAACACTTTAATGAAGGCCTATCTTCTGTATCAGCAGTTTTCCTTTTCCTTCTGCAGGTGTACTTGTGGTTTTCTTTTGTCCTGCACATAAACACACATTCAGATGTGCAGATGCACTGATATTTATTTACCTTCCATGTTGAAACTGAGCTATATCAAAGCCTAAGGAATGTTCTAGTAGCATGATTATCCAGATCAGTGCACATTAGAGCATTTTGTGGACTTTTCTGAGCTCTCAGCATTGAAGCAACCTCCTCCAGTATGTTACTAATATCACCTTTCCCAAGCAAAATTAGGATTTTGTAAATAATATGCAGGTACCATATGCCACTAGAAGGTATTTCATATTATGTGGCTTCACAATTAAAAAACACCCAACATAATGTGGCTACAGTATGCAACTGATCACAATACAGCAAAAATCAAATATTTCTGCAAAACTGGACATTTTCATCTCCTGCTGGGAGTATGATTATGCCTTTTCAATATGCTAATTTGAGTCACACGAAGTTAATCTTGCAAAAGGCTTTTAACAATCTTTTTTTTTGGCATTTAGTCATTTTAGTCACATGCTTTGCTAGTTTTGCTTAGGTTATGCAAAAATAACCAGACGTTCATTAAAGCTTTTATTTGAAAGGTATTTGTTACAGTGTTTTTTTAAACTATTTGCTAAAACTGAGACAGGATTTGAAGTTTTATCTACTGCCCAAATAGAAGTTTGGGACAAAATCTTGCTTCACCTTATGCATCCACTAACTGCTTGTATCTGTGTCTGCCATTTTCTGTCCTAAATCTGTCCATCTACATTGGCATTTGCCCCTAAAAGCCACATTGTTTTCATCTTTTTCTCATGTCCTCTAATGTGCTCTATTGTGTGGATGTCCTCCTGACACTGAATGTTCTGTTCTATTATTTTCTCTTTTTCTGTCCTTCTGTGGCCAGTTGTCCCTTTACCCTTTCCCATTTACTATTATGGATATATATATACACACATATATATATAGTCCCTATACAACATCAGAATTAGTTATGAGGTGGAAAAAGCAGGGATTCATAAGAAAGGGGAGCAGAGATATCTGCTTTTTTTGTTTCTTTCTGTTTCTTTTCTAATTTCTACCAAAAAAAAAAAAAAAAAAAAAGATGCCAGAGAAATTCCAACAGCAGATTAGTCTACTGAAAAAGAGGTTTGCCAGTCAGCCTGAACAATCATTTGTTAGCTGTCAAGATGGAAAATGCATCTGCTGAGGATCTGAGTGAAGTCTTTCAGCAATGACCCAGCACTGAAGGTCCTTCTCCTTTGAAATCTTCAAGCAACATCATTAAAGTGTTTGCTATATTTTTAAATTTCTTTTTCTCCCATCCTCTGATTCTCTAGCCTTCACACTTACCTTTTTTCTGACCTCTGTTTCTCTTCTTTGATCATTATCCTCAAACCAATCTTTTTTGAAGACTCTTGCATTGCTCTGTGCCTACTGAAGCAAATTCCCTTTCCCCTTATTGCCTGCTTGAAGTCCTTTTCCCGTTCAGCCTGGCCAGGGGGACAATGCTGTAGAGAAAAACCCCGGGAAGTGTCTCTACTGGGGCAAAAAGAGTCACCACCTGAGAAACACATTTCTTAATGGCTCCACTGGAAATGTGACTGGCCTCTGCAGCAAATCTTGTGCCTGATATGTCTCCAGGAGGCACAAACAAGGCCTTTTGTACAACTGGTAAGGAAGTTTGGGATCAGATATTTGGATTTCAAAAGGGGGCCCTTAGATATTGTATAGAAAAAGCGTACAGGGTAAAGCATGCAGCATGTCCAGCTCTGTCAGAATTCCTGATACTGGTGGATTTTCAATCCTACATTTGAAATTGCTAATTGTTTTCTCTTATTTCTTCTGTGTTCCAATCAGATGTCTATTACTGCAGAGAATTTGTCTATGAGCAACAGCCATCCAAAAAAAGCAGAAGCAGCAGTTTGTATGTAAGTCTCTCTGTCTGTCTGACTCTTAACTGGCATTAGAAGACCAAGTGTTTTTAATTTTACCATGGGTCTGTAGCACAGCAGGAATTACAAAACTAGTTTTTAATCAAAATGCTGCTGTGAAACAAGTTTCTGAAGTCCAAGCCAACTTTTCTTGATGTAACTAGAAAGAGGGACAGAGGTCTCTAATTAACCACATAGTGCACAGCTTGGGACAGCAGTCTGGCAGTGTAACTTTTTTAAAAAATTCTTTTTCATTTCTTTTTTCTCTTTCTTGATTCTTCTGCACTTCTTCTGTACTTTTTTCACTCTTGGATTTCTCAGTCTCTTCTGAGCTGAGCTCCTTGGGGATATTCCCTCACGGGCAGTCCCGCTTATCACAGTTCTCCGGGTCAGGACAGAAACTCCAAAGCCTGTTAGGATCTTGTTTCTCATGTTTATTAGGATGTTATTACAGAACTTGGCAGGTCTCTCCAGACTTTCTGCACAAGTTCAATTCACTGCAACCTGGCTCATTTCTTTCTGATGGTACAAAATGGCTTTGTGGCTCACTTTGGCTTTGAAAGCACAAAATGGCTCCGAACTACGCAATTATTTTATCTTTATACTCATTCTTATCCAATTAACAATAGACATGTATATTATTTTCTTAATGACTTGATGACCCATCACCTGTGTGCTGCACTGCGGTATTTTCTGTCCAATCACCTACTATTACCCAGAAACCTCTAGAAGAAGAACACGAAGAAGAAAGAAGGAAAAGAAATAACAGTCTAAATCTTCCATCTTGCCTTCTGTTTCTAAACTAGCTTAACTTTAACTTTTTCACCCAGTGACTTAAGAAAGCTCTCTAATCTACACACACTTTTAGCTTTTCTATCTAACTTTAACAGTTGTTTTCATGTATCACCATGAAAACATGCCCATAAATTTTATCTTATATGAAATTCAGTGTTTTTCTGGATCTCAGAGCTAAGCATCAGAAGCAGGTACACACACTCTGTGTCTCAGACTCCAACAGGCAGCTGTGGGGGCAAGTGGTGTAGGATCAGCAATGCTCTGAGCACAGAAGACCATGCTTCCCAGTGCTAGATTTGGCACAGATTTTTCTCTTCAGCTTTAGGCAAGCAAGCTGGCCTTGCTGGTTCAGTATCCATGCTGCCCCCTTTCCCAGACAGTAAGGACAATTATCTCTTGTAAAGGACTTCAGAGACTTACAGGGCCCCATAGCTGCTATGGCCTGAATTCCTGGCTACATACAGGTCCTTTTTCAATGCTTAAAGGTGCCTTTATGCAGCCAGTGATGTAAAGATCCTTTATCTAAGTAACAGTTGATCCCTATGTATCTGGAACACTGTTGTGTTCCTGACACCTGTTACTGGAAACTATCATCAGGAATTCGGCTTTCTTCTAATGCAAGTGTCCCTCAGTTCTGTGTGTTGGTGTAGCCCAATTACCAAATGTGGTCTCTTCCCACTGACATCTTTTCTGCAAGAAACAGAGTAGCATAATCTATTTTCAAAGTCAAAGCCTATTAAATGAAAAGGTCTCCAGCTCCCAATCATGGGCTAGAAAACATTCAGCTCAGAATGTCCATTTCCACCTCCCACTGTAAAAGAAGCATCATTTTTTTTCCCAGTGACTAGATCTGCTGCCATGGTTACAGCTTCACACAGAGTAGGGTCACCTTCCCTTTCAAGAAAAATCAATGGAAGATTTAATTTACGCTATCCCCATACCAGTCGCATTTTACACCAGTTTTTACTGCCTTAATGTTCCATTCTCCAAAAATGAAGGAGCAAATGGGGTGTCAACAAACAGTGGGATGGAGATGAGGGAAGCAGCTGTTAGGTTGATAGATACCAGCGCTGATTAATTAAACAGCTCTGCACATTAACAAAACCTTCAAGCAACATTTCCTTTTCTCCGCTTCCTAAACCTTGCAGTTGTAAGCTTGCAGCTATTATGGAGTTTAGTATTTCTATGAGACAGAGCTGTTTTGATAATGATAGTGGAATTTTTTATGCTAGGACGTATTTAAAATGCTGTCACTGGAACTGGCCTCTCATGTTCTTAGACAGCTCTCTGCCTCCCACCACACTTAGTTACAGAGGACAAATGTGCAAGCCCAAAACCCCTCTACCTTTTTCATTGGAACATGATTTCCTAACACACCAAGACTACCCACAAAAGTGACCAAAAACCCAGTTTTTATAGGTTTTTTTTGTTTGTTTCAGAGGAAGGAAGAGATCAAAGTGTGGTGGTGACTGAGTAGCCACCAATGCTGCAAATCATGTTTGCAAATGCTGTTAAGCTGAGAATGGCATTAGGAACTTACAGTGTCCTCAAGAATATACTATTTTTCTTTCATCTATGATTTAATTAATAAATCAGGATACTTTCACTACAGCTCTCAGGTAAGTTTAAGTTACCTCAGCCCTACAAAATAAGTGGGACCTGATTGTAATAAGCTTAGTGACTTTATTTCCAAGGTGACATTTCTGACTAAACCTTTGCATCATTCAGGCAGTCACCAATTGATGCACAAACACTGCAGAGGAGGTTCTACCCTCAGAAAGACTGCAAGGTATTGGACATTTTGGAAAACTTGTCTTTTTTTAACATGGAAGAGAGAGGGAACCCAAGACCACCAGTTGCTGTTGAGTTACCTTCTGATCATTCAGCAGAAGCAAGTAGGGAAAAATGGTCTCTCCAGACCCTTCCCCCTGATCTGGGTCCCATCTCTTTCCTTTCTGACACCTTTGCTTACATAAGCAACCAGGTAGGTCTCTGCTTACAATATTTCATGCCTAGGATTTCAAAATGCCATTTTAACCATGCTGATGAGCAGGCCAGTTAGCTTAGCGAGGAAAATTCACTCTGGAGGCCACTCCATGACACCTCTGACGCAGCTGACAGCAAAATGCTTCCTGTGAAGGCTTTATATAGAACATCTCTCCACTGACAGCTGCCAGCCCATTCGTCTTGGTTTAGCTGCCACATCTGCTTGACAGAAACAAGTTGAGGGATACTATTCCACCACACATTTAAAACATTAAAAAGTGGAAAAGACACCCTTTCTTAATGCTGTAACCCCAAGCCAGGAGCTCTGTCCCCACAACATGCTTTCACAGTGAGGACTGAAGAAACAGGTTAAATTTTTAGCTGTTTTGTCACTGAAGCTGGATTTCCTGAACTAAAGGCAGGCACCTTCATTAGTCTTTTGTAGCTGAAGACAAACCTATAGGGCACAATGCAGACTACCCATAGATTGACACCAATATGAAAAAGAATGTAAAATCAGGTTTTTTGATTTATCTTCCAGTGGGCACCTTTTAAACACCGGGTTTAGCACTGGTGTGTATTTAAGAAATGACATCAGGTATGAACCTTTTCCAATTTTTACCTCTGCAAATCTGTAATCCACTTGGAAGAATATCTTCTCATATCTAACAAGCTGAACTCCCAGCATGAGTCCAGAACACAAATCTGGGTTTAAAGACAATTGTTTCATCACAGCTTTTGTGGGTAGCAAGAGGCAATCAAGAATGAAAAAGTTATTTAAGTTTCTCAACTGAAGACACTCCTCATTTATTATATTCCTTTACAGCCTGAACTTTCCGTGGTTGCTTTGTCTCTGCTTGAGGTAAGTATGGTTTCAGAGTAGTCTGTTCTGACATTTTACAATTTGGGAAAGAAATCCAGGACAGTATGCGCTTCTGCTAGTGTCAAAGAGGAAGCACTGACATGGATATAGGTGCAGATAGGAATGGAGGTACTGGAATGAGCTGAGAGGATTGCACCCAAAAGCCAAAAACAACCATTCATTTTTATCTCATGTGTTACAGATAGAATATGCCAGGAAAGTGTTGTCATTGCTAGTCACAGGTCACATACTGCCAAAGGAATGTGATGATGAAAGAAATGCAAAGGCTCATCTGTAAAGCCACAAGCCAGGACAGAGCACTCAGAGCTTTCTTTGTGGGCATGCTTAGAGACCCAGACAGATGGACATCTATTGTCACTTGTAGTTTTTATTCTGCTTCCTGTCTCATCATAGTCAGGCACCAATCTAGCACTTCTAACTGAGGTTGTTGCATCAAAGTTAAGCCTGTGCCAACCAAAGTTGCCCTGTGGCCACCTCTGCTTATCTCTAGGAAAGGGAAGCCCTGCTTCTCCATACTGTTACTGCAAAATGACACCAGCATGGGTCTGAGCTTGCTGTCACTCAAATGACTTTGAGTTCAACCTTTTTTAATTTGTTCCCTTGAACAGGCCACCAACAGGCCACGGAATTTTATATAATTTTCTCTTATTTAGTTTTATTGTTACTGTGTTTAAAACCTCAAAAAAACATTTTTTGAGCATTTCTTTGTCTGTGGTGTAGTTTTTCTGTCCTTGAATTCCAGTGATCCTTTGTGATATCCAAGCACTCTTAAGCATTAAGATGAGCTAATATGAAAATCATAATAACTGTTTCTCAGTGCTCATGCAAACCAAAGAGAATAGAAGTGAAACACAGATTCAGTGGCTTGATGTCATAAGGCCCTGATTTACCTCCCAATTACCGCTAACAGAAAATTGCAGTTGCTGGGAATGAAAAGCCTGTGGACCTTTGACAACATGTGCACAATGCTGTTTATAGACAACAGCCTCGTAATAGCTGACCTTGAGGAACTCTGCTGGGTCTGTAGCTTTGCTTCTCTCCTAATGCTTCCTGTAAACAACAGCAGCTGACAAAACCAATGCAAAAGAGAGGGAGGAGGAAAAGTATAACTTCATTTAAAAACAAATCCAAAGATGGTCAAAACAATTTAATCTGTTAAATAATTGTGTAAGCACTGCCTACACCCATCTCCCACTGACTTCAACCTCTTCTGTGGTGAGCAAGCACTGTTGATATCAACCAAATGACCCCTGAGATGTATTGTCCTCTGACTCAGCAAACTGAACTGTAGCAACTAATCACCATTCAGCTCATGTTAGAGTTTCTTATTTCATTTTGGTACAGATTTCAGGGTTTACTGAGTGACATCTCTGGCAAATTAGCAGCTAAAACATAGCTTCCATATCTCATCAGCAAAGGATCTATACTATCAGCAGCTAGCCCATTTTCAGAAAGAAAGCCTGAGGCAGGAAAAGACAGCTATTTCTGTGTGGTTTAGATTCCTGACAGATTCTCTAAGCTTGCCCTGTTTTCACCTCCTGCCCAGCTCTCTGCCACAGACCTGCCTCCCTAATCCCTAAGAAGCACCTTTACTGCCACATGCCAACTGCCTGCCATAGCTGTGGCTTTTGATGTTTCATGATTCACTGCTCACCCGTGGCCTTGCCCAGGCCAAAACCTTTTTTACAGCTGAAAATCTCTATGATTTTTTGCTCTCTTATTTGATTTTCTCTGGCTGTTGCTTCATCCAAGTACTTGCAACACATTGTTTTACACTACATTTATTTTCCCACTTAACAGTTCTGCTTATCAACCCTGCATGAGCTGAAGCAGTGCTACTAGCATTGCCAACAAGCCAATTCCATGATGGATTTATGTCCATGAACATGAAATGGTATTTCATTGCCCAAGGTCAGTCTGAATAGTCTTTATGGGGATCTGTCTTTTCCATTTGGAGCTATGACTGCAGGTGACAAAATTTCCTTCAGCTGGATTTCTTGCATAATGAATGAGCGTGCCAATCCCGTTCCTTTCCATAGGAGACATGAGGGTTTGTAATGTCAGCTGTCAAATACTTAGGGCCAACATTAACCACAATGGGCACAGTACAAAAACAAAACAAAAAGTGCATCCCCAAAGCACTTATATTTGTTCTCTTACTAATTATTTCCCAAATCTTGCTGCTGTTAGGGGTGTAGTGTAATACTGAGAGCCAACTGTGAGAGTGCTTGTAGGGAAATCTGACAGATGATGAAGTTTGACTAAGACAACAAGCTGGGAAGGCACTCAATCCTTGTGCTGTTTTCATAGAATTAAGGAAATGTCTGTCTCCAAAATAAAGCCAGTTTTTATATGTTCAGAATTTTAAAGGTTTGAATTTCTAATAATGGCTTGTTTTGTGCTGCACTGTGGAAAAAAGAGAGAGCCACTATGTCTACCAGTGTCCCCTGAAACTAAGTCATTAGCTGATATAAAGAAATGTTCAACATTCCTATTACATTGTATTTGAAAGGGATTCATTTGGTAATTCCGTAAGTGATCAAACCATGGAAAAATGTCTGCTAAATAATTGTCTTCAGGTTTGCTAGGACAGTAGGAGTAAAACCATATTAGCATATTTAATCCATTTTGCAGTCATAACATTTTTGCTCATTCTAGTAACAGCAAAGGAATTCTAGAAAGGCAGTGACCTGGGAAATTCATAGTTAGCATTTTGTGACCTTTATTTCAACAGCTTTTTAAAATGAAGATTAAAGAAATAATTAGACACTGAAATGAAATGTAACTTTCAAATGTTCTTGAAACCTAAAATAGCTTCTAAGGAAAGCAATGTTGAAGTTTGGCATTACAAGTTATTTAATGGAACAATTACTTTCTCCATCAGAAAAATCACCCCCCTGTGGTGCTCTGATCAAGAACAGCTTTCTTCTTTGTTAGCAGCAGTAAGAATATCTTCTTGTCTGGTAAGAGAAGTGGTTCAAACCTCTGTTGTAGTGATTGTCTTTTCATGAGTAGGAGGGTTCCCAGATCACTAAAGTACAGAAATGCTCCTGCTGCTGCTATTGACTTTCCTGCAGGACCAGTCTTCAGCTTGGTTACTTGTATGAGACATAGGACTGTCCTGCTGTACAGAAATATGAGCATAATTTGGGGTGATCAGGCAGTATAGTGAAGGAGAAGCCATATGGAGATACCCAAAGTTTTGGGATGCAAAGTAGATTCTACTGGAGAAGCTTTATGTTGGGGTCCCTTTTGCCTTCTATCTCAAGCAGTTAGTTTCCCCCAAATGCTAAACGCATGCAAATCACTGCAATGTTGATTTGGTAGCATTTTGCATCTCCTTTTCACCAGCTGACAACAAACTAATAAAACCAAGTTGAAAACTGTTTAACATTCAGAACACTACCACAAATATGAGGGGAAAAAACAGCACTGGACTTGAAGGATTCTCAGGAGCAAATTTTTTTCTATTGACAGTGCTTTACTCTTTGTGGAAAGGTCAAAATTGTTTTTTTCAAGTTAATTATATGTTCCTAAGGAAAGTTATTTCAGTCAGAACATGGTTTTCAGGAGTAATATTCTCGTGCTACTTTCATAGGTAGCATTAAATATCTCCTGTTGAAGCCCATAATACTTCAGCAGCTGCTCACTTTGAAATGAAAAATCCCTACTGACTTGGGATGGCATAAACATGTTTAAAGACTTTTTATTTATAAAAAAGACTGAAAGACCTCTGTTTGTCTCATTCTTCTCAAGTAGTGCTAGCCAAAAATATTTCAATGCAATGCTTTTCAGTAAGAGAACACTGTTCCAAGGAAATTACACCATTTAGTGGAATTGCGTTCATTAGTGCCAAATTCATAGGAGAAGCCAGCAACAATCACGATACACACACAGAGCACATTGCAGACAACAGCTTGCCTCAAACTGTGTAGCCACCTGATAGTTGTAAAAAACTGGGCCAGATGATGCATCTGGATAAATTATTACATGTAACAGCCTGGATGGTAGTTGATTAGCTGCCTGGGTGTCCAGGTGAAGTTCAAAGTTTTCTACTCAAGAAAGAAAGAAAAAGGAAGGCAAGAGAAGCCCTCAATAAAACTCACAGTGATATGACTGAGTCATTGTTTTAAAAAGCCAAGTGGGTGAAAATTCAAGCCCAGACATCTAGACACCTATATTTGGACACAGAATTTAAATGCTCAGGTATATATGTATAAATGTATGGATTTTCACTGAAGTCAGCAGAGATCTAATTCTCCCTACTTTTGCACCCATAGAGGGGCCTATTGACACCTGAGATACTCTAGGATATTCAAGACATCCATGGGTATGATAAATTAGATATAGGACCTACAGAAGGCATGCACCATGGTAGTACAACAGCTTGAGGTCATACATTTTTGATGAGCATTGCCATCAATAGCTTTAGTCAATACAGGCAGTGGAATTCTCAGAATCTGGAATTTAATCAAACATATGTTCTGCTCCAAGATAAGCTGAACAATTCTCTAGAGTCATGGTTGGTTGGTTGGTTGGTTGGTTGTTTTTTTAAGAATGAAATTATAGTGACAAAGTGAGGCAATACTTCTGTTTAGTAATACTGCTACTTCACAAAAATACTGTGTAGATGGTTGATACCTGAGCCTCCCTGTAGGAACTGGGTGAGACCAGAGCTTTGCTGTTTCTTCCCACCAGCCTGCTTGGGCAACAAAGTAAAATCATTGTCTGTGCCACACAGGTTTGACAGAACACTGTAACTTCATTCAAATCAGGGCAGGCAGTTTCTATCTATCAGATCTGTCAGTAAAATATTGTTTTTATTTTCAGTACTTCCAGACATGCCGTGGAAAGGAGCATCGTTGTGAATTCACCTTGAAGTACCAAAGACAAGAGGTTTTGCTTGCATGGTCATATTTTTCCCAGACCATTTAAAGTAGCATTGAGATGATTGACCTACAAAGACATTTATGGGCTAGGGAGAAAATAAACCCAAAGCCTAAAGTAAGTACTAGCAGGGAGTTTTACAGTAATGTGAAATTGCTGTGGTTTCCATGGATGCATGGAAAAGGCTTCCATATTTATAAAGTAAATTGAAGTACAGTCCAAGAAGCATGTAGAAAAAAACCTTTACTCTGCCTTTATGAATTATTAATTTTAACTGGGCCAGAAAGTGACTCAGTGGAGAATGGGGAACCAGGAGAGCATGTGCTTCACTGGGTAGAAAGGGAATAGGAAGAACAGTTTGCAGTAATGATATTAATTCCTGGCCTCCCCATCCTACCGGTATTTCCTCCTCTCCAGCATATTTCTCCAGCCTTTAATATATATTCTTCAGTGTAAGACAATATTAGCAATCCTTGTCCTTAATTTTGAGCAAGTTATATTTGGAAAGTATCACTGTGAAAGATATTATAAATCAGTAAGTCTCATTATGACCTGACCAAAATTTAGACACATTTAAAAATTCTGGTCTGAAAATACAAGCTGCTAAGGAAAAATGATCCTGTTTTAAAATTAAAGCATGTTTCTCTCTGCTTTAGAAGGGAGAAATACAATGAGGAGATAACCCTCCAGAATTATCTAAATAGGGGTGTAAAAGAGGCAGTGGAACCACTTCAAAAAGGTCATAAAAACAACTTTAGGAGGACTGAGAAAGAGCAGGATTAGCCAGAAAACAAAGGAAAACTCTTCCTAGGCAACACAACCTTACAGTTTACTAGAGCAAATAATGTTTGTGAAAAGAATAGAAGCTCTCTTGGACATGCACTGGCTCCAAGAAAGACATTTCTGTTGTAACACAGAAAGTCTTGCAGGTCACAGATACAATTTTCCCATAGGTGCTAAATGGCTCCAAAATAAAGAGAAAAGCATCACAAACATTAGGAAATGGACTGACATTGTTATTACTTGTTATGTTCTTCAGACTTGTACTGTTATGAAGTGGGTGGAGTTCCTAATTTGGTGGCACATTTACTGAGGAAGAAAGCAAAATAACTGCTTTAACTGAGCATTGAAATCTCACAGTATGACACAGAATATTAACTTTCAAATAGTAAGGTGCTGTAGCATAAAACATCTCTAGAACCTCTATTTGGAATTAAAAATCTCTCAGCTCTATGTCTTCCAGTTCAGTCCATATAATAAAAATGGAACAGCTTTAGCTTCCCAAGAGGAATTGTCTGACATAATTGTAATTCAGCATGTGTCTACTGCCAACATCTGAGGCAATGCCAGACATAGTCACCTTAGCAGACTGGCAAAGAACAATCAGGAGTGCAGCTTTCTGATTTGGGGGAAATCCAGCAATGGTGGGGCACAGTATAATTACAGGTAGAAACAGCAACAAATTAAATTCTGATCAGTAAATACTGCCCCTTTTCTGTACATGTTACATCAGACTGTCTCTGATGGTAAGTCTTCTTTCCCATGAAAATAACCTTTCTTTTTTCCTCAGCAGAATTCTGGTCTCATCTGCACAGAGCAGTCTAAATCCAGATATGACACTTGGACAGTTTGTACCCTTGTAAGACCTGCTGCATTTTATACAAATTAAGCATTGTCCTTGCTACTCTGGAACAGGATGAACCTCTTTTCCTGTGTTGTTTCCTTTGCAGAGAAAGCACTAAGCATGTAATTGTCACCTCTAGGAAGGATAAATGGTTTAAGCGATGAGTTTCTGCAAAATGTAGCAAAGCCTGAGGAAAATTAAATCCGTAATCATTCATCCAAGCTCACTATAAAAAAAAAAGCAAACAAAAATAATGACCTAACAAGAACACACACGCACAAAAAAAGTCAAATTCCTGCAATAAAAATACAACAGCCTTGTTTGGCTTGATATCCCAATGGCTCCCTCTGCAGGGTGACACATCTTATCTGGATATAAAATGGTCTTGCTAACTGATGTACATCTCAAGCTGTTTCCAATGGAAGCTGACATATTTTCAGGATCAGTGAATACCGTGTTCAAATAAAACTCTGTGTTATGTGCAGAATAAATGTATGATATATCAGATTTAAAGTATACGCTGTCTCACTTGAACATCACTCTCAAAAATTTTTGTATGTACCAGTTCAATTCCCTTTCCCACTTCTAAATCCATGATGTCCTCACAAACCTCCTTGAAATAAGGCAGAGGTCTCAAATATATTATGTTGCTCTCTTTACTTAGCGGAGTCCACACATCTGAGCCTTTCTCTTAGAAAAGGACACAGTCTTGATGAAAGAATATTAAAACTAGTTTAAAAAAAATACCCAGAAAAAAATAATATGGAAGGGACATCACTCAGAAGAACAACAATGTTTTGTTAGTCTGCAAATTCTATTTCTAATAACAATAAATATCTATATAAAGAAAGGAAGACAGTTATCAAACGTTCTGATATTTGACTTCTTCAGCAGAATTTCTGTTTCTGTTCATTATCTTTCAGAAAAAAACATGATCATTTATGTGCCTCTTTGCAGTGTTTCAAGGACTGGTTATTAGGAGTTGATGCTCAAAAGCTCAGGCTTGGGACATACTGTTCCTGGGAAACATTCTGTCCACTTTAGGTAGCAACATGTCCTTTTCTAATCACTAATTTCTCATTCACCTTGGAAACTGACAGTGTATGGTCTCCAAATTTCTTTTAAAAGCTGAGTGTCTTACAATACCCTGATCTGTGTGTGTAAAATGTAGTTAGAGAAAACACAAAATAAATATGTTTGTTATTCTGCCTCACCTTATTGCAGCAGTAGGTACCAATAAGCTATTTCAAAACAGTTGCCGAAGCAAATGCTTCCCACTGTCAGTACATTTCAAAGTAATTCTCTGGAAACCAGACATGCAATTAGCTTTAATAGAAATAGCTCCAAGCCAGGAGACAGACTGCCATATCCTAAGCTTTTACTTAAAATTTTAAATACATCTAAAATTCATGCGTTGGACTATTTTTTGTAGCCATATCTTACTTGAACTATTTATTTACTGAGCATCTCTAGATGCTGTTATATACTCTTAAACATCCTAAGTATTTACTAATCATATGGCTACCATCATCTCCTCACTAGAAGAAAAAGTAGGCAATGTTCTAGTGGTTTTGAAAAGAAAATAATGTCTTCCCACACTTTTTTGCCTCCTGTCCTACTAGCCCCTTGTTTAGAAGCTTTCAGGCAACTGAGAAAGTGAAAACCATACAGAGTTCTGTGGATTGTAGTTTCACTGATTTCCAATGAGTTCAAATAAAAACTTCTTTTAATACTATCTCTGTAAAGCCAGAAGTCATGATTAATAGGAGCCATAATGTGACAGAAAGGTGTACATTAGTATTGTCTGATACATATGGGTGCTATACTAACACTATCTACCCAGAAGATATTTTAAGCTCAGTACTGAAAGGGTTCAGAAGTGGACAAAAATCCACTTCTGTATTTTACCTCTAGGAGGATAATTAGAAATCATGTTCAAGAGCTCCCAAGTATAAATTCTCCTTAGACCCAACCAGCAGACATATTACTGAAAGGGTGCTAAAAAAAATGCATATTTGGCACAAGATAAAAAAAACCTGCTCAGTTGTGAAAGGGCCTCTTACTGAAGGCTTCAGCATGCCTTAGAAAAGAGTAATTGCAGATGGAATTTGCACTGACACTGTTCTAGATATCTGTCATGGCCCATCCCATGTACTCAATACTCAGCTCACACCAACACAGAAAATCAAATGAAAGGCACAGTGTGTTGGGGGCATATTGTTGCAAGTCAATTAGATAAACCATGAAGACAGTGGGATATGTGAAGAGTATTTTCTCATTACTCTCAGATTACAGAATGAGCAAGTTGGAAGAGACCTTCAAGATCACAGAGTCCAACCTATGCCCTAGCACCTCAATTAAACCATGGCACCGAGTGCCATATCGTCTTTTTTCAAACACATCCAGGGATGGTGACTCCACCACCTCCCCAGGCAGACAATTCCAGTACTTTCTGTAAAAAACCTTTTCCTAATATCCAACCTGTAATTCCCTTGATGCAGCTTGAGGCTGTATCCTCTCGTTCTGTCTGTTGCTGCCTGGAGAAAGAGACCAACCTTCACCTGACCACAACCACCTTTCAGGGAGTTGTAGAGAGTGATAAGGTCACCTCTGAGTCTCCTTTTCTCCAGGCTAAACAACCCCAGCTCCCTCAGTCATTCCTCACAGGACTTGTGTTCCAAGTCCCTCACCAGCCTCATTGACTCCTCTGGACCTGCTCAAGTATCTCAACATCCTTCCCAAACTGAGGGGCCCAGAACTGGACACAGAACTCCAGGTGTGGCCTCACCAGTGTTGAGTGCAGGGGGGAATGACCTCCCTGCTCCTGCTGGCCACACCATTCCTGATCCAGGCCAGGGGCCATTGGCCTTGTTGGCCACCAGGGCACACTGCTGGCTCATGTTCAGCTGCTGTCACCAGCACCCCCAGGTCCCTTTCTGCCTGGGCACTGTCCAGCCACACCATCCCCAGCCTGTAACACTGCAGGGGGTTATTGTGGCCAAAATGCAGGACTCAGCACTTGGACTTCATCTTATTAAACAACATCTTGTTGGACTCTGCCCACCCATCCAACCACTCCAGATGTCTCTGAAGAGTCCTCCTCCCTTCCAACAGATCAACACACCCAGCTTAGTGTCATCTGCAAATTTACTAATGAAGAACTCAATACCTTCATCCATGTTGTTCATCACAGAAACAAATTCCCATTTTTGTTACACCTGAAAGCTCACCAATATAACAGAATTTCAATTAATACAGATAAAAAAGGAGGTGGCAGAAAGCCTATTAAATAAGGTTTGATAATTCTATGCTATATCCTGGCCTCAATCTCAATCATTTATCTATGGAGTGGTGAAAACCAGCATGGCTAATTGATACACATACACTTTATTCCCCCATAGAGCAGACTTCAGGCTCTTTTGAGAAGCAACAGATTGAATTTTACCTTCCCTTGAAGAAAGTTTCAGCAAGGCTAAAAATTTATTTAGAAGCACTTTAAAATGGCGCTCCAGCACCATGCCTACACAATCTATATAACCAGCCTATCTGGCCAGATTCTCCAGAATATGCAAAGACATAAGGTCCTCCAATTATCACTATGACAGGCCAGATTTTCTATTAGTTACAGATATCTATTTCCTATAATTTTTCAAAGACAGAAGTATATGCAATATTTTAAAAAATACAATAGACATGGAACAGTGAATCTTCCCATATGCAGAGGAAACATCTAAGGAAAACAATTTTTCTAGAAGGCCAGGCTCTTCTTCAATCAGCAGGCACCGGGCTGAGCAAGCCACAAGAGGGAGCGCAAACACTGTTGGAAAATGCAAGGAAACTCCAGGAAAAAGGTCCAGGGCCAGGCAGCGCTTCATGCCAAGTCTGTTGCTAGTAACGTGCCTTCTCATTTGTACTAAAAATCGATTTAATTTCCTCTTCAGATTTAATGTGCTACAATTTTTTCTTCAATACTAATCTGGTCAGGCGAGAGCAAGAAAAGAGCATTTTTTATGTTTGAGCTGGTTAAATGGAATGCTGAGCCAGGTCAGAGCTGCAGGCAAGGCAGCCTTGTTCATCAGGCAAGTGGAACTCAAAGGCTGCAGCACTTGCCTGCAGCATAGGAAAACGGAGATCAGCTGGGAGCTTCTCCCTCCTACTTCTCATCCCGCTTTTACTGCCACTGAGGCAGAGACATGGACATGTGCAAGCACCAGGCTAACCCCAAAGGGGCACCTACTGCCAACCCTAAGCAGCAGCAGGAAGAGGCATTCCCATTCTCTGCGACAGTTCCAGCCTCACCCCACCCTTTTTTCCTTCATAAGAAACGACAACGCTCCTTAACTGTGGTGACATAGACTGACAAAAACTGAGATGTTTGCATGTATGTCAAACATCAGTTTGTGAAATCTTCCACCACCATAGCCAGATTTTTCTCATCTCTTACCTCCAGATATTAGACAGTCAAATTCTGTTCTTGACCTGAAGGTTGTTTATATAAGCCAAGGATAAATGTATTCTTAAAAGCTTCTCTTTCTGGGTGGTTTAGCACAGTATAGTGGTTGTGTAACCATTTCACTTAGCTGATGCAGTATTCTAGCAGGAAACAGCAGCAGGAGACCAATGTTATTGCAGAGCACGAGCAAAAAGGGTATGCTTGTGAATACTGATCTCCTGACTGATGTAATCACTGTGATAAAAAAATAGTCTTGATAGCATAAGGCCCAACTCTTCTGCATGAAGTTAGATACACTCAAAACAAACCTAGTTTCTTCTAGGAGCTGAAAAAGGAGGAAGATCACACGGCTGTAGAGCAGATCTGTTGCCATCCTGCAGTTTCTTGCCTCCATGGGATGCAGCATAGCAGCAGAAGCCCCTACACTGGTAAGTCAGTAGGCACTGCTACAGAATTCATGACTGCCTCAAAACACAGGGTGAGAGGGAATCCCTTCCCCAGCATGAAGGAGATGCTGAAATGCCTCCCAACCAGGTGCTGGGAGACAACAAGTTAACTGAGGCTTCTGCATTTGCCTTGCATTTGCAAGGCCTTGCAATACATGGCCCTTGCATTTGCAATTTTGCTATTAAAAATAGTATTTTAGCTAAATCATTATACGTATTTTTCTATTAATGCACAAAATCAGTGAAACATCCTTAGGAGAAATTAATTGGCTCTGAGGTTATCATGGTACTATTTCCCTTTGCATGACAGGATCATGAATGTTCTTACCAAACAGTTTATTTAAAATCTTCATTAATTATATACCCTGCTCATCCCTTCTTATACTTCTGTCCTTTCCACTTTCTCCTTCTCTTATTTCTTAGTCTGCAGTTCCTTTACTCAATGAACAACTAATTGTTCAAATCCTAATTCTAACCATCATCCCATTGCCTGTAATAGGAGAGAAAGGTCCAGCATCAATCTTTCCATCTACACTGTAATAAATGTTTTGGTTGTGACAGCACCAGAACAGACCAAGAACGGACTTTCAATTTTTTAAAAAATATAACAAAATTGTAAATAACCTGATGCTACTCAGACTGACAGTTACAACACTTAAATTCTGTAGCAGGGTGTGAATTTTGAAACAGTGCTGCAGTAAGTACAGAAAATAGTTATATTTAAAAGATGAGCAAACAGGACTGCAGCACACTAACTTCACAGAGTCATACTCACAAAGCCAATGACAGGCTACAAGAAAAAGTTACCACCAACAGTTCAAAAAAAAAAATTAGTTTTAGATTGCTAATTCATCCTACAGCTCCAGGGACACTGACACTCAAAAAGGCCTTGCAAGGGCATCATGGCATCACATTGCCAGGTCTGCACTTTTTAATCTATTAATGAAAATTTATTGTTTCATGAAAGGAAATGAAATCTCACAATTTCAATGAGTATCATTTCACAAAGTTTCAGTCATTCCATTCCATTATTTTCATTTCAGAATTTTGTTTTTTTCAAACTAACCTTTCAGCAAGCTTGCGGCTGCCGCTGATGTGCCCATCCCCATTTATGGCCCAAATCTGCAAGGTGTGAAGGCAGCAATCTTGTGCCCCTGCCACAATCCTCTTGGCATGCACTTTCCAGCCCCAGTGTCCCTGGAGCTCTAGGCTCTTTTCCTCTCTTAACCCCAGAGGCCTAATGCTATCTTGTCACTGGGGCTGAGGTTCTGATTACATGTGAAGTCCAGATTAGAAAGATGTAGGAGCAGCAAAGTTGGTGCCCTTCCAGGATCACCTTGGCATGCCTTTTCCAGCCCCAGTCTTCCTGGAGCTGTATGCTCTGCAGCTCTCTGAACCCTAACCTCAACCATAATGGCAACTTTTCACTGCTGCTGTGATCTCCATCACTGTAGCTGGCTCAGATTCCAAAAGCGTAGAGTGAGCAATCTCAGTACCCTGCCATGATGAAATCTCTTCATTTCATGAAAGGAAATGAGATCTCGCCATTTCAGTGAGTATCACTTCTTGACGTTTTGGTTCATTTCACTGTACTTCATTCCATTCCATTTCAAAAATTTAACTTCTCCTAAAAATTTTCATTTTTTCAATTTCATTTCATTTCCTTATATTTCCTTTCTTTGTCTTTTCACTTTACCTCATTTGTTAATTTCTTGTTTCATTCCTTTCATGAAAAGAAATGAAATCCATTTCAATGAAAATAATTTTATGAAGTTTCAGCTCATTTCACTGCACTTCAGAGTACCTAAGATAAGAAATTTACCACAACTTCTAGTATTTAGTTTTCATATATTGTTACATGACTGTCAGTGTGGAAAATATATTGTGCATTAACTAACAAAGAATCACACACTGTTATTGTTAATAACTCAAATTTTACCTTCATAAATCTGAACAGTGGGTAGTTTCTCTTTACAAACTCTTACTTGATCTTTAGAAAGGTCAACTGAAACACTTTTGTTTTCTCAGGTTCTAATACTGCCCTTCAAGCTGTATCCAGCAAGCTTCAATATCAGATCAGCCCTAGTTAGTGTGGGAAAAAATATTTCACTGAGAATAAAATTATATAAATGATCCATTTAATTATTCACTGAAGGCTCAATATACAGAAAACATTAAGATACCAAAAGTTCTCAATAGCAGTCATAAAATACGCTTTAAGAAAATTCAGAGTAATGACATCCATCAACAATTTTAGCAGAGATTTCCATACTGTGACCAAAAGTGAAATACTTGGAGAGCTTCAGACGCTGAATCCCTTCAGTATTTCACAGCTTAAGAATGTGGTTTTCTTTGGCAGTCCACAGACACTGCCACTGAAACCAGCCTCCAGCCTCAACAGTCTAGTGGTTGAAACCCATCTCATTCTCATGTCTCCTCAGCTCATCCCTGCAATGGCTTTACTTGGATGACATTAACTTTTGTCTCATTGTGTTTACCACTGTCATCTATTTGCTCAGTGTCATCACTGGTGATAATAAAAATGACAGAGGAAGAGCTGAAAGTCACTTTCTTCTTTGGCCTGTCCCCTGCTTTCTGAGACATAACTATTGGTCGTATTGGTTTGTCACTCCCTGTTACTGGTGTCTCTTTCATTGTCCTCTGGAACTTCATCAGGCGAAAGCACAGGAGTTGCAAAAGGCAGCGTCGAAACTGCAAGAGAGAATAAACAGAATTATGTTCAGCTTCCTAAGCGTTCACTACCACCTACAAGCAAGTGAAGGGCACAGTACAGTAAATTACTCAAAATAAGAGACTTCTGCATGTCTTCTGAGTTAGTTTCAGTAACAAAACATGGTGCCTTTGTAGTGGGTACTTTTTTTCTCTACATCTGAATAGGACCACCAAGCCAACAGAGGGCACTGAAATGCAACTGAATACTTTACCAGCTACAAGATCTGCAAAAGACAAGAAGACCAGGTTCCAAAGTGTGGTATAGGTTTTGTTCCCATATTTAAAAATCACATATTAGATCCAGCAGGGAAAGAATATTCTCACAAACACTTCACAGGAGGCTACAGGGGGAAAGAACAAGGGGAGGAAAGGGATACAGAAGGATGTTTTCCTCCTTTTAAGTAACTCCAGGGTCTGGAATTTTTAAAAAGCATTTGGTATCACAGATCTAAAATGAAATTTCAATGTTTACTAACACAGAAGTCATATGTTCCCAATGAATATGGATGGCACAGAAGTCTTTCAGCTGACTAGCAGCTACCTGTGACACAGGAAGTCTGTTCTACCGTGTGACTAACTAATGTGAGATATTCAGTGAAAGCTCACTGAATATCTCACACCAGCACATAGAATGGAAATTTGAGTAGTAGCCCTGCATTAATTCTCTAATTATGGTCTCCCCTTCAACAAAACAGAGATCCAGGTATGAGGGTTAAGGGATGTGCTCATCCAGTAGTTCCATGTCTGCACACATTTAAAGCTTAAATATGATCCTTTGGGGAAGAAGTCTGGTTCTACAAGAAATAAGAGAGCAACTTCCCCTTTGTTTAATAACCTGTAACAAGATTTGCCTGGAACATATAAAGAAGACTTCAATCAACCAACTAAAATACCAAAAAAACCCAAAACAAAAGCAGCAAAACCCCCAAACATAACAAACATCTGGGAGCAGGTGGGAAATAATGCACCTTCTCTCTGAAAAGGGGTAGGACATCTTTTTTTATCAGCCTTCCATTTAGCTGTGTTAAGGATTACCCTGTATTATCCTGCACAGCTAGTGCCTCTGTTTTCCCAGATATCATGCAAGAAGAAATCTGACATGCCAAATTGGAACAAGGTTTTGCTGTGGAAAATTAATCCTACTCTGACATAGGGAAGGCAATAGGTCTGTCCTGTTGGGAAAGGAACCTAGCTAATTACAAGATCTCATAGAAGGATAATCTCAGAGAAAGAACAGTCATGTGGAAGCCTTGCCAACTTCAGAGGTAATGGTCTACCTCAGAGTAGCAAAGAAGTTAGCAAGTACAAGCATGTCAGAACCAGGTCAGATAAAGAAAGGCTATTAAAGATAACTTGTTTTAGGATTCCTTCTGAGGGTAAAATAATCCAAAAAATTAAGCAAAAATACTATAATATTGGTCCTAATCTGGAATTAGAGTCAAGAGAAAATACTTCACAGTGCCTCTCCAATAACCGTGTTCAGATTATTGATACTTATCCTGGCTGTGTCTTTATTGGCATCATACTTGGTACAAGTTTGATTTGTTGCTGGGTATCAGAACCCACAAAATGTTTTCAGGTAAGATACTCAGCCTGACAACTAGGTACAGAGTCAGTGCCAGTGTATTTAAAAAGTCACTCTGTTGAAAAAGTCTTTCTGAACGTGACTGTTGTTAGCTTCCCATATCCAGGATAACGAACATTGTGCAGCCATGTAACTGTGGATCAGCCTGCTGTGAAATGAGTTGTGGGGGAAGAACTGCAAGATGCCACATTGGAGGCCTCCTGCTTTTACTCAGGAAAACATTTCAGCTCCCCCTTGCCCTTGGTCCTGACCTGAGCTGCACTCAGCCTTTGCCTGGCTGCTTTTCCCTGCAGGCTGCTGGCCAGCCCAGGCCACTGCCTGGCAACTGCAAGCCAGTATAGAAAATTCCATCTCTCTAATGGGTTTAAAGATAAGGAAAACCTACCAAAACCCCTCCAGCAATCATTCATGGTTTTTACCCTTTGTCAAGGGATTCTATTAAACACCAGATATCTTTATACAATCTTGGTTTCATAAATTTATAATGTGTATGCTACACATCCAGTTTCAGTCCTTGTGTTGCTATAACATAGAAGTCAGAGGCAAGTTTTTTTATTCCTAAAAAACAGACACTGATTATTCTAAACTTCCTCTGATGGAGTTCTACTGTGGTAAGGGAGTGAATCAGATGAGGTCTTCTAGCAGCAATCCATTTAATGGGTAAACTGTCAAAACTAGACATTTAAACTCTGACACTCTTTCCCATCCCATTCACGTGAGTTTAATGTTTGAATTCACATATAAGCAAATTAAATTTCTAATCTGGTGGTATTTAAGCACCCTCAGGGATTTTATTTCTTCTAAATTGTTACCATTTATCCTAGCTGTTGAAATTTTTTTTTAAAATTTCAGGTTAAAGTAAATCAGACCGACACTCTACAGCTGTGATACTGGCTACTAGTAATTCAGACAAGAAAACCTTTAATGTACCTACCTTTCTACTCATGAAGATATAGATAACTGGATTATAAGCAGTGCTTGACTTGGCAAAGAAAGATGGGATGATAGCTACTGTTGGAGTTACAAGGTTGCTATAGCCATATGTTATCAAGAGGGAGACCACTGCATAGGGCATCCAACAAATAAGAAACGTGGAGATCATCAAGAAACACATTTTAGCCACCTTCTTTTCATATCTTAGAAGTTTGATCACTTGAACTGTCTGGAAATCTTCCACACAGCGAAGCTGTAGAGAAAAAAAAAAGTAAAATAAAATAGCCTTATGTTTTACTTGAACCTGAATAGTTCTACATTTATTTATAAGTAACTGACTCACTCTTTTAGTTTAAGGCACAGACAACATATCTCTTATCTTTTAAACCATATTTCTTCCAGAAGTTTACATCATGTTTCTCAGACTTTAATTCTCTATATTAAGTGAAAAAATACAAGCTGAGAAAAAATGGAATAGCCAATCTACTAGGAAACAACAAATCCAGAGATGTTACGAAGTATGCTGCAGTTATAAGTATGTTAGAAAAATAACTTGCCCTCAACTTTTGCATAAGCAAGTTCAGTTTACATTAGTGGTCCTTTGTCTGACTAGTCAGACAGTCCTCTAGATTTGTGAAAAAAATCTTTAGAGGAAAGAAAATTCATTAATAGATTTCTCTGTACTGCTTTATCACATAGTTTGTTGACTTAAAATTATGAAATCTCTAAAGCAGAATACAAGGCAGCAGGTTTCCATGTTACCTGAGTCATCAAATAAGGAAAAGATAGGACATACACATGAATATACCACACAAATTGCCCATTGTGCCAATACTGTTGACCATAAATTTAAGTGGGTCCAGACTAATTATCCACAGAATATGAATCATTAACACAATCTCATATTATGGATCTGGATTGAATTTTCAGGTGAGGATCTTATGTGGGTTAGTATGCATAAGCAGTTCTTTACTTCCTCCCAGTAAAAAAAAATAGGCACAAAAAAACCACACAAAAAATAGGCCTCGGTAGGCTGGTTCTATCCCAATCCTACAACCTGTCTAGTGGTACCTGACATAGATGAACATCAAATATTCAAAGGTTTAAAAGGGAAGTTAAATTGTAAATTTGGCTTGGATCCAACCTAAATATACACCTTCAACATTTTTCACTGACAATATTACATTAAGGGAAGATTTGCACTAACTTACCATTCTTACTGCATGCAGAATATGGCCATAGCAATAGGCCATGATCCCAACAGGCGCCACGAGACAACCGAGGAAAAAAAGGAGCACAAAGGAGGTATCATTGGGGTCTTTTGACTTCCAGTCCACTGAGCAACCCAATCCATGAATCTCCAGTGTGTATCTGTTCCAGCCCAAAAGAGGTGCTCCAGTCCAGGCCAGTGAATACAGCCAGATGTATGTGATAGCCCGCCAAGACCAAGAGAAGTCAATCACTTTTGCATGGACCACCCGAATGTAGCGTTCATAGGCAAGAGCAGTGAGAGTCATAATTGAAACAATTCCTGTAAGAAAAATAAAGAAAATCAATTTGATTATTCACAAGTAGTCCACTGTAAACTGGACTGAACTCCTCCCGATAAATGTGTCCTTTGCTAGCAGGTTAACTGAAAGTGAACTAGCTCATATTATGAATCTAAAAGCAGTAAGTTTTTCTGTGCATTACTTACTAACTACTATGCCAAGCAGAATCACCAACTTCAAACTACTCAGAGTAGGATGCTGACATCTGATCCGTGATGTACAATGGCTAAGTGGGACAAGGGAAAAAGTGACCAAGCCAATACTTCTTCCTAAACGTTACTTTATTAAGGGAGGTATCATGGTTCAAGGTTTGGGGTTTTTCCTGATAGAAGATATTGTAGGGTTTTTTGGTTTTATGTGCTCCTTTGGGGTATGTGGTTTCCTTTGTCTGTTTAGGGTTTTTAAAAGAAAAAGCTGTCATATAAAACTGAGATAATCAGCAATAAAAAAATCTCTTAGAAATGTAGTGAATTGAGAGTTGAGACTGAGATTAAAGAAAGCCTTCAGCAACTGAAATCAGAGATGTGCACCTTTAATGTGAACAAAATGACTAGAATAATTCCAATTTATTTCAAGATATCCTGGAAGTCTTTGCATTCCGCGAAGAACCAGGAAGGCAAAGCATTACATTGGTGAAGGTGTCCTATCTGAAAGATATTCAGTTATTTTGAGTGTCCTTTTCTATCTTGCTGCTTTCATAAAAATATCAGTCCTTGTTTATTAATGCACTCTATTCCTTTACTGTCCATCTCAAACCCAGTACACAATAATTAACATGTTATAACAGAAATCACACATTATCTTCAGCTCTCGCTATTATGCTATCCAGACACCTTTATAATTTCATGAAGCCAAGGCATTTCTGTCTTGATTAGAATATAAGGATTTCTATTTCAGTGATTTGTAACACTTGATGATCAAAAACCAAATTGCCCATCAGGTAACTGCCAGACACCTGAAATCTGTTATGAGTCAGTCATCAGTTCAGGCTCTTAAACAAGAAAAGGGTGTATTTCACAGCATTCTGTTAGATTATACAGATATCTGTGTCTAAATCTGTATAGATTTTTGTCGCCCTGAAAACTCAGCTTCTGAGCTTGCTGACATGGTTTTCTAAGGACTTTCCCAGGACAGTAACTGTAAACATAGATATGTGTACATTCTTTCTGTTACACGTCTTGTGATGGACATCTCTCATGGCCAGTGCAGTGAGAAAGTGTTATCCTGACCATCCAATCCCTGGCCATGGTCAGAAGCCTGTAAATCCTGGGAGGAAAAATAAACTTTCTCTTCACCACACCTCGACCTGTACCCGTGTGATCTATTCATCTTCAGAGGCAACAGATTTTATCTAATACAAAGTAGAAATATTTTTTCATGAATCTGTACAGCACTTAAGTTCCCCAAGTACATTCACATGTGCCATAACATGCAAGTATAACGCTCTAAGAAGGTTAACTGTGCAGATTTCACTGCCAAAGAGAGAACAACTACTTTATACTCAGCAGGAACCTGATCTCACTTTGAAAAAGGGATAAACATTTATCAAAGATAAATTAACAATAGCACAGAAGGACCAGCAACATGGCTTTTAGGAAGACAACTAAGAATAACAAAATCTAGAGCAACACATAGCTTCTCTGTAAAGGTATTCAACAGCAAAAGCAGTTTACTATTAACCAAGTATCTCACTGTAGGATATCCTTTAGGATTCTTAGAAAGTTACTTTATGCTGCAGTTATTAAAAGATTCCCTTTTTATAAAGGGTGAGCATAGAAAGTTTTCTTGCTTAAGAAAATTTCCCGCTCTAAAAGAAAATGTCCCACGCGCTTTCATAGATTTCTTTAAAATGAAACAGCTTTTTTAATGTGCTTTTTTTCTAGTTATCTTTAAACCTTCATCACAAAAATATATAGACATTGTTGGCCATGCAGTAACCTTTCACAATTAGTTTTGTGGGTTTTTTCCCTTGTAGAACTCACTGCTGTAGAATTTCACTTTCATAGTTTGAAATCAGACTAGCAGTTGTGGGCCAGAAAGCTTCCAAAGACCTCGGGTTAGGTTTTTTGGTGGCTTTTTTGTTGTTTTCGGGGGTTTTTTTAATGAAATTGAAAAGTAGTCCTTCACACCCTTTTTTGTGACCTAACATGCTGAAAATACATTAAACAATGTGGATCTAAGCAAAATATTAGCAGGCATTAGAAAATGACTACAGGATTTTACAGGTACTATTCTACAATTACACTGGCTCACATAAGTGCTTTATTCAATCAAATGCAGTCTTCTTCCTGAACATAAGGTAAGGCAACAAGTTCCCCTTCCATTTCTCTTACCCAAAGACTAGGAATTACAAACATTTACCTGACAGTTATGATAGTCATCCACAGACATATTTACAGAGGAAAATTCACATAATCTAAAGGCTCAGTTTGCTAATATAGTGCACTGCAGCTTTTTCTGATCACTGAAGAGAAAGAGCAGCTCCTCAGGATGATGAGTCAGAACATATAAATTAACCTTTTGCTCCTTACCACATTTCTCCATTGAATGGTATTCAATTACTAAATGTCCCTGTGTGGTCTTAATATTTCCCCCTCCCTTTCATGAGTGTTGAATTCTAGCCATGACAAAGTAATCAAGAGCACACATGCTTGGCTGAAAGTACAGGTGTTCACAAGCAATAATTTACTGAGTCCTTGACATTCTCAAGGAAGTCATTTTATGCTCAATATCTCTAAAAATCAGTATGTGAATATAGGTATTTGAGCAATGGTCTATCAAGCCCCTTTCAGTCTGAAAGCACTGTTGTTCAAAGACATACTTGAATTTTCCCCCCTGAAGTGTAAATAGGACCTTGGACAGACTGTTGGACAGTATGCACAAAAATGCAAGTCTGTGTTGATATTCAAGGAATGTCTGGCAGCATGCAGACATGAGGCAGGAAATGCAGGTCACAGTGTAAGATATATATGATTTATGCATATGTATGGCTCTGTTTTCTATGTATCGTTCAGTTTCGTTAGTCTAGCACAGAGGAAAGCACTGAATTTTATTTCCCTCACGGCCCCCACTCCTCTACAGGAGCTTTTCTGGAAATGATTGAATTTCATCCTGAGTGAGCTGCATATTTTAATATGATGAAATGTGTGCTGATTAGAAACCAAATCTGTTACAGAAAGCCATTATGGTTATTGGTTAGGTATTAGCCCCCTCTCAGCAAAAATACGCATTTTAAACCAATTTCTACCTTTTATCTGAAATAATTTTTGTTATACTTCTTGAGGTACTGGAGATCTATTTATTTTGTTTCAAGGCTAAGACCCAAGATTCTGTGGGTTGATTTGCTCTACCAGCAATTCACTCTAACTCTTTCAGAAAGACTTTACTGCTCAGTGTTCACAGACACTGCACGTCTGATATACAGATTTTCATCTCAGACAATAGCCCTATCTGTAAGTGCTGATTATAAACACAAACACTCTTTGTGTTTAGGAACCACTGCTATGATTTAAGCCTGGGCAATTACCCTAACACAAATGGAGTCATTCCCATTGAAGCTGCAGATAAATGTAGCAAAACCAAAGTGTCTTCTTGTTTAAGCCACTAGTTGGCAATTTCTGTGTTCCAACTCCTCCTCTTCTCCAGCAGCCAGCCACACAGAAGCAGGGAGCAGTGCCAGGCAACTTCTTGTAATTTGGATGTTTATGAAGAAAATTCTCATTTTTACCATTTTGTATTGTTTTACTACTGAAATACTGCATTTAGTCTAGATATGATTATGTACCATATGCAATAATTATCTCTGTTCTGGGCTTTTCCAGGAGTCAGTTCTGGATACATCATTAAATACTTCAATCTACATAGTGTAGGTCATCACAGAGAAGACTGCAAAACACAGCTAAGCTGTACTGTGTTATACCATGCAATATGTATATTCTGACTTTAAAAGTCTTAATTAGAAGAAAAATATTGCTGTGCCTTCAGAACTGAAGTGTTTGTTTCCAAGTGTGAACAATCACAACAGCTTCTGCCCTCTCCATGCAAGATACACCTGATCTTCATATTGAGCCGCTGCCCCAAGCATGGCCTACAATTTGGTCAGAGGTGATACCAGATACTCCCGAAAACTGAGCATCTCTACAGAGCAACTGCAGCATAATGTAGCAAGTAAGATCCATTTCTCAGACAGACCATGGCTTCTGCCAAATATTATTTTCTACACCAATTAATCTTTGCCCTACATTCAAGTGCTGAATGACTATTTTGCATACCTAATCACAGAAGAAAGCCATGCTTCTGTAATCCTGCCTCACCTCTTTTCACATCTGAAAAGCTAGACAACAGCAATTTAGTAGAAGCAACTTCCTGTTATTGCACTCTCTAATTTTGTACTACAAAATATATAACCAGTCTATTTGAATTCAGCAATTAGGCATTACAATAAGTTTTAGGCACCAGCTATGTATCATGTCTAATTTTTCATGCAATTATAACATCTGCATTCAAATCTAGGTAGGTAAAAAATCACTTCTCTTAGACATAACAGACTTCAAGCACATTTTATATGTAGATGTCCTATAAAATTACAGTGAAATAAATCACCTCTTCCAGATTCAATACTTGAAGTGATTAACTCACTCTGAAAAAAAAAAAAAAAAAAAAAGAAAAGAGCTAAAGCTCTTTCTAAAGCTTCATCGAAAGCATGCTGATTGAGCCTCCAGCTATTTGTAACACAAGATCCTAAAACTATCTGCTGAGTAACAATAGAAAATGCTTTCAGTGAGATTAAATCAGTGCATATAACATACATGGGTAATGCAAGAAGGTGGCACAGGACATCACTGTCACTGTGCAGGGAAGAGCCTTAGATGAACAGGCTGTACCTGAAGCTAGGTCCACAAGACACTCTCAAGCAATTATTCCTTACTTCAGTATATGGTGGGTGTGGTGGCATCAGCCTGCCTTGAAACAAACAAATGAAAGAACCTCAGCTATACACACAGTAGCTTTTCACAGGAGCGTACTGTCTGTAAAACTCTTACAATTTTTCCTATCCTCTAGTTCACATTACTGGAGTGGAGTACACACCCAGATATCAAAATTGATTTGGTAGCTCATCAAGAGCTAGCTGCTGAATACCAATGGTAATTTGTCCAGAAGGGACATAATACATTTAATTAATTTGACATTAAAAGCTGGCAGTGGTTTTTTCACCCTTACAAAAACAGCTTGCAGTTAGGAAAGACAGAGGTCTCTAATCACGCTTCAGTAACAGCAGCCTTTCAATCGCAAACAAGGTTTAATGATATAAAGCCTACCCCAGAGTACACCCTGACCATTCAATCTTCTGTCAAGATACTGCCTCAGATAAACAGCTTTGGTCCATGTTCCTCAAGACCATTCCTGTTATCAACCAGTTCTTCCACTCCTTTCTTCCTTTGCACAATTAAACTTAGAAGGTGTTAGAACACCAGTACTGGCCAATGGTTTAGCTGCCATTGCTTTTAGCTGAAGTGATTTCTGTTTGAGGGGTTATGTGTGTATGCTCCACATGATAAGCTAGCTTACCTCAAAACCCTCAGGGCCTATCTCTATGTACAGAAGGCATTAAAGCAGACACCCGCTGCCTGGGGGTGAGCAGCACACAAATTTCTCTTGTGCACACCAAGTTCTGACAGTCACTGTCATTCAATAAAACCCCTTGAATATCTTTGAGAACCCAGCAGGTACACACAAAGATCATGACACTCTGACCCTGTATTTCACAACTACCCTCTCACCTGAAGAAAGAAATTATCTGTGTCTGCTAACCAAGACTTTTGGGTATGTTTAGCTGTCAGGTTTCCTCTCTAGAAATCCTAACCAAAAAGCTATGCTGTCAGTAATAGACAGCACACCTCCCACATGAGAGTTGTATTGTTAAATCAGATAAAGAGATTACACAGATCTCTACTACTTACGGCTTAGTTGACTACAGACAGGGAAAGAGTTAGAAGCTTTTTACATAAAGAGAGGGTAGCAGATGCAGTAGGGCCAGCATAGAGCTGACTGCACACCTCATGGTATAAATACATCACTTAATTGATGTGCAGCTACCATATCACACCAGAATGCGTTGCCTGTAACAACATAAATACTGGAGCTCAGTGAAACAAAATTAAGTGGGGATTAGCGTCTAAAACAGACAACTACGTCACAAAAGCTTAGACTAAGACTTGTCAGGTAATCATTTATGTCGTTTTCCCTACACTAAAATATGAGATGCTAAGAATAGCTTTGTAGTGGAGGAAAAAAAAGCCCTTCTTGCGGCCTCTGCTATGAAGACATGTACCTAAACTGTACCTTGACTTCAGACTCTAATGAGTAAAAGAAAATAGGGAGTTATTTGTGTGACAAGGACAGATGTTCAGTAGTCAAAATGATCAGTTTTCCACTGTAGCAAGGAGGTCTCTGCACCTTCTAAAGGCTCAATGAAAATCTTTCAAGTCACAGAAAACATAGGCAGTAGCACAAACATCAGGTTCTGAGCTGTGCAGTGCAACTCAAGACTACATGGGCTTGTCTCACAATAAGTTATGATAATGCAGAAGTAGACTTTTCTGAGGAACACAAAAACCAGCCATTTATTCCTAGACAGACAATCTGTAGTTCTGCTGCCATCCTCTCAACTTAAAAGTTTCAGACTGTGAACATCTGCTGACAGTGTCTAAGTTCTTAACACGCCTCCAACTGGCTGGCAAAACGGGAACCACTCTTGCAAAGAAAATGCTCAATTCTTCAACACGAAATTATTAGAAGTGTAGAGAGTGCCCTCCTATCTGTGAGGGGGGAAAGAAGTTACCATTAATATGTAATGAAGGCTTCTGAAAATATAGATGCTGCCAGTTTATTTGAAGCATAAATGCCACCTATGTATTTAATCATACTGAAATCCTTAAGAGGAACATAGAAATACCTTGATCCTGGCTGTCAGAACTGTATGAGGAAAAACCTTGTAAGAAAACGTGAAAATTTAAAATAAATCTGCTGAATCATGATTTTCGACATGATTCCTGATTAACTACAGTAATTAGGAAGCATCTGATTTTTAAAATTTGTTGAGGATTAGCTCTAAATTTAAAGTGAAAATCCTGTTTAAAAAAAAACAAACAAAAAAAAAAACCAAAAACAAAAAGCAGATTTAATAATTTGTCCCAAACTTGTTCACTATCAGGAGAACCTCTCATTTATAAGTCAACACATGCAGGGAACAAATTACACCACGTATTGGGTTGTAGGGGCTGTTCTTCCAATTAAAAAATATGTATAAGGATGGAAAGTAAGACTGAACAGCCTTCAGACCTGAAAGGCTGGCACAGAAAGCTCAGGCAGCAATGTCCAAGATCAAACCCAAGAATGAAATCACAAAGCTGTAAAGAGGTTGTGGTCACCTCATCTAAAATGAGCCAGACTGGGTCCAGTCCTAGGACATATCCACACCTCTAAAGT
This sequence comes from Poecile atricapillus, assembly GCF_030490865.1. Classification (NCBI taxonomy): domain Eukaryota; kingdom Metazoa; phylum Chordata; class Aves; order Passeriformes; family Paridae; genus Poecile; species Poecile atricapillus. The sequence continues at coordinate 68,064,992 of NC_081251.1, read as the reverse complement.
AACTTCATGTGATCTGTAATAGTTTAATAGACTCCACATTCCTGGTATGAGAGCTACCACCACTTTATTCTAAAAACATCTTTATTATGTCATTGTGGCTTACTGAGCAATTGAACGCTGCAAAGCTGTAAGTACTCTCCTTAGTTAATGAGAATTTCACTTTTCAAAGCTGTCAATTTTGTATATCTTCTGATCAATGAAAGTACTTTGTATTCCCAGAAATTCCTGGGGAGAGTGTTATGCTTTCAGAAGCACTTTTAAGTAACACACATGTAAGACTTCCTTTACATTACTTTGCCTACCACCATCACCTCAAGCTAACAGGTGACTTGGGCTGTTATATACAAGAGAAGCATATTTATAAATATAATACCTGGTTGCTCTGAATTAAATCTTTAAGCAGTGTCTTCACCACTACCAGGTGAAAAAAAATAAACAAACAAAAAAACCCCACCCAATTAAAAACTAGGGGAAAAACACACCAAAAAAACCTCAAACAAAAGAGAAAAAAACCCAAAAAAAAACCCCAAAAAAAAAACCCCAGACAAAACCTAACCAAAATACCTAACCCCAAACAACAACAAAACATTACCAAACAGGAACAAACAAAAAACCTTCAAATTACTTTTTTTTTTCTCCATAAACACATTGCAAAAGGAAAATAGAAGGCATGGTAGCAATAATACAGATGACAAACAGAGTGTATGATGCTACCTGTGGGGCATCATTTATATTTTTCTTTTCCTCAGCATCGACATGCCCTTGCTTTCCTATGCAGGTGGAGAACCACTTATCTTCAAAAACAAGAAAGAACAATCCTTCTGTTTCTAGATGAGAATATGGAAACAATACTGTGGAGGTTATAATTAGACATCACTTTATCAGATTAGCATTCAATTATGATTGCCAAGTTAAATATTTTATATTGCTTTACATGGCAGCTGAGAAAAGTAAACTAAGGCATCACTCCTGAACATTAAATTGTGTATTTACTCTCCACTTCCATATGATCAACTACACATAAGCATTCACTTTTCTAGTAACAACAGTAAAAAAATTCTTCCCAATGAAGCACATTATGAAAGAAGAACATAGCATGACCAGCCACAGGAAGATGTAATTTTAATAACCACAGATGCTAACCTGACTACTCTCTAGACAAGGCCCATGAATTTGCTTACATTTCTTTGAAAAGAAAAATTCTTATATAGAGGGATGCAAGAAAGCCTCAACACTAAATATATTTATAGTAACAAATTATATAGCATACCTCAAAATAAACAGAAATTAAAAGTCATATGTGGTCAAGCAATTCCCTTGCCAATTTATATACCTCTTTGTTTCTATTTCTGCTATTTCAGAAGATGGTAAGAGATTATTATAGTCTGGTTTTTTACCCTTAATGTGTATCTTATTTTTTGAACTTATATGGAAGATGCCTCCATCAAAAATAATAAGTGTAATATATATGAGATAATGGTAGGGACAGTACTTTACATCCCCTGTGTAAGACTGACATTCAGTTTTCTGGCAGCATCTGTTTGGCATACAAGTACTTGAGTTCCTCAAGAATTTGAACTGGCTGAGTGATGGAGACAATCTTATGCCAGCGAGGTTCTCTAGTACTTTCCCTGAAACCAACAGCCATACAAACATCAAGAGCAGTGCACTGCAGAAATTGTCTGGTAACAAACACTGCACAAATGATAACTACATCCTGCACCCACCATAACTTTCAAGACATCAAATTTTTGCTGCACTACGCAGCATTAGTCAAATCAAGCATGAGCAACCATGCACCTTCGCACAGCAGCCCACAAAATGCAGACCACAGAGCCATGTGAAACAAAGGTTATGTATACAGGAAAGCTACAAAGCTTTTTGAAGACTTTAATGCGTCACCTTAGAGTCAATTTTCAGTGTATACATGTCCAGTGGGTGCACTATGATCCACCTCTAATTTACACATCTCTGCCAGAAGCAGTATCTAATATGAGCTTTAGATTTTGTTACTGTTAGCCATGTTAGCCAAATATTTACTTTCACAGTTAGAATCACGAATCTCTTCTTTTGCAGCATCCTTTAGTGGTGAAGAAAAAGCAATGTTCCTTTTAAGAGGCTGCATGTACTCAGCTGGACTGCAATCTATTCTTCTGCAGACTTCTGCAATGGCTATGTATTCATTTCAGGAAGGAAAGCAGTGAAGAGCTTACAGGTTTTGAAAATAGAAATGGCATAAGTACTCCTTCTGCAGTGCTAAAATTTCACAGGAATCAATGGTTTCCCAAAGCCCAACTGTGACACCGTTATGACTGAAAGATGATACCCAAATTTCATACATGGATAAGGAAATCCAAGGCACTTCCACACACTGCGTAGCTTTATAAACAGACAAGTCACAACCCTGAGAAGGCTGCTGGGGAGCAGCTTTCCACCTGTTCCACAGAGGAGGAATACTGCTGACCCTACACCCAGAGTCAGACGTGCTTCTTATCCACAGAATTCAGCACTTCCTCCTATAAAATACAGTCGGTTTTGCTCATGAATTCTGCACATCACTTGGTCAACTCAAGACCTCTTCTAACAGCGCTGCCACCCTTTGACCTAAATGTCCCATTACACCTTACACAGGCAAAGGCGGGAGGTCGAAAAACTGATTCTCGAATGATTTCTTTTTTTGATTCGGATCGTTTTCTCCAGCACTGTCGCTCTTTTTTTTTACCAAAGAGCACCGGCTCCATCCCCCCCGCCAGGGCGGCGAGTGAACACCCCGGGCCGGACTGCCCAGCGGGAACGGCAGGGGTGGTTGGGGCGGTCGGGAAGCGGGGAAGGGGCGGTCGGGAAGCGGGGACGGGGCGGTTGGGAAGTGGGGAAGGGGCGGTTGGGGCGGTTGGGAAGCGGGGAAGGGCCGGTTGGGGCGGTTGGGAAGCGGGGACGGGGCGGTCGGGAAGCGGGGACGGGGCGGTTGGGGCGGTTGGGAAGCGGGGAAGGGCCGGTTGGGAAGGGGGGAAGGGGCGGTCGGGAAGCGGGGACGGGGCGGTTGGGGCGGTTGGGAAGCGGGGACGCGGCGCGGGACCGCCGGTACAAGCGGGCGAGGAGAGACCCAGCAGGACAGGGAGTGACAGGCGGCGCCCGCGGCCCCAGCACCCACCGAAGAGGCTGCTGCTGAAGCCGTCCCAGACGCAGCCGGCGGCGTCCCACACCCAGCGGCTCCTCAGGCAGGACATGAAGGTAAGGCTCACACCGAAGACGGACACCAGCAGGTCGCTGAGGCTGATGTTGACGAGGAAGAGGTTGGTGGGCGTGCGGAGCCGCTTGAACTTGTAGTAGAGCACCAGCACCAGCAAGTTGTTGCACAAGCCCAGCATGCCGATGGTGGCGACCAGCAGCGCCAGCAGCTCGTAGGTGCCGGCGCTGAAGAGGGGCCGCTCGCCCGGCACCTCCTGCTCGGACGCCGCGGGCTCCGGGCGGCTGGAGGTGCCCGTGCTGTTCCCCGCGGGCATGGCTCCCGGCCCGAGCGGGGTTAAGCCTCCCGGCCCGCTCCCAGCCCCATGGCACACCGATGCTCTGGGCAGGAGGAGGAGTCCCCGCTGCCTTCCCGCCCACGGAGGGCGCTCCCTCGAGTGGTTTCGCCCTCTCCTGCCCCGGGGCGGGCCCGGGCCCGGGCCCGGGCACGGCTCCTTCAGGACAGGTATTCTCGTCCTCTTACCTCGGTGAGCAGCCCGGTTGTGGCCGGGATGTGGCTGTTGTCTGCTCTTCCTTAAAAATCCTCCGAGCGCTTTGGCTGGGCCGCGGCTGCCGTCAGCAGCGGTTCCCTCACGGGGGCCGTGTTGGGGCAGACCTGCTCTGCAGCCGGCTCCGGGAAGAGGTAGACACGGTATTTAGGCTTCTTCCCTAGATGTCCTGCCAATGAAACCTCCTGTTGTGGCAATAGCGTCTCCTCAGGAGGTTCCCCGCAGTGCTCACAGCTTGGCTCTGGGAGCTGGAACCCCACAAAGCGACCCGGCAACACCATGGCCCGTGCAAACCTGTGTTGTGAGCGAACACTTTCTTTGTCAGCCATGGGGCAAGTAACACACTGCAGTTTGCACCGTGAAGTCGCCTATTTTATAGCTTTGTTTCCAGTGTGTGTTGTGCAGGAATACCGTGGCTGCCTGTGTACAGCTTTAGCTGCTGCTAGTGGCGGTGTTGCCCTGAGCATCAGCTGTGTTAGGGTGGCTGTGCTATCTCCAAACCCAGCCCACCCCGGAGTGTTTCACAGGGAATTTTGCTCACCATGGTTCTACATCCAAAACACCTTACCAGACAAAACATTGGCTTTCCTCACCGGAAGACCTGTAGTTTGTTTAATACGTGTTGATACATGACAGCCTTCTTAAGGGCCCAAAGAAAACTCAGTTTTGGTCTATACTTACTATAGTTTTTTAAAAAATAATAATAATAATAAAAAAAACAGCTGTGAAAGCAACAGCATTTCAATGTTTTAATGGATACATGTTTAAAAATAGTTGTTTTGGTGGGTTTTTTTTCTCTTATACACTGTGATATTAAATGGTCTGTACTAAGAGTGAACTGAGACTGAAAACATGGATAGTTGAGGTAGGCTTGATGTCTTTCAAAACAAACCTATATATAAATTATGGGCTTCTCATGGCAGTAAATTTTATATGACAAATTACTGCTGTAATACAAGGCAGTAGGAATAGTCATAGGTCCAAAAAATTAAACACTGATTAAAGTACCTATTCTTATTGATGTTAACTTTATTTATGATCCATGTTGTTAAATCCCTCATATCTGATGTAATCAGTAATTGAAACTTACTTTAAAAATCTAGTTCAGTTTGTTTCTTCATCACTGGTCGATAGGGTTTTTCTCATTGCAAAGGAAGGAGAAGCTTCTTTTCTCAAAACCAATTATACGTTTTTTACCAAAAAAGTTGTATTTACAGAACACATGACCTTCCAAATTTTCTGGTAATAGACCACAGTACTTGAGCATCTGTTTTAGGGAAGACATAATTTTGACTTCCTCATCCACAAAAAAAAATTTGCCTTACATGACAGACCATGTGCAAAAATACTGTGTCAATGCACAGTTATGGGTTTGTTTAGGACAGTCATTGCATTCTAAAAGTCTAACAATGACATGACTGTACCAAATTAATACTACACCTCATTGAGAGCAAGACATCTCTATCTTCTGCCTGTAAAGGAAAATCTTAAATTGTGTATCCTTTTATCCCTGCTAAATGAGAGAAAAGGTGGTAAGAAGAACAGGAAAAAATTAATGTAGGGAGTAGTACATGCCAGACAACATAGTGTCAATTGGCAGATTCCATTATATACTTAGGGTTTCTAAGAGGTATTTCACTATGGCACCTGTCAGAAATACTCCCTCTAGATGTCTTTGAATTTATAGAAGATAAGAGAACCCATAACTTGCATTTTATAAAGATCATATCTCAGAATTCCTGTTTTGGGCTTTTTCATAGCAAAACTAAATAGATCCATAGATGTGCAATCTCTCCAATGCTTTATTTGCAAAGGTCATATTTTTAATACTGTCAGATTGGTAATGCTATTTAAGTGATCTTGGATACTTCGTGAGCAGAGTTCCATTTGTCTTCCCTGCAATGTCACTTCTCATATGCAGCACAACAAAAAGAAATTCTGTTTTATTGCATTGTATTATATTGTTTTATTATTTATTGTATTGTATTGTATTGTATCATCATGTCAAAGGCAAAGCTGGAAACAGAAGCCTGATCCCAGTTCTAGTCTAGATTCTGTTTTACCTAACCCACTCTAGAACCAGTGCTGCTATGGTTTTAATAATCTAATTAATTCTTTAGTCAATCCTTTTCTGTTGCAAAAAGGGTTTTACCTTTACTTTTACCATTGCATAAAAGGATAGGCCAGAACCCATTTCTAAAAGTGTATGTGTGTGACTTACTGGAAGTGTGTCAAAGTACTAAACATGTATGTAGCTCATGGAATTAAAAACATACAAGCAGGAATAGAAGGTCCCCTGTCCTGTACTACAAAAACACTCTGAAACTCCCAAGGACTTCCTAGATCTCTTCTGCATCAGTCCTTTTAGCATGATGTTTGTTATGCACAATTCACATGGGGTGGAAGAATACATTGCCTGTAAATTTTCAGGTGGCCAACATATGCACAAGACAAACCTTAAAACCCAGCCTTGGAACTAATAATTCACAAGTAGAAAGTTTGCAGATGTCTGGAACTGTCTTTAAAAGTTTATTACATTTAGTAATTTGGAATGCTTCAGCACACCAGAGCATTGAGTGTCATGTGTTAGAGCTGAAGAATCTGAAGCAGAGTAAATAAACTTTCAAAGTCACTTTCTAAGTTACTTTCTAAGCTTTGATAGAAATACAAACCACAAATATGACTCCCAGTTGTAGCTGCACCATTAAAATGCCTGGGCTTCTGCAGTGAGAACATTGTGGGGTGGAAAAAGTGTTTTAAGGCATTCAAGAGACCTATTTCATTTTGTGTTCACTGACTTATCTGTTGCTTTCACTTATTTCCTCTATTTTCTCTCTTCTGCTAGCATGCCTTTGAAGTCACAGGCTCTTTCCCATCTTTCCTAACAAGCAGAGAGTGAGCAGGAAAGTCAAGCTTTTGTCTGTATTAAATGCATTTGTTCTAGGAGTCAGATAATTCTGGGGTTTTGATGCTTGTTTTGAACTTCATAAGCTTATTATTTCAAAGGGCATGGTATAGCCAGAATGCAGGCTGCTCAAAACAAAATTTCCCAAAAACTCTGGCTACCAAGCTTTAGCTTCCTTGGTTTTTTACAGTGTTCCCCTAGCATATTTTTTTTTCTTATGTGTTATTTTTGCTATTCGTTAGCCTTAGAGGCAGATGAAAGCCAGGTGATTATTCACTGTATCTCTGTATATATAGCTGCAGGGTATATCTCCAGAGTGAGACACTTTGTGGACAGAAGAAACCTTTCATCTGTTGCCAACGTCTTGGCACTAAAACAAGGCTTTTAATATAGATCTACACTTGTTGACAGTGCAATTTTTAAGTAAAAAAAAGCCAAAATGCACAACCCTAATGGCAAAGCTTTAAAGCTAGGGCTTTGTCTTGCAGAACTTGTAATCCTACGTGTATAATCTAGTCCATATTGGGATGTGAACTTTAAATCATAAAGCAGGTAAAGTGCAAATGTTGTAAGAATGTGAGAATATCCTGTGCTGAGAGAAGTGTGTGTCTCAGACACGGCTCACTGAAGCAAGCACAGGTGTTTTCAGTGGGGGAGAGGGACCCAAGCAGGCAGTCCTGGGAGGTGATGGCGAGCAGTCAGAGCATCTCTGCTGCAGTTGGAAGCTGGCTGCAGCCTGTTCCGTGATGTGTGACCTCTGGTATACCTGACATGTGTACAAAGAGCTGTACTAGCTGCAGGTGTGATTCATCTCACCAAAATGATGCATTTGAGAGTTAAGCACCTTAGACCAGTAAGATGAATCACCCTCTGGAAGTGTTTATTGTCTGGCACGTAAGATGGCTTGAATAATAGATTTTTGGATGCCTAAGTTATATGAGATGAACTACATATTGGCTAGAGAAACCTGTGTGTGACTGTGCGATGTGCTCAGGCAGCAAATGCATATTGATGCCTCTGTGGCCCTTGTTTCTTGCAGAGTAGATTGAAAGAAGTGGTGATATATGCTTGTGCCTGCTGACATCATACTGTCCTTGGTGCTACAGACACAGCTCATAGGGCAGCCTGAACTCTAAACACTAGAATTGTATCATTGTATAACCATTATAAGACCAGCAACACCAGTTTTTGCAACAATAACACTATTAAATTAGTTTGTGATATGAACTGGTTTCTTTTAAGGAATAACCTCTCATAGTAGTTCATACTTCTGCAGCAGCTTCTGTTAGCATGACAAACAAAGCAAAAGTCTACAAACTCACTGCCTTGTGGTCATTTTCCAGAGTCCAACATACAAATCAATATATAGTCCATAGGAAATACAGTTTGTAAAACTATTATTTGGTCATTTCAGCTGCTATTAGTGACAGAGAGGAGCAGATGCACATTATAGTGAGGAGTGCAATACTACGCATGGGGTGTTAATATCAAAAGAAAAGTGAAAAATTGAGCCAGTAGAAAAAAAAGAGTGAGCTAATGTAAATGTTAACATGATAGTGCCCCTTAAACACTGTTTCATAGAAGAAAACTAACTTTTACAATGCTAAAATTTATTACTTGCCCAGCCCCATAGTGGTCAGAGTTCAGTCAGTCTGAACTCAAGCAGCTCTATCCTGATTCAACTTAAACACAACCAAGTTTAACAGGATGTTTATAAGGAAGAAATAGCAAAAAATGGGTAAGCTTATCAAAAGAAAACATCTTCAGGGACTGATTATTTTTTTAATTTTTAAATGGCTGGACTTTATCTGGACCAAAATCAGTCAGAAACAAAGTCTTTTATGTCCGAGAGCCTCTTTAGGGACAACTAAGGCCAGTTTAGATCCACTGTGTGATCCACTTTGAGCTGTTCTGAACCATCATTTTACTTGGGGAGAGTTTGCTTTTGCATGAGAGCACCAGAAAAAGTGACTGACAGCCTGGTACATGCAGGAAAGATCTATCACCTTTGCTATTTGTCTTCTTCTGTAGTTTTGGGTTATTTGTTATGAGCCAACAAATTACATGGTCTGAATTTTAAAATATGCATGGCATTTTATAGACTTATGGTAGTTAATGAGATAAAGATTAAAAATTATTTATTTCTCAAATGAGGTGCCAATCCTACAATGAACTTGCTGCAGTTATTCTTTGCACCTGTACAGACATATCATTATCTTTGTATCTGAGAATTTCCAATAATTCAGACTAATAAGGTTATGTGGTAAGAAGAGAAGAGTTGAGAAAGTTAACTTCTGAATAAACATCAGTTATATTGTATTCCATATCCAGTGCTTTCCAACTATCAGTAAGGGAGAGAGTGAAGGAAATGCTTTTCATTCAGTTAATGCTACTGCAGGGCTACTAATGCAAGGACTTCCTGACTCATCAATTAAATATTGAATTTGCCTTTTAGACTTTGCTTATCTTCTAATGCAATTCCTATCTTCTCTCCTTCGTTTTCAGTCCACTCAGTCATCACATCTTATTTTTAAATTATATTTAATTTTTTTATTATTTTAAATTTTGAAGACAACAGAATCAGCTGGTACTAAAAGCAATGATTCCTTATTTGGGTTTCTTTGTGTTTTCATTGTGTTATATAACATGAAGTTTCTGCATCGACTTTTGCAGGAGAACAAAACATAGCTTTTTATTCTTAACCTCTCTATTCTGAGGATGGATGTTAATACCCTTTATGAACCTTAAACCACTGATATTAACTGGGAAATGGGAATATAACCTGATGTCATAGAAGCTTAGATAAGAGAGACTGGGAAAATTAATCAACAGGAAGGACTGCATAACAAGAATTCAGCTGGAGGCAGTATGTCAGATTCACCACAGCTCTGACCAAGTTTGTAGGTTTTCAAGCAAGGCAAGCACCCTGAATAGAAGCCAGCTCGGTGGCCCTCCTTGCCACACGGACCATATCCCACAGCATCAATGTGATGGATGGCGAAAATGGTGTTTATTGCAGGGGAATTTAACATTTTATAACCTAGGATCATTGTGTTACTCCCATCTTCTTTCGTCACACCTAGGTGCTATTGGCTAATTGCAGGAGGCTTTATTTACTATCCTAACAGAGAGGGGTGGGTTACTGGCTTTCCGTTACATCCCGAATTCTTCGGCACCGCCAGACCTTAACTACAACACAAGTTACAGTATCTGACCAGCCACTGAGTACCTTGACACACAAAGGAAATATTTTCCTGGAGAATTACTGTTGGAAACAGCAAAAATGTATCCTCCAGCTATCCCTCTCTTTTCCAGGCATCATTGCTGCATTTCTCTGCCAAGCTATTTTCCTTATTCTTATTAAAAGAAATGCTTGTTGCAGTAGAGCAGAAGTACCCAGAAACTTTTGGGGTCTTTCCCTTGAAACAGTAGGATTCCAAGCTGTTGGATTGCTTGTGTTAGGTAGCATATCACGTGACACCATTTTCCCTGATGAACTAGCTATTTCACACAGAGATATTTCCATGTATTATTTTTAGTAACTTTATAATACCAATTACTTTCCTTCTCTGTATGTTTCAAAAATGTCATTTAACTGATATGCTGAGTGTGTGTGAATACCATTGCCTTTATTTCATTTGTTTTCTTTGAAAAAGTGACTGGAACGTTCTTGGAACATGCCTGTTTGATATCAATCCTCTAGATTGCCATGAAAAAATATAATTTCTCCTTTTCAGCTACAGAATCTCCACAGAACTAAGACTCCGTGCTCAGGAATTTGAGAAAGCCTTATCCAGTAAACCTGGCATCAGCCTTGGTGAAGTAATAGCAAAGTGGATCTGGAGATCAATAGCTAAAGAACAATACAAAGAAATTGATCAGTGTGGTCTACAGATAAGTGAGTTTAACAAATAGCCTGAAATTCATCATTTGCCTAGTATGGTATTACTCAATAACATGGCATCAATATCCTTTAAATATATTGAAAAGATGAAAAATGTGGATAAGAATCACAATTATATTGAAACCTAAAGGAAATGAGAAGTAGTCCAGGTGCAAAGGCCCCCAGTACAAGAATGTACTAACTAAATCAGCGAAGATACTACAACTACTGAAAGGAAGCATAAGCCACACAAAGGGGCTTAAATTTCATCAGTTTGTGCAATTACCCTTTGAAACAAACATGTTGGATTCCCCATCTTTTTGTGTCTGAAGATCAACATTTGACACCTTAGCACAACTTATACTTTAGAACAAAGTTTTGGGCTCAATGCAGTGATGAATGGCTGGTATTTATGGGTTTGTAAGATAAAGGAGGTGAAAGTAGAGCTAAAGGTCAAATTTATTAATGCAATTAATACATAACTGCTCTCCATCCCTTCAGTTCTCTTCCCAAAGAAACATTTAGAAAAGAGTTACTAAAAGGCTGGGGGAAAATACTTCTCTGGAGACACTCAAAAACTACCTGGATGCATTTCTGTGTCACCTGCTCTAAGTGACCTCGCATCGGCAGTGAGGTTGGACTGTATGATCTCCAGAAGTCCCTTCCAACCCTAACTATTCCATGAAAAAAAACATGAAGTCTTTCTGTCACCAATTACATGAGATAAAATTAAATAATCTCACATGCTAGATTACTTAGTGATCCTAGTTCATGACCTGGAGGCACTCAGTGAGTAGGATTCTGTGATGTGATGGGATGTTGTGACATCCACAGTTCACTATACTGTTTTCCAGCTCGAGATGCTAAGCCAGGGTCTCCTTTTTCATTATGTAATGTTTGGTATACCTGTCATGCAGCTGCATCTCACGTGAACTCATGTGGGGGTTAAAGGAACAAAGCAAGGCTTGGACATGGCTGAAGGAAGAGCTCTCCCTCTTTTCTTCTCTTAATAAAGGATGTCTGGAAAGAAGGATCATGATGAGGAGAGTTGCTCTGCTCTTGAACTGATTGATTTCAAGAATGCTTTGGAGCAGTTCCAGGATCTAGTTGAAAAACTGGTCATCCAGAAGACCAAGGAGAGTTCAGGCTTGTATACTAAAGATGATGGTAAGAAATACTAATTCAGATGGAAAAGTGTAGTTTTCACATGGAGAGAACATATCATAGAGAGATAATATTAATGTTCTAACTGTAACTGTTTGATTTTTAAAGGAAATAGAGAGATTGCACTGTGAAAGTTCTTTTCTCCTCCTGTTAGGATTTCTGGCCGAATTAAAAGCCCATGGTGATCACTCAGAAAATATAATTGGTGGAGTTGCCACATATAGAAGTTACCATGATGCTAACTTGTTTCCATAAAAGCACAAACATAATGAATTATGTAAATACAGTTACTAATTGTAAATAATGAGAGTAAAATTTTACTTTTCTCAATGCAAGTGGCTATTGCTGCTTGAAAGGATAAATTTTATCCTACACACCATTCAGGTTCAAAAAAAAAAGAAATCATAATTATGGTAAGTAAGGGAAGAAAAGAAGTTAGAGAATTTTGTCTATTCTTTCATCTGTTTCCTGTTAGGCATCACAAATTAAGTAGTTTTAAAAAAAACAAATATTAGGACTGATTTTTTTTCTTTTCTTTTTCTTTGCAAGTGCTTTAGTGAATACAATGTGAACTTGCATGCTATTGGTATTGAAGGAGAAATAAAACCTGAGGTAGGGTGGATAAGAAAGGAATCTGTAGCTTGCCACTTTTAAACTGTGTGGACATTGTTCCTCCCATACAGATGAGATAGACTATAATAAGTTCTATACAACCACACGGACACTTTTTGGTCCAGCAGTCAAGCATCAGAATGTTCAGACCTTTTTCAGGAAGATTATGAGCAACCTTGAAAGGCCAGAATGGCTTGAGGTAAGGATTTCTAAAGTTTTTTTAAATATGAAAAACTAGTTAGAATTTTTAATGGTGATAGTATTTATCTGTTGATTGTGTGTTGTTCAGGAGTCTGTTGTTCATGAGCTCCATGACATAGTGAGGCATTCTCTTGTTGTTATTTATCCTAGCTGCCTGAAACCTGGGTGTGGTTCAGGTCCTCAGAACTACTTGAGTGATGTGCATTGTCCTCAGGCCTCTTGACAAAATGCGATATCTCTTATGGCTACACTATGCTATTTGTGCTCAGAGGCTAAGTCTATCTTTAGCTAAACCTTCAGAAATACTTCCTCTTTTTCTCCTTTACTCTCTTTTCTCTTACCTCTGCTTCCTTGCCTTTCTCTTACCCTGTTCAAAGCATAAATCTGGCCTTTACTTTGAATATGAGGTGTTAAAGGTAGAGCAGCACTTTAGTAGAGTTTTTTTACCAGATAATTCTGCAAATATGATTTAATCCTGTAGAGGAATTCTTGTAATCAATTTTTTCAGTCTCTAATGGTGGTAAATAGCAAATCTTTGTCAAAAGCATGTAAAAATGGGGTAACTGTGAAACAGTAGATCTGATTTACCCTCTTTGCATCTGTTTGCACATATCTTAAGGATTTCCTCTGCCAGAGTTGCAAATGCACTCTGTGTTTAATATCCCTTCCTGGATTTTAAATCTATCCATTTGTAAGTTATTTCTGAATCCACCTAAGAACATTATCTCTATAACACCCAGTTTTTCACATTTTGTGAAAAAGTACTTTGTCAAATTTTTTTAAACATGGTGCTCTTTTTTATTTGCACATGTTATGAGAAATGAACACTTGCTCTAGAAATGTGTCTTTTATTAAGGTATTTCCCATGGGTAGTGTTTTAGGCAATTGTTCTGTAAAAATTACTGATTCTTAGATTGTTAGAGCCAATCCTTATCAAGAGCACCCATCATCATATATTACTACAAGACTTTTTTTTGCTTGTTTCTTACCCAAAGACAGAACTGTGCAGAAGGGACATAACTCCCAGCACACAGTGAATTTCCTATGACAGCATAAGAGGCATTGTATACATGGCAAATCCTTGCTGGACTTATATAGCAGGGTATTAGCAAATGAACTATAACTTTGTCAGCATATTTACATTTTATGTTACTCTGGAACATCATGCTAATACTGGAAACTTGCAGATACCCAGCACCTGTTCCTTACATGTTATCAACAACTGATATCAAGTGATTTCCTAGTATCATGCTAAAAACTGTGTGTTCAGCCATTTCTATTCAGTAAGGCTCTGTATGGGAACATTTCTGGATACTATCTTTCTTAACCACTGTTTTTACTTACAGTGTCACATTATTCACGGATTTTGCTCGTCAGCCATTAAAGATTTCTTTCAAGGAGGACTTGGAGCAAATCTGGAAAATAGCTGACAGTCTGAAGGACTGATTGTCCTTTGTTTAGGTAGCAGAACAGCAGCAAGTTATGTTCAGGCTCGTTAGTTTATAAGAGAAGTAAGGGAATCTCTGTATGTTTGCTGGAGTGTAGATCATTTACTCCAAAACCTTATGAGTTTCTAATGCAGTCAGACTAGTTACCAAATTACATAATTACATAAAAATTCAGCTACATAATTGCACAAGCAAGCACAGGATGGGGTGTAGTAAAAGAGGTGAAGCTCCTTTAGTTTCCTTTCGAAATCTGTGCATGCTTTCCTTGGGATAAAATTCCCCAGAACCCTTCCTATGAGAATTTCTCAAATTTTACCAATGTTAGCAGACTGGTGACAGTCTTTTAATATGGCTTGCATATAAAATCCCTTGAAAAACATGGATGTGTGATAGTTAATAATTGTGTATATGGAAAGGAGGGAGCTGCGAAGCAAAAAATTAAGAGTAATGTTGTGTGAGAGTATATTTTGAAAGGTGTACATCTGAATCTCTCAAAGAATGAAAATGGGAACTTTATTGTATAACATGGAAAATACTGAACTAGAGTAAAATATACCATTTTGTCTCCCATCCAAAGGGGTATTGCTTTTAGAACTCATAAAAGGAAGTATATATAATGTCCATAATATGATAAAATAGTTTAAAAAATTTGTACAGTTAAGTGGGACTAATTTCCCAAAGAAATTACTAAACTGCTTTTGGGTACAGAGCTTGAGATTTGTAGTGCATTTCATCTGAAAATTTCACAACATGGAGCAGAAATAAGCTACTTACCTGACTCTGCAGGCATCTTCATCATATTCAGTACAAATGAAACATTGTCAGATTGGAGATGGACAAAAAAGGATTTTATAGAAATTGTCTTTTTATTACATTTTTTTAAAACAAATGGGAACCTACATATCTTTATGGAAAAGTTTTTCTGTGTAGGCTAAATCGCTGTGCTGCATTGAATGTCTCAGTTTATAAACATGGAGTTGTCTGTTTTGTCTGCCTTTTGCTAATGTTTTTTCCTAGTTGAGGTAGGTAAAACTAGAAAATGAAAATTGAATATGGTTATTTACAAAGCAAAACTGTTCTAACAACTTTAAAAAATAGATGGACTGTATTCCTAGAAGCCCTGTGTAAGCTGACTTCTTTACAAACATTGAAGAAAGATTGTGCCTGAGTATCAGATCTTAGAAGTCTAAAGTC
This sequence comes from Poecile atricapillus, assembly GCF_030490865.1. NCBI lineage: Eukaryota > Metazoa > Chordata > Aves > Passeriformes > Paridae > Poecile > Poecile atricapillus. Next base: position 68,049,851 of record NC_081251.1, on the reverse strand, counting down.
ATATTGACAGATAATGGTTAAAGGAAATAATACTAAGGTACTTACTCAAAGAATATTAAATTATTAAAATGCAAGATAACTATTTGATTTTATACATATATCTCCCAGAAGTAGTTTTGCAATAAATTACTTGTTTAGTTCTATTTTGTTTTGTTTAGATTTTTGGCTGTTTCGCAGAAGAAAGTGATGGCTTGTCTTCCCCATCAAAAGAAAGCATGGTTTTCCTTGTATCTGAAAAACAGCAGATTACTCATTCAGGTGACATACTTCATCTTACATCAAAAACTGGATTTTTTCTAATGCAGTGTGCTGCTCAATTTCTTGAAAGTAGAGTGATAAGATCACATGTCTGTCTTTGCTTATTCATGTTTCTTCTTCTGTGTTCCAAAATACATGGATTTTTAGTAAACATTGAACACTCCACTGCGGCATTTACCCATTCTCCATATTCCTTAATTATTTTGAAAATATTAATTTTTCTGAACCAGACTATTTATTTATGCAGTTACTCATTGTTTTTCTGTATTTTTTGAAAATATGGAGGAAGAACTGGCACATCCAGAATTATTATATTAATTATATTTAAAGTGCAACATGATGAATTAAACCAAGAATGGGATAATTTATGACATATTGCATCACTGCCTTGCATATAGTACCAAAATGCATTTCAGGAAGAGAAATTATTCTTACTATTATAGTCATATTTGTTTATGTTTTTCTTACTAATACAGTTCTATTTGTTTATGTTTTCCATGGCTGTAAGATGAAGAGTAATATTTTGTCATTGACAGTTGTCAAGAGAAAAGATGTGATCAAGGGAATAGTGAAGGTGCCCCTTCTGCATCTCACATTAACAGCCTCTCAGAAAGGAGTGCTAACTGTGTTTAGCAAACAGGTAATTCTAAATCAAACTCTTTTATTATTGCATTAGGGGAACTGAGTGGGCTGTGATCTAACATTCAAATTTTCCCATAAAAAACCTACATATCTTTCTTATCAAAGGTAACTTTTTCTATATTTTTAAGTACAGCAGGAAATATACATCTCTGTATTCAATTATAAACCTACTAGGCATTCCACACAAGTTGATAGAAGATAGAGATGGCTAGTGATAGACATTCTTCATAGAAATTAATTTAATAGAAAATAATCTGCATTTCTGTTTAGAAAAATTTCCCTAAATAAAAAAAATATACTATAGGAATTGACTTTTAGATATAGAGTAGAAATCAGAGAATTAACTGTTTTCTACAGCTATGAAAATATCTAGAATGGACAGAGTGGTTTGCAAATAAGATTTATTCAGTACAGCAAGATCTAGAAGTCTGAAAGTTGTGAGTTTTACAACACTCTGCATGACATTAGCTCACAGTTAGTTCCCTCATCAGTAAAATTTAAGAAGATCTGTACCATTATAAGTAGAAATTCAGGCTTAAGATGCTGTTAAACTAAAGTTTGTACATTAATGTACATCATTCCCAGATGATTTATATTACTATTTAGTGGTATGCACCTGTAGATGCTATGAGATAGAATGTGTCATACAGAAACCTAGGCTATCACACATCTGTGCTCATTGGTGCTTTACATTTTTACAATTGTAATGCAACCAGTTTCTTAAAAGTTATTTCAGGCAATGCAGTAAAACTTTAAAGCAGCACTAATGCTGTCTAGGGGTTTTAGCTAATTAGTGCATAATGCTTATGACAGGAGCATTTAAACCAAGAAAGTGCTTCTGCAGATGATTAAGTAACAAAGCAGTACTGCAGTTTTGGTAAATGCTGAAATAATTTATTTGAAAGCCTATCCTCCAGAACATTTACCCTCTTATGTACCTATGAAAAATAATTTCCCAAAGTATAAGATTAAAAATAGCTCGCCTCCCTACCCACTAACTGCCCCTGCTATTTTCACATTGAATTGCTGCCTCCTGATAGGCTGGTGTTATCTGACATCAGTAACTGCAGTGTAAATTATTTTACACCCAGCTGCTTAGCACAGTCAATTAGGGATGTCAACTCCCACTTAGAAAACAATGTTCTGAAAATTACTAAGGCATTATGACAGCACCAAGATGTGCCAGGAGAGGATTAGATTGGATATTAGGAATAATTTCTTTATCCAAAGGGTTGTCAACCATTGGAACTGCCTGGGGAAGTGGTTGAGTCACCAACTCTGGAGGTATTCAAAAGATATGTAGAAGTGACTACTGGGGACATGATCTAGCAGTAGACTTGGCACTCTAAGTTTTACAGTTGGACTTGATCATCTTAAAGATCTTTTCCAGCCTTAATCATTCTGTGATTCCGTGATACTATTTGAGGGCTAAGCATTGCTTTCTGCAACAAAATGTGGGCCTAATAGGACTCAACACTTGTATACAGCTCTACACTATCAACTACTTCCAGGTTACTCCAGAATACGAGACACATGTCTAGGTTACCTAACTTTCTTAGGTTCACATATGGATAGTGCCTTGACAAGCACGTAAGACCTGTGGGAGTAGGCAGCCTTAGGGACACATTATAGTTACTTTAGATAAAGCCAAGTCTGATACAGTGCATGGATATCCATCACTTGGTTAACAATACTCTTAAACTCTGCTCAAAGGCTGTCCATGATGACACCTAGTCACATCCTATCCTGTCCACAGCCTAGCATCTCACTTCTATGGGAAGAAGGACTTTGATCCTACCTTTCTTGTTTATGAGATGTGGAATTGCTGGGATGGGTACAAGATACCATTGGATAATTACTGATGAGGGGCAAGGGCGAGAAGAGGTGGAAAATCATGTGTGGGTGTTTCAGAAGGGAAAAGGTTGAAACTGCTTTTGAAAACTTAGTAATTTTGTTAAAGGACATAGAAGATAACCCTGTCTCTACTGGATGATGGTTACTCTTCAAACACTTCAGGTTTTGAACTACATTACACTGTCCACCAGTAGTTACCTTTGCTGAAAGATGCTGTACTAATGTGGGTGTTCCTGTTTGCAGCCTGAAGTGCTGCCTCTGCCAGGGATTTTGCTGGTACTAGTTGGCATGGCATTGGGACAGCATTAACTTAGGTTTCTGTATGACACATGCTATTTCTCACAGGAGCTGACGCTGTTCTAGCTGTCAATAACCATTAAAAGCACAGTTCCATCAGAAGGCCAGCTGATCTGTACTCTGTACATTGTAAAGCCGAGGGGTTTTTTACTTACTTTACTCACTTCAACATCTCAATGTAGAAACCCCAAACCAAACCAGAAACTATGAAACAATTGTGAGGGAAAGAGAAGTTTTAAGTTCCTCACAATATAAAGGGGAACAGACAGCAGGCAGGTTAAGGATCTTTCCCATATCTTAACTGCCTACTCTTTCAGTTAGCAATTATTGTTCTGATCTGCCTGTGAAGAGATGACTTCGTTTAGACTTTTAATTTAAGGATTACCTTGTTATTGTGACAATGGCTTTCTTGACTTTTCAGATGAAAGTTCTGGCAACCATCGAAGTTGAAGTAAGTTCTTTTGTGTCTCCCTCCTGTTAAAAAATTTTAAGTAAAAATCAGCATGTACTAGATTGAAATAATTAGAAACTTAGCATTATTCTAATGCCACTTCTACCTTTGAGACTTCTGCATTATTTTTCATAGAATGCTGTAGTTGAAATAGTTTTGATTTATTCCTTTAAGTAACTGAAACAATTGAGTAACTTGATTTCTTTTCTCTGATAAATGAAACCTCAGATAAATTATTCTTTTTCTGCCAAATTATCCTTTACCCATTACCTTGCCAAAATTTTTTCTTCTAAAATCCGAAACTTTAATTGTCACTGTGAAATTTTAGTAAGTAAAATTTTAAGTTTGCTAATGAAAAACAGTTCTACATTTTGCAAGGTAGATGATTGGCTACACAGTGCATACATTAAAACCTCATGTTTACCCTGGGAGTATCACTGCAGATTTTAGGTAATGAGCTTCTTTCAGATAACCTGTAGACAAGAGACATCAGTCTTAGCAAACTGACACAACCCCTTGTCCTAGAAGTTGAGTAAGTATCTTGTGCCAGGAGGCAGTACATTTTGTTGGCTCTCTCTTACATATTGTGGGAATTCTAAAATGCAATAGAAGTACTCCACACCAGAGGCCCTACTTCTCCAACTCAGAAAACAGCTCTGGGCCTGAGTTGCATTTAATTTATTGCAACAGCTAATCTGACCTGTGTGATCAGCGCAGAGAGGTAACTGTGAGAAATATTCTTGAGACCAATTGACTTTTGGAAACTTTGACTACAGGAGTGCTACAGGAGTCAATTGTAGCCATTCCTACTTTGCTTGTAGGAACCGCTTTCCCCAGTTCAAATATGCAAAGGTAGGATCTTCCCCAGAGACGCCAAGGGAAAAAAGCTGGAAGAAGCTGGAGTGCTAGCCTGATGCAGCAGTGGGCTACAGGGTCCCTTTCCTTTCTGAGCACTAAGCACTTGTCTTAAAATGATTCCTCAATGAATGTGAAGGAGTTTTTGCAGCAAAAGTAGGACAATATTTGGCAGCTGTAGCAATATTAGGCACCATTGAAGAACATCTTTGCCATAAAACATGTGAAAGAAGGGTATGTTTAACATCATGGTATCTCCCAGTATAATGGTGCAATAGCATAATTGTTAGGATTGTGATTCCAAACAAATTCAATACTAAAGCTGGTAGTTTTATTTTCTGTGAGCATCCACTTGTTTCAGCTCTGCATCAGATCTTTGTGGGCTTTCCTGATCTGCTGTCACTGTTATGACCGGTCACACTCCCATACTTTCCCAGCTGAGATGTTTCCATTTTTTCAGCCTTTCCTAGAGGCAGAAGGAAGTAGGTTAAAAATAGTTTGGATTCCTCTCCATCTTTGGGATGGAGGATCATTGCTCTTGAGGATCATTTGATCTGTTGAGATCATTACTGCTGAACATGACAGTCTCTTTTGTAGAGTGTAAGGTCTTTCGGGGGAAAATCTTTGGCTTCCCAGGGACATTTGATTGACTGGGGAGCTGACAGTTGGTGAAAAAAAAGGAGAAACCCATGCCCACAACCTTATGAAATCCCTTTATGAAAGGTTTTATGGTATTTTTTGATGTCATTTTACTTTTGTTGAAGTTACTATATTTACTTTTTTTGTATCAAAGTTATGAAATGTTCAGATGGCTTAGTTAAAAATTACTCTTTTCTGCTTTGTGCTCTGCCTTGTCTCATGGAATTGGAATTTTTATCTAATATTCTTATTTAAGTATTTGCATTGAATGGTCCTGCCCTTGCTCAATTTAATTTCTTCTCATCTTTTCTCTAACTACTGTGCTGAAAAAAGAATTTAAAGGGCTCTTATTGGACTTGAGGTTCCTGAATTTTTTGATGGTTTATGAAAGATTTTGATGCTTGTAGGACATAATATTTTAAGCTCTGTTGTTCTTTAAATCTAAATTCACAAATTGAAAGCCAATAAAATTCTGGATTTCTTTGAGATAGTGAATACAACTTTCCAGATTGTTGAAATGTATGATGTTATTAAATTTATTAACTTGGTGATTCTTTGAGAGATTTAACTCTAGAATTAGGCCAGTTTTTCTAATGTAAAGCATGCTTATAAAAATGGAAGCTTTGCATCTTAATACCTTTCATCTAAACATTTATTAAAAATCAAAGCACAATATCTTACACGGGTGTAAGTCATCACCCACCATGTACTTATTAAAGATATGGTGAACAATACTAATTGAAAACCTCAGTACCAAATGATCTTAATGTGCAACTATGAATAGTAGCATATGATAATATCTAAATAGATAAACTGAGAAAGATGACTTTAAATTCAGGGCTTACATTTCAGTTCTTCTGATCTGCAGAAATAACAGTACATTCTTTTCTCACTACAATTATTATGCCATTTTCCACTGTTTTAATATCATCATCAATACTGGCATCAATACCTAATTGATGAAGCTATATATTTGTGTGCATCTTCCTGCAAATTAAGTAAGGCACTGAATTCAGGACTTATTCAGAGATAAGTTGTACTCCAAACCTTCTGTCCATTGACAAACACTGATGTGTGTAGAGGGTGGCTTAGAGATTGCAACACCCCTTATACTCCTATGCTTTCTTCCATTCAGTGTTCTCATTCTTGAGGTGTTTCAGAATAGAGGTCCACTCAACCAGAGTGAGAGAGGTTTTGGCCCTGAGGATATTAAGCCAGAAAGACTGAAACACAGTAGTGCTAGAAATAAAATTCAGTGAAGGGCAGCTATCAGAACTTTCCTAGCATTGTGATGGTATAAACGGAACATGAACTATGCGTACATTTGTTAGGGGGATGTTATGGAGAGCAGGTCACATCAAGAAAAGCTGATTTCATCCCTTGATGAGATTATGTGACGAGTGAAGAGTAGAGGCATTAATATAATATACTTAAAATTCTATACAGTTTTTGGCTAAGCACCATACAACCTTCTGTTTCAAAATACGACCACTGGAAAAAAACCCAGTCGCCTGCATTGATTAACAATTGTCCAGCAGACAGGTCCCAAAATTAGTAGTCAGCATAGAATCATTGTTGAGTGATAATGGGAATATTGGTAGCGAACAAATTACTACTTTCAAAAATGGAAATGAAATGTCTTTTAAAATGGCTTAGAAAAGCATAAACAGAGCCAATGTGTAAGCAAGACAAAGTGAAACAGAAGCTGTATTGAAAACAAGGGTGGAAAGGTAAGAGCCCTTGAGTAACAGGATGGAATAAGAAAATGACAAAAAGGTTGATCTGGTGTACCTGTCTAGTTTGTCAAGTATGGCAACACTGAGAAATTCTTATAACCTTTCCTTTGAAGCTGAAACCTGTTACTTTGTCTGCATCATCACAAGCCAGCACTACAAATTAGTGACAACTTCAAATGTAAAACCATCTTTTGTGAGCCATTTAGTCATAGGTATCTGACACTATTATAAGGACCTCAAAAAGCCACAGTTATCAAACTCTTCCATAAGAATTACCAAACAATCCACAAGGCCTCTGCAGGACTGACATTTTCCACATGTTTATTGTAGTAAAGGGTACAAAAAATCCTTGTAAGTGTATTACCACTTGCCTACAAATCATTAGCAAGGAGAGAAGCTTTCTCCTGCAATAGAGTATTGATAGCCTCTGTCAGGATTTTGGACCCTTTACACTAAGAGCAAAATCAATATTGTGAACAACAAAGGCAATAAAAGTAGAAGCATAAGGAGTCTATACTTTGCAAGAGAAATTGTTTTGCATTAATACCTGTATAATAGGAGGTGTACTTGAACAATTGCTTAATATTGGGAGATGTATTTAGTTGTAAATAGTTGATCTACCTATTGGGAGAATTAATATTATTTAATAAAGTTACTTATTTTTATAAACATTTATTTCAGGTTTTTTTTTTATAGCTGAAATTTTGACTGCCCTTAAGTTTCTTTTGTTTTAAACCAAGCTGTATCCAGGTGAAAGCTTAATCTGCTTTACTATGGATGTTTTAGCTTAAGCTTTCTCTGCTCAGAGTGCTTTTCCAGAGTGTCATTACAGTTTGACTAACAGTATATGTGTATCGTGTCCTCTCCTGTGCAACATTTGTGCCTCTCAGGCGAGTCATTGATAACAGAGGTTGAGCCTTGTGCCTCTGTATCTTCATGTATGAGCTATTCCTGGAGTTAGAACTCTCAGTGGAACTAGACCTAGCAGGTGCTAGTGCAGAGTATATGTGATTTATCTGGAAATGTTTTAAAGTATCTACTTGCATGATAGAAAAGTTGATAAATTTACAGTGATAATCCTTCTTTAGCTACTCTTTTTATTTTCATCAGGATACTGCTTGGATCACTGGATGTGATTTCCTGCCTAATCTGAAATATGTTGTTGCTGTAACTGAAAGCACAGTCATTCTCTGGGACTATAAATCAAAAGAGATCAAGGTATTATTTTGGATCAGAAAAATGCCAACATTAAACCTGAAAACTGATCAGTCTTCATTTCCAGTATACATTTACATCCCTTTGGCCTAGCAGGATGAAGGCTTTTAACTTTTGTCTTTGTAGGAACTCAACACAGTTGTGAAGCTGTGGAATTCATACTAAAAGAGGAATACTCTCTACATGCCAAATGGGATCATTAAAATGTATTAAAAGTTTGGAAGAAGAAAGAAAAATTTTACACTATGGTGCAAACAAACCCCCAAAGAATTTATTTTCTCTGTATATCTAGTGTGTATGAGTGCACCTGTACCCTAAAATGTATGCATGGGCATACGTATATCCCAGAATCTATTAAGAATCAAGGAACATGTTTTACAAGGAATATAACACATATTCTTTTCGAGGTAACTTCCCAATTTTTAAAGAAAATATTTCTTCATATCCTGTGTTTTGTGCAGGACTTTCTAAGATAAAAAATATTTTGATGCTAATGATGTATGTCCAAATTGTTAAAGTTTTATTTAATGTCTTATGCATTTTTGCTGACAAATGTCTTAGCTTTTTCTTCCTGTTTCTGGGACTTCTCTTAGAAATTCCAAGTTATCTGAGATGATGAGGAGAATTAATTATTTTTAGGATAAAATTTTCTTAGGACTTGATTTTTTTCCCCCCATTATTAAAAGGTTGCTTCCCAAGCTCAGGCAGGTCAATTTAAGTCTTGTTGTCAATCCAATTGGACTTCTTGGAGGAGGGCTCAAATATTTATTCTCCACCTATTATTCTCCAAGTTCCCTCCACTCATTACATCAGTGAGAGCTGCAGTTGATGAATAGGTGCAGCTCTCTTCAAGATCACAAAAATAATATATGGATATGTCTATCTCTATTATGTCTCTAATGTTTCAACACAGACAGCACTGATGTAGCTAATTCCTATGGCATGTGAACAGCTCCCAGTTTTGGTTGGCAAGGATGCTTTAATCAAATAACAGATGGAGTCAGGCAGTAGAACCAATAAGCAGTCTAATGACCCAAAATCCCATTCCTGGGCCTTCTAGCAAAATTCCTCAGAGTCTTGAACCGTGTTCATTCCCATTATCTCTGTGCTTCAAAAATTGACACACCTGCCCATATTGGTGCACTGGACACTCCTAGGCTGTGTTATTAATTAGGTCTCTGACATAGATTCTGCTGGTGTATTACTGCTATATTTTGTGGTTTGAACTATTCTTTAATTTAGTTATTTCCAATTTTCTTGTAGAAAGCATCTTATTTTTGAGCTAGAAACCAAATACAGTCTTATGCACCATCCCACATAGCATGCAGAGATCCTTCTTAGAATTTATAAATTCTTCCTCATTGAAATGCAAAAAGCTACCTATGAAACAAAGTCTTGCTGAAACTTCTAGGATGTGCTTTTAACTCCACTTCATGACTGTCTTCTGTAAGTTTCTGATACCAGGAAATAGCTAGCACAGGGGCAGCTTGAAAAAGCGAAGTCGAGATTTGAATGCTGATGTAACTGGATAAGTATGATGGATTCAATTTAAGGGCCCTTGTGCATTATCTAATAAACTCTCTACCATATTTCACAGAGTAATGGCTTTGTCATCAAACCAATGAAAAACTGTCTGCTCTGTGTTTGTACGGTGACAATGGCAGATAACCTGGCTAAGGATACCTTCTTAATGGGAGATGATAAGGGTTATGTTTATCTCCTTACTATCACCAGTGATGACTTCATAATGAAACAATCTAAAACCGAAAAAGAATCACAATTTAAACTCATGGACTCTGAATCTTTTGACATGTAAGTTGCTTTTGATAAAATATTTTCAGTCTTACATTATGTTATGTTTTGTTTTTAATTTGGGTTTTGTTTGCCCTAAGTGGAAGATTAGCTTTGTTTATAAATTAACCCCATCTAACTAATGAAAATAATTTTTCAAACTGCAGTAAGTATGATTTGCTTGTTGTTGCATGAAGAAAATGCCATCATTTTCAGAAGATTTTACAAGAGATCTAACAACTGAGAGGATGCAGAATACAATTCAAGGGGAGAATTCACAATTGCTGTTATCCAGTTTGACAAAGGATCAGCTTTATTGTGCCCAATGAGATGAAAGCACGATTGTGACTAGAAAAGTGCATGGTTCAACCCCAAATTTCTCTCTGCTTGCATATGAGCTGGAAGAGTGGTTCTGTATCTGCCATGGATATTAAATGTTAGCATTGGTTGTGTATATAATCTCACTGACAAAATCCCTGTCCACCTACGGACACATCACAGTAGTTGCTACTCTAGCCAAATAACTTCTCCATTTATATTCCTAGTCCTAAACGCAAACTACATGATGACTGGGTTGGGAAGATCAAGTACTTTCCTGCCCTAAAACGTTTTGGATCCTGCTCCACAGACAGAATTAATTCATTTGTTTTGGATGACGTAAAGCGACTAGAGGACCATTTGTAAGTATCTGACACCTTCTGGAAAACAAGAGATCTTCTGCTTTATAGCTCTGCTGGAGATCAGTGCCTCCTAAGATGTCATCTTGTTATATTGAATCTGACTTTTCTATTAGCATTGCTAATAAAAACAAAAATACAGTTGTTTAAATGCTTGAATAATTTGTGTGCTAGCTTTTGATGTAGGAGAGGACTGTCCATATATGCTCAGTACTCACAACCCTTAAAATTCCTCATGTTGACAGTGTTGTCTCCTCCAATTTCTCCTCAGCAAGTAAATTTCAGTTAGAAAATTTACTGGTTTGTTGCACATACATCATGTATCCATTCATTTAAAATTTATACCCAGTCAAAAATAAACTCAACTAAATTTCATTTACAGTTTTATTTTCACAAGTTTTAGTTATACAAGATTAATTCAAGAGCACAATTTATTCTGAGGGCTGTGAAGTGGTTCTACTTTGCGGCAGAAAAGAGGTTATGGCCTCCTTATTTGTCCGTATTCATATGGCTCATCAGTGCTATTAGCTGATTTAACTGATTCGAAGCCTAATTATTCTGTGAATTTAGAAAAGTCTATAGCACAATTAAATAATACAAATTCAATTTGATGTAAGAAGGGCCTATAAATAACATATAAATAGAACTTTTCATTCAAATGTTTCAAAAGATTGTAAATATTACAGCTTCTCAATTCCTCTTTGAGGTACATTCAGAGAGACTAATAGATTTTTAAGGCTAGTAGCTACAATTATTATAATCTGTTTTATTTCTTGTATAACACAGGCCATAAATATTCTTGTAGTTATTCTTGAATCAATACAGTGACTTTGGGTTTTATGAGTATTGTGTGTCTGTTGAGGATGGGGAAAGTGAGCTATGAAACATTTCTAGATTGTCCAAGGTCACATACTATGTCAGCTGAAAAGCTGAGAAATCCTGATTGTTTTTTGGGGGAGCTTTGGAAAAATAGAATTAGTTAGAAGAGAAAGAAGGCTAAGTCTGCAGCACCAAAAGTCTAGTCAAAAGAGTAGATGCTACCATCATGTAATTCAATACAGAACATTAACTGCAACTATCTTGGTAGTTCTTTTTCATTTCACACTGGCTATAGTTGCATCTCCAAATGCAATAAATACATATCTCTAAGCAGTTTACCAGAGTAGATAGATGAAATTATATTTAGACAACTGAAAAATTACACAGCTGTTAAAATGAAATTAATAGTCTTAAAAAAATCTATAGCTCAAATCACTTTGAAATGCCCATTTAATAAGTAATTAGTTTAAAAATATGATTTATGGGTTCTAACAAAATAAATTTCCCCAATGAACTTTGTATCAAGGAATTGTTATTGTGCTCAAAGAGGGATGCAATGGTGCTTCTCTCTTACGGGACTTAAGTTTGTTTGTCAATTATGGCTGGTAAACAGCTACAATAATTTCTTGTAAAATATCTAAAAAAAGAGAGGTATGGATATGATCACAAGGTGCATCTGTTGCAAGGCCATGGCTTGGGCAGAACTTCACAGTGCCAGAATCCCTTATTCCCACTGATCTTGGAATACTATCAAGACTGTTCATTAAAGAGCTAATAGACAGTTATATAGTACAAAAGGTGAAAAAAAAAATAGGAAATCTGTTAATCATATGTTTAAATAAATTATTGTTATTTTATATTGTCAAGAGAATTAAGACTTCTCTGTTAGAGCTCTGGAAAGAAATCTTTTCTGCTTCTAAATAATAGGAAGCAAACAGCATTTTATTTGCACCTGCCTAGAAGTAACAAGCTCTTTCATTAATCCTCAAAGTTTCCAGAGTCTTTTGTCAGATTTAATGCCACCTCCATCTATGGTTTTCAATATTAATGGCTACTCCAGCCCAGAGTAGATGATTAATACTTGTCTGTATTTAAAAGGAAAAAATTAAAGGTATTCTCATTTAGTTCTGTACAGCTTATTTACACTGGCAGTCATTTTTTCCTGGGAATGACAGGAGAAAACTCTGCTTTTGCTACATCCAAAAATCAATAAAATATTCAGTCATTAGTAGCAATGGATGAAACTTGGAGAGACAAGCAGAAGTTGCTCAAAGGATGGGTTTAGAAGGGACACTGAGTCAATTTCAGTCTGTGTTGGCTGTTTGAATTCCCATGCTTTAGCAGTGAATGCAATAGAGTAACTTGAGTTTCAGATACTTATGGTTTCTTCATGTTGTCATACAACACAAAAGAGATCATATAAAGACTATTCATTATACAGCACATTATACAGAAGTGACAGAAAAGTAACTGCACTTAGTTAATGTAACACTGAGATCACAGTAGACCTCCATGTCTGAAACAGGCAAACAGTTTCTTTGGTACTTTTTCTCAGTGATGATCTGCTTTAAGCACACTGTTTGTGTGCTGCTTACTTTGGCAACAGCTACCATTTTAGGAGTCTGGAGTTTGCCTGTTAAAAGATTCAGGTGTGCAGATTGGATTTTTATTTCTTTAATGGTAAGTGCACTCTGTGGGTTGTTCCTGTTTTGTTGATGCCAGTATCACTCTAAGTTTCTGGTATAAATCAATTTGCTTTTAACATGAGATTGCATACATAATGCAAACAGCTGTTCTGTATACTGAATAAAAATAAGGCAGGATGACTGTAGACTGTATTTTCCAAATATTTCTTACATATTGCTTTTTTAATGATTGCAGACCTGTAAAGGAATTTTCTGTCCCTAAAGGAGTAAATGCCTTCACCTACTGTAGAAAGGCAAAAGTCATTGTCACTGGAGGTAAGTATTGGATGTTTTCCAAGAGATTGTTCTTGGAAAAAAATTGTGATTTTTTTTTTTTTTTTTATTCGAGTTAAATAAGATTAAACAATGCTGAGCTAGCATCTTAAGAATTTCAACAATGGCTCCTGCCTACAATTAGAGGAAATAGAGGCCTTGCTTTTAACTGGTCTCAGCCCTTGTCTGAAGAGATATACTTCATGACAGGAATATATCAAGGGTCCCATCATTCAAGTGTCATTTATATAATTAAAAAAAAAAAAGAAACAGTAAGTTCAACTATAAGGTATCTGTCTGAGTCATAGTGGCCTTGACCAGGTTATACACATTATTCCTTGCAGAGCTTCCACCCTATTACTCTTTCACTATCCTCTCATATCTTAAGCAGTCATGTTGGCCCATCTTAATACTTTCCATTGATCTCTTTGATCGTGCTTCCCCAAAATGTACCTGTATGTTCTTTCTCCCAAAGCAGACTGCAGAAATGGCACTCTTACATCCACTTCTTCCCTGTTATCCAATAGTTTTATGGGCCTGTCTACTGCAGTGGTCATGTTTGATGCTGCAGAAATGTTGCTGGAGTATGGCAGCAATCTTGGTTATATATTCTCTCTGATAGGATGATGCCCTCGAGTGACATTGATGCTGCTTTTCCTCAAGTCTTTATTGCTTAAAACCTTGTTAAAAATTGCAATAGCAAACATAAGAATTCTTACATCTACATACAGCAAGAACTAAAGAATGGCCAAGACTCTGCTGTCCAGCCTTGATAATATACATGGCAGTATAATATACATAGCAGTATATGGGAAGTAATGCAATTCATGTTGAATTGTAACAGTTTACCAAGTGGAAAACTGTGAAAGATACCAAAATAAATATCAGGCAGTTCTATTGATTTTCTAGACACAAGATTTAAAGGAAAAGCAATACAGCTGTAGAAGAGTTATTAGTGAAAATTCTGAAGTTTAGCCTTGGAGGAGATCCTATTTACACTGCTTACCTTGTCACAAAAAAGTAGTCTGAAGAAATTTACTGATGACATAAAGTAGGGAGGTTCTATTGAACAAAATGTGGTCAGTATTTCCTACAGGTACAACAAGAAGATTTTGCTGTAGTAAGAAAACCAGGGTGAAGGATAGGAAAGGTCAATTGCACAGGAACTAGAAAAAGTTTCTTTTACACACTGAAAAGTCTTCTTCTGGAAATACCAGAAGAGAAAAATCTGGATAAACTTTCTAAGAAAATTATAATAGCTGTGGTAGGCCAGACCAAAGGTCTGCCTAATGTGCTCACTCCACTTTGTCAGTGACCAGCAGTAAACACTTGTGGCACAGAAAAGGAATAGGACAATCATGCAGCAACACTTGCCCTAGGTACTTGTGCTGGTTCTGTCTTGCTGATATGAACCATCAGCTGAATATAGAAAAAGGGTGGGGGAAGGGACCCATAGCTATCATCAAGTACCCATAACTATCATCACTGTCCAACTCTTAAGTGAATGGTCCATAAAGTGATTGAACTCAAAATCTTGGTGTTAATAGCAGCAGGCTCTAAACCAACTGACCTAAGCTCTAACTCCACCATTGTGCAGAGATTAAAAAGATTTATTTTTTATAACCTAGGAAAGTGACAATTAACAAGGAATGAAATTGATATCTATTAGACCAAAAAATAGAACAGTGATGTTCAGGAAGACAAGTATTCTCAGTTTAAAATGGAGCTTGGATTTTTGACAAGGTTAGATTGCATTCTTGTTTGTGATGGTTGGAGCATAGACTTAGAATGCAGGAGCTCCTATCCCATCTAAACAGACCCCCAGTCAGAATATTTTAGAAGCAAATGAGTTTTCTCAACCTGAATTCTAATTTGTTTTGACTTTCACTGCACGAAAGTACTGAAATTGTAGGCAACATGAGAAACGTTTAATAATATTGTGTTTAAGGACTCTGTAATGATGATTGTGATGATTTTTGAAGAAATGTAAGAAATTGTACTAACTTCTAACAATCTTCCTGTCCATTCATAACATTTACATACCCTTGCGTTGGAATCCTGTCTTGCTTGTTCACCCACCATTCTTCATCTTGTTATGGAAGGGCCTCTCCTGCCTCTTACGATCATTCCCAAAGCTTAGCCCTGCTACTCCCCTTGAATATGAAAGGAAATTATTCCTGAGCCGTATTACTAAGAGTCCCAGAACACAGTGGGAATGCACGTCCAAAGTCAAAGTCAGGGTTGGGTCATCTCTTTCAGTTTCACTGTGAAGTTAGATCAGTCAGGGCCTACTATGAAGCTGCACCCAGAATTTAGAATAATGCTACAGCTCTTGAGAGACCCCTCTACTAAAGCCTTCAAAGCTGAGCTTTAGAATTCTGTGCTCTGTTAATAGAATACACTGCTCACAATGGCACTGCACACCGCCAGACTAGAGCACACAATGTTTTCCTCTTTATCTCAAAAGTCATCTCACTCTTGGCTAATTGAGAGCACACATTGATGATCCAGTTAATGACAGATTTAAACTATTTTAAATGAACATAAGCTAGTTGTGTTAATTAGTGAGCCTGCAGTTTCACCTGTAACATACCCTAAAAATGAGAGGCCATAACAGGTAAATAATTCAGGAATAATAATATATAGATTTCTTGGTGACATGTTCAAGCATTTGTAAAAGCTAGGTTTATTTGTCCCATTCAGCAATTAGCGTAAAAGAAAACTTCAGCCTTTTGCAGGATTGCAGGATAGCTTTTAAAATATTCAGCAAGTGTAAATCTGCCACAGTTTTGTAAGCCCCAACTTAATGTTATTTAGCCAGGTGTTTATAGCACAAATGGAATGTTACATATTATGATGAGTTATTACTGTGACTATTAAAGAAGTCATATTTTAACACACTTGCTCTTCCATAATTTATTTGTATTTGATTATGCTCCTGAGTTTGTCAGTGCTGTGACACAACCTAATTTTGTCTTCTAGATATTTGACATTTATATAAATGAATAAGATGAAAACAGACCTGGTACTGAGTTTGCTTTGCATGCTTAAGGCTACATTTCAACCAGTAAAATGATAAAAGTCTGGTAGTGGCCTAAAATATGGAGTGCAGAGAAGTTTAACTTCTCTATGTAGCATTTTGCATTAATATTACATTGAATGGTAAAGTTATATGCTTTTCTTCCTATTCTTTATTAATTTCAATTCCAGCTATGTCTTAATCATCACTTCAGGGAATGACTGCAATTAAAACCAAATGAAGTATGCATATAAAAGCAGAAGATGATCTTAAATGATACATCAACTTCTAACCCTATCATTCTTCAAATTTGGCTGTTGTTTTCTAAAATGAAGCAATGAAGCAGAAGAAAAACTATTAGTGATTTCTAAATCTAACAGTAACAGATCAAGACCAATAAAATAAACTACTCTGTGCTTGTTCAGTTTTCTTTGTGATTCCTGGAAAAATGAAGCACATTTTCAGCAATTCCCAGGATAGAAATCACCAGAACTCCTATAATATTACCTCTCAGAAGCATAGCACACTCTTTTCTATGATACAGTCTAAATTAAAGAAGAGCATACAAAGACAGACAAGGAAGCACAAAGAAAAAAAAACAGAGACATTTGTCAGTATGATAAACTAGTTCACCAGATGTCTGACTGTTCTGAAGAGGTTTTGCAGACATTATAAGGCAAGATTATTTAAAAGGCAGATTTGAAGGAAAGACAAGTTCTTTTAAAGGATAAGGAGTTTTCTGTATGAGAGTAGCAGCACTGAAAGAAACCAGGAGGTATATTTTTCATTTACAATCTATTGAGGATGCCAGGCTAAGCCTAGTATTTCTCCATTCAGATACGTTATTGTTCTCAAGTGGGTTTCAACATCACTGAAATGCAGACATCTCAGCAGGCGTGTAATACCACACAAATTGCAAAACTGTGTCAGTAAGAGACAGTTTGACAAAGCTTCACGTGTTCAAAGAAGGTATTTGAGTCCATAACATCTAGCTAGAATAGAGCTGTGGTTGTAGAATCTGACTTCTAAAAATCCTAAACATCTGTTTTTATACTTATTTATCATGGAAAGGAATAAACACAACTGAATCTGTTTTGATTCAAGCCACTGATTCCACAGAATCTTAAAAAATTGCTGTTGGACAGATCATCTTCTTCAAGCTTTTCTTGAATGTGCTTGGTACCCACACTTTCTGTGTCAGGATTCTGAATCCTGGCGGCACATTTGGAGCATGGAGAGAACAAATGTTCCAGGAAATGTTCCAGTGTAGCAGTGAATGTTAGGGCCAATCTGACATTAGTCCAGAAAGAGAGAAGAGAACACATCTACTGTAATAAAATCTGCCATTATCTCTACATCAGTAAAAGGAACTAAAATTAATCCACTATTTCACATGAAAAGTAAACAGTATTTTTTAATGCAAGGAAAGGTTTTCTTCCCAAATGTCACTTGTTCTTCCTGTTAAAATCTGAAGTAAATGACACGTGTCAGTGGTTCTACTCATAAAAGAAACTCTGTACCAGAATTAAAGGACAGTATCCTCCCCTTCAATCATCTGCCATCACTTCAGGAATATAAAGAACAGAGCAGTTAGGAAGACCAAGAAATATTCTGTTCCTCAAAAGCGCAGCCAGCAGGCAGTCAAGTTGATCAGACATTGTCAAGAGTTTCTGCCCATTTCTCCATTATCTTAAGACATGACAGTTTCCATCTGGGGCTGGTAAGGGGTATGCTGTTGAAGCAATGTCTGTTCCCTCTGATATTATAACCAATCTCACCAGTCTCACTGGAGGCTTCTGTTAACTCTATTACATGTCCTTTCATGGGATGTCTGCAAGCTGAGTTTTACTCCCTTGGACTTGTTTCACCCTAAACCCTGACCTGGTCTCAAGGGTTCTGCTAACTTGCAGGACATTTCTGGGACAGCCTAACACAAACTCTGAAGAAGTGAGCAGGGACATCCACCACATTCTGGAGTTTCCCCATCCTAAAGGGCTTCATAAACCATTTGTGCAGTTATAACCCATTTAAACTACTTCCTGCCATGCTTACAGCACATACAGATTGTCTAGAGTAGTTTTGCCTAAAAAATAATCTCTTCACCTTGAAGTTTCAAGCCAGCCAGCTACTTACACATGGCCTTCCTTTCCTGTACAGAAGTTCTCCCTCCATTGTGCTGGTACAGCTGTTTCCATAGCTGAATTCATAGTTACACTTGTGAAATGAGCTGACATAAATCAATATGGCTATTTTAAGAGTAAATCATTCCTTCAGTGAGCCTCTCTCATTTAGAGAGAAGCCACATAAACAGTGGAATCAATTTAACTGAGAGAACAATATTGCTTAATAGAGGAAAAGGGAGATGGGCTGCTCCTAAACAAATCACATCTTGCTGCATTAAGAAGGAAAGGAATAGATTTCTGGAGAGAGAGATGGAGGGACTGACTAATGACAGTAGGTTGAACAAGCTTAAGGAAGATTATTAACATAATTGAGCTGAGCACTTAACATAATTGGGCTGGTTCTCTTGGGGCTTATACTTCCTAGTCTATGGGTTTTTTGCTTTTTGCTCTTCAGTTTAAGCTGAAAGAAAAGCAAAACTCAAACAGAAGTCTAGACAAAATGTGGCTGTTTCATTTATTGTGTGTCAAAACAGACTGTTCAGCTAGATGCATAGAATTCATACAACTGCAATATTTGCCAGGAGTTTAAAGTTAGAATACATTTTTAACATCCTTGTGTTATGAAATATTTATGGAAAGTATTAGCAAAATAGTACCAGTCAGCTATAACACAATCAAAGGTTATTCCTTAAATTGTAGGCAAATTCAAAGTTTGAACATACAAATAAGTATGAAATACCTAATTCTAATTTACTTTACTACAAACTTAATCATCAGCGGTTACTGTTTTCTGTCTGCCCTCAACTTTCATGTTTACTCCTTTCTGCATGTTTACCTTCTTCCATAAAAGAGGTTATCCCTTTGTGTCCTGGCTAACTGGACACAAAATTTTTTGGACATTTTTCTAAATTACATCTTTGAAGGAAGCAACATAAGAGCCCCAATTGTGTATCTGTTAAAGTACTCTGCTCCTCTGGTCCTCTACTAGTCCATGTAGTCCCATTCAGTGTCCCTGCCATTCCTTTAGCAAAATGAAAATGCTTTGAAAATGCATAACTAATCAGTTATGCATTTTTAAT
Source organism: Poecile atricapillus (assembly GCF_030490865.1). Lineage (NCBI taxonomy): Eukaryota > Metazoa > Chordata > Aves > Passeriformes > Paridae > Poecile > Poecile atricapillus. Next base: position 68,030,438 of record NC_081251.1, on the reverse strand, counting down.
ATGTGTTTGTGGATAAGCTGCAAACCAGCCCTTAGAATTAAAAATTCACATCCTTATGTGGCAGTAGTCTACCCAAATGAAAGGACAGACTTATGAACACTGAGCTCTCAATTACAAAGTTTATTTGTAATACAAGTGACTATTCAGTCTTTCTCACTAAATATGTTAACTTTTTTTCTTTCAGGTAATGACAGAATCCTTCGTTTATGGAATCCTGTTGTTAATTTTAGTCCTACAGGGAAGTTATTAGGACACAAACATAGTGTTGTAGAAATTGTGACAAATGAGAAAGATCAACAAGTCATCAGCCTTTCCTGTGCAAAGGTAAAACACTTTTCTGAACCTCAAGGAAACGGGGCTGGAAGAAGGATTCAGAGAAGTCCAGGCCTGTCAGCCTAACGTCAGTGCCTCGCAAAGTTATGGAACAGAGGATCTGGAGTGCAGTTACACAGCATATACATGACAACCAAGGGATCAGGCTCAGCCAGCACAGGTTTAGGAAAGTCATGTCTCATTTTATGGACAGGTGACCCACCTGGTGGGTGAGGGTAAGGCTGTGGAGGTTGTCTACCTGTCAGCAAAGCCTTTGACACTGTCTCCGATGGCATTCTGGAAAAGCTGTCAGCCCACAGCTTGCACAGGTGCACTTTTGCTGCCTTAAGACCTGGTTGGATGGCCAGGCCCAGAGAGAGGGGGTGAATAGTGCCACATCCAGTTGATGACCAGTCTCTAGAGGTGACCCCCAGGGATTAGTGTTGGATGTAGACTTGTTCAATACCCCTATTGATGATGAGGATGAGAGGACCAAGTGCACCTTCAGTAAATTCACAGACAACAGCAAGTTGGGGGAGCGTCGATCCGCTGGAGGGGAGGAGGGCTCTGCAGAGCCATCTGGAGAGACTGGGTTGATGGACCAAGCCCAACAGTATGAGGTTCAATAAGACCAAGTGTCAGGTCCTGCACTTTGGCCACAACAACCCCAGGCAGCATTACATGCTTGGGAAAGAGTGGCTGAAATCTGCCCAGCAGAAAAGGACCTGGGGTTACTGGTAAACAGCAGCTGAACTTGAGCTGGGAATGTGCCTACATGGCAAAGAAAGCCCACAGCATCCTGGTCTGGATCAGCAATAGTGTAACCAGCAGGATCAGGGCAGCAATTGTCCCCTTGTACTCACCACTGTTGAGGCCACACCTCAAATCCTGTGTTCAGTGTTGGGCTCCTCATTTTAGGAAGGGCATTGAGACGTTGCAGCATGTCCAGAGAAGGGCAGTGAAGCTGGTGAATGGTCTGGAACACAAGTCCTATGAGGAGCGGCTGAGGGAGCTGGGAGTATTTAGCCTGGAAAAAAAAGGAGGCTGACGGGAAACCTTATCACTCTCTACAACTGCCTGAAAGGAGGCTGGCAGCCTCTTCTCCCAGGCAACTAGAAAGAGGAAATGACCTTACACTGTGCCAGGGAAGGTTTAGGTTTAATATCAGGAAGAATTATTCAGAGAAAGGGCTGGTAAACATTGGAATGGGCTGCCCAGGGAGGTGATGGAATCATCATCACTGGAAGTGTTAAGAAACAACTGGACATGGAACTTAGTGCCATGATCTAGTTGACAAGACAGCGCTTGGTCAGAGATTGGACTTTGTAATCTTGGAGGTCATTGCAACCTAAAGGAGTCTGTGATTCTGTGAAATCAATACTGTAAGTTCAAGTAGGAATCTCTTTTTTGAGTAAGTATTTCTGACAGTAATTGGTTACCTGTTAATTTATTTTAATAAAAAGGCAGGGTTTAGCTTAAAATATTGTCTTCATGAATATGATAGAAGAATGCTTATAATAGTACATATTAACATTCTGATAACTTTTGTATTACTTTAACAACTTAAAGCAGAACTTGTACTCAAAAGTTTCATTAAGTAGTGATCACCTGCAAGAATTTCCTACAGTTCTTTTGCACTTCTCTCTCCCTACCAGCCTACTAAATCCATTGGTGAGGTTTTTCTGGTGTCTCTATATACCGTGTTCAACTATTGATCTCTTTCTAACCAGTGTCTTTTACAAAGCTTACTGATCCAAAGCATTGCCCATAAACAGCAATGCTAATAGAATCAGTAATAACACTTATTCCACCAAATATTGCAAGATTCTGCTGGAAAGGGCTTGGTATATGAGAAGCAATTGGTGGAATCATGATGTTGGTTATTTATATGATTTTTTAGAATGAGACTTCTCAGGAAAGTATAAAAACTTCTATAAATATGTGCAAAAAATAAAAGAGAAGCCCCTGAAGGAATAGTTGTGAATGGCTGTAGAACTTTTTAAAGGTGGTCCAATGCAAAATTTTTGATATTTAACACTATTCAGTATCCTTTTTAGCATCTACAAGGATGGAGTAGAGAGGATAGATACTAAATTAACCAGTTACGCCAAACTGGTTAAAGCTGCAGATCTTGTGCAGAAGTATCAAGAGTTCAGAATGGTCATTAAAATTGAAGATATGATTATGAAAAATAGCTCCTATAAATCAATAGGATCTAATGTAATTAGTCTGCTGAGATATCATTCTGTCTCAAAGGTTTTCAGATTTTTATTTGGTTATGTAGGAAATATTACTGAACTATTTGTCCTGCCCATGCCACTCCTCTGCTATAATTGCTTGCCACTGCTCATTGTGGTGGCAGTAAACACCACATTTTCACTTCTTTAATCTTATTCTTAAAAACCTCCACACATTTCTTAAATTCATACTAGCTGAAAATAAATTATCTAAATTTCCCACCTTCACATCATCCTGGAGCAATAACCCTTCCCCCTTCCTCACTCCTATAAATCTATACCTGTCTGTTCTGTAGATAACTCTGAGACTTTGCTACAGGCATACATTACTGTGAATTAAGGAGGGTTTTGACAGATAGCCTTAAGCTATACATATAGGAAAAATGGAGTAAGATGTAAGACATGACTTAAGGGGAATGAATGAACATGAAGATATTTATTAAAAAGTAATGAGAATGAAGCCCCTGGGGTAGTAAATGTAGATCTTTTGAGGGCCCTTCTAGGCTTTTCTATGATTCAATATGATGATTTATAAGAAAGCAAAATCTATTTTAAAAGTCTCTAAGTATGTGGACATGAGATCTTAACTAAATATAGCTGAGTAGTGCCAATGACATCAGTAAGACTACTTGTACCTACAAATGAATATAAGAAAGTATGTTTTTATTAAAAGCCATGTGTGTTTAAATAGTGCAGTGAGTTATAAGGCTGAAATTACGCCTCAAAAAAAATATTCTGCATTTTAATTTTTTTAATTAAAATTTTTTTAAATATTATAATTAAAATTTAAGATTACATAATTGTTACATTTGAAGATTACCACAACAATTAAGAAACTATTTTAGAATTTGAATTCAAACAATCACTCTATTCAAGAAAATTAAGATTTCTTTAAGTATTCCAGCACATAAACATATTGTTTGCTCCAATATTATAAGGATTTCATGATAGAACTAATTATTAGTAAAAAGTTGTCAGGCAGCTATTAAAAATTTTCAAACTCTCCGATCAAAAAAATTAAACTCAGATTTTTTGTTTTAAGACATAAGAATACCTACAAATTAGGCAGAGACATTGATTTGTATACAATTTCTGTATGACCTTTGGTCATATGAATTAGTATTTCCATAGTAGGGACTTTGAGGTAGAAGGGAGGGCCAAGGCAGGAATTTTCATAATTCTGTGTTGCTGAACTTGCTCCAGAGTATAATATTCATGGAAATAAGTTCCTGATCTTCCAGACTGTGAAGACCTTGGAGATAATAGTTTGCTTAGATGCAGTTAGTAGTCCACAGCCACCTCTTTTTCTTCAGCAGTTCAGTTAAGTGAATTTACAAGAAGATCTGAAATATGGGTGTGATCTATGTGTTCCTAATCATAGGAACATGCTCTGAAACTTGTGTTGAGATTTCCCACAAACAAAATAGTATGTTAAATTAAATACCACAGGCCAACATGAGCTACATTCATCACAATTACACTTAGAGTGTGTCTGTCTTGACTTACATTTTGGTTGAAAATATTTCCAAAAAACTAATTACTGTTAAATTTTTCTGAAAATATTAACTCATCCCTTGTGTCACTGTATCAAAATACGGACTCAGGTTTCCATATAATACATGAACTCTTTGCTTAAGTGTCAGCATGTTATAGTCATAGATTAGATTATTGACATAAAAGTGAAAGCATATGTATGCAAATGTATATAACCCTTTGATTGGAATTATTCCACAGAAGTCACTAAACCAGTTTTTCATCATTTTTTCCAAGATGACTCCCAAAGCCTATCTTTAGATTTATGATTGTAGTACCATTGATATTTATAATTTTGGAGCTCTAAAAAGATGAATGAGTGACTGTTTCCTACCATTAGAACTATTTGACACCTTTTCTCTACAAAGTAAAATAGTATGGCTTATTCAAGCACTGAAGCAACATCTTTTTTATTGACAAAAAATGCTGGTAGAATATTTTAAGTTCTTTTAAAAAAGCCAGCTTTGGACTTGGAATTGGACAGCTAAGCAGCATCCTCAGATGCTTCAAGATACATTAGATAGACAATGAATTATGACAGAGGTTTGATGTTTCCAGCCAGGCAAGGCAAGATTGTCCTGTGTAAAGGTACTTGATCTGTCTGGTTATTACATTACTACTAATGCATTTTCCTACAAATGCCAGTACTCTAAGTTAATAGAAATTGCTAAAGTTGTTTGGTTCTTTTTTTCCTGTTGGGCCCAATAAACAGAAGAATTACTTTTAGAGAGTGGTAATATGAGAACAGTCTGTGGGGTAAAGAAATAATGGAAAACTGACTTGATGCTTCAGTACAGATAGAAGAATATTGCATAGGAAATCTCTGCTGTTTATTTTTTTATTTTTGCTGTTTATTTTTTTCCTCTCCTTCATGTCACTCAGTCCTTCATTGCCTCTGTCTCTCTATAGTTTTCCCATTCTTATTTTCATCCTGCATCATGAAGCATTTATTACTTAATTTTTTTCATATTACAGAACTGATTGAATGCATTCAGGAAGCACCAAGGGAAAAAAACCCAATTGTAGGTACAGGGGCTATTAAGCCTAGAGATGTAGCAGGAAGCAAGCCATTATCTGAAAGATGATCTTACACTCTGTGGAAACAAGGAGGTTAAGGCTAATGGCAGAGACCAGACCTGACTGAATAGCTCTTGCACTGAAAGGCTGTGAAGCAGTGACAACCACGCTCACTTAGTGCAGAGTGGATATTCACAACTTGAACGGTGGAAGCTACAACTTCATGTCTCGAGTTGTCAATGAAAGTCAGAAAGCCAAAATTTACTTCACCAGTTGTCTCATAGATGTTACTAGAACATCTCCAGTGATGGGTTTGGTTGAATTAAACCATCTGAGTGAGTCAGGAGAACAAGATTTGAGCCTACAGGCTTCAATTCATAAAGAGGAACAGTTTTGTTTGATGAACAGTACGGCTAATATAAAGAGTATATTCCCAGTCTTTAAACCACTTTACAGTATAATTTGTAAACACAAGCCCCTTGTTTTAAACAAGTGAAGGCAGTGTTCTTTGGGCTTTTTCTTTTTAAAAGTAATTTCATTTTTAGTAACTAAAGAGCAATGCACACATTTACACATGGCAGGAGAGTAGTGCAATAAGTGGGGATTTCTCATGTCTCCATTCTGGGAGAGTTCATGGGAGAGTTTCATTCCATTCATAATTTCTTCAAAATCGAATGCAGCCAATGTGATGTAACCACATAAACATTTCCCTGATAAAATGTGCCTATCCTAAAGTAACTCTGTTGTACATATGTTAGCTTTACTCCTACATGGCCTAAGGGTAGATTTTTACCATTTCAGAGAAGAAAAGAGGGAGGTAAGATATGTTATTAGTTTTTTCATTTTCTGACTTTTGCAAATTTACTCAAACCTTGATGTTATCAGTCTCCTGTCCTCTCTCTCCTTATCTGCTTAATATCAGCTGGGTGACATCCCTGTGGGGATAAGTGTCTTTGTCACTCTGGAACTGAGCAGGTGATTGTATCAATGCCTGTTAGTGTGGATGTCTGTCTAACCAGTCTTGAAAGCACATGAGACTGTTATAAGGATATATTTATAGTACAGTCATTTGTCTTCCTGAAAAATGAGAGCAGCTCAGCTGGAAACACACAGCTTAATTTATGTCAAACCATTGCTAATCACAGCTGTTACTGGAATGTACTGCACAACAATATTAAATTTAATCTAGATAATTTGAAAAAGAGGCATTTGGGAAATCTGCTCCAGTCATCTTTCACAAAAATTATGTGGCCACATCTATATCAGACACATTTTTTGTTTACAGCTTTGAAACCAAAGTTCTCTTACTGCTGTGCCATTATTCTCTTTGGTTTGTTTGTTTCTCCCAGATATTAAGAATTTTATTCTCCTCTTATATTGTGTGATCATTCAATAGCATTGAATATTCTTCAGACTTTTCATGTAAGGTACTCAATTTTCTGTAATGTATCCCATTTTCTAATACTCAAATCACTCTGCACCTTAGGTAGTCTGCAAAAAACTCAAAAACCAACAATAGCAACAAACCAACAAAAAAAAAAAGAAACAACAACAAACCACCACAAAAGCCTGCAGAGGTCTCACGGGAGATCTCATCCATGTAGATAAATACTGGGAGGGAAAGTGTAAAGAAGATGGTACCAGGATCTTTTCAGTGGCTCCCAGTGACCAGAACAAAGACAATGAAAACTGAAACACAGGAGATTGTATGAACATCAGGAAACATTTCTTTACTGGGAGGGAGACAAAGCACAGATGCAGGGTGCCCAGAGAAGTTGTGGAATCTCCATCCTTGGAGATACTTCAAATCCATCTGGACATGGCCCTGCTCTATGTGGCCTAACTTGAATCATGGTATTAGACAAAGTGATTGCCAAAGGTCCCTTCTGTTACCCAACCATAAATGTTGTTATTCCATGAAAAAGTAAAGTTACTTCAAAAACTTTGTCTAAGGTGAGAGAATCTTTCTAAGATTGGTTGAAGATTAGCAGGCGGAACCGGTCTGGTTTTTAACTCTTCTGATTCAGGTATCCGTGGGCAGCCACCTCTGTCCTACACCTTCCTGTCTCTGACCTCCACAGCATCTACACTGAAGGTGTTCTCCAGAAGTGTTGAGTGTTATTTTGTCTTTGCAGCAGGGATCAGGTATGTCTATTGTCAGCACATCCTCCACACAGTAGACAGACAAGACATGCGGAGCATTTACACCCTCTCAATAGCAGCAGTAAATATCCTTCATGCTCATTTCTATGCAATTAGACTCACTATTGCATACAACAGTTTGATTTCTTTCCAGCATCCCTTCATGCTTGAGAAAAGTAAGTAATTTAACTACTACCAGGTTAATGGTATTATCTGAGGAAGTGATTTGAAATGCTCATAATTTTGAACTTTTTCAAGTTGCTATCTCAATAAGGCAGTAGTGATAGTACTGGCTGCTACATCACATTACATTAATATGATTAGAACTAAATCCTCCTTGCCTTAACCTCACAAGTAATCCTATTGATACCAATTTGTTTCAAAGTCTTCTTACTGTGACAGGGAGTTGTAGCGCTTTTCAGAATCACCTTCAGGGATCACAAGACACATACAGGCACTCTCTGCAAATAATTTAAATAACACAGCAAGCACAACTGCAGTTTGACATTCATGCCTGGTGATTTTTGTCTTTGAGGCCTCAGACATTCTGTATGAATTTGTGAATTTTTTCAATTAGCCCATGGAGCCTTAAATGACCCTCTCAAACAGGTGAACAGGGTAGCAAATAGGAGCAGATTAACTAAATGCTTCAACAAAAAAATCAACTTCACTTGTTCCTTACTCTTCCTGTCTATGCCTGCAGTGAATACTGTGGCTAGCACAACTTCTTTCTGTCCCACAAGTGGTTGGATTTTGGATTTTCCTGCATGAGTGTTTTTTTCATTAGTCCTCTTAAAGGCTTGCAGCATCACCATTCTGTAAAACTGAGGAAAGTTGTCTTTTTCAAAAAACAGATATTCTTTAACTTTCAGAAAGTATTGGCAGAATGCAACAGTTTGGAAGAACTAAAAGAAAGTTACTACTCTCTCTAGAGAGTTATTGAGATATTTCCCATAGAACAGTGTTTTAAAGTCACTCTTAACTAGAAGAAATTTGAAGGGATTATATTTTGGTGGGGAAAGGGGGAGGGGCAAAACCTAAACTTCTTTTGCCCTTATTTATCTCAGTTAATTACAGGCAGAAAGGGGAACAAGATTTGCTTCTTCCAAAGTCAAAACATGTTTCCACAGTAGCATCTTCACAGAAACCTGGCAAGAGATGTGTTCCCAAGCCTGAACTTTATTGTACTGAGAGCATGTAAAAAATTTATTTACCAATTTTTCTGGCCCTGTTTCCCATCTTTTTTCTATTTCCCCTCTGCTCTTCACATTTTAGTTGTTAAGATGAATCTTTTGCCTTCTGTCTGTCTTTGAGTGTATTGAGAAAAATAGAAGACAGGTGTGTTGCTAGTTTTACATGCTCACAAACCAAAGGCTTCAGAGCCAATGGAAAAGATTGTTCAGAAAAAAAGATGTTTTTTCTGAGTTTTAGGGCTTGAAGGAAGGTGGCACTCAAGAGGAAAATGTTTATGAATGCAAATATAGATATTTAATTTTTTCAGGGGATGTCAGAAGGTTCAGACAGTCTCGCTGGCAAGAGCTCCCTCTGAATTCTGGGGGGATTTGGTTCCCAATTTTTATCAGTGTCTGTGGAAATTCCATCTGTAACTATGTGATTTTGCCATTGGGTTGAAAAATGAATGACACAAGAAGAGCACCCCAGAACAGAGGGAACTGCTCCAGATTACAGTCCTGGAGGAATAACAGAGTAATTTGCTGGGGCTGTTGCAGCCAAGATAGAGGAAAGAGATGCAGTACATATTCCTTGAATGCCCCAGTGTGCCAGATACCAACTGTGTGAAGCAGACTGGTCACAATGTGGGAACACAGGTGAGTATCCCTAGTCTGCTAACCCTTAAAAAAGTCTGTCTGTGAGTCAAAGCCAATTCTGCCAACAAAGAAACCAAATTAAGTTTCTCATTAATGTAAGCTACTATTGAAGATATAATGTTGCTGGAAGTACAGCTCAACTTTCCCTATAAAGTTGAAACAGTGGATTGTTTCCCATAGCACGTGAAGCACCTTCTTTCCAAATTCCTTCTCCTCCCTAGTACTTTTTGTTTGCTTGTATATAGTCTGTATTTTGCATTTCGGAAGACACAGTCCAAAAGCACTTTGCCTTAAAGAATATGCTCTCAGAGGTTTTCGGGGATTCCCGGTATTTTTCAGGCTGCTGTGGGAAATTCTTCAATAAATAAGTAGGACAGTAAAGTTAGTATTAAGAAAACACTCCTAAGGCAACTCCCCCTAGCCACTTCTTAATTTCTAAATAAGCATGCCTTTTTATGCCTCTCTTCATGCATTGATTCATGCATGGTCTGTGCTGATGCAGATGAGCAGCACTGACATTGTGTCTTGCGGCCACACTGGTGATGCCATGTGTGGGAGTTACTCATGTGGAACTGTGGCTTATGCAATCTCCACATCCCTGCCCACAGGCTGGGAAAAGAAGGCAGCCATAAGGCAGGGAAGAGATTTATGAATGCTGCAATGTATCTAGGGTTTGCTGTCACTTTGCATTTTCTTAATGTGCTGCTGGCCTTAACAGCTGAACAAGTAAAAAGAAATAGTGCAGAAAGCTCTTACTTATATTCTCTTGTGCCATAAAAACATCTCTTTTTATTGCTTTGATATTATGTCAAATCTATGTCTCACTTTTTGACCACTTGAATAGTCCATTAGACTATCAGAATTGTCTTCATTTTTGTTTTGTGTAATTTCACTAACACTGTAACAGATCTGGGTGATGTTTATGGGAAGATTTTATCTCTGTTCAGTGATTTATTATTTTCATCTGACTGTAGTATCTCCATAGATACCTACTTTTACTTATTTTTCAGCCCTGTTTTTACATGCTCTAATTGTGAGTGTACAAGAACTGAGCTTGGAGATCCACCTGCAATATTGCTCTAACTTTCTCAATTCTCATCATCAATTCTTCTTTCAGTTTTTGCTGGTCTATTGTTTATGTGGATGAAGGCCTTCATGATTTTTTTTCCTATTCAAATGGATTTCCTGTTCCAGTGCTTCTGAGTGACTGTTTTGCTCTTTTTCCGGCTTTGGAAATTGCATGTCTGAGTGAACTCTGAAATGTAATCAGAAGTCAGTGAGAGGAATGTGATGGGCACGGTTCTTTTGACTCAGTACTGTCTCAGGAAAATTTATTCTCAGTAAAAAGTTCTTTAGAGTCTTTTGAGTTTTCCTGAAAACAAACAAAATACTAAGGAGAAATTTTTTTTCCTCCTTAACATTCTGAAACACTCACGTATGAATTTCTCTCCGGCACCAAAGGTGATTTGTTTAAACACTGACTGATGTATCTGTTCCTTTCCTTCCCTTCCTTTTCAGAATTCTGATGTATCCGCTGCCACATCCTTTAAAATCAGGTTGTGACTTTTGTCAAGGCCCACAAGAGTATTGATGAGAGTGTTGATGTTGTACCGACATGTGTCTTTGTGTTAAAATCTCACTTCAAGGTGAAGCCATAATAATAGCACACACAGTTGAATGAATAAAAATAACTTGCACAAATGCCTATATACAACTCATCAGTTATGGCAGCTGAATAAGAATTGCAGGCAGATGCGATGACAGAATAACTCCTGAGAGAATAGGGAAATTATCTTACAGAGAAATACACTACACTAAAGGCCATGAGATCTGAGAAGTTAAATCATGATTTCTTGAAGTTTCAAAAATAGTTTGCATGGGATAGCCATAAGTTCAACACGATTTTTAATCAGGCAGGGTGAAAAGTGCTGCTAACATACAATTATTCTAGAGTTCAAAGCAGATGCTGTGTTTTCCATTGAACCTGAAGGTGAGAGCAAATACATCTAAATACATCTAATGCTCCTTACAGGATGGCACCCTAACTGTGGTTGATAGCATTTCCTTATGGGGAGCACAAGAACTTTATATGCATAAAAATAATACTTCTGTAATGTGTTCTGATCCTGATTTGGTCCAACATCTGCTGTCAGTCAAAGGTTTTAGACATTTCTTTATCCAGTACCCCCTGAAATTTATCTTTGTACTGTTGCACACCATTTCATACTCCAGTTGAAAAGTTTTTAAACAAGTGGTATTTATCTGTATGTGACAGAAAAGTATGTCACACAATGGAGACATCTTGTCATTAAGGGGTGGAACCAGTTTTCATGAGATCTGGTTCTGCTTTGGACCTCTCAGGTCAAGACTACAAAAGTCAGCCTTTCTGTGCATTTTATCCGTAGTAAAATGGGGATAAAGATACCTTTTGATATTTTTCTTGCTTATTTTGGGATGTACCATTTTTAACAATGTGATTTTCATTGGAGGCTATAATATTAATGTCATAGAAACAATATAGTTGAAAATTGAGTCAGGATACAGTACTAGATTTTCTCCTCTCTCTCCCCATCTAGGTTTTTAGAGTGTGGGATATACAGACTCTTTCACCGCTGCAGGTCTTCTATGAAAATCATGGGACTCCAGAAGAGATTAATGCCTTTCCCATGGTATTTGACAATGATCATGGCATGCTTTTCACAGGTATGTTATTGCAGGTGTGTGAGAGCATGCACCTTCTCCTAGAATCCAATTTTCTTTATGATTAAATACAACTGAAGTTGAGCACAGGAGTAAGGTATATGAGAATATACAGAATACTGAGAGATGAGGGTATTGCACATTAGAACTGTTTTAAAGTGGGTTATATATGGTGCTAATTTCAATACTGAAAATGGCATGAAAATATGCAGCATAGGAATTAACAGCAGGAACCAAAGGAAATGAGAAAGGCTTCTCTGAAGGCAAGGTGAGCCTCCCACAGCAAAATTAAACTACAGATATTGTTATATAGACTTATCATTTCTTGAAAGCTATTAAGTTATTGATTTCCCCATAACTATTCCTCTAGGACCCACCTCTTGTCTGGAGATGAAAACAGCAGCATACAATCTCTGTGGAGCCCTCACAAGTATATTCCAGCTCCTTATTTAACTCAGTAGCTAAAGACAGCCCTACAACCTGAGGTGTCAACAGACACACTGCCCAGCTGATCAGGAGTAAAATATTGTGGGAATTCAACTTGGGGTTTCTGGGTTCGGGTTCCTGACTTTGTAGTAGAACGCCTGGCACTTCTGAGGGACCAGAGCTTTGCAGTTATCACTAAGGAGGTTACCCTTTTATATCTAAAGCAGAGACTCTTGAATTCGGCAAGGTTTGTCTGCCCCAGAGATGTAGTGACAAAAAAGACAGCTTTGAGCTTGTTCTAGTGTACAGAGGCCTGACATGTACCAGGCACATAAAATAATTTGTCCTTGGAGACAGCATTTTCTGTCCTTGCATTAGGAACAAGGCACAAAGTTTGCAAAGCTTGTCAGATGTGAGAAGATGAATGTGAAACATTTTGTTTTCAGTGACCTGATGGTTTCTACTAAATTTTTTAATCACTAAAGGATACAGATACTGTCTTCATTTCAAATTTATGCTTGTGAGATTTTCAAGGCTTAGCAATGTCAGGGATTTATACAGGTCACTCCTTGACAAAAGGAGGTAATTTGCCCTTATAAACAATGGTTCTCTAAGTGCCTAAATATTTATAAAAGTCTGGTCCTAGACTCTGTTAATGAGTCCATTAAAAGCCTAAGTGAATTTCTCCTTGGCCCTGAAGAGGGCAAGAGACTGCGGTTATATGTGAGTGGATTCAATTTCATTGCTATGTACCTGGCTTCACAGAGGAGATTTTCACTTAGGAATTTGCTAACAATCATAAATCACAGCTCACCTTCATGCTTCATTTGAATATTGCCATAGCTTTCCTTCTGTCCCCGTTTCCAAGCTGCTGGCCTCTGCACCTGGATTTATGCCAAGGATTAGGCAGTTTCTTCCTTTGCTCTGTACTCACTGCTGCTCCTCTGCTGGTAGATCAGCAGGGATACCAGGGCAGGGACACTGGAGCTGCAATGGGAGACTGCATATGCACTCTGGCTTGAGAGCACTGTACAGACCTTGTCTTTTCTTTTGTCATTGTCTCTGTCTGCCTCTGTGTTTGCAATCCCTGATCTGAGAGCACTGGGAGGTGTTTGGAAAACACCATTCAGAACTACAGTGCTGTAAAAAGGAAGGTACTGGAAAGACATTATCATTGCCTGCAGATAGAATTGCTTTATCTCTAAGAAGGCAGAAACCAGAATTTATATGAGTGATATATCTCCCAGTTAGAGTTTTATGTATTTGGGTTCATTCCATTTCATGCCAACCAACTCTGTGACTGGGGGATTTATGGCTTCTACTAATTTGCAGTCAGGATGTCAGTCTCATCAAAGGTGGGAAGAAGACTGTGTAAGACAGGTAAATACTTAGCCATTGTTTGACTGTGCTTTTTGGGAACTGTGTGTGAATGTTTTATGCTTCAGAGGACAGGTATTCTCAAAAAACAGACAATAGTCTATATCCTCTTCAGAAGAACTCATATGAACCCAATGGTTTACATGAAATCTTTTAATTTCCAGGAAAAGTAATTATGCACAAAATGTACATATTCTCACTTCTCTCACCTTGTGCAGGTTCAGAGGTCATTGATATTTATCCCCTAGCTAATGTGATACAAGATTCAAAAGAGTTGCCTCAGACACATGAGAAGAGCCTCAATGTTCTCCTTTACAACAGAGCTTTTCACCAGATTCTCAGCATTTGCACTGAGTCAATACTGAAGGTGAGTGCAAGTTGTCACCCTTTATACTGAAAAATAAGTCTCAGCTTTTTTATTCAGAATAACTTATCGGGAAATTTGGTAAGTTACTAGTAATTTTTATTCAAGGTGTAGTTTCTGTGGCTATTTTTGGGGCCCAAAGAAGTGGTAGCCATGAACCCTATTTGGGGGAAAAGATCCTACTTTTCTTTTTAGCAGCACTACAAAAATCTTAAGAGGTACTGAGGACCTGTAGTTTTAGGGAGAGGTAGCATCTTTTATTGGGTCAGTTGGTGATGCATGGCATTACTGTGGTATTGAGAGACCGCCAGCTTATTCACCACTCTTCACAGAAGTAATCGTGAGCGCCGTTTATTTCTATCTTTATCACACCTTTTGTAGGGTTTTACAGGGTCTGTGGGCAAGGCAAGCTACTATTGGCTAACACACACAGTTTACATTTTTTCTCCTACACACAAGGATATTGTTTTGCTTTACTCTCTCTTCTGCATGCAAGTTTCAAGGATTTTAGCCCTTAATATCATGACTTATTTCAAAGGCTGGTTTGTGCATACAGGCCTTTACTAATATATAAAATATATCAACACTGTGGAGAAAGGCTTGTTTGTGTAATGGTTTGTTCAGCTTATACTCTCTCAAAAGATTATTTGTCACTCCAAACCCTGCCTTCCTTAGACCACAATGGCTGCAACACTATTAAAACCACAAGATAATTTGGAGCACTTGGCTCTATAGAAAATCAGATTCCAGTGCATATGAAATCAGTAGCTACTTTATAAATCCAATTGAATCTGAGCTATCCCACCACAGTGACCAAATTTTGTACTGGTATTTCATTATAAGGTGTTGCTTAAATTTCTAAAAGGATTCAATAATGATCAGAGATAGTTGTTTCTGCTTTTTTTGGACCAAATGTTTATGAAAAGCTTCATTTGCACATTCTGCACAGAAACTACAACTCAAACAATTCTTTCTAGTTAAATTTCTTTGCTTGAAAACTGTAAATGCACTTTATATTTAATGTCAGTCTCTCTGGCTTAACAAGGGTCTTTATCATAGCATTCATGAAAAATAGAGCCTTCTCTCGCCTGGGTGTCTTCCCTAGAGAGAGGGACATTTTCAGGGATAATACAGTGATGTTTCACTAAAAAAATTTGCTATTGGCCATAATTTCTCCTATTACATTAGAACACATTGTGTGACTAGTTTTAGAGGATGTATTAAAAATAACTATAATATTATTTTTTTCAGGTCTGGGATCTAGAAACAGGATCTCAAATATATCAATTAGAAGATGCACATGGGCTGAAAACTGAGGTGACCTGTGCAGCCATTGAAATAAATGGGGTTTATCTTGCTACTGGGGCATGTGATGGTAAAGCAATTAAATGATTACTACCTTTTTTTTACCTTTACTACTTATAATTACCCTTTTTTTTTTTTTTTCTTTAATGGTATATTATATTAGCAGACAGAACTCTGCCTTGACTGTCTCAGTGACAGAATTAATTTTGATTGCACAGCTGTCAGTCTGTAGAAAGGCAGGGTGGTTCTTGGTTGGGTTCTCTTTGATAGGTGGTTCACAGAAGTGTGGTTTTGTGTGCTTGGGCTCTGGTTCTTTTTCAGCCTATTACTCTTTGAAAGACTGTCTTCAAAGCTCTTGATCTGAAAAGTTGTTTCCTCATAATACTTAGGACCTAGATTTATAACTAAATGGCTGCAGGTGAAGAATGGTAGTTTTAAATTTTCTAGTCTCTAAGCTCAATTTTACAGTGTTGGAAGTCATTGAACACTCAAAGATTAGATAGATAGATAGATAGATAGATAGATAGATAGATAGATAGATAGATAGATAGATGGATAGATTGATAGATAGAGAGAGATATAGATGTTTCCTGTATTTTTCATGTCTGTTATTAAGGTTGCGTGAGTTTTAGGTAATGTGACAAAACCTCTCCAATACACAAGTGCACATGAAATCATGTAGGAAGCTTTAATGATTTTATAATCTGTTAACATGAAATAATAATTCTTCTTACATTGAAATGTTCAAGAGTACACACCTGAATTTCTAAAATATGTGAAATTTATGAAAGCTGCCTCACATGAAGAGGAAATGATGGCCTTTTCTACACAACATACTGGCTAATATTTTTTGTTTCTACTTGGGAGCAGAGACTGCACCCTTTATGGATCTTAAGAGCACAACAGAGGGTGAATGCTCTCAAGTCTTACAAAAGAAAAGTCACATGTGATTAATTTCTTTACTTAAGAAAATTCCATAGCTCCTTCTCCCCACTAGCTCTCTGGGATAAGTCCAACAATCTCTGCTCATTGCTGTCACTCAGAACCCAAAGTCTTCTGCCAGATACCCACACTCTGATTTCTCTCTGATAGTGTTATTTAAAAACTGTAAGAAGTAAGATAAGCAGAGATCTTTTATCCTGGGCTGCACAAAAAATAGACAGGGAAAAAAAGATGGAAAAATTGAGAGGGTAGTGATGTTTCCTGGTAAGTTTTTTGTCAATAGAGCTGCTTTGCTAAGAAACACACGGTTACAATTTTTCAAAGACCAGTGACCTAGCTCTTGACCTCAAATAGGATTTTCTCTTTCTTTCTCTTTTCCCCGTTTGATCCTATTTAATCTTCTGGATTTTCAGCACAGGTTATTGCTAAAAGTTCATTCCCTTTTCTACATTTTTGTCATCCCTGTGTAGGAACAGTGAAAATCTGGGAGTTTGAAAGCGGGCAAGAAGTTAAAGCCTTGCCTTTAGCACAACACAACAATGATGAGCATCGTATGCAGAAGATAGTTTATCTGAAGGCTGATGAGGGTCAACATGCAGTTATTGTTTTGCAGCAGAGAGGGAAGATAAAAATCATTCAGGTTTTTCAAATATGCTTCTTTTTCTTCCCTAATTTCATTTGGTAGCCCCTCATTTCTGAGGTAAAATAGGACTTTTTTAATAATTAGTAAATAAACTTTTAGAAACTGTCAAGGAACAATCTACTTTTTCAATGTTATCAACCTTTTGCCCTTCTGTCTAATGTTAAAAAGTTTATTAGTCCATCCCTGGTTTTCAGCATTCTCATAATTGTTTCATTGAGTTTGCTTTTTCATTTGTGATTGAGGTTTCAGT
This sequence comes from Poecile atricapillus, assembly GCF_030490865.1. Classification (NCBI taxonomy): domain Eukaryota; kingdom Metazoa; phylum Chordata; class Aves; order Passeriformes; family Paridae; genus Poecile; species Poecile atricapillus. The sequence goes on along the minus strand of NC_081251.1, from coordinate 68,013,361 downwards.
AGTTACAGATCCTTTGAGATAACAGCTTTAAAATATTGGTGTTGTTACTACAGATGATGTTTAGTCTATTTAAAGAGCTTCTTAAGATAATAGTTTAATTAAAATATTATTTTATTATACTTTAAAATTAATAGATTAAGACAGTGGATTCTTAGGAACTGATACAAAGAAATAAGGCAGTAATAAATCAGATTGGCTTTCTTGGCCTGATTTTGAGCATCTACTCAAAATCTGTGTGTTCTTTTGGTCTAAAGCTAACAGGTTGCATTCACAGCTTACAATAATCGTGGTTTAACTTCTCAGACTTCTTCTTCCTGTGGAATTACACTCCACAAATTGGAATGTTTTACTTGGGACAAAATTCTTCTGAAACTTTAAAGCTGCTGTGTGCAAGGTAGAAAATGTGGGTTTAGACAGATTACATATTAGAGAAAAAGAACAAATATACAGGCTCTCATCTCAGTAAATAATTTATTCTTTTGAGCCTGCTAATGAAAAGCTGCATTAAACAAGGTTTGCTTCTATTATTCAGACTTCTTTGAAATACTGCATCACACCACTTGCTCCTCAGTGTTATTACTAAAAATGTTTAATAATCTATTAAATGCAAATGATGTAAATGTATCCCTTGAGAAACAAGTTGGTGAGGAGTTGAATCTCCTCCATGTCTCTTTGAAGCTGTTGAAGATTAATATTTTCAGAACTACATTTTTCCACAAACATTTCTGTGATAATGAGAAATACAAGTTTTTTTATTCTTAGCTTTTTTAAGGCTTTCAATACAGTAGTTAGCAAGGTAAACTGGAGTAGCAGCATAACAGTTCATCCTTTGCAGGACTCTACTATAGATCTCTCAATTTTTAGTCCTTCCCTTAAGGTATTTCTTATTTGATTAACTCAATAGCATAAGATTACTAAAATCTTAATTATTGCTTTATTCTGCTGCTCAAGACATCTATGAGAACAGTAGCAAACCTAAGGAGATTATTTCAGTAACACTTCCCAAAATGGACGGAAATACCAATGTTAGAGCAGGAACTAGATACTGGAGTGAATTTGTTATAGTTGGAAAATCATCAAAGTAACTCCCAGTTGCCTCTAGGTGTGATGAGGAGGAATCAGAGACTCAGGGCTTTAGCTGAGCTCTAGCTTCTCTTCTCACATAACTAGAACAACCATCACTTTTACTGGATGTTTTGGTAGATACGAAATGGAGAGTAACAATGTCTGTGAAATAAGCAGCTAAAACTAAGGAGACAACTTATTCAAGGAGGTAGTTAAAATGAGTAAATTCAATAGCTCTGAAGTCCACAGCTGCACAGCTTCTGATACAACAGCTGGTAATTTAAGGGGAGCTGGAATATGTCTAGGTGAAACTTCAGTTTGCGGTTTAGGCATATGCTAGTTAATACCTTTAACAGTTTTTGTAATTTGTCACAGAAAACAAGCTTTTGATACACACTTGCTATAATTCTTTATGAATAGAGAAATCCTTTCCTTCCTCTTTCATTAAGTCAGTTATTTTAATAGGGTGACTCAGCTCAACCAGATCTATATGTCACATGGGTGCTTCCTGAGATAGTGCCATTTCCACGAAGGAATCCAGTTGTGTATCTGTCACTGAAGCCTAGCTCCTTAAAGACACAAGATTTTTTTCCAGAGATTCGGCTTCTGTGTAACACCAGTTCCATGAGAAATGATACAGAGGTGAGAAACACTTCAAAGTTTCACATTGTTTACAGAAAATCGGAAAATAAAATGTTTACTGTGCTCACAAGGATTTAATGTTTTAGAAAAAGGACAAGAACTAAATAATTATTCCCCACTATGGTCCCTTACAACCCTGCACATTCTATGATTCTGTGATTCCAAACTTTTCAGTACACTGAAATAAATATGCAGAATAAATCATGTAAGAAAGTTACTGTTTGTAAGGGCTGTATCTTCCTAGAAGTCCATTGCATGGTTATCACCATAATTAAGGAGTTGCTGTGAACATACACTTCACATTCCTGTACAATATAGTAAGTTGAGGTTCTCACATAAACACCTCCAGAAATGAAATTTCTTTCTTCCTATAGCTAGGCTGACCTTTAGTAATAGTGGCACATAAAGATCATGCTGAGTATCAGAGTGATTTCCTCCTCTTACTGCTTCAGTAAAATAATATGTCAAATTTATGTTTCATTTTATGTTTCAATTTAACTTGAATAGTCCAAAATACTTAATTCCTGTCTTGTAAAATTTCACTGACTTTGTAACAGATGTGGATGGTGTTTATGGAAAGGTCACTATATCTCTATTCAGTGACTTCTTCCTTTAACTTGATTAGAATATCTCCACAGATACCTACTTTTGATTTATCTTCAGCCCTTACACCTGTTTCTGTATACTGAAATTGCAACTGTGCTGTAAAAACTAGGTCAGGTTTGAGGTCCCTGTCCTCTGCAGTAGGGAGTCTCTCAATATTTTCAATCCCTGCTTCCTCTGGTGCTTCTGTATAGCTCAAATACAATAGTATTTAAATAGAATCCCATATGCAGTTGTAGACACTGTCAATTTAGGCATTTTGTTAGATTAAAATACGTCATTGTCTATAGTGTCCTACTCTTACTCCTACTCTTTTTTTTCTTTTAATCTTCTTCTTAGACTTTTTTATCTTCTGTAGATATTAAGTGTTTTGATGTTGTAGAAGAAGAAGAATGCAGATTGATAGCTACAGGAAGTGCAAATGGTGAAATAAATTTGTGGGATTTTGAATCTGCCTCTGTGAAGTGCCTGTAAGTATTACTTTCATGCCTTCTTATCTCCAGTATATCATACAAACTTTTCAAATAACTTACTGGAAATTCCAATACACCCGAATATAAAGGGTGATTTACAACCAGGAATTAAAGTAGCAATTTATGTGGGTCCTCCTCCTTCCCATTTCAAATTACTTTGCTAGCTAGTCCTGACATTGCAGGTAGGAAAAGTGATCAGGAGAGTAATTTGGGGAGGGGATGATGTAATTAAAAATAATGTTTTAACATAACTCAGCACTGCCATTGAAGGAAACTTACTATATAAATCACTCTAATCATTGACTAGAGGCTGCTACTGAGCTGTAGAAACATCCTTCTTTTGGAAGTTTTGTGTTTGGGAGGTCATTTGGAAGTAATGCTACTTTAGATGATAATGGCAGATGTTCTACATAATCAGTATCTCGATCACTGTCCATACCTAGAAGTCACATTCAATGACAAGAAACCTGACATGATTTTGGAGGTTTGAGAGTAAAGATCCTTCAGAGAAAGTGACAAAGAGCAAGCATAGGATGGTTCCAGATATTCTTATGCCCATTAAGCTGTTACATCAGTAAACTGAACAATGGCAATATGTCTGGTTAGACTGAGTGGAGCAGCATGTCAGTATTTCTGTGTTAGTGAAGGAATACATGTCTTTTAGGACCATACAAAGTTAATATTTAACTATTCCACCCAAGAGTCTCACTTTATTCTTCATGTGTAAAATTGGTAAGTTTGTGAGAAAGTGAGATGAGTTTTCTGTACCATGGAAAATAATCAAAATTTTACTGCAGTTCAGACAGTGACCCTTTCTTTATATTTGCTTCACCACACATGAGGAAGCCAATTCATATTGATGCATGGAAGACAGGAAAGTCAATGCTTTGCAAGTAGGGTACTTTACCCATGGTTTACATCACTGTTTGAGTGCCAGGAAAAAGGTACATTGCTAACATTAGCTTAGCTAGTTAAGTTACTGCACTTTCCTCTTAAATACTAATGCTCAAGAAAACACTTGGCTGAATTAAATTTTCATCATTCCATCAGGTACCCATTTTTCCTGGCACATTCTGTATGTCCTCTCCACTGACATTAAACCATCATAACTGAATAACTGATTCTGAAAAACTGTCAAAAACGTTAGGTGGTATGCATTCTGGGAAATTAAAAGTTTATTTTTTTTAATTACAAGTTAAATGTGAAACAATTTCTGTAACAACACACAACCTACCTGACATATCCTGTATAAATATCTTTGTTTTCAGGCGTAAAACTACTGAAGAAAACCGGGGCTCTGGAGTCAATGCCATAGTATTCCTTGTACATAGTGTTTCCTCTCGCAGGTAACTGTGCATTTTATCTTCCTTGGGGACAGGCACAGTCACTTGGAATTTTGTTGCAGTAAAATTACGTCATGTTCCTCCAAGATATCTTATTCGAATTAAGATTTTATTTGGATTTAATCAATTCAAGTGCATACAGTTAATTAGCTTACCCATTCTTAAACTTTCATAATGCTTGTCAAACAATATATGTTATTTTTTCCACTCAGCTCTCCTTTTTTCCTCTAAATGATCTCATAGGTCTCAGTTATGTGGAGGAATTCAACAGAAGGTAGCTTTTTCCCTGTATCAGTTTTCCAGTGTACCGTAATTTCTTTTATCTCTGTGAGATAATTGTGTGGCAGCAGGCTTTTGCTTTATTTTAAACCTGACACAATCCTCCTGCTTTTAGATACTCTCAGCAAAGAGGCAAGCGCATTGAAGTGTGTAACCACAAGATTCCTCTCAAAACAAGCTAGAAGCTTCCATAGGTTGGTAGTGTTGAATGAAAAAGAGAATTTTAGGCAAATATGCTCATTTTGAAAGAAAGGCATTGCACCTGTTCATCACTTCAGAAATACTTGTCTTCCAATGGATATGCAAAGGCAATGGTAGCCAAAAGGACTCAGTATGGCTTACATACTTATCCAGCTTTAAATTTTTAGAAAATAGACAGCTTTTTGCTCTTGTGAACCATTAAGCTGGTTTATGGTCTTGTGTTGCTTTAAAATCTTCAAGTAGCTTATGCTACTTGATATTAGTGCTACTTAATTGAACATAAATTCTCCTTTTTGACATTATAACTTAATGATTAGTTTAAGAAATCCTAGATAAATTTAAAAAAAAAAAAAGGAGTGATTAAAATTTATAAATAGATTTTTTTAAAATAAATTAAAATAAGCTTTTACTATTCTTAAACATGAGGATTAACAATCACTTGGAACGTCATAATAGTCTTAGGATATTTTGGCTTTACTAGGAATATACCTGGATAAATTTGACTGTGATCATACACACACACACACACAAAAATGTTCAAGCACGATAGCAAATCTGTAAAATCAAACACTGAAAATTACAAAGTTATGGCCACCTGACCAAATGTAAGTGGACTACCCCAGCTGCATACTTTCTATCCCAGGTATTCTGATACTCTTGCCAAAAACAGAGCAGCTGTGACATTAGTGGGTTATGTGGCAAGAACCACTTATTACTACAGTCAGAACTTTTCTTGACTTGGGAACAAAACCATTGAAGATCACATCCATTTTTTTCCTTATTTTCTTCCACAAAAACTAAATATTGAAAGTTTTCATAACAAATTGAAAATAAGTTTCTATAATTAATTGAAAACTATTTGCAGAGGAAGTACTATAAAATGAAAGGGAACAAACCAATGGCATTCAGTTAATTTTTTTCTTTCATGCCTTAAGGATGAATACCAATGGTACTTTTCATTTACTATGGGTTTCATTAGCTCAAAACTCCTGCCAGGGGAGGTTGTCTGTGTAATATCCAAATATTGCCTAGTTACTAAAAAAAATACATAAAACCAATAACCTTTAGTCTAATCAGTCTAATCAGTTCAAGTACTATTTTATTATACTTTTTAAAGCCAGGTGACGTTGATTTCCAGATATCAAATCATATCTTCAAGAATGTCAGTGGTCTTCAATAATTTCTTCCACATAGGAAAGGAAGTTCCCTGTCCCCTACTCCTTCTGTGACGGGTGATACCAGTGCCATTCCAGAGCACAAGGAAAGTTCTCTGGACCAACATGAGGTAGGTATGATGGTTTGATGGATTTGGTAGCAATCAAAACAGATTTCTGTTGCTGTGTTGGTTTTAAAATACCGTAAGATACTAAAATCCCTCCATAACACTATCCGCAAAATTAAATAGCAAGAATTATGAAGAAATTAACTTTGTTTAGCTTTGTTTAACTGACTGTGGTGGTGCATCAAGAATCCTTTGTTAGTCAGCTGGTTCTGTGACACATGGAATAGCTGACTATCAAAGTGTTTGGCAGATACTTACCACTAGCAATTCTGTCTTTCACATGGGGGTATCCAGGGATTCAAGGGGGGAAGCTAAAATAGACAAATCACGAAGTACTTGAATAAAAGCAGAACCACTTCTACATTGCAGCCACAGTTGCTTGGATACATTCTTTCAAATTAAAGGGTTTCTTTGGGGTTTTTTTTTTTGTTTTTTGGTTGGTTGTTTTTTTGTTTGTTTGTTTGTTTTTTTCCATTACTGTACCAGTGTACTAATCTGTATATTTTTGCTAACGATAGCATTATGGTTTTTGTGACATTTTTTGCCTTTCTGTGCCAGAAGGACATGCCATACTTGCCGAGCAATAAAAAGTAAGCAGGCAGAAAGAGGAAAATCCTGCTACCTCTCAGATTCTTACCAGCATGTTGTTTCAGCAGACATGGCACTTAGACTCCCAAGCAAACACTGGCTTAATTGCCATGTGCAAACTAAAGTATCCAATACAATGTACTGTGGTGTCCTTATTAGAATAATAAATGGAAAGTGATTTGTAGCCTTTAAAAAGATCCCTGAAAGACCCATACATCAAGCCTTACATATAAACATGCAGGATGAAGTGACTTGTCCTCTTCTGAGATACCTCAAACACTCATGGTGGCCACAGAGTTTTCCCTGCCTTATTTAACTTGGCAAATTCTGAAGTCAGTATGCTGATTACTGTCAGCTTTGAGGATCCTCAGAAGCCTGTGGGTCAAGGCACAAATGAGGATTTGTGAAAAATCCTCTTACTGAAAATGCGGACATGAGTAAATGTTTATATATGTATAAATGTATTTATACACTTTGTTAATTTTTGCTCAAGGCAGTAACAAGAGTATATGCGTGTTCTGAACGACACTCTCAAAGAGATCTAGGTTATATTCTCATAATTGTGATTGACTTTCCTTGTCTTAAGAAATTAAGGCTATTTAGCCAAATTTACATTTATGTGCTCCTTAATTCCTTTTAATTTCATTTGTGACTTGTTCATCTGTTGATTCTCTTCAATAAAAGTGTTTCTTGTTTATACTCAGTGGAAACTGGAGGAATATTTGAATAATCCAACTAAAAATAAAATAATTATTTAAGAACTATCTTAAAGTGATTATTTGAATAATCCAACTAAAAAAATAAGTTCCTAAAAAAAATAAGTTCCACATTCCTAATTCTCTTACATTTTATTCCTTTCTTTTAGGAAAATGTGGAAAGTGATGAAATCAATACTGAAATAAAAACAGGTATGGAAAGATGTTTTTCATTCTTTTTGGTGTTGATCCATGAGTTCTACCCAGATTATTGTAGAAACTGAGTTTGTCAGTTTGTCTGGCAAACTGTGTTTAGAATAATAGGGTTACCTTTGATGTGTAGATGACAGATCTCATCATGCTCCCTCCTGATTTGCTGTTATTTCCCAAAAGCCTGGCCAGGATGCAGGATATGCAAGACCTTAATTGCTTTTTTTTCCAAGTAGACATGATAACACCTTCAGAGTTTGGGAGTGCCAACTATACACACTTTCCTTCTACATAAATATTCTAGCAATGAATTATTGAAATAGTAAGCAAGAGCCAACTTGAGTCAAGCATCAATAAATGGCCTCATAGACAAAAGCTTCAAAAACAGGTGAAATTTTAGAAGGAAAATTCTTCTTATGGTATCTGTCCTTGAAAAGTCATGATAGTGTCAAGAGAGAGTGTCTAATGCTTAAGAGTTAAATTTGTGCAAATGAGTTTGTGAATTTGCAAGAAGTAATTCCTCTAGATTCTTCTGAATCCCTTAGAAATCCTCTGCTGGAAAGCAGAATTTCCCAATAATAAGAAATTTGATTATCTGCAGTATGGATTTAAGATCATTTATTTGGGAAAGAAAGCACACCCTAAAACGAGCATATTCCTGAGCCTTGTAGTTGCCCAATGAAATAGACCCTCATGTTAGGTCTTGCATCCGCTGAATGTCTATGAAGGTCCTACCAGCACCTCCAGCTTTGGAAAAGTTGCAGCAGAAACTCAAAAAGGGTCCCTGTGACCATACCCTTGCATTTAGCAAAAGTTTGAAATATAGAAATCTACTATTCCAGAATTGTTAAGTGTCATGTAGCTATTAAATTTCATTGCTGAATTCACTGTTATCTCTAGAAACCTCATGCAGAGGCTGCACATCTGCCTGGTAGCTGTTCTGATGACCACTATCCTGCACTCCTCCTCCCCTACATCACTGAGCAGTAGTTCTGGCTGTTTTAGATAAGATAATGATTATTGTTCTAATTTCTTTCCAGTTGTCTTTATTCATACCTCTAATGTTTTTAGAGTAATGCCATCTTGATGATGGACTTTATTTTCAAATGTAATTGTTTTTCTAGTGTTATGTAATTTCCATGCATTGAAAAGCAATACTAAAACCTTTTAAGAAAATATATGATTATTTGTGTTCCAAAGCAGAAGAAACAGCTGGCTGTGAAAACACCCAAAATCCAAATATGAATGTACAGTTGTTGAAGGCTAAAGCAGGACAAGCACCTTTACTGGCTTCTGCTCATGAAAGTAGCTGTATCCGCCTATGGAGTATTCAGGTAGCCAACTGAATGTCTTTGGGAAGGGACTGGAACATTGAACATTTAATTCCACTAATCTTTGGAAAATTACTCTTTAACTAGCAATTGCAGCAGCAAATATTTATCACATCTTTTGGTTATGAATTTCTTCCATGGACACAAATTAGTTCTGCTTTAGTAACTGTAGCAGGCATAATGACAAGTGGAAAACAAGGAAACATGATTTGAAATAATTACAACAAACTGACTCTATGTGAAAGTCTAGAATTTGATTTTTCACCCAGAACATCTTCTAAGAAAGGATGATAGGCAAGGCAGAGTATCCTACTCTCAGAAGAGTATAAATATGTCTGGAAAATTGTACAAGCCAGCCTGCACTAGTAGGGTAAAAAACCAGGAGAGAATAGTGTCCTAACACATGACATCAATAACTGTTACAGGCTTTAAAAATCAGTCATGCATCCAACTGCAAAGGCTTATTTGTCATAACACCTCAGATCTATAAGACTTTTCCAGACATCATGTTACTGTAAATAAGATACACAAAGTGAATACAGCAAGAAGGAAAATTACCATGATGTGATTGGTTGATTGGTAATACTGGTCATTGTGGCAGACAGTGATCACATGAAGTCAGCCATGTAAGGCTTTAACAGCAGTCCCAGCTAAAGCAAGCCATGGGAAGAATTTTTCAGAAAGAGGGTGAGGTAACATTGCAGATGTTTTATGCAAAAATAGAAAATTATGTAAAATATATCCAAGTGTAGTAGGTGTGAGCTTTGTTGGGTTTTATTTTCTTCACAGTTGATATATTAGTGTGCTTAGATTCCTATAGGAATCTCTTAAGTTCATATGCCAGTGATGTCATCACTGGAATGATTGTCATCATCATTACATGGACGACAAAATAAGAATCTCCTTTTCAGCAAGACATTCTCCCTCACATCCTCCCAGTCCTGAATAATGGAGGAAGTCTACTGGTCCTAATGTGAAAAACAGAACAAGTTGGTGGAGGAGACATTATGGGCCCATTTGCAGCAAAAAATAACATTTCAATAGCAAATGAGGGGCATACTGATGTTATTCCATAGCAAATGAAGGGTAAGTGGTGAAGTAGGGGTAGGTACAATTAGGCTGACTTGCCTGAAGAATTAAATAGCTTGTCCTTTTGACATACGAGAGACAGCAATCCAGAAGAATACACCACCGCTATCTTCATCATTCAGTAGATTTAGGAATTTACCTTCTTAGCAGCTTTCTGAACAAATATGAGCTTGGTAATGTTGAATAGATAAAATCAACAGCATTCAAATTCTGATGAATATTTTTAATGTAGGTATTATAAGATAAATATATGGGGTTTATTTGACTCTTTGTTTGTTTGTTTTAGGGAAACTTGATGAACGAACTTCTGCCATTTTCAGAACATCCCGCAGGTCCTCTGACTGCACTGTGTACAGACATCTTCACTAAAATTCTTTTGGCGGGTAGTAAAGGTGAGTAAACACGTTAGTCATTCTGTTCAGGACAGTCAGTTGCACAAGAAAATATCACGCTGTAAATGTGCCAGAAATGTGGAAATGATGATCCATGTGCTGCCAGGGCTTTTTCCAAAGAAGCTATAATTAACTGTAAAAGGTGTTTTGTTTTCTAAAAGGATGGTAGATTAAATCTTAGTGTTATAGTGTTATCAGTAGAATTGTTTTCATAAAAGACATTAAATTTTTCTTCATTCACATGCCCTGAATATACTTTCCATCTAAATTACTATATTGATCCCAAGGGCAAAGATTACTGCTAAGAACAAGCAAAAATTTCAGTTCCATGGTAATAATGCTAAATAAAAAGTTGCAGCTTGGGCTGTATCAAGAGCCGTGATCCAAACACTGATACGGACTGCGCAGTAATGGCTCCAGCAGTACACAGCTATATAGGAAAAGCACGTGTCTATGATAGCAGCTCATTGTTACACTTTTAATTTCACATGATGTCTGGCTCTCCTTTGGCAGAATGTTCAGAAGTTTATCTGCTGATTCTTCAAACCTTTGGAATTAGCCTGGCGATCTTCTGTTTCTGTGTCTGTAATAATGTGTCACTTTTCTTTTAAAATACATATTAGAACTGTTTTCTGCCAGCTTCCTGCTCTTATGTGGTCAGATGGAGCAAGGGACTTTTTCCCCCTTCTTCAAAATAGAGCAAAAATTTGACTTTTATACTGAAAATGATGAGGAGTTTCCGCTCCTCTCTGATTCAAATGAATAAATTATCAGAAAGGCAACATGCACTGAACAAGATTTCAATTAATTGTGGAAAAGCATCACCTTATTATCTATTAATTTGATACTCTCCCTTTGCCTTTTTGTGTTTGTGTCACTGTGTATTTGCTTTTCATGCTTTCCACACTCTTTTATCTGCAGTGCTGCTACCAATTTCCTTTCCCCACTACAGATTTTTCCTTGTTATGAAAAGGTCAGCTTCTCTGCTTGCCTCCTCCCTTGCTTGCAAATGTAAAGTCCTATAAATCAGATGTGACTGGTATAAAAGTTGGAATTACACAAAATATTTCTCTGTCTTGTAGTAGAAATGAGAAGAGGCAGCTTCATCAGGAAAGAGGGAGGCTAGGCAGGGAACATGGCAGTTGTGGGTGATAAGGAAAGTGGTTCTTTGATTCTAGTTTCACATGAGTTCACTAAAAGGTTGTAAAACATTAAGCATTCATTATGTATACAATTAATTAAACTTTGTCCATTTTACCAGGATTGAAAACAGGTGTAATTTCCAGGAAGCTCTCATAGCTCAGCTGCACTGTAGACAACTGTCTTGACAAGATGACTCTTGTTTTTCACTCGTACAATTTAAAGAAAAAGCTTTGCCTTACTTCCCTTTCAAGCCTATCCAGTTAATGACATTTTTCACAAGTAGCATATGTGTTTCTTTGCATATTAATGAACACTCCATTATTTCTAATCTGAGCTTGACAATAAGACAGTTATATTCACTGTAAACTAACTGACCTGGGTTCGCTGCTTCATTCTGCCCAGTGTCTACTGAGCGTAAATGGCAGCAACAAGTGGAAGTGTAGCACTAAAGAAACTTACTGATGTTTTGTTTTCTCCTTCCTTAAACAGAGGGCTATATTAATTGCTGGAATATTGCCTCATTCTTAGAAGATTCACGAAATAGAAAAAATGTAAGGAATTATCTTTCAGATCTTCTTAACTTGAACAGTATACTTAAACAAAGAGAAAAAAAAAACAAAAATAAGGCAGAGCTCTACAGGGAAAAAAATGATTTCTGTATATAAAGATCATTTTTTGTGCTTGAAAGAATAACTTGATGCTGTGAAGAAAAAAAAATAGAAAAACATAAGTAAAATAGTGTTTGCATTATTTCATTGTGTTCAAAGAAGGTATATTAAGAATAAATCTATCCGTATCCCCAGGTTGGTTTTTCTACCATATGCCATTTCAGGCTGTTTCATGGAGGGGTTATTTTTTCACCTCTTATTTCCAGAAAGACATGTTGATAAATCCACTAAGCTAGCAATCATCATGGGGAACTGCCTCAAATGTGGTTCTGTTGCTTTTTTCCCCTCAGTACATAAAGGAGGAGCTCTGCTGGAGGGCACATGCTAGTGAAGTGGTTGACTTCTTTATTGAAGAGGAGAAAAATGTAGTAGTGACAGCATCCATTGATGGTTCAGTCAGGTATAAAATGATTAAAACTGTTATGGCAAATCAGTTGAGTTATCTTCAAAGTTCCTTTTCTTGCTGTAGTTAGTCTAGAATTTAAATAAGTAAAACACTGGGTGCATTTTCTCTTTTGCAATCAAAAGAGCTGGTTTTAATGTAACACTTCTCTGGAAGTCAGATCTTTTGCAGACTGTCATTTTCTTTCAGCCCTTGCTTTACTTTAAATGCATAAGTAATGGCTACGTAATTTTAAAAATTACCTCCTGTTCTAATCCTATTTTAGCTTTCAATACTTGTTAAATTGACATGGATCCTAAGCATGGCATCTAATCAATGTGCATGCAATTAGGCCATGGAAGCTTGAAGATACTTCATAGACAACTATAATTCCTTCTCAGCTAACAAGTACATTTGAAGGGGTTTCTCTTGGTTTTCTGGAAGTATAAATGAAGAAATTTTGTGTAGATCCTGCTGTGGTGGCAGCACTTTACTGCAGGAACAATTCAGGATTTTTGTACATTTAATCTTCATTTTCATAAATACAAACATGCACTGGGTTTTTTTGCCTGCTTTTTCCAACAACCTTCTGAATTTTTTTTCACTCTCAAATTATTTAAATTATAAAAACAATCTCATTGATGTTTTTTATGAATAGCACACTGAACTCTAGAGCAGTGCTGTAGAATTTGATAATGTATACAGATATTATCTCACTCCTATTCCACTTCTAAAAATATCCATTTTTCTTTTCTGTCCTTTGGCACTGCTTCTATTATGTCTGTAGGCTTTGGCATGCCATGACTGGATACTATTTTGGTTACTTTGGACAAGCCAGGAAGTTTGATTTATCAGATACCAGTCGGTTGATTTTGCCACTTGATGTTAATGAATTTTCTGCTATAATTAAAGAGAGCAAACGTATGGAAAAGAAGAAGGTTATATATCCTCTCATGCTGGACAGAGACAAGTAAGATCTCATACATTTACATACATGTGTGATTTGAGGAACAGTTTTGAAAGTATCTTTTAAAACACCTTTCATCTGAAGGTCAGAAAAAAATTAGTACTATGTGTTATCCAGAAAAATATTTTTAAAGATGGTTTTTGACCCAGTATGGATAAATCTTTTCATTTTTATGATTTGGTGACTGTCAGGATTAGGTGACGTTCAAGGTTTGAACTCAGTAATAGTGATGGCTAGATACTTGTCTCAGCTTTTAGCCAAATTAGATGTGGTATATTATATATGCTGTTCAGGTTAGCAGCCTATTACCTTTGAAATTCCTAAAGTTGCTATATTTCTGGATCTCCAAAAATTTATTGAAAAAGCTTAATGTGAATAGTTTAGAGAAAAACACAAATCCTTCTAGAAGAATAACCCAAATTTAATCTTTCAGTGTAAGAAATGGTCGTCTTAAATTTGCTGGGATGTTATGGATACATTCACATACATGGGTAGCAGATCCACAGATCATGGCATTCTGAAACTGAAATGTATGTTCAATAGCAGTGTTGAACTTTTCTTCTAGGTAGAGTTCTTAAGGAATATGGGTTAGTTACAAGTCAAGTCAGAGCGCCTTGGCCTGTCAGTTTAAGTACATATTTCTAGTTCTGGAACTCTCTGATTCATTAATTAGTGGATTAACCAAGTGAACAGAAATATTGAAGAGGGCATCTTCAGAGTCAATGCACGCAGTGTCTTAAGTAACAAAGCAATCAAATATGGAAAAAATTATTCAGGACTTAAAAAGTCATGCATTGTTTCATAGTAAGGTTTCATACACCATGTTCATTCTTAGGCTGCCTTTCAACCAAAGCACATTGGAACAATGGAAAACCTCTAAGGACTTTACTATTACCCCATTTAATTTGGTATCCTGCTAATAATTATTATTCCATGGAGTTCTTACTAATATGAGTAGTGTCACTGCAGTCAGAACAGTAACTCATCAGTATAGAGAAGTGCTTGGCTGTGTTTGAAGGACTCCTGTAGTTCCTCTGAATAGTCAGCAGCCAGTTTGAAACCTCTGGAACCAAAGATACTATCATTGAGTCAGCTAACCTGAAAGAAGCTTTCCATAAATTACATACCTGTCTCAAACTGTGACTACTTTTTGAGGATTCTTCAAATAGTTCAGTAAAGGAGAATGGCTATCATACATTTAAACACATGAACTAAACAGACAAAGAGCAAGAAAATGAGAAATGCTTAACTCTGTAGAGAACTGGGGAAAAAAAGTAGCCACACTGTTGCTGCTGAAGATGAATAGATCACACGGACACAGGTCGAGGTGTGGTGAAGAGAAGAGAGAGTTTAATTTTTCCCTCCAGGATTTATAGGTTTCTGACCACGGCCAGAGATTGGATGGTCAGGATAACACTTTCTCACAGCACTGGCCATGAGAGATGTCCATCACAAGACGTGTAACAGAAAGAATGTACACATATCTATGTTTACAGTTACTGTCCTGGGAAAGTCTTTAGAAAACTATGTTAGCAAGCTCAGAAGCTGAGTTTTCAGGGCGACACCACACTCTGTGCAGTGTAAGGTTTCAGTCTTACCATTCTACATTGTGTGCTGTCACCTCAAGGATGACTTGGTTCCTCTGTCATCAAACTGTACCAAATATTGTAACGGAGAGCTAGCCAACCACCATCCAAAAGGCTGTGTTACTTATGGATGCTAGGCTTTGTTCTCTGCAGGATGCAGACAATTGTCTTGGGACAAGTCACTTCTCTTCATGATGCTAGTATTATTCACTTACTGGATGACTCATATGACATTCATCACCAAGATAACATTTTAGGTTCTCAATTAACAAATAATGTTATAAGTGTTATTAACAGATATATATTCATGGAATCATAGAATAATTAAGGTTGGAAAATATTTCTAAGCTCAAGTCCAACCATTAACCAAGGACCACCATATTCACTTCTAAACCATATCCCTCAAGTGCTACATCCAGATGCCTTTTGAACACTTTCAGGAACAGTGACTCCACCACCTCCCTGGGCAGACTGTTCCCATGCCTGACTATGCTTTCAGCAAACAATTTGTTCCTAATATCTAATCTAAACCTCCCCTGGTGGAACTTAAGGCCATTTGCTCTTGTCCTGTTGTCATCTGGGAGATGAGGCTGACCGCCACCTGGCTTCAGCCTTCTTTCAGGTAGTTGTAGAGATCAATAAGGTATCTCCAAAGCCTTCTTTTCTCCAGGCTGAAGAACTCCAGCTCTCCCATCTGCTCCTCATAGGACTTACCCTCTCAATCCTTTACAAGTTCTATTGCCCTTCTCTGGACACACTCCAGGACCTCAACATCCTTCCTGAATTGAGGGGCCCAGAACTGGACACAGCACTTGAAGTGTGCCCTTACCAGTGCCAAGTATAGGGGGACAATCACCCACAATCCTGCTGGCCACACTACTTGTATATCACAGGCTGAATATTGCAGAATATACGGAGTTGGAAGGGACCCACAAGGATCATTGAGTCCAATTCTTAAGCGAATGACTTGTACAGGGATCAAGCCCATAATTTTAGCATTATGAGCACCATGCTCTACCCAGCTGAGTTTGTGACTATGTGCTATTGGCCTTCTTGGCCACCTGGGCACACACTGGCTCATGTTCAGCCACTGTCAACCAGCACCCCCGGGCCCTTTTCCATGAGGCAGCTTTCCAGCCTCTCTGCCCACAGCCTGTAGCGCTGTCAGGAGTTGTTGTGACCCAAGGGCAGGACCTGGCACCTGGCCTTGTTGAACTTCATTCCACTGGCCTTGGCCCATTGGTCCAGCCTGTCCAGGTCCCTCTGCGGAGGTTCCCCACAGTCCAGCAGATCAACATTCCCATCCAACTGGCTGTGATCTGCGAACTTACCAAGGGTGGACTTGATCTCCTCGACCAGATGATCAGTAAAGATAATAAACAGAACTGGGCCCATCAGTAAGCCTTGGAGAACACCACTTGTTGGTGTGCCAGCTGGATTTAACTGCATTCATCACCACTCTCTTGGCCTGGCCATCCAGTCATTTTTTACCCAGCACCCAGTGCACCCAGCCAAGCCATGACCAGCCAGCTTCTCCAGGAGAACACTGTGGGAAAATATTCCCCAAATGTGCCCATGCTGGAAAAGGCACAAACCCATCTGAGCAGCATAGGTGCTTACAGTTTAAACAAGCATCTCAGGAGATCTATTGAAAAATGCCAGCAGGTACATATAGAATTGTCTCCATTTCTCCCTGTAGTTCCTTAGCTTGTGTGACCTGACTTATTTTTTTTATTATAAAGGCAACTGTTAATCTGCACTAACAGACACTCTGGATAATTTCTTCTATATTTGGAACTAAATATTTGGATATATAATATATTATTTTATATTTCAAAATAATTTCATTTTGGAGACATATAACAATATTGTGTTCATAACTGTCATTTTGATAGGAACTTCAGATTTTTTCTGTCTTGTACATACAGGTGGAAGTCACTGACCAGATCACCTTCAGATTTAGAAAAGGCTGGACACGAGGAAGAAGCTCAGAGCTTTAAGTTTTTCAAAGCTCTGGCTCCTGAAAAGGTAGCTAATGTATATGACAAATTTATGTTCTGTGCAACATATAGGAAATAAATTTGTATTTCTCATTTTAAAATTATCCATAAATAACCCTATATATCTTTCTTGCCCATTCAATGGACAGGCTAGAACAAAAATGCAAAAACAGAGGGATCTCAGAAATGTCTATGGTTTTCATTCTCATTTTTCACATTTTCAAATTTCAGTTTAGAAGGCAGCACAAACTGATTCACTGGTTTGAACATGTAAAAAAAAAAAAAAACTAGCATTTTCCTCTGCTTCAATAGAAAACCTAAATAGCTTAAATTTACTTAAAGGATGTATGAATATACTAGAATAACAGTGAATCCCTCTTTGCTTACGCTAGTTCTTTCAGGGCTCCTATGAAATCAGAAGCAAGGAGAGAGATTTCATTTCACATACTTTCTACAACTCTAATTGAACATCAGTGGAGCTCTTCCATCTTTACCTGGCTTTAACCTTAAAAGTCATGGGAATATAAAACTTCTCTTGCAGTTATAGTAAGAATGTCTTCATTACCTTTTGTCTTCAACTACTGATGCACTGACTTTGTCTTCCCTTGGTCAGCGCCAACCTATGGAAACTTTTGAGTTTGTATGCAAAGAGGCTGGTGCAGTATTTGGGTTTCTTCCTATATATGAGGTAAGCACAAGTGTTTTTTACCTTTTGTGGTGGCATTCTACATCAGAAGCCATTAGCACTTGTATGTTATTACAGTGACATACTCTGACATTCCGCTGTTAATTGTCTGCTTCTCAATTTAACTTTCTAACATGATTTGCATTCCTACCTATCCAACTCCAACTCCAACTTTGGTGGAAGCTTGAGAATCCAGTTGAAGTGAGCATGCCAAAGAGTGAGTATTGCAGATGTTCAGTCCTCCTGTTCAACCTCATGTCATTAATGTTTTGCTGAGACTTGATTCTTTTAACCAGCCCCAAACCTTTTGATTCCCATCTGCCCAAAGCTTTGAGTATTGTAAGGTGGTACTATTTTATGGGTATTAATAATCTGATCTGTTGCAAGACGTCTAGCAAAGCTTCCTAGGTTTTTCTTCAAGCTCCACAGGCTTGTCTATCCCACAGGTAATAGGATAAGAAGAATCACCCCTAGCAAAGGTGCTGATCCCTTTATAGAGGGTACCTAGAGAACTAACTTGGATAAGAGTTAGATCCTAGATGGCTGGTTAGGTGGGATTAATAGGGCACTTTGCATTCCAATTCTGCATTCCAATGTATATGACCTAATTCTTGTACATACAGCATTGTTGTGTGTCAGAAAAAAACTCAGGAGTACGGTGTTCAATAGTTGGCACATAGGCTATCTTACTGACCACTAATGTACTTTGGAAATCTGTGTTTTGTTTTCTTCCTGAAAAAGAAAATAAAATACGGGGGTCCTTGTGGCTTGGGAAATTAGGAGCAACTATTCTGAATGGAGTGGATTTACAACAAAATGAAATCAGACATTTTCTGTAAGCTATGTGCACAAAACCACATTTTTTTGTCTGTTTGTCCTGTTACAAAATGCTATCAATCTGGTCTGTTGTCTCAATATGTTAATTAGGTCTTGAAATTTTTTAAAGGTCTTCAAAGGATCAAAGCTGAGAAGTCCAGTCACAAGGGACGGGAAAAGGATCCAGGTTCCATTGAAGATTTGAGTCATAACAAATAAATGTAGTTTCCATCTTCATTAAAGTGGATTAGCAGATTTCTTTTGTTATTTTTTCTCTGTTTTTTCTTTTCAGTTACATTTAAATCTGTTTCATTACTAAGTAGAACATATAAAAAACAAATCTTTACTTCTATTCCAATCCTTCATGCAATGAATAAATTCTAATAAAGCCAGTGTGTGATTATAACTAGATTTTGAAAAGACCATTTGACTTAATGTATATTTGCTGACAGTTACACTTTATGTCAAAACCACTGATTTCCTCTCTGCTTCAATTTGTCCAGTTTGAACTCCTGAATATTGAATATTACACTGCATTTTTTCCTGACAGATTAATCATGAAGTCAACAAAGAGTTAATCTGCCCTGCTGTTTCTGCATGTTCATTCCTTGCTTATGTTTTCAAAGACTGTGTTCATCTTCTAAGCCAGGAAAGTGTCTTCTGAGCTCATAGTCAATTAATTATCCATCATGATTATCATGATTTTGCAAATCTTTTCTTGCATTTCAGCATTCCAGGACAATGTCATAACATGACACAGAGCACAGAACACATTTTCACCCTTTGGCTAAACACACAAATAGTGCCAAGTGTCTCACCTTCGTGAGTAGTTAGGATAATGCATGTAACTAGTGATATTATTACCTGCTATTTTGGGGAAAATAGCAGGTCTTCTATATCACTGGTATTGAATGGTGTTTGATCTGCAGGGCTTCTTGAAAAGACATTCTTCTCATGAAGTGTATATAGAATGACTTGCAACTATTTACCTGCCTTTGACTTGTTACAAGGCTATGATGGATTTAAGGGTAGCTGCAAAATACCTTATGGGAGTATATTTAAAATTCTTATTTATCAGCTGTACCGCATCTGGCAGGGATTCACTTAATTTTCTCCATAGCAGCCTGTATGGTGCTGTGTCGTGGATTAGTAAATAAAACAGTGCTGATAACACACCAGTGTTTTGGCTATTGCTGAGCAATGCCAGCACAAGAAGAAGGTGCTTTTTTCCCCACACCAAGTGAGTAAGCTGGGAAGGGACACAGCTGGGACAGCTGACCTGAACTGACCAGAAATTTTCCATACCATATAACATCCTCACGGAATGGGGGAGGGAACCAAGATGTTTATGGTTATTGTGTTTGTCTTCCCAATAGTGACCATTCACTTCCCAAGTAACCATTCATTATGTGCGCTGAGGCCGCTTCCCAGGAAGTGGCTAAACAAAGATCTGCCTGCTTGTGGTAAGCAGTGCTTGAATTCCTTGTTTTGCTTTGCTTGCATATGCAGCTTTGCTTCACCTATTAAACTGTCTTCACTGTGGCCCAAGAATTTTCTCGCTTTTCCTCTTCCACGTCTCTTCCCCATCCCACTGGGAGAAGTAAGGAAGGAAGCAAGAAACTGGGCAGGCATTTGGTGTTTGCCAGGGTCAGCCTACCACATTAGCAAACCTTGTGATCAAAATTAAAATCAGACTTGTCTGACAAACCAGGTGACACCAGATAAAGTGTGATCTGTCATTTACATCTTGTGTTCACTTCATCTGACCTATGATTTAGCAGGTTAGCATATGAAAAGTAACATTCTTGCAATTCTGAACCCTGTATAATTTTGAAATCTACATAAAGTCTCTTTCAGTTACCTGAAAATTGCCTAGTCTTCAAAGATGATTAAAAAATGCACAGTTCAGGTTCAGAGATATACTTACCCACTTATTTTGATGCTCCTATGTGTTATCTTTTATCATTTGTAATGTAATGTAATGTAATGTTTTCTCTTTGGCATTGTCCCTCCTAATAGTCAGGCCTAAATTATTTTACTGTGGTTGCATGATGCAGATATGCCACTTCTCTTCAGTTTATTAACTGACTATTTACTTCCTCAAAACTGACTTTTTACTCGATATTTTCTTTTTACCAAACCTTTATCAGTCCTAGGATTTCATAGGTTCTTAATTTTCAAATAGTACACTTTTCAGTCTTGCTTTCTTCTCCCTTTGGTTTTCCTTATTATTTGCCTGTGTTTTCTAGGAGCTGACTTGTAGTCATGGCTATTCATGCCACTATATTCTCCACTGTGCAGACACTATCCATAATGTAGTACTATTCCCAGTAACAATCAAGTGTTTAATCCTATGGTGAATTAAATCAATGGACAAGCTCTCAGGAGGGAATCATGCTGTAAGGAAAACTGTCAAAAATGCATGGTATGTATTTGCTATCTTTGTCAACCTTCCATCCAGTCACTTATAACACCTTATTGTTATGCTATTTAAAGTGTGACAAAATTATAGTGCTGTAAGTGCTATCAGAACTTTTTTTCCTGGTTCATTATATTAAAAAAACCTGAAGTAGATCAGACTGTATGTCATTGTTCAGCAGTACTTTTTAATTCCAAACCTTAGGGCTTTATAAGCACCATATGGAAACTGATCCTGGCCCCAAACATTTTATACAATGATATTATCCAACTGTCTTTCTTAAGTGTCAAAAGAAAAGCAGAGACATTTAATTTCTTGGAATAGATAATCCATTAAGGTATTGCACAGACTTTATTAGAAGATTGTTTATTATGTGCTTCAAAACAGAGGATGAGACTGGAAAGAAATTAAGCACAGGCAAGTGATAGTTGCACCCACTCATCTTACAGCAGTCTTTTCAATGCTGGGCCTGGTAGAAAGCTATGTGTTAATGGATTTGTTGGTGTTAACTGTGGATTTCTTCTATGTTGATGCATTCCTTTGCAGGATGGTTTCTTTCTATCAGCATCCACAATTATTTTGTGGGCTTAAATGTTCCAGGTGAATGAGTTGTTTGATTGTTCCAGATCACTATTAAGAAAAGATATCTTAACAAGAGTGCTTCTTTCAGCATGGCAGAAGTTTGTGCTTGTACTGGCTGCAGTAGTTAGCTTGCCAGAATTTCATTACAGCCCTTGCCAGTGCTTTACAAAATCTGTGACGCTCTTCAGCTGCCCTCACCCACTGGGGCAATTCAAGCTGAATGGCATCAATGGTGCCAGAACTACGGGAACCAAAAGTCTTTGTTATGTACCCACCGCTATAATAGTTTCCATTATTTGGGCTAGGATTGGATGGAGAAGGCACACAAACGTAACTCTTATTTTGTTCTTCAATATATCTACCCAAACTTCTGTTCCCTGCAACCAAAGTCTCAGAAGACACATTTACTAGCTGACTGGCCAGATGGCTAATTGAGGAATTCAAGGCAGAAAAGACACCTGAGTTAAGGGAAGTTTTTGAAAGTGTGTAACCTAGTTCTATCCACCTTTCAGGATGTGCTTGTCCGTGGATATCCAGAATAAGGCCCTCTGACATCTGTGATTTTGCAGTGGTCAAAAATCCCATATAGTCCTCCCAGGCCTGTTCTGCTTGGGGAATGCCAAAGGAGGCTTCTTCCTTTTCCCTGTTAGCATCCATCTTGAACCTCTGTAGGTGGTTTATGATGATATGTGGGAAGAAGCCATGAGTAATGTTGTTGATTTCTTCAGCAAGAGCCTGAGCCACCTCTATAGTATACCTGTCTTGGTTGGTAGATACTTTGCATTTCTCAGAATTTTGAATACTTCCAGGAGGACAGTTATGAGAGAAAATACAAGAGGATGTCTTCGCATCCCAACAGGCGGCCTCTCGATCAGGGATGTCTTCAGGTTCCATGGACCCACCATGTGGGACAGAGAGAATGAGGTTCATGTTTCCCACTTGATACTCTGTGAAATTATTATGACCAAATATAACATCTTTGGTGCCAGTGACTTTCAAAAGAAAAGGTAAGATGGAAAGGAGAAATAAATAAATGTTTTTCATTTCCTGCTGGAAGGCTGAGCAATAGATCAGTACCTACAAAAAAATCAAAAAACAGATTATGGATTATTTACAGCTGGGAACACATGAGATTGTTCAGCTGCTACTGGCAAAGTTAGTTAATGATTAACCTGTTTTAGTTTTATTCCATGTAGCACAAAGAACACTTACATGAGAAACAGAAATTAACAGGTATGGCTAGATGTAACAAATGCAAGGGAAATGGTAGGTTACTGGGGCTCCCCCATTTCCCCAGAAAGCACAAATAATATTTGATCACCCTATCTGATTCCAGAGAATCATCCCAGCAAAACATCTGAAATCTGATTTTTTTTTTTTTTTTGCATCAAAGCCTCTCTTTTTTCATCTCAGAAATATAGGAAAATTCTAGCAAAATGTGATGAAGCATCTGTATGTCTTTGACCTGTGTGAAATATATTTGAATTATCAGTGTGGTTGTATAAACTAGAGGCTATGTCAGTCCACTTTTGTGACCAGGCTTGAGTAAAACTGAATGCTACCAAGCTCTGTCTCTAACTGTGCTCCAGACTGGAGGAAAAAGACTTTAAGACCTTTACAGATAGGTACTAGTGAGTGCATTAAGTAGTGACTCTGTTCTCTTTAGTTTGCAAGTCTCTATTATCTTCAAGTGACCTAATATATATTAAAGCCCTCACTAATGATGCCATTTTTTGGAAAGCTGGAATTTAACAAGATGCTAACTGGTCTTTCTGGTTTGAAGATATCTTTAGCAAGATCAGTGCCTTGAGTGTAACTATCTAGTGGCTGTAACATGAACCAGTAAAGTCAGTGAAAAGCAGAATAAAAAAGGATACTTTTCACTTCCAGGAGTAAAAAATCCTCCTCATTAAAGGCCAGATTAGGAGTATATAGACACATGCATTTGCAGATGAATCAGGGTACCCTGTTGTCTAGTCCCACCCCTATCATTACAGCACCTGCAGAAATACAGAAGATAAGAGGATGGACAAAGGAGAGAGTAAGAAAGAAGATCAGCATGAATCTATCCCCAGCTTCTGGCCTGAGACTATGTATGAGAGCAGCCAGTAATACTAAGAGGGCAGTGGGCACTGCGGAAGCACCCGCCATCAGCTGCCTGCTCTAAGAAAGGGAGAGGGCACCTTCACCCAAATAAAGCAGCAAAATATTATTTTCCTGCTAGTGCTGCTGGATTTTTAGAGATAATTTCTCCTGCCCACTGCACTGCACTCCGAGGAGCCTGTACCTGAAAAATAAACATCTATCTTCTGCTCTTCTTTCTCAGCTGAAAGTCCCATAAAAGTCTGTAAGCTGGAATCGGATCTCTGAGAATCTCACAGAATTCACAAAATGACCAGGGTGGAAGAGACCGTAAAGATCATCAAGTCCCACCCAAGCCCTAATATCTCAACTAAACCATGGCACTGAGTGCCACATCCAGTCTGTTTTTAAACATATCCAGGGATGGTGACTCCCGCACCTCCCCAGGTAGACCATTCCAGTACTTTATCACTCTTTACATGAAAAACTTTAATATCCAACCTGTAATTCCCTTGATGCAGCTTGAGGCTGTATCCTCTCGTTCTGTCTGCTGCTGCCTGGAGAAAGAGACCAACCCTCACCTGACCACAACCACCTTTCAGGGAGTTGTAGAGAGTGATAAGGTCACCTCTGAGTCTCCTTTTCTCCAGGCTAAACACCCCCAGCTCCCTCAGTCATTGCTCACAGGACTTGTGTTCCATGTCCCTCACCAGCCTCGTTGCCTCCTCTGGACCTGCTCAAGTGTCTCAACATCCTTCCCAAACTGAGGGGCCCAGAACTGGACACAGAACTCCAGGTGTGGCCTCACCAGTGCAGAGTGCAGGGGGAGAATGACCTCTCTGCTCCTGCTGGCCACACCATTCCTGATCCAGGCCAGGGGCCATTGGCCTTCTTGGCCACCAGGGCACACTGCTGGCTCATGTTCAGCTGCTGTCACCAGCACCCCCAGGTCCCTTTCTGCCTGGGCACTGTCCTGCCACACCATCCCCAGCCTGTAACACTGGCTGGGTCTGATACCCTGGCCATCCTGTAAGTGCTGTATGAGGGCACTCACTATAAACTGTTCCATTACCTTACCTGGTACTGAGGTCATGCTAATTGGTCTATAATTACTAGGTCTATAATAACTTACTATAATTACTAGGATTCTCCTTCCCATCCTTTCTGTGCATGGGTGTCACATTGGCCAGCTTGTGAGCCAAGACTGTTGGTAAATGATGGAGAGCACCTTCACAAGGTCATCTGCCAGCTCTCCCCTGGGGTGGATCCCATCTGGTTCCATAGACTTACTCTGATTGCCTCCTCCTGGATAATGGGGGGACCCTTCTGCTCCCTGCCACCATCTACCAACCCAGGAGGACAGTTGTCCTGAAGGCAACTTGTTTTCCCACTGAGGCAAAGAAGGCATTGAGCACTCCTCATTATGGATGCCAACTGTGAAACAGAGCACGGTGCCTGTGGAAATTGCAGGCTGCATAGCTTTCTCAGTCTTGCCTGAGAAAGTAGCCTGGGAAATCATGGGAAGGAATTAAAACAATCCTCAGAGACAGGAAACAGCCTTGCAGGTGCTGTTTGTCTGTTCCTTGTTTTCTTGCAAGAGAAGGTCGAGGGGTGGTGTACCCCACAGACCAATGATAGTGATGTGTTAGTTTACTAACCAATAAGAGTTTATTTTCTGTACTTTTCACGTATCGGTCTATAAAAAAGATCTGAAGCAATAAACTGAGAGAAATTCTCCTGATCGACTCCCAAGAGAGTCTGTGTCATTCTTCTAGCAGTTCCCAATAGAGCGACACCTCATCTGCAGTTACTAAGTTCCCTCCTGCATCTAATAAAGAACAAAGGTTGCTCTTACCCTTCCCTTTACCATTAATATATTCATAAAAACATTTTTATTATCCTTTACAGAAGTCACCATTTTAAGTTCAAACTGAGCTTTGGCCTCTCTAATTTTTTTCATACATGCTCTAGCAGCCCCTTAAATACTTCCTGAGAGACCTGACCCTCTTTCCAAAGATGATATATATCTTCTTTTTATTCCTAAGTTCTTCCAAAACCTCCTTGATCATCCAGGCCAGACATTTACCCTGTTGACTTGTCTTGTGGCACACAGGGACAGTCTATTCTCCTATGCCCTCAAAGTCTCTGTTTTGAAGCATGCCCACCTTTCCTGAACTCCTTTGTTTTTAAGGGCTGCTTCCCAAGGAACTCTCTGAATAAGTCTCCTAAATAGGCCAAAGTCTGCCCTCTGGAAGTCCAGTGTAAAAGTTTTATTGGTGCTCCTCCCGATTTCACCAAATATCAAGAACTCTATAATTTCATGATCACTGTGCCCCAAGCTGCCTCCAACCACCACATCTCCCACCAGCCCATCTCTGTTTGTAAACAACAGATCCAACATAGTCCCTCTCTCCTGGTGGGCTCACCCACCAGCTGCGACAAAAAGTTGACCTCCACACACTACAAATTTCCTGGACTGCCTCTTTTCTGCTGTATTAAGTTCCCAGCAGATGTCTGGCAGGTTGAAGTCACCTACAAGAACAAGGACTGATGATCCTGAAACATTATCTAGCTTCTTATAGAATAAGTTGTCCACCACTTCTTCCTGGTTGGATGGACAATAACAGACAATAACAAGACGTCAGTCTTGTTGGCCTTCCCCTTAATTCTTACCCATAGGCATTCAACTTCATCGTCATTAGCTTCAGTACCCATGGCATCAAAAGCCTCCCTAATACAAAGGGTCACCCCTCCACCTCTTCTTCCTTTCCTGTCTCTTCTGAAGAGCTTGTAGCCATTCAGTGCAGTGCTCCATCCATGTGAGTTGTCCCACCACATTTCCATGAGAGCAACTACATCACAGCTTTGGTGTAGCACCATGGCCTCCAGCTCTTCTTGTTTGTTGCCCATGCTGCGTGCATTGGTGTACGTGCACCTCAGCTGGGCTACCAATTTCACCTCTAACTCAGGCTTACCACCCTTAGGCCTGCTCCCAGACAGCCCAGCTGTATCCCCTTCTTCCTTCAAACCTAGTTTAAAGTCCTCTCAACGAGGTCTGCCAGTTCATGAGCTAAAAACCTTCTGCCCTTAACGGAGAGATGTATCCCATCTGGTTCCAGCAGGGCAGATGCTGTAAAAGTTTCCCTATGATCAAAGAATCTGAACTTTTGATGATGACACCAACCTTTGAGCCACTTGTTAATGATGTAAGTTCTCCTATTCCCTGCACCATTTTTCTCAGTCACCAAAAGGACTGAGCAGAACACTACCTGCGCCCCTGCCCTTTCAACCACTTAAGCCAGTGCCCTAAAGTCCCTTTTAATTGCCTTGACACTCCTCCCTTCAATGTCATCACTGCCAGCCTGGAGTATCAGCAGTGGGTAATAATCAGAGGGCTGAATCAGCCTAGGAAGTCCCTCAGTGATAGAGATAGAGATAGAGGTCTGCTGGCCCCAGAGGCCCCAGGCAGGCAGCAGACCTCCCTGTGGGTCCAGTTGACATATGGGGCCTTCTGTTCCCCTCAGAAGGGAGTCACCCACTACGATCACCCTTCTTTTCTTTTTGCTGTTAGAGGTGGTAATTCGTCTTACATATGAATCATAATTGGGAGGCACACTGGGCAGATAATTTTCTTCTAAATCATCTGGCTGATTCTCTAAATCCAGGGCCTCATACCTATTCTGAAGTTGTGCCTGGCTAGGGGATGGGGGTCTGGAGGAATTTTTATTACCTCCCTGAACAGGGACCCATTTCCACTCTCATTCATCTACCAGGTGCCCTTCTATTTATTGCCTGCCAGTGGGAAGCATATGAGTCCTCTGACTTTTAGTGGGCCTCCCCAAAAGATGGAAGGGCTGAACTCCACCAATCTATTTCCCTTTCACTTTCCCAGACACTCCTTAGTCTTTCAAACTCCTCCCTAAGCTCGGCCACCAGTAAAAGGAGGTGGTTCACCTGTCCACACCACAGGCAGGTTTCCTCCAGAACACCCCATGAAACCACTGATAAGCTCAAACACTCCGGGCAGGAATGGGTCTGTATAAACCATCATCTTTGGAGGATTCAATTTGGTTGCATACCCTTGTACTAACCACAGTTTTTGACCATGTTAAAACCACTACTCACAGAAACCCCAAAACCAACCAACCAGCAGAAACACCGCAAACAACACACAGCAAACCTTTTTGAGTAAGAAAACCTGAGACCCTGCCTGTGCAACCTGCCTCAGCCGCACTCCCAGAGACGTGCTACACCCGTTTGCCCACTCCTGTTTGCCACACTTCCCAGAGGCCTCTTATAATCAATTAAATTATAATCAATTATAATCAATTATAATCTTATAATCAATTAAACTCAACAACAAAAGCCCTACCTTTGTTCCTGTATAACTCATAAGTGCATCTCATCTACAGTTTTCCTGCTCATGACAAAAGATTTGTTTCATTTTAAGCTTTCATTTAAAGAGTTCTTTTAGTTGTGCTATTTGCTTAAAACAAGATTTTATCCACAGCCCTGTATGGTTCATGTTTCTGTAGACTTCCCTGAAACAGGCATTCATCTGCTAGCTCACTCTGTGCTACTAGAAACATTAAGGAAAGGAATACTGTCAAAAATCCTTTTTCTCAGAAAAACAGACTACACATGCAGAGTGTGTAAGTCTAGGAATAGCTTACCTGAGGTGCAGGGGATGTCCAGCACCAAGTTAAATAAATCGACAGTAACAACAACCTCCCCAGAGGCTGCTCACCTGTCCTAGAAGGACTCGGGTTTCTTCGTCTCAGGCTCTCTTTTAAATACGATGACACAGCTGTTCCTTTCCCACAGCATGCCGAGTTGTTTGTGGTTATCAGCAGCAGTTTCCTTATCTTTTTGCAATTTCTTGTTAATTATTGAATCAAGCTGTTAATGTTATTAGATCATGCCTTAATGATATATGGAGAGCTCTGTATAGTTCCAAAACTGAAGAAAGTCATCTTGGCACAGCTCAAGTTCTGGACAGACTTGGAGAGTCTGGAGGCACCTGTGTTATTGGGAGGTCCAAAAAAGCAATACAAAACAAAACAAAACCAAAACCAACCAACCAAAAAAAAAACCCCAAGAGTAATTTAAAGTGGTAGTAATGACTGCAGAACTAGTTTGAAGACTTACCTACAAATTAAGAGAATTTCTCCCACCTCTGCGCCTTTGAAAGCGAAACTGAACTGCCCCTTGCACTCGGCTTCAGCTGAAGCTCTGTCCCAAAAAGCCTCTAGGGGCCGGGCTGGGCCACGCAGCTACAAGGAGCGGAGGCTTTAGCAGCACCCGGATGTATGATTTCACAACGACAGATCACAAGGGGAAAAATCTGCACTGAGATACTAGAGTTTAGCATGCTTTTGTTCCCTATACTGACATCATGTTTCCAGAGACAAAAAACTTGCCACGGGTAGCACAGCCACACTTAAATTCAGAATAGCTACTAAGCTAACATAATCAGCAGAAAACCATATCAAAACTATGTTAACTAGATCATCTAGGTTCTTAATAACTATACTAACATATAATATTTTCATGATAAAAGAGGATCTTTTATAAATATTTCCTGTGCTACTAAATACAGTTTAAGGATGTCATCCTCTAAACTTCTCTAAAGTGTATACAACTATTCATTGTACTGCTTGTGGTATTAAAGTCTGGCTTCCTAACTAAGCTTTAAAAAGCTGTGAAAATATATATTCCATAAATAGAAATTTCAATAAAAGACAGATAAAGGATGAAGTGAATGTAATACTGCCAGCTATCAGAGAGAAATCAAATTTCTCTTCAAAGAAATTGATTAAATAGTCAAACTAACTTCCAAACCAACTTTTTGAGGTAAAAGTGATCAACTTCTTAAGCAGTGCAAACAATATAGTAGTGGTAATAAGAAATTCACTGAAATTTTGGAGAAAAAATGTAAACCAGACACCCAACCTACTAATATCACCAAAACTGATAGTCTGATTGTGAGCTTCAGGAAAGTGCTGTTTTTCATCCTGAGTATTTTAATCTACTGCATAAAGACACTTCCAGCTGTGCCAGATGCTGCACGGAAGGAAGTTTAGTAAAGATCTGCAAGATGTCCTTGCCCATTGTAGTGCACAGCGGGGACAAATTTAATTTTGCTTTACGTGTCTGTGTAAAGGTTAGATATTTACATCAGACAGTGATCCCATTTCCTCTCTTTAGGAGAGCTGTGTCGAGAAAGAAGCAGTTCTGGAGGTATTTCAGTGTTTTTTTCTTGGGCACCTATCTCAAATTTCTATTAGGGTTCAACAGGGCTATATTCAGAATGGCTCTTCTTTTTTTATTACATGTCAGAAAACAATTGCAAAGAAAACAAAATGTTTCTGCTACACTTTCTACTTTGAGATCTCTTTAAAATATATTTTGCAAATCACTATTACAAAACTGCTCGAAGAAAGAAAAAACACACAGCAGAGATTTGGCATAGTAATTTCTAATTTTATCAGCTCTCCTGATACAGGAGCTACTTGTGAAAGAAAAGAATTCTCTATATTACTACAAGTCTTGTAACTAACCATAACGCAGTGCTGCTTCCCTGTTTCATCTGGTACCTATGGGAAATAAAACTGCAATACTACGGTATTCTTCAAAGGAATAACTCATCAGAATGTTACCATCTAACTGCTTTCTCCAAAGAGACACTGTTGAACTTAAAGATTAGTGTCTTTAGCCAGTTTTGAGATAGCTCTACTGAAATCAGCAAAGCCTTTGACACATGCTATCAAGCTTCTGTTATTTTATAGCAGTTATGAGATGTCATGAGGGTGGGTCATACTGGCTCATACATGGCTGAAAATATTTTTAATAAACTGAATGTTAAGGCATGCTGTGCTAGCTCTTCAATTCCAAAGTATCCATCCTTTCAGCTGAAGGAATTGAGAAGGAAAATCTGAGCTGGGCAAGAGTTCTGTAGCTCTGGCTTTCTTCAATGCAAGTTCATTGGCTCTGGTGCTTCTGACTCTCAGGTTCACCTTAGGACTATTTTTAACACAATTTCCAGAAAATAGTCAAACATATATTTAATTGAATTGCATATAAAATTTAGAATTATATTGGTACATTACATTGTCTACTCTGATTTCTGTTCTTCCCATGAGCACAGCAGTTTGATAGAAAAAGAAATGTCAGAAGTGACAGGATAACATATTCTTAAGAGAAGTGAACCTAATCTAAATGGAATCCTAACTGCAATTGGATTTAAAACTTGTAAAGTGTGTCATATATAATCAGAATCACAGAGTGAAAAAAGAATTGTCAAAGCAGAATTCAATCAATATTTTCAACATTAAAACATCTTATGCTATTGTTATAGATACATATATTGTTGGCTTTTTGCAAATATTAAAATGAATATTATGTGTATAAGAATGGAAATTTTTGTTGTATTAATATAGTTTTCTTTATTTCTGTTATTGATGAAACTTAGAAATAGTGGTATAATACATATATGTTAAGCTATGACATAGCATTAAAACAAAAACTACTTTTGTCTGTATAATCCAAAGACTGAAAAAGATAGCTGGAGACTCTTTCCTATCTTATCCAGATGAAGACAGCAGTGACCAGAACTCTGGGGGGAGGAATTTATTGCATTTCTGGTATCAGGGAATGTAGATCTCGATGGCGCCAAGAAGATTGATCTATTGGGAATGGGGCAAGAGAAAACTAAACAGAAAAACACCAAAGATTCTAAGAAAAATGTATGAATATGTATGAGAGTGTATGAATATGTATGAGAATTTATGGATATGTAGTAGGGTTCTGTTTTTAAGGGACAATCCTTTGTTAGTAAGGTGTGCTCTCTTGGCTGAATGCAGAGACACCCGGCTGTATTTGTATACTTTATTTTTTTCTCCTAATTGTTTTTTTTTATTAAACTTTTAAATTCTATAAAAATTATGTGAACCGCGTTTTTCACAGCTATCGCTGTGGCCAAGTTATTTCTATGCATTTCTTAGCTGAGAAGTTGCAATTTCGATATGCTCTTGCCAGAATGCATTGAATTTAAACTTTGCTATCCCCTGTCTGGACACACTGCTTTCTACACTGCTGACTGAGTCATCCATGCCACCGAGTCAAAGTGTCTAAGAACTGTACAGGCTTCAAAATTGCGTGTAGAAAAATAAACTGTTATCTGGTAGATACTGGCCTACATTTACTTCTTACTGCAATTTTTATTTATGCAAACAAACTCTTAAGTTAAGAGACAAGAAAAAGAATCTGTATCACTTAATTGCAACTTTGACCACTTTGGGGTTCTTACATGAACCCCAGGGTCTCAGCGCTGCAACCACAACATCTGTGCTTCACTGATCCTTGGCAGTCAGTGACCCGTGCCAGCCCCTCCCCTTCCCTCTCACGGCGTTGGCTACAGTCCCTTGTCCTGTTAAAACTCTGCGGGGCCTTTTGATTTCTGCCTGTTTAATGTTTATAAACAGCACGTTTTTGCCGCTGCCCACGAGCCGTGCCCGCCGCACGCGGCCCGTGAGGGACGGACTCTGTCAGCAATGCGCTGTCCCACGGCGGCAGCGCAGACCCCGCCCCCTCCCGCGCGGGGCACCATGGGAATCGTAGTCCCGGTGCGCGGGGCGGGGCCGCCGCTCTCGGCGCGCGCAGTTCGAAAGCCCCGGGGCTGAGCTGGGCCGGGCCGGAGGAGCTGCGGCTGCTCCAGCGAAGCGCGGGCGGGCGGGGACCGAGTCTTTGCTTCCTTCCTCGGCTCCTCTCCCGGCCCTTCTCCCGGCTCCTCTCCCCGGGCAGCACCGGCCCGTAACGAGGTACAGCCGCCGCCGCGTGGGGAGGCGGCCCCGAGCCGGGGGGCGTGGGGGCACCCGCAGGGGCTTCTGGTGGCGCTGGTCTGTGAGCTGACCTGACGGGCCTCGAGCGAAGATCGCGAGTGACGGTCGAGAGCACAAAGTACTCGGCTTTGTGTTCGCTCTTTTCTTTTTTCCCCGTTCTGCGGCATCATGGGGATCCAGGGCCTGCTGCAGTTTATCAAGGAGGCCGCCGAGCCTTCCCATGTGAAGAAATACAAAGGGCTGACGGTAGCTGTGGACACCTACTGCTGGCTGCACAAAGGCGCCTACGCTTGTGCTGAGAAGCTGGCCCGAGGAGAGCCCACGGATTTGTAAGTCTTTCTTATGTTTGAGTCTTGACCCATTTACAAACTTAAGTTTTTGTTAACTTGGTGTTTCTTGAACTAAAATCTTAAGTTACAGTAGTTTCCCTTCTTACTATTGCTTCTGAATTCTGAGTTGAGCTCTTTAGAAATGAAAATAAATAAATAGCTTTCCAGCTGTGCGAAATAAAAATATTAAAGGATATATTGGGGAAAACCTCTCAAAATATTTTTTGGTTAGAATACCCGAGGCTGTATCAGTTTGGTTTTTTTTTTTCCCCTAGCATGTCTCACTCTCAACTATAATCTAATTTCTCTGATGAAATTCTGTAGGTGCAAATCTTCAATTCCAAACTTAATATTAGTTTAAGACACCGTTTTTATAAGCAAAAGAGTTTGTAAATACAGCTGTGACAAAGGTTGTATTGATGCCAAGGAATTTTGAGAGATGTGTTGTGCTTTGAATAAGATGTAAGATTTTTTTGCTTAAAATACTGTTTTTAGTGAAAGTAGCTTTCCTAAAACACATTTAGACACTTATATTTCTAGGGAAGGGAACGGACAAAAATTGTGGTCATATTTCAGATTCAGCTTCACACTTTAGATCAGGTTTGCATTTCTCACCAGTTTCTGGAAATGTGGGTGAGCTCTTGTTTTAGATTGGATATAGGTAAGGCTGGAAGGGACCACTGGTTGTCATCTCATGCAGGTTCCCTTAGAGCACATTACTCAGGGTTGTGTCCACGTGGCATTCAGATATCTCCAGAGAAGGAAGAGGCTCGAAAACCTCTCTGGCCAAGCTGTTTCAGTGCTTGGTCACTTACACAGTAAGGAGGTTCTACTTCTATTCTAGTGGAATTCCTTGTTTTGGTTTCTGCCTGCTACCTCTTGTCCTATTGTTTGGCACCACCCAGAGGACCTTGGATCCATCAAATGTTTGATTGGAGTCAAGAGATAGTTGGTGCTTTGCAAATGGATTCAAATATTTACTGCTGCTTACGTTAATGTGAAGAACCGTGGAGTTTCAACCCTGCCTTGAAGGTAGTGGGGGTTCCTCAGAGTCCTGAGAATAGGACTTGCTTCAGTTGAAGAGAAAATGTCAGGAGAAATATTCATAGTCATTTGGAGTGGTTGAATAAATGAGTACTTTACGGACAAATCTTGTTTCCATGCACATGTGATCCTAGACTGGCACCTTAACTATAGTGTAGAGTCCTTTCATACTTTAAAATTCATCTGTTCGAAGGTATTTTATAGCTACAGTGCTATTTGCTCCTGTCTTTCAAGAATCATTGTTATTTTTCAGTAGCTGTAAATCCAGTTTCTTCACATTCTAAATGCTTCTACATCCCACTCTCCCTTCCCTTCCTGTGTTGATGAGGTTGCTCTTGCTGTTTTAAACACTATCCTTAAAATAAATATTTATTTTTTTCTTTGAGCATCTCTGCAATGTGCTTGCTTAGTGTTTACAACAGTTACTACATTTTAGTTCTGTGCTGCTGATGAAATGACCTCGTACAGATCTGTAGAAATAACAGGTAAGAAGGTGAGAGGTCTGAGTGAATAAATAACATCTGGAACACCCAACAAATATTTTTTCAAGGGATGGGCTTTGAAGGCAGTGGAGGGTTGCCTCCTGGGCCCTATACCCTCTTCACAGTTTGTACAGAAGGGGAACTTTTCTGTCTTTTGGAATATTTTCAGTGCTGTGCCTGTATTTTTAGTATGGGAAGATAGGTTTGTATGTCTTGTCAATAGAATACATCCATTATCTAGGGAGAAGAGTGGATAGTTGTACAAGGAGAGATTAAATAACCCCCATCACTTCCAACTCTACAAAAGTGCATTTAGTCTGCCTTTCTGGGGAAAGATCGTGTACTGTGCTTGTCTGCTTCCTGTTTCCCTAGCCATTATGAATTGAGTTGCTGAAAGTAAAAAGACAGTCTGTGTTTTAACTGGTCAAGTTTTTGTCAGTATTGAATCCTAATGTAGCAAAATCATCTGAATTCTTATTTCATTTTTTCTAGGAGAGAGGAGCAGTCAGCCCATTTCTGAATTGGGAGGTTGATTGTTTCTCTTGTTAAAAAAACCCAACCAAACTGCATTCAAGTGCTGTTAGATTTTTGTGATACAGGGGGACTATGCAGCCTGTTATGATTTTTGAACTATAGTTAGTCCTAAACTTAAGAGTTCTCCTTTCCTGCAACTGGAAAATATGTAATAGACTTGTGGTTAACAATAAAGTTTATCTTTCTTTTCTTACTTTTGTTATTGTTGATACAGTTACGTAGCTTTCTGTATGAAACTTGTTCATATGCTCCTCTCGTTTGGAATCAAACCAATTTTGGTATTTGATGGATGTACCCTACCTTCTAAGAAGGAAGTGGAAAAGGCACGACGAGAGTAAGTACCGAACTGTATTGATTTGCAAACAAAGCAGTTTTATCACTACAGTAAAAATCAAAAACCCTCAAACTTCATCTAGGAAGTAAGCTCTGGTAAACCCCCCTGCAATATAGTGTGATATTTTTAAATTTATGTCTAAAATCATAAAACTTCTTAGAGGTTTTATTCCAAAAATAGAAATGCACTTCATAAATGAAAGCCATTTTATAGAGGAAGGAAGCAAACCTTTGAGCAGTAGTTCCTGTAATGTATTAGAGGCTTTAATTTACCCACACTTGCAATCTCTGGACAAAAATATTTTTTTCCCCTGTATAATTTTATTTAAAAATAACATCCCTTTCCCCATCTTTCTCTACAACTAAGAAGATAAACTTATTTCAAATTTGGATTCAGATCCCTATAAATGGAACTTTCTACTGAAGCTATGAGGATTTTTCAGTAGTTGTTATTTATGAATTCTCATGAGACATATGCTTTCTTCAGCATGAAGTGAACAATTTCCAATTTATGAAATTAAGTAAATTAGGTTTTCTGTCCTCTAAATCAATAAGTATCAGATACTCCCAACTCCCATTAAATTTATTTTACTGCAATCTGAGTGGATGCATTTCTTCTTTTACACTGCTAATTTCAGTTCCTATTTGTCACTGTTTTCTGAGAAAATATTATCAATTTCTACATTCAAATCTATTTGTCCTTGTCAATGCAATGACCTAGTAATTCTTTAGTTTTAAAAAATTATGCAGTAGCTCAGATTTGGAAGGTGTTGATATTTTTCCCCGTTTATTACCTGTCTCTCTTAGTCCCTTCTGCTGTTTGTTCTTTCAAGTGAAAAATAATCTGAGATTAGTGAATGTTTTTTGTCTGTCTTTTAGGAGACGTCAAGCCAGTCTTCTGAGAGGGAAACAATTGTTGCAGGAAGGGAGACTGTCAGAAGCTAGAGAATGTTTTGGGCGCAGTGTAAATATTACCCATGCTATGGCTCATGAAGTTATTAAAGTAAGTTGTCACCATTATTGATAATGCCAGTTTAAAAAAAATCTCTGCAATAGGTAGCATATCCTACCCTGCATTTTTGTGGCTACATCACTGCCTCTTCTATATAGGAAAGAAAAGTAGTCCCACCTGCTTAATCTCTAATTATCCTGCATATTATTGGATTCTTAGGCACAATTAACAAACTTGAAGATTAAGTTTATTATGCCCGTTTGTATAAATAATAATGATGTGTCAAACGAAATACAATGCTTCCTACCACTATGAACTGAATTTGATAACATCTGTTTTACTTTTGCAACACAAAAAATAATCTTTTTTTTTTTTGCGTTTTTACCCTTGTCTAGTTTCTGAGCATAGACTACAGGAAAAAAATTGGCTGATTAAAAATTGTTCTAGTAGTTTTTTGCTATACTTTCAATGCAATCATACAGTCTTTATCAAAAAGTATTAATCTTTCTCTAGTACTGTTCTCCTTTGTCCAGAATGTAACTTGCATGAGTTTGAAGCTGTCACCTGTGGTCAGATGCAGTGGCAACAGTGTTACAGGAAAGGTTGTTTTTGTAAAACAGTGTACATAGATCTAAAGTGCTTAAAAGTTGAGTTTTTAACTATGAAATATTGGACTCTTACTGGGGGCAGGATGGGTGTGTGGTTAAAAAGGTCATGGTTTTGGCTTTTTAACGTAGAGGGTTTTATGCTTTCAGATCTCTTGAGGTAATTTTTGAAAATTAATGCAAAGTACTTGTATGCTTCTTGTATGTTTATGTACAGGCTGCACGAGCCCAGGGAGTTGACTGTATTGTTGCTCCTTATGAAGCTGATGCTCAGCTGGCTTATCTTAATAAGGTTGGCATAGTTCAAGCTATAATTACGGAAGACTCTGATCTTTTGGCTTTCGGATGTAAAAAGGTATGGAAGAAAATAGTAATAGCCTTTACCTCTTGCTGATATTTGAAAAGCAGAGCTTGAAGTTGCCAAATATGTTTGATGTATGGGTTAACTCTTCTACAGCAAATGTGGGAAACAGAAGAGATGAGAATAGCACTTTGCCTCTCTTGTTTCCACCAAGTGCAGTGAACCATCTTACATGGGTGAAAATTATTGTTTTCACTTCCTCTTAATTTTCAGGTGTTTCTGAAAATTGACAAGTTTGGAAATGGACTAGAGATAGATCAAAGTCGGCTAGGAAACTGCAAGCAGCTTGGAAATGTATTTACAGAAGAGAAATTCCGTTATATGTGTATTCTTTCTGGTTGTGACTACCTCCCTTCAATTCATGGAATTGGGTTAGCTAAAGCATGCAAGTTACTAAAATTAGCCAACAATCCAGATATTATAAAGGTAAACTCAGTTTTGCTTTGTGTTTTGTTTTTTGGGAGCCTATATCAGTATGTATGAAATTTAACACCAAATTGAAAATATGTTCTTGACTTCCTCCATTTTAAGGAGAATACTAAAAAGTATTTTTTACCTGTGCTTAAAAAAGATGCTGAACTTAACCTAAGTATTGAAGCTGTTCTATATTAATAGGAAATATACTAAAGTAAACTTAGGTAAAGAATTGTTTTAAACCTTTGGGGGGTGTATTCTGTTTGAGGAAGGGAAGGGAAAACTTAATTTTTTGTAAGACTTGGATGGGGGTTTTTTTCCGCTAATTATTGCTTTCTTCTACTTCTGCAGATTAGTTATTAGAACTGCTCAATGAACTGTTACTTTTGTATAAGTACAGATTTATCTGTGTGGGGGAGGCATAGAGATTGGAAATTTATTTAATTTTTATTTATTATTTAATGACATACATATGGATATGAACATTTCTATATTTCTTTAAAAACAGTAATGAAGAAAAATGTGATATGATACAAAACAAATTAATATAGGGTTGTTTTTTTTTTTCCTGTTCATTGTATGAAATTAAAACAAATCTCATATTAGGAGATACAGAGGGTGGGAATAACTTCTTATGTGTGGGTTGTAAGGGAGTAGGGAGGTTAAGAGCTAATAAAAAGAATACCTCATGGGGCTGTCCTGGAGGCAGGTAAATCTAATGCAGAAAAGTATTTTAGTATGCAGTTTAATTAACTTAATTTGTTATCTTCTTTCTTATATTACTTGTGTGTTTCAGTGTATTTTATTTTTTTCTCTCACAGAGAACTGTGATATTTAATTTTAAAATGTTTTGTATCATACAGAGCAGACATCAAAGCAACTGGTTTGGCTTTTGAGGAAGTAAAAAGGGAACTTTGAATTTTCCCATGTAAATCATTATTTGCTTTAATGTATCTCTGAGCAAAATTCCAGGGTTTGTTCTGGTTAGTTTTGCTTTTGGTTTTCCATTATAAAAACACCCATATATTGTTTATAGGTCCTGGTAATATGAATGATAAAAATTTGATGTGCAGTAGTTTAAGTAAATGCACCTTAAGGAGATGATCTGTTTTTCTGATCATATTTTGTACTGATTTTTATATTAAAGAAGGAGATAAAATTGACTTGTGTTATTTATATAATTGTAGATGATTTGAGTAGGAAAATAAGATACAATTTTCGTTCCTTCCCCTATTTAAATTGAATCTGCTTGTTGCAGTCAGATGCTCATTCTACATTTAATTACAATGAAAAATAATTAATAATTGAAATGTATTTACCTTTCATGTGACCTGTTAAAATGAAACAGTTGAGTAATTTCTTTTTTGACAGGTTATTAAGAAAATGGGGCAGTACTTGAAGATGAATATAACAGTATCAGAAGAATACATACAGGGTTTTACCAGAGCTAATAATACATTCCTGTATCAGTTAGTTTTTGATCCTGTCAACAGAAAATTAGTTCCTCTGAATGCATATGGAGATGATGTTGATCCAGAAACACTAACTTACGCAGGACGGTATCCTTTGTGTTGAAACAGCAAAATGGGGAAATAAGGGTGAGCTGATATGGTATCTTACAACTTTCATTGCATCTGTGATGTACTTAGATTTTTTTTGTCGTTGCATCCCTGCTTTTGACTAAAGCCTGGCTTTTCTACAGTCATAAACTTTCATGGGGTTTCTTCTTCTCTCCTTTGCTCTGGTTTTAATCATTTTTTTAAAAGTGCAGGGAGTAACTAACTGACCTATTATTGATACATAGTTCTAGGTAGAAATTATTGATATGGTTGTTTTCTTTAGAAAACAAATTTTTAAATACAGTTTAAATATAAACTGACTGCTTTATGACTGTCTTGAATTTCTGCCTGTGTTTTGTTATAATCTCTTCTAGTTTAATTCTTGCAATTTGTGCTCAACTCAGTCTCTAATCTTAGCATTTCCTGTTTTACCAGATACCCCTTCATATAGAAAAGGTAGCATTTTGCCACATCTGTGCAATATAAATTTCAGCATGGAAGATTAGGAAAATGAAGGAAGAGAGTGGAGTGTTAAAGTAGTTGTTAGCTTTGTATGTTCAAGCCATCTGATCTCTGGCATTTGCAGAAATTAGGAAGGAGAAAGGTACTACCTCTCCTGCTGATAACTGAAGGATTTAATTTTGACTTTCATGATTTGCCAAAGACTGTAGATCTCTTACAATTACTGTTAGATCAGAATAAGCCAGGAGTAGTAGTATTAATCCTTTGGGTTAATAGTCTAGCCATGCTTTTTAGCTGGAAAAGGGGAAAGCAGCTGTTCTAACTTTCATGGTACAGTTGTTGAAATATAATGTAATATTCAGATATTTTCCCTTACTATGATGGGAACAGACATGTTGGTGATGGTACTGCTTTTCAAATTGCTATTGGCAATATTGATATCAATACAATGGAACAAGTTGATGATTATAACCCTGACGTGGCACAGGTAATGTCTTTGTTATGAAGTTAGATATTAAGAATATGATGTGGGTCTGAATGTTAACAGGAAAATGTGATTGAATGTTATCCTCAAATTAATTGTCTGTGAAAGCTTTTCTGGTATTACAGAATATGTCTGCTCCTACACACATAATTCTCACTCTTTTTAAAGGTGAAGTTTTATTTTTCATGGTATTTGACTTTAATATCTGTTTTACTTTCAGACTTTTTTGGTAAGTTGTTAAATCTATTTACAGAGGTAACTGGTTTAAAGAGAAAGTTCTCAAAGGGCTTGGGAAAACTTCCAAGAATAATCCAGAATTGTTTCCTGAATAGAAATAAATTTTTAAACTTTAAATTTGGTCTGAGATGAGCAGTTAGTTACTTATGCCATACTGAAATGAAGACATCATGGGAGCACAACATAAAGTATGAAAAGCATGAGAATTGTGGGAACAAAAGAAGGGTTTATGGAGAGTATGTCACTAGATTTACAAATGTCAACATTTCCTTCCACGTATGATAAGTCAGGAAATCAGATATAGAAGGCAGGATTATAAAGCTATGTCTTGGTTTTTTTATTTTAATTGTTTTTTTGTAGCCTGTGCAGCAGAGAAGTTGTGGCTGGAATGACCGACGTGATAATCATGTCAGTAGCATTTGGAGCAGAGAATACAAGTTTGACCCCACTGAAGATCCTGCTCCTCCTAAAATGTATTTCCCAGAGAAACCAATAACTAAAGGCATGGAGAAAATAATCAGTCTTAAAGGACTAAAGCTTGCAGGCAAAGAGCTCTTGGCAAAAAGGCCAAGGAGTGGTATGTTTATATGAAATAAGTATATGAATGAGGCTGGGGGTAAAAAAAAAGATTTTATGTTTTACTTTATTGTATGAGGCTTTAGAGGTTTAACTCTTGAATGTTATTGTCTGTATTCTCTTTTCAACAAGCTACAAGACTAACAAGCCATAATATTAAAACCTAGATAATGATTGAGGGTGACAGCAAACTTTCAACAGGACTTGATTTTAACTTTCTTTGGTTTGCTATAAAACTCTGGTGGTTTCAATTTCAAGTTATGTTTAATACAATCTGTATTTGGAAATAGTTTTGGTTTTAATTTCTATCTTAAAATGGCTCGTGAAGAAATTAAAACTGTCTGCTTTTCCTAGCATTGATATTAGGCCAGACAGAAAACATAAAGAATGTTTGCTATACTCAGACTGTGCTGCCTCTATCCCCTGTATAGATGCTCTATATGCCAACTTTTTCACTTTCTCTAGTGCATCTGTGATATCTTGTCTTCTCTACCACCTGAGTTACATGTGCTCAGATAAACTGTGGGCTTGTAATAGAAGAGGCACTTTTTTGTTCCTATTGTCCTTTATATGTTAAGTGTTTTCCTTTGCTTTCTGATTATACTGCTGGGGCTTTACTTTTTTCCTTTGTTACTGCTGGTATCTTCCTTTTCCCTCGCTTATTAAAGTCTGTAGGTAGTTTAGCAACCTGCCTTTAAATCAAATGTAATTTCATTGTAGTTGTTCTGCTTTCACTCCATCTACCTTTTCACCGAGTTATTTTTAAGGCTATGTACTAGAAAGCAATGGTGTTAAAGACATCTAAACTCTAGTGTCAATAATTTTACCAGACCTTACTAATATTTTTAAGCCTGTGAGAGTAAATATGTAATGTCTAGTTAACTCAAACCTGGTTAACTGTAGAATGTGCTTCTACAGTGATGCTTAAATTGTCCTTAGATTCAGAAGAAATCTCAGATGGAGATCTGTTGAAGCAATATTCATTTTCAAAAACAAAAAGAATCAAGAAGGAGAATGATAATGATGGTCAAGCACAAAAGAATGTGTCAGCAATGAAAAGTCTTGATTCTCCAGGAATTTCCATCACTCAAGAAAGCTCTAACTCTGTACCCAGAGTTAGAAATAAATTTGCTTCATTTTTACAAAA
This sequence comes from Poecile atricapillus, assembly GCF_030490865.1. Lineage (NCBI taxonomy): Eukaryota > Metazoa > Chordata > Aves > Passeriformes > Paridae > Poecile > Poecile atricapillus. Next base: position 67,971,479 of record NC_081251.1, on the reverse strand, counting down.
GAAAAGCAAAGAGAAGGATGCTGTAATTGTTCCAGGAACAAGAAGCAGGTATGTCACGTGTTTTCTTAAGTAGCAGAATATTATTTGCTGTCCTGGTTGTTAAAATAGTCTGAATACTGAAAATAGGAAAAATGCTACCTCAAACATTTTATGCAACTGTATTGCATCTCAGCCAAGATGGTGGATCCTTTGTGCTAGGCATGCTATCTATTTGTGAGACAGATAATGTTCATTTTTTACTGCAGAAGTGAAGGCTGAGACTATTCATAGAATCATAGACTGGCTTGGTTTGGAGGGGACCTTAAAATCATCTTGTTCCAACTCCCCTGATATTGTCAGGACATCTTTCACTAGACCAGATTGCTCAGAGATCCATCCAGCTTGATCTTGAGCACTTCCAGGCATGGGGCATCTGCAGCTTCTCTGGGCAACCTGTTCCACCACACTCACATTCACCACACAGTGAAGAATTTCTTCCCAATATCTAATTTCAACCTCCTTCAGCTTAAGATCACACCCTCTTGTCTTGTCACTACATACCCGTATGAAAGCTGGTCCCTTTCCAGCTCTCCTGCAGCCTTCCCTGTAGGTACTGCAAGTGCTATAAGGTCTCACTGGAGCCTTTTATTCTCTAGGCTGAGCAGCCCTGACTTTCTCAACCTGTCTTTGTAGGAGAGGTGGTCCAGCTATGTGATCAATTTAGTGGCTCTCAAAAACATATTTGAAATCTCTGGGTATCAAAATTAATTAGGAATTGGCTTGGGGTTTTTTTTCAGGTAAAGGACATGTGACATAGCTCAAAAAAACCCAAAAGTAACTACTTTGTGGCAAATACATGAGCAGTTAATGAATACATGAACTTAAGTTGACAGGGTTTTTTGTTTGTTTCAGTAAAGCTAAACCTGGTCATACTCTATGGCAAATACCTCTTCTTATCCCATCTCATTCAGCTGACACTGCTGATCTCTGCAGCAACACTTTGAGAACAGGGACTTTGTTTGTTTTTTGGGGTATTTTTATTTAGTCACATTTGGCCACAACTACTTGGATTTGTTTTACAAATCATTATCACAGTTAAGTCTACTATTAAATAGTCCGAGTATTTTTGAGCAGTGCGATTTTATAGAGCAGTAATACCTTAGTTTTAAAGCACACCTTTCTGAGCTGAAAATTTTTGAAAGGTTTTTTATTGCATCAAAAACTAAGTTGTCTCTGATGATGGGTTCTTCCCTAAATATGTGCTCAGTATGCTCAGGAGCTGCTGCTATAGCATAGAAAAAAAAGTAGTAAGGTTCTGTTTTCCTTGGTAAGTGGTGCTGAACTATTTCACTGCTAGCTTTGTCATCATTAATTAATATATTCTAAAGTTTTGTAGGATTTCTAGATCCTTCTCTTTCAGGTGAAGAATCACCTCAGTATTTTAGTCAAAGAATGCCATTGCCAAAATAATTTGTCTGCAAGCGTACCTTGAAAATTGATGTATTGAGACAATGATTGGCAATGACATACTCATTTACATAACTAGCATCATTTTCTTCCTCCTTGCCTTCACCTTTTTTTTTTCTTTTTTAGGTTTTTCTGCAATGATGCAGTTGTGTTTGACAGTACAGCAAAGAAGGAAGATGGTGATTTAACTCAAGATGCTGAGCAGGATTGCCAGAAACAGGAAGTAAAACAGGTAGCTGAAGATGTTTCTAGGTTTTCAGAAATTGAAAAATCATCACGGACTGTGTCTGCACCTTCTGGAGAAATGCAGAAAAGTTATTTCCAGTGGTTTAGCAGCCTCAAAAGTAACTCAGGAAATCTTGGTCCATCTCATGTTGTATTTTCACAGCAGTTTTACCAGCAGAGAAACAACTGCACTGTATCCCAGGAAGATCAGATTAATGGGGCAATGTGTGATGAATCAGAGGAAGAGTCCACTCCCTTAATAGAACTGGAACAGTCATCACAGTCTGATGGGTCTTGTGAGCCATCAGAATGCAGTTTGGAGTCTTCAGAAATCCTACAAGTGTCCAAAAACAGCTCAGGTGCAAAGGTAAGAAAATTAGACATTGTTTCAGCATTTCTTTTCACTTTAAATTATGAAGGAAATTAGGCAGTGAGGTCTCCTTTCCATAATGGTGCCCTACAGATGATGTAGCTTGTGTTAACAAAACTTGTCTCTAAATAGAATCACAGAATGATCATATTCTTATCAGTGCTTAACATAATTATACAGAATGGATTGACATACTCGCTTAAATAAAATCTGTTCTCTGGTTTTAGTTTGTCAAGAGTCTTTCTGTTGCTATCACTGCAGTGTCTCATAAAAACACCTGGTTCTTCACCTTTTGTTCTCTGTTTTTAGTCCCTGAAGTGGTTTTGGAAGTGTATGCATGCCTTTGTAGTGTAGCTTGCTAAAAGCCCAGGTCTTTGTATGAGTTCTTAGAACTGCTGAAAACATAGTACCTTAAAGTATGTTCATGTAGATACGAAAACATATATTGTTTTTACAAAAAATCTGTTTAAAACCAGATCAATTTTCTCTTGAAGGAATCTGATTCCACTTCAAAACTAAATGATGGTCGGTGTTCTCTGTCTCTGCTGTTTTCTGCTGCTCAAACTAACAAAAAAAGTACAATCATAAAGACCAAGGTAAGAATTCTTTTAACTTTATGAGCTTTACTAAACTCTGAAAATCAGTTTCTACTGTAATGGAAGACTTAAGCAATGCAAATGTTGGCAAGACAAAGATATATTCTTGTTCATCTGCCCTGGAAGCTGGGGTTTGAAATATAACCACCTATGTTTAAAAACACAGTTGCAGCTTGTTTGAAGATTCTAAACACTTCAGTGTAAAGTAAGCCAAGGTCAGGCAAAAACCCACTTAAGGTTTTATAATATAAATTGAAGTATTAGTCATAAATGCAACTGTATAGTTGTATATATACTATATACAGTCACAAATACAGTATATGTTTGTATATACTATAGTAACAAATTACAACTGTAATTTGACTTCTCTGTGTTTGCTTGGATGTCTAGGAATAAACTTATGTTCCTTGTCTTTGGAACATATCTAAGAGCTTAATATATTTGACTAGTAGATAAAATCTTCCAAGACTTTAACAGCTCTGACTCTTTAGGTGTTGCCATTAGAACTGGCCAGAAGATAAATAAGTAAGAGGCAGATGTTTTCATCCTTCTAGGTACGCCCCCTAGTAAGTTTTCTTGTAGACAGACAAAATCACAAGCTTCTCTCTGCCACGCAAGAGTATTGTGTGTTTTGTAAAGTAGTGACATCTTGTGGTTATTGTTAGGAACTTATTTGTTAAGGAGAAATTGACATTTGTATTTTGGAACATTAACATTTTTCCTGTTTTTCCTCAGCAAGACTGAGCAAGGAAATTGTCCTGGCATTCAGAATTTTTATTACTTTGGTTTTAAGGCTGTGTTTAATATGTTTTACATTATTTTGCTCATCATAGAAGGTATACTGGGAGAATGAATGTATTAAATATTGATGGATCACATTATGGAAGTACTGATGTAATATAAGCATCCCATAAAAACAAAATTTCAGCATGCTTGGAGCCCTTCAGAAAACAAAAACTGCTGAAAATCTGTGAGGACAATAGTGTTAGTTTAAAGCAAGTGACTAGTAGGAGGATTTCTACCACTTATTTCCATGGCCATGAATTCTCTCTTCTTCCTCTATGTGCTGGTAATAATAATTATAAAGAATTACATCAGAAGACTGGCTTGGTCAAAAAGTAACAACAACCAAAAGGTCAGTCATATTGTAACTTGGGCCCACTCAGAGTCTTGGACTCCTGTGAGTTGTAGCACCAGTAAGACCATAGGAGAGGGAAGGCAGAGATAAGGAACATCACTTTTGGCTCATTTTTCCTTTAGAATTTATTAAAATCTTGTTAGGAAGTTAATTAGGATCCTGCAAGTGTAAAACAAGGAAAGTGTTTGCTGGTCTTAAATACAATAGAAGATACCAAAGGGGAAAATGAATTCCAGATTTAGGGAAGAAGCAATTAATCACATAATGCATAATTTATTCTGATTTTGCTAAGATGAATATCAGCTATGTAGATTTACTTAGAGGAATTTAATAGTTGGGGGAGGCAATCTGAAAAATTTGTCAGCTCTTATTGTGGTTCCAATCCAAAATGTGAAGTGCTACCTACTCAATTCTAATATCAAAACTAGTAGAAGCTTTTTACTAGCAAATGCCTGTGTGATACCGAGCTCCCTAAGACCTCAAGTTTTTTTTCTGTGATACTATTCCAGCTGCGTTTTTTACTGCTAATTATTTTTCACAATTGCTGTGAGCTCAGCAAAGAGCTCAATACTGATAATAGAAAAGAGAATTCTGCTCTGGCTTTAAATTTCTTGGTATGTGTTCACCATGCAGCTTTGCCTACTTTTGAGTTAGATAACTTAACTTATAAGTTAAATTATAACTCTGACCTAATTCGGTACTACAGGGATACATAGGATTTGTGTGCCTTCACATGCTGCAAAAAGACTGAGGTGCTAGATAAGTGAAATACTCAGAAGCAGGCAGTTTAAAGATTTTATTTTGTTCTTCTAGTATTCTTGTTCCAATTTTTAGCTTACATTCTAAACATTTTTTCCCTCTTGGAATACCAAGACCTGCTTAATAATTTAGGTAGAAACAATGTCATTTCAATAATAGAATCTGAGAATCATTAACGTTGGAAAAGACCTTTGCAGTCAGGTCTAGCTGTCAGCCCAGCACTAGCACGTACATCATTGAACTGTATCCTGAAGTGCTGTACCTACACAATTTTTGAACACTTTTAGGAATTGTGGTCCTGCCACTTCTCTGGGCAGCCTATTCCAATGCTTTACAAACTTTTGCAGGAAGAAATTTTTTCCTAATATCCAATCTAAATCTCCCCTGGTGTAGCTTGAGGCCATTTCCTCATGTCCTATTACTAGTTGCCTGGAAGAAGAGGCCAGCCCCCCACCTGGCTACACTTTCCCTTCAGGCAAGAAAGAGAGTGGTAAGGTCACCCCTGAGCCTCCTTTTCTCCAAGCTAAACACCCTCATCGCCCTCAGCTGCTCCTCCTAGCACTTGTGCTCCAGACCCTTCACCAGCTCTATTGTCTGTCTCTGGACTCATTCCAGTGCCTATTCTTGTAGATAGGGACCAAAACAGAACACAGTATTTGAGGGGCAAAAAAATTTGTAACAAATGTGTGTGGTGGGGGGATGGCAAAATGCCATGATGTTTCAGAAAGAACTAAGCTATGAATTCTCCTGGAAGAAAAGGATGCTGAGATGTTCCAACTTAAGTATGGTTGCATTTAAGAGAGAGAGATTTGGGCCAAGCACAGCTTTTCTGAACTCCTGGTATAGAAACTCGATAAGAAGGTCCAGCTAGAGGTCTGATGGTCCTTGGAGTCATCGTACTGTTACTTGTGCTCTAGCTTATGGTTTCATCTTCATGAAATCCGAGTGTCACAGGGAGTGATACCAAATAATTGCTTCTCTTAAAATTCTAAAAGATGGCATTACATGACAGCACAACAAATAGTCTTCAAACAGAGAAAAAAAAAATATTCAGTAGATTTTAAAAACTGCATTCAAAAGAAATGAGTATTTACATCCTTAATATGAAGACTTATGGAAGCTGGTTTGCCAGTTCTTACAGCTGTAGTCTGTCTTGTGCTTTAGATGCTATTTTTCAGATTATAGACTATCTAAATATATTTCGTTGTGGCATTTCAGATTGCATTATCTCAACACAATGTAAAGTGCTTTTTTTTACTAAAAGCTTTGCAGCATAATATCTGTTGCCTGCAGGTTGTCATTTTAACCATGTGTACTGCAATATTAAAATCCCACAGGTTCCTGGATTACATAAATCCAGTAATATAAGGTCACATATGGTAACAAAGCTCAAGCCATTGATACCAGCTAAAGTAAGTGGACTAAGCAGGAAACTGTCACCTGTGCAGAAGAGAAAGGACTGTGATACTGAAAATAAGCTGGGGCTGCAATCAATGCAATCAGTTGGTGACCTCTGGAAAAACTTCCAATTTAAAAGGTGAGTTGCTTTAACCCTTTACTTAGTACACTGTGTGCTTTTTTCACAAAGACACAATTTTCAAAGCAGCTCTACACATGTTCTCCATACAATTCAATAAGGATAACAAGAGTACAAGATTAGGTACTTTCTACATACAATTTATAATATTTATAATATTGATAATTACATTTAGTTTACCATAATTGATATGAAAATCATTGCCATTGTTTGCCATCAAACGCCAAAAATCATTTCTTGACCTGAATGCAAAAGCTGCATTAAAGTTGCTAAATTTAATTGACTACAGGACTGCTTCTGTTTAACTGTGTCCCTCACATTTGGAGATGGCTGATTGTCAGAAGTGTTCTGCTTTCAAGATGTCAGTGAATTGATTGACTGTTTCTGTTAGCTGGAGTATCTGGTTACAAGAGACATTTTTGCACACTATAAAATGCTGTTGCTTTTCTTTGTGGAGATGCCTAACTTGACGTTTCTGCAAATAGCTTCAAGGTTTGAATTTGAAGGGCAATGATTATTTTAAAAAAGTAACAAAACATGAAGTGTAGGTATGCTAATTTACACTATCTCCATGGGCTCAGATAAAAACTCCTGGTGGCAAAGTTTTCCCAGCTTTAAGTAGCAATCTCAACTTTGAGTAAATAAGTCTTATTTAAATAAAATTATTTTCACTAACTTGAAACCAAATGTGAGTAGGACTCTTTGCACTGAGCAGTAAATGCTGATATTGCTGAGCGTGTGTTAATTCAGATGAATGTATTTTACTAAGTTTAGGCCTTAGGGTAGGTTATTATAAACATACAACTGATTTCTCTTTAAAAAATATGACTTATGGTATTTACATTTTTAGAAATCTTACTTTTTATTATCCTCCTTATGGAGTGTAAGAATGGCTGACAGTTTCAAGGAGGACATGAAAATGTTTGTGTATTTATTGCTTGACCTCTATTCGGGAATGTCTGACCAGGGTTGCTCACGGAAAAAAATTCATATATATTTGGATTTATCAGAATACAGGCATTCAGAGCACTGGGAGCCTAGGTGGCACTCTCTGCTGATGGTTGCAAGATTTGGCTCCCACCATGCACATTTTATCCATCCAGTTTTGGTTGGTTTGTAACCTCTGGGTGTTTATACTGGGGATATATATTTTTCTATTACTTCTATGTAAGCAGTAGTTTATTAGCTTTTAGGGGATTTTTTTCTCAACACATTTCACAAATTGGGTTTTTTACTGCCAAAACTCACGTAACTCTTTTTTTCTTCCAGATTTTAAGATGTTTCTAAATTAGCCTTATGTTTTAACAATTACATTACCTCATGGCAAATAAATCATGTGGGACACTAATCTGTTCTGCCTTAATGTCAAGGCTCACAGGAGATAGATATACAACTACACTTATTCAGAAAACTTAAATGTTAAGGAGCCATGTACAACCCAAAGTAGGATGAGGTACATACAGTCTTTCATAAATAAAGCTAACAGCTGTCATTCTGTCACTTTCAGTGAAGTTGTTCAGTTGTACTGAAATTAAAATTAAAACTGCATCAGAAATTTTTAGTTTGTACTTATTCATAGGTGGAGTGGGTAGGTGAGGGGTCTTGCTTTGTTTTAACCTGTATATTCTTACTGGCCTGTGGTTAGAAACACAAAATATCATAACATTCTTTGGTTTTGTTTTGTCTTTGTTGGTTTTTTTTTGTGCAGGGAGTATGAAAAACTTCCTTCTTGTAGAAAGTCAGATCCTTTGTCTCCAATCAAAGATAATATACAGCTCACTCCAGAAACAGAAGAAGAAATTTTTAATCGTCTGGAATGTAGTCATGTTCAGAGAGCTATATTCCAATGAACTGCATGCTGTTCATAATCGGACGGATTTTTAATCATTGTCAAAATATACCTTTTGAATATTACATCAGAAAGAGGCTTTGAAAACCAGCAATGTACTTTAGTCTGACTAGTGATTTATCATCTCTTTTATAAAAGCGTGAATTCAAAGGTACAGATCTATACCAACTGGAATAAAATATTTCAGACTCCTCTGTTCTCTTATTCAAAGTCCCCATGCTAAATTTTTCTCCAAACACTTAGAGTTGCCCCCTGGGCATTTTATGTAGGTCTCACATACAAGAGCAAGAGCAGCAGAACAAGTTTTTGTCTTAATTTGTAATAATTAATAATTTTTTGCCTCTTTCTTTTTTCCTTTTGAGGCTAATCTGGCTTCAGTACAAGTTTAAAACTGCTGTTAAGTGTGCACAACAGTCTGCAGCATACTTCCAGCACTCTGATAACTATTTCTTTTCCCTATAAGGTAAGAGTTGCTCTCTCAACAGTTAGCTTTCTGTTTGATTCAGTTGTGGTGGTGGTGGTAACAACTTGGGGTCTGCAGAAAGGAGTATCACAAATATCTGTTCCCCAAACTCTCACATTATTTTTTTTTTATAACATTCTATTAATGTACTCTTCTGTCTAACTTGTCTGTTTCATATTTATATTCTTCTCCAACAACAGACACCCAAAATGCCAGTCCTCAGAGGTAGGGTTACAAAATAGCATTGTCATCACAACAGGCCAAGCTTCAGTGTTCAGCTAAAAGAATGCAGGAGACTAGAGTCCTTGCTGTGTTTGACTCAATTACCATGAAATAGTATGATGGGATTTCAGATTTCTGCCTTGCCAATCAGGATTTGAGTCAGTGTAAAGGTATGTTTGAAACTTTTCTATTTTTTGGAATGGACAGTATTTCTGTGGCAAATGAAGGTGCAAAAAAAGATCTTAATATATATTTTCCATTCCTGAGATTAAGACTTTCACTCAGCCTTCGAGCTTTTTGGAAGAGTTTCAAATTTGAAATTACCTGTGAGAGGCAGAGGCTTTTAGGTTGCAATGTACTTCTTTTTTCTAAGAGAATTTCCATCTATTAAACTAGATGAAACTAAAGTGACCAGCTGAATTAAATTACAAAGAAGCTGCTTAAAAGAATGTTATACATACATTTGTGGGATCAGCCCTCTTATTTCTACTTGTGTGTTGAAGGTGTGCATACAAGGAATTGAAGCAATGATGCTCTAGGACAGGCTTTCTCTCATTCACTAGAAAATCCCTACAGCTGAGAAGCAGGATTTTTAGTGTTGATCTTCAGTGAGAATTATTTCAGGTATGATGTTACAAATGTAGGCCAGGGATAAATGTGTTTCTAGTCATAGAACAATTGCCTAGGATGAATTTTTATGTGTTCCTACAAATATAATAAAAATGACAGATTGAGTCTTTGAAGGGAAAACATAAAAACACTTTATTTTCATCCATTGCTTATTTATCGGCGTGGGAGTTGCAAGATTATTTTGTACAGTGCATTCTTGTCTTTTTCCTGCCTTTTCAATCAAAGGGCCAGTTGTTCCTGCTTTAGTGGATCATCGTAAGAGACAAACTACTTGGTTTTGTACTATGAAGGACTGGTGATTTTAAGGGATCTTATGTGTAAGCTACATTGTTCTTAAAGCAGATTTCTTAAAAATATTTCTGTTTAGTTCCCGATTTGTGTTTTGGAGGTCTTGGGTACTGACTTCACACTACAGAGGATTCTTCTCAGAAATAGAGGCATCTAATACATTGCATGTAAATAATTACATGTGTAAGCATAAATAGCATTTTATACTTTTAATATGGAGTTACTGTGTTGGTGTTTGCTCTGTGGGAAGGTACAATAACATAAATGCAAATGAATTGGTGTAAGACATTATTCCTGAGTTTAATAGGGTAGGGTAATATTCCATAGTAAAAATTATTAAGTATCAGAATAGGAGAAATTATTACAGGTTATGATGGCCTGGGGAGGACAAAATATAACACAAGGGGAAAACAACGTGGAGGAAGGAGAGTTTGGTGATCTTAAAAAAGCAGGCATTTAAAAGTTTGGCAGTTAGAAAACAAGAAGTGAGTAGGAGGAATTGAAAGCAAATGGCAAGCAAAGGCATGATTTGTGTGTTGCTTGCTTTACAATCTCATATAAATTACTAAATACACCTTTTTAATGTTTAATATTTCTAATTTTATCAACAGGACTTCAGAGTATTCTTACAAAATGGATGGCATTGCTCTACCATATTAAAAGAGTAAATCTTGCCCAGAAAAACTAAATTTACTAATGGTGGTCTGATCAGGCTTCACTTTTGAAAGTGCTGGCTGGCCATTCCTTCATCAGAATTCTCATATGACCTATAAATATTAAGTATCACAGACAATTATTGTGAGAGTGTGATCATCCAAATCCAGTCATGGTTTTGAAACTATAGGTGACTTGACCAAATTCAACTGAATATTTCTGCTTAAATCTTTTTGTTCCTTCTCACACAAAACAATACAGTAGTTAGTCATTTTTATGAATGCATGTTTTGAGGTCAATTAGCAGCTATTAGCATCCTTTTTTAACAATTAGCTAATTCTGTCAAATTAAATGCAATTTTACATATTTCATCTCACCATTTTTTTCTCCAATGAAAGCCATCTTAAATTAGATAATGCTAACTTTAGTGTATTGAAACCATTTGCATTAGCAAACACAATGTCCTTCAATCTTCACCTGAATTACAATGGACATTTTTTTTAAAGTTTTAGGTAGAACTAAATAACATAAGTATTGATTTATAAATAATAGTTTAAATACAGAGAACACTGACTTCTGAGATGATGGTTGCTAAATACAAAAAAAAAATTGAACATTTTTGGTGGGTTTTTGTTTTAGGGGGTTTTGTTGTTTGGTTTTTTAATAAGGTAAATTGCTAAGCAGAGTTCAGTTAATGGTCTAAAATCTGATCAAAAGTAAGCTGGATTGTCCTGTGTCCAATATTATATGAATGTTCAGAGGCTTAAATAAGCTAATATTTGTATTGGCTTAAAAGTCTACTTCTTAGAGGTCAGTCACAGTGAGAACATCCATCTTTTCACTAAACTATAAAAATTATACAGATTTGAAGACTTCTGTGGTTTGTCTTGTTTTTCTTGGTTTCCTGTGTCTGGCATGCAAATTTTGCCAATGCCAGAATCCTGAAGTGATATCTGTTGGACAAATTTCTGTCTGACAATAAACACCAAGAGACTTTGTCAGTTTCCTCCATGTTAATGTGGATTTTACCCACTTTGATTTCACAACAATGCTGGCTTCAGGCATGCAAGAACATTATGCTCCTATGTTCTGGTCAGTATTTTTAAGTCGAATTTCAGCTGGCTTTGAAGAAGAAAAAATAAAAGCATACCTACTGGCAGTGAATAAATACCAACTACATATAAATATCACTGTATTTGTACTAATGCATCTTTTGCATATCCTCAGGTTTCTTTCTTAAACAGTTCTTCAAAACACATAAAAGCTTTGCATAACCGATAAGTTATAGTAGTCAAAGTGTAGTTTTGAGGTAGGTTGGTTTCTGGGTTTTTTTTGGCTGCCATTATGCTTGTTCCTCAGCAAAAAACAACACAAAAGGCTTCCCTTCTTTGGCCTAGCCTGTATTTTGATTTCTTTATATATTAAACCCTCAAAATGCCTTCTGCTTTATCTGCTTTTTAAGCCAGCAGTGGCAAGTGGAGAGAAGGAGTTTTTGAATTTTCTGGAAAAGTTGCAATAGGCTGCAGTAGCAATTTCCCCAAAATTAATGATTGTTTGGTCTGTTTTCAAAACAGTCCACTGAAGATTTCTGTAATTTCCCAGGTTATTATTCTAATCTTATTTACTCAACCTTGAAGCTAGTTCACTGACGTCATTATTTGTCTTCAAGGGAACACTGATTACTGAACTTTACAGCTGTGAATTTCTGTTTTCATTCCCTCTTTTAAGTTTTGTAGTGAATGGCATGAAAGTGGAACAGTAATTTAAAATATATTTATTTTACCTCTTCTTCTCCATAGCAAAGGACAATATTTGATGTGCAGCCCCACTTCTATTTTCCCATGCAAAGTTATACAGCTGTAATACAGAGCTGTACTAAGAGACTGAGACTAGATGCCTGGGAAAGTTGTGTTTTACCTGAGACTCACTGACTTCTGTGGATCAACACAGGTGTTTAAAAACACCTGCCCAACTTGCTGAATTTGTTTCATGTTTGGCCAGTGTAATAGACCACTGGCCTCTGGCAAGTATTTGAAATAAAAATCCTTCAAATTCTGGTAAAAAAAATCTCATTAAGATCTGTTCCAAATCTTCAAAAAAAACAGCACAATTTAAGGCAACACAGAAAAATGAGAGTTGGGGAAGTGTTACCAATTAGTTGAATGGATATTTAGACTACACTAGTCTAGAGCATTAACTAAGTCTATTTTCATAACCAAATATAAACAGTAAATAATACATTGTGACCTGGAAAGTTTTAGAGCTAATTAACTATGTTAATTAATTAAATTAATTAAAACTGTGTTTCATGAAACAGTGTTTCCAGACTAAAGGTACCAAAGTAACAAGGCTTTATGCTGTGTAACAGTGCACAGCTCAGAAGGCTGGGGGGCTCAGTGTTCTCCTTTTGGGCAAGGCTCTTAGAAATTCAACTCACTACCTGTGTCCAGAAAGCTGGGTAATTTAAACACAAAACAGGATCATTGCTGTCCATATCTGAAAACCTTATGAGCCTGCTTGAGGGCCTGAAAATAGGGACCATTTTGCACAATAAATCAGAGCTTATTCTTGATTTGCTGGCATGCCTTGTAATAAAGGAAGAGACGTATTTACAAATTTCTGGCCTTAGGCCCCCAATCCCAAAACCCTGAACCCAGCTTTCACAAGGAAAGACTCTCTGAACATACATCTTCAGTTGCACGGTTCTGAAAGCTCCCAGCACTTATTAAGTATCAAAAAATTTCAGCTAAATTAAGCAGTTCTGGAGTACAAACATTTTATGTAGGGTGTTTAAAGTGCTTCTTCCACTCTCCTTGACACTCCAGTAGCAAGGAGTACTGGTTTGGGCACAATACTTGAAGAAAAATGTAGACACCCTGGAGACAGTCCAGAGAGAAGTAAAAAGAATGAGCAACAGTCTAGAAGGCAGTATGAGGGAGGGTGGAAGGAATTGGCATTGTTTAGTCTAGAGAAGGGAGAACTAAGGAAAGATGGGATGTCAGCCCATAAACCATGAAAACTTTCTGCAAAACAGAAAATATCAACTGTAGATGGGGGGAGAAGTAATGAAAAGTATGCAGCAGGGGAGCTTCAATCTTGTGGCTAGAGTAACTTTCTTTAAATAGATTGGTTAAAGGCTTCATAAAGTTTTCTGGCTCCATTTCATTTTCAGTTTAAAAATTAAGTACTAATATCTGCAAAGATGTGAAGCATAAGTAAACTCTGTGTATAAGCTGTAATGTCTAGGCCTTTTCAGAAGCCCTAATAAATTTTCTAGGATGTCTGGAAGATTTTTATATTAAACAAGTGCCTGCAGTAAGTCATGCCCACTTAGGATAACAGGGTGCTAGTTGTTGAATGCAACAAAATTGAACATAGTTAGTGCTAAGTTTATAAATAGCAGTACTCTGTTTTTATTTGGGTTTTTATTTTCTTTTTCAGACCAGCAAGAAAATCTGGGGTGGTAGTGGTTTCATCCCAATTTTTATTTGAATTATTTTCTTCTTGTGGGGCACTTAATAGAGGTATTAATTTTGCTCACAGTCATAGTAGTTAATTTTGTGTAAGATCTGGCCCTCTTTCTATTCTGAATCTATGTTTCCAAAATTGAAAAGTGGCTTTAGAAAATTTTAAAACAGTTGTTCCGAATCTTTTTGTGCTTAATGAGGAAACTGGTTTTCCCTTTTTGTATCAATCTTCTTTAATTCTGAATGTTTTGGACTTGAGTTTTCAGCCCTGTCTTCTTGCTTCGTTCACACTCCTTTCTAGGGATCTAAATAATAAATTCACTAAAGAGTGCCCACTGTAGCTATAAACAAAGTATAAGTAAACCAGGACATTACATCTATATATGCACATTGAAAAAGCATAGAAATTAAAGGGGCTCATATCCTTCTGAACCGAAATTTGGAACTTTATAATTCCTGTGTGGAGAGGAGTATTTATATCACTCATATTTACTTTATTTGTGCTTCTAGAGACCTGATAACTTGGAAACAAACATTTACCAGTGATTTGCAAATGCATCTAGTCAGAAAAGAGGATCAACCTGGGCTCCCCTTCCCAGAGAGCTACTAGAAATCATCAGATATGGCAGGTAGAAGTTACTCCATCACAATTGCATTTCACTTAATGTGTTATATTGTGCCTTCTTAATACCTTCTTAACTCCTTAAGGATGCAAGTTTTCTGGAGTACTTACCTTCTTGATAGAATACATAAACATACAGCTGTCACATACAACTGTAGTGAGAGTAAATTCTGAGTTGCAGTCATTTAGCTTTTATAAGTCTCAGTAACAGATCTCAAAGCAACAAAGGTCAACAGTACTGTCCTCATTTTTTTAAAAAATAGAAACTCTATTTGGACTGGCTTGGAGGATTAGCCTCTGTTCTCCTCTAAACCAGTGAGAGAGCAAAAAATAGCACTTAGGTAGTTTGAATCACAGTTCTGCACTGTAACAAGGAGAAAACATTCCTGAAACATGAAAGCTTGAAAGTTGTATCAGCAATGAAACCTGATTATAGGACTATTAATGTGACCTGCAGTGGGTCACAGATGGTCACAAGAGAATAGTATAATCATATAAGCCCAGAAACTTCAATTTGTAAGATTGACTGTAAACTTAAAATCAGCTTTTAGGAGATCTAGGAACACCACTGCCTCTTGATTTATTTTAGATTCTGCACCAGAAAAGCTAAACAAGGGGAATTGAATAATAGAGATGTGTAAAAAGAAGAGGAGCAATGTCCAGCCTAGAAGTCAGCCCTAATTCCAAGAAAAAACATTCATCTCATTACCTTTCCCAACTGGCCTTGCTTGCATATAACTGGGTGATAAAACAATATTCTTAGAGGACAGTTATATTTCAGCTGGAGACCAAAGATGCACATTTGTTCTGTACAATGCTAAATGAATAGATGACACAAGAATGCATCAGTGCAGTGAGTTATATGTCTGAGCCTCCGTTGTCTGGAGTATAACTTATAAAGCTGCTTCTGCGCTTGAGACATGTGCCTAATATAGCTGTGGGTGAGAGCATGTGAACATTCCTCAGATGTGCCTGCAGGAGAAGTGCAAAAATGTTGAATCTCCCACATTTATAGCTGTTGTGAAATGCTGACGCACCAGCTATCAGAATTAATACTTGAGTTTGTTTAGTGGATTTCTTATTTAAGTGACACAAATTTAAGTTTGAAGAACTTAAATCTCCTATATGTGATGTTGATTTAGATGTGAGTGTGCTTGTGTCTGCATGCGTGTTGGAGATGAAGAGGTTGAACTAGGAGTCTTCTGCAACTCCTAAATACCTGTGGGCCAACCTTTAAATATTGCACATGTGTAATTAACTTCTCCAGTGCTGCCTTCCTGGACATCTGTAGGCATATGTAGGTACAAAAACAGTTGATATACAATGGTTTCTGTGATGCCACTGAATTCACACATCCTGGAGTTTAATCATCAAGATAAATACTATAACTTAATTAAAATGAAAATAAAGATGACTTTTGAAGTGAGGCAATGCAGTGTATTTTTATGTATGTGATAAACTGTTTCAAGGAAATCACCAGCCAGTGAAATCACTCAATTGGCTCCATTTGTCCTTTTACAAAAATAGATTTGGTGTCGTGCACTGAGAAGTCTATTCCAGTTGTGCTGCAGGAGAATCCATTATTTATCATGGGCTTTTAGGGGGAGGTTATTTCCAGGACAGATTAAATATTTGGACTTCAGGACTGTGGGAAACCACACATCAATTAGAATGAATGTCTGTTATTTAATTCAGGTATTGGCCTGTATCCTGGGGAGTTGCAGCACTTGAGGACTTTGAATGTCATTCAAACCTACCTTAGCTCTACCCATCAGTCTTGCCTAGAACCTGAATTGTCTGGACCAGAGATTCTGGCTCAAAAAGTGCCTATGCAGCTTGTGGGAGGCAAAATAATCCCTGAAAAGCATGGTAGAAAAGATAATTGGTGGGGTCTTATTTGTATCTATACGTGTGGCCCACTGAAGGTGAACTCAGTTTGCTGAAAAATGGTAACATCTGAGAGATTTATTTTCAGTCATAATCTTATTTTTCTTTATTTCCTTTGTGACTATATTTTTTTCAAACAGAATCTTACTGTTTTCAGTTAAGTGTTTGAAATTTGCAAGAAATTTTGCTTTGAACTAGTCACAATAAAGCTGGACATTTCAAAAATATTTGAAATATATACCCTATATATATTGAGTAACAAGGAAGGTAAATGCTCAAACTAATGCATTCTATCAGTGTTACTTAGCACTCCTATGGAGGAGAACTCTAGAAAAGGACCTTTTGCTTCAGCTTGACCAGATTGTAAATGTCTGGCCTCATTAATCCAGAATGCTAGGTTAGCCTTTGTTCTCAACTCCCTGTCCTGCATAAGAAGGCAGCCTAGGCCATTGTTATGTGGTTACTTTAATCTCCCAGATATCTGCACTGCTGCCAGAAAAGATTAACCTTTGGTTTTCTCCTCTCCAGTAACCTATCACCTTTTGCCTGCTGGTTTCTGTGTCCTACCTCTAGTGTGCACCTAGCAGCCTTTTGAATCAGGCCAAAGAACATTATCTGTTTGAAAACTGGTATCAAGGAAACAAAAAAATCAGTGTGCTGACACACACAGGTCATGTGTTCATCTGCTGGACTTAAGAGCCCATTATCAGTTCCTACTGCCTAAACTATTAAGGATTTGAAAAGAGTAGTTTAGCCATCTCTTATCCATTGGTAAAGTAGATGGCTTTTTCCCAACACCTGAATCATTCTCTTGACAATTCTTGGAACTTTCTCCAAGTTGCAACATTAATCCTGAATTGTACTTACTAGACTGAGTGTAGCAGCAGTCATTCCATTGCCAGGCGCAGAAGTAAAGTTAAAATTCTTCTCCCTCTACACATATCCAAGGATTGTATTAGCCTTTTTTTGTGACTGGTAACACATTGTGGCTACCATATGATTATTCTCATATTCTTTTACAAGACAAGGCCCAGCAGCATCTCCTGTGCCTACAGCTGTAGTTGGATTTTATACATGGCTGTTCTGTTCCAACTGTGTGTGCTCACCTTCACAGCACCCACTAGCAGTGTTGCCCTGTAAAATATTTACAGTGAAATACTTCTCAATCATTGTTACTCTAATTGCAATTGTGCCATTGTGTTTCTTTCTGAATACTTCTAGAATCCAGATAGAGAGCTTCCATGTTTCAAGTGAAGAGCAATGTGGGAAGATGGGCAGGGTCTATAAAGCTCCATAAATAATCTATGGCACATGGGCATTGA
Organism: Poecile atricapillus; assembly: GCF_030490865.1. NCBI lineage: Eukaryota > Metazoa > Chordata > Aves > Passeriformes > Paridae > Poecile > Poecile atricapillus. The sequence goes on along the minus strand of NC_081251.1, from coordinate 67,954,004 downwards.
CATTCTTCTGCTTCCTTTTCAAAAAGCCTTTCATTTGTTAGGAATGTCATGTCCCTTTCTGAGCATTTTCTTCTTGAAGCTAAACCACCTCAGTTTGTGCAAATTTTATCATACTAAATTTCTCCTCATCATCAATAATCTTTGAGTTCTCAGTTGGTTCATATTCTTGGTGTGCAGTGCCTTAAACTGTACACATTATTTCAGATGAAGCCCTACTGTTGTTGAGTACAGCACCAAACAGGCTTATTTCACACACCTTGCAGGCTCTACTTTAGGTTAGAAATCTCAGTATTGTGTTTGCTTTTTTCACAACACCATGATAGTGTTGATTTCTGCTTAGCTTATGATTCATTACATTCCATGGGCTCTTTTAAGAAGAAATGCCACCAGCCACTTGTTTTCAACCCTGTATTTATGTGGCTGATTATTCTTGTCCTAATGTAGGGTTTTACATTTATCCCTCTTGAATATTACCCAGACAGTGAGGAGGTCCTTCTTCATTCTTCCTGTAAGATCTTTGCCAACTTTTTTGTGTTTCTTATTGCAAAACCCACAAGATACTCAAAACTAGCTACTCTGTGGAGTATTTTTTGCCTTTGGATTCATATCTTTATTTGTTTAGAAGGCACAGTGAGTAAGGTATTAGATAAGCATCAGCTCTGTTAACAAGTACTTTGTATGTGGACAAGGAGACAAGAGAAGAACCTTCTCCATTTGTGGGGTAAACTCCATAAATTCTGATTTGTTTTACCAGAGATTAAATGCAGATGTGGAGCAAACAGCATCAAGAAGAAAAAGGCAGGAGTTGACATTGGTTAAACCTTTGTAAAATTCCATGACGTCAAGCAGATGATTAGAGTTTCAGTCAGGAGAAAGACCTCCAGCATGTATAGATTTCCTTTGTGTTCCCTTGCAGTGCAATCATGACTTCTTGTTCAAAGTAATCAATGAATTAGATATAAAGAAAACATCTCTGTATTTTATAGAATTAGGTCTTTATTCAGTGTTTATCTCACACTTAATAAGCAAAAATAACTAAATAACTCTTTAGCAATTTATGCTGGAGCCAAAACTGGCTCTGAGCACTCCTGAAAACATGACAGAAATAAGAAAATGTGTGTAAATAAAAGTATCATTAAATGTGAGTCTAAGCACTGTTTTTATATCACAAATACTTTTACTGGTAAATATAAGTATTTGGGTTTAGTAGCTGATTAAATTAAGCATATTTGCTTCAAAAGACAAGAAACACCAGGATTTGTTTTGACCTCACATCTACAGCTTTGGAATCACTGCTCAATTGCTCTTTATTTAAATTTACTAAAACAAAAACCGGGACAAAATGGGAAAGACACTTGTGTTTTGAGCACTGAAATCGGTCTGAAACTTGAATTTAGGCCTGCTCTAGATGCTGGGGTTTTTTTAATCTCCGATTCATTTCCTCTAGTAACCCAGAAGCAGACCAAGAATGACTTTGAATCACCTATTTTTTTATTGTTTGTGTAATATACCACTGCTCAAAAAATAGCAGTTAATGATTAAGGTTGTGTAGCAGACTTCAGTGTGGCATTGACTTTGATAATCACAGAAATAAAAGAAACAGTACCCATGGGTCTAGTCACAGGGTGAGAAAATACAAGTGTAGAGAAAAATTCTGTCCTCTCCAAAGGATTATGTTTTCAACTTTCCTGATACTTTCCCTGCAATCTGAACTCCTCATAGTATTAATCTCACAAAAACTGAGGGTTTGTTAACAGATTTCCAGAAGCATAGGCCCTACATCAAAGTGAGAAGATATACACACACGGTCCTGAAGGATTCAGTTTGTAGTATGACTGTCTTAAAGTGTGTGGATCTCATTTATATGTAACCAAAACACATCCAAAAACACCACAAAACACAAAAATTCCTATGCTGAGAATTAGCAGAAAGTTCTGCCTGATTTTCAAGTTTTCTAAAATGGAGTAACCCCTCTTTTGGCTTTTCAGTATTACCTGAGTGCTTCTTGGCATACATATTGTAAATTTTTATGATAGTTACACAGCTGTGACCTAATAGTCAACAAGCTTTTTTTAAAATTCATCTTTTCCCCCATATAAATATAAGTTGAGATTTGGATTTTCCCTCTTGACAAACCATCTTAAGTAAAATTAATTTGATGTAGAGAAAATAAATTTGTTTGAATCAGGAAACAAGATACTTGGCAAAACCTTATTTTGAAGAAAAACTTTCCAGAAAACTAAACAGAAAATCTTTCAGGTCAGATGGAATGCTTGACCTTTCCTTCTCTCAACCTCCTGTAGACAAGTGCTTCCTCCCATGAACTGTAACATGGTAGCTTTAGCTCTGCAGCCTTTATGGCTCCAGACACTAATTTCAAGGCCTGCCTTGGCTTCTACTTGAATTGCTTCGTTTATTTTATAGAGTTTTGCCTGAATTTTCCACTAGTAAAATTGTAGCCTCTCACAGATCCTGCAGTTGCATAGTTTATTTTCAGAAAGAGAAGGTAGGCTGGGGGTTTAGTTTGGGAGCTGGGTTCAAGCCCCTTAGCCACACACCTCTGCTGTCACTCTGGGCTTTACCTACAAAGGCCCTAGCTTCTGGCAGCAGCAGTTGATTTCCTGTGCTGGGTCCAGGGAGACGGGAGCTACTGGGAGTGCACAATGTGGAGTTTGTGGCTCAGCCTCTTCAGGGAGAAAAAGGAATCATAGCAGGGTCTTCCCAGTTCTTTATCCACTGAGTTATAAGGATGCTCCTCTGTGAAGAGCATGACAATAATCTTCACTTGCCTAGTGGACTAGCTGCCTTGGATGTCAGAAGCAGAGGAAACCTTCCTTTAGGGAAGAGTATTTATGTGAGAAGTCCTGATATGGACTAGCCTGCAGACCCATAAAATCTTCAAGGTCTACCTATACCAGCAGAAGTTCCACCCCTCAGTTTCTTGTGACAGCCCTCCTCCGCACCAAACCCCTCCTGAAAGCTGTCACCTCTCACCAGCCTGCGCTGCCATGGCATCCTGCTTCTGTGCCAAAATCATCTAGATGAGCTGGGACATGAAATTAAGCTGCTACATTAACCTGTCTGGTTTTACCTCTAGCAAAAATGGTTCCCACTGGTGAGCAAGGCTAACCCACACAGCTGTTCTTCAACTGATTCAACAAATTTTGTCACCAACAAAATTCACTGGAAGGTGGGGTTACCCAAATAGCAGTAATGATTGCAGCCATCTAACTTAAACTGCTGCTCCAGACCTGACAGAGGCTTAGAAAGCTGAGTGACTGAGGCACAGCCAAATTTTATGGGCTCAACGTAGGCTGAATTACAATAGCGGAACAGCTATGAATTATCATGCAAGTTTGTTACATGGCAACTAAGTTCATATTATTTATTATTTTCAGCAGTCTTGGAACCTGTACCCAGGTTCTGCAAACACAGAAGACCTGGTCCCTTTCAAAAAATAAAAAAAAGAGAACAAAACCATTGTGCAAGAGGATGGCTGAAAGAACTGAGATGTAGATCAACTCCAGCTGCCTCCTAGGAAAATGCAGTTTCTCCTGAGGCCTGTCTTGACAGTTTTGACAGGTTTATAGCAGAGCCAGTATAATTTCAAGTAGCAAAATTATCTTCATAACCCCTGCAATGCTTGGGTTACCCTGACAGTCTAGACAGCACAGATGTGTCTGCACTAAACTGGTGATTCTGCCCTCACCTGCAGCACAGCAGCTGTTTTTTCTATTGATGGCTCTTTTATTTTATAGTGACTAATGCATCCAGCTGCTGGAAAATGTTAATCTTCCTCAGCCAGTCAGTATTCAAATATGCAGTTCACATCTCTATCTGATTTTTAATTTTTGAGCACAGATGCAGCATTTTTGGGGAGAAGAGTCAGACAGAGACTATACTCCTATCCATCACTTGACATGAAGTTTTTAAGTTCTCAGGGTAAGGGCCAAGTTGCCTTGTGAAGTAGTGCCAGCACCAAGAATAGAATGTCTTTATTTGCCATGTCTGCCTTTCAGCACCACTCTGTGTGGTTTTTTCCATTGACAGAGTTCACATTTGGTTCAGAAAAAGGCTATATCCACCCTCCATCTGTGAGTATGTGTTTCCTTCTCATAAGCTCTCTCTAACAGTTGCCTTAGTGAGATCACACTTAGGCTCAGGCTTTCCAGGCAGCCACAGGCAGGCTTGTGTGGTTGCAGCTGCTTTGGGTGGGAACACTGATACACATGCTTAACCCCCTGGCTCACTCACTGATCTAAAGATTTCCCTGGGAATCCATTTTTCAGGCTGTAAAGTCTTGGTTTGGTTTTTGAGAGCAAAAAATAAATTTTAGGTCTACTAGGGATGTCTTGGTCATTAGCATCAAGAGCCATGCAATCAGTAGAATTTCTGACGTAGAACAGGCTTGAGCTGAAGGTCTGATTAAGATCCAGGCCATGCTATTATAAATGGAAAGTAAAGCCAGGGTCTTGAAATATTTTCAAAAATAAACACCCTTAGCCAAGCCCACCCTGCAACAAATCATAAGCAGCCTCATAAAGGCCTTCAGAGTCCCTGACAGACATGATGTAAGTGCTGAGTGGCCAGAGCAGCCCCACCTCAGTCCCTGCCTGCCTGCTCTGGAAGCTCCATGTGTAGCCAGGCAGGCACACTCCCTCCCTCCTGAGGGTCTGCCACTGCAGGGGAAAGGACAGTGCTGCTTTTTGAACTCTGCCATTGAGACTAGCCCTGTGTTCTTCGAAACCCACCTGGACTGACTGCATTGCTACAGTTGTGTGCCATAGGAACATTACAGGCACAAGAGAGGCACCACATGAAATACAGGAGGCAGGGAGTGATAGGACTTTCTGGGGAGGGCATTTAAGGGCATTACTAATTTCATTAAAGTTATATTCATGTCCCTCTAAACTAGGGTCAGATTGTTATTTATTATAGGACCTAGCTACCCTTGCACGTTGTGGACTGTATAGGAATAAGTAGTAGCTAACTTAAACTTCTGAGAAATAATCTACCCTAAGTGGGTAGAGCTAACATTACAAAGCAGCAGAGCAGCTTAGGAAAGCTAAAGAAACTAAGCACATATTTATAGGTGGAAGTCTGGGTGGATTTATACTTTTTTTTATTATTATTTTTTGGGGTTTTTTTATTCTTCTCTTTCTCCTCTTGATTGATTCAAAACTATGAAAAAAGGGGCTATTTTGAGATTCAGATTGGTCTCAAAATATTTCTGGAACAGGGGTCCTTGAGGGAAGTATGTATGCCATTAAACATTTTGTACACAGGCACTGTAACATGAAATCATATTTCTCAATCACCCTCAGGGATCCCTTGGAGGTTTTCCACAGAAACCCTTCCACTCTTCTCTCCACTTCATAATCCATAAGCTAGAACATTGGTTTTCAAAAAAAAAAAAAAATCTGTTCTGCTTAGGTATTTTTGGTTTTTTCCTTCTGATTTCTCTACAGGCTTTCTTTAAAGGAGAAGGAGAGTATAGCAGGGCAGTTTGATGCTGAAGGTTATATTTTGTCCTGTTATCTCATTTTACCTTCTTAATTTACTAAAATTATTTAAAACTTAATTTACTAAACAAAGCAACTTATTTGCAGCAGAGGATACCATCTGTCACTTAGTGTGTGTAAAATATTAAAATGTTTTTATCCTGGAACTACCACCATCTGGAAATAGTTAGCATGGGAAAACAATAAAAAGCCCATCTAAGTTCACAAGTGTTATTGCCTTGAACAAGAAGATTAGTGTTCCCGTTCATTTATTTATTCTACCAAAACATAACATTAAGTAATTTTAAAATCCAAACAGTTTGGAAAGCTCCTGATGTTGCTTATATGTGCTAAAGCCCGGACTGAGGTTATCATGTTTGCCTTGCAGCAACAAATGTCAGTTTGCACTCCATAAAGCATTGTGCACAGGTTGTAGCTTTGATTTTAGAAGACTGTAGGACATGCTTCCCTCAAGGACCACTCTTCCAGAAAAGCTCTCATACCACTCTAATATTCCATATCCCTCAGGTTGATTTGGTTTGTATTTGAAGCCAGAGCTCTGAGCATCTTCTGGGATTGAGCTGGTAGACTATGGAAATAGAAGTATCCTCAGAAGGTTTTCTCTTCTCTGCTGGATATCTTTGATATTAATGAACACAAGTCCATATAATGAAGATAAAACTTTTAAAAAACAAATGGCATCTCTGCCATCTCTTTTTATATTAGTGGCACATTGGAAAGAAGTATAAAATCTGCTTAACACAGCATTGTGTCCTTCATTAAAAAAAAAAAACAAACAAACTGTTTCTAATCAATAACTATTTGCTTGAGCAAATATTAGCTCTTCAAACAGCAACTACATTGGAAGTAGCTGCAGTTATCTCAGTTGCATTTGTAAGTCAAAGGAAAGTTTTTCTGTTTGCTTCTTTCCTAATCCTTGTTCTTTGCACTTCAAGAGAATATGCTAAATTCAAACCTTCTAATCATACCAAGGCAATTCCACAAGCAGGACAACAGAACTATTTGGGCATGTAACTCCTAGTTTATTATTTTAAGGCTTTGTAAAAACTCTCTTTGATAGTTAGTAACCTATCTTCTTCAACATCTGATAGAAGGGCAAGTCTATTATTATTACCCAATGATGCTTTCCCAGTTCACAGGACTTCTTTCTAGGTTTATCAGGCCAGTTTAAACAAGTTTATAACGATGCTCTTTACCTGCAACTAACCTCCTTGTGCAACTTTTTTGGCTGGATCTGTGATTCAGCCTGTAGACACCATAGACTAATGTTAATAAATGCTGGAGGGATCAACACTTACACCTCAGTCACTACATTACAAACCAAAGAAATCAGCCAAGAAACTGTAGTGCTTCTCTCTTCATGTACCAAGTGTCACACAAGACAGGAATACAGAGGACCCATTGAAGCAAAATATTAGCCCAACCCTAGACAGGCAAGAGAGCTTGAACACACTCTCCCCTTGCTCCTCCCACCCCAAGGCTCCCACAGCTGCTCAGCATTTCTGCGTGCTGCTCCTGCCAAGCAGGTGTCTCTGCTTCCCTGAAGGGCTGGTGACAAATGACCATTCGAGTTTAGTTTGTGCAATGGAAACTGTTTCCGTTACAAGCGTAAGTGAAATGTATCCAAGTAACCAATTCTGGGATCCCAAAGCCCACATGTTTTTATAACTTATACTGACATAGCCTTATCCTTTCCACAGGTCAGTTCAATGATTTCTTTGTTCCTCAGCTCATGAAACATGAGTTGGAAAACATCACCTCCACTACAGCAGGTACTCCTCTAAATCCCCTGGTTTAGAGGCTCAAACCCAGGTCTGCTCAGAACTTCATGTTCAAGAGATTATTAATGCAAGAGAACCACTGCAAAAAGCTTACACATACATTCCTTCCTTATGCATAACTTAAATACTTAAATACTGTCAACACTTCTTTCTTTGCAGTCTAGTAATTCCTACATTAATCATTCTGCAGTTTAGTCCTGAAGAATTGCATCATATTGTAACAATTTGACCAATTCTGAACTGAGGCTGCCAGAGGTTGATTAATAAACTGCAAACTGTGACAGATTTTTAAATTACCTGGTGTTTTTATTTGATCATGCATGATCAGAGCATTTCCAGCTTTCCAATACATTCCTCACATACGGGGAAGACAGCTTGAGCAATACTTCAGACTAAAGCTTGTGTCAAGTGTTCCTTTCATACACATTTACAGGAACCAAGCCTGCATATTAAGGTGAATCAACATTTTACTACATGGTATTTTTGATATTTTCAACATTTTCCAGAAACACTGGAATATCTCTTAATCACAAGGGACATGACTTGGCTCTGTCATAGAGAGAAGGCTCACTGAAGTCTTTCAGGGTACCTGACAAGCAGGTGCCTGTGGGGGATGGATATGACAGTATCTGGAGTAACCCCGCTAGCAAATTTCAGCAGCAAGAAAAAAACTCTTGAAACTTAATTAATCAAGTCCTGCTATCTGCATTTCAGTTATGCTAACTAGCAATCAATTTGCTTATTTAAACAAATAGTTATCTATGCACAAACAGCATTTTCCGTAACAGCTGACAGTTTATTCAGGTGTTAAACTTAACAGTGCTCTGGCACATCTATTTAATCTCACAGCCCAATATGAACCATTCATAGTTATGGTTTTGGTCATGGGTGACACAACTTAAACTTTGATATTCCATTCAAAAAATCAGAGTAGCTGTGCAAGCAGTGTTTCATTTAAAAGGCATTGAGCTCAAATTCCCAGAATTATTATAGGATCTTCTCCTAGACAAATTTTTACAGTCTTTCCCAGATTAAAAATAACATTCAACTGAATACATAAAAGGTTCTTTATTTTACTCTTAGACATAGGCTTTCAGGAAACCTTAAAAATCAGTTACACAACAAAGACTGATATTGTAAAACAGTGGAGGTGCAGTTCAAAAGAAAAAAAAACCCAACCCACAGTGTCTTCAAATATAAAAATATATATCCAAATTATTACCTAGGGAAAGTGTACCACCATTTCTGTCTTAAGCTGGTCCTGCCAGCTTTTGGGTCATAACTCCCACTACAGAGCTCAAGAGCTCACACTGGAAGGAGCATCTCCGAGGCTCATGTCACAGGCATGATTCAGAGCAAACTGCTTTGCTGCAGCATATTAACCCAATCTTAAGTTTTCTGAAAGCATTCCATAGTTTTCCCTTGGGCAGTGGGTAATAAGCATCCAAACATCTCCTGGGAAGCATAGGTCATATACACAAAGCCATCTTCATCTTTGTAGTCCCTGTACACTTCTGCCATTGTCAAGGACATACTGGCTAGGCTTTTGTTGTTCACCAGCAGGTAGAAAGCTTGTGTAGCTGTTAGAGCCATCCTGCTTCTAATTGAAAAAGAGAGAAGAAAGAGAGAATTATGCATTAGCAAGTTGAATATGGGTTCAGCTTCAGTCTATAACATCCATTAAACAAAGCAGTTGCATGAAGTAGGTACAAGACATGCTATGTAAAGTGATTATGTGGTTTAACATCTCCATCAGCAGGAAGTTAACTGGAAGCTCAAAGGCCCATACTCTGAGGAAAGGCTTACATGTCTACACCAAACGTGCTACTGAGCATGGGCTTGGAGTTCCCAGTTACCAGGGAAAAGTGTGAATAGAAGCCAAAAGCTTCTGTAGTGCAGATCTTGTAAAGGATTCCAGCTCCAGTCTGTTACACTACCTCCAGAAAACATGTCTTTTTCAGAGACATTACATATGAGGATTAAGATCTAAGTTGTCCAAGAGCCAAAAGCATTTTTTACAGAAGTTATAATATAGAAAGATATTTTTCTATACTTTAATAAGTGTACTGAAAAACACAGCTTTCATACTTTGTCAGAAAATACCACTAAATATTTTGGGGGACTTCTTTGCTGTAATGTTTCATAAAGAACAAGTTTGCAGCATGTTTCATTTCACTCACATTCAAGCGCTGCTTTGAACTTCAACAAATTCAGCTAGGTGCAGTAAGAGAGCAAGGCACTGACAGTCATAAGTAGAAAAAGATCACAGAGCCCCAATACCCAGTCCATGAGGCAGGAAGAGAGCAGAACAAGAGTCTTTTTTCGCTACAGTTAGGAAGAAGGGAGAGGTCTATGAACCCAAAAAAGACGATGTTTTTCCCCCAAGTGAAAACATCTGTTGATCGATCGAACACTTGCAAGAGAGGGAAGCCATTACATTACTAACACCTTTATCCTCCTACCCACCAAAAGAAGCAAGACGTCCCCAGCAGCACACTAGGAAATATCTTCTTAGGGAACAGCAGCCCAAGGTGCAGCTCCAATCCACCAGTCGCCACTACCCACCTGATGATGGTTATGAACTGTGCCATGGTCAGCTCCTCAGGAACCAGAAACTTGGTTTTGTCCAAGAGAGGAAGGTATTTCTCTTTATGGTATCTCTCAACAATTACCTGTTTTAATTAGAGCCACACTTAGCCAAATATAAAATACCCAGGTCCTTTTCCCTCCCCTCACACGCTTCTTTCCTTAAACAGCGGCGACAACCTCCGATAACAAACCAGAGATTTACCGGGATTTTCGTCGGGAACTTGGCTCGGATCCCTGCTACTTCTTCCCGCCGGGTGGCTGCGGGGCAGAGCAGAGAAGAGAAGAGAAGAGAAGAGAAGCGTTACGTGTGCGCGCAGCCCCTCCGCCCCCGCGCAGCCCCTCCGCGGCCCGGGCGCCCCTACCGAGGCTCTTCCTGAGCTTGAAGGGCCGGTCCGGCTGCGTCCCGGGCGCCGCCCGCATCCTCCCGCCTCGGGGCCGCCGCTGCGCCCGCCGCGCCCGCACCTCGCACGGAGCGGGGCCGTCCCGCCCCGCCCGGCAGCGCGGCCGCAGCCAACGGGCCCGCCTCGGCCGGCTGTGGGCCCGCCTCGGCCGGCTGTGGGCCCGCCTCGGCCGGCTGTGGGCCCGCCTCGGCCGGCTGTGGGCCCGCCTCGGCCGGCTGTGGGCCCGCCTCGGCCGGCTGTGGGCCCGCCTCGGCCGGCTGTGGGCCCGCCTCGGCCGGCTGTGGGCCCGCCTCGGCCGGCTGTGGGCCCGCCTCGGCCGGCTGTGGGCCCGCCTCGGCCGGCTGTGGGCCCGCCTCGGCCGGCTGTGGGCCCGCCTCGGCCGGCTGTGGGCCCGCCTCGGCCGGCTGTGGGCCCGCCTCGGCCGGCTGTGGGCCCGCCTCGGCCGGCTGTGGGCCCGCCTCGGCCGGCTGTGGGCCCGCCTCGGCCGGCTGTGGGCCCGCCTCGGCCGGCTGTGGGCCCGCCTCGGCCGGCTGTGGGCCCGCCTCGGCCGGCTGTGGGCCCGCCTCGGCCGGCTGTGGGCCCGCCTCGGCCGGCTGTGGGCCCGCCTCGGCCGGCTGTGGGCCCGCCTCGGCCGGCTGTGGGCCCGCCTCGGCCGGCTGTGGGCCCGCCTCGGCCGGCTGTGGGCCCGCCTCGGCCGGCTGTGGGCCCGCCTCGGCCGGCTGTGGGCCCGCCTCGGCCGGCTGTGGGCCCGCCTCGGCCGGCTGTGGGCCCGCCTCGGCCGGCTGTGGGCCCGCCTCGGCCGGCTGTGGGCCCGCCTCGGCCGGCTGTGGGCCCGCCTCGGCCGGCTGTGGGCCCGCCTCGGCCGGCTGTGGGCCCGCCGTGCCTTTTGCCGTGGCCGGGGGTACCCGCGCTGCCAGCTGCTCTGCCCACAGGCACTGCGCTGCTGCTGTGTGACAGGGCTTTGGTTACCCTGACCAGTGGTTCAGGGGTGCAGCTCAAGGCTGGACTGCTCCCAGCTGTCGCCCCTTTCCACATGGCCGGCTTTCTTCATGCCGACAAACCGCTTTCAAACTATTTCTTTGGTTTTAAAAGAAAACGAGACAATCCACCCCACCTATGCAAAAAACCCGCAAAAACCAAAACCAAAAAAAAACACCCCCACACAAAACCAACCACCCGCCCCTGTCATTTTTTTTATCTCCTCAGGCTACCAGCTTGCTTATTTTCTGAATGACCTGAGAGTTTTAACTGGTTTTGTCTCTGGGGCAGAATTGTGATTTTAGGGGGTTTCAAGCAGACCCCAAGTCCATCTATTTGGTACAGATGATCAAGCAGGTTCCTTGCCTTTTGGATTCCTGGTTCACCTGCTTTTACTTCAGCTGTCAAGGTGGCTTTGTGGACAAACATGGCTCAGCAAGCAGTAAAGACTCCAGTAAAGTCTGGTGGTTGGGTTTATAAATCACTCAGTGGGGGTCTGGAACTGATCTTCATTACTTGTTTGCTTTACTTATCCCTTTAAAATATAGGAATTTTCATTGTGTTTGATCCATCATTCTGATCATGATCTAGTTGATGTGGCACTTAGTGACATGGCTTAGTGGTGGATTTGACAGTGCTAATTAATGGATGGACTCAAGGATCTTACAGGTCTTTTCCAATTTAAATTCTATTATTTTACCAGGCTAAGGGCAACTGGAAGTTGCAAATTTTTATAAGGTACAGTTGATAAGCTATATGGATTTTTTGCTTTATCAAGGCAAAGTGACTGTCACCCAAGATCATTTTGAAAAGGAACATCTTTAATAAAGAGTGTGTGCGTTATCTACGTATGTGCCAGGTTTTTCAACCAGCCCCTCCAGAACAGTTTCCAGTGGCTGGCAATCCTTAGTGCTGCTGAGCTGTCCTTTTCTCTTGAAGTGATGAGCATTAGCCACAGCACAAGCTCCCCCACATGGCAGCACAAATTTTATTATACAGAGAAGACGCTTGGCTTTGAGTGGCTCATAAAACAAGAGCTCTGAACTTTGAGAAAGGCCTTGAGCCTATGCTGGAATGGTTTGGGAACAGCTCACCCCTATGCTTTGATCTTTGCATCAGGGCAGATAAGCACAAGGGTTGGCTTAAGTAGCTGGGTCTAGCTTAAGGTCTTTTGAATAGCGGTGAGTTGACAGACTGAGAAAGCCTGAGTGAAAGAGGACGTGTGCCAGAGAATTGACAGTGCCATAACTCATTGTGGTGCATTGTATTTAAGAAGATGAAGGAAAAGAGGAATAATTTGAAGAGTAAAGAAACAGCATGGACAGCACAGGAACAAAGCCTGTAGGAGACAGCAGGATGTGTGGAAACCACAGAGGGTTTCTTTGTAACTGTGGTCAAGCATGGGGCTGTCCAAAGCTGTTCAGGAAGTGTATCAGTTCTTCCACACCCTCCTTCTGACTTCTGCCCAGTAGATTCAGTAGAAAGATCTGTGATCAACTTTGCGTAGAGCAGAGGGAACCTGCTACACCAGTGCTCTGCTTCCGGTGTCACCTCTCACTGCAGCTGAAGTACAAAAGTGTGGCTCCAACCAGGTATCAGCAGCCCTGCTCACAGGGAGAGGTTCATAAATTCCTATGGCAGCATCTAGAGAGGCAAGTGAACTCTTGATAAGAAGGAGAGCCAAAGAAGATGAATTCCCAGCAAGCCTGGTGATCAGTTACGGCTCTAATGTCTGTGAGAGCTAAGAGTGAGCAAAAACCCAGGCTTTGGTTAGCATGTACTAACTAATAATGTAAATGTGTTGCATTTTCTGGAAGTAGAGAGAATGGGTTGTCTAATGTGTCTGCATTGCACCTAGGCTGCTTCTGCAGTGAAATACCTGGTTTCAGACGTAAATGTGGAATGTATTCCTTCTTACTTTCTTTCCCTGGAAAACTCTCTTACATGCACGTAATTCATGAACTGATAGAGCAATTTGGCGTAGAGAATGGAGTACTCAGAGGATCCTATTGGTACAGGACCAAATGGAATTATTATTCTCTTTCTACCTGCTTGAATGTCTAAAGCCAACACTTATAGGCATCCTGTAAGCTCCTGAACATATAAGCACAAACTCAGAGTTCCATATCTTTATCTAGTCCAGTTTCATTGCGACATTCACAGCCTCTTCCAAAGCCCAGGGTCTGCAGCCATTTGGCTGAATTCTCATGTATCCATTGTCTCCATACTGAAGTGATCTACTCTGCAAGTGCTCTCAAACACTCCAATGTGTCCCAGGGATGCACAGCACAGCCTAAAGCAGGCATCTACTTTTTGCAAGTGCTGCAAGACTTGCACTGCTTTCAGCTGGATCTGTGAGCTACTGTGGAGGTGAGGGTCAAGTTATCTGTAGACTAACAATTAAAAATTAATGATACAGTGCTAGAGGGACTGAGATTAATTTATTTAAGCAGCCTAACTGAATAGGAAAAGAAACTGCAGCATGATGTTCTTAGGGAAAAAATATGACTTGGCAAAATGAGGGCTTATTTGTCGCACTGCAAAAGCCTGTGAAGTTCTACAGTATTATGCATAGTTATCTTAAATACATGTTTCCATGAGGGTTGTCTGTACATGAAAATAATCAGAAGGCTCTGAAGAGTCCCAAGCAGTCAGGCTCACCCAGCCAATTTAATGGGTTTTAAAAGAGCCGTCCTAAATATTTGCATGCTTCCTGAACATGGGTAGTTACAGATAGGAAAGCTTTTGCTTCCTTCTTCTCTTCTGCAACTCTGAATTTGTCTGTCACTCCTCCTGTGACATAGAAGCAAGCCTACACTTGTGGATAAGCCTGAAGTAATTGTGTGCCAGTAGCTAAATTCCTGAATTCATAAATCTTTATACCAAAAAATTAGCTGGAGTATTATTATGTTTAAGGGGATGGTTAGTAATGTATCTCTGATTTTGGTCCAAACTTACCCACTAATAAGACTCAGACTATAAATTTATCTCAAAATACTGAGATTGGTTCAAAGGCCAGCAGTGGCATTTCTTAGTTGATTAGCTAGGGTTTATATGTACTTTTGGCTCTTTTTCTTTGTCTCTTGATGTTTTAACCCTTGTATTGAACATAGATCATAACTCTGATGATTTTTTGGTGTAGCCATAAGGATTAGAAACAGTTATGTTACTTTTAAACCAGAGATTACATGACTGTTTTGTACCACAGCTTGAGATTTTGATCTTAAAATGTCTCTTCTGCAAAAGAAACTTCAGCTAGACTCAATAAATCTCTCCTCTCTTTCTTACCTTTACCTGTATGCCTGGTGTTCAGCTCATTGTGAAGGAATAGTTTCTTTATGCTATTTTTTGAGTTCAAGTGCACCAGTTGTACTTTTCTCGAGTGCTCTGTCTTTCACTTCAAGATTTTTAAACTCACTCTCAATATTAATTAGTTAAATTTTCATCCTTATTGAAAGAGCTGAGCTATAGTGGGGTATCCTCAGTAATGTTTAAGATCTTAGATATGCTAAATGCTCCAATGCTCCTCGTTTAGCATTTTAAATTCTACAAGAATTTGAGACCTAAATTCTCAGTATTTTTCAGCAAGGGTTGCTCAAATTGGTGATTCTGACTAGATGTAAAGCAAAAAAAAAAAAAAAAAACCAACCAAAAAAAAACACACCAAAAAACCAAAACCAAACAGCGACTCTTTTTGAGAAAAACCTGGTGTGAGCTGGCAACCTGTTGGTCAAAGTCACTGCAAGTACATCTTTTACTTTCTGTTTCCTGCCATACCAGTGGTTCACTGCCTTTTTGTCCTACAGGGGCTGTACTCAAGGTCTGGGCAAATGTTAGAAAGGGAAAAACATTATTGGATCTTCCTTTCCTATCACTGCTCTCTTGTTATCATTTGCATTAATCAATGTACTATGTTTTCTGTCTACAGAAAAAACAGAATTGATGTTTTTGTTACCAGGCAATTTCCTTGATCATCTATGAGAAACTAAAGCAGTGTTCTTCTTGTGGACTGGAATCATGAGACACAATTTCTTTCTTATCTTATTGTGCTTGCTGTTTGACTTGGTAGAACATTTGCACTCTGGTTTGCTTGTTTTAGTAATGCCCCTACGATGAGTACTGAACTTGGTGCTGGTGCCTTGGTGAGAAGTAACTGCATCACTTGCTCTGCAAATATGGATATAAAAGGTACTTTTTGTCCAAATATGATCATAATATTATTTGAAGCCATTTTCCTTCCACATAAGGCTTTTAAGTACTTTGTCCAGTGTAGTTCAGTTCTTTTCAGATAGGATGTCTTTGGCCTTATGTCCAGATTTTTCCTGGCCTCCCTGTTGAGGCTCCCAAGAATGTGTCAGACAATGCCAAAAGTATCCGTTGGGTTTTGGTTTGTAGATACTGGAAACGGGTTTCTATTTTAACCTTCTAAAAGAGTGCTACAACTGACAGTAGAGAATTTTAAAAATAGCTTCAACATGTCCCTGTGAAGCTGGCAGCTTTGTTGTTTGACCCTTTTGACAGAAGGGTCAAGAAAGTCAAGCTCTCTTTCAGGATTGAAAGCCTCATCAGGGGAGCAGTGCCAGAGTTTCCAAGAGTGACTGTGACTCCTTGGAGACCTCTTTTCTCAGGCAGATGTTTAAGAGGCCTGATCCCTACTGGGAAATTGTTCTGTCCTTAATGAAAATCTGGACTCTAAGGTATCCCCATTTAGGCACCCAGAAACTATGTCTCTCAGGACCTCAAGTCCCTTTTAAATTATTTCAGCAGAAATGTCTAAGGCTTAGACATGTCCAAATCCAAACACTATAGACAAAAAAAAATCTAAGTATAAATGAAAGATTAGATTCCTTCTCTATAGTGTCAAGACTGTTACTTTGTTACAGAAATCTTTTTAGGGAATTTTCTAAGATGTTAGGAAAAATGCCAATATTAATGTATGTAAAAGAGGAGGATGTTGCTCAGCTATTTTTGAAGAGGGACCCCCAAATAGCTCTTCTTCGTGGCTCTACTGAGTTCTGTGATCTTAAACAAGTCCTGGGAAGCTGGCCAAGCCCCTGAGCCATATCACGTACTTGGCTGCATAACAAATGTATTGCAGAGCTCATACTCATGTGCTATGAACAAGGCTCTGGAGAAATGCAAACTATTTATTGGATATAAAAATGCTGACAAGTGCAATGGACTGATATGGGATTACTGCAAATCATAGCCCAAACGTGTATGTTAGCAGATACACAAAATGGTCTGCTTCAGGAATCTAACTGCAGATGATGAGGTCCAGAGCCCTGTATTCTTAGGTGCTGTGTATGGCCAGTGGAGAGAGGGAGAGAGGGAAACTCTTGTAGTTGGAAAGCAGGTGACTTTCACTACCTGTATGCTTTCAGGTTCCCTATCCTCTTGAACAGTACCTGGAGAAGCAATGCAATGCCAGTTTCACAGTGCAGCCAACAAGAACCGAGGTCAGGAATAGATCTGCAGTTGTTACTGTTGGTGACTGGCCATACAGTGACTGCCAGCACCAGAGAATGGACTTTGCCCTGACACCTCAGTGTTTATAAGGGAGACTCTCAGAGGAAGAAGAATCCTGCATGGGAAATACTGCTGAAGAGGACTTTTTCCATGTTTTAAATTAAAGATTAGGTAAAGCAGATCCGAGATCTGATGAAAGTCTCATCCTATAAAAAGACATAGCTACACAGGGTAGATGTGGTAGCTGGCAACTGTGGAATATTGAATGGCTCCTGTTGGTAACCTCAGGAAGCCCATACTTATGGATCAAGTGACTCAGAGTATTGGTATCTGGGTCGTTCAATGCTAGGTTTCTGATATAGATCCTTCATATTGTCAATATCTCATATCAGTTTGTCTGTGATGAAGACTTTTGGAGCAAATGCGTAGGATAGTGTCACTTTAGTTTCTACTGTGCCCAAGTATAGCATCATTTTTAACAGAGGACAAACAAAGTGTAAATTTTCCTCTAGTTTTAAAGAGGATCTCTCAAACACAAGGTTGAACCACACTTAGAAAATAATGGTCCAGAGGGCCAGAGGGAGCCACTGGCATTGCCCACAAGTGGTTGTGGACAAGTGTTAGGTCCATGGACCTTCTGACAAATGTAAATCCTCTCCCCTCACATGCACACTTGGCTGTTTGCACCAGCATGATGGATGTTTTAGGTGGCTACCAAGGTCTCTTGGGCTCAGCAGTCAGAAGTATTAGTGTCTGAAACGATTTATGCTTGCAGGTCAGGGGTTTTTGTTCAAACCAAACAACTCCAAGAAGGCTGTGGTCAGACTGCAGAAGGACACATTAAACTTTTAGACAGAAAAAGCAAGAGTTGCCCTCGTTATTCTGTTTTAATATATCCTTAAATATTTCATCGGGTGCTTTTCTGAGTTTATAGTATTCTCTCCTTCAAACAGCTTTTCCTTTTCCCATTAGTTCTTCATATACTGGCTTTCTTACATCTATCTGTGAATAGTGTCTTGCTACACTGAATTATGTGGAATATGATCTTGAAATCTAAATACTGAAGTGTATTTCAATGTATCACTAAGAGCTTATTGAGAAATCAAGTTAACTTTGCAACAGCTGAGGCATTCATTTCCATCACTTTTTATTGTGGAAAATCAAACCAAGTTACTCAGACTCACTCTTGTCCCCATCTCTTATGTAGCATTGACTCCATGCAACTGTTAAGTGCAAAATCTGAAAATAAATGTTTTATTAACATAGGAACTCTTCTTGAAATTTCAGTATCCCCTGGGACCTGAGTTAATTCTGTTCTTGTATTTTCTTTATTTTAAGATGAGAAGCTCTAATTACATCAGACACTGCAGATTTTTTTGTGTTCATAGTTGTATACAAAAAAATATATATTATTATATATCATTCTAAGAACATACTTATACACACACATACACATACATATATATACACAAATATATATGTATATATGTATGTATGTATGTACGTATGTTTTTTCTTCTTGTCCACTGAAGATATGAAGTCAGATATGCACAGTGGATTAAATAAATTGCTATGGAAGAAAATTATACTAAATGATTAAACAGCCCAGTTGTCTGTGGTCAAATGGAGCATCTCACCAAACACTTCTCCAAAATAAAAATTCTTCCAAGGAATGATTTATAATTTAGAGCTGTAAAAAGGTTTCCTGGATAGCATTTGCTTCCCATGTGTAATGTGGTTTTAAATCTGCTTTCTGATCCAGCTTTCTGCAGTTGTCTTTGAAATGGACTTGGTGACAGATGGTGGCAAACCGCCTAAAGATGAGTAGATATTTTGCCTCTCTGTCATACATCTGCAGAGTGGTGAGTTAGTGTCCATCATGGTAATGTCACAAAAAAGAGGAAATGGGGTGAAGGAGTTACTAATCAAGAATTGCTTTAGCTGGACTCACAGAAGAAAAGATAGGCAGCCAACTGCCCAGACTGATTCCCCTTATTCCATGAAGATTTAAATCTCTTTTTAGGAGCGATTTTGTTCAAGCAGAACATCTTTTGAAGTTTGTTTTTACCTGAACAGGAGCAGGATCCATGTCCTACGCACATCAAGTCTCACTCATGAGGATACCAATACATGAAACTGCCTTCCCTCTCTCAGGTCAACACAACCTCCAATGCAATGCCGTGTGATATCTGGTAAAAACATTCTTACCATTAAACTCCATTGACCTAGCCACCTTGCCACTTTTGTATGACTCTATTTTTGATTAGTTTCCCATAAGCGCAAGTACAGGAAAATAACCTGGGTTCGTTCCAGCCCACTGTGAGCTGGCTCTAACATTCTGGCACCAGGCAGTGATCGTTATAAAATTATACTTTTGTCTGCCAGTGAAGAATTAGCACAAGAAGGGTTTGCCTTATGTGAAGATTGAGACTCTGGATTAACTTCTTAGCTGTGTGTCATGAGGTGACTTTACCTTTAAGGTGGTTGTGAGAGCTAAGGAAGTTAAAGTTGCTGGGGACTGAAAGGAGTCTCTTCTCCTGACCAATTATTGGTCATTACTGGGAATTGACAGCAATTTTAACCATTAAAAAGGGAGATCAATTTGTGAACCCTACCTTAAGATGTAAAGTCAGGGCACTTGAGTTCTCTTTGTTTCCTGGCTGTGAAGGGTGGCGGAGCTCCAGGCCTCCCGTTCCCTGCCCAGGCCATGCAGCCGGGCGGGAGCTGGGCTGGGTCTGTCGCGTCTCCTGGCTGGGAGATGCGGGCCTGCGGAAAGTTTTCCCCGGGCTCTGGCTGGGCCAGACCAGGTCAATCTCTGGCTCGGCTGCAGGTTTTGCTGTAACTAAATTTACTAGAGACTGCCAAGTGAAGAAGGAGAGAGGCTCTGGACCTGCAGCGGGCTGGAGCGGCGACTACACTCTCCAGAGCAGCCATGAAGAATTTTCTATTGCAGACGGCTCCAGCTCCTGTACCGGCAGAAGTCACAGAGCCATCTACAAAGCCTGGGCAAGATTTTAAACTTTCCATTTCCCAGATGAGACTTGCAGATTAATTTTTTTTTTATCCAGAAAAGGAAAAAGAGAGTGATCAACATGTAAAGAGACTTTATAAACTACCAGTGACAAGAAAGAAAAGAAGCTTCAGGAAAGGTAGAGAATTAAGAAGATGCTTTAATTAAGATGAAATATTTTTCTGTTAAAGCTATGGAGATGGACAATAAAGTACTGAAAGAACTCCTTTAATTCATGACCGTATATAGGGAGGAACAGAGTGTTCAAAGTGTGGACTTTTGAGTAAAAAGTAGAGTGATTGTGATATAGTGAAGTGCTGGAAACAGTGAAGCGAAAATTTGAAGCCTTGGGGGGCAATGAGAAAAACTGTTTTCTGGTGAAGCTCACAGAAACAGATGAAGAAGACTTTTGCTTTTGAATAACTCATCCTTAAAATGCCATCCCTAGACTCATGGCCCATACACACCTCAGAGTGATGTGAAATGGGAGGAGTGAGCTCTGATAACAGCAGTTCTGGGCAGCTAACATCAGAGCAATGAAAAGCTATAACAAAAATAATTTTCTTGTGAGAAACTCCATAAATTAACAGGAAGAAACTTCTGTTTCTCTACAAAGACTGGTGAAAAGACTGTAGCAGGAATTGGGACTGTTTTAACCACCAAAGTTCCAAAGTTTTTGTCTCTGTTGTCATGCGAACAAGGGAATAGTGAGTAGATAAAGGATAAAAAGGTTTTTCTGGAAGTTTATTCTGGTGTTTTTATTATTGTAGTTTGCCAGTAAACTTTCTTTATTCCTTTTAAGTTTTATGCCTGTTTTGCTCTTGTTCTAATCCATATCTCACAGCAAGAAATAAGTAATTTTTTTGTTAGTTACTGGTTTAAAACCACGACACTGTGTCACAGCCCTCCTGGGTGCCTTTGGAGCCTCTTTCACTTCTGATGGGATTTTTAACAATATCTACAAAAAAGAGGTGCCAATTTTCTCATTTGTACTTCATGCAGTGATTAGCACAGTACTACTTTGTCCTCATTTGGAGTATGCTTAATATCTGGAAATACAAAGAGAAAGAAGTGGCTATTATTACTTACTATGCTCAGAACTGGGGATATCCTATGAATATTCTCTCTAGAATGATTTTGAGAAGTTCATTTCTCCATTAAAAGCTACAGTTGCGTGTTATGACTTGCACGTTACTTTTACATTATGGACTAGGTGATTTTTGTCTGACTGCTTTGAATAATGAATAAATTCAAGGAGACTGAAATCTATTCATACACCTAGTAATGATGCAAGAGCAAAATTCATCAAGGTAAAGGTTTAGCATGTGTTGTTTTTTGTTTTTCTGAGAACTGTGTAAATTGCACACAACAGTGAGTCTCTAGGCCGACTTACTTCAGTGCAGATGCCATGTTAGTGTCTCCCTACCTCCTCTGCTTCAGGTGCCTTGCTGGTGGCAGCAGTGACCTTCATGCAGCATCACTGACATCTCAGTCCAGTCGTCTTCCAGTTTGTGGCTGTGGCCAGTATCAGTGGCCACCTGTAGCCAGCACTGCCTTTGAACCGTGCTTTCACTACCGACCAAAGCTGAGAACACACTATGGGGCTAAATGGACCTGTGGTCTGACCCAAAGTTTTTTGTCCTAACATTACTAAAATGTCTAAAGGAGCATATGAGAACATGAAATTGTACTGGTCCACCCTCTGCTATTTGAAGTGCAATAATTTGCCAAGCCAGGGATAGCAATATTAATACCCTCAGACATCTTTCTATTACTCTGTCCAATAGCCTTTTTAATTCATGCTGGTATAGGCTTAAGTGTTTGCAAAAGCCTGCTAGCAGTGATTCCTACAACTTAGCTACAGGTGGCATGAGGAACCACCTCAGTTTGTTTATTCTGAACCTTCTGGTTATTAGCAGTTTAATCTAATGAGGCTTCATTCTGGTACTTCAGAAAAGGACAATCATCCCCTGTTCTCCCAGTCTGACATACTACTCATCTTTATAAATGTTCCTGCATTGTGAAAACAAAACACTTATTTTATTCTCAGAAATAAGAGTTGAAACCAAATATTTACTTTGGATGATCAAATTAATCAACAAGTAGTGGTCTGCCTTTATGCAGGTTGCCCTGCTCTTCTGCAGCTTCCAGATAGGCTGTTGTCCCTGTTTGCTGAATTTGAGTGCCCAAGTTCTAAGATTTTTGCATACTGTTTGATTGGCCTTTCTGTGCTATTTTTTAAAAAAAGAAAATGGGAGGCTGCGGTTTCCACAGTCAATACTGACTCAGGAACATGAGAAGCAAGTCTGCAGAGGGAGAAGATGTAACATTTCATATAAGATGTTTTCTACTTTAACCACACTGTGACAGAGCGTAATGAAAAGTCAAAAAACTTCAGTCAGCTTCTGGCTCTGTGCAAACCTACAGGGAACATTTGTGTTTACCTGACAGGCAGAAAACCATTTAGAGGCTGGGAGTTTATTCCCTGTGGTCACTGAACTTCCAGAAAGATATGAACAAAATGTGAGTGTGTTCCAGAATGATTTGGGCTTCAAGCATGCAGTGAGTAATATTTTTTCCTAACAGATGGTAGTAGAAATTAGGGCTGTAAGAGATCTGCCTATATGAAGGTCTCTAAGAGACATAAAACATTTTTTGCACAATACAGCATATCAGATGAAGTTCAAACAATACAGGATGTATGTGCTGCAGCCCAAGGTTCAGGTATGGCTTATTTAGGATAACTGCCCAGCAGGGTAGCTGTCCCTTTTTGGAGTGCACCGGAAAATCTGTAAGTCTAGAAGTATCATCTTGTAATATTTCTGAGTACTTCTGTCAAGATTACAAATACCTTGACTTTTCCCTGGCTTCATAGCCAGCAATCTGCTAGACCTCATTCTCATACTAATGCACAATAGTCTAACCCCAGAGCTGGACTGCTAATTAAACAAAACAAAACAAAATCCCTTATATCTCCAAAATAATATAACTGAATAACCACCTGATACAGAATTATATATGTTGATGATGGTTTTAATTGGTGGGGGGAGGTATTATTTGTATTTTCTTCTTGTTAGTGTCAGATGAGTGCTAAAGACCCCTCTTGTGCTGGGTGCAAAACATACCCTGTACAAAAGGAGCATCGTGCCATGGTTTCTGTCCGGAGCAGTGGAAAAGTTTCTTGTGTTTGTAAGGGACAGAAGAAACAGTAATGTGTCTTTGGGCACTGTCTCATGTGGGACAGTGGTTTTGGAGTGCAGACAGCTGAAGCTCAGCCACTCTCAAAACACCACACTTAGAGAAGAGAGACTAGAAAAAGATTTCTGACACTCAAGTGTGTTGCAAGGAGTTTCTGTAAATTGTAACTTCAATTCCCATTGTTCTTAGTGCTATCACAACTGCAGAAATAGTTCTGTACCCACTGCCTTTCTCCTTTGTGTTATGAAGACCAGTGCCTTACACACAGAGCTTCCAGATGAAAAGAGTACGTTTAAAGTTTCCTCATGCAACAAGTTTTGATAGAGTCCATGTTTTAGAGTCTAAAATTTCTTGCACTTAGTGAACTTTTGCTGAATGTCCAGAATCCTGAAGTAACCCCACAGCCATCCCCTGGGAGACAGGCCAAGGAGTCAGGGAATCTGGGAAGCCCCAGCCTTCAGTGGTGCTGATACCTGGCTTTGCTGTTGGTATTAAAGAGAGCTTAGCTGAGCCATTCCAGTGTCTGAGCAGCTTCCTGCTGACTGGAGAACTGGGAAGAATAAAAAGATTTAATCTAATTCAGACTGAAACCAAATTCTGAAAAAAAATATTTCCTGTTAGCAGGAAACCCCCTTTCCTGGCTGTCCTCCGTTCTAACTTGGATGGCTTTATCCTCTCATCTAAACTTAGGACACTTGTGTTTCTTGACTTGT
The DNA here is from genome assembly GCF_030490865.1 of Poecile atricapillus. Lineage (NCBI taxonomy): Eukaryota > Metazoa > Chordata > Aves > Passeriformes > Paridae > Poecile > Poecile atricapillus. Next base: position 67,930,343 of record NC_081251.1, on the reverse strand, counting down.
GGAGTTTCTGTACACAAAGGAAATACATAAAGATAGCGGATTGTAATGATTGATCTAATGAGGAACACAGAAGGGAATTACCTACATTTAAAGTCCTACTGTGTTTCCTAATATTGTTTCTCTCCAAATAACTGGTTAAATCAAACTAGGTTTTAACAGATGCTTTTACATATAGCGTAGAGGCCAGGAAACCAGCCAGTTCAGAGATCCTGTCTCTCCCCTGGAGAGCTTCTCCCTAGGTGAGACACTTTTATCTCATGCAGAGAAAAAGTGTCAGTCCCGGAGGCCCTAGAGTTGAACATGTTAATTTGTTGCACCCCATTGGTTTCCCTCCCTATCAATCCACCCCAATACATGTATCCAAGTTTCCCCCGCCCCTCTCCTTCCCTATAAATATCTCGGTTTTTTTTCTGAAGGATTTTCAAATCCTTCTGTTTGAGGATGTGGTGTTGCTGACTCCCTTCAATGAGGGCCCTGCTATAATAAAGGCTATTTTTCAGTGGAATGCCATAGAGCTCTCTAGTATCTCTCTCTCCGCGTCACCTGCACGCTGCCACTGAGCTGAAATCACTCGCCGGGAAGAGGATGTGCCTGTGCCCCTGGGCAGTCCTTTTCAGGACGGCTTCTTCAGGGTAGTCGCGGCACCCCTGCCATCAACCCCGCCGCGGCAATATTGTTCCAGAAACTAATAATCTGACTGCTGTAGTTGGAAGGGAATTTACTCTGTCAAAACCTAGATAGGTTTTTAAGTCAGTAAATCTATAGTATAGTATAGTTTATAAATCTATAAAATATGTAGGCCAGAAGCAAAGGTTAGGTCTATCCCTTTTACATCACATGTAACACAGGCAATAGCTTTTCACCTCGTTTTTCTCACATTCTTAGAGCTGGAGGCTCCTGCAAACTGGTGAGGGTGGTGGTTCTTGTGGGAGAGGACAGTGACCTTCCACACAGCAGGGGAGGAAGAACTGTAGAAGGTGGAAGCTGTTTGGCCCCTGGCCAAAAGGGGGAACTCAGAAGCTGCAGTGGTTGGTAAGTTCAGCAACTTCATCATCATGTGATTGAAAATTCAGGATTCTTCCCTCAGGGTGCTTATTAGGGCTCCCAACAAAGGTACATGGCTGCATTTGCCATCAGCTCCTATGTGTTTTGGAAATGGGACTGAGCTGAAGGATTTTGATGAAGCACATTACTATCCGCTAGAATTAATAATCATATTGAATACCAAAATCAGGTAAACAATTTAGGCATTGGTTCTATGTAACATTGTAATTTCCAAATCATGATTTTTATGTGCTGTTTACCTTGTAATTACTCCCCTATCTCTATGTTCCACAGTCTTTTAGGATCTGTCCTTCTCTTCCCCTCTGGACATAACTGTCTTGGGTTGCAATGCAAAAAGTAACCAAAAGTATGTATTCTGTAACCAGCTGTTAAAACCAGGTGGGGCAGTGTTCTTTATCTTTTCCATGACCCATCCCTCATAACTGGGGGATATATTCTGTTAATGGGCCAGTTGTTAAAACTAGGTGGGGCAGTATTCTTTATCTCTTCCATGACCCATCCCCCCTCCAGGGGGATATCTTCTGCTAATGGGCTATTGAATCTCACAGCATGACTGATAAAATTACATCATCCCAGCATGAGGTGGTCCACTCAGAGGGAGGAGCCGAGCATTCCTACCTGGATATCTTCAAAGACTCAGAACACCACAAGGAGCCTTTCTCCACTGGATCCCCAGAGGAGAGACTGGACCTATCTATGCCACTACTAGGCCTTCAGAAAAAAAAATAAGCCGTTCTATAGGCTCACTGCTTCAACATTATCACATCTGTCACTGCAGGAGGACTGCAGCCACCATTTAATCAGACTGCTACCAACACCCTGACCAACGGGGTGTCAGGTTGTATTCTGACTCTGTCAGTGGGGATTTTTTTTGTTGGTTTTCTTTTTTGTACTACTGCATTTTAATTTTAATTTCCTTAGTAAAGAACTGTTATTCCTATTCCCATATCTTTGCCGGAGAGCACCTTGATTTCAAAATTTAAAAAAAAAAAAAAAAAGATTTTTAAGGGGGACATGGTGGTTTACATTTTTATTTATTTCAAGGAAAGTTTCTGCCTTCCTTAGCAGACACCTGTCTTTTTCAAACCAAGACAGTAACCCAGGTACCATTCTTCTCTTGCTCCATCAACCGCTTTGCTCTTTGAATACTAACTATTGTTTATGTATTGAATAGTAGATATATTATGTATTTAATTACATCCTTACCAATTATTCTTCCATTTCATTCCAGGTCAGAATATGATGTGGGGTTTTTTTTGGATATTCCAGTTCCTTTGATAATAGCTATTATTATTCTTGTAAATCATGTCTTGCCTATAAAACAAAACATTTTGAACAGGTGCTCCCTTTAGCCAGGGGCACTTGGATTTGAAAGGTCCTCCATCTAGATTCAACAAATGTAGATTAATCCCACTGTCACAACTTCTACATGAGCTCAATTTTCATGAAAGAAACCAGAGCAGGATATAAATGAGGAACAACAGCTTAAAGAAGATGTAGCATCCTTTTATTACTTGAACGGTTCTACATGGAAAGATCACAGTCTGTGTGAAATGACAGAATGTAACAAAATGAATGTAATCTGCAAAGGAAAAGACATGGCAGCAGAAAATACTGAAAAGCAGTCACAATAACAGTTCATGTTAATGAGAACTACTAATAACACTGGTGTAGCTGAAACTTCTCAATAGCAGTCCAGGGAGTGGAAGCATTTGTATAAAACAGCCAAACATAAAATATTTTGCTAAGTATTTGATCTTGTCTGATTTCTGGAACACATGTTGAGAAATTATAACATATATAGATGGAGAAATGCCATAAAAAATTGATTATCCTAAGGGTCTGCCTTGGCATATTTATTGGGAAGGAAATTTTAGGAGAAATGACAGCCAATAGTAATTTTCTTACTTTCATTTGAGTCCTGGCAAAAAGGAAAAAAAAACAAAAAAACAAACCCAAAACTAATCCAGGAATTGTACCTGTGGTTTTTTAATATATTCTTTGGAGAGTTTTGCTCTACCCAACCTGGAAATATTTCACAAGAAGATACAATATATTTTCATGAATGCTGAGGGTAGACCAAAGATGCTCCCATTCAGAGACAACAAAAACAGACCATTCTCAAAGATCTTGGAAAGGCTGAGTGATGATGGCTTAAAATCCACTTGATAGAAATGGAACTTTAGTGCTGAATATGAGATAATAAATAGATTGAGGAGAAATACTGATTTATTATTGATCACTAATTTATCTGCAGAGTAACAATTTGAACACAGGTATACTGAAATGATACAGGACTCTGAAAATTCATGCCCAATCTACCTGCTGAAGAAATCTTAAGAGCTTTGTTGTAGAAAAATACAAAATGGAAACAAGAGGAGAATCTGAACTGTGAGTTTGAAAATGTCAGGGATTAGAGAAAGCAAACACCCATTCCCAGAAGCTCTGATACCAGGCAAAATTGCCAAATAATACTTCTAAGCAAAGCCATAGGGCAAGACTTTCTCCAAAGCAGGTCAATGACTATAAATATGCGTCTTGCACTTCTGGCACCTTCACTTGAAATGGATAGCAATGCTCAAACCAGAAAAAGCCCAGCACAGGTGTGGAGAACTTCCTGTTTCTGCCTATGAGACACAGATTGGCACGGACAGACTGCAAAACATTGCTATCAGTAAGAGATCAGCAGGCACTTTTTCTACTTTCAGTTGCAGCTGTAAGAGTGCCAAAGAGAAGGCAGAGTCAGAAAAGACTTCAGCAGTAGCTGGCATTTTATCTGCAGTTTTTGGAGAAAGTGTTTTATGTTATGGGATTAAATGCACAAATATTCGAGAATTATGCTGTATAAGAAATACTTCAAAGTGAAGTATGCTCCATATTGTGTACAGAGAGTTAAGTATGTGTGGCACTTTCCTCAGTTCTCTGTCCTAATGGCCCTAAAAAAAAATCTTTCTTTTTACATGAAGAAGGTTTGGCAGTCCACCTCCTAAGCTCAGAGACACTTTGCCTGTTGAGAACAACTCTTACACCTTTAACAAGACCAAATTTCTTCCTTATTTCCTTGTCTTTATCCCAGTGTGCTTCTTCATAATTTCTTTCTTGCAAGTCTTCTTTGGATGGGAATGCAGTCTTGCTGAGGAACTGAAATGAGAAAGTGCAGAACTTGACTACCAGGAAGTGAGTGTTGAGTAGTCATTTTTCCTCCCACCCCAGTTTATTTTCACAGATTTTTTTTCTACAGTCTCACATACCTTGAGGATGTGGCTTTGCAAGAAGAATTTAATTCAGGAGGGATCTTGCATGCCAGCCCTGCTTTATTTTTCCATTGTTACTTAGAAAAATTATCATGATGGCACTCGTCACCTGTTTTCAGAAACCCAACCTTCTCCCTTGGGAGATATCTTGCTATTATATTAAATTTTACTCTACTGTTCTCAAAATAACAATAGACTGCAATGCATTTGTGATGTTCAAATACTAGAAAAATCTTGGTGTATCTCAAGTTTTTTTTTTTTTCTCAGCATTATATATTTTTTAAAACAGTAAAGTCTTATAGGCCTGTAAACCTTAATTTTATTTCTTCTAGAGTGATTGTATCTGCTGAATTTCTGTTTAGCTTCCCCACAAAAACTGAAAAAAAAAGGTAATTCATCTTTCACAGCCTGTTATGAATATTATGAACAGTGCACTTTGTGCTCAGCTATGTCTAAGAGGAGATCAATTTACTGCTCATACATAGACACTCACCTGATCATCATGGGTTACCACCTGCTGCCTTTTCCCTGCAAGAAGGGAGCAGTTCTCGGGCTGAGAGACTGTAATCATCTTGTGTGAAGAGAAATGTGTTTCATTTGATGCTTCCTCTTGGGGTGTGGGGGTAGCACAGGTTGGAACACATTTTGTATTCTCTTTCACAGCACCCTCTCTCAACAGCAGTGGATGTGAAGCTTGGAATGTTAGTTTACGGACAGAACGACACGTAATGAGCCAAACAATGGTCTTCATAAACAACACATGGTGGCCAGATATCTTCATTTCTGCTGCCAGATCTTCATGCCTCATTACATATAGAAGGTAGACTTGACCATTATAGATCATTAGAGCATTTCTCTTAAAGAGAGGAATTTCCAGTTGCTGTGCAATAGAACTAACAGATGAAAGTGTTAACATATTTTTATAATCCTTATTCTTGATATTGGTGAGTGACTTTAAAATTTCTGAAACAGCACTGTTAGATGACTTTACAATAAGAGGATAGAACCTTGCTGTCTTTCCATCTGGCTCTTTTTGTTCAAGTTCTTTCACTGGGATTATCTGGGAACATTTCTCATCTTCAGTTACATCAGGACTAGAACAGTGTCTTGTTAAGTCTGGGCTGCTTGATATTAAAGAGTTCGAAAAATTGTGCCAGAAGGATCTGGAACTCTCTTGCATCTTTATTACTGGCCATATGTAAATTACAGATTGTGTTTCTGTAGATTGCCTTGCTTCAGAGACTCTTCTCGCTGCAGCTAACAGTAATTGCTGAAATTTAGATGGGAAAAAAGATAGTGGTATTGATGTGACTTTAGCTTGATGTGGTATCTCTAGATCAGGTTTTAAAATCTGTGCCTGAGGTTCTTCAGTAACTTTAAGAGGATCAGAGATTTCAGAAGCAGGTACTTTGTCTTTTTGGTTAGCATAACTTAGTGAGAAACCACTTTGCGGTGAGTGCTTTGCAGCCAAGTTTTCATTACTTTGTGCCTTAAAATCGGTTGAGAACTCTCCTCTGCCAGCAGAGGTCATGACACTATTTCCTAGCCTGTTGAAATCTTTCTTGCTGCTCATTTGCTGATCCTCTCCCACCAGAGCAGATGTAACCCTGGTATCCACCTCCTAAGGAGTGTTGTGGTTTGACTCAAAGGGTTCCGTTTAGACAGATGAGCCTTTGTGAGGGGGTAGTTGTACAAGTTGGAAAGGCTTCTGGAGGAAAGAGAATGCAAAAGGAGCTTCAGCAGGTCTCATCTATTTTCAGCTCTTTCCTGAAGGACTTCACTTGTGCAGCCTGACATGCTTATAATAAAAGTGGACAGAAATCAAAATGTGATTACATGTTTGTAAATGCACAGAGATTTTTCTTCGTTACCTCAAAGAAAATTAATAAACAGAAGCATGTTTGTCACTTGACTACAACTCATCTAGCCAGTAAAATTTTTCTGCAATAGCAATTTGCTGTGAGATACTTCCAGTCTTAAGTTGGCAGTGAGTTTCTGCTTGCTTCCACAGGAATTTACACAATACTGCAAGCTGCTAGTGGATAGGATCTATTTTGTTTAGATGTAGCACTCCCTCATGTCAGAAGATACAATCTTCTTAGACACAACACCATTGAAATCAAAGTACATTTTTAATAAAAATGGTCTTAACCAAAGACCTTTACAATCAGTTTTGTACTTTGCTTGCAGAATGCTTTGACTTCAGCAGTCAACCCCAGCCTACACTACTCTCTGCTGTAGCACAATCAGACCCAGTGGCTTTGTCATGGCTTTTAATAAAGATGTAAAAAAAATAAAACAAGTTCAGATGTTTATCTGGCACATACTAAAATCTAAGCACCAGTGAAATTGTAAAATGCTAAATAATCATAAGAACATAGTTGAATGTACAGGAAAAGGAAACATAAAATTTAAACTTTTATCCTGAGAGAAATTAACAGATTAACCTTGAATTAACTGCTGTTTCTCCAGAGGTTATAGTCTCCTAGAAATAACCTGCTCATCTTGAGTACAGACTTGATTTTGTAGAAAGGAAACATATACAATCACATTATTTGTATGTCAATTACACAACTCTAAGGTATATTTTAGCCTTCCTAAACATTAAAAGCTCAATGAGCTTCACCTCCATAACTGAAGAGGTTCTACTACTTAACTTAGAATAAGAAATGTAATAAAGCCAAGGTCAGTGAACCCCTGTTTAGGATCATGAAAATTAACTTTTCTGAGTCCTTTTATCTATAAATTGCCATTTCATCCTTATCAAGCAATTAAACTAAAATTCAAGAAAAAATAATAAGAAAAAAGCTTTCTATTTTTGAGCTAGAGAAATCCTGGTTAATTGTAAAGCCAGCTGAAAAAGAGGCAAATATCACTGCAGAAAACAAAGTCTCTGATTCTCAGAAATCATAGCTTGCCTGTGAAAGCTCTGAACTGATTGATATAGTGATATAGTGATACAGTGATACAGTGATATAGTGATATGGAGATATAGTGATGTGGCTCATCTAGTATAGTCTCCAACTTTTATGATTAATGTATGGTACCTTACAGGGCACATCTTTATGTACAGTAGTGACCTTGGTTGTGTCATTTTGCCAGTCCTTGAGTTTAAGAGATTGACCCTTGCGTCATGGGTCTCAAGGTTCCTGTAATATATGTTGGCATAATTTGCGTTTTATTGTACACATATGTAATAAATTATGTGTAAATGAAAATTCGTAAAGATATAAATAAGATGTATATGTGTTGAAATAATAAAAATCCAAAGATGTATATATAAACCCTTCTTCCAAGCCTGGCCGGGAGTTTTTCTCCGAAGGCAAAGGATTGCAGCCAACACCCAGATAACGAACATTAGCTCGGAAAATAGACAGGACGAGAGCCATCAAGAAAACAAAAGGACTAGCTCGGAGGAGGAACCCACCCCCGGACCTGACCAACGTCCCTGCAGATCTCGGTTGGGAAACAATCAAGGTCGACAAAGACGAGCCTCAGAAAAAGTATCCGTCGCTAGTCCTGAATCCCCACCTGTCAGACCAGTGTTGGAGATGCAATCACTGGAAACAAAAGGGAAGACTCTGCCGAGATTTCCATCGGCACCAACCCCGGATCACACCACTTCTGCCTTGATAACCCAAAATTAAAATACATACAGAGTCTCTTTACATATGAGGAGACTCTGGGACACTGGTTAGGTCTATTTTTCCAAGCCAGGAAATCTATTCACCGAGCAATCAAGAACACTTGGTGAATGGAGCCTGCTTGGAATTTTAGCCTGAGGACTTAAAATCCCTATAAAACCCCAAGCCTGAGAGCGCTCAGACGTGGATTTGGGAACCCTACACCTCCGGTGTAGACCCTGTCCACCCAGCGCTGCGCTGACCATTTTTATTGTGGTTTTTTTCTCTCATTGTTATTCTTTGCTGTTGATTAATAAATCTCTCTCTTTGATTTTATCCCAAATTTGCCTTTGCATTTATAACACATATAAAATCAAGTAGAAAAGCATGTTTTATGTAAAAAAAAAACCACAAGCAACTTGAGATTGCAAAAGCAGCAAAAGCAAAAGAATTTGCAGGAGAACGACGCAGCAATTAAGATAACACTGAGAAGAGGTGGGTCCACCCAAGCAAGATAAGCGCTCTAATGACCCGGTGACTAACGCCTGATACCTGATCTGATTCTCCAGGACCATGCATCTCAATGTTGGTTTCCCGAAAAAATTACTCAGACTCCCTCTCCTGAGAAAAAAACTCACCACGATTCTACATCTCAAAGCCTGCTTCGTGAAAAAACCACTCAAACTTCATCTCCTTCTCAGAAAACTCATCAGCAGTCCAGCAGCAGAAATATGAATATGTAACAACACAAGAAAAAGAAAAAAACTGAAACTGCATAGCCTCAAGCTGAAGAAACTCTATAAAACTCAGCTCTCCAAAAGACAGTTTGTGAACTTGGTGGAATCAGTGCTACAGAGGCTGATTCAGAGTTCACCCAGCACCGATCCCGGGCTCGACGCTGACAGTGATTGTGGTGGTTTCCAAAATTCGATTTTGCAAATTTTTCAATAAAATTGTTATTGATAAATTTGGCTGAATTTCATTCCTAACAGTTCCAAATAAAACTGAAAAAAAAAAAAGGACTATATTTACATGCCTTAAAATGTCCTTATTTACACAAAAAAGAAAAAAATCTAAAATAAATCCTTCTTTCTTCTTCTACCTTAAAACTCGCAGACTGCCAAGCAGAATTTCACACTTAGCAGCAGAGCAGCACAGATTTCCGTATTACTTAGATTTCATGGATATAAATCTTTTCCATCTGAAGTGGTCACACACTCTCATTTTTATGACTGTGGCTCACCATTGCCCTATCTTCTCCTGAGATGAAGATAGCAAAGAGTCTTAAGAGAACTCACAAAAATGAGTAAAATTCATATTTCAAGTTTCCTTATTTTTGATAAAAATATGTTGTGCACATGCAATGAGTCCTTCTAGCCCAGCCCCTGCCTTTGTTGGTGGCCAAAAGCGAAGGCCCAACAATAATCTGAGTAGAAGCCATGCACATGGTGGCGATTTCCTGGATGCCCCCCAGGCTACGAGAGAGGGAGGCACAGGGCCCTCCTGAGCCAGCAAGGCTCTCCCTGGGTGCCCTGCTGTGGAACGCCCTCAGTTTTCCCATCAGCTTCAACCCCGCAGAGTTGCTCATGGGGCTGTCTATGGCCAGAACACCTCCTCAGGCTCCTGGTTTGGGGTCAAGCCAGGGTCTCGGCAGTACAGCCAGTGAGGGCTGGGGTAAGGGAACAAGGGGATGAGGTTTAGTTACCATTACAGCCAGAGCACAGGCACCATGCTGGAAGCGCAGCCTTCAACAGCAGCAGCAACTGCTGTGGCAACTGCCAAAACTGCAGGGAGCCTTCCAGAACCTTCCAAAGGCTGCTGGACACCAGCAGGTTCAACAGCTGCTCTGGGTGATGCCGGCTGCCCTCAGCTGCAGCAGGCACTGTCTGCAGCCCCGGGCTGTGCCCACACGGCCACGCTGCCCCCAGCTTGGGTGGCTGTGTCCTGGTGCCCATCCCCACGAAGGGCAGGGCGCTCAGCACCATGCAGCTTCCATCCCTGCATGGAGCACTGCCTGCAAGTGTCAGACTCGACGATCCTTCTGCGTCCCTTCCAACACAGATGGTTCTGTGACCTGCACCATGGAGCCAACCCTTGTGTCCCTCTACCTTTCTGTCCCTTTGGCCTTTGCAGGGACTCCAGGGGCCAGGGATGGCAGCTCTCCCTGTGGCTCACTGAGCGTGCCCCCACCTTTCCTGAGGGAGTCCTGAAGGCTCTGACTGAGCCCTCCCCATTGCACAGCCTGGCCACAGGTCCTCGCTGCCCCTTCAGATGTCCTTGTCCTCCAGCCAGCACCCCGCTGGCTCTGGAAGAGAAGGCATTGGCAGGCCCAAACCTCCCTCCTGGCCTTTCCTGAGTGCTGTTTCCCTGGCATTGCCAGGCAGTGCTCAGGAGCGGGGACAGAAACAAGCCCTGTGGCCAAGGTGAGCAATGAAACCTCTTCCTTCCCCTGGCACGCTTGTGCCGGCCCTGCCCATCCCAGCCCATTCCATTATAACCATTATTCCCTGTTGTGGCACAGCTCAGCCCAGCCCTCCAGGAGCCCATCTACTGTGCTCTGCCGGCAAGGAGGCTGCAAACGAAGTGTTCATTACCTGCTCACAGCTTGGAGAGGGGAGAGAAGATATATCAACCCTATCTATATCTGGCTTTTTTACACTGTTTTGGGAATGTGACACAGCAACACAGCATGTGACGGACAATGAATAGATGTTAGACTTCATATTGATGATTTTTTTTTGTTTGTTTGGTTTTTTTTGTTTTTGCCTGCACAACAGTTTCCTTTAAATGCCATAGGGAAGAAAAAAAATCAAATTTTAGTGGGTTCTGGACCGAGTCCTAGCATATCAAACACTTGCCTATAATACACTTGTGTTTATTTATCTGTTTCAGATGCTGAGCTTGACATACAAATACTGCACCGATTTTGAAAAAGGGTGGCTTCCTTCATCTTGTGACAAATCCTGTTTGGGTTGTTTCATTGCCTCCAAGGGGAAGCTTGAGGAATATGAAAAGGCAAGCACCCTTGTATAGCCTGAGAGAGAGAGTAATCTATGACCACACACAGCACCAGAACAAAGAACACCACACAGATGTGTTTGTGGGCTTGCAAAGCACCAGCCAAAGTCTACACATGCCTCAGAAAAATGTGTTTGTAGTGTTTCCTACGAGCAGCTGTGCCCTGCCAGCGTGCTGTAGGGCACAGCGCAGGCACAGGAACGCCTCGGCTGTGTCAGATGCGAGCTCTGTGGATGTGAGGTGCCCTGCACAGCTCAGCAGGGTGTCAGCACATCCTCCCATGCCCCTGCTGTCAGGGTTCTTCCACCGCCCTGCGCACCAGAGCACCTGGGGTGCTCATTTCAACTACAAGCTGTCAGTGTCCCCGTTCTTGTAATGTGTGGCTCTTACCAGCGTGTGGCACAAGAGATTTGAGTGGACTGCCTGCACGCCTCGAGCAAGACTTGTGGCATGGTATATGCTATATATATGTATATATGTAGCATATGTATGTGCTAGTATAGCAACCTAGAAAGGCACTTAGTAAAGCAGATGCTTGGGAAACTCTAGTGAACCAGAATTAACTTAATCTCATTGCTTCTATGCACCGTCCATAATTGAACGGATGGATTACATTCAAATATCTTCCTTTTTAAATTATTCCACTTATTGCAGTCCTTTGCCTGATGCCTGCTCCTCATCGATTTTACAGTCACTAACTAGATGCTTCACGGTCACCAGCTGTGTGATGAAGACGGGGGAATTATGTCTCTCAGTGGTAGACCCTTGGGTCTATCAGGTTTTCATAATCGTAAACCCAGCTTCTTGTGCTTGGGCACAACAGCTCAGAATGATTCCGTATCTTACAAGAGCTGGACTGGGTTAAGGACTGCCGAGGGAGACGGGAGATTCACCATCCCTGGAGGTGTTTAAGGAACGACAGGGTGTGCTTGGACCCGATCTCAGAGGGAGGTCTTTTCCAACCTAATTGTTCGGTCTGAAACAAGGATCTTACACATCAAAGAACATCCTGCCTTACCTTCGACGCATTCCACATTTTCCACCACCCGCGCCCTCAGGACGGCGGGAACAGCCCGTCCCGCCCCTGACGGCCCGCGGGGTCCTCCGCGCCGGCAGAGGGCGCGCCAGCCGCGGGCCGGGCGCGAGGGCCGGCTGTGGCGCGAGCGGCCATGGCGGTGCTGCTGGAGACCACGGTGGGCGACCTGGTCATCGACCTGTACACGGAGGAGCGACCCCGAGGTACGAGCCGAGCCCGCCGGCACCGGCTCTCCCTGGCCTCCGCCGGCACCGGGCTCACCCCTGGGCCCCCCGGCACCGGCGTTCCCCTTGCGCGGGCAGGCGGCGGCCTGGAGCGGGACAGAGGCGGGGGGGATGCAGCCAGCCCGCAAATGTAATATCTGCTAAATAGAAGGGCTGCCGTGAGCTTCTTTCTGAAGTGATTGAAGAGAAACGGAGGAGAAGGAGCGGGGGGAAGTGTGTTTCTGTATAACTAGCCGTGTTTAGGGTTCTTTGAATCGCTAGAGATGATTTGTAGGAAGGGAAATGTTACGTCTCCTTTGAGCATTTCAGCGTTTTTATGTGTACCTTGGTAAGTCTCGACACATTCTACTCCAAAACCACTTTTCTACACGTTAAACTAGGTCTCTGTTACATCTATTCTTACTGTAGCTGGAGTTTCTTTTGTAAATGTTGGTATGATTTCTTACAGCTTGTCTGAATTTCCTGAAGCTGTGCAAAGTCAAATATTACAACTATTGTCTAATCCATAATGTACAGGTGAGTATTCTCAATTCCTTGTTTTCCTGTTGGTTTAAAATCACGAACATGAAAGCAGTATCTTATGTATTCTCCTTTGTGACAGAGGGATTTTATTATACAAACTGGTGACCCCATGGGAACTGGCCGTGGAGGAGAATCCATATTTTGGTAAGTGTTTTTGTGTAAAAATTATGTGTATATATCTGTCAAAAGGGAGTTTGTGTAAGGGAGTAGAATGTCCAGTTAGATTGTCTTCAGCTTTCTTGGAGCAGAATTACTGGTAGGAAATAAAAGTGTTGATTCATAAGCTTCTTGGGTTTTCATACTTAGATACCTTTTCAATTTCTATGCTCACTGTTTTTTTCCCTGGACATTGTTTTGTGTCTGGCCTTAGAAGTGAAGTTACAGGTAACAACTTGTACATACATTTCTGTCTGTTGAAAAGCTGCCAAATAACTGTATGTTTAGTAAGAAAAGTATCATAACTAAACGTTCTGTAGAAGACAGAATTAATTAGCATTGTAAATACATTTATCATTACAAGAAAATGTACTAAATTGAGCATGAATGGAGCATAGAGGCTATATATGATTTCCTCTGTGTATAAGAAAGTGATCTGCTTTAGTTGTGTTGAGTGCTTTTAAGGAGGTTGCTTTTCTTATTTGTTCAAGAAGTTTTCAGTGGTCACGGAGACAAGAGTTGAAGAAATCATTCAGGCAGCTAGCATGGAGTTAAAGTGCACATGTTCTGTATGATTCATTTGAAATAGTTATTAGAAGTAGAATTAAAATTGCAGACCAGAACTAATTGCTGGGGAGATGCTGGGGAACACAATATACAGCAATAAAAGAGTTCAGCTGGAACAGAGAGAGTGTTGCTAGACTAGTGTTGGCTTTTGTAAGTCAGTCTGTCAGAGCCTCTTGAATACAAAACCTGTAACCCATGGATCTATGAATCACCACTCCAGTGGTCCTGGAAGCAATGTACCTGTGCTAAGTAGATGCAAGTCTAGGTAGGTAAACATGCCAGACTTACCTGCACACAAGTAAATTAAGTTTAATTTGGTATGTTACAAGTCTTCTGAGACTTACTGGTATGGCAAATGGGGAAGTGCAGCGTGATGAGTGTCAGATCCTGTCTGCCACTAGCATGGAGAAGGTCAGTTTGTCTTTTGTACCTGTTTGCTGCTGCTGCAGTCCATGAAACTGGAGTTTCTGTTCTTGCAGGCGAAGTTTAATTTGAATCCTTTCTTCATAGAGGCTAACACCTGCTTAGCAAAATGAGTTCAAACACAACACTGTCCTGAAATTTGGGCAAATACAGTTATCCATCACGATTTTGTCAGTTTATGGAGTGAGGCAAAATAAGTGATAGCAGGGTTGGACATAAAAAAATTTAAAAATTAAAAATAATGCAACCATTTGCTAAATCTTGTGTATTTCAAATTACTGTATGTTGTCCTGTCTGTATGATGAAATGATTTTGCACATATATGTATTGGTTTTCTATTTCTCTTTTTGAGATGTAAATAACTGCATTTTTACAGTGTGGAATAACTTATTTTTGCAGAACTTACTTTAAATGTGTACTTCCTTCATGCCTCAGAAAAGTGTTATATAGTGTATTTAAAAATATATAAGTATACTCTTCCCACCCTCCCAATAAGCCTCTGTTAAATGTCCAGAGAAAAAATTGTAATTCCTTGTGATACAAACTGTGAAAGTGTACATGGGTGCAATGTAAAATCTAGCTTTATTTGGAGGCCTTATGTAAATGTGAAATGTAAGAACTTTTTGAGATGTCATTTATGATTTTATAATGTTTGATGAGTTTGCTTTCAAAAATTCCTTCTTCTTGTAACATACTTGTTATATATGTCTTTTTAGTCAGCTGTATGGTGATCAAGCCAGATTTTTTGAGGCAGAAAAGGTGCCAAGAATCAAGCACAAGAAGAAGGGAACTGTGTCAATGGTGAACAATGGCAGTGATCAACATGGATCACAGGTCAGCATATGGTGTTGGTACATGTTTAAGTATCTAAAATAAAAATTCCATGAGTTTACGAAAGCTGCAGAACAATGACACTGCCATGTCAATAGCATCATCTTGTAAAACAGTCAAAAGGCATGTGAAAAACCCACCACGGCTAAATATTTTGCATAGCATTCCAGGTGCCAATGGGTATTTCCTTACAGATAGAGGAATTAAAATTCTCAGATTCAAATCCTGTCCTAGATTAATTTTATTTTATAGTACTCAGTCCTGTATTTTTTTCCTTTATTTATTTCTCTGTGTAAGTACTTTGATACGATTTTGCTAATGTACAAAATGGTCAGGAGAAAATTTTGTAGTTAAATGGAGGTGAAAATTAAGGAAACTGAGTTTTGAAATAATGCTGACATTTTCTGGTTATGACTTTGTGTTAGTTTGGAAACTGAAATCATATCACAGTTTCTCCTGTATGGCTATTTGAAAGTGTGCACTAATGTGAGTTTACAGTTTTACCCAAGTGCTGGTGTAAAACAGTTTTTGAAAGTGCTCTTGTTTCAATAGCTGTTCATGCACACAAAGTTTTTGCTGTAGGTAATTATTTTTACTTAGTTTGTAAGTTTTTTTTATATTCAAAGCTCACAGAACACTATTATTTCTAAATTATTATCCTTATTTTAGGTGCATTGTCACTTCTATGAATTAAAATGTCTCATTTGTAATACCGGTATATTTTAATTTTTAAAAAGAGGGATTTCTAATAATCAAAGAACAATTAAAAAAAAAAAGTAGGGTTTTATTTATAGGGCTAGAGCTTGTAATATATACAGGTAATTTTCTTCTTCCCTGCATTGTATATCTATAATGGCATTGTTGGAGGATTTAGGAAAAAGAGATGACATTTGTATTTGTATTTAAGATGCTGCCTACCAGTGTATATGCAGGTACATGGGAATGAATGCTGTTCCCAGGAATGTTATTGCAGCTTCTTCCTTGGTAAAGAAAAATTCCAGAAAGGAGCTATCTGGAGTTGCCTTACAAGTCTAGTGTGGCTTAGTGTAACCTGTGCCAAATACTAACCAGTCTTAACTGTGCTGTAGAGAGAATGAGGGGTGGGATGTTACCAGTCAGACTGCAAAGTGTGGGTGCAGTGGTTGTGTCCTGTTGTTTGTGCATCTTTTCCTCTTCCTCCCTCCCCCATTAGCAAGTGCCCTCTATAATTTGGCAATAATTTTATATTAAAATATAAATTCTCAGCTGGTGTCAATTTTCATCATTTCAGTTTTGCCTTAAGGTGAAAGATTTGATTTGTGATAAGATACTTCCCAGTGCCAGTTTGAGTTGATCTAAGTCAGTGTGTGCTTGTTTGTCTCTCAGCGCTACTGCATCCTGTTTTTCAGGAGACAAGGGTTTGTGGGATGAAAGGAAAAAAAGTCTGGATGGAATTAGGTAAAGATAGTACTATGGGAGTTTTTGCCAAATTTATTAAAAAGTACCTGCTGAATGCTGCCTGAGGAGCAGGTGATTTAAGCTCAGCTCACAAGGGGTAGCCTTATTCTTTCTGTCCTCTCCCTTTCATCAGCTGTGATGCCAGACATAATCTTTGCTGGTCTTGCTTACCAAACCTCCCCAGCATAGAGCTCTCTTCTCCTCCTCTGCCCATCTGGTTTTGTGCCTGATTAGCAGTTCAAACCAGCTCTCAGAAGGGTCCAGTGAGCTGCACCCACAGGCTCCTGCAGAGAGAGATTTCTCAGGTAGTGGCTGTGAGCTGTATATGTGCTCACCATGTTCTCAGAGCAATCTTTTACAAAAGATGGAAAGAGGGTTTTTTTTTTCCCCACTGAATTCAGTGAGATTGTGTTAAGGTTAAAAAAAACAACACAGCCTGAATTTTTCTATTTACTGTTCCTAGTTTTATATCTTCTTTTGTAGTTCCTCATTACCACAGGGGAAAACCTGGATTACCTTGATGGTGTGCACACAGTATTTGGAGAAGTGACAGAAGGCATGGATGTCTTGAAGACAATTAATGAAACCTTTGTAGATAAGGATTTTATCCCATATCAAGATATCAGGTGTGACTGCTTTTAACTTTACTTTTTGAGGAATACTTTATAATTGAATGAATTTACTTCTTTTTGGTAACTAGATGAATATCATGATGTTAGGTAACCTGTATGTGTTCTCTTAAATACTTTCCCCCCCCAGTATTAGTGGTAAAATAAGCAAGTACTAAATAAACAAGTATATATAAAAATATTCAGTGTGTTGCCTTACAAAAGCATCAGTGCTAGAATTTACAAGCGCACAGGATATTTGGCTGTTTGGGATACAATTGAGAATTAGCGGTGCTGGTTTGCTGTTAGTTGGGTAAACCAAGTTTTTTCTTGCATGCAACCAATGCTGATCTTCATTTTGTTTTCTCTAAGGATAAATCACACAGTAATTTTAGATGACCCCTTTGATGATCCACCTGGCTTGTGTGTTCCTGATCGCTCACCAGAACCTACAAAGGAACAGCTCGACGTGAGTGTTTGCGACAGGGAAAAGTTGGAAGAAATAATTAAAGTAGTTTCTGTTAATAAGTGTCCAGCACAGAATTGGCCAGAATAAGAAATCAGTCTATAAGATTTTGTCTCTCAAATATGCATCCTAAAAGAGCTACACATTTTTTCATGCAGGAGATGTTTTTCTACTGTGCCAGCTTGAGTTCTGCTATGTCAAATGCTATGTCAGTTATTTGGAGCTACTGATGTGTTTAATCAAATATAGCTGCTTAACCTTTTGAGAGAGGGATAAAAGCATGACTTGGGTGCTCTCCCCTGTGGCTCCAGTGGAGTTATGTTTGAAAATTGTATTTTAGGTTTCTATTTACAGTGTGGATAGGCAGAACATTCAGAATATTCAATGCTGGTATTACTGGTTTTCTGTATACTCTGGTAGAAGACAAAATATAACTAACATTAATATTAAAATGGTTACTGCTGTTTTCCTTTTAAATGTGAATAGGCTGTGTTTCAGTGGAAGTAATCGTGGTCGTTCTTAGGGTTATATGTGCAGGCAAGCATACTACTGTGGGCTATTTGTTCAAACAGAAGGAGTTTTCTAAAAAATAATTGCAATTATTAATAATTTACTCATAGCATGCAGTTATGGAAATTGTATGTGAGATTATTTCCTTGTGTGGAAACAGTTGTTTCAAGTAATAAATCAATTAACTAGAGAGAATATTGTTTATTTTTAAGCTTAATTAGATACAATTACAAGATTGAAATTAGGGTTTTAGAGTATGTGTGCACTGTGCACTCTTATGTGCCTTCAGATATGTAAAGAATAAGGTATTCAGTAGCTCGCTGCCAGCAGCATAAGAGATGTGAGGACTTGTACTGAGGTTTTTTCCCTCATAGCCTGTCTGAGGATACCCCTCTTAGCACAGCATTCTAGTGAGGATGGTGAGGAGAAAAAAATTAAACCTCAAGTCCTGCCTAGGTATAGATGTATAAAACCAAAACTTTTATTGTGCTATGTTCTATTCGATATCTTGCTAGACACAACAGATATTTGCAGTGTTCCTTACCTTCATTTGTGGCAGGAGTTACCTGTATTAGAAATGAGTTGACACCTGTGAGAATGTTGAGTATTAGGTGGGTATGTATAAAAGAATTTAGAATACCTCAGTGAATATGGTTCAGACTGGTCATGAAAGTTCAGAAATAGTTCACAGTGCCTGAAATATGTTTTCCCTTTTTTCTTTTGTTCTAATCTAAGTGGGAAGAACAGAATGAAAGCCCAGTTCTGCAGATATACAGTGCTTAAGCATTTTTTGTATCTTAAGTGGTGAGGGGAGAGGTCATCCAAGTAATAGCTGGAAAGTGAGAAAGAATTTTTGGCCATGGCTTGGTAATAAATAGCCTTTTCCTTCATTTTTCAGAGTGGCAGAATAGGAGCAGATGAAGAAATTGATGACATGAAAGGACGGTCTGCGGAGGAAATAGAAGAAGTTCAGGCAGAAAAAGAAGCAAAAACTCGTGCCATTCTTCTGGAAATGGTGAACACCTTTCTGTATTTACCTTTTAGGTCTTATTCCAGTGTGTGTGCATGTTATTAAGTCTAGGAGGACATGTAATACTTACCTTGAAATTACCTATCTGTTGATGATGTCACCATTCAGAATCTGCTATTAAATTGTTGTACAATGAAAGGATTGAGCATAAGCACTCAAGCTGTATTTTTCTGATAAAACCAGTGCTACTTCATTGTCAGAATGGGCCAGTGGAGGCTTTTTAAAAGCTTGCTAGAAATGCATGCAATTCTAAAGTGTAATGTACATAGTATGCTGCTGGAATACCTGCAGTCCTGGAAAGGGTTTAATATGTGTGGGAGAGAGCTGAGCTAATTTGTGACAAACTCTTCCCAGTGTACAGTGGTAAACTCCGTAGTAACAAAAATTGTGAATGGGCTTTGGGGTCCTTTCTTTTTTAAACAAAAAAAGGATACACACCATTGAAGGATGAGTGAATCCATCTCACTTCCCTACAGCTACCAAATTCAAATTTATGGTGAATAATTTGCAGCAGAGACTAATTCCAAGATCAAGTCAGTTCTGGCCACAACATTGCAGATTTATAGGGGACAAAAAGGTTGCACTTCCACCTTTTAGAACTGTCTGTTTGTTATGCTAAGAAAAGAAAAAGCAAAGCAGAACATATGTGTGAACTCTTAGGGAGTCCAGCAGTGGAACAAATAAATAATAAATTTTAGGTGCTATAGAGAACACTTTTTTTGTGACTCCAAGTAGGAAAAATATTTTACGAAGTTTTGATTTTGTGATGGGAATGTGAGATCACGTAGAAGATGTGTTCCCAGTGTGCTGTGCTGCCTGTAGAGAGCTTTAGGCAGAAATGATGAATGTCTTCATTCTGTATTCCAGGTGGGAGACTTACCAGATGCAGACATCAAGCCACCAGAAAATGTGCTGTTTGTTTGTAAATTAAATCCTGTGACCACAGGTGAAGACCTGGAAATAATATTTTCACGATTTGGTCCCATTAAAAGGTAATTATGATGAAAGATAAAGCCTTCTTTGTTGAAACTAAACTTGATTCCTCCCAGTCTGGTGTCTCAGGAGATTTATGCTCTGTTTAGATAGAAAACACAACAATGGAGATACAAAGGCAGATCTAGCTAGATGAGTATCCTGTTGCCAGGAGTGGTTTTAAGGAAAGCCTAAGGAAGTGTAGGAATGAAGAAAGCATATGACACTCCTCCCTGCCCCACATCCTCTCACTCCTTTCAGCAGTTTTTACATCAGATGCTCAATGAGCTGGATAGAGTCTCTGGGTTTTTCTTTCCTGTGGGAGTATGTGTGATTTGGGATAAGGCACCAAACATCTGTAGCATCTGATATACTCCTTGTAAGGTGTTCCTCATTCCTGCTGCCCTTCTCAGTTTTGACCTTGGCTTCTAGTATATTCAGCTGATTCCTCTTAGTACTGCTATAAAAAGACAGGATGGGCAATGAAACCTGCTTTCTTACACTCCTCTATCCTCCTCCCCAAAGTTATTTTTTTTCCTTGCTAAGAGCACTAACCTACATACTCATGCTTCTTCGTGGTAGAGATTTAATTACCTTGGTTCGCTTTTCTTGTCCTTTTCCTGTTCTTTTGTTTTTATCTCAAGATGAGAGAACCAGAACTGCACACAGTTTTGAAGAAATTACAGATATATAGTGGAACAGTTTTGTTCTCTGTATTACTCTCTACTCCTTTTCTGGTGAATGCTGAAGCTGTTTTTTTCAATTGGGGGTTTTTGGGGTTTTTTTTTACAATATGTAGTTAAGGTTCAACCCATGTGTATCTTGCTGCACTTATCTACGTCATGAATGTCATTTGCTGTCTTACTGGTCTTGTAAGGACTTTCTGTGATTTCTTCAGTCTTTATTTTTGCTACCTTTAACAATTCAGTATCATCAGCAAACTTTTACCTGGTATTTTGCATGTTTATTGATACAAAGATGTTCCTTATGCCCTTGATACTTACTTTCCCCAAAAGCTTTTGGTGCAGGTGTTTATTAGAATTTGCAGAGGGATTTCAAAAGACTTCATGGAATTCATCATCATCATCATCACCACACGTGAATGTATTGACTCTGTTAGAGCACTTCACTTAAGTTTATTCAGGTGATCTGGAGTAGGCCCTGTGAATTCAGATGGATGCTAACACTGTTCTGCTTGGAGTTTCTAGCAATTTGTGCAGTACTGGCACAAAGGCCTGCAGGCTCCCAGATCCTACACTGTCTCTGTGTGTGGGTGAAATTGGCATTGTGTGCCGCTCTTACAGCTCCAGCATGATTTCTCTATGCCCTAAGAATTTCTAATTTTTGTTCCTCTGTCAGAGCTGTCACTCTTCTTTAGTTCTTCCACTTTCAGATAGGTTCTCTGAATAATCCATGAAGGAGGATTCTTGCACAAAATCATTCTGCCTTCTGCTGCAAAGAATTCCTATAGCTTGTCTGAATAGCCTTATGGTCTACTTTTTTTCTTTTTCCCCCGAGCTTTTTTTTTCTTTTGGCCTCGATCGTCTTTTTGATTGTGGATCCTGATATGTCACTTCCTCTCTACATGTGGGGGAGGTCTCACATTATTCTCACCTTAATGCCACATATCCTGCCTCTGTTACCTGTGTACCCTCCTCCAGGATCCTGTAGTCAGAATTCTTATGTCTAGTACAAGAATTGTGTAATACTGCTACAATACTATATGCTTCCCATTTTGCACTACTTATTCAACAATTTTAGGCTTATTTTTGTCCAGTGACCTGTGTGAAAAAAGATGGGCTGCTGGAGAGGTGCTTGCTAAGAAGAGAAAGTTTGTCACAGGATGTTTGTTTAAACTTTGCTTACAATGACAGAGAAAACAGAATGTGAAATTTCCTGTCTTGCATTAGTGAAATGCAAAAACATAAAAACAAGCAGTAATGTTGGAAAATATATTTTGTTTCACTGATTAGAAATTCATCTCTAGTTTTGTGCTTCGTGGTAACCGTGTGTGAGTTTAGGGTAATTGCTCAAAGCAGTGTCTCATGCATTTTTTCTTGCAGTAGCAAGGAAAAGATTGCAGAATCAAGTGTTCTAATACCCTCAAGGTGTTTTGGTTTTGTGGGTTGGGGCTTTTTGGGTTATTTTTTGAACTCTTACTCTCCCTTTTCTGCAATGTTTTCCTACGCTACATTTTTTGCTCCAACAGCGTTGACATTTTAATTTTGTATCATTTTTTCAGCTGTGAAGTGATTCGAGACTGGAAGACTGGTGAATCTCTTTGTTATGCATTCATTGAGTTCGAAAAGGTATGGGTTTTAGGTATAAACTGTATGTAAATCCTGCTTGTAAAAGCCTCTTTTTGGTATACTTCCATTTAGGAAAAACACTGACCTCTTCAAGTGTGGAGTAGCTAATATTTTCTCTTACTGAGAGAAAGTATACCTTAGTTACAGAAGTTGTAGGTCCTAAATGAGGCAAGTATTTAAGTCTTTCTCTGAGCAGACAGTACTTAGGCTGTCATGAAACCAGTGGGAGGGGATCAGGCCCTTTTTTTCCCCAGAGCACATGAAGACATTCAAGAGTTAAAGGAAGGAGTGCTAGGAGCATGCAGCATAAAGAGAGGAGAATGTATGGAATAACACAGATCCAAGTGTACAGTGGTTTTCTCCTCTGGGCTTGTAAATGCTGCTTGCTGTATCAACACACTGCTCTTACTGTGAGATTGGTGATGATAGTTCTCTTGGTGTTGCGTAGCTTTATGTGTGCTGGTATCTTTCATCTGTGAGGAGAATACTGGTAAGTGTTCTCACTTTTCTTTAGCTTACCTATGTAGTTAAAATGGAACTTTTATCAGTTGTCCTCATTTCCTTTTTTCTTTCTGAATGTATTACATGTGCCAAACATGTAGCTGGATTGGTGAATTTTTAAAATAGTGAAATGAACTGAAGAATTGGGAATTGAAATGCTGATATTCAGACAAAGCATAACTATTTCTTTTGAAATCATGCAATTTAAGAACTGTGGTGCTTTAGGCAATTTCAGAAAGAAGTGTATGCCACTAAGCTGTTGAATTTGTGTTTGAGCTCCTCAGTGAATATTCCTATGAAATACTTTATCTATAAATATGACTATTTATCTGTAAAATTACTCAAGATTTTCCTGGTTAATATCAGGAGGAAGACTGTGAGAAAGCCTACTTCAAAATGGACAACGTGCTGATAGATGACAGACGGATACATGTGGATTTTAGCCAGTCTGTTGCAAAGATCAAATGGAAGGGAAAAGGTAGGTATATTTGCAACTCTTTGATCTTCATAACTTAATAAGCCATGACTTCTAAACTAAGCATTATATAAAGAGTTAGGAGTTTAAATCATCTGATCTTCAGGCATATAAATGTTCCTGCTACTCTAATAAATACAGTAACACAGTTGTTAGCTCTTCCTTTTGTTTCATAAGGAAAAGTAGAAGGGTTTCCTACTGTGCAATGAACATTGCATTGCCACTGATTACCTTTTTAGCCACGATTTGCCACCAGAAACATTTTTTTCATTTCAAACTTTGGATGTGATTTTTTTAATATTACTTATTAGCAAAATAGTATGACAATACATTGTTATTTTCTGGTTTCTTTATTCACTGTATGACAGTCAGCTGTATACAAGGAAAAAGTCATTATTCAGGCCAGAGATTTCTTCTCTTCACCTCCTGTAGTCAAACATACTACACGGCAGGCTGTATGTTACAAAAACAGAATTTCAGGTGTTTGAGGATGTTTTGGGAGGAAAAGGATGGTGGAAGAGGTGGATGCTTGATTTTATTACTAGGGACATGAGGAAAACACTGGACTTGGAGAGGTGTCTGTGCATTTCATTTGTGCCATTCTGGTGTGTCTTCTTCTAAAAATGCAGTCAGCCCTCTGTTGTTGGCATGCAATTTCTCCAGGTAGGGTTGTGGCTGTGAACACCACGATACTGGAACTTGTCCTGCACAGAGCTGAGATGATTCTGTATTCTGTCTATACCAGGTGCTGTAGTGCATCCTGTATTGGCTGCCTGCATGGGAAACTTTATCTGAGGCCTAAATTGTCCAAAATATTGGAAAGCTAACTATGTTGCTGTCTTGTGCTTATATGGTACCCAAAAAATGACCTTCGGTCCTCGGTTTCTGGCCGAGCCAGTGAGTGTTGCAGTTCTAAGCGTGGCCCAGAGAGGGCAGCAGGTTGCCGTAGTTTGTTGATACATGTGCTGGTAGTAAAGTGAGTGGAAACTGAAATCTATTGTGTCCCTCTTTAAATCTAGACGTGAACATCTTTTTTCATAGTTTCCCATTTGAATTCTTGAGCTGTAGCTGTCTCAAAGGTTTCCCTCAGTACAGACCAGAGCAAAAAGTCATTTAATAATGAGAACAGTCTGTGGACTTTCATGGTAACAGAATTTTAAGTAATGTGATATAGGACCTGTCATAGAAGTGGGAGTAAGCCAGTTGCTGAATCCTGCTTTGTGATCCTCTTTATGTGTTGTCTCCGCTGTACATGAATGAGGAGGAAGCTGGATGTTGTTTAATGGAATCTGCAAGCAAGAGAAGGACAGAACATCACAACTTGTCCTACTCTCTTCTACTCTCTTATGCAGATGTCAGTGTTGTTTCTGGAACTTTATCCTCCTGTGAAGCTCTATGGTTATAAAGAGTCAGTGTTGTTTCTGGAACTTTATCCTCCTGTGAAACTCTATGGTTATAAAGAGCCCCTAAAGCATCATCAGAACTTAATGATAGTTGTGGGTCTTGGCTGTGTTTGCGGTTAAAGTGAAATGAATATATTTTTCTTTGGACAGGTGGGCAGTATACCAAGGAAGATTTCAAGGACTATGAGAAGGAACGTGACAAACCCCCAAAATTTGCTCTGAAAGAAAAGGTGAAACCAAAGCAGGAGTATCCTTTTCTGAAGGGGTACTTCTTGAATTAAATAGAGTTTATGAAAACAGCCTGGAAGAAAACTTCTTATTTTTAAAGCCTGCCAAATGGATGTTTCCCTGCTACCTCATATAACCATTTGGGTTTGAGATGGAATTTAATATTTTGTGGTTTTCACTTTGATGAATTTAGTCAAATCAAAATATGCTGTTTCACTTCCATGTTGTGTGCAGGTAAATAATGTTCCAAGTCCACAGTCCTGGAATGACATATGGCATAACAGAGTTTGCAAGTAGTTTCAGAGAGGACCTTCTGCATCCAAAATGAGACCATACTAGTAATTTAATCATTCTCTAAGATAATACTTAACTTGTGTGTAAGCATGAGAGAAAACACTATAGCTTGTTCAGATATCCACAGGTAGAAAAGGAAAAATGCAGCCTGGCTGTACTGTTTGACAGACTTCAGTCATTTTAGCACAGCTGATTTTTATTTTTTTTTTCAATGTGTACAGCTGTGTTCTGACTAAAATGTGTAGTCTTGGTAAAAAAATACGTAAGTCTTGGTAAACTCTTTTTGGATAAGCAGGGATTGGTTTGCTTCCCAGGCTGTTGTGTTCTGTTCCTTATGATATTGAGAAACGGATCTGTCCTTAACCAGCACCATCAGTGCCAAGTATGACCTTGTGCTGGATGAGGATGTAGAAGAGTCTCACACAAGTCAGTCACACTTGGCTAAAAAACAGAAGAAGAAAAAGCACCACCACTCTGAAGGTGAAGATGATGACAAGAGGACCAAAAAATCTAAGGTATTTGACTCTTCATGAATTAACTTTATACCTGTTCATTGTTTTCCTCATAAAAGAAGCCAGCAAAAAAGTCTGATATTGAATAAGGACACAGCATGCAAAGTCCTGTGTAAAATACAGCAGTTATAAACCTCCAGAAGGCTGATGTTAATATTTGATTATGAAAGAGGATTTTGAAATCCTCATGGACTTTTGAAGCTTGGCATGTTTAGATGGATTTTTGCCAAAGCATCCTGAAGAGGCAATGCAGCCTCTTGGGGATCATCAGCACTTTGAACCTGTTGTTCCCATATTCCTAGTATTAAAGTAGTAGTTAACCATATTTCATGACTGTAGACTATGTCACATTTTCTTACCAGACCATCATATATTGGGTTTTTCCTATATGGAGTTGGGAATACAGTCTCTTTACATCACCTTTTTGTATTTGTCCTTAACTGTTTTGGAAGTGTTTGTGTAAAATCTGTGTGTGGGTTTGCTTGCATCTGGAATGTGCAAGCCTATGCTGCTGTGAGGCTGGGGCTGTGGAGGACAGCACCAGGAGACTGTAATTCTGTTATTCATTAGTTCCACTGCAGCCTGTCAGGATAGCATTCCCACATTTCTGTGAATTTGGGATACTCAAGATATGGTGTTTTGTGGAAATGAGGTCTACAGTGAGAAAGTGGAGGGTTAACCACCACTGAAGGGAGCATTTGGAAGAATTGAGCTAAGCTGAAAAATAGAAAAAAAAAAAAACCTCAGTATTTTAACAGTGCAAGCTTTATGAGTAAAACAAAGCTGTCTTCTAGCAACTTTGCAGAAAGTGAAAAAGTTTCAGCCACAGAAAATAAGGGTATTGTCCCATCCTGAGTTTTGAGTGCTGCTGAAAGTTAGTTGTGTGTATGCAAAGCATACGTGATTCTGTTCTTAAGCATAACTTCTTGCTGTGATGCTTGAAAATAATTTTTCTCATGAACATCAGCAATTAAAATCTTTCAGTGTCAGCAGTGAGCCCTATTGCTCATTCATGGAGTCTTTTTGTCGCTGTACTAATTCAGTCAGGGCCCTTTGAGTGGAGGGAAGGAGCTTGTTCAGGTAAATAAAGTCTTGACTGCAGCATGTGCACAGAAGAAGTGTGGACTAATGTTGGTTTAGGCTTTCTCCTGTCTGTTTGGCTGATTGAAACTGTAGCTTTAGCCTTCTTGAAACAGGTATTTTTGGTCATAATCTTTGTTCCTGATGGTTCAGGAATTACACCCATGGAACTAGGTGGTAATACATCATTAGCAGAGAGCATTTTAAAATCATTTAGAAGTCTTCATCCCTGCAGGTGGCACAACAACTGCTGGCAGCAGTAGCGTGGTAATATCTGTTCTAATCATTGTAAAGGGATTGTAAGACTTCATAGCACAAAAACATGAATGAGGACAGAGGGATTCCTGATGCTGTTTTCAGGTTCTGGAGTAGAACAGATTCTAATGCTTGTCTATGTGATCTCCTCTGTGTTCATGTGTATCTTTTCGTGATTTTGTCACCTGCTTCTGATGTGGTTTGTTCTCACTGCTGCTGTTGTGTTCTGGTATCTTCTTTCCCACAGCTTTCTTCTCTCTGAGTCACTTTTACCCATTTTGCTGTAAGTAGTTTAGCTTTCTTATGCCTGAAATTACAGGTGGAGGTTTACTTCTATTCTCTGATGGCAAGCATTGTAGTACCCTCTTGGAGCTGTGAAAATTAATTTCTGGGAAGGACTTTTCTCTCTGGATTTGATTATTCTTGTTAGTGTGTACTGTACAGTATGCACATACTGAGTAGTATATAGTCAGTCTCACACAGACTCAGTATTTTGGGCATGGCCTCTCTAGTGAAATCTGCAGCCATCTTAGGTGACAAATCCTGTTTAGCATATACAAAATTTTAATTCTGTTTTATTTTTTACTATTCGTACATTGGGCATAATATGTGAAACTAAGGGGAAGCAGGCATGTTCCTGAGATGGAGTATATTCAGTGTGAATATTGAGTTGAACACCAAGCATAACAGCATGGAAACTTTTTAGTGAATGGTAGCATATTGAATATCTCTCTGGGTTCTTTTCCTCGAGGTTGGGATTAATGAGTGAGAGAGACGGTTTTTGTGTTTGGACTCAGTTGTTTATTTTTTATCTATATTACATTCTCACAGACAGTGAGTTTGTCTACACACTATGCTAACAGTCTAGAAAATGGAGCCCCAAGTATCTCTTTCCAAGGCCTTGGAAAGTGTCAACTACCCAATTATAAAATGCCAACTAATTTATTTTAACTTATAAGCCAGTAACCAAACACTCATGTTGCTCACTGCGGATTTTTCTGTCCAATCACACAATATTAGTAAAATCCATGAAGATGAAGGTGAAAGAGCAAGGCAAGTCAATGCCCTAAAACCTCCGTCTTCTTGGATATGTACTGCTGTATTCTAAAACCTTAAAGTCTAAATTTTCCACCAAGTGATATAGCACACTTCTATTCAAACTACACACAGTTTCAGTTCTGTCTGTCAATTTTGGAAGCCTTTTCCATGGCTTCAGGTCAAACACAGTGTTCTCTGGAAGGTCTGTGCCTGTCAACACAGAAAGCACGAAATTCTCTGTGTCCAGGGTTCCAACAGTAGCATTTTTAGTATAGGCAAACAAAGCATTCTCCCTTAACCCTGTTTTGTAAATCACTGAATGTATTTGAAGTAAGAGCTTTAGAATAGAACAGCAGCAGACCTTCCACAACTCATCACCAAAGATCACAGTAGCCATGTTTCATATAGAAACTTCCACCATGAGTCCGTAGTGTGGCAAAGATTTTAATTAAGAGAGACATGGGGCTTACAATGGGAAGTTCTGGCAACTGGAACTGCAGTTGGTGCTATCAACTCTAGCTATGACTTGAAGGGGTTTTCTTTTCTCAGTTGTTTCCATGATGTTGAGCTGTTTTTCTGTTCTCTTGCTGGTGTTACTTTTTTTCTTTAATATATTTTGACTCATCCTTTTCTTAGCCTGAGACCCGTTTCCTGAATCTTTGGTCTTGGTGTTGATGTTTCAAGAGCGTATTTTTGTGCTCTTTGACTTCATTCCAGTGGGTAGAAGAGGTAGGGTGCTGTGGCTTGCTTTTGTAAGTAACAGGATGTGGGTCTGGGGCAGGAGGGTGTGTTTATAATAGGATTTGGTAGAGTTTTTTTGAGTACAGGACATGCTTCCACCTTAGATCTGTATTATGACTTTGTTCGCTTTCCTGTTTTCTCTTGGATTTTATTTTTTAAGATAACTGGATGTGCAAAGCAGTATAGCCTATCCAATAGATTTTTGTGAGACATAGGGACTTCCCAGTTTCAGATTTCTGTAGTGTATGGTTTTGGCAGAGGTACTGAGTTTTCTGGTTTTAATTTCCTGCTGGTTTTACTGCTTATTGGACACTTTTCCCTTTATATTCAGGGTCAAGTTTTATCAAAATCTCCCCTCAGAAAAGGCTTTCTCTATTT
The DNA here is from genome assembly GCF_030490865.1 of Poecile atricapillus. NCBI lineage: Eukaryota > Metazoa > Chordata > Aves > Passeriformes > Paridae > Poecile > Poecile atricapillus. The sequence continues at coordinate 67,901,387 of NC_081251.1, read as the reverse complement.
GTTTGCTCCTTTTAACCTTTAACTGGTGTATTTAATGTACGTAAGATATGCAGTCTACTTCTGTGGCCATGATATTTCTAGCTATTTCACCTGCCACTGCTGTTTAGCAAGTTACTACTTTTGGCAAAATCAGCCATGAACTTCCAGAGAAGCGTCTTTCCCTCTTACCTTATTTCCTTCCTCATGTGTGTTCCAACACAGTGCTGGGTTAAGAATTGGGGTGATCATCACTTACTCATTGATTGATGAGAGGCTGTGATCCTGGATTAAAAAATACAAATTTCAGGAGTAAGAGGGAGACTCTTTTTAAGTACAAATCCTTCTCTTCTTCTTTAAAAACAGTGTGGTTTTGACTTTTGGGCATAAAAGTTTGGTTCCAAAATACCATTATTTTTAGTAATTTAGTGTGTTTTAAAAATTGACCATTTTCTATGCCAAAGACTTTAAAATGAAAAATGTTATTTAAGGGGAAATGTAATTTAAGCTGCAAGAAATAAAGGAGCAATTCTATTAATTCAAGTTACAGATTTTTTTTTTCCTTTACATTGTGATCATATTAGCTACTGTGGTGACTTTGTTGTGTCACTTTCAGACTTGTTCTGTACACCTGTACCTTACATGTTTTTGTGAAGGTCACTGTGGTTTAACCCAATGCTGTATGACTTCTGATCCTTTCAGCAAGTTGTCCTTTTCTATGGCATTCAGCATGGGCTATTTGTCTGTAGTTCAAAATGTTCACTAACCTGTTCCCTGCCCCAGCTTGGCCAGTAGCCTTGTCTCCAGTGTTTACTTGGTAGATTGTTCAACTGAGTGCTGTCCTGCTTTTCTCCTGTTTCTCCCACGTGCCGAGAGGAAACTCCAGCAACAAACCAGTTAGAGGGCAGCCATGCACCAAGCCCACCATTTGGTTTTCTGGACAATATTTTTTGTTTTGTTCCTGCCTACCCCTTCACCAGCATGTCCATTGTCTGATGTTTACTCAGGCCTTGTCACAGAGGGGCTTGAAACCTGGTGGCTTTTTCAAACAAATGGAGAGTGAGGCTTTTGGGTACAAGAGTAATATGGCTGTGCATCATTTTGAGAATGGATGGACAAAGCTCTTAAAAGTAGCTGGAAGCACCACTGAGTCTTTTTGGTGGATGCAGGTTTTAACATCTGTACTGAAATAAAGTTTGCCAGTTAAGATGTGGAATAGGCATTTGGCCACCAGTGAGATGACTGTACCCAGCAGTAGCAGAATGTTTTTGTTACAGATCAAACTTGTGATTATTCATGTGTCTGTTTATTCAGGGGGTTTATGTTGCTTATTGTAACCCTAGTAATTTCAGCATTATTGATGTCATTCTGAAGGTGGTGTTTGCTCTGGGAACCACCCCAGTCACTGGCTTTCTGCATAAAATCTCTGTTTAAAGTAGAGTTTTTTCACTGTTCTTTTATATAAATGAAATTTTTGTAATTTGTACATGGAGTATGGGTTTTAACGGTACAGTTGTGAAGGCTGCTGTCATGATACATCCTTAGAAAAGTAATATCTGAATCGAGGAAAGAAATACTAAGTGATTTAATGCAGACATTTTTCTTAACTCATATTGATCTGTGCTTAAGTGTTGTTATTAAAATCCCATAAAATTGTATCTTTTTATTAGATATTATTATGTGTAGATATATATATTGTAATATATATCATTAGATATTATTATTAGCAGTATATAGAAATACTAATATAATCTAATAGATATGATTTTATGGTATTTTTAATAACAACACTGTTAAGCACAGATCAATATGAGATATATAATATTATTATTATTATTAATAATATTTCTATTAATTCTAATATTTCTCTTATTTCTGTTACAGTGATATTAAACTGTCAGGTTGTTCATTTTGCTGAAGCCTAGAATTTAGGACATTAGGAATTATTACAGGCAGGTCTTAAAATACGTTATGCATCTGCATAGCACTGGAATGCCTATGGAGCTTGAACCAAAACTTAGGGAAATACTTGCATTGCTTAGGTGAAAAAATCCAAAATCCAAATCTAGCTTACAGACTTGTTTGATGCTTGATGCTTGATAATATCCATCTGAACAGAATCCCTGATATAACCAAATTTTGCTAAAGCTCTTTAGGCAGTGCAAGAATCATGCCTGAGAGCCATCCTTTTTTCTATAAACACTAAGTTGTATATACAACTTACTTGTAAACTTCTCCTCTTCAGATGGTTTCAATGGTATTTTTATGTTACCTTTTTCAAATCATTGTGGATGTGAATCTCTTTAGGGTAGTGCCAGCTGTAGCTAAGGAACCATCCATGCTCCACTTTTCTCTAGTTCTCTTCGTGCCTCTGTACGTTCTCCCCTCTTGTTTGTAACTGCATTTCTGTCCAATTCCTTTGACAGGATTCTGACCGAAAGCATGAAGAACGCTGTAGGGAGAGGACCAAGAGTGAGAAGAAAGACAGGCATCGGAGCCGCAGCCGTTCTCAGGAGAGAGATTACACTTACAGCAGACAAAAAGACAAACACAGAGAAGATGTCCGAGTAAGAGACTGGGATAAAAAAGCAGACAGAAGCAGAAGTCCTAAGAAATCAAAAGACAAAGAAAGGTCCAAGTACAGATGAAGGACAAGGAAAGGACAGAGGGGAATTAAAATAATAAATTTAACTTTTTTCTTTTGTGATAGTGGTTTTTCTGTAATACTTGCTGTAGTGTCTGACTGCAGTATGCAGTAAGATTTTATAGCTTGATACCCCTCATTCAAACATGATCTGCTGATTCTAAAATTCAGTATGAATTGCTGCAAATTGCTCTGCCCTGGAGTGCCAGTAGTTGTGCCAGGATAGAGTATTTCAAAGGACTGTGAAGAATGAGGACTTCTTATTAAGATGATTCAATAGGAAGGCTGATATTTAAGGAACATAATCGGCTGAAGCTATGCTGTGGAAGAAAATTCTGATTAAGCAGGCCAGGTGGGATGGCTGTAATCTTCAGACCTAAGCATAGCAGGGATACTGAGGGTATTCAATACAGGAATGTGCTTTCCAGCAGCATCTGCCCAGTCTTTGCTTTGTTGAAAACAAAGCTGGAGTCCAACATCTTTGGTGCTTGTGGTAGTTAGAAAACAGAACAAAAATCCCCCACCTTCCTGTAATGTTGAAAATAGCATCAAAAATGTAACAGCAGAAACATCAGCTTCTTCACTTTGACATAGCTGAGACCTATTTGAAGGGGAATGCCCTATGCTTTAGGCTCTTTGTTCGTTAGTTGAAGGCTTAGAAACCAGCTCCTCAGAGTTTTCTGTTGTGTTCCTTTACTTGCAACAGCTTAAAAATGTGCTGTAGATTCTAAATTGTTTTATTCTGTGGATTTGAGTGAGTTTGAGACCTATTAGGTTGTCACGCATTACAATTCCTTTAGTTCTTTATGGTCTTGAGCTTGAGTCCAAGATTTGGAGTGGACTTGACCAAATACAGAAGTGTACTTGGCTAAGAAGCTGCCTTTTGATGAATCTCTAACTTTTGTGTCCTTCAAAGCATAGAACTAGAAATCCAGAGCTTCCATAACTCTCCTGGCAAAACATTTCTAACTGAGACCCTGCAGGGGTCGGGGCCATCCTTGCAGAGTCTGAGCGAGAGCCCTCTGTCCCAGAGGAGAGCTAAACAGGAAGCCTGTTCCTGGAAGTCTCTTGGGGAATCTGGGGCTGAGGACTTCTCACTCTTCCTGACAAGAAAATTTCTGTCTTCAGTCTGGGCATAAGAAGACTCCAAAGAACTGTAGTAGGTCAGGATATGGTGCCCTTGGAGTGGTGCTGTGGAGGCAGTATGTTGTCTTGAGCTCTTCCTGCACTTGGCCTGCTCTGTTAAAGAAACAGGGTTTGCGCTGTCATACTGTTCTCAGCCCTGCTGTCCTTTTCCACACAGCATTTTTAACTTGCAAAAAGCACTGGCCAGATTTGGCAAGGATGTGGAGATAGTAAAGCAATTGCATTCTTGCTTTCTTTAGGAAATGGAAGTCATAGAAACAAACAAAAGCTTCCAGTTAGAGAGAATGCTGGATTCTTGCTGGACATCAGAGGTCCTCATACTGGGGAGTTGTGACTTCACAGTTTCAGCAGCCATTCTTAGGCTTCAACTAGCCCTCAGCTAGCTGTAGGACATACAAAACTTACTGATGTTTAGAAACAGCCTATTTTCAGGTGAATGTGCTCACTTTTCTGCAGCAGAAATGGCTTTTCTTTGCAACAGGTAAATGCTTAAGAACTGAAAGTTTTAAATAGTAGTATATGGAAGTAACTAATCCATTTTCATTGATGGACGAAGAGTCTTCAGAATAAAGAGTTAAAAAAACAGTACATCCAAAAGTTTTCAAGCTTCTGGTTTTCAATATGCCTTGGTGCTGTCAAAAATACACAGTGTCTTCAGATTAGCAAAATTACCTGTTTATATTTTTTAAGAGGAAGCTTTCAAATGTGGATGTTCAAGAATAAGGTGATACTAATAGGTGATTAAATGACAGTACAAAAGCTCCCAGTTTGGAGGCAAGTACTTAATTTTAGGGCTGCGTTTCTAGGCTAGTCTGTTGACACTGGAGAGATTGCAGTTCACCTGGCACATAGACAGCCAAGCACTCTGGGTTAGATGGGATTTGCTCCTCTGGTCATCGGAAATAATTGTTGTGTACATGTGGTTCTGGAAATGGCACAAGCAAGTTTTATGGCCACTTGAAACCACAAACATTTCCTGCTCTTCCTGTCCAGCCAGAGGTGTTGGAGTGGACAGGACTTTTTATTCTGGGATTCTATTATTTAGTCTGGGAGTTGAAGAGTTGACTTGTTTTAATCTAATGAGAAGTCACACTTCCCTGTCATTTCCTTTTCGTCAGTGCCATCTCCAACCTCAGTTTCAGTATTGACCTTTGGTGCTTGTGGTAATTAAAAAATGCAACAAAAAACCCCACCTTCCTCTATAATGTTAAAAATAGGATTGAAAATGCTGTAGCAGAAGCACCAACTTCTTCACTTTGACTTAGATGATGCTTGTTTGGAGGGGAATGCCTCATGCTTTAGGCTGTTTGTTCAGTGGTTAAAGGCTTAACCAGCTCCTCAGAGTTTCCTGTTGGATTCCTTTACCTGCAATAACTTAAAAATATGATGTAGACTCTAAACCGTTTTATTCTGTGGATTTGAGTAAGTTTGAGACCTATGTCATATGTTGTAGTTTCTTTAGTTCTCTGTAGATCTCTTGAACTTGAGTCCAAGACTTGGAGTGTACTTGGCCAAAACCATGTTATGAATAGGACCTGGTCACAGAGCACTGAAGGCAAGTGGGAAAAGGGTAGGTTGCAACAGAGATCTCTCTCTAATCCCATGGACATCACACAGGTCAGTGGAAGTAGCACAAATGTTGTATGCAAGTGGTTGGCATTGCAGGATGGGAGTTGCCCAAACCCAGTCATGGTAACCCTGTACTCTGGAGGTAAAGCTCTACTTGCTTCCTTCCACTTGTCAAAAAAACACCCAACCCTAACAACCACACAAACAAACCAAACCGTATCAAATTCTCCCCCACCCCCCTCATCTATTAGTTATTTGGACAAACATTTTAAAATTTTCAAGAAGTTTACAACAATTTCTGATTCTGTTGCTGCTGTTACCTTTGTCCATCTCACCCTCCTGTAGCCTGATTTTTTTCATGTAAAACTTCTACTTTATTGGCAACAGGATTACAGGTTTTGCTTGTAAGCTTTCTGGAGCGTGGGTAATGTCTCTCCTTTTCTATCAATGGCCTGTTGCATACAGAGGAAGCACAAGCAATTTGAAAAATGTTAAATTACAGTCAGATTTATGTAAATACTTGCCACAGGGCAGTATTTTTGTGTAAAATGCTTGGTCTGGCCACCGATGGAATGTGCTTTGTCTCAGTGATTAAGACAGTATCACCTTGGTTAAACGTGGTAGCTGTGTTAAAAGGTACCAGCAAACTCTATGTACATTTAGTTCTTACAAGCTTACAGTTAATCTGAAGCTGGAAGACAGTTCCAAGAGCCTTCTGAAATCTTAACCTGAACGGCAGTAAACTTTTGAACTTGAAACTTGTTTGGGACTTTCTGATTGTAAAAGGTACTTTTTTATTTTAAGCCCAGTGGAAAACAACTTGAGTCATAGCAGTATCTTGTTATATAAAAGAAGGAAAAATAGATATTTTAAGCAAAACCAAGCAGGGATCCTGCTACATCAAATGTTATGGATGGGGTTACAATTTTCCAAGAAGTTACCATTGTCAGCGTTGAAATTGGTTTTCCTGAGTTTTTTCTCCCTGGTCTGTGGTCAGATGGAGTGCTTGCTACAGTGGCATCATTCTGGGGAAGTAGGAAAGGTGGTCATTTCGGCAAGCTTGTAGAAATACCTCTTCTAAAGATAGTAGCTTTCTGCCAGTCTGAACACAGGATTGCCTGTCAGTAACTGAGCTGGTACTCTAGTAGGACCTGCCAAGTTAGTGATGTAGGCTTTTGGGGCGAGCACCTGTCTCCAAGTCAAAATTTTCAGCGTTTCCAACAGAGAAAGAATTTTAGTGGCAGAAAACATCCAGGTTTTGCCTAATAGTAAAAGAATGTAATTAAAATCAGGAGCGTGGCTTATACTGTTGAGAGAGCTCGGCTTGAGGGTCTGACCTGAGCCTTCCTGAAGGGACTAGGGAAATACTCCCACTTGAGGCAGGATGGAGAATGTATTAGTTCCACAACTGTTAAAAATATTTCTGGCACTAGACCTGTATTTGATTTAGCACTGGCTTTGTTCTAACTGTGTTCTGCTGGTTAGGGGCTAAAGAATTTTCACTGTGTTACTATGGCCACATGTGCTTGTTTGGTACACAGCAGGTGAACTTTTCAGATGAGGAAGAGGGTGATAATGCTTTTCTCTTGTGCTGATGCAATACTGTTTCCTTTAGCAAAGCAAATATCTCACTGAGGTGTGTAGACCAAAATACCTGAGGTGTTCCACAGAACCAGTCTTAAGGGAATGTTTTTTCCATGCAGTAGTCTAACACCTTGAGGAAAGTGGTTTTGCACAGGGAGCCTTCTTCAAAATCATGTTTAGTCCTCTCCATAGCCTCCAGGAGCTGCCGTAACAAGGGTGCTCCATTTTGAGGTTGGTTGGTAGCAATTCTTTCTGGGGAAGGTCTAGTTGTTTCACAAACCAATAAATCGTCAGTCCTCAGCACTGGAACATCCATTAATGGGGAGATCTTCCCCTCTGAAAGCTTCTCCTACCTAAGCTCTTTCCCTCTTGAACATAACAATGACCTTGAGCAGCAATAGATCGGTGCTGGGAAAACTCAGCATGCTTGTCAGCAGAGGGGAGCACAGCAAGGAAAGGAAGTGTCTCCGAAATCACAGCCTTTGGTGCCCAAATGTGTCAGTGAGCAAAAGGGTGTGAGGCCATCTGAAAAGTTAAATATGCACCTTTATTTCTCATGGTCTTCTCTCTAGGAGGTGGTGATCACCCAGGTAACAGGTTTCAGGAATAGGCCAAGGGTCTTCCTGGCTGCCTACAATTTGAATGATGTTGAAGTCTTTTGTACTTATGACTTTTTACGATAGATGGGCGTAGTTATTTCAATAGATCTAATTGACTTCCCTTTTCTTTTTATAACTTCTGGTTTGTTCCTCTTTAGGTAGTAAAACGCCCATTTTACTGAGAAGTAGGTGTTAAAACGATGCTACGCAATGTAGTATGCTTCACTCTGTTGCCTGCCTGGGTTATAAATAATACAGCAACTTGCTCTTTCCAGCAGTACTGCTACGTGATGGTCTTGTGATAAGTGTGTGGCATTGTGAAAGGTTAAATGGAACAGAAGATCCCTCCTCTCCAGCAATGTTTGGAGTATCAGTTGGACTTGATGATCTCAAAGGTCTTTTCCAACCTAGTTCATTCTGTGATTCTGAGTCCAGGGAGTGAGGAGTCAAAGGTTGTGGCTGTTCTGCTCTCACAGCTGTTCTGGGCAGCAGGCAGCTAGAACATTTCTTTCGTTGTGGCCCTAGGAACACTTCCCTGTTTCTGTAGCCTTAACCTGCCCAGACAGAGCTTTGTGGGTTAGAGGAAATGTTGTGCCAGAGGTAGGACAGAGGAGAGGCTGTGTGCTGCCCCTTTATCCTGTGACTGCCTGGGCACTGCTTTACACAGCAGCAGCAGGGCATCCTGGCTCCCAAAGAGTTTCCAGGAGTCTGGGTGTGATGTAAAGGCGTAACTGTCACTTGGAAAAAGGGACGGTGAGGCTTGCAGCAACCAGCTGCAAACTCTTTGGATTAAACAGAATACCACAGCAAAGGGTTTGGCCACCCTGCTTAGTCCCACGAAGTATGCTGTAGTGGGATTTCTGGCTGGGAAAGGTCAACCCTGCTCTGGTGTGCTGCCTTGTGACAGTGGCAGAGGTTCTCTCCTTTCACAGCACCCCACTTGTCCCATGGGGCAGAGGGCACTGCACATGCATGAGCTTATCTGAAGCATCCAAAAGGTCCCAGAGGTTAACCCCTCCTAGAGTCTCCAACCCTTCTTGCTGCCTAAAATTGGATTTGGGGTGTATTTCTTTGCAGCGAGGTAAGGAAAAAGCAGAGGAAAACCTCAGGTTTCCATGAAGTGCCTGTCAGACTTTGCTGTGGATGGGCTGAGTGTCTCTGAAACAGCCTCTCAATTGGTGCTTGCCTCAACTGGTGCAACCAGCAGGCTGGAGAGGGTTGTCTGGGTTTTGATGTTCCATTGTAGTGTCCCAGAGCATGTTCCTTCAGACATGGAAGTGTTTGAATGGGGCTTTGCAATATCGGATGCTAAGCAAAATGTTGATTTTTTTAAAGTATTTTTTTCTTTTTCTGTTTCCCCAGAGGTCAGGAATTTTCTAGATGCATGGGAATGAGGCTATGCTAACTTGGTACAGCAACCCTGGTGGAAAACTTTTCACTTCACCCAGAGTTCATATGTTATGTTCTCACTGCCCAATGTTCTGCATCCCTTCCAGAGTGAGTTTGACTAATTTTTGCCTGTGACTCAGAATGGAGATGTGTTTGGAACCTCTTTTATTTTTTTTTTCCTTTTGAAAAATGAAGTGAAAGTTTATCAAACTATGGTTATATGAGAGCTTGGCCAGCCAAATGAGGAAGTAGAACGTTCCTATAAAATGAGTTCTGGTTCTGCCCACTGCACTTATTTGCTCTCAGCTGACATCAGCTTTACCTCTAAATACGAGCTGGTGACTTCCTTGTGAGCCTGGTACTGCTCTGAATCCAGTTTCTGGCTGGAGGATGGTGGGACAGCCCTGCTGGGCCACAGAAAGAACAGCGGCCAGGTAAGGTGCAGAGCAAGAGGGGTCACCTGTACCCACAGCTCGCTCCCTGGGGAGTTTGTCTTTACTATTTTTAGCAAACAAAGCAGGGAAGGTGGAGAAGAAAGAGGCAAATCTTTTCTTAGTCATCAAGACAACAAATGACAGGTGCTATGAAGAGTTTATGTGCATCTCTCATTTGTGAAAAAAAAAAATTCTTATATTTCTGAAGGTAGAGCAGCCCATCTGCTTTCGGGGAAACGCAACATGGTAGGGCTCAAATGGGCTCCCAGTCTTAGGTGGTTTGCAGTGTTAATCTCAGGGGTGAAGGAGGAAGAGGAGTGAAGTGGTCCTGCCCTGAGGTGAGAGGGGCAACACTATGGTGGCAGGGAGCTGCAGCTGTGCTCCTTGTGCTGCTTGGCATACACATGAACTTTAGAGAAGCCCTAAACCTGCTCTGCCTAGACCAATGGCAGGTCTGTCTGGGGCTGTGTCCCCCCTGCCTCTGCCTGGGCAGAATGGTCCTTTGAGGGGGCTTTGAGGAGCCCTCTGAGTCAAACTGGTCCTTATTGTGGTTCTGTGGCCTGAGGATGCTGGAGGTGCTGCTCTGACTGGTTGGAAGGATGAGGAAAAATTATTCTTTAAAGTCATTCAAAATGTAGTAGCTGCCACCAGTTCTTTGGAAAAGGGTTCTCAATTATAATTTTCTAGTCTTAAAAATCTGTCAAAATATACCAAAGGCAGAAAACCATAAGAGGTCTTCTGATTTTTTGGTCAAAAGTACTCACTGAAATATTAACATTCTAAAATGTTAAGATTGAAATAGAATTTTGGAAACCTGACTGAAGCCATTTCTTCTGTGTGTGTGTGTGTGTGTGTGTGTGTGTGTGTGTGTATCTGTAGGAGGAGTCACAACACCACAGAGAGAGTGCTTTTAAAGCTAGAACATGGGATGGGCATACCATTATCTGTGGATAAATTATTCTATGAAATTAGAAGACTTTGGATTTCAATGGAGTGAAAACAAAAACAGCTTCCAGTGGGATCAGCTTAGATGAAGGGTGGAAAGTGGCAGGAGGAAATCTAAGTAGTTTGCAAATGAAGGTCATGAAGTTTATAAATGGAATTTCACAATCTGTGATAGCAAAAGCTGGACTCTCTGATACACAATTTCTCCTCCTGTCGAGTTTTTTGTGCTGGTTATAAGCAGCCAGCTGACCTGCTGAACTTGGGCATACTCCTGGCTGTTTACTAATGTGTAAGTCAGGGATTTTATTGCCCTTTAATTCCCCCTTGAGAAGGGTGACCTCAGAGTTTCCTGTGATCAAGGCTTCCATTTCAGTATTTCCAAATTGTTCTCTCTGTGATGAAAACCCTGCACTAACTGTATCACCCATTTTTAATATTTGGCCACACTGCAGCAGAAATCCAGTGGTCAACTCTATCATATTGCTGGGGATGGCTGATACTGCATCACATCAACCCCAGGCAGCCATCCAGAGCTCAGAGCTCCCCATGCTTACTGACCTGCACAGGAGGACCAAGCCTTGCCAAAAGAAGCAAAGGGTGCAGACATGGACCACGGGCTTGGTGCTGCCTGGGATGGAGCCAAACATCCGTGCAGCACAATGTGATGCTAACATGGGAAATTGTTCTGATCGTAAAAGAAAAGGGAGGGGGAGGAGGAAAAAAGAAAAAGCATCAGGGTAGACAGAAGTACAGGTTTGAAAATAATAGTAATGGCCATTAATATGTGGTAAACATTTTCTTTCAAACCTGAAGTTCCTAAGAAAAGTTTTTAATTAGCAATAATTTATTTTTAAAAATCTAGGCATTTTTAAAAAAACAAGTAGTACACTTTAAGTGTTTGGAGCCACTGATCACATACTGGAAGCAGGCTTTACTGTGGTGCTAGCCCAGACTGCTTCTGCTTTATTTGGTTACATCAAGGTATTTCAGCTCACACAGTATCTGTTTCAAAGAAGAAAAACCATTTCAATAATGAAAAAGCAGGCAAATACATTTTTATCTTTAGTCAATGGAATAAAAACAAGGATTAGATGTAAAAATTGTTACAGGGTGCACTGTGAGGAAAACACTCACTGACTAAAATAAGCAATGTTTTTGTTTAGATGGAAAAATACACGAGGTAACTGTTTTCCCCTTACAGTTATGACATATTTAAGGAATGTTTTATTTTATTGATGCTGTTTGTAATTTTTAATTGAGTGCCAGATTTCTCACACAGAATACCTGAAATTTATAAAGCTACATAGAAAAGTAAATACCAAAGTTTCACGAGGTGAGGTTATAACTAATTATCATGTTTTCCTGCTGAACTGATCAGTTTTAAATTAACTGAACCCAGCATGGATTTTTTTCCCCACAGCCTGAGAGGGCTGTCATGCCTTGGGGAGGAGCTTCACTCTGAATCCTCTCCCAGCTGCTTGTTTCCAGCATCTCCATGCCTTCTTCCACATGCTTTCAGCTTCTGGCTCCTGGGGTGATCCACGCTGGGCAGGGAGTGGCTGGTGGGCTGGGAAGGGGAGCTGGTGGGTGGGATTGGCTCTGGCTCTGGGCTCGGCACAGAGGTGCTTGTTTGGTCAGTTAATTCTGCATCTGATGCCATCAGCAAAAGGAAGAGGGCCACCCTTACATCCCTCATGTGCGTAGAAGAACCAGCCACAGCTTTTAACCAGGTAGCACCAATAATTGAAGTGATGTGGCAAGAGATGCTTCAGTGCAAGCAAGCCAACAGTGACTGAAGGTGTTTGGCTTGATGGACGAGTGGGCACCGTGTATGTTCTGTGTCACACTCGTTGGGCTAAGGCAGCTCTGGGTACCGCTGACTATGGTGCCCATCACCTGCCTTCACTGGGTAGACCATAAAGTTACGTGGTGCAGTTCTGGAGAGTATGAAGTAGCTTTTGCTACTTTTACACACTCACTTCTGAATTACCTTGACAATAAACATAAGTGAAATTGGTAAGTGAAGTAAGTGATAAGTGAAATAATTGATAAGTGAAATTGAAGCCGCTTTCTGGATCACCTGCTTCAAAGCACCATCCCAATGGCTTTCAAAAAACCAAACTGCTTCTCTAAAAATAGAAGCCCTCAGTGAAACAGCAAGTAACAGGGAAAGAATAGTCAGGCATCATTAGAACTGATGAGTGACAGAATTTCAGAATTTATGTCTGTATACGCACAGACATATAGTAAGAAAGATAAAACTATTAAAAAAAAAACAAAACAGTTTCCAGATATTTTGCAAACAGCATGTTTCCTGAAATCACTGGATGAAATTTGCTATACTTGTTGCTATGGCATCTGAGCCCATCCAGTAAAATTTGACAGATACTTATCTCGGGCTGACAAACCACACAGCAAATTGAAAATCCCCTTTGTGTCATTTCCTGTGAGATAAGTCTGAAGAACCAACTCACGCATGCAGCCTGTCTGCTTACAGGCAGCCTGGCACAGCTCACCAAGTAAGGTGACACCTGTCTGACATAATGTTTGGAGAGTGACGAACATTTGCATGGGACACTCTGGTGCTTTTATAATTAAGAACGGACCAGAAAATTGCTTTAATGCTGAGAGAAGACAGCTAATCTGCTGGTCTCTGCTGTGCACTAGGCAAAGAACTGAGATGACTGCATGCTTTTCCTTAATGCTTGTGTTTTGTTGTTGCTAATCTTTCCCTCTCTGAAGCTGATGCCTGTGGGATGCAGCTGGGAAGACAGATCACCAGGTTTAGAGGAACATAAATGCCCGCTAAAATGGCACTGGCCAGTTCAATTCCTAGCAAAGCACCACCACCACTCTCCAGAAAAGTTTCTGCAGCAGGGGTGGAAGTGCACCAGAGCAAGATGGATTTTTTCTGCAAGCTGGGCTATGGTAAGCAGGACATCTGCAAAGTGCTGGAGAACCTGGGCCAAGAGGCCCTGGAGGATGATGTCCTGAAAGAGCTGATTCGGATGGGGAGCAAACCTCAGGCTCTGGAGAACCAGGCTCAGCCTTCCCAGCTAAAGCTGGTTGCCCGTGGATCTTGTAGCAGCACACAGGGGCTGAAGAGGCTTGGAGAAGATGAAAGTGATTCTTCTGATTCCTTGAGACCCATTGTGATCGATGGCAGCAATGTTGCCATGAGGTAAGCTCCGTTTCCTGAAAGGCATCTCTCTTCCTCTGAAGCTTTTGAATGTTAAAACGGATGGCTTGAAGTGTGTTTTTCCTTCAGGTGAGAGGTGCATTGGTGCATTTGATCTATGAACAATTGCTTATTCCTGTTTTTTGGCTGATGCACAGCTTTTAAGGACCTGTTGTCTTGATGCCCATGAATATGCACGTCACATGCAATTACTGGCTCACTCCGCATTCTGACCTTTTATAAGGCAACCTCTGTCCACTGGTTGTGGCAGTATCTCTCCCTTTTCAAATGGGCACCTAGGATTTCTAAGCCTGAGATGTTTTCAGGGAAAATCTGATGGACAGACAGAACACCCAACTAATCTAAGGAGAGGAGAAATAAAGTCAGGTGGCTGCAGTTCCTAACAATATTACAGTTGTACTGCTTTGACTCGCAAGCAAACTCCAAAAGATGTTCCCAGCTTCTATAATTTTTGTTTTCAATTTGGTTTCTGTTTTAGGGAAATATCAGGGAATTGATAGTTGGCTTTATTGAACAGATTCATTTCCTTCTTAGTCATTCTGTTTCTGGGAAATGTCGCATCAATCCATGCTGGCCAATTGCACTTCCTAGCAGTGCCCTGGCACTGTGAAAGCACTCTTGCAGATGGGGAGCCTGGCATGTCCCTGTGGATGGGACGTCCAAAGACAGCAGTGGGTTGGCCTCTGTTTATCCAAGCAATACGGAGCCAAGACTCCGGGATGCACTGGCTATCCAGCTGTTTTCTCTGTTAACTTCCTTGTCCACTCAGCAGGGCCAAGCCCATCCCTGCAGGCTGGGACAGGGCAAAGGAAACCTTCCTCCTTCTGTTAGCCGTCCTGTGAGATGAGATGAGACCATATCCCCCTCTGGTTAGAGAGAAAAGAGGCCAAGCACATCCAGAGCAACTGGAGACTAAGCAAATGATGCCATCTTGTGGGTGAAGGGAGAAATCCCAGCCAAAACCAAGAGGTTCCCGGCTCAAGGCAGCTCACGAGAAGTGGGAAATACACAACAGAGCACACTTGTTTGGCCTTGTCTTGGCCATGAGCTTGGTAACCAGGTTTTAGGATCTCCTGCCCCGCTTTGCCTCTTCACCCAAGCTCCTCCTCAGAGTGTCTTTCTTGCCTCTCTGAGAAAGAACTGAGCACCCACTCAGGCAGTGTGACTGAGCTGATCCCTCACTGATCCTTTCGTTGTGCCAGGGTCAGTATTACCCAGGATGGGCCATGGCCTCTGGCCTCAGCTCTCCTGGCACAGCAGCTTTAAGTTTCAGAAAGGCAAAGGTTTTGCAGCTCTTCTCAGACATCCCATCCACTGTCTTGGTGACAACTGTGTGGATGATGGAGGAGACTATCGAGCTTGTGCATTCTGTTGGTACTGGAAGGGCACAGCCTGGAAGGAGCTGCTTTCCTCTCCTGGATGCCTTTCAGTGTGGTGCTGAATGGTTGCTATGGCTAATGGGGTAGGCCTGGTCAGTGCTTTCAGTACCTTTGCTTTAATTTTTCTGGTTTGCTGCTGTCAGACAGAGGACAGTTTGCAGATGTCAGGGGAAAGGGATGTTTGGTTCCCTTGCTGGGGAAAACATCATCATCAATACCGGCAACCATAAAAACGCAGCAGAAGCAGCAGCTTAGGAATGAAACAATCAAGTTAGAGCTTCAAGTGGCTGTGTCTGTGTGGAGAAAAATATCTTGAGCATTTATATTTCCATCTTAGGATTGGTGTTTCTGGGGAATTTTGAAGTTGTCACTGTGGGCCCACTGTAGAGTGCAAGGTTTTGAAAAGGATGTATATGCCCCAGGGTAATAAAGTGATGGACTCAGCAGTCTCCAACCATCAGTCAGCCAGAGAAGCTAAATGGAAAATAACCTTGCCTTCAGCCAGTCTCACTCATCAAACCTCTCAGTACACTTTGTGTTTCCATCAGATATAATGAGAAATTTTGCCACCTGCCAGCCTATCCAGGGGAATTTTGCAAGGCTGGTGGAAAAACAAATGGAGTTGTGTTAATAGGAAAAGGGAAGTGTCATAGCCATGTTCACTGCACACTGAAGAGGCTGCTATTTCCTCTAGTGCTTGCACTTACACCTAGATTTAAAGCTGTAGTAACTACAGAGAGCTATTCCTAGGCCTTTCTGACAAGGGTTTGGCTGATGCTGCCTCATGACCAGGTAGAGAAGGGGCCATTTGCAGTTTTCAAAAGAGGTTGGTTTGCCTAAACTTCCTCTCAAAGGAGTTGGGATGACACAATTTAAAGAGGACTTGCTGCATGCTAATGATGGATTAACTGCTGGTGTCACAAAGATGCCAAATGTTGCTGCTTCATTTTCTGAGAGATGGGCCCTGCTGGTCCGTGACCCAGGTGCAGTGTGCCCTTTTGCTGGCAGGAGGGAGAGATGAGACTGAGTTATGACAGATCATGGATGGGCTATGGTCCACAGACTCCGGGGTTGTGTGGGAAAGGTGACTGACAGGAAGAGCCAGTCTGTGCCCAAGCAGGGAGGGTGGGAAGCTCTGAGGGCGCTGCTCCATCGCACAGCAGTCACTGGTGTGCAGCCCCCGCACACGAACAGGCTCATTCAGGTGGCCCCCAGGTCTGCCCTTAGCAGTGGAGCAGCAGCTGGATTAGGTGATAATGCTGAGGAGCACTTCCAGGTGCCTCATCTTCCTTGTTCCACTCAGCCTTTTG
This sequence comes from Poecile atricapillus, assembly GCF_030490865.1. Classification (NCBI taxonomy): domain Eukaryota; kingdom Metazoa; phylum Chordata; class Aves; order Passeriformes; family Paridae; genus Poecile; species Poecile atricapillus. Next base: position 67,885,213 of record NC_081251.1, on the reverse strand, counting down.
GCTGACCCACTTGAGTACTTTCTGCACTGGGGTACACCTAGAACTGCCTTCCTAAAGCCCACAGGATTATATATACAAATAGCCAATATTTAAGAAAGCTGTTGCTGAATTTTGAGTCGTGGCATCAAAGATGTACCTGGACTGCCTTTTAAAGGCAGTTATCTGAAAAAGTCACCCAAAGTTCCAATTCAACACTCTAAGTGATATTATGAATATCCTGAGAAGATCCTATCCTTTAAAACCAAACAAAACAGCTGTTCTAAAGTGGAGATCAGATATGTCAAGCACTTCCGACCATTTATTATTGCTAATGGTTTTTAATTACTTCCTATTGCCTTGATTGCTCTTAATAGGCAATTTCTTCCTACAAACTGTACTATTTTTCATTTGTGGTCACCACTTCAGGACAGAAACTTTTTTTGGGTGTAAAGCGGAGCTTTGGTTATGAGGCTGGTGCAGACAGATCCTAGAGATGAATCCCTGGGAGGTGGTGACTCGTGTAAGACTGTGGCATCACCCTTGACTGGTCTGTCAGTGCAGGGGGTGCAGCAGCCAAGAGAGTCATTCCCAAGGGCTTTTTGCAGAGGTGAAAGCCTGAGAGAGACTGGAAATATTATACAGAAAGGTCAAAGTACAAGGATGAGCATTCTGTAGATACTGAGAAGACATTAATCCATTTAGGACTTTGTATACAGTTTATTTCAGTTTCCTTGCGCAGAGGTAGTTAACAAACTGCTTTTCTTTACACGCACACTGCACTGTAGTCAAATTTTAGATAAGCGAGTGCCAAGTAGTAGGAACTTTCAGGGAAGGTGACACATTTAGAAGGATGTCACCCCCAGTTGTTTTCCTTAAGGCTTTTTTATGCTGCATATTGAATTCTTCAGAACCCGCCTTGCTGGCACTTCTAGAACACTTGTCTTAGGGCTTTCCTACCTCTCTGTGCAATGAAGAAAATATCCATCAACTAGAGCAAGATGGAAGTGGGCCTGAGGTGCCTGTGGCCATCTCCACTGATGTCTTGTCCCTTTTTTTGTTTCTCTGTATTTCTTATCCTGCCTCTTACAGTTTTTCGTCCCACATATTTTGTCTCATGTTTCCAAAAAAGATCACCCTGTACACTGCAGCCACTTCAGCCATTAAAATCTCTAATGGCCCTGTTACTACAGAAGACAATTCCCACATTTTGTTTCTCACAAGACAGCCTCATGGGTTTCTGCTCATGCAGGAAGAAACTCTCACTCCTCAAACCTTTTTCAGACAAGGCATGTGAAAGTTTTGACAAGGCCTAACATCTTGTTGGTACCTTAGAACTTAAGTCCATGGAGATAGTGAGGGAAGGAATAGGCTTGGGTCAAGGAAATGGCAGATAAAATACCTCTGTTTTTAAGTATTCAGACTGTTTCAGATAAATCTTTGGCTCTGCTGGAGGAGGTGTTTGGATCTGTCCCACCAGGACACCCTGCCAGGTTGTTTTCTTGGAAACGAGTGAATGACACAAAAGCTGTTTATTTTGCCTTTTCATTACTGGCTCAATTAAAGAGAATTCTAAACTTCATAAAAGCTTTGCCTCATCATCCTCTCTCTTTTTTTTGTAGTCATGGAAACAAGGAGGTGTTCTCCTGCTGGGGGATCCAGCTGGCAGTGGATTGGTTTCGAGAGAGGGGTCACACTTACATCAAGGTTTTTGTCCCACTCTGGAGAAAGGAACCCCCTCGACAAGACAGCCCCATTGCAGGTAGGTCACCATCCTGGCTGTAATTTGGCAACCATTAGGTGCAGTTTGGAGACAGAGGGGTGTGAAGAACCCAGCACAGGTTTGTTTTTTTTTTTTCCCCTGTAAAGAAAAGCACAGTATGAGTTGTGTATCAGTCTTCCCTCACTTAAATGAGTCATTAATTCATTACCCCATTCGGTGCTTCTGGCTAGCAGCTAAAACTGCTTACAAGGCTTTGTTACACTGCTTTAAACCTTCTGCTTAACAAGCACAAGGTGCTGCCAAGCTGAGTTAAAGAAGGAGTTTGTCAGCTTGCAGTGAGTCTACAGAGCTTGTGAGGCCTGCCAGGAGACAGTGATGTTCATTACTGCATGACTATTGTCTGTCAGGCTGCTACCCAACACAGGGGGTGCATGGGTTCCCCTTCCAGGAGAAGAAAATGCATCAGCAGAAGTCTGTGGAGGGGAGTGAGACTCCATTTGTCTGGAAATAGATCAGTGAGGTTTGTGCCGGCAGCTTGGTGTCTGACATCTGCCTTCCTGCAGGGATGGAATGGCAGGAGGCCAGAGTGTCCTCAAAGTTTGTTCATGTATTTTATCCCATATGTTTTATCTCCAGGTAAAGCTTACATCAGGGCTGGTTTACCCTTCTGGCACCCAGCAGGGTTAAAAAGGGCACTGCAGGGATTCAGTATCAGACTCTGGTGTAGAATTCAAGGCATTCTTTTACAGATAAGACTTAAAAATTTTTTAAAAAGTGCCTCAAAATCTACAAGTTGATGTTTTTATAAAAGATTTAATTTTCAAGTTACCAAATAACCATCAGATATCACTGCATCTGAAAATTGCACCATGAGTTTAATAAAGTGCTGAAATATTCTTAGATTCCTGTAGGTTTCTAGCAGATGATTGAGACCTGGTCACTAATTATTAATTAATTAGTTTCTCTTTTTTTTTTTGCTTCCCTCATCTACTTCTGCCAATCCCCCCACCAGATCAGCACATTCTTGAGGAGCTGGAAAAGCAATCTATCCTGGTCTACACACCCTCTCGGAAGGTGAAGGGCAAGAGGGTGGTTTGCTACGATGATCGCTACATAGTGAAAGTCGCTTATGAGAAAGACGGAGTCATTGTTTCCAATGACCATTACCGGGATCTCCAAAATGAAAACCCCGAGTGGAAATGGTTTATTGAGCAGCGACTACTCATGTACTCTTTTGTCAGTAACAGGTAAGAGATGGGTGGTGTTACAGGATCTAGAATTTAAACATCATGGGCCAAGTCAGCTCCAGCATCAGTGTACCTCCCAGCTGTAGCAGAATACATGAGCCTTTTTATGAAAGGAATTTACTGCAGCATTTCTTATCTTGTTTCTTGAGTTTCCTACTCTCTCAAGCTCCCGTGTCACTCTTCTATGAACTTTTCTACTTGAATGGCAGCATTAGTGACCAGCTTTGCATCTTTTCAATCCAGTTTGTGATGTTAAACCAAGGGTTGGTATCTTAATTTCTATTTCCTGTAAGAAGCAGCATTCAATCCTTGAGAGGAGGCTGACTGGCAGTATCTGTAATTCCCCTACACAACAAAATAGGACTTTTCCCAGTGTTTCTGCAATCATAGCTTGCTAGAAGAGACAAGAAGCTGGTCTCTCTGGCCCTTTACCATCCCTACTGAGAGAAGGTTTTCATTCAGGCACTTGAACCATGCCTGTGAGGCTGGGCTGAGTGCTCCTCAGTCTGTTCATAATAACCTCTCTTCTCTCCTGAGTTTTCTAATAGCTGAGTAGTTCAGGGGAAATGCACTTCACTGCGACACTCAGTGTGTACAGACATGTGCTTACATCCATGACTTCTTTTACTTTTCCAGGTTTATGCCTCCCGATGATCCACTAGGCCGGCATGGACCCACCTTAAGTAACTTCCTCAGCAAAAAGCCAGTGCTTCCTGAAAGGAAATGGCAGCCTTGCCCTTATGGTGGGTTTCTGCCCACACTGTGAGCTGACCCCTACTTCCCAGTGTGCTCTCCCTCAGCTAGGGGCCACTGCCACGTGCTGTCCTGCTTTGTGTGCTAGGGACTTGGGCTTGCTCAAAGGTGTGGTGCTTTTTTCCCCTCCTGCTTCAGTGGCTCCAGCCTCAGCAAAGGCAGCAGATGTTTCTGGCCCCTCCATCCTTGCCTGCACGCAGCACCGCGGGCGCCGTGGCTGCGCTGATCACACACACTGCTCTCTGTGGAGCGGATTTTGCTGCGGCACTTGGGAATGGCCATCCAAACACTCTCCCCTCCCGACAGCTCCCTAGCAACATGCAGGTTTCTCAGAGGTAAATCTCCATGCCATTTTTTAGAGCAACCTTTTGTAGCAGCAGGCCTCCCAGTCCACCGAGTGCAGGAACTGAAACATGAATATCAGACACTTCCAAAATAGCAGAGACTTCCTTTCACTGCTGCTTCACCCTGCTATTAATATCAGCAGTATTTAAATCTGGAGTCAACAGTACTGAGTTTGAAAATAGTACTTCCCCTTTTTTCTGTCTTCATCACACCCAGTGCTGGGGAGAAGTGATGTGTGCATCAATTGATGTTGGTGCTGGTGACAACTTCCTGTCTGATTCGGTTTTATTCTTTCAGGTAAAAAATGCACCTATGGCAATAAATGCAAATTTTACCATCCAGAGAGACAACATCAAGCTCAGCTTTCAGTCGCTGATGAGCTCAGGGCCAAAACAAAGGTCCCGATAGCCCTGGGGAAGGAGGAGGAGAGGCGCCAGTGCTCACCGTACGAAGCCAGAGGAGAGCCTGCACCCTGCAATGCCTGCACAGAACCTCTGCGGGAAGCCAGAGGCTGCTCTGGGCCTTCCTGCTACCCAGGCGGGTCCCTGGAGAGCTGCTCTGAGCAGACATTCTGTGCCTGGGCCGGCAGCCCTGCCTCTGACCTGGGGCTGGAGCAGCGCTTGCCGCAGGCGGAGCCGCTCCTGGAGGAGATGTCAGCGGTGTCCATCGGTGACACCTACGGCTGCAGCTGGTCCTTGTGCCCCTCTCAGGACCGGGGGGTCACGGACAGCCCTCAGCCCTGCGCTGGCCTCAGGCACAAACTGTTCTCACTTCATCACCCTCAGAGCCTGGAGCAGGCCGGCTCACCCAGGTGCCCTTTCCAGCTCCGAGCGCTCCCAGCTGTGGCAGGCGGGATGTGCGGGGAGCACGGCTGGGCTCAGGAGCGCCACGGGACCGGCCACGGGAGCCACTCCGCCCCTGCTGCTGCTCAGCACATGCAGGGCCCGGAGAGCCAGCACGCTGCTTTGCTGCAGGCCACAGCTCTGTTCCCTGACAGCCTTCCCCTGTACGGGGAGCACCAGGCACAGCAGCACTGCTGCATCCCCAGCCGGCCCCCAGGGCAGCCCTTTCTGCCAGATTCCAGCAATGGAACGGGCTTATTCCACAAAGCCCATGCTTACCCCAGTGCCTCTTACAGGGACTACTGGCCCACCCCGGCTGCGAGGCTTCCCTCTGCCCGGCAACTAAACACACACAGGGAGCTGTGCTCCCCTTATCCCTACTGTGGGATGAGCCAGGCCGTGGCTTTGTACCCCAGTATCCAGGATAAGGGGACTGGAGCACCTCCCCTATGAAGAGAGACTAGGGAGCTTGGGGCTGTTCAGCCTGGAGAGGAGAAGGTTGCATGGAGACCTCATAGAAACCTTCCAGCATCTGAAGGGAACCTACAAGGAAGCCAGAGCAGGACGCTTAATCAGGAACTTTAGTGATAGGACACAGGGGAATGGCTTCAGACTGAGAGGGGGTAGCTTTAGGTTAGATTTTAGGATGAAATTCCTAATTGTCTGGGTGGTGAGACATTGGAACAGGTTGCTGAGAGAAGTTGTGGATGCCCCGTCCCTGGAAATGTTTAAGGCCAGGTTGGGTGGGGCTCTGAGCAATCTGGTCTAAGTAAAAGAGGTGTCCCTGCCCATGGCAGCAGGGATGTTGGAACTGGATCATCTTTTAGGTCCCTTCCAACTCAGACAATTATTTCTGTGATTCTATGATATTGCCTGCTGGACTTTAATGATTCAAAAACACAGAAACTTCTGAAACCTCCAGAGCAAACCATTTTCAGTAAGCACAAATCCTAGGGCAAGAAGATGCTATTCTGAGGTTTAACTAAGTGTTTGTAGAGGGTGTTAGGGCAAAGATTACAGCTGCTCCAGGAATACAAGTATAAACATCAAATCAAGGCAAAGGCTGTCATCCGTGGCCATGGGATTGCATTCCACCTCCCCTGAAAGAGAGCAGGAGAGCTCGGGGTTACTGGGCTGTCAGCATTTGAACCTCACTGGTGACTGGATTCAGGATGGCACAGATTTTCATCAACACCCTAAAAAATCAGATGTGTTTTTAGAGTCCAAACCTGTTGTTCAACTTCCATAAAAGAGCCGTGCTCCCCAGTCCCCAGGAGAGGGCTCTCCCAGGACCTGCCTGTCCCTCCTTGCTCAGCCAGCACAGAAGATGATTTGGCCCCTTCCCCTAGCACAGGGCTGTGCTCTCTGCTAGAAGGCAGCTTTGGGTCCCTGTCATCACCTGATTCAAGCCCAGCCCGCTGTCAGTGAGCTTTCAAAGCTCCATCTCGTGCTTCTAAAGCAGTGCTGAGAGCACACAGAGCCACCAGCAGAGGGGCTGGAGCTGCACCTGAAGGAAGACACAGGTATATTTCTCAGAAAAGGGATACACACAGCATAAATCAAGTCAGGGAAGGCATCTTCAGTGTAAGTCCTGGTGTGGACTGAGGGCTTGGGGTTGGTAATTAAAAAGATCCAGAAGTCCAGATGAAGCTAAAGAAAGAAAGGGGAAAAAAAAAAGCAAAAAGAAAAAGCAAAAAAAAAGCTCTTAAGTGTCTCCTGTATTGAGCAAGAAATCTATTGTTGACTTAACCCTAATTACCCAGTGTGGCCCCATAATGCAATTATACTGTAAACTATGTTCTGTTAGGACATGTTTGATTTTCAGTAAGCTGTAAAGCTGCTAATCTCTGCATTATTCCACTGAATGCTTCAGGTTATAATTCAAATAGTCAGGTTGATCCTGGAGGTTTTTGGCATTATACCAAAGTTTAAGTATGTCAGTATGACATGTTTTAAAAATGCTTTAACACATTATAGAATGTTCATCTATAACACTTTGTTCTCAATAATGTCTTAATTTTCTGGGTTTTGCTTAGGTGGTGGGGTTTTTTATTGTTGTTATTTTGTTTAGTTCCTGGTTTTGTTGTTTTTTAACTCAATCCTCTTAGAACTGATTCTTCTACATTCAGGTGGGATTTTCAAGCTCTCTAATCCTGCAGTATCTCATTTCTCTGAAGTGCAGTGTTGTTAGTTCCAGGCAGGAATTAAACACAGTCCTCAATGAGAAGTTGTAATTCTGTTGCTTTCACAGAGGTAGCAGTAATTTACCCTTAGTGATATTTTCACATGATGCATTTTTTGAAAGCAGTGATAGTCTGACCTGTTTCCCTCTGGAAACAACCATCAGCTCTGTTTTTTGGTTTTTGGGTCTTTTTTTGGTGATGGTTTTGAAGAATCTTCAGAAAATAAGTATACTGTAGCTGTTCAATTTCTTATGTTATGCCCCTGTGGTTGGCTCAAAGAAATAGCAATTTAGATTTTGGAGGCATGACTTATGTTTACAGAACATGGCAATTTTTTTCCATATGTCCTATGGATTGTTGAAGTGGCTCATAAATTTATCCACTACCTCTTAGATAAAGGTTAGAAGTTGTCTTAAAACAAAACTACGAAAAAAATTCTCCGAGATATGCCTCAAAAAATGCTGCAGACAAAGTGTGATGCCGAATGGAAAAATACCTTCCACCCCCTCAGACAAAGCAAGTCCCAAATGGCAGCATTCAGAAAACACACACAGCAATGGAGCAGGATGTAACTGCACATGTCAACATTAATTTTTGTGTCTGGCATGCATATTTCAATACACAAAGCATTGAAAAATCCATAGGAAAGTTGGCACACTGCCTTTATATGGTGCCCTTGGCTTGCTGGAGACATGCATAAACTTTTCTCCTTTGAGGATGCACAGGAATTTGGTGGTTGCTCAAAACCCTCTCAATGCTTAATAATTTTTTTTCTTTTAATTTCTGTCATATTTACTGAGGAATCTTTTTGTAAAATATATAGAATGTGCACTCTGCTGAGAAAGTGTCTGAGAAAATAAATCAGACTTTGGTGCTAAACAGAACTTGGTTTCTCTTGGCTCTTGAGGCAATCCCAGAGCGTTTTTTCTCATGGGGATTTTGTTGGAAGGGCACTCAGCAGCAGCGCTGTGTCTCTGCCTGAGAGGAACTCTGCTGCTGGCCAGGAGCCCACAGAAAGCAGGGACTGTTCCCCTGTTCCACCACAGCACAAGCACACGGGGCTCAGCAGCTCCTGCTGCAGGGCCTTTTGCACTTTCCAAAGCAGGGAATTCTCTTTGCCTTTGTCAGCGCCTGGAGCAAGGGAAAGGGCTGCGAACAGAAAGGCGGCGGCAGCTCTTGGACAGAGGGGTAAGAGCCTGTTGCTATTTGGTATCTCTGCTGAAATACATTTGAGGCCAGCTCTCGCTGCCAAGTTGCAAATGAACCCATAAATCTTAAAAGGCTCAGAAAGCCCTTGATGTTCTTTGCTTTTTGGTTGTCAAGACTCTTTTAGAAGAAGCTGGAAGCACTGAGAGCAGTCTTCCAGGAGATGGGCTGCTTTCCCAAGGGAGACTTACAGAGTTGCCAAGTTCATTTGAAGAAAGAAAGAAAGAAAGAAAAAAAAAAAAAGAAAAAAAGAAAAAAAAAATCCTCTTCCTTTCCTCTACACTCAGCCCTTCCCAAAAAGGCAGAAAGCCAGAGAGATCCTCCCTTGCAAGAGGCTAGGGGAACTATACACATATATTTCCAAATATTTCACTGAAAATCTTGGGTCACCCCTGCAAGAGCTCCTCAGTGTAAGAAGGGGGAAAGAGGGTGCTCTTTGCAGTCCTGGGCACCTCACAGCACCTCTCTCCACTTCTTCTAAAATACAGAAATCTTTCCTTCACAGAACATGGATGACAAGCCTACTGATGTGCTGAGCTGAGGTACCATAAGAATTCATGCCATAAAGCAGACTATAAAGTAGATAGTCTTGCTGGGTATCCACCACTTGTATTTGCCAATTAATCTGAGAAGTTTTGATAAGATTTTAACTCAGTTCCCACAAGAGCTGGCACAATTCATAAGCAAACATTTAAACTAATCACAAAAACTAAATAGAACATGACTTCTCTTAAAAAGTGCAGGACTGCTAGGGAGGAACAAGGCTTGTACTTCACCAAGTGTGACAGTGCACTCTGTGACTCTGCACTCACTCGTGTATACACAAGACTGCTGCAGGATCCATCTCCCATGCACTGGTGGGACCGGGATGTTTGAGCTCTTGAGTTTAATATTACGGCACCATTAGCATTATTAAGAAGGTGCTACTACTTGAAATTGATAGCAAAGGGATTTTTTTTATAGTATTTTAGCCACATCCCTTCTCCATGCCCAGCTGGACTCACAGCCTTAAAGTCTTGCAGCAGGCTCAGAGGAACTCTTCAGTGAGATGTGCTGATGTGCTGACTTGGCAAATGCAGCCCAAACAGACACGCCAGAGGAGCAGAGCAGTGGGTGAACACAGAGATTTGTGGGGACAGCTCCCGTGAGGCAGTGAGCCAGAGAGTCAGGACAGCACAGGCAGGGCTGGCAGAGCTTTGAGCGTGGTCAGGGAACTGGATGATGTGCATGAATGGTGGCATCAGGATTGTTCACCCTAACCACTGCCAGCTCCTCCTCTTTCCCTGAGTCAAACTGTTTCCTTGTCTTCTCCCACCCTTGTTGAGCTCAGGATTTCCATTGCACTTACGATTTCCTAGTTTGGGCATTGAAGGGAATTACTAACACTACTGGTTCCATACAGAAGACAAATGAGCATCAGCACACTTGATGGCAGAAGGAAAACATAAACTAGGAGCAGACAGCAAAATATGGATGGCATAAAAAATGCGCCGCTGGACAAACAAGTAGATTTTCTCAAGAGAAGAACAAAAAGAAATTCAACACAATTAATGAATAGTAGAGCTTGAAGAAGCAAGTCACCTATGGTAGGATGAACCTTGGAAAAGAATTGCTGTGCGAAGTAAGACTGAAAAAGGTGTCTGCCACCCATCTGCACACTTGCAAGACTGAGCAAAGCAGGCCCAGCTCTCCTGTGGCTCTCAGCTTGCTGAATTTAGAATCTGTAATTTAATATCTGCAGAGACTCCAAACAACTGAGAAAAGTGCTAAATAAGAAGCAGCATCAGCTGTAGTAACCAAATGAGCTACAACACTGAACACAAAGTCAAGACAAAGATAACTCCATTGTCTGGTGATCTCATTTCCAGATTAGACTTCATTTTACTACGGGAATTAAAGCTCTCCTGGCATAGTCAGGAGAAGAGCTGTGCAGAAACCAGAACTGCCTACGAGAACTAAAGAACAACGGAGGCTTGCCAAGGGGGGCAGCATGAGAAGCCCAGAGGAATGTGATGGCTTTTACTACTTGAAATGGCAAATGACAAAATGCACTTCATAAATAAAAACATATTCTCCAGCTACAGGGAAATCTAAATCCTAAGAAGTGCCATGATGCCCTGGCAAAGGTTGCAGTCCATCCCCCACCGCTCCAAAAGTGGTGCTAAGGAAAATTTAGCAGGGAAACAGACTATGATTTTTTATTGCCAAAATATACACAGCCATTGGCAGACAATTATAAGTTTTACTCAAAACCATCATCATAATGAGAAATACTGAGTTCTCCCCACAGGAGGTCCTGTTAGGAAGAGGCTGAAGTGAATACAGAAGCTTGTAAAATTGTTATTTCCAGCAGGGAAACATTCTCGGAGAACTTCAGCATCTGCATATCCATTTGTTCGTAACGTAATGTAGACATGTGGTGGATTTGGAGCCCTGGCTTCACTTCAAGGAGCACATGGAAGATCTTTAAATCTTTGGAGCATCTTCCCTAGGTCATATTTGAGTCTTGCAGAAGGTGAAAAAAAAGTGAATATCACTTTAAACTGAAGTCAAATAAACAGTATTATGGGGAAGAAAGGGCAGAGAATCCAATTTTCTACATCAGTAACAAAAATAATCACCAGTGGTTATTTCTGTTCATCTTCTATGATATTGAGAAGCAACTGGGGATGGTGTTTGGGAGACACTGGTTCAGGTCAGCCTCTGCACTTTGCTCTTTGGTGTTCTGACGTTTGAATTATCCCACAGCCAAATGGAAGCCTCTAGGGAATGTCCCGCAATTGACATCCCTAAGACATCCACCAATAACCTATTTCTAAAGAACACGATGGCCAAGTCCACCACAAGGTGTCGATGTGGTAGCACTAGAAACAGGATCTGCTGCTCCACGGCCGACTGCCCCAGGCCGGGGCCGAGCACTCGGGGAAATCCCGGCAGCAGAAGCCGCCCTTGGGAGCAGCCGGGGCTCTGCGGCACAGGCTCAGCTCTGCCCAGGCCTGAGGGGCTCCCGTGGGCTGAAAGGAACCATGAGCTCCATCGTGGGGCTCCATCGCACCGGCTGAACCAATTCTGGTGCCTTCTGCCACCTGAAACACGTGGTGTTGTTAAACATTCAGCCTGTGGTTTATGCTCAAGCAGCCCTGCAAGGGCGCACAGCAGCTCAGACGGACTGAGAGCGGTGTCAGGCTGTGGAGCAGCGAGAAACAAACACACAATAACAGGTTACAGAAAGGGGGCATTTTACAAAATTTACCCTTTATTCCATCTATTTATTCTCCCCTCACCTGCAGTTCAAGCTGTGGCTGCCCTGCCATCGGCGGCTCAGGATTTATCTTGGCTGGGGCCCAGGCGCTGCTGCCAGGCTTTCCTTTCAGGGCAGCAGCCCTGGGAAAGTCACTCGGGGTTAAGTTTAGAGTTCCAGGTTGGCACATTCTTAACGCAAGCCAAAAATAAGTGTGAATGGGGATCAATTTTATGAATTTGCTGAGCTGCCAATTATATTTTAAAGCTGAAATCTGAAACTAGGTTTGCCAGTGGATAAGTATCACAGCCAATCCTTAGGCAGAAATTAATTGAAAAAACACTCTGCAAGCCCAGATAGCCTTGCCTTACAAATGTTATCTCCCATGTCTTTTCCAAGTGGACTTTGGGCATTGGCAGTCAGTCAGAACACAGGGGATTTTAACTAATTAAGTTTATTGTCTTGTATGTGTCAATCAGCAGTTAGGCGGATATACAACAAATATTCCCAGCATGCAACCGTAAGGCAGCATGAAGTGCGGGGGAAAAGCTTTCTCCCAGAACAAACCAGCACAAGCTCCTACTGCATTCCTTTTACATCTTCCCTTGCATTTTTGGGGAGCAGGGTCACCACAGCTGTACAGTTGCCCAAAGCCAGGTAGTTGGGTTGTGCACCCACATCTCAACAGAACCGAAAATAAAATTCTCCACTCACCAGGCAGAGGCTGGATGTGCAACTCAGCACTTACAGCCTCGAGCTCACAGCTATCTGAAACCTGCCTGCAGCCTTGTTCCTAAGCTCCTTGCCAGAGGCACAAATAACCCTGTGGGTCCAGCTATCACATCACCAGAGGAGCAGCAAAACTGGCTTGAAGGCAGGATTTCCTGATGGAGCCTGGATGTGTCCATAAGCCAGCAGATGATTCCCTATCCTGTGCCGTACTCAATTTCATTTATTCAGGCCTGCTTGAAATGCTGTGTTTGAGGTGCCCAGCTCTTGGTTTTGAGGGCTCAAAACAGTTTTGAATCCCATTTCAAGGCAGATTTACATCAGAGCCATTAGCACTATTACATAAGTTACACATGCTTTCTAAAGTCTGCAATATGTAAAAGAATCTGAAGAACAGAAAACATCCCCATCCTACTTGAACAACTTCTAAAGCAAATCTTCCAGACATAGACAACTTTACGATGTATAAAATGCATACGTCTGATTTATAAAAATGTATTTCACACATTTTAATAACATAATTTTACTATGTATACATATTATGTATAAACACTATGTTACATTGTATTGACACTGTGATACAAAAGGACCCATCAGGTGCACCCTCACCTCAAGTGCTGTGTGTAGTTTTGGTCACCACAATATAAAAAGGACAGAGCTATTAGAAAGCATCCAAAGAAGGGCCACAAGGGTGGTGAAGGGTCTGAGAGGAGCAGCTGAGGTCATTTGGTCTTTTCAGCCTGGAGGAGACTGAAGGGAGACCTTGCTGTAATCTTCAACATTCTCACGAGGCAAAGTGGAGGGGCAGACACTGATCTCTTCACTCTTGAGACCAGTGACATGACCTGAGAAAACAGCATGAAGCTGCATCAAGGGAAGCTTAGATTGGAAATCAGAAGAGATTTTTTCACCCAGAGGGTGGCTGGGCACTGGAGCAGGCTCCCCAGGGAAATGGTCACAGAACCAAGCCTGACAGAGTTCAAGAAGCATTTGGACAATGCTCTCAGGTGGAAGGTGTGTCCTGTGCAGGGCCAGGAGCTGGACTCGATGATTCTGATGTATCCCTTCCAACTCAGCATATTTACCACTCTGGCATATTTACCATGAAACACTGAGGCTTTTGCTGGAGCACCCCCAGGGTGCTGCCCCAGCCCAGCCTGGAAATGCTGCTCTGCAGTACACAGCTTCTGAAGTGCAGGCTAACCTGAAAGCAAAGGCTGGCCATGACATGATTAGGAAGGCAGCAAGAAGCACCAGCTTTGCTCCTGCCTGCCTAGGGACCAACCACTCTGTATTGGGTTAAGAGTACAATAAAACCTTGCCAGCTCAGGGGTGACTCAGCAGCTCGTGTGCATATCAAGCCCTGCACGATCAAACACACCAGCAGGGAAGTGAAGAGAGAATGAGGGAACACTTGTTTTGGGAGCTACCTGTGGCCATAACACGGTATAACCCCTCACAGCACTGCAGCAGGCTTATCTCCTCCTGACTGGAAACAGCTAAAAGGGCAGGGAAAGCAAAATCCATTGACCCAGGTACTGGACGCTTGAGAAAAAACATCTGGAAAAGGTCGGCAAGCATGCTGGCTCACATTACTGCTAAAGAACATGCAGAGAGAGCTAACTGCCTGTGTCCTGACAGCTGGCAGGCATCCTCTCAAACCACCACAGGAAAACCAACCAGAGGCAGCCAACAGAACCTGCAGGTATGGAGCAGCTTTTGTAGCCAAACACACAACAGGAGGGCTGGTGGGGGATATCCCACAGAAAGCAGGCCCTGTCAAATATGAGTGACAGCTGGTGCTTCAGAGGATCACACAGGGTTTGCTAACAGATGAAAAATGACTGACAAAACAAGCCTCTGAGCAATCTAATTTATGCCACCTACCTCAAGCCCTCAGCCACAGCTTTTTCACCGGTGTGTTTTATTCATTGGTCTTTACCAGGTTGGGTTTAAATGCTTTTACTCTTAAAATGAAAATAAAAACAATTAGGTCATGGCAATAACAGCAGAAGCCAATTGTGATGTGAAATGAGCTGTGTTACCTTTCTGAGATTCACCTGGAGCCATAAAACCAAAATTCAGAAAAAACTATTAATCACCACTTGCCAACATCTTTCAGTTGCAGAAGTGAAAGCCCTTCCACGCTAGTCAGGAAACAGCAGCTGTGACCAAACGATGGGCAATGCCAAGATCAGCCATTCCCTGTCAGCCCTAGGGGTGTGCCATTCCGGTGCCAGAACACAAGATTCATAGCTCATTAATAGCTCCAAAGAGAATAGGAGCATCCTGGAGTGTAGTCCTGTAACCAGTGACAAGGACACCTCCAGCTGGGGGTGATGCAATCCCTGCTCTGGAGCATTACTAATGCATTTTGTCTCAGTCTCATGCAATGTATTTCACATGTGAAATGAAAGCTGAAATCACCCCATGGCAGCCCACCACCTTCTGGGGCCAGTACTATGACTAATGCAACTGTTTCAAAATCCAAGAGAAAAAAGCATGGTTGCCATGGGGTGGAAGAATGATGATCAAGTCAGACCTAGATGCTGACTCAGGTCTTGAACTCAAGCACTGTGTGCAGTCAAGTACCAGTAAGTTCAACCCTGCTACCAGAATACAGGGACTGGTCCAGGAAAAGAACAGGATGGAAAGACAGGAAATTAAATGAAAGAGAATGAAAACCAACATGAAGCAATAGACCAGGAGATGTATTTCTATGCAACTACGTGAGACATACCTTTGCATGCCACTTACCTTATGTCTGCTTTGAACATGGCTGAACTCTCGAAGTCAGAATGAAAGTTCCTGAACATGGCACCACATGGCACAGCTGTGCCTGGCAGTTGTGTTGGGGCAAATAGTAAATCATGTCAATAGTAAAGTATCTCTCTCCATCACTCAACCCTACTGTGTTTTTCAGGAAGCACTGAGAACTGGGACACATGACAGTTGCCTTGAAAAATGATGAAGTTTTTCTTCAGAGCAAACTCCACATTGCAGTGGCCATGGCTGTGGGGCTGGCAGAAAAGCACTCCCTGGTGAAATCCATCAGGGCAGCTGTAGGGTCCATTAACAAAAGGAAATTCAGCCCCTGCCCATGCTAGCTGACTGTTCTGTTTCATTTAGTCCAGAGTCCCAGGGCCAGAAGTGAAGCTCATGGGGGCAGAACAGTGGCCAGGTAGGAAAGCACACGGTTTCCTTAGGGCTTCAGAAGTCTAAGTCATTTGACTTAAAAGTATCAAGGTCAGCAGGAAAAAAAACCACCCCACATTACTAATCATTATTAAAGAGGGAAAGCTTTTGGTATGTCCTTCAGCTCAAAAAACACTAACAAGACATTTTCTTTCTCATGTACAGAGCAGCTGTGCCAAGGATTATGAAGAATTTCCAAAGCCAAGCATCACATTGCCTTTCCCCCCTCAGCCCCTTAAGCCCAGCAGCCGCTTAGGCGGAGCGATGCAGTAAGATTTTCTACTGAACAGCCTCACTTCTTCAAAACCTTAATATTCAGGAATATGCATAGCAGGAAAGACATATGCACCTCCAAATGCTTCCTCAGTTGCAGGGGAATTGCACAACAAACACTGCAGGAGGCCAGACTGCTGCTGTGGATCAGATAGACAAGGACCTGCACAACTTCCTCCAAACTACCAAACAAATCAGTGACAGTGACATCAAACCACAAGCCATCAAATTTAAAGCCTGGTGTCCAGTGACAGCATCCAACATCCTCTCTATGACAGCAAATATAAACTATAGACATTGGCTACCAAAAAGTGATTCTTGCTGGCAGAAAAGATGCCACATGACAATCTTTTCATAATTGTGTCAGGTATCTCTGTCAGAAGACAGTAAAATCTTTCCTCAGATTATATTTAAATTTTATATCTGGCCCGAAAACACTGAGGGAAGAAAAAGACTCATAAAAAACCCCCAAAAGATAAATCCTACTTCTAACCCAAATTTTTACTGTAGCTACTGGATAGTTGCAACAAAACATAGGAAACTTGGCCTGAGCAGTTGTTCAAGTCTCTAATTAAAGATGGAGAAAAGGAAAACTGAAAAGACAGAAATGAAGGCACAGGGAATAACAAAATCCTGGGGTTGCGTTCTGCACGCTGCCATGGCACAAGAACAGAACACCTGTTAGAAACTGAGCCAGCAACACAGCAATATTGCTGAGATGGACAAACTAAGGGCCAGGCTGGGTGGGGCTTTGAGCATCCTGGTCAAGTAGAGGTTGTCCCCACCCATGGCAGAGGGAGTTGGAACTAGATGATCTTTAAGGTCCCTTCCAACCCAAACCATTCAAAGATTCTCCAATACCTTTGGCCAAATGCCTTTTAAGGCCTAAGTGGTATTTCACACTTTTTCACTACAGTCCACAGGCTCATAGTCAGCACCAGCCCCAGAGTATTGGGATGGGACACAATGCACCCAAACATGATCTCCCAAACAGCAGCTCCCCAGATGGAACCACAGTAGTCCTCTGTGACAAGACACAAAGCAAGTACAAACAAGAGCAAAGCTGCAAAGAGATTCTGTAAAAAAAATAAATCCATCCATCCATCCATCCATCCATCCATCCATCCATCCATCCATCCATCCATCCAACTTTGTTCTACATAGGATACAACCTGTGAAATACCAAATATTAGAAACAAATTAAAAAGCCAAAACAACAATCAGAAAAGGGGTCCCAATTTACCATTCACACCTAACTATGAAGTACAGTGCTGCTACCATGAATAAAAGTTTGTAAATGAAATATTTTTTTAATATCAGCTGAAAAGAGACATCATGTACGTGCAAACATTGCTTTACTTGTAATCTTAGATCAACATAAACCACCATAATACAAATTCTTCATTTAAAGTTTTTGGGACAGTAACTTTTGTAATCAAGTTTTCATTACAAACACACATTCATTCTATCATCTGAATCATGTTTCCTGTCACCTCAGAAGAGCTATCAATATTCATTGACCTCTTTTGAACTCACTTTTAGATTTACCTCCTGAATTAGGAAACACCTCTTTTATGGGTTTATTGTTGCAGTACAACGTTACAAAGCTAATCCAGAATTAATGATGCAGGGGTTGTTCTTTTGAGAGTACAAAGTGTCTCCTTTAAGGAACCAGTGTCCAACCTCCATAACCACAGAGGCTGAATAGACCCTTTTTCATGCAGGCACCTCTTCTCTGTTGTGGGTAAGCAGCTGTGTACCAGCCAGATGAGGAACTCCAGGGACTCCCTTCCCACTGTCCTTTCCTCAGGAAAACCTTGTGAACTTTTCCTTGGCACGTAATGAAACGTGGCACATGTGAGACCTCAGCACATAATGAAGACACAGCTGTCCTGTCAGCAAATGCACAGTGGTGACACCAGCATTTCCCTCACATGATGTCCCAAGTTCCTGACTCCAACACACCCTGTCCAGCTCTGAGGTCTTCTGCTTGCCACATTTTAGTCTGCTTGTTACAGCAGGGTGCAAGGAAAGCACACAGAGAACAAAGGGCAGAGCATTCCTTAGTCCATTTCCTTGATGTCTCCAACACTGCATTCCTTAGCCTTGGACCTTCAATCACTTGTAAGGGGAACCTGAATTTAGGTCAAGTTTATCAGTCACAGGCTGATAAGGTCTGCTGATATCTACTAAGACAAAAAGCATATTAAAATGCTTAATATGCAGCATCTCAATTTGTTACATCAGTTACATTAAAATTATTTTGACACTGTGCTCCTGAAAAAAAAGCACAGTTACAGAATTTGAAGCTGTAACTCAATGCGCCCCCTTACAAAGTGGAATTGTTTTATAAAGAGATTTCAAACTCTTGAGTAGTACCTGAATTGAGATGCTACTTTTTGCCTTTAAAATCTGCATTCAAATGCAATGCAATGCAATAGGGTTTCATTATTTTAAATGAACTGGAAAATCATAGGCAATTTGCACCCCTGTAGATGATCAATAATTTTGGCTCAAAATCCTCTGTAAGGACGCATGGACATCTGCAAATTAAATCAATGAAGAGAACAGGACACTGGGAAAAATAATCAGCTAAACTCATGTCTGCAGCAGCACTGCACTGGCTGAAGATTGTTATATTTTCATTAAATATTAAAAATATTTGAATTTGTGATGAAAGCATAATTATATGCACTGCTGGAAATTAACACATCTGAAGTCTTGACTGAAGCAAGAATTTCTAAGACTTTTACCCAGTGCTGCCTCTGAAGATGACAATGTTTGAGTTCTACTCAGCATCCACAAAGAACTGCTCAAAGAAAATAAACAAATTAAAACTAAAGAATCCTATCAAAAAGTCAAAATTGAGTCTGATAATGTAATTTTCAATATTCACCACCAGTCCCAATTGTTCCTATAGCACTTGAGCTTGCTATAGAGCCTGAAGTCCCCAGAAATTTCATACTAACTCTTCCTGTTTTCTCTCAGTACTTTTAAAGTAGTTTACACAAAATATGAACCTCACAAAACATTTTGGGCTACATCAAATCAAAAACTGTTCCTCAAAATTAGCAATAAAAGAGCTATTCAAGCAGTCAGGCTTGAAAAAGGAATGCACTGCAATTATTTCACTCT
This sequence comes from Poecile atricapillus, assembly GCF_030490865.1. Taxonomy (NCBI): domain Eukaryota; kingdom Metazoa; phylum Chordata; class Aves; order Passeriformes; family Paridae; genus Poecile; species Poecile atricapillus. The sequence continues at coordinate 67,866,365 of NC_081251.1, read as the reverse complement.
GCGCCAATGAAAGTAATCTGAAGTTTAATTTGTATTTGCTGTTCAACTTACCAGGGCATATTTTAACAAATATGAGATAAAATATCAAAGGATTTTCTTGCTAAAGTTAGAATTAAACATAAGTAATAGTTGCTGTGCATTCACAAGCTGCTCTACATATTCTGTTAACTGAAAAGTTTCTGCCACTGCTTTGCAGCAATACTCCCATTTTAGAATGCCAAAGCAGTATTGAAAAGAGCAAATAGTAAATTTCAATAGATAGCTTTTTTCTAATTTCTTCTACATCTTTAATCAAGTCTTCCTTTAAATTGTGTCCTGGTTTCAATGTACATTCAAGTTAGAGGAATTTGATTGAAGAAATATGGTACTGATAAGAACACTTTTCCCCTGGTCATCTACAAAACATGCTGAAGGTGGACATTTCAAGATCACAAAACCAATTAACTTTGCATGAATAAAGCAAATACACAGACAGGCATGAATGCCGACCACACAGTTTTAAAGCAAATCTATCATCAGCTTGAGATTGAAGATATTAAATATCACAATTAATGAATTTCACATGAATCAATTTCATGGGTGCCACACTCCTGGACAACAGAATAGCTCTACTGATTGAAGACTGCACAAGACAAACATTTTTCTAATGTATCTAGAAAGTAGCAAGGTGAACTCAGTTCCACAGAGCTGATGTCACACAGCAGCCCAGTATCAGCTCCATTTCACTGCTACATTTCTAAAGTTATCCCAATTCTGAAACTTGACCAAGTGATAATCTTAACCATTCACAAAAAATAAACAGAACCATCTCTGAAAGCTAAGAAGGGTGCTCCCTTCCTGCCCATATGTACTTTTTTTTTTACAGAGATCCCTGACAAAGACCACACAGAAAAGTAAAGTCATAAATCAGCATCCAAGATAAACTACTGATGTTCACAACACAGTTTAACCTTGGTGCAAATACTTATTATTTCCTCTGAGGAAGAAAAACTCAGCAGCAAAATCTATTTCTAGTTCATCCTTCAAGCTGAAACCCTTAATGACACACTACATTGATATGCCATGATCTGACGATATATGTGATCTGAAGTACACAAAGAACATAAAACTCTTGAAGGAGAAGGCAAAAGTCTGGAATAGACACTGGACATATCATTTCTTATCCCACTGTTCCAGGATCAGTTCCGGAAAAGGCAGTCCAATACATGCTCATGTTAAGCAGATGGCTCTGCACAGCTAGCTGGAACAGGGATGTCAGGGTTTTTTTTCCCCTTCCAAAAAGCCACTCAAATTCAGAGAAAAGATCAATTACGTATTTCATAAAATGAACAGGATTCCATCTTGCCTATTTCCCCAAATATGCTCTTTCCACCCCTCAGCTGACTGGAGTTTATAGTTTCCTTTATAAATAGTTGCCCCCTCACTCCAATCACTATTTCTCATATTGCAGATTAATGCACAGTAGTTTAATAATATGCATTAAATATTTTTTTTTGCTGGATCTGTAGCTAATTTTTCTTGCTAAATCAGTTTATGGATGTCTCCTGAAGGCCTTTTACACAGCATCAGCATGGCTCAGGAAAGCCCAACTCCACATAACAAATACCTGCTTTGACAAGGTCCATGTGGGAAAAACATGTCAAAGAACACTCCACATCTCACAACATTTCTATCCATAGCACCAAGATACAATTTAACTACGCTCATCCTTTAACTGTGCTTATATCAACATAAGCTTGTCATGTTACAAACCACAAAATGGTTGCCCAGTTTGATTTAGAAAAAATATTTTAAAAATCATAAACCCCAGAAGCATGAAGTAAAAACGGCCTGTGTCTAGCTTATTGCTTTATGAATAAGTGAGTCGGTCTTTGGTCAGAAAACAATCTTGTCAGTGCAATTTTATGAAATACATTCCTTACGCTCACTGAATTGGAATTAAACAGAGTAATGCATGGCAGGAGAGACAAGGTTAAACAAAGCAAGGGCTTAAATAAAAACTCTGGTTATAAGAAACCAGCCTACTTTTAATACTGTTAATGCTTATTGTTCCGTTGAGTATTCTGTGGCCCCACAGCATGGAAAAGGAAAACAAATCACAAAAGAAAACATTAGAATATATATTTTTTTTTAATTTTTATAAATAACTTATCTGTTACAAAGGCAGTTTACCCAGCTAAATCACAAAACCATCAACTCAAGATATCCAAATTAGGTTTTATTAATAAACAGGTAAAAACTGATTTGTCAATCTTCACATAGAACTGCAGATGAAGCTGAAAAACAAGGTCTCATTTTATAAACAAAATGCATTGAATGCAAGTGCTTTGGGTCTACTGCCTAATTACCTGGGATTGACATTTTCTTCCCACATAAAAAAAATGCAAAGCCTTCAAAACAAAGGCCTCTGTGCATTCACATAGATCACTTGTAAAACTCCTAATAAAAGTGTCCACTGGCGGATGTTTACAGTGGGTGACAGTCTACTTTGTCTCTTGCTACATTGTTAGCACTCCCTCCAGCCTCACGCTAAGTGCTGCTGCTACATAATTCTTTGTGTGCCGTCTTTCATGCATATTGTACTGGAATTCCATTTTCTTGATCTTGGTTACATACATCCCCGATCATGTGAGTATTTTCCTTAAAAAAATAGATCATCAAAATAAAAGAGATGCTTGAGGTTGCTTCAGTGTTCAAGTCTGTTTGATTTCTCTTTTCCAGCCTTTATTTCAGTTGTCCTAAATATTGCTATCCTTGTTTTCTATAAATATGAGACTTCACCACAAAGTCAGGTTTAGAAACTGGCTGCCAAAACAGGAAAGCATTTAAAGTCCTTGAACAAAGCTGTACGATGCTGCTGCTGTTGATTTTGGCACTGGATGTACTTCCCCAATGAATCTCTCTTCAGGCGTCTGCAAGACACCCAGCAGATGAAGCAAGCTTAACTCGGATGCTGATCTGTTGGTGGGTTGAAAGTTTTCTAGTATAAAGTTTCCTCACACCAGACAAAATGCTCCCTTTGTGTCACCCACCGTAAAACTCAGTGTACAGAGTGAACTATATGCATAACTCTTCCAACTTTTCCTGCACTTTTACCACGCTGCATCTGCAGGTCTTCACAGATCATCAGCATTTACAAGAGCAATGTACAGAACGAGCAGAGGAAAGCTATTTTGTGCATAGTTTCTTATTAATGCTCTTATTTTAAGGCATTGCTTCTCTCAGATAAAAGCTTAAAAAAAAGGGACATGATCGTGCTTAATCACTTAAAGGGAAAAAAAAAAGAAAGTTAACAAAAAGACTATTACACTATACATATAGAAGTACAAGAAAATAATAAAGGTGAGGAAAAGAAATCACTTAAAGCAGGCTCTAGAGCTATGTACAGTAGGAAAAGCTTTGGGGTATTTCACTGTGTGTATTGTACAGACAACGCATGCAGTTTTTCCATTTCATCTTTAGATGTGATTGTACTGATTTCTGGCTTCACAGAGATGTTTTCAGGGAAGACAAGGCAAAGAGTACCACTGATTTGTGAAGTTCTTCCCTTTATCAAAGGCACTATGTGGCAGCAAACAGTTTAAATATTTAAACCTTGTTCCTTTTGAGATCTCCTCTGTGCATGTAGTGTTTCACTGAAAGCTCTGAAAACAAAAACACTAGCACTCTATTTCTTTCCCCTGTCAAAATTCAGTAGTGACATGGGGGCAGAGAAGAGGATGGGCAACACCCAGGCACTGAACACGGTGTGTGCTACTGGTAATACTGTACATGGTTTAGGCAGCTGGCGAGTGTCTCAGCAGATTGCCCTTCAGCCGACCAGCGTCAACTGCCTGTGACACAACTCTGAGGTATTGCTTGCTCTGTAGGCTGACATTTAACATTAGCAAAATACCATCTTGTCACACCTTCCATTTAACAAAATCCTATGCATAAATGCTTTTTTGTCCCCCAATGCCTGGACAATTCCTTGTACATTTGCTATGGTTTTACGGAAGGTAATGGGCCTGTTGGCTCAGAAATGCCTGGGCATTTCACACTGTTCACAGCGGTTTAAGGCCGGATGATTTAAAAAAGTACAGGCGGTACAACTCCACTGAGCTCCCTCATCTTCATCTGTGTCTGGAACAGTCTTTGGTGTTTTCACAATGGACCTCTGATCTGTGACATGGAAGAGATAAGATAAGCAGTTAAGTTATAAGAATTTTGAGATTTTTCTTTTTTCAGTAACTGAGAACTATCTTGTTCCTCTGAGAACAGCACAGTTAGTAAAAATGACAGAAGCAGCTTTTTACCACCCTCTTGACTACAGCTTGATTGTAAGCCAGTCAAAAGGCTCAAGGTAAAACTAGAAAAATAAAGCTTCCCGTCCCTTAACTCCGCTTTCTTCCCTTCCTCCCTCAGTTCAAAGTTACTGCATAAAAACGAGATAAAATTTGCGAATTAATCAGCACAGGAAACATGGACAAGATTTAGAAGTTTGAGCTCTATGGAGTAGTCTAAAACTCATTATAACAAGAAGTATGTGCTCTGTAACCCTTTGACATAAGTTTAACTTTTTGATCCTAGAAAGAAGATAGCAGTTCTTCAGGATGTGCTAAAGAAAAACCATTGCCTGGCTCTGTCATTCTACAGAGTAATCCTCCCTATCATACCAACATATCTTTTTGCATGATGTGTTAGACAACTATTTTAAAAGAGAAAAGAAGACGAGAGAAAAAGAATGAAAAGGGTGGAAAGAGAGATGAGTGATTTCTCAAATTAAGGGTTCCCTGGTTTAGGCAACTGCAAAATCCTCTTAGCCCATTATTTCATCTGGAAAACATCTCATCAGCAACTCATCAACAGCAAGTGCTGCAAAATGACAGCAAGAGCTCCAGAAGTACAATGGTACTGATCACAGTTGCAAGAATTACTTTTGTTCTTTTGTGAACAGCAGTAATTCTGGTTTAAGTCAAAGCCCATATGATAGCTAAACTGAAGCTTAAAATGAAATGAAAATTAAAGTTAATAAAGAACTAAGATACAGCAGTGATACTTCTTTAAAAAGAAAGAAGAAAAGAAAGATAATTGATAGATGGACTTTAGAGCTTTATAACCCAGTCAAGGTTAATTTTGTGTTTTCAAGACAGATTGAATGAAACACTTAAATTTGTGAGTTTCTACAAGAAAAGCCAATAGCAATATTAACAACTAGTCCAAGAAAACTAATTTAAGTTTTCTTCTTTGATAGGTTTTTATTTATTGTAAAAGGAACTACATAAGTGACAGCTCTTCATGGTTCAGTTGTAAAATGTGTCCAATAGGAATGTGCATGGATTTAACTTTACTAGAAATTTTCACTACCAGCTCAGGTAATGAAGGACAAAAAGTCCAATTTATCTCGACCATTTTACAATGCAGAAATGTCAGACATCTCTAAGATGAGATTCTGTAACAACAGTTACTGCACACTGCAAGAACAATTAAACACACATCTGTATTTTGTGGAAAACCTCCTGGACAGGAAGACTGCAGCAGTGGATTATCTCAATGTTTCATGAGGTGGTCTGCCTAAAGTCATAGTGTGATGCTGTTCCAAACAAGTCAATTTCATTCTCTGCTTTATGTAAAACACAAGAGGTAATTGTTCTGCTTTGTTTGACATCCCAAGAGGGGGAAAAAAGTAAGTAATATGCAAGTAACGACAAGTAGCATGTTTAAGAGTGGCTAATATTCAGCAATACTGACTGCCCTACTGGACTGCATTATTTTCCTCTTCAACTACCTAGAACTATATTCACCAATAGTCAGAAGAGGCTTTCACGTAACTTGTTAACACAAATTCTACAGTAGCCATGAATTCCAGTGTGGGTAACCAACCTGAGCTGTTCCTACATGTAAGTAAACCTCCTCTTTGGTATGGATAATGGTGGTCATCTAAGTGAGTTTCATTGGCCCCTAAGCAATGTACCTGATGCTCATTTTTAAAGAAATATGGATGCTTCCATTACATAAACAACCTTACAATATGTTACCCATCCCCGTTTAATATAATTCTCTTTCCTGAATGTATGAATAGAGAGAAAACAGGAGCAAACAGAAGCATACTTACTGCCAATACAAATAAAATGCAAAGTTTGTATGCTTTTGAAGTAATCTATTTCATAATCAACACTTACACAAGATTTGTAAATTGGAAATTGATATTAGATACAAACCAAATATTTGTATCAAATCAAAATTTTATCAATACAATACCTTTGGGTTTTGGTGGCACGGGACCAAGAAATCCAATATTATCGTAAAAATTATGAATAGCGCTGGGATTAAAATGTGGTCCTAAAAATAAAAACAAATAAAAAAAAGTGCAGTAGTTTAAAAAAATAAACTTGAGTTGGGAGGCTTATCAGTTTTTTTCTGGCAGTAATTGTGTAACAATAATATTATTCACTTGTCACCTTTTATATCAAGGTGTCAATACAGACCTAAGTGAAATATCAAGTGACTTCAACAATACACTTTAAGAAACTTATTGCCCAAAATATACAATATAAAGTCAGAGACAAAATCTAGCAAACTAAACTCCAGTAAAAGTATTTTTTTTCTATTACTCTTTACGATCATTTTGTTAGTAAATCTTAGCTTTTTCTAAATTGCAGCTATACTCAGAAGTATCTTACCTACTACACAGTGTATTATACATCCTTAGAATTAAAACTCAGTGGAAGTTCTAAATGTGATTTACTGTAACTAGCAAAAAAAACCCACAACCACCCATCATTCATTCTATTTAAGGTCAGATTTTCAGTACGGCATTACATTCAGCACACTTGTCTACCTTCTCTTGAGCTGCAGGTACTCTGTCTGAAGCAGAACTTTTGTGACTCATCTCCCAACTGATCAAACAGCTCACTGCTGCTGAAAGTGGGACATATCAGTTCTTTCCCTCTCACTATCTCAGTTCTCCCTTCCTGTGCCTCTCCCTCACATCAGCTGTAGCAAGCTTTTCCACCAATGCAAGTTTTAACTTGGCTCATGAACAGAATCAGCTATGCAAAGGGTCTAAAAAACTAATACAGGGCCAGAGCTCACTAAGTGGCAAGAGAGAGAAGCAGGAAGAGAGAAGGCTTTCTTGTTGGCAGTTCTTGAACTAGCTCAGCTCTCTCATAATTTCATCCCAAATAATTTCATACCAAAGGCTGTGTCCCTGCAGACCAGGAAAGCAGAGAGTACACTGGAAGTTACAACTGTACCTTATATTTGCTAACTTGAGAGGTTAAATACAGACAGAAGTGGAAGACAAAAGAGAGATGGACATATATGTATAGCTGTATCTTTCAAAAAACTTACTCTTTCTTTCATACTCAGATAACCAGATTTCCCCCCCTCCCCAGCATTTAATAAATAAATGGCATTACAATCTTCTCTTCTGAGCCAAGTATGAAATAGGAATGACTGGAATTAGGAAAATCATATGGCAAACAAAATCAACAAGCTTTAAAGACAGTTACTTCCACGGTTTCACTCAAACTAATGTGATGATTTTGCAAAAAGTGTGTATATCCATCATTTATGACACAGATTTTTTTGAAACATGTGGACAGTGAGAAAAAAAAAATCAACATTTAAAGTTACTGATGTACTAAGACATACTGTACCTCTTGCTTGAAAAAGATCAATCTCTTTGGTTAGGCAATCTATGTCTATCTGCAGCTGTCTGTTACAACTTCTTAACTGTTGCATTTCTTCCAGCTGAAAAAATAAATCTGCCTGTTAGACTAATTTTCCCAGTTTATGAACAGTTATCATTCAAACACAGGCAGACAGCATTTAGTTATTTCAGAAAGGATGATAAAAGAATCTTCCCTCATGACCACCTTTTTTTTAATCTAAGCATAATCTTACAAAAAGCTTCCAGATCCACTGAATAGTTCTCTCCCATCAGACTTCAGAGCTGAATGAACTCCAAACTGTAGTCAGGGCAGACACAGCCAATGGTCCGGTCCACCAGATCAATGGATGATCATCTAGCACTGAAAACTGGTACATTAATCAGTTTCTCTGAGCCCAGTATATGCACCAAGACCAAAAAGGACTTGGTGTGGTAGCAGTATGAGTATTAGCTTGTAAGGACTACCAGGTCAAACCTTTTGTGACTGCCTTTAAAAGCAATACTTCACATAAGCAATTAGTGAACCACAAGGCTGTGCTCAAATAACACATTTTTAGTTCTTACTCTAAACTGCACTGTTTACCAGCTTAATTCTAACTATATTGCCTGTCCCTAGTATATTGTCAATACATGAACAACTCTTTCTTCAATTTATTGTGACAGACCACACTTCTTGTTTAGGTTTATACCCTACAGACATTTCAACTTACTGATGGAATTTGGGAAACAGAATTCGATCTTTTCAGGCGCCTTCGTGTTAGATTATTCTCCATTTCATTGACCTCTGATTTTAGTTTATCCAACTTTTTCTTTTGAACCTCAAGTTCTCGTTGAAGTCGCTCCATCCTGGCCTTCTGGTGTACCAGTAAAGCTGCAATACATAAAGTCCCGTTTTATCTACTTCATTATCCTTCACATGACATCAGATTAAGATGCAAATTAGTACTACTTTGGGAAAAAACAGAAAAAAAACACTGCTACAGACTGCTTTTCCAATTTCCTCACAAGAAAACCTCTGCCATAAGACAGCTCTGTTTTTGGAAACAGCACAAACTAACTACAGACAAGCAAATATGGGAAAGCCATACAACATAATAAATGACCATGCAAGATTTAACTGTAATCTGTAAAAACCAACAAGACTGACTACCCAAAGCCAGGAACAAATATTTCTTTGTATATTCAGCTTAAACCACTGTAAAACAGGTAGCATGGAGAGGATTTCAGACAAGTGCAATATGAAGCACTACATATGCTTATTGCATTTAGGATTGGATCCAGTGCTCATCGTAGTAGGACCCACCAAATGAGACCAAACCAGAAACAAGCAAATAAGCACACCACTAGCAAACTGAGCTATTAATCAAAAGCTGGATTGTATGTCACTTCACCCCTAAACTACAGTGCAGAACCATTAGCTCATCTCCTAATTTCTAACATTGCTTACCATTTGTAAAGCTAAAGGCACAAGGAGACCTAATTTAGAAACAATGAAGTTAGCACTTAAACCAAAGTTTAAAGTTATAAAGAACCTAAGTGGCAGATTACACAAATTCATGCAATCTAATGTGTTTATTTCATCGAATGCAGGTTTACTATTAAATGTCATCACAAAAGCAGATATCACTGCTCAAAGTAATCATCACCTTCTATAAAAATGTATTTCATTAAATAATGCAAAGAATCATTTTGACTTCTGCACAGCCATTAATTCATCCATTAAACTAGTAATTCATATAAACTATGATCAGTTTCACGGACTATGAATACTTTTATATCACCCTGGAAATTATAAAGAAGTAGCAATAACAAGGTATTTTAAAGACTGAATTTGCCTCACAAAGTCTTTATCATGGAACATGATGTTTAATTCCTCACAATTTCTTCACATACCAAAAAAATCAGAAGCACTCAGATCTGGTTGCCTAGGTTTCCCAAACAGGAGCAGAGGGCAAAAAAAAAAAAACACATCAGAGAGCTGCAACATTCCACACATTTGGCAAGCAGAACTGTCTTCTCCTGCAGCTTCTGCCTGTTCATTCATTCATTCACACATTGCATTCTGTCTTCCAGAGGTTCTTTAAAAGGAGGAAGCATGCCAAACTATTTTTGAACAGTGTTACAGACTGTAAGGCCATACTGAGACCCAGCCTAGGCTTCTGAGTGGCAAATACTCACAAGATACTGAAATATCACCTACTTTCTATTTTGTTCAGATCAGAGAAGTCTTCATGAACAGACACCTTTATTTTAGGTCACAGTAGTTGCACTAGAGTAAAAATTGCAGCTGTGCTCATATGTAAAACAAAAATGCAATAACTGAAATCTCCAGATAAAGATTTTTGTCAAAGACTTGGAACTATCAGGTAAGTAATGTCAACACAGTCTCTCCTCTTGAAAAGCCTTTTACAAACAGCAAATGTAGCTGCAAGCCTAAAGAAAGGAAATCAAAGACTTTGCCTCTACTCCTGCAAGGACAGTCCAAGCCCTTCTTCTTTCTACATTTTATTTCCACTTTTAGGCAGTCTCTTCTGCTTTCATTACCTTGGTAAGACTGCTGAGGCAACAAAGCCATGCTCCACTGCCCAGACTCAGAACTCTTCAGACCTGTCAAACTGTGGATGCAGCCTGCTGGCGAGTAGCCATTTCTGCTGGATGTGGTAGGTGAGGTGCATTGTTACCAGAATATCAGGTTGCACGGCATGGCATGGCCTCAAGAGTTCAACCATGACCAAGACTTTGCCTGTGCATCCCTCATCTCCTTTTTTAAGCTAATCTTGTAAAGGAAAAAAACCCATGATTTCTCATTTGTGACAATGTTACAATTCTCCTACTTGTGATATGACTCCCAGCAGTCATTATGGAACTGCACAAGGAGGAGAAGACACTGATGAATGCCCACAGCACCATTATAAGCTTTTAATTTTCATGTCATGTCTGGAAAGTTACAAAATTTATTCTCTTAAGAGCCTTGTGACTACCATCTGACAATTTCAAATCCTAACAGGTTTTAAAAAAATACATTAAAAAATTACCATTGTGATTAAAGAAGAATCACTTAATACTACTATGCTATCCTTCTACTATTAAAAGTAACTTTGATAAGGAACTTGAAAGAGACTGGATTAAGTAGAAGCTTTCATATATAATTTGGTAATTTTGCTTAAATACCAATTTGGCAGCTGCAGGAAAACCATGGTGGGGGGGAAGACAAAACCCTCCCCTTATTTCATTGTGGTATTTATGAATGGAAACTAGCAATTTAAGTATTCAGCTCCCTCTAGTGTCGCTCAGAGCGACTGAAAACTTCCAGAAAAACTCTGCAGTTTAACTTCTTAATTAAGTGCAAACAGGGTATTTGGCAAATTAAGTTTTTTACACTTCTGTGCATTTGCATTCAGCAGAGTGCAGTACACTTCAATGCTCTCACAGATGCCACCGTTTCCTCTGACATCCAAAGTGAACATTTTTCACATAAAGGCTATACATCATTGTAATTACAGGGAGGAACACGGAGGACAGAAGTTCACTCTTCCTCTCTCAGAGACCTTCCCAGTCAGGCATTAAATATACCTTTAAGTTTGTAAATGTATGCATAATTGTTTTCTCAAAGACTCTGTGAATGTGAATTTTAAAGTAAGAGTATCTTTTGTTATTTTAAGTGTTTCTAAGATAAATTCTAATCTAGCAATACAACGATTCCATCCTATCCTACAGACCTATGTATTTTTAAAATCTCTTAGTTTGCCAGATATGAAGGGAATTTCTGGCAATGCAATTAGACTGCAGCAGGAGGTTAACAAGACTCTCAAAACACACTTATGCTTGTGCATGTTTTCAAAACCTGTATTTGAAGCTGCACAAAATTCAGTCATCTGATATGCAACTTCAAATAGTTCAAACTTCTTTTTTTGTTCTCTCTTTTCAATACTCTCTTCACTTAATTTTTTAAAAAGAGGGTCAGTGAAAAGTGGGGCCTGATATACAGAGCCAAATATAAGGTGGTATTTTTTTCTTAGACCATATGATGCAATAGGCTCAGAGCCCCATGGAGCTTGGGCCACAGCTGTATCTCATTCAAGTCTTTTTTCTTAAACATCTACAAGGACTGGCTAAAAATTAAAGCAATTTGTTTCCTGCAGCTTTATTTTTTAAAGTTTTAAAAAGCTCCAGGAAACCAAATCAACAGCTGTGCAAAATGTTAATTTACGAATCTAGTTTATCAACTGATTTATTTACATTAAAAACACAGTGGTAAGAATTGCTAAGCAAACATGCATCCACATATATAACTGTAGTTGGTACCAATGACTCAACTCAACTTTGCACACCATCCTCTTTCAAGTTAAAGAAAATAGTATGAAAATGTCAGACAGTCAAAGCCATGTAATATTTAACCAAAAGACTTAAGTTCCCTAGTAAGAAAACATCTAGCTAGTGATTTTATTACACAATTGTGTATTTTCTTGATGGGATGTGTTCCCTTATAGATGGAAAGCTATACGCAGAATGAGCAACTATTAAATAGCTGTTCAGCCTCACTACTCATCACATGACATGCATACAGAACATATATCACAAAAAAGTATCAGAGTACAGAATCTTCAGTTTCTAACAGGATTCCAATTTTTCATCCATGAGACACTATATACTGAACTAAAATATTGAAATCTCACTTAACTACTTCATATTAATAAAACAAATTATAAATTGTAATCTCTGCTAAGCAATGAGAATACCCCTGCACACTGACAGAAGTGATACTGAACAGAGGGGCATAAAAATGCATCCCCTTTTGGCTGTCCTGGGCATGCACCTAGCATTACTCTTCTCACAGCATCGTGAATTCTTACTGACTTCAACAGCGGACACATGCACTCAACATTTCCACAAGTGAATCCTCACTATCTCAAAGTAGAATCCTTGAAAATGAGAAACATCCCTCAGCAACAGGTTCTGAAAAGTCTGGTGACAGTGAGTTTCTTAGGATCACAGAGTCAGTGCCAGAGACACAACCAAGCATTCCAGGGAAATGACACTGATTTCATCTGAGCAGTACCCACTCCTTTACACATTGTATAACCTTCAGGTTTGGCAGCAAGTAAGACAGAGAATGGGGCAGCCTTCTACTACATGCTGTGACGGAAACCAGAAATATCATGGAAGGAGATTAAGGTGCCTACACACAACGTAATTAAGTAATGCTTCTTTGATGGAAAGCAGCAGCACCTACAGAGATGTCCAACACATCTTCTGTTCTCCTGGGTTGGACCATGCATATAAATGTAAAATAAATAAAAAAAGAAAAGGAAATTTCATTTGACATCAAAGCAGCTCCATCTTCCACCCCAAGATTTCTTTTCCCCCAAGCCAGGTTCCTTTCTCCCTGCCGAGATACGGAGCATTCTGGCAGAAATGGAAAAGCTGATGAAAATACATTTTTCTCTAATCATGGCCAGAGAAACTACTCATCTTCTCTGTCTAAAATTAAAATGAAACAAGTACCTCACATGGAAGGATTCTGGCAGAAGCATAAGCAGTTTAGAACACAGAAAACATCAAGTAAATAAAGCCCTTTTTCATATGTAAGAGGAAAAAAAAAACCACTGCTAAGTGTAAGAAACATGTTTAAAAGTAACAGGACTTCCAGATATCAATATTATAGAAGTAAATATATCAGAGACTTTTCAACTTTCCAAATATTAATTAATAACAAAACTGTAAGAAACACTGTACTTACTGCAGCAGAAATGGAGCACACATGCCAGAAATGCAAAACATCTCTACGTGTAAAGAACTTCATAACTATAAACACTTTCTAGTGAAGGACACAGACAGATGGAGATTTCCTGATGTCCCTAAAGTCGTACCAGCCCACATCATACATCTACACATCATCTAAAAGCTGCAGCTTGGCTTCAGGAAGAGCTGGGCTCCACAGCAGATAGGAGGTCAATACTTCTGGAACTCTAGGCTGTGTACCAAGCTTGCCTCATCTCAATAAACTGAATGCTGATACCTGCAGCTTGTAGAGGTTGTGCAGGAGATTACAGTGGCCATCACTACCAAAGGTGCAAGAGATAAAGAGGCAGACCTGGTAGAAGTCAGTGCCCTCAGAAAAGAAAAACAGAAGAAAGACAACTCCCCAAAAAGTACCCAAAGTGCAGTTTTGCAACCCCCTAAAAAATACCCAAATTGCTTGTGATGCAAATTCATGATCTAGAAGAGTGTTTAGAGCCTAAGGACAAGATTTCAATTGCTTAGTTTCTAGTATATGAAGCTTTCCAGGATGAAGACTGAAACAGCCAGCTAAGTCTCCCTTCCAAGTAAGAAAAGAAAATATGATCTGGGGGGCAATTGTTTTGCTTACCTACAGATGAGTTTTCTGAAGTTCCTTATGCACTGAACGTAAGAGAATGTAAGGATGATTAGCTTTTTGGTTTTGACACATAATCTTTAGAAACTTTTGAGTTAAGATTGACTATTTATCACCAAAGATAATTACATCCAGAAGTAGTGCACAAAGTAGAATCACTTTTTGATTTACTTCATTAACACAGTACTCCAGATGCAGACCTGACTTCCACTGTCCTGATCACCGTACTTACTTACGCTAAAAAAAATGGTTAAATTCATCTGAAGAATGTTTACACTGGTCATGGAACAAGCCAGTTTTTTAAATTCTGAATTGTTTGCTAAGTCCAGAGAGGAGCAGTGAAGTTAAAGACAAATTATTTTGACAACCTATCACAAATACTACTTAAATACCCTGAGACTCATTCAACATCTTTATGTAAAAAGCTTACGGGAGGGTTAATAAATCATCAAGTTGGTAATAAAAGCATGCAAACCCATGAAAACAGAAGAAAAATATTAACAGGTTATCTCACCACATCACATATTCTAAGTTTTACCCCTCCATTACCACCACTGATCCCTTAAAACAGATTCCTTTGATTTGGTGTTCCTTTTCACATTTTAAAATGTAACAGAAGTAGTGTATCAAGACTTTAAGCATTTTATTATCAAGCACACAGTAGTAAACACGGAAACCAGGCCAACACTTCGTCCCATTAATTGCTTTTGAAGTCTGCTTTTCTTCCTTTTTAAATAACACTCGCAAAAAAAAAAAGGAACATTATCCAATGTAAACATACCTCAACTGATTCAAAAATCTGACAATGGAATTGTAGCTTTAAGTCACTAGGATAAGTCAAACAAATGTAGATGTTTCTTTCAGAACAACATAAAAACGAAGATAGTATGACTCCACTTCATTAAACAGATAACATATCTACTTAAGACAAACAGAAGAATATCTCCAAGTATTCAGTTACATGTCTTTACCATAAAAAGAAATCTATGATTTGCTTATAAAACACTTTTATTTATTTAGGGAACACTCACAAATGCTAAAATTAAAGATACTGTATTAACATCACAAAGGTTAGTAACTGTTTCCTGTTCTGCAATCTACACACTGAATTGACAACCTGGTCAAAATCTCTGCAATTTATATTAAGAATATTACCTTGCGTGTAGGCAGCATCATCAGATCCCATACTCAATTTCCGTGCATCACTGATCCTATCCACATGTGCTAAAACAGGGTCAGTAAGATGCTGGATACCCTCTGGTTCAACATAATGATCAGGAAGGTTTAGAAGGTTTGTAGGTTCAAAAGTTGGGGACACTACCCCTGGGGAAACTGCAGGGGGCTTATTTGGAGAAACTGTAATTTTAAAAGTATATTTTGTGTTAGGCTGCGTAACAACCACTCGAGGAGAGGTTGCAGTGGTGCTGTTGCCCACTGCTCGACTCTTGGGTGGATGGTGATGAATAAATGCAGGACCCATGCTTACTTGACCAGACATATTCCTAGCAGTAGTAGATACTCCAGGATTTGTCGATATGAAAAGCGTGGGCTGGTTCCGCACAAGTTGATCATCTCCTGTCGTGGCATTTGCTGAAATGTAGACCTTGGGCTGACCACGTGTGATCACTTCATCAGTATTTGGAGGACTGGCCGATATGTAAACAGTGGGTTGACTTCTACTTAATGTCTGGCTGTTGAGGGAAGAGGGAACAGTGGAGGTGCGAGGGCCAGTTGAACGCAACTTAGAAGAACTGTTTCTTTGTGGCGGTTCAAGTTTGATTTCAATTTGATTTTTGCGAGGTCCTGTGGATATATTCTGAATGTTGTATTGGCTATGAGCAGAAGATTGTGAGCT
The DNA here is from genome assembly GCF_030490865.1 of Poecile atricapillus. Lineage (NCBI taxonomy): Eukaryota > Metazoa > Chordata > Aves > Passeriformes > Paridae > Poecile > Poecile atricapillus. The sequence goes on along the minus strand of NC_081251.1, from coordinate 67,850,480 downwards.
ACCAGATGAATGAATCATAGGTGCTTGTGGAGTAGTAGGAGAACTGATAGGCATGTACACATGAGAAGTCTGGTGGCCTTGCTGGTTTGGCTGTGTTGAGTGTTGCGATGAGGTATGTGGCGTAGTACTGGATGTAGGAATAGTAGTCCAGGGACTTGGCTGCGAAGGCTGGTAGACTTGCTGAGGGTGCATGGGATTAAACTGAGATGCCCAGCCTGGCTGCTGCTGTGTCTGTCGAGCGGTACCACTAGGAGCTGTGATGTAAGGCCTAATATAGATAGAATTTCCCTGGGGACTGTTAAGTACAGGAGGAGGTACACCATGTATGTGCAAAGACGTTGGGGTATTGCGACCAGGCTGGATGTTTGGGGCTAAAGTTACCATAATGGGGTTGAATCTGGGTGTTTGTTGAGACAAGTTAGATACTCCTTTGCTGCCTAGGTGAAATCCAAGATGCTGCCCTGGATTAGAAGCACTAACTGTATTAGCCATCCCAAAGACATTAAATCCTTGTGGAACCTGCGCAGGTGCTGTCTGTGGTTCCTGCTGAAACAGTTCATTGTTGGACTGACTGGTTTGAAGGTGTCCATCACTAACGCTGTGAGCTAGAGTCCTACTTCCATTCATTCTACCTCCTTCTCTTCCATGGTGATAGACATTCTGTGACTGCAAATCCAAATTAAGAGATGTCATGTGATTTCGTAGTCCAGGAATTCCAGAATCATCCGAAAAGCTCAGGTCTCCTTCACCGTAGAGATACTTTGTGCTCTCCTGAGAGAGAACTGCACAACAGGCATCCAAATTATTGTTATTCTAGAAAAGATAGATGAAAATTTGACATTACTGATAAAATACTATCACTTATGTATGAATACATCCAACCATAACTGAAAAATTAACAATATAGCATCAGATAGAAAGCTTTAGTTGGCTGGCTAGCATAGCTGCTCTACGCACACAAAGGGCTTGCATGTGAAGCTCACTGATCAGGGAACAGTGACTCAGCCAGTGGCACCAAGGGCAGAGGTCTGCATTGCCTCTGAAGCAGCGACAAGGAGATCCTGCACCTTGGCAAGCTAGTTTTATGCAGTATGATACACCTCGGATGAATACTTTTCCTATTCCTTCTCAGTATCAGAACCACCTTCAGCAGAGACCAAATCTCTGGCTTTAGGGAGGAAAATAACAGCAGGAATGGATTCACAGCATCTGCATAGTTTTAATAACTTAAAACCAGAAAAAAACCTGTAAGTTTATTTTACATGTTTTCCCAAACACTTCAATACCAGTTATGCATTACCTCCTGCTGAAAACAGAAAGTGAATCTTATGAAGAGAAGAAACATGCTGACCCAAGGAACTGTACATGACTTCAGAAGAAATGGAAAAATTCAGTTTATACAACTACAGCAGGATTACTCTTTTGTCAGATAAAACTATTAATTGAAAACCCAGAGGGCATTTGTATTTTCATTTTAAACCACTGCTTGCAAACCTTTTAAATACTTATATTTGTACCTTTTAAAACCTGTAATAGGATGACTTTAGAACAGAGACCACAACCTAGATAATACTTTTTTAAAAAAACATTTCTGAAGCAGTTCTGAAACTGCTAATCTCCTCATTTTCCATGTTTAATAATATTGTACTATAATCTTCCCAATTTAGTTTCCTACATATGGATTTTTAGAAAGAGTGAACATGCATCAATGACCTAATCTCATCATACTGTGCTCCAGCTTTTATGACTTTTCATACAGAATCTCCCACACCCCAAGAAATAAAGGTTAATACTTTCAGCCAGAAGAGCACCTGTTCAGGCCCATGTTATTAACACCAAAAAGGGGAAAATCCATCCAGCACATAGAAACAGTTACTAGAAAAAAATGCATGTGATCAAGGAAAAAATTTGCATGTGCCAAGTAGCAATACTATCAGTTAGTTAAAGAGTAACACAACCAGATAAACTGATCCATGCTACATGCTTTCTATTATGTCATTTTTGTTAAACTACCAGACATTTCTCATTCTTCAACCACGGTGAAGCTGACAGTGTTGTGTAGACAGCAAGACTGTCTCTACCTTATAGATTCACCAACAAAAAAAACAAACAAACAAAACAACAACAAAAAAAAAAAACACAGAAGAAAAACCCCCAAAGCAAACAGAAGTGGGAGAGGGAGTGGGATGACAAGGCTAAACTTCACCCACAAAACCAAAACTATATGTTCATACAGACCAGATGCAGTTCTGAATTCTTCCAAATTAAAGCAAAAAAAAAATCCCCAAAAAACCCCAGCCATAAAACTTTTTAAAATGACAGGATACCCTAAAGGCTATCTGAAAAGCCAGCTCTATATAAGGATTGCTGCAAAAAAGTATTCAGATATGAAAATGGATCAAATTGATGATACGCATATTGGCTCTAGATTGGACTAAGCACCAGAGGACGAAGTAATAAAAGGAAGTTAGTAGTGAAGAAAGGAAACACGCGGACAGAACAATGGGTAAGAGAAGCTAAGAACAATAGCCTGGTATTTGTTGCAAAGGAGAAAAGGGAGCCAGAAAAGGCAAAAAGATAGGATGCCACAGAAAAACAAGCTAGAAAGTTCTCAAAGGCAGATTTTGCATGAAGTGAATTAAAACTATTAACATAAAGGCCAAAAAAACCAAACCAAAAAGGAACAGGCCAAGCTTGCAAGGCCCTTACATTCAGCTTGAATTAATTTCTTTGGACAATTTTTTTTTCTTTTTTAAGACCGCATCCAATCAATTCCCAAATTTCAGTGACGTCAATGAGAAAATTGGAGAACTCAAAGGGGAAACGGGGGCACATGGAACCCCTGGCATCTTCTGGCTGGCAGAGGCAGAGTTTCAACCGCTTCTAGCTCTTTACAGATCAGAGAACCGGTTGATGGCAGAACTGAGCATATTCCAGCAAAACAATACCCCTCATCTTATCTCTGCCCATGTCCCAATTGAGTTTAAAATGTTGGCACCCTGAAAGAGAAAGAAAAAAAAAGAAAGAATAAGAATGTTGGAGGGAAATGAGGAAGCAAGGAGAGGACGTAGACTTGAGGAGCAGGTATAGAATGCTCCAGACACAAAAAATAAAACAACAGGGAACAACGTCCACAGATTGCAGGCACTGCAGTGACTCCTTTAAATGAGGAGAATGGGAGAGCTGAATGCAGGAGGCTTGTTGGGAAGAACAGAGGGATACAAAACTTTTTAGGAATATTCAATGCTGTCAGCCCAAGACTTTTTACTCCCTGGATTAAGCAGCTTTAAGATTCCTCCATTAGCTCTTTGGTCATCCTCTGTTTTTAGTATGCTATATATTGTTTAGGTATTTCGACAGTAGGCTATTTACCTAGAGGTATTTGCATAATCTCTTTATCCTTAATTTTATCATTAAAAGCATATTATGCTATAAACCTTCCTTTAGAAACAGCTGTGTTTGGCTACAAAGAATTCATGCAGAATGACTGAATTATCTGTACAATTTTCTGCACAATTCACAGTGATCCAAAGAAACTGTCCTTGTTATAAAAGCCTCATCAATAATACTATAACCTGCATCATCAGTTATAGTATTCAGATTCTCACCTGGGGTATCTTATAATTCCTAGCTTAAAAATAACTTCACCCTGACATATGATGCCTGCACATAAGGTACTATGGGGGCAAGGCATTTCTTATACCAAACGTCCTCAAGTGCTTGTCTTTAAGCAAGCACTTACTAAACTACACTTACTGCCTTCACTGGAAATTCCTTCTACTATGTTCAACTACAAGGTGGCAGAACTTGGGATTCAGACACTGCTCTAGCAGCACTGCAAACATTGCACAAGTACTCTCAAATTCTGCTTTTCCATCTTTCCCATCAGTCCAAGTACAAAATTTCTTGGTTTGAAGAAGTCATGTTAGGCAGCTTTTATAACAACAACCACCCCAAACAAACCAAAACACAAACAAGATCCCAAGCCAAAGAGAGTTGCAAAGCTAGAAGTTGCATCAGAGAAACCAGAGCTCATGAAATTTCAAAGAAGCACCAACATGACAGAATTTTCTCGGTAAGTCTCAGCTCTCAGTTCACAAAAAAAGGTATCTTTCCATTGTGACAAATTAGTTTAACAATACTACATACATGGAACATTAATTACTCTAGACTGTTTTTGAAAGATCCTCTTATGAAAGCAGACTTAAAACACTTCCTCAGAATCTAAACCCTCCCCCATAAATCTGTCATAATATGTGATGTACACATATTCTTCAATTATAAGGCTCTTTTTATTAAAATAAATCCACTGTCTTAAATGTTGTGAAGACTGCTGGGTCTCTTAAAGACAAGGATTAGTTTTAAAATTTATCAAGAATTAGATTCGAAAGATGATTACTGATGTATTCACTCCATCAAGTCCACAGACACTGCTGAACAAGCAGTTCTCATTTTTGAAGAGCAAAACTGTACTTGTCGTATAAAGTCCTACAGAGCACCAACATAAAAACAGCAGTGTACAATCCTGAGAACAAGTATGGGCAGTTTATACTCAGGTTCAGTTTCCTTTTCAGTCAAATACTGAGAAAAAAGGGACTGAAGAAAGCTTGAAATTTCATGAGCCCTGAGCAGAATTTTGCCTTCTTGCAAATCAAAACCAATTCTATTGATAAAATGCAAGTTTCACAACTTCTTACTCTAGGAAGACTGGAGAGTCATGATAAAGTCTTGGCAATACATATGTTAAATTGTCACAGACACTCTTCCCAACAGGACAATATGTATGTGAGTACATATACATATGTAAGTATAGAAAAATATGTATTTCATATATGAAAATACACATAAAAAGCAAGACAAACAATTAGGATGTAAAGAATGTTGAATCATAACCCCAGATATCCTAGCCATAGTCCAAAGACAGCTTCTGGGAAGCTGTAACCCACCATTTTTCCTATCAGTGTACACTGATGATCAGTATGACTACTTGGATAATTCTCTTATTAACCAGGGTAAACCAAAAGTTGAATATCTTATAGTGAAAAAGAAAATCAATCAGTATGGGTGCTTTGAATTGATGGAAAATGCAAAGCAAACATGTTTAAGCAACATAGTCAAATTAAGTCTACCAGCATGTGTTAACTCTAGGCATTTAGGTGTCCCTGCTGGGCTTTGGAGGGACATCAATTTATCTTCAGAAATAGCTAACATGTAGTTATAGAGAAGGAAGCTGATAGAAAACATGGTATGTGTTCTGATAGTGGCAGCATTAAAAACAGACAGTTGCATGTAGAAGTTGAGAATATGCAGCTTTAGCACTAACTACAGCGCTGGTCAAAAATGCTTTGTTACTATCAAGCCCAACAGAAATCCATAAATTAACTACATAGACTCCAAAGGTACAGCAAAAAAATGAAGCCCATCTGGCAGCCAAAGCCCTGGGCAGATGCACATCAGTGCCTCACCCTCACTCAAGTCTAACACGCTGGAGGCGAGGCTACAAGCACCTCATCTGCCTGAGAGAGCCTAACTTGGAGCACCTGGCTGCGCCCACATCACACTCCAGGCTCCCTGGTGCAGAGGGTACCTAAGGCCACCAGCGCTGGCTCTGCAGGCCAAGGGGGCTGGGAATGGAAAGCATCAGGGCCAGCCTGCACGCAGGCAAGGGCCCACCTTTACGTCCGATGGAGACCAGGCAGCAAAGCTGTTTCTGGATCTGCTCTAATACTCAAATAAAAATGAAAATAAAATTTTAAAATGCTGCAGTTTGTAGCATTGCCTTAAATTGTCCCTACTGGACTCAAGTTGGCTTTGCATCCCTCCTTTTGCCATGGTTAGTTCTAGCTCTTGAGATGGCCAAAAGGCCTGAGCATATTGATTGGTGAGACAGTAGTCTCCATGCACACACCAAGTATCGATTTGCAGGCTGATTTACTTTCGACCACCCCTGATTAGGCATGGAAAAAGAGAGGCCAATTTAACACTTTGCTTGCTGCGCAATATAAAGGAATTGTACATTTGTCACATTTATAGAGAAAAACAAAAAGAAAAACATCTGCTTTCAAAGGGGATGCCCATACAGAAAACTTGAATTAGCAACACTGCTTACTTGTACAGCCATTAACAGAGCACTGACCTGTAACATGCATCTGGATACAACACCTTCAGGTACCTCAGGAAACTTCTGTCGCAGGTCATGTAAAACCTGAATATCAATTTGCTGGCTTCCTTGGGCCATTCGTATATTGCCTGGTCAGGATTGTTTTTCAACAGGCAGTTTCAGGCCTTAGTAAAGGGAGTACTCATCTCTTCTGACCCAGCATTTTCTGGAAGAGAAAGGAAAACCCTGAGACACCAAAAGCAGGCACTTCTGACGTAACAAAAGAACACCCCACAAAAAACTAGAACACACATACAAAACCCTAGCTTAAGTCTAAGTCTGTACTTTATGTTGATGTTTTCCTGTGCGACATTTCTGGCTAAGTAATTGTCCTTCATGCACTTTCAACCTTGAAAATTGCCCATTTATAGACACATCCAGGGATCACTTTATTTAGTTTTATACTGATATTATAAAACACATTAAAACTAAAAAATCATAGTATTAAAATTATTTGGTTTAAGAACAGCATTTTTACTTATTTTAAATCCAAATGAACATGAAATAGTTCACATCAAGTATTGGAAAATAGTGTTCACTCAACTTTTGAATGTACCTGCATTTTTATCTTTACCATCATTGTTTTTGTTTCCTGTCAGGATACAGTGGATAATAGAAGTTCAATGTCTCTAAGTTTCAGGATTTACTAGCAATTGTCTACTTTGTTTCTACCCAACATATTTCAGAATACTCAGAAATTATTACAAGAAAGAAATAATACTGCAACAATTTAGGCGTCCTCAACTAATTCTGTTTTTGCTTTGAAGGAAATTGTGAAGAGCTATGAATAAGACTATTTTACAATCACCAAATCAACACATTTATACAGATTATCTATCCAGACTGTATGATATCTATAGGTTTTTACCAAGAAGAATTTCTACCAATAAATCTTCAAAGAATGCACCTACATGCTAAGCAATGGAATGGTATCTTCTCCATATAAACTAATATTATAAATAAATATGACCATACAGTTCATAAAAACCCTACTGTAGTCAACTCCAACATACATTTACCTCTTAAATTAGTAAATGTTATTCAAGCATCTCCATGAATTTTATTCACTTTCTCCGTGGCAGCAGTAGAGCAATCAAAAGTTACTCAGTCTGTGTCTCACTAGAAGTGCATCCATGTTATTTCTTCAATGGTTTCCAGTGCTAGACTAATCTGAGCAATGACAAGACACTACTGATCTTGCACCTTCTTTAAAGAAATTATAAGGCAAAACACTGTTCAAAATAAACAACTGAGCCATTACATTGTTTATCAAAAACTGTACTGCAATACTTCTCTAATTAAACTTCAAATGTGACAAGATCACAGCAAGTCCACAAAACCAGAAGATTCTTTGAGCAAGAAGAAAACTGGTTTACCCTAGTTCAGTATCAAATGCCATTTTTCTACCCCCTTCTACTGAGCAGTCCATAAAACTTCCTGCTAAATAGTTAACCTCCCCTCAATCCTATGACCACTTAACTTTTTCTTCCAATTTCTCTAACCTGCATTAAAGCAAACCACTTTGCAATAGGTTCTATTATTCAGAAGAGCAAATTCTATGATCTGCATCTCAAGTTCCCCATGTACAGTACTAAAATTTTGTATTTACTCTTTATTTAAATTGTATCAGCAAAAAAGCACCTTCACAGCTGCTGCAGCAAAAACTCCATGGAAAGAGATTAATGCATGTAGTCTTTCCAAAAAAACACAGAGAATAAATTAAAAAACCAGTATTTGAAACAAATGTTCCACACTGTCACCCCAGTGCTTCATTTCAATGAAGTATTTTGTATTCTAACTCATTTTTCTTCAGTGTCTGAAGTCTTGCTAAAACACTCAATGACCACAATTTCCATTTATTACTCCAAAGCAGCAAAGTATTATAACAATTACCTTAAAATTCAAAAGTGCTACAGAAAAACTTGTCTGCATCTTCATGAGGCATAAAATGACTCATGGGTCATTCAGTGCTTGCAAAGTTGACTTATTTGTTGGTAGCATGCAAAACTTTGGAGACTTTGCTTATTTTTATTTTTTCTACTGTACTTTTAAGTTTTGGTGGCTTAGCACCAAGCAAATGCTTGCAGGCAGTATCACTTGACTAAACTTACTGATAAATTTTTGCACATGTGCATCAAATGTGTCAGCATAGCAAAATATGATATTTACCATAATATGGGATGAAATAAACCAAAGAGGCTCTGGCCCCACTATCTTACTTCAGAGAAATATACTCCAACACAAAAAGTTTGGTTTAGCTTCAATTACAATAGGCAGCTAATATGGCTTCACTGACAATTTAACATATGAAAAATATATCATATGAATATGAATGTCTCATTCCAATCATCGCTTCAAGAAGAAAAACCCACTAAAGAGCTCAAAGGTATCAAAAGATTATTAATAAACTCAGCCTTAAGGAAGGCTGAAGTGACAGGCCACGAGGCCTTTGGAGGTCTCTCTAGTAAAGACAGAAGAAAAGATTTTTTCCCAGATCTTGATGTTGCAAGAAACTACAAAAAGGACTTAGGATCCATCTCCAGAGGCCAACTTAAAGGAACTGAAAGTTACTTTGACAGATGCAAGCCTAAGGAACAGACACACAAGACTGCTGTCAGCAATGGAACTCAGGATCATCCAGAATATTGTTAGAAATATTCTCAGAATATCATTAGAAAGTTACATATGCAAGTGGAAAACAAAATGCATGAAAGCAAGAGTGAATAGCCAAGAGTGCCAGTAATTAGACTGTAGAAGAAAAGGGTACCAACAGGAGGCAAAGGAAACTGCTGGCAGCAACATTTTGGCTTCATTCAGAGACTGGCATAAAAATAAAGGCAATACAGCATTACAGAAATAATCAGAAAAATCTATTCAAGAAATTAATTATTGGAAGAAGGAAAATTCAACACTGGTGATTCAGAGAAATAATTCTTCCTAAAATCATTAATATCAGAGTTTAATTACAAAGGAAAACTTCTAAATACTGGAGTGCAGTACAACATAAAGTTATTCTTGTAGTAATGTCCATTTACTAATTGTTTTACACACTGCTTCTAGCTACTAAAAAAAAAACAAACAACCCCTTCAATGTGACTTTATAATGTTGAATAGAGACAGAGATCCCAGGGCTCATTTATGCCAGAAATACTAAGTAACCGGAAGAATTAATTAGCTGTGTCCTTCTCAAAGAGTGTTGGCATGATCCCCAGACAACTTAAAAGGCCTGGCAATTGTATCATGATGGAGCTCCTGTTGAAGCTTTATTCTGTGAAAACTATTGAAACCAAAGTAAACAATGTGTCATCTCCCAAAGACTACTCAGAACCCTGAGACACAAAATAAACTGCCTCTCTTGTTTATGAAAATATTCAAAGAAAACTTAATATGAAATATAATTCAGATGCCAAATACTAGGTTGTTATAGTGCTGGACCAGTGCTAGCTAAATACAGAATTTTTCAAGTCTCCTTTCTTCTGACAGAGCACATGTTTAACATATCACAGACAATTCTTCAATACAAACCCTAACTAAGTATCACATTGACTTTCCACAAAACACTTATAAAGCAAGTGTTCTTCAGAGTACATTCTGCCAAAACGGATTTTTAAAAATAATTAAACTTGACAAAAACTAAACAAAGGAGCTGACAGACTAGAATGTTATCTGCAATTCTTGTTCATTACTAATTTTTTCCCACTGCAACTTCACATACAGTCCATGCCACAATAAATATCAAAGGTAATTGTGCAGATTTTAACATAACTGCTGTATTTAATAATTCCACTTGAATTTATGATGCACTCATTATAACTGAAGTCCCATTTATGGTCAGCTACCATTTGGGAAACAGCCTTTGTGCGTTCAAGAGAACAGCTTTTGGAAATACGCACCACACTGCCACAATAAGCAGCATGCCTTTCACCTTCTCCAAACTCAAATCACTGCAGCCTTTATATCTCCCTACTTCAGCTACATCTAATAAGTAGATTTCTCATGCTTTTCTGTGGTTTTATTCTAATCACATCTGATCTGTGTTTTACTTACCTGGCTAAAATGCTGTAAAAGTAATCTGTCTAAAAGCTTGTTCTAGAAATCTGGCTGTAAATATTTCTGAAGAGAGTGAATGAAGAAACAAGAGAACATTTTCTTGTAGCATTAGTAGTACAGGTTACAGACACTGTAAAGACTGCTGTAATGACAGGAAATCAGATGCAGCAAGTTGCAATGCAAGCCTGGTAGAGATTGCTAAACCAACTGCAGAACACAGAAGCAATAAATAATAAATAAACATGACTGAAAAAACCCCCAAAACCCAACTAAAAACCAAAAGGAAACCACCCAAACCCTCTATATTTATCTCACGCCCCTTCATCAGGATTAAGACACATGGACTATGTATCTGTGCATTGGGTAACTCCAAAAAGGAGAATGATCTTCACCCCTCCTCACTCCATGCTTTCATGAGCAATACCTTCTACCTTCCCACATATTTTTAGCTACATTTTTTCTTATCTTTTCAAAACACCTATCCAGGCACTAAGCCAACAAATATTAAGAAACTTCTATGGGCCCAGTTTTCAGCCAGAACTCAATTCTGATGTTTCAATAATTCAACTAAAGACTAACCTTAGGTCACTCTCCATCAAGGGTTTCTTTACACTGAATTGCCTGAATGACAAAGCATAGCTGATATCAATATTGCTAGCATTTCCTTCAGCTTTCTTTAAAAAATATAATTTCCCCTCCAATCTACAAGACTGGTAATCACATTATAAATATATGAATCTCGATCCACAGAGGACCCCTCCTAAGCAGATCTCCATTCCTCTGACAGTAATAAGCATTGCAAGCTTATTGCCAATTTGTACTTCCTTATGTGTTAACACTCCCCTTACAATCAGAAGCATGTTTTTGTATCCCTATTGCTTGGGGGAAAAAAAGAACATCAGACAATAAATGCCATATTGTTCTCTTACAGCCTACCTCTTCAACCTCTTACCTATTCTTCCTTTTCTTCCTTACTTGTAAGTGTACATTCTTGTTAAACATGAGACTAGAAACTTTCACTGCATGTGTGCCTAGCAAATAGATGAGGGGGAAAAAATTAAAGAGATAGCACAGCATATAAGGCCAACATTCCGTAGAGAATGTAGGTTCCTAGCTACATACAGGACAGCCTACTTAACTATGTCACCAACACCTTGCAGGCAGGAAAAAAGAAAAACCCAAGAATAACAAAACCAAAATTTTATGGTTCTCTGAGAAACTGCAAAATAAAATAAACAAAAATTTAGAAATTAAACAGAAAGAAACAATGCAATTCTTTGCTCCCCATCTAGCTCTAATAAACTTTTTCTGAAAGTGTACATGGAACCAAATATCAGCCAACCTGAACACACACTTGTTTTCTTAAAATTAAAATTCAGAGTAATTTTCTAAGGGAAAATAGAATATAAAAACAAGAGCATTCTATACCAGAGTCCCACATTCTTTCTGCAAAAGAGATTAAGAAGTGACAGGACAAAATCTAAAAGCTTACACTAACATCACTAATGCTTTAAATGCATATTTAAAAAAACAATCCAGTGAGAATCAGATGATGGAAACAGGTTTATTAAATATTCCTAGTAGAATTTAATTGTTCTAATATATTATTCAGCTTTTCCATGGCTAATTTGAACCATTTCAACAGTTCTTCACCAGTATCTCTGCTTAAAGAATAGTATTATCAAATCCAGATGTTATACTTCACTCATTACCATCCATTTCTTAAATAAATAAAGAATGAATAAATTTAGCCCATCGCAGTTAGTTTCCTATCTCATCCTCAACCTACTACACAGCGATATTTCCTTGTAACTGTTTGCCAGATTTCTATTCTGCACTGTTCTGAATCCAGACAAGAACATGAAGGATAAAAACCTGATTTCATTGCATGACCTTAGAACTGAAAAAAATCAGAATTGCAAATAAGCATCACTAAGAATTCTCCCCAAGCACATTAGTGAACTGGATCAAACTAAGAGACTTCTATCAAATAATTAATGATGAGCAAGGTCCGAGGAAAATGGCAAACTCTGGAACAGTTCAAAGAAATAATCTGTTCCTATGGAAAATTTATTTTAAGTGACCATACCTGGAAGCAATCCCTACCTGGAAGCACAACTTGGTTTTTTTTATTTTTCTTCCTCCAAATTCATTACAAAGAACAATTTCCAGAAATAAATTTTTATTTAACACATTTCATAATGTCTTTTAAACTCCTGGCAGGAATAACAATGTACTTTAATGGGTCCCCCAGCAAATGTGTGCACATACGAAACATTTAAAGAGGTTTAATCTGTCAGGTATTTCCTTGGAAACTATGAGCAGTCACACAATTTCTTTTTCAAGGGAAATTAGTTGGGGTTGTACATTTTTCATGTTGAGCAAATAAAAAAAAAGTGTTTTGTTTTGTTTGACTATGAATTTTTAATTCTTGCTACTTCAGCAATGCTAGCACACACATTAAGGGATTCTAGTAATGGATTTCACCTAAATTTAGATTGGATTTTTTTTCCCTTTCCCTTAAGAGAACTCATTATAAAGACACCTTCCTTTACTGCAGGTCATTCTGTCAATTCCATCAAAACATAGCTGACCTTTACAGAGCTCAGCAGTATGTTGGTAAACCCCACACATAAGCACGTTAGAAATGAGGTTTTTCAGACCACTGTAAAAATTTCCTCAAGAATATGGTTTCATTAGAGAAAAATCGATCAACAACAGTTGAGTTTGCCTTAAGTTACTGTTAGGAGTTTGCAGTTTGAGATTTGACCTGTATTCTTTGCGCAGCATGTTAACAACAGAAATCTGGATCTGAAAGCTTTGAAATTCGTAAAAAGGGTTTAATTCATTTTTGCTGGAGATGAACTAAGGGTGAGGAAAGCAAAAGACCTCTAAGACAGCTGAGAAGGTATTTTCAATTCTTCCTACACTTATTCTCCAAGGCACAGCTAACTGTTTAAGAGCAACACTTCTCATGTGCTCTCCTGTCCACACAGTTCTCACAAGACCCCTAAAAGCTCTGCATCACTACTCATGAAGTAATACTGAAAATACATGTGAAGATAAAAATCAGATTTCTGAATTACATGTCTATCCTTAAATATACCACTTTAATGAAATTCAGAATTAGAAGTCCAAGAACGTTATAATTCTATCTTTATGAACCCTATTCTTTACTTTAGAAGCAACCATGTGTTTTGTATGTGTCTTGTAAAACCAGTTTCATGGCAATTGTAGGATGTCATATGGAAATGAAATACACAAAGCTAAAATTGCACTGCATAATCCAGTCAGGGTATTTTTTTAAAATTATATTAATGAATGCCAGAGTAACTCTACAATCTGCCTGCATGAGTCCTAATATTTTTCATGTCAGTTTTACCTAGATAATCAAAACTCTCTACCTTGAGGTAGATTTATTCCCTTTTTTATTATGTAAATGTGTACATTTGCTTACATTTGTCAACTTCCCAATGAATGGAAAACCCATTACTAATTCACAGGAAGGGTCAAGAATCAAATATTAATCTTCACATCCCCAAAAATCATTGTATCAGGTTTCTTCCACTGATTAACAATATGAGAAAGCTGTCAAGTATTTTTTTTTCCTTTCTGCATACTTAATTTCTACTGTTGCTGCAGTGTACAGCTTTCATAAACAGAATCCTCTAAGAACTCTCTGAAGTCAAAAGCAGGTGTGGCTATTTTGAAGAGTATGCACTATTTTCAGTGCAACTGTTCCAAGAGTTAAAGGCAAAGAAAAAAACTTAAGACAATAAAAATGCCTATCAGAGAAAGAGGCTGGGAAACCACATCTATATGACCAGCCCTCATTAAAAAAAATCTTGAAAAAGTAACTGAAAACAATGACAGTCTACAAAGAAACATGATTAAACATTTTTTCTTTAATTCACTTGGCTATATCTCCTTTAATATATGTTTTTGATTGATGACTGACAAAAAGATACAAAGCCTTCCTAAAATGAAGCAATAATTTTAAACAACTAGTTCAAATCTAACTAGTTTCTATAATTTCTCACAGATTCTCTGATCACAATGTGCACTAATGTAAGAACACAAATATCCTACTGAGTCAAAAAAGGGTCATTTTAGCTCAGTGTTGTTTGCACGAGTGGCAACAAAAAGCAATATTCAGGAAGAACATGTAAGCCTAAGCCTTTTTTGAGCACATTACTCTCGTTCTCTCTGTATGTACAACTGTGTGATTGGGGAAACTCAAGAGCAGTGCCCTGTCTATTCTCTTTACAGACCTGTTGACAATGTATTCATCAAATTCCTTTTCTTAAGCTACTGAAACAATCTGCTCCTCCAATACCCTGTGGCAAAGAATTTCAGAAATTTACTACTCCGTGCATTTTGAAATAATTATTCAAAATCAACCAAAAAGTCTTCCTTAGACTTTTTCCAAACTTCTTGTCCTACAGGTCCTGAGTAGTACACAGTTCCAAGCTGCAGGATTTCATAACAGTTCTACATTCACCACCTGCATTAATTTTCAAGTTTCACTTATAAATCCTCCTACAATCTTCACCTCTCCAAACTGGTTACGTCTTTCTTGGAAGGCAAGAGGCGTTCCCTTGATTAAAATAAAATAACATCTCACTGCCTTCTCTAACACCAACATATGCTCCCTGAAATACAGGGACTGTAGCTCTCAAGGGTAGGGCTTCCCAGGGCTTTACACAGGAACGACACCATTCCTCATGTCCTCAGTATCTTTCTGATGATGCCCAATAGCTCTGCTGGCTTTTCCATCTGCTCCTGAACATTGCACCAAAAGTTTCACATAACTCCTCACAAATCCAAGACTGCTCCTCTTAGTTGCAATGAGTTATGAATGTACTATCTGTGTGCATGACCAGGCTCATTACACACCACAAGATGACATAGTAGAACTTTAATAACCTATTCCTCTTTTTCCCACCTATACATTTCCTTTACCATATGTAGTACCATAAACATCATTAGCTATGAAAGTCTTAAACATTTTCCAATATTTCATCTAACATTGTAGTTCATTGAGTAGAAGACAGCTTGGTAAAAGCTACAACGGGAAGAACCAGAGCCACAGCACCTCAGAGTCAGAGAAGTGTGAAAATTGCGATAAAAAACCCGACCTGGTGGCTGTGACCACAGTAACAAGTAGGGCAACAAGTACCTGAAAGTGTTACTTTGTTTATTGCTATCCCCTAGCTTTCATGACACTACCTCAAGAACAATCCTAAAAGCTGGTTCCGAGTTGGCTCCAGCGTAGTTCGGAAAGTTCCAGGTTTTACATCTGACCAGTCCAAATCAGATTAAAGTCTGTCTTGAACAAACTGCCCCCAAAAAGCTGTAGATGTTCAGGGAACTCGCCAGTAACCTACTGCCAACAGCAGCAATAAAATGTATGTGAATGACAAGTTCTTTGAATAGCTTCAGGAACCTCTACAATAGCTGACTCCGGGCCAAAGGGGACTACCCCGCAGCCTAAGTACACAGAAGCCCATCACAAAACTTCTTGGCTCTGAACACCCTTTCAATAGTATGAAACCACATTCCAACTAGACCCAGATCTGCAGAGCTTGCAGACTCCTGGCTCCACCACTGAAAACCACAGTCCAGCATGACTGGCTGCTTCAGAGCTGCCAATCGGAACTCTAGAATCATCAGCCCCATGATAGTTTCACTGAACCCAGGGAAGATTCAGCTTACACTTGCTAAACTCATATTTAATTGAAAAATCTTTGCATAAATGAAACAGACATCTCATGAAGTGAGAATCACAACTCCTAGCAAGCTACATATTTAGCAGTATCACATGATACTTGATCAAGTTGATAGTGATTGATACTTGATCACTGGATAGTGATTTCCCAATTTAAAACCAAAACAAGACAGCACACACACCAGATATCAAACCTTTCAGTAAGAGATGCACAATTACTACTGAAGAGCCATCATGGGACATCAATGTATAGAAGTGGGCACATAGGAAGGACAAGATGCTTTTTGTTCTTAGAAGATCACATAACCAGGAATATTTCTGGATTTCTCAATGTAAAGCTCTATTCTAAACCACACATTAACAATCTATTTTTTGAAAACAGAAATATGACATAGAGAAATAAATTAAATCAAAACAACTTGAAATTTGATTTAACCAAGCACAAACAGACTCAAATCCACACTGAAATACTGAAGTATGAAAGCACTGCTGAGTTTCATACTGAAACTCCATATTCCTTAACTCTCATTCTAAAGAGAACAGCAAGAAGCGTCATTGCTTCAATTCAGAACTAAGAGTGCTGTTAACACTACACCCTTCCCCCTGACTCAGAAGACTTTATCAAAGAAACACTTCAAACCCACCTGGTCTGAAACTGCAATAACTCTCAGATTTATCCATGAAAGAAACCAAAAACCTTCCATTTCATTATTATACTGCAAATTCAATGATGAAAGAATCCAAAAGGCTAAAGAAATGCTAAGTTACATATATGATATATAATTTTGTTCTCATTTATAGTGACTGCAATTATTGAATGTAAAACTATCTTGTTGTCATGTTTCCACAACAGTGGAAAGTCTGAGAGTGAACTTGATGCCCTTTTAGTATGTTCCCAATGACAATATTACTGTCTTTCGTTAAAATTCATATGAGAACATAAACACGTTGTGCCAAGTTTTAGCAGCTTGCCAGGTAGTTCAACTTCTGATATGTATTTTGGGTTACTCAGTTCACAGGAGGAAGCTCTGGAAAGCCTCTGTATCCAGGCAAATAGCTGAACTTCAACAGTTCAATACAGAAGCCAACAACAGCATTACAAATCTCAGAGCTTGCATTATGTAACCCAATATTGCAGTGGTTTTGCTGATGACTAGATTGGTATTTGAAGGACTTATTTCTGTGTTTCATACTGATACTAAAGCAAGTACCCCTAAAAATGCTGAGAAGTTCCATTATCCTATAACTGTAAGCCAGAAATGAAGTTAATCAGAGATCAAGGGACATGACAGCATTTTAGGGAAAACATTCCAGAATCAAAATATCTCAATAATTGCCCATAGCCACAGTCAAAAACTTCTGAAGATGAGGTAATAATTTTAAACTAGAATAGCATATACTTAGATTGGATATAACGAAGAAATTATTTGTGTTGAGGGTGGTGAGACACTGGGATAAGTTGCCCAGGGAAGTTGTGGGAGACCTTCACTGGCAGTGAACAGGTTAGGTAGAGCTTTGAGCAACGTGAACCTCTGAAAGGTGATCCTGATCTTACAAGCCCCTTCAGACATAAAACATTCTGTGGTGTCCAAACCAAGGATAATTAACTGGATTTTGATGCAGTTAAGTAATGCCTTTAGAATTTTTTTTCCCTGTGTTTTTTTTTCACTGCACAATGTTGCTGAAGGCAGGCTGTATAGAAAATTAAATGCATACAGTCACATTAAGAAAAACATACAGAAATCCCAGCAGTAACAAAGCATGCCAATTGTTGTCTTATGCACATTATATGATGTGTCCTGCTTTTTAGTACTTACATTACATTTTTCCCTGAAGAAAATAAATGGCTCATGTATAATATTGGCCTAAAAATGTTGTGATAGCACAACCAGTGTATAAAAATTGAGATTTTGTGAAACAAAAAAAAGCTTGTTCCAAATAATTTTAAAATTATGGTGAATCTTCCTTATAGCTTTGTCTGGAAACATTAATTTATGAGAGAAACTCCTAAGACATTTACATCTCTCTTAGGCACACCTAATGTATAGGCTGTTTCCTGATTTTACAAGGAAGATTTTCTAAGTATTTCCCCAATTTCATGGAACCATTCTCTATTCTTTACTTTTTAACTTACATTTCTGCATTCTTAGTTGTGCAAGCCCCATTTATACAGTGACTCATTTTGGCACAGCCTGATCACTGCAGCACAGCCCAGCAAGAGCAGCGTCCATGGTCAGAAAGCAAAGGTACAAGAAGCAAAAATCTGGAAATCATACTCTTGGAAAACTTGTTTCTCAAATGTTTGTATGACTATAAAAAGAAACAAACCACACATTTCTAGTCCAGGTCTAGTGGCACCTTTTGACACTCTCTCCAGTTGCTCAAAATTCAAATCAAAACATACATGCTCTTATTTGGAAGATGTTTACATTTGGCAAGTATGGTCCTTTTATTATTTTTTCCCCTTGCTCTCTTTATGTCTCTTGAATGTGATTAAATGAGGTAAGTAGGTAACCTAATTGTCATTTAAACCAGCAGATGGAACAAATTCAAAAGGTGTCAGTATAGCCTCACCTGAGTTACCATTACGAGTGGCCAGAAGCTGTCTAAAGGCTCAGTCCATCGACTTACTGAGGATAAAAGTATAAGGTTAACGACTAGGATCTAAGGGAACATAAAGGATATAAGGCTAACTCTCGCCATAAGCAGGAGCTGAAGAAAAATGACCCAGGTCTGGAAAACTGTTTTGGAAGAAACTACCATCTCTGCACTAAGACTTAATTTAATCTTGTTTTCTTAGTAATTCCCAGAACAGCGCCAGCCAGCCAAGAGATT
This sequence comes from Poecile atricapillus, assembly GCF_030490865.1. Classification (NCBI taxonomy): domain Eukaryota; kingdom Metazoa; phylum Chordata; class Aves; order Passeriformes; family Paridae; genus Poecile; species Poecile atricapillus. The sequence continues at coordinate 67,831,707 of NC_081251.1, read as the reverse complement.
TCTCCATCTTTCATTTATTCTTTTGCTCTAAAGGTTGTTACTACTGCAGCAAGAACATCACCACTAGCAATGCTTTTGAATGTGGCTGTCAAGGCACCGAGCAGAAACCTCCTCAGGCCATGGAGGGACACATATTTTACTAAGTTTCTAACTCAGCCAATGAGATACAATAACATTTCATACAGGGAGAGAGGCCACTAGCTTGAGGAATTCTCATTACCAAATACAAAGAAAGAGCTTCTGACAGTAGGTATATCAGAATTACAACAACAACAAAAAAAAATTATTTTAAATTCTCATTTCCTGCTACAATAAGGCTACTATAAACAATAATATTGTTATGAATATTGCTGCTGGGTCTTTGCCCTTGTAGCCATGTTATGTTCTGTTCATCATATTCAGTAAGTGAATAAAAGGCCTCAAAATAGCATGACTGCACCAAAGGCAAACTAACAGTTGTGATACTCTGAATTATGTATAACTGTAATACCAGTGCAGTCATATGACAGCCAAACTCTAGTAGTAGTGCCTTCTTTAAATATATATTGGTTTCCATTAATTACTTTCAATTTGTATCTAAAACCAGTGTTCACTGTTGATGTATCTACTACACCCTGTACTAATGGTGATTTAACTGAAAAAAGGCTTTAAATACACATAAAATAACATCACTTTTGCAGAAAAAAAAAATCATAAAGGACTTGGAAGTTAAGAGTAAGAATATTAGTAACATCACAGTTAAGCCGGATCTGCTTTCACACACACATCACTGCCTAACATCCTGCAGGAACTCCACAGAACTGCCAGGAAGAGAGCTGCACATTCTGAATTTAACACACTGGAACACAACCAAAGAGATGATTTCTGTCTTATCATACTCCAGTTCATCCATCATCTTTCTCTTGTTTTGCAGAAGGCAAAACACTACATTTCTGAACTGTTATCCTTTTCCAAACACTTACCAATGCAGTCTCCTTGCTGATCTCATTTTGAAACATAGCAGCAATTCTAACTTGTTGAAACAACAGGAATTTTCCCAGGTCACCGGATCAGTCTCTGACTCCCCATATGCTAAGCAGGCACTTTAAGAAGAATATTAACATTTTGCAAAAATTTATAGCAAAGGCTCTGTCAGCACTTGTATACAATGTGCACAAAAAACCTCCATTCAGCTTGTTGAAGCCACATTCATACAGCATTTCACTGTGATTCACTGACTACTTTGAGAATGCCTGGTTTATACAAAACATTACTCAAAAGAAAAGTGAAAAAATTCCTGAGCAGTAAACTGGCTTTAGGAAGATTATCTGCTTAGAGAAAAGCAAAGATACCAAGGATAGCTTGAGCAATAATACTTTGAGCAAATCTGTAACCTATTACAAGTTACAAACTGTATGATTTAAGAGCAAAAGAACATAATCTTGCATCTTCAGTGTTCTTTCTTCGACAGTACAAACAGTTACCTGTACACCAAAATGTACCTTTGACACTACACACAAGTGTAGTTGGAAGCTTGGTGGTAGAATTTGTGACCACATTTCCACAAAAGTCATAGCACAAAGCATTTAATGGATCATCAGCAACCCATAGTTGTGTGCACTGTGCTACAAGTGGAAGAAACAAGCCAGTTTACTTCTTCCTAGATACATGTACATTCCTAGATGTCATGTTCAGCCATGAGACCACACAACTTCCTCTGAGAAGGCATGTATTAAAATACACCATTAACAGAAAAACTGGAAGTAGCTTTGGACTGTTAAAGAAAGCATCAAACAACAGAACAAAAGTAATTCCATTTCATATATACCAGGCTTAAGGAACTATTTGAACTGTTGCTAAGCAGCAGCAGGCTGTGCGCATCACATCAGACTTCAATGTTTCACTGATATGTTAGAAAAAGTTTTGCAAAATCATCTATCAAAAGTTTCCAACTATTTATCCATACTTCATCAAAAGTGCAGTCTGAAACCTTATTAACCAAGCACTACAGCAACTAACACAAATGCAGATGCTGTTGTGTCACAAATAACACACATCTGTATTTAGTCCTCTAGAGCAAAATAACAGACAACCAAATAACAGAGAAAGCTTTTAGATTTTGGCAGGAACCTCTTCCCCTATGGATAGAACAGGCTGTCCCCACAAAACTGGTATTTACCAAACGTGGCTCGATGATCAAATTACACTTTCTCTGGTATTCACAAAGTAGTGAATGCATGTGTCACAAAAAGCCACAAGAAATCCGCAAAGTTGAAGAGTAACTCCAAATATTCCCTTTCCTTTCAGATACTCCTTTCAGAAAGTACTCTCAGTTCCATGATCTATACACAAAAAATCCCTTATTTTTTATATTCATATTTTGTTCTTTAAAAAAGAACAAAATTTCAGTCACATCAATTAAAATTAAAAATATTCATGTAAAACAAATAATTGGTCCAGGATGGTAATGATACTGATTATAACGTTTCAAAAGCAGGACCTTTCTTATAACTGAGAGTGCCAAACTAAGACCATAATTTATGGCAGAACCTATATGCATAAAAAAAAAGAAAAAAAATTAGTTGCTAAAGAGCATTGTGCTCATTCAGATTAAGGACTCCACAGGTAAATTCATCTCACTTTTCTTCTTTGTTCTTTCTTAATAAATAAATAAATAAATAAATACTAATGCAAAACAGTTAAAGTTTTACCAAACCACAATATTTAAGGCTCTTCATTAAGTGTCCTAAGCAAATGATACTTATAAATATTTAGAGAACAGTCTACTGGCTTCAATACAAATGAAAGCTGGCTATTCAGCCAACTAAAAGTTTTATATCTTTCAATGCTTCAAAGTAATTCCAGAATTAACACTCTGGCCTACTTCCTTTTGGGAAAAAAGAAAAAAAGCAGAAAAAAAATCCTTTGAATATGTATGTGTGAAATGTCTATGAGCCTTTTCAAACCAGGGGTATAAAGGCCACTCACAGCTCCAGATGCAAACAGTGAAGCTCCAGAACTCAGATTATTAGAATCTGTCAGCTGCCTCCTGTGGCACAAGGCTGGCGAAGAAACCACCTCAGTCAGGAAAAGCACAGAAGCAGCTCCTTTAGCTTCCCTGAAGACCACAATTCCACAATCACTGTTCTCACTCACTGTGAGGATAAGATTATCGCATGAATTTTCCCCTATGAGAAGACTGCAGGATGCAAGTTAACTGTGTGGCAGCAACAGCCAGCCTTGCATGCTCCTTTACTACTGAAGTGCTTACAGATTTAAGGTGAAACTATGTGAGAAAGCTGAACAGATCGAAATCTTCAGTATACTTGGCCTTTTTTGCCACTCTGCTCTTAGACCCTGCAATTCTGTCCTCCTTCTTGCTCTGGCCATGATATTTGTCCACCTCTTCTCTGTGGCAAATTCAAGAGATCAATCTATTAGAACATAATACATTTTTTCTTGTTGTTGGATTGCTCTTTGTGTTTCAGCAGCGATGAGCTGCTGCATAAGCTCAAACTATCTTGGATACATTCAACCGTATTGCATCCAGCAGACTGGAGTATCCTATCATGCAAAAAGCCTGAAAATGCATTATTCTGAAATCAAAGACTTTACTGCGAAACTGAAAGAAATAATGAACTAGGCTGACATAAATTACACCTGCGTTCCAAGAACTGTAATTAAGAACCTGAATTACAGACCCTGTAAGCATGGCTGGACGAAAAGCTGAATTGGAGCAGTGAGTTATGGGCCATGTGTTGTTATTCCAGCGGCCAGCATTGGATCAGTGCTATGACTGGATTGTTTTTATATCCCACTCCTATGGGACTACATATTAAACCAATTCTACATCTGGAACAGGTGCAGAAGAGCAGCAACTGCCTAAAAAAAAAACAACAAATCAAAAGCATTTCTAGGAAACATGTAAACGCAGATTTTAGGAAGCAATAATCTCAATTCAGAGAGCCTCATAAAAACTGTAACTATATAATCTAAGGCTGCTCTGTATCAAAGCACTTGCAACAGCATCCCAGATAAAACTGTATTGATCTAGAATGTTTTCTTAACTTGGGCCTATGATTCTTGAATACTCTACAATAAAAACCAACTCTATCTTCATAGAATTACTGACAAACTTAGGTTGAAAGGTACTGACAGAGGTCAACAGCTCCAAACATTATTCAAAGCAGAACTTTACTTCAGGTTTAAACCAGGTTCACGAGGCCTTGAACAGCCAAATTCAGAAAAATCCCAAGTATGGATATCCCACTACGTTTCTGGAAAATCACCTACACTGATTAATAACACTCACTAAGAGCAACATATTCTTTACATCCAACTGGGATTTCCCTTGTTGCAATCTATTACTTCTTGCCATTTTGTTTGCTACCTGAGAAAAGCATTCCTGTCCCATCTTGCCTGCAATTCTAACTGTACATTAGTCCATCTTTAGACCTCTCGCCCCCACATTTAACATGCTGAGGTTCCTCAGCCTCTCCACTTACATCGCTAACCATCTTATCTCCCTCAGCTGAAGCTGCTCCCATTTGTCAGCATTTCTTGCAATGGCAGGCACAAGGCTGAAGAGAAGGAATAATCACATACTGCAGCATGATGCCTATGTTATTTCTTATGTTCACTCTGAAAAGCCCTTTTGCTTATCCTTTGACAAGTTGACTTAATGAGAAATACATATTGCGAAGCCCATTCACAGTTGCTGTTTGAAAGATTTTTTTTTTAAAACAAGGTTAATTAACTTGATGCTTTTACAGTGCTTTTGCACCAGCAGTTTTATTACAAATCAAGCAAAGCTAGGTATCTAAGCAAATACAATAACTGATATAGAAATACTTTTTCTCTGCTTTTATGTGTGTAATACACACATCTCCCACATCTCTCTCTTCTTCAGAGCACAGAGAAAAACATTCAGGGTTGACAGCTGCCTACGTAAGAATTGAAATGGGGAAAAAAACACAGAGAGAAATGAAAGTTGTGGGTCTGAACAAGGTAGGAGGAAGAGTGATAGGAAAATTACAGACCTCAGTGCAATTTGTGACACTGAGTCTCCAAATTAAATTCAAACCTCTGTGCCAAGTATTTGTCTGCTACTGTTGGGCTCTATGCAAATCCTTAATCAGTAGCTTCTGTGAAGCCAAACATTTTTTTCCAGACCTTTAGATCCCTCTCCACTAACCAGAAACTTACATATCTTGGTGGAATTTGGTTCCATTTGAGTAAGACTTATTTCTTTCTAGCCCAGACACATGTCCTCTCTAGACATCACAGAGAACACATTTAAATACTTGAAACTGAAATTTTAAAATGCCAAACTTTTTAATGCCAAAAATCAAAGCCGCTGCTAACGTTATTTGCACAGCAGGAAAGTTTTGATGCCAGTATAGACAGTGGAAAAGCTTTTCCAATATCATATACTGAAGTTCAGAAAAAATTGTCAAGCTCCAAATCTTCCCATGTCATCACAGCTGGCAGATCTTGCTCTGCCTTTTTGGATAAATGCAGGATGGCCATCTATTGCCTACGAGAACAGCAAGCCTTGGGAACGGAAAAGCAGGTAGGTATCAAAAAGGACTACTACTGAGTTGCTATTGACACCAGTCATTATGAAACTAAGGAAAAAATAAAAATCCAAACCAAAACCAAATGTTTTCAGATGGACTTCTAAATTTCATTTTCCCCTCACTGCCCTGAAAAGCTGAGCTGCTTCTTACCACCAAGGAATGGAAACTGCTACACTTTCCATAAAACAGAAGTTACCACCATGTTGCAAATAAATGGTTAGTTATTTTAAATGAGGTGGTATAGTTAATTCCTTATGTAGAAATAAAAAAAAGATTAAAAGTATTTGAAATGCTCTGGCTTGCTCTTATCCTACAGATCTTCAAGAGGGCCTACTGATTAGTCTCAAAACTGAAATAAAATCCCTTTTTTGTCATTACACAAGAAGTCCTCAAAACAAAAGCTTAAATATCCTTCTAGTTTACCCTAAAAGCTAAGTTCAAGCTGTACAAAAATGTCAGTGATTTGTCACTGACAAATGTCAGTGATCTGACACTGTCAAATGTTGCACCCTCACTGCACATCTTAAAAAAGCAGTTTCCTCAGTGACTGATCCCCCACTATTAATATGCAGTAGTTTTAACAACACTGACCAAGATATCATAACCTTTTCACTGGGAGGCACAGAGGACAGATAGAGCAGTTTAGGTGTGACAGTAATCAACTTCATCACAGCAGGACGAATTTTCAAGACAGCACAGCAGGAATTTTAACCATACTGTGAATCAATGACAGATAAGTTTAGAATGCATGACAAATTCAGTCTTCCAAAGAACGCACTGAATTTGTCAAAATGCAACACAGGTTATAATAAATAAATCTATCTAGAGCCATTTAACTTCACTATGTTAAAATATATTCTGAAATATTTTTACTTCCTTCAGCTATAGTAAAATCAATCCCTTTTTATCAGCAGTGAGTCCTAAAAGGACTAATAGCTCAGTCAAAAGAACCCTACATGACACCATACCACCAAGCTGAGATCTTTCAGGAACAAAACAAAACAACATATTCTAGAACAATAAAATCTTCTGTCAACACTCCAGTCACATGAATTTAGAATGAGGAGTCATTAAATACTCCTATGCATGGGTTAATAGTAAAATTAGTAAGTGTAACAGTAGAATAAAACACATTCTACCCAGTAAAACCAATTTAACAATTAATTATTTAAACTCTACAATATATGTAACTTGCCTTTTAAGAAAAGTATTCCTTGTATCTCAATTTATAAGAGACAAAAAAAGCTCTTCCTGTAACTTAAAATACTATAAAGAAAATTCCATTACAAACAACATTGGACGTTAGAAATATATTTCTTACAGATTCAGCAAAGAAAACCACTATTAATTACAGTGAAATGCATTGCCCCTATTCCTTTTTCCAACATCAGAGGAATTTCTGCATGAGTTGTCTTTACAGCTTCCCAAATACTACATAATTTTCTCAAATATCAGTGACTGTAACAATTTCAATCTTGCAGAGATCAGTAAGCTTACCCTTACATTAAAATTTCTCTTCAGTGCATAGGAAAGCTACAAATAGTCAGCAAAAAAAACCGTCTGCAAAGAAAAGATTTGTGCTTCCTTTCCAAGCCACAAAATGTAGAAGTTTAGGAGCTGCTTTTCCCCCCCTCCATTTTAATGAAACCTTAAACTTTACATAATTAGAAAAAGCTCTTTGCAGTTGTTGCCATACGGATAGTGAACTCTTAAAGGAACACAAAGCACAGATTTCTACTGTAACAATACCTTTCATTTCTCAATTGATTTGCAATTGTTCAACTTTAACATTACATGATAAGTAATGCTGAACAAAAGCATTTAGAAATACTAGTTTGTTTCAAAACCTAGTATTTCTCATTGTGCACACATTTAAGTCCATTCCAGATGGATGTTTGGAAACTGAATTGGGTAGAAGGCATTCCAAAGAGTCATTACTGAATGAAATAAATGAAACTGTTCTACAGCCACACAAAAGCTTAGATATTTGCCAACTTAGAGAGTGAAAGCCATGAAATAATGCAGCATTTTTTAGAAAAAATCCTAGAAATATTCTGTTAGGTACACATGACTGAAGAAAGACCACCTTAGCAGAACGATACACAAATACAAAGAAATGTAGTATCAGTTCTTAATTATTCAACACTGTATACTATGCATACCAATATGCAGAATTACACAATTTAAAAGCAAAGCATCATAAAATTCTAACTAACTAGTCCAAGTAAGGGAAAATACTTGCCTTCCATTTATGAGACCGAGAACTGAAGCTGACATCTAAAATGATAAAAAAATCCAATCAGAAAAGAAATTAAAGAATTTAATTGTCTATGTACAGGACATTTGACTAGCAATAGGAGAGACAAAGTTTTAGGACAAAGAATGAAAGCATTTTATGGTTTTTTTTTTCCCAAGGGGACCCATAGCTACATAGATTCAATGAAGACCCATAGCTACGTAAGAAGGAATTCTTCAAAACTGCATATTATCTCCTGAAATCTTAAATCTGTTTTTCAGATCTTTCAGTTTCTTATCATATCTACAAAAAACTGTGAATTTCATTTATTATATGACTTTCTGTTGTTTTCACCTTCAAAAATAAAGGTTGAATGAACTGTAGGAACATCATTGCAGTTGAAGATGGAAGCAACTATCTCAGCATTACATATATTCCAAGCAGACAGCAGAAAAAAATCAGAGGATGTCTTGATTTCAGAGTTCTTCAATTTTCTAATGATCCATTGTAGTTCAAATCAGTTTATGTAAAGAAAAATAAATTTCTTGACAGAACTGTCAAGACAGGTTTTATAGACATGTTTCAACAACGTATCAGAGCAAAACCCACAATTATCCTTTTCTCCATTCCACGGTCAAACTGTGCTAATAAAAGCTGTATCTATGTGAAGAATATTTTGCCAGCATAGTACAACCGTACCTACAATACACAGATTAAGCTATAGTTTCACAACACTTTTTCCACTGCAGTACCAGCTTAAGCAGTCCTCATTCCTCAGCTGTGCTGGCACAACTGTTTGTGCAGCTGAGCAGTGAGGCCAGCCAGGGAATCGATCCAGGTTAAAAATAATATTTTTCTGATGGTAAATTCCACAATCTGCTTTGCTGCAAAGCCACCTGGCACATTAACTAGTTACACCAGCACAACTGAGGGGTAAGGCAGGAATAGGAAGCTAAGGTCAAGACAGCCCATGCCAGTGCTGACATGGAAAGAAATGCTCATGAAACTACACTCTTGGTCTTTAAATGTTTTGGCATCCCCTGATTAAGTGCATTATCCAACTACTGCAGAATAAAAGGGAATACAAATACTACCTCACAAGCACGTTTAAAAAAAAAGAAAAGGTTTCCACATACGTTTCAATAAAGTCTATGCAAGGGCTACAAGAAATTCTCTTAGAAACACATTTAAAACAGAAGTTTCAAACTGCTTCCCCCCAGTCCCCCACCACCGTAATCTCCTGTCTGTGGAAGAAGTGTATTTTATCATTCACTGTTTCTTTCATTAGTTCACACACAAAACTTGATCCTGGCTCTCTGTCTTTCAGACAAAGGAGCAAAATGTAACTGCGTTTGCCCTCTTAACAAATTCTAGGCAAAGGAAAAGGAAGGGAAAATAAACTCTTAACTGTGATGGTAACAACTGTTTACAGCATCTTTGTATGGAAGCAAATTTTCTGTGCTCTGATACAGTAACAAGACAAAACCAATACAACTCATCTCACAATATTGGCTATTCTATTTGTGTAAGGGCTACACCCTAGCTGCTTGGTAAGATTTTAAGCTTCAGAGGCAAAAGGACAAGACTTACTTTCTTTTAGTGATCTACTTTACTCCAAGTTTATGAATAAAGATGTCTACAAGGCCAAAAAAAAGGGATGAACTCTCATTGGCTGTGCTCTGTTGAGCACTTTCTACCTTGGGCACGGGCTACTGGCATACAAATAGTCAGGTTTGCAACTCCATGGATAAAGCTTCCCAACAGAAGCTGGTTTATATCGTGTCAGCATGGCATAGAGCCATACTCCACACACACACAATGAGCACACATGTCTCAACCACATTCAAAAGAAGCGTCTCTGGCACACAACCTTCTACTTCCTGCTGGTTACAGCACAATTTTTGAGAGTATTGCAGTTAATATTGAAAGAAAGTATGCTCTTACTTTTTCTTAAAAGGGAAAAAACACTAATTCTGGGAACATTCTATTATTTTATATCTCATTCACACATACATACTTCACACACTTAGTCAAATCTCTGAACACATATCAGAAAAGTCAATAAATTAAATGTATCATTCCAAACATTTAAATTTAAAATATATCAAACAGCTATGTCCAGCTTTTGTAGATTCTATGAATTTGCTTCAAAGCATTAATAAGATATTTTTAACACTATTAACTTAGAGAATAAGGAATAAATGTATTTTTTTTTTCACCTGTTAACTTCAGATGTTTATCCTCAGATTTAATTCAAAGTACAGTTCAGAACTTTTCATAAGAAATACTGTACTTGAAGAATAAGCCATTTAATACTGATTTGGAAGAATTTTGAACACCAAGTACACACCATAGGCTTTCCAGCCATGGCTGGGCAGGGTACTTCTTAGAGATGAGTCATGAGGAACAGGCCTTGTTTAGTATTTTGATTCTTTATTCACCTCCCAACAGATACTACAATATGGCAAACCAGTAACAATAATACATGAAAGCCTGCTGACTCTGGACTACTTTTTTTAAAAAAAAACAAAAACAAACCTCAAGCAAGAATGACTATAATGCCAAACACTGACACAGGTTTAATTAAGTTTAAGATAGAATTCCCCTCTCATCTGAGTACAACTTAGCACAGAATCAGTCAGGTTGGAAGGGACCGCAGAGGGTCATCTGGTCCAACCTCCCTGCTCAAGCAGAGTCATCCTAGAGCACACAGCACAGGACTGCGTCCAGATGGTTCTTGAATATCACCAGGAGGGAGACTCCACAGCTTTTCTGGTCAATCCATTCTAGTGCTCAGTCACTCTCACAGTAAAGCTCTTCCTCATGTTCAGGTGGAACTTCCTCTACAACAGTTTCTGCCCTTTGCCTCTTGCTCTATTGCTTATCCCCTCCCAGGAGTTAAAGTTGTGTGCTTCCAAATCTATTCAAATAAAAACTAGCCAGAAGCATGCACTTCTTCAGCAGTTAAGAGACACAAAAGAGTAAGTGCTGCATTTGTCAGACCTTGCCCAAATGACCCCAGACTACTGATCATCCTGTAGTATAACTACAGTAGCCAATGTCATGAAGGAAACACCACATAGAAGTTTTGAGACAGCAGTCTGGCTTCTCTGGCCTGAACACACCTCTTCAGGGGTCAGGTTTCACTGTACTACTGTTACAGTATAAATTCTCATAAAATCATGGTCGAACTGTTGCCTGTGGGAGCCCACAAACATACTTTATTTAGGTACTTGTTCTAACACCTTACCTGGTCTTGTATTACTCCAATAAAGAGCCATGAATTTTGATGTCACCAAATACATCATCTGACACAAGTACTACCTGTTTATCTTGCACAAAAAGTAAACTGTTTATTTAAAAATGCGTATTTCCTCTTACATACATCTTGGAGTACCATTATTGTAACACAGATGGGCTTAAACTAACCTACCTTCTCATAAGATCCTACAATGAGTAGCTGAGCAAATAACAGCCTGCTGTCATTCAGTGGGGCTCCTTTCTGAAGACCACTCCAGAGCTCTTTTGGCAAGTGTCTTGCACTACACCTTGTTGTGCAAATGTCTGAGAAAAATCGTTTAACAGGACATTATCTATTAAAAGCTAGCAAGTTACCTTCAGTGAAGTTTCTTCATCTATTTATCATTTACCAGTCATTTTTCCATGCCCTCAAACCTCCAAGCCAGCCCAGCTCAACAGTTTGCTGCTGCCACCTGCCGGAAGAGCTTTACTCTCCTTTCTCCATTGCAAAACGAGAAAACTTCTCTGGATCTTCTGCTCATTGGACATTTGAAAAGGGGAAGTCCATTTGCTAGGTGATCAGAAAGTGATTATCTGGCAGGTAAGGGGCAGCCTGAATTAATCTGTAACAAATGGAGCTGGTAAAAAGAGGTACCTGAGAAGTGCCAATAGTGCCTGAGAAGTGCCATATCTAGGGGAAGACACACTTTGCTCCTCAACAGGAGGGAATTCTTAGACTGCCACAGTATTATTTCCAGTGACAGGAACAAGTAGAATGACTGCTGAACTCTCAAATACAACTAGAATGTTGCAAGCTATAAATAAAGCCCACCTACTGTTATTATCAACAAAACTAACCATGTCAATATTACAAAAACCATAAAAAGTTGGTTTCTCAAGTCTATTTTCACACACATGTTTAAAGACACTTGGCCCTTCAAAAATAAAACTCTCAGCTGACTTTAGGTACCTTCTAGAATTCTTGGTCTTGTGTCCCTTTGCAAAGAAAATACAGTCTGAAGTACTGAATTAATACGAAGATCACACATATTTGATTTCAAGCTTGCAATGAATCTCCAAACTGAAACAAACTACTCCATTGCTAATAACTGTGCTAATACCCATCAGTCTGGTGAAAGAACAGGAAACCAATTCATCCATCCACTAAATTCCTTTAAATTTGAATTAGGTCTCCTGAAGTTGCAACTGAAGTAAGGCATGAATCATGACCAAAGGAACTGAGTTGTACAGGTATCTGGTAATTCCTAAAGATAACAATTTCCACCAGAGTGCCATGACGATGCACTAGATTGGTACTTCATCACTCAATTGTGAAAACCCTTCAGAACACCAAACATTCAGTTAGGCAGTTTTACATTTTTAACTTTATGGCAAATATAATTTTAGATTAATTATAGTCATCAGCAGCATGAAGCTGACTAGAAGTGTTTGGAATTTCAGTTTTAAAAGTAAGAAACAGTCATCAATACATATGGTTACATATAAATGGGCTCTGGTTTTCTGAAGATTTCAGAAGGTCTGAAAGAAGAAATAAATTCTTATCAGTGCAATTTATTTCCTTTGTTTCATTCAAAATAATCAGCAGTTATGTTGGCTATGTTCTTCAGCCTCAAAGGACAGAATATTGTGTTTTAAGAATATTGAAATTCTAACTTCAGTACCGGGCAGCACCATGCAGCTCATTGCAAAACTACTGGAGCTGGCAGAGCGCTTCTTCTAGTTATTCCTGTCATTTCTTCAAGCACATCCTACCAATGAACAAAAAAAGGTATTTAGAATCCAACACTTTCATTACTCTATATCCCTTTTTGTCTAATCTCTCATGAATCTTGCCACAATCAGCAAGATCAAACCAGGCAAAGATGTAGTGTGAAATAGATCTGGCACTGTAGGCTGGAAGAAAATGTTAAAAACAGGTATAGGAAGAGCACAGTGTAGATTCCCTTGTAGGACACTTAGGTAAATAAAGAAAGGAGAAGAAAAATCCTGAGAAACAACCCACTAAGGAGAAGAAAAATCTCACATAGCAGATACCCAATTTAAACTGCAGATCTTTGGAGAGGAACAGATGAGTCAATAATGCCTACTAGAAACAGGCTTTTACTACACTCTGTTGAATTCCTTTAACTTCTATTGTCATAAATCCCCCCAAATATTCTATAAAACTACAACATTCTCAATATGAAAGTCCATATGCCTGCCTACAATGACTTGCTGATCCAGTTATTGGCAATTACTTCTGCTCTTGAAAGGTAAGTTTTAGTGGCTGCTCTGATAAACTTTTATCTACCTCAAAACATAAGACACCAACATAACAAAATGCAAAGCTCAGGCTCTCCCCTTCCAATTACAGCAATTTCCAACATCTTAAAATTTCATTCTTGAAGTCCAAGTTGCCAAGAGAAAACTGCTACCTACATGAAGCTGTATGATTCATTTTGCATGTAGGGGAGGATAACAAAAACAAGAAAGTCCTTTTTTTTTTCCAAGGAAAAAAGTAAACACATAATCCTAACCAAGAAAAGGGCAGTTAAAAATTCAGAACAGATTATCATATAACACTTCCCCATGCACACAGACTCATGTAAAGGTAAAAACCAAATACCTGACAGCTATAATCATGGTTCCTTAACAGAGCAAAGATACTCTCAATGTCACTATCCCTAACAGCTGAAGAAAAATGAAAGAAATAAAAAAATTCGTGCCTTATAAACATCTGTGCCAATCAGGCTTCTGGGGAAAAAAAAAAAAAGGTTAAAATACTGGTGTTAAGAAACTACCAATTCCTTTCACTCATTTAAAGAGTGAAGAAATTCAATGAAGAGGTTCAATGAATTATTTAAGCTTAATTGCAAACCAGTTTGTTCAGAATATCCAGGCAGAAAATTAGGTTTTCCAGCTTTTCAAAGAAAATTGTCTGTCTTTACCCCATTCAAACAGACGATATTTCTTTTTGCTCAAGAGCAGCTTCAATTAAAACACTTCATTACAGATAATAACCATTTCAAAATGCTCATAACTACACTTCAATCCAGAAAACAAAGTCAGTATACAAAAATGTATACATGTCACAGTGTAAATTTTTATCAAACTGAAAGAAAATCATGGTTTTTGCTGAGGTAAAAATTTTGATCGTGTAGAAAATGATTGGCTAATGCAATCAGTCTTGCGCTTGTCTTATTTTAATGAAATATAAAGCAGATTTGTTCTAGCAGAGGCAAATAGTTTTGGTTATTTTAAGGATTTGGAGACATCTCCACTCAAGAGTTTATTCATAGGGGTTATCTTTTGAGGACAGCAAGCTCAAAGATACAGTAATAAGCAAATGCACATTTAAAAGATACACTTGATGCTCAAATAGAACAGATCTTCAGTTTTGCACATTGCTGTACTTCATTTCATCCACATTTTCCTGAGAAAATGACTACAATTATTGAAGAAAATTCCTTGAATTTTTCTTGCTACGCTTCTGATCCAAAATAAACTCTCCTTATTTCATTCTGCCATGCTTTAAAGTTTTTGCAATTACATGTGAAACTGGGACAGTAGGACAAGCTTCAAAAAAGCATCAAATGCAATTCTTTCACTCTCCTCTGGCATGACCACTAATACCTTGACCTGCACACTCCAAAATGGTGAAATCTCTTAAGGTTAACTCCCATTCCATAGAGGTGGGTAAGAGGGTGGAAAGAGGCTATTGAGCAAAGAAAAATATCCACCCACTCTTTGGAAGTACACTGATAATTTTGAAAGCACTTGCACCTTCCACAGCATAATGATATCACCTATCACAACTGAAGAGTCAGAACAGTAAAACGTGTGCCCACTGTCGGACACCTGGGTACTGCTTAGAAAGCCCCGTGGTCCTATTTTCCACAGAAACAGATGCAGCAGAATGAAAGGTCTGAAGCAGCTGGGCCAGGGAATAAGTAGGTAGATAACTAATCAGCCAAGTACCACGAGCTCCAAATTCCTTCCTGGTCCTTAATGACAAACCAAGTAAGTAAAGGGCAACTTCTACTTCCTTCTCATTTATACTGTGTGACTCACCTTGAGAAACATCTCAGTTTATTTCATGAACTTTGAGATTTGATTTAATTTGCAAGCAACCCTCATGGTATTCTCTCCTGATCAAGAAGCACAGAGGTTTGTGTCTCAAACATGCTTTTACTTCTGGGCTGATTGAATACTTTCCTTTACTTCTCGGCTGGATCACTGTTTTCTTTTCCATTCTTCCACCCCTTACAAAATGCAAACGATTTCTTTAATTGATGGGAAAGGTGCCACTGGTAAATCCAGTGTTTGTGCAAATACTTAATGGAAGCCAAAAAAATAAATTCCTTTTTCATCTTAATCAAGCACTTGTTTACCCATATACCATTTACTCATAGTATTTTAATGACAGTAAGGCTGGATATTTCAGACACTCCTTAAAATGTTGTTCCAAAACAGTTCAATACTGCCACTGTCATTCCCCTGTTCCCAGGCATGCATTCCCCCTCTCCCTCCCCTCCTGTGAGTGCCCAATTCTGGCACTTATCTGATTCTGCAGCAAGCCAGTTCATGAAGCAAAGTCAAGACAGGGAACAATGTTGTGTTAATTTTCTGCTAGTTTAGCTTTGAGTCAGATGAATGTGAGAGTGAACACAGGGAAAGAAGCAGAGCCAACTTACACTGATTTACAAATCATACCCTCAATATTTCCTAAGAACAATCTTGGAGGAGAGGAGAAAAATTGAGGTTCTACTCAACACTAAATCAGACTTTTCTGATTTTACGTTACCTTAGCACTAGAATTAACACTAAAGAAGTTAAAAACCTAGTCCAATCACACAAAGCTGCTTCTGGCAGCTGTTACAAACAAGCAACAATGTAGGCCTGTGGATAAGAGGAAGGAGGAAATATACAAGTTCCAGAGAAGCAATACAAAGGGTAAATAACAGCTAACTACTTCCTTCAATTGGTAGCAGCTATAATTGGAAAGAACTCTGTCAAAACAGCATCTGAACTGAAAGGGAGTGGAGAAGTTTCACAAAGACTGGTAGAAAAACACCAAGAGAGAACCTCCCATCAAGAGTTAGGGAAAAATACCTTTAGCTATTTAACACAGTACCATAAGCAAAAAAATGGCCACAGAACTCCCCTTTTCTAACAATCCTCTTCTCTAGAAGGGCAGTTGAAATCCTTGGATACAAAGGGTATCCATATTAGGAAGAGACTCGCAGCTGGGCTGCCATAGTTTCAGGCTAACAGAGCTTTACTTTGTATCTGCAGTTATCTTCACCTGTGAAACTGCACTGGCAGAAATCCCTGGGGTAATGGTGGAGAACTTTTGACAGCTGCCAGGAAAAAGGGGGAAAGAAAGGGTGAAGTGTGGCCATGGAAAACTAGTTGTTGTTTCCTCTTCTCTATTAGCTCCCAAACCAACACATATAAGGACAAACCTAAGAGCACCACTGCAATATTTGGGAAGAAGCCTCTACTTTCCATTTATTTTCTGCCAAATTTGTAGTAATAGGCAGAAATAAACAAAAATCCATCCACTAACCTGTGAAAAAATCCTCCACCCACACCAAGATGAGGTAACAGACACTGACAGGCATGAATCAAATAGAAATACTCATGGTGGCGCCCATACAACTTGGTTTTCCTGTTCTTTCCTTCCAAGGCCCTATCTGAGGCACAAGAAAAGTAACAGGCAGACATCTAAGCAGCTATTCCTCTAGCTCCCAGTTAGCTTCCCATACTTTTCTTCTACAATAAGATACAGATTTCCTATCAAGGAACTGATAATATGTAATTTTAAATTTTTTTTTTTTCCTAGGTTTCCCATGTTTCACTATGAACTGTCCGCAAGGAAGAAAAGAGTGCTAGTTATTCTCCATCCGTTTATTAAGGAAAGAAAAATGCAAAGAAAACCTCACTTGCTCTTATGTAAGGGACTAATACCACTGATCCTTTTTTCTGCATGTTACTCCACGAAGGATTTGGTGGAAGGAGATTAACAAGGAAAGGGGAGAGAAAAGCTAGGAAGAGCTGAAATGTCTCCAGCATTCACAGCCTCTCAGTGCCTATGTTTCCTGCTGTTACAACCTTTAAAAGACGATCACTAACCCTTTTACAAAGTAACCTATCATCTACGTTTTCATTACCTTTAAAACTAAAAATCTGTACAAGAATCCTGACAACAGATACATACTCACAAGACAACTAGCTACTCAAAAGGAAAAAATTAACTAAGTAAGTAACCTGCGCTGTAAAAGGCAGACGAGGAAAAGTAACAGGAAAGCTGAGAAAGAATAAAAAAGATTCCTCGCGGCAGCAGGTGAGTAAAGAGCTTTTAGCCCTGTATGGTCTTCCACTTTGGCACATCACTTGGGAAGAAACAGAGTCCCAGAGCAGCAGTAAGTTTTAGTAAGACTAAAATTCACATTAAAAAAACCCAGAGGACTTGCAATTAAGATTTTGTCCTTGTGTGATTCTGTTCCAGACCCTTTCTGTAAACTGTGGAGAGAGAAGCAGAAGAAAATAGAAACAAACCATTTCTACTCAGATTTTGACTTTCCACAGTGTTTTCTGGATATATTTTCTGGATACTGATAATAACTGATAGTCTTTTATTAGAGAAAAAAAAATATAAAACGTACATACAATTAAGAAGAACTGTTAAACCTCAATGTTTATCTTCTAACCAGACATACAGCCAGATATTGTGTATTTTCAGGAAACTAAAGAAAGCTGAGAACCCATTTTATAAAAATAAATATTGAACAAATGCATGGCGAAAAAGTAACTCTGCTAGTCCAGATAGCTCTTTGCAGCATTGACATACTAATACATTTCTTGCATTTGCAACAAAGATAAGAGTCCTGTTAATAGAAGTAGACCAACTTTTGAAAGATAAAATGAGCAATGATAAAGCAGCAAAGGATTTGTAACTATTTGGCTCTGTATTTCACAAGAATTCAATTTTTCACTCATCCCAATTTTCTAATGCTTGTCCTGGAAAACGAATAAGCCCTAGGTTACAGGCAGGCATAATTAAAAAATGTAGATGGGGACTTTTTAGAGGAACTGTCAAGAACCAAGGTATATAAAAAAAAAAAATACCTCATGCTTTAATTTTGTGATATCACCACTGTTTCCCCCTATAAATAAATAGCAAACTAAGTACTATTCTTTACAATTACATAGAGTTTCATTCTCACAAGAGGTTCAGAAAGCATAATAAAGGAGTGAAAACAAATTCTTAAGTTCACCAGGCAAACAAAGCTGCATTGCTAGGCTCTTAAATAGATTTTAAATCCCAGTCAATCCATATATACCAAAAAACAAAGCTACAACAGCCAGAGAAGGTGGGCAATAGCAAAACATAAAATGAGAAAGGGCTTTTGAAACCAGTGAATTTCAACAGTGCACAGTCACTGCAGGCATTCTGCAACATTCATTGATATGACAGTGTAAGGTGATGACTTGCCCTTATCACAAACAGGCAGCAGCTTGAAGTCACACAGACAATGCTGAAATATTGTTTTGTCCAAGACTCTTAAAAACGTCAAACACAAAGACAAATTTTTTTAACTAACAAGATCCCATGCTAGTATAACTCTGAATTATTCCTCCTATTATAAACTATATTATGTTGAGGCAAGTTGCAGGTCTCATTTGCGTTGGCAAGGATTTCCCCACTCATTGATGGGGAGTGGAAAAAACATTCCAGAGAGCTGCCCCTGGCTCTGCACTGAAGAAACATAAGCTTCAGTTTGGCCTAGTCTTTTGGCCAGTTTCAACAGGAAGGAAGCCTGTAGCTCCATCAACTCTGCTAACTCCATTAGGTGGTACTTTGACTTTAAGATACTCTCTTGTCACAGCAAAACTACTAGCAACCAAAACCCTTAAGAAATCGAACAAAACCAATACAATAAACACAACCAAGAAAACATGAAAGAAATCACAGCCTAAGCTTTCACTTGAAAAAGTTGTTGGTGTATCTCAGCCTAGAATCTGAACGTGCAGGCCAGATTAGCAGCTACTGCTGAGTTCCAAAGTCCATTCAAAATCTGTGACTGAAAGAAAGAACACATATACACTAGTTTTAATTTACTCATCTTTAAACGAAGCTTTGAATTCATTAATATGTTTGAATAGCAGATCATAATTTAAGAGATTCACTAGTTTTGCCTTATAACCATTAAAGGTTACAAAAGGCTCCAACTCTAGGCCACAAATAATGCTCCTTTGTAGTACACAGGTGAAACATGAACATCATTAAAATAACCATCTGTTTTGCTATCCTATTTTAACCACATTTTTCCTCAAGAGTCAACAAGTGCTGCACCTTTTCTCTCAATCTTTCTCTCTTTCCATGGTTTATATAACTCATTGCACCTATTAGTCACCCTTTCACAAGCTTCAGTGGGACCTGAATTTCCTACTGCACTGTGAAACCGGACTACAGCACTTAAAGATCACAAAACCTTAGAAAAAATTCTTTCTTATTGACAAAGAGAAGATTGCTACAAGTCTTGTAGGCATCATCACTTAAAGCTAATTAAATTATAGCTGTTGAAAGCATTTAAAACTTCTTGATTATGTTCAGATAAGAGGAGAAAAATTACTTGTTACCGCCTTTCATCTAGGTAGGTCACTACTGAAGATTTTACACAGTAGTAGAATCCACATAGGTGGGTTCTATGGTGAAGGTAGTTCAACTAATGAAGTTAGCTCTACTTTTTGAAGGGCAAGCTTTTAATTTACACCATTTCAATATTTCAGTTGGTGACTCTGAACAGCTGCAGTGCCACAATGTGTAGGGATGATTCCTTGAACTGGTCTTCCTTCTTCTCTGTCACAGGACCACTCTCAGGTCTACAGTTTCATGAGGGGCTTTCATCATCCACAATACCAGCTTAACTAACTCTTATTTCTTCTGGCTTTCATACCATATCTCAGTTTTGCAAAAAAATCTATTTGTGGGCTCATACTAAAACCACATCAGTGAACTCAGAGGAAAGGATGGCAAATCCATGCCCTGTCACTGATGTAGTGCAGAACAACCCCCTCAGTGTGAAGTTACAGGAGGCTACCAGACTGATCCAGCAGCTCCTCAGCACCCAGAGATCACCTATATTAAATAGCAATCTGGTTAATTTTCTAACCACCCATTCAGAAACTGCCCTGGCTCACAGACAGATGAGACCAGAACAAGGGACCAGCTGCTTGTGTCAATGAAAACAATCTTCCCTGTTCAGTCACAGCAAAATATCGATGGCCCCTGATGCTCACAAACACTTATGTTCTTCCTTTTTTTTGCTCTAAACCTCTTATCTCAAAGACATTTTGTTATATTACTTCAAGAGTAATTCATGTATGCAGAATACTGTCAAAATAGCAAAATAACTCCTTTCATGGAGCAAAGGCATATTTTTGTATCAATGAACCAAAACTACTCACTCAATGTTGCAGCTCTTCCAGATAAGTAACACCATTCTGCGCACGCATTATGGAAGGATGACACCCTTTCATCCATCCAGAATCATGCAGCCATGCTAGTACCTTTCCCAGCTTGGACAAGACCAGTATCATCAAAACAGTGAAGATACTACATTGTCAAATTGATATTTTTCCTCAACAGTATATGTATGAAAGCACTACTGGCAGAAACTATATTTTCCTTTTGATCTGGAAACCACAGGGGTTTTCAGCCCCATGCAGGGAAAAAGAAGAAACAAATAATGGGTGTTTTCTCTGAACCTTGCTGCTTAACACATCACCTGCTAGACACAAGAGATGGGAAAGAACAGGAATTTCCACAATCCAAACAACAGCTTTCATCTGCTGCTTACAATTTATTTTATTCTCCTTCATCAGATATTGTGGAAGAGGAACAAGAAAGTGTTGGACTTTATGCATGGAAAAGAAAGATCAAAATGGGTTTCTTGTAGAGGCACAAAAACTGATCCTTTAGCAACCTTTTTTACACATATGTACGTACTAAGTTTTAACTCAGGTAAAGGACAAAATAAAATATATTTTTTAAGAAATTGCTTGTGGTTAAATTTTCCTTGTATTCAACTAATTTTCTGAAGAAATGAAAAATTCTCATTCTGAGTGAAGCCCCAAGTATGTCACAGGTGTGATCCACTGTGATAACCTTCAGCTCTCAGCTTTGATACACTGACCTCTATCCTAAGCAGTGACCAATGAATACAAGCTAGTGGGGTCTAACTAAAGTACTTTGATAACCCTTCTAAGAATTTGCCAGACAAATATTAAGTCATGTCAAAACATCACTAAATGAATTACTTCTATCAAAGACAGTTTTAATTAATTTTTAAAGACTGTAACACTTTTAAAATTACTGGAGAACTAACAGGCCTAATAAATGAAAGATAAAAATACTTTGTTAAATGTCTGTGTCTAATCCAACATATGTACCTAGATAAACAAATTTATTGTTCATGGGACTGCAAACTCTTCCAGGACTGACTTATTTAATAAATATTTATACACTGCTTTGAACAAAAGGGCCTAACCAGGTTGAACTCTAGTCAATACAATATAATAATCTGGTATTGGCATACACAGCTTTGTGCATACAAAATAATCTTATCCCCATTTACCAAAGACAAGAGTAGTGCTTAAAAAAAGAAAAAAAGAGATCAAGACACCAGGTTTTTTAGGGCTTTGTACTCGTCAACCTATAATGCCTTTCTAAGCACACTTTTGCTGAGGCCCTGGTGATTGTCTGTTCCCAGGCTTTAAGAAGCTGGGAGCCTTAAGAAGGCTCTTTAAGAAAGATAACCTACCATACCCTTTGAAAAACAAATGCTTGTTCAACAAATGGAAAGTTGTAGTTTGAACCAGTTGAATGAATAGAAAGAAATCCAAGTACAGAACTCAAGACTTTTTTTTTCCTATCATTCTCTCTGGAAAATGTAAATGAAGAAGGAGCAAACTTAGCAATGATACTCTGAAGAGACAAAATGGGAATGAAATGACAAATGCTGAATGAGTCTCTTAAGAAAGGTATCCAAGAAAGTTTAGAACAAAAATGAATGACAAAGTGAAGTATAAACAAGAGGGCACTAATGCTTCAGCTATAAAGTATAGATCAGCATGCCTAGGCAAGGTAAACGGAGAGGATATGAATGACCAAATTTCCTCTTTTCTAGCTCACCTACAAATATGACAGGATGTCAGTAAAGTGCTTGGAGAAGATAAATTCTGCATGGCACGGATTTTTCAAAAAGTAAAGAAAAAATAAACAGAAAAAACAAACAGAAAAAAACTATGAATGCTGTAAAAAGACTGGAGAGTACTACAAAAAGAAATGTAAAGCACAGCATGGACGCTGGGAGGGGAGACTTCAGTTCTTAAGAGTTTAAACACAACATGAATTGACAAAAGATACAATTACAGACCACACTTAAATATAACTTAAATATTTCTTTATTCGTGTGGGGTTTTTTTCTATACATAGATAAAACAGTTAATTTCTTCCTACCTGGGGAAATCAGGCTTAGGACTTACACATGGAAAGACTTTTCTGCATTTCTAGCCTTCAGTACAAAACAGAAATCAATTTCCAGAACCCAAACAGCTTCAAGCAAAGAGATGATTTATCTGAATATAGATGTCACTCATAGCTTCTGAGGCATCAGATCAGTAGCTAATGTCTGTGGCACAGTTAAATTTTGAAAGTTACTGTATTTTTTTTACTTTACTAAATCTGTCTCATTTACAGTGTTAAAAAAGACATTCTGAGAGCACATTGATAAAAGACATTTTTACACACAGTGCAATTTCCTTTGAAAAATGCATTCTAAAGCCCTAGTTTTGACAGCCCCTAAGAGTTACTCCATAAACACATTTATGCTTGATCTTTCTACAAGTCACTTATGAAAACACCTGGTAACAGGAAAGCATATTCTGGAACAATACAGACAGGCTGCAGCAAATAAAATTAAAAAGTTGCTGTTAAAGAGTGTTTTCCATCTGCCAGTGATTTCTTACTCTACACTCTGATGTTTCTACTAGCATTATGGACAAAATAGAGGTGTACCAAGCAAATTCTTATTTCAAGACCCAAAAACCTCCAGAAAATCTTTAGTCTGTAATAAATCTATATTAAAAACCAAATAATTTCAGGCTTACTAAAATAATTTGCTACTACCATGGCTCATCTTCACAAATAAATTGGCTAGAGCTGGGAGTACATCACATGTACCACTGAATGCAACAGCCCACAGAGATACGACTGAATTATACTACCAACATACAACCAACATGTAAGTCCCATTATCTAAAGAAACTGTAACTACACATGACATAACAATAAAATAATGTTTTTGATAGTGTATTTTGAGAAAAACATGTCTTACACACTTATGTAACTCCTCCCTTACTTATGTGCATTCTTGCCCCCTTGCTGCTTCACACACTGTTTCAGTCTGAGCACTCCTGTTCAATCAGACCCACATAAACACAAGAGCGGGCACAGCTCAAGAGGCTGTGTAATGAGTGGAAACAACAATGTCACCAAACGTTTTTTTTTTTCCAGTCTTCATCTTCTTAAGAACTTACTTTAATGTGATTTTTGTTCAGGGCGCTGTCCCAGAAACAGCAGAAGTAATATAGTCCCATTTCCCACAGATTTTCTCTCTGTCTCAGCCATGCCCTTGTGTTCCAATTAGTCACATTCCACCTCTATCCCAGATGCCTATTATCTTACCGCTCTCTTCCAAGCACTGGCCACAATATACTTAACCTCTCATGTCCTCTAACTACTGATTGAAGAAAAGAGTACAGCACTTCATACCTGGTTCTTACCCCACAGACAACTGGCAGCTAAGTACAGGTAACTGCTAAGTTCATGCAAAACTTTCCCCTAAAGAGATGAACTTAATGAAGCCATCAACTCTAACAAGTTTAACTTTTGTTCAGCATTATTATAATGTGCAATCTTTCACACCTTGACCCTTGGCTAATTTCTCTGCTGAAATTTTGATGAGCTCAAAATTTACTCAGACAAGATTAAATGAAATATGATTGCTCAAGATTTTAGAAAAGCAAACTGAATACAGTTTATACAGTACACAAATACACAAAACCAGCAACTATTTCTTAAAAAAAATCCCACAGAAAATAGGTGCATCTCAACATTTTTATCCACAAGAGAACAGCTGATTCTGAACTCCCAAACCGCAAAATTTTATTTTCTAGCATGTCCAGTTAGCTAAGGCTTCCTAAAGAAATTGCATTTATGTGTTTTGTTTGTCTTTTTAATAACTATTTGCATCCTCTGATCATTTTCAAGTGCATTTTACAGGACGTATAAAATCTCACAGGTAAAAAGGATTCTACAAATTTTGTGAAAACTGGCAGCGTTGTAGAAAAAAGTAACTTGAATTCATGCTTTCAATGAGAGTAAAAGCAGGTGGAATTCTGCCTTCTCCATTGGCAGCCCTGGAAGACCAGTCAGCCAACACCACATTACACCAGATTTGATTAATTTTGGAACAAGCAGAAGATACTTTGCATTTAAGTGGTAATCTACCTTAAGTTAATTATCAAAGCAGTAAGCATATAAAGTGGCTGCATCCAATTTTTGGCAAATTTTGGCAAATCTAACAATATTGTGACTAATAGGTGTACAGTCCTAGTTGCTTGGGTGACCATTTTTAAAAAACTCATATATTCAACATACAGTTTTCTTCTGCCATGGAATATATGTATTCCTAAGTTAATGCTTTTTTAAACACTAAAGGGAGCACAATGTTTAAATTCATGCTGAAACACAGATTTTTAAATAATGGAAAAATTAGATTCTGTTCATAGTACAACCAGGATCTGAATGAGCTTTAAACCACTCATCATTAAAGAGAGCGAAATCTGATCTTCATCTGTGCTTAGCATAGAAAAGAGCTACACATTTTGACTATTGTAACAAAAATTGATTCCACGTAGCATTTTTCTAAGAGTAAAATGCATATTTCAAACAAACAAACAAAAAAAAAGAGTATTTTTCTGGTAGAATTCTCTAAGTATTAACCTACAGTTTATTTAGTGCATTACCAAATTATGCTTGACTTCTTGCAACCAACAAATATCTAGTACGTTCTAAAAATATTAACTATTTAACTACACCTTAACTGCATCAACGGCAACAAGAATATCCCAGCTGCTGTTCATTCAGCAACAGTCATGTTCCACAAATATCGGGATACTACACACAAACCCTACAGATCTTTTAACTTTACTTATATCAAGCTATTTCACTGGGTTTCACTAGAATCCAATTACTACCAATTAAGGAACACCACCTAAAGTCAGCATAACAGAAACCAGAAAACTCACTAACTATATCGGTATAGCATTTGCAGTAACTTCTTGATTGAGAGCTGTACTTGCTGATCAGTTCAATAAAAATAAATCCCTAATTTTATTATAATTAGGATAAAGCTCTACAAAAGCTTCTGGCAGAGAAAGCATCAATATTATATCAGTGATTTTTTGGTAAGCATTCTCAAGAGAGGTTGAAACTGAAACAACTATTATACTGAAAAACCCCTGATGACATTGAAGAGTTTATAAAAAATATTATCCAGTTGTACATCTGACAGCTTTCTTGCTTTCACAGTTGCATTTAAATATGTGGAATCCAAACCAGACCAGGTTGCTAAGAGAGGTTCAAGATGCCTCAGAGCATCCAGCAGCATTTCTCCTCCTTGAAACTGAAAGAACATACTTGCCCAATTGAGATAACCTACTACACCAACGAACTGAGAAAAACCCAGCTTGAATCACTGTATATATTCGTGGTAAAAATTTACCTTTCATGTCAAACATTTAAATATTTGAGTTTTGAATACAGCTTAAAAAAAAAATCCAGTTCTGAATCACTGGAATTTTTGTTCTGTCTTCTGTAAAAGCACCAACAGTAACATCGTTCAGCATTCTGCTTGCAGCACTTCAGAAAAGATCAGCCTGATTCTGCAGTCCCAAATTTACAGTCATTTCATAAACTTGAGGTCACGTCTGACCAACTTATTTCTTCCAGTGTTTCCAACCATGGAGATCATGATAAGGAGGCAGCACTTGCAAGAGGATGAACAGTAACATAGTTTTATGTTTCAAAGTACACTCTCACAAAGAAATAGTTTGCCAACAGCTCTTTAAGCTGTCGAGCAAAAAAAGAATTTTTTTTTTCTGAGAATAATCTCTTCACCAGATGATAGGTTTAATTCTACAAGACTCAAGAAGCATACCAGTTACCTATAACACCAAAAAACCATTACAAAATAACACAAGACCTTGGCCTTCAAAGCAATGCCATGGTGAGGAAAACCACTGCCTTCTTCCATTCTGTCACTGCTGGAAAAGAGAAGTTTCTACCAGGACAGTGTCATAGGAAGAGTGCCTATCTTCAAGAATTCCATTATTTTATCAGCAGAAACAAAGCAAGAGAGTAGAATCATTTGACTTCTCTTATACTGAGAAAGATAATGGTTTGCATATCATGAAGTCTTGAAAATCTGGCATAAGTAAGGGTAGCGTAGCAGAGCATAGCAAGATGGCACTGCCTCCACATGTAATGATAGGGATGATGCTTTATCAAGTGTCTCTGAAACACAAAATTGGGATGACCCAGATTGAGTGCCTCCCCCAACCACCTTTCTTACCTCTTCCCCTTTGTAAGCTCTCTCCCCTGTGAAGCAATATGAGAAAAACCACCCAGGTCTTCTCAGTTTTTATAAGAAATTGAGACTCAACTGAGGGTTCATTCTGCTGCAGCAGAAACCAAGGTACTATCCACTGTTAAGAATCCCCAAGTTTAACATGTCGATCACAGTCACAATTGACTGAAATTTTCATTTAAAATGCAGAGCAGAACTCACTGAAGCTGATGACATGTCTCTCCTAATGTGTCAGTGGAACTTTCCTCTTGCCAAAAGCAGGTATCAGAATTCTGGAGTTTGACAAAACCCAATTGCAAAAGTATAGGTAAAGAACAAATAATTGAAATATGTATGTGAAACATAAATGCCTAATTATCTGGCAAATCAATAGCTAAGCTGAAAATTATTCCTGATTTCAGCAAACTGTGAATATAATGCTATTGCTACAGCATCATTAGCCCTCCTTATAAAGTAGTGCATGAACAGTACCATTTTGGTGGGTAAAATCATGACATGAACTAATTTGAACAGTCTAAAAGAAAGACTTTATCTGATTTACGCTGACATTTAGAAGGCATATGTTTGAGTATTGAAAATTATAGCACCATTTTCAGAGTTCTATGGGTGAACTTCAGAAACTGCTTTATCAAGTCTGTATCAGATATCCTAAACTTAAGACTAGAAAACCACACCTGCAACCCTCTCCTTGCTAAGCTGCATCCCTTTGGAATTCTTTTTTTATGTATGTGCTTACCATCATTAATACAGAAACAGCCGCAGGTCTTGGGAACAAACCAGGCCTTGCCGAGCCACCAGGCACAGCACAAAGAACACCAGGTTTCTGCCCTGAAGGCCTTCCCTACATCTAACAGGACTGAGCATTCAGACTTTTCATACATTCAGCCTTACAATGAATGAGACAGAGTACTATACACCTCCGCAGAGTGTTCCCACGTCTCTCAGAGGAATAAAACAGAAAAAGGGAAGAAAATGAGAAACAGTACACGTCTCCTCTCTGCAAAACCCCTCTCTTATCAGAACCATTTCAAGAATTTCTACTCGACAATTAAATTGACTTGAATAACGGAAACTAACGTCCCAAATATACTATATATGGAATCGAGCCCAGCCAGCCCCCGCAAAGACACGGGGCACCAAAACCTCACACCTCAGACACTCGGGTACTCATCCTCAAATGGCGGAGTCTCGCCCAGCGCACTCACACCTGTCACCTGCCAGACGCAGGGCCAGCCCCTCCCTCTCTCTCTCTCTCTCCCCCGCTCCCTCCCGCAGCCAGGCGAGCCCGCTGGCAGCTCCCGCCCCTCCCCGGGCAGCCGCAGCCCCCCGATCCCTCCCCGCGTCGGGAAGCTCCAGCGTCTCGCGAAGGAAAATAAGTTTCCATCTCTCGCTGAACGCCCCGCTGCGCGGAGGCTTCCCGTCCCTTCCCGTCGCCGCTCTCCCACCCCGCCCCAGCACGCCGGCACGAGTGGGGTGCCGGGGCTGCTCCCTCCCCGCGCCCAGGCCTTCCCTGTCTTCCTCACCCTGCCACAGCCCAGGGCGCGCTGAGCGGCCGCGGGAGCCCGGGCCCCCCGCCCCTGCCGGCCGCCAGCGCCTCTCCCTGCAGCCCCCCGGGGATGGGACCAGGAAAGCGGCCCGGGGAGCCGCCACCAGGCCCGCCTCGGCGGGGTCAGCCTTACCCTGCTGCCGCTTCTTCTCCTCCTCCTCCTCCTCCTCCTCGTCCGCCGCCGCCTCCCCCACCACCACGGCAGCAGCCGCCGCCACTACCGCCGCCACTACCGCCACCAGCGCCGCCGCCGCCTCCGCCCGGCAGGGGGGACCCCGCCGACCCGACCCGCTCCGCAGCCTCCCGCCGCCGCCGTTCCGCTCCGCGGGGGGAGGAGGCGGAGAAGGAGGAGGAAGGAGGAGTAGGAGGAAGCAGGGCAGGGGGTCCGTGCTGCCGCGGCGGCGGGCGGGGCGGGGTGGGGGTGTGTGAGGGTGTGCGTGCGGTGGCTGTGGCGGCGCCGCTCCCGCTCAGCCGGAGCCGCCGCTGGGGCCGCGCGCCGCTCCCGGCCCCCTCCCCCCGCGCTCGCTGCGCTCCGAATCAAAATAGAGCGACAATATGGCGGCGGCGGCCCCAGCATCGCGAGACCGCGCCGCGAGCGCTAACGGGGATGCGCCGCGCGCCAATGGGCGCCGGGCCGGGGGCGGGGGGGAGCGCGCGGGCGGTGCCTCCGCCGGCTCCGCCCTCAGGGCGGGGCGGGAGCGGCGCCGCCGCCTCAGCGCTCCCGGGACACCGGCGGGACAGCAGCGGGACACCGGGATGCGCGGGAACTCACAGCGGCCCCTTCCTGCCCTGCCGCCGCTGCTCCGCCTGGCCCGGCGCCAGAGGAGGGAGAGGGGGAAGCGGCGGTGGCGGGTAGGTGGGCTGCCCGCCTGGAAAGCGATCAGGGTCTGAAAGGACTGGAGAAGGGAGGGAAGCATCTCCAAGGGGAAAAAAAACCCTCAGAACATTAATATTAATTAAGCCCTCCCTCCCAGTTTATATCCAAAACGGTTGTTTCGAGGGAATTGCCAGACGCTTTCTATCAGAAATAGGAGTGCTTACTCGACTTAACACAGAGTACGTGATTTCCCTCATCCCTCTGAGGTACAGCTCTGACTAATCATCTCCCAAAAATGCCGCCAGGCGAACAGGGCCCGGCATGCTGGTGAATCCCTCTTCCCCTCGGTTCCACCAACACCCTGGCCCAGTCCACGACAGACATCCTTAGTTTTAGTGGCGTATCCAAGTACGTCTTTTTATTTTGGTAATTTGGGAAGTTTCAGCTTCAATTAAATGATAACTTTCTCACGATACTGTAAAATCGTCCAGCAAATCAGTCGAGTTTTGAGGTTGTGATACCTTACATTATCTACTCCTTACTCTTCCTATATTTGCTTTCTTCCTGCATCTCTTGAATCCTCCTCCTTCCTCCCTGCAGTGAGCAGGTGCTGCACATATTGTCTAACAATAGTCCATCTATCCATTCTTATGGCATCTTACTCTGAAAAATACAGGCAGACACAGAAATAATTTTAAAATAATCTTTATAATCTATAGCAGAGGGAAACTGCCTGAAACCCTGCAGTCTAGAATGGGACCTAGGAAAGAATGGGATGTGCTAAAACTTCCAGCTTTTCCCACACAGTGGGACTAGACTGGAATCAATAGAAAGATTTTCTCCAACACCTTAACTCCCAGAGGCACCAGTGATTTCCAGCACATGCCAGTGTGTACTACAAAATGGCTATAATGTGTATGGAAGGCCACAATCATCTCAAAGTTTAAAACTATCCCTTACACTATCCATTTCAGTGGTGTGACCAGAGAGAGCTGCACTTTCTTTGCAAGACCTCATCTGTTAGACTGGCCAATTAGTAATTGCAACAGTGAATGACAAAAACTAATAAAAAATGTAGCATAGATTCCTGTAGGCATTAATTAAATTACTCATGACAATTTAGGCTAAGTGTTCTGTTACAAGAAGTAAAGTCAACCTTGCCATTGAAATTATTGGAAATGCATTTCCAAATGAAAGCAATAACAAGTGAAAAAATCCCTCTCAACTTCATGTAGTTAAAGCTGTCAGAATCCCAAGAGAAGCAACTGCAAGGACTGACTGCTTGGAGTAGGCAGGGAGAGAGGAAGAATACTAAGGAGTCTAATAGTGAGTTGTTAAGCTGTGAGGGGGAAAAAATAGAAAAAAGGGGAAGAGGAAGACAGATTTTTTTTCCCTCACAAAATGTGGAAATTTGGGGGGGGGTGGGGGGGTGGGTGTACATATATACATTCCAGTAAAAATCAGTTGTTTTCATAAGCTGCAGCAGAGAAGTCTGCAGTTCTTTTGTGCATCAGCAGCATGGAGCATGAAATGCATGTGTCCAAACCTTATTACTCAGCTATAAAAGCTGTGTAAAGCTTTTACAGGGCTGAGAGTCACTGAAATTTGTTTGTTAGTTGTAAACAAAATAGCATTTCCCCAAACTGAGACAGGAATTATTACAGAGCACTACAAAAATGGGTAATGGGGCACCTAGAAAGAAGATGCAGTAGGAACATCAGGTCACAGCTGTACCAGGTGTTGCCCCACTTGAAGTGTCCAGGTACATTAAACAAACTTTTCTCTTTTGCCACCTGTGCTGTAGGCAATTCATGGTCTGCCTGGTCAGTGCTCAAGCACCCTGCTCTTCAGCTCTTCCAGCACAACTGTTTCAAACTTTGTTAAGCCATTCCTGACCTTTCAGACAGATAGGATAATACACTTACATGAATATGTTCTGTGCACAAGAAACTCAGTTTATTTTGCTAAGTGTAATACCAAGTTAAATATTTGACCCTTTTGCCTATATCTGCTAAAACGGATTTACCACAGGAAAGTGAGACCGTCTCTCACTGTGCTATCAGTGGAATTTACTGCAATGCTTAAGCACTGGGATCATGCAAGTGAGCTGCACTGTCCCTTCCCCCTTTTTCCTGGCTCCCCACACCACATCTACGTCTGAGACCATTGCTAAAGTAGCTCTTTTCTCCTCCTATAGCAGCTAATTTGGAATCAGTTTTTAGCACCTTCCCAAAATCAAAGAGCAACTATTTAGGAAATTAGGTCGTTGTAGTGAGATTCAAAAACGAACTGTTTTCCTGTGTATCTGAAACAAGAACTAGGCAGATCTATCTAATGGTGTATTCTGTGTGTAACTCTTACTGTGGTGCAAATCAAAGCTCAGTCACCAGTGAGGGAGAGGCCTTGCTTCTTTCCCTGAAGATTTTAGAGGTTGCCCTTCTTTTTTTGTCATAGAAGGTATGAGTTGATATTTTTTAATAAACCTTCATCAGACCGTTTATATTTTTCCCTGCTAGAAAATTGTATTTTGAATAGGTTTGGGGAATTATTCTAAGCATATTACACAGAAAAGCTATTTCTACAAAGTACAGTGAATTCCATCATCTTGCTACTGACAATTCTGATGCTAAAAGTTCCTGAGAATGCTCCTTAGAAAAGGTAAGAGGAGGAGTCCAGGTAAAATCCACAACTGGCATAATTATTTCTGAAATTGAGATCAAAAGTCGTCTTTCACAGCAGAAGAAGGTAGCATTGACAGCTTTAAAGACACTTTTCCATTGAGCATTCAACTGGCAATTTATTTTTCGTTCTTCTAGATAGGAGGTTCGTCAGTCCTCCTATTGGAAGGGTGACAAAAACAGAAGTAGCATTAACGGGCCAAAGATAGTCCTTGCAAGCTCCTAGCCTGAGGTTGCAACCACAGCTTCTCCTGCAGAAACAATTTGAATTTGAATTAATAACATGATGAGGAAATACAGAAATTCACCTTATTTCACAAGAAATTTCAGGCACTGTACTTCTCCCATTCCTTGTGGAAGTTACCAGCTGTATGCAGTTATGAAAAGCTGCTGTGCCCTGATGTTTTTCTTTGCAATCTACAGAACACAAACAACTCCTGTTATTACTGTTGAGACTGCCTTCTTTTCCAGGTTGCTGCTGTCCTTTCTTTAAGATAGCACAGCTTTTTCACTTCCTAGCAGCTCATCTATTTGGGAGTGGAGCGCAAACATGACATTTGTGATAAGGATGTGATTAAGAGGTGCCTTAGTGGTTCATGAGTTCTAGCAGCTTCACAAGATTTGGATAAGGCCTTTGCTGAAGGAAAATCCATTGAGATTTTGAGGACAGCTAGCCTACCCAGGCTTTTTAGTTGTAAAAGCATGAGGACCTGTGTTATAGTGGAGCATTACTGAAGTTTATGTATTAAAATAATGTACAGAAATAGCATGTTTTGAGACTTGGTAAGACTTCTTTTTAACGCATTAAAAAAAACATACTTGTTTATATTGATTATGAGCATCTTAGGAGAATGTTTACACTTGAAGGACGATATCTTTGTCTACCCAAAGTAACTCTGAAGGTTTTTTTCAATAATTGTTTTAAAACTGGGAAAGATGGTCATATTAAATCAATCTTTTGAGTAAGTAGGGAAACATGACACATCTTTCAGCACTCTGAATAAGAGAATTAAAAATGTGTGAATAAAAGCTCATATGTTCATATGACATACAGTTGAGTCAGTAGCTACTAGGGAGACAAATTTAGTATTACTTAATGCTACCACAAACCTTTTTTATTAAACTGTTTTATGATAATTCAATGACATAAAATATAAAAAGCCAGGACCATTTGAGGCTTCAAAATGCTTCAGGAGAAACACAGATTATGTTTCTTCCCAAATCCACTGTTTCCTATGCTTTGTAGGAAATGGAGTAGAAAGTAATGATAAAAATTTATTTCCACTTTTCTTAAGATTTATGTAATACTGGTATATAGTTCCTACACATCTTTAGGGTCTTGATCAGCAAGACACCTTTAGTCTCTTGCTGAAGTCCATCTTTATTCAAATACCTTTCAATCACTTGCTTAAACTTTATGCTGTGTTGAAACCTGAGACAAAGAATGGGCTTAAGTGTTTCTGGACAGGTATAACTTGCTGAGTTGAGACAGGAAACTTACCTTGAAGTCCAAACAAATGACTTGCCTGTTCCAGATACAAATCAGGCATGAATGTTTTCATAGTACAAGCCTTTGCAGAATGTCTTACAGCTCTTTCTTTCTCTAGCTACTGATTTTAACCTCTTCTGTCTCAGTGACTAGAGCCAAATCCCTTCCCTTTACACATTTTGTAAATGTGAGAAATGAGAGTGAAAACTGCAAGATATTAAATCTTATTATATATGTTAACACACAAGGTACAATAATTATATTGTGTTTAAATTTCCCTAAATGTGCAGGAAGCTGTTTGTAGGTGGCTAGTATAATTTAAAAAACAACCCAGAGTACTCTTTAAATCTAAATGTTTCATGGTATTAGATTTCTCCGTCTTCTTCTGGCCTTCTGCCCTACCGCTGTAATTACCTTAACTTATCACCCAATAATAAAACCCTCTGAACAAATCCTGTGCCTGTTATTAAGGAAAATTAAAGCTTAGTACAAATTCTCTGCATTCTTTCTTCTCTTCAGCTGCAGTACTTGACTGCTTGCATGGTACAAATTAAACACAAAAAGCCTTTAAGGCATCCACATTAAAAAAAAAAAAAAAGACAACTCAGAGCTTTCTAATGCTGATAGGTATTAGACAAAGTTGGTTTTGAAGAAGATAATACTAGATTCCCCGTTATGAGTGGAAAACTCCCTGGCATAACAAAATGATCAATCATGTGAGTTTATATACGCACTATACCAGTTTGTTTCCTTCTGGGTCTCATGCAAGCCCTTGTAAGGAGGAGGCAGCTTATTCCAGATCTGTGGAGGCTCAAAGGCCTGCCACTGGGGCAGTGACACCTCAACCCTGGAGGGGCAAAAACAAGCAAAGAGAGACACTCCTCTGAGATTACGGCAAAAAGAGCCTCCCTTCCATAGGTACATGCAGGTACATGTTAATGTTTTAAGTTCTATTGGTACATACAGTGGAGACCACCTCTGTTCAGCCCCTGTTCACCTTATTTGTAAGTTCCCTAGAATGTCCTCCCTTTTCCTGATCCCTATGGGCCCTGATTTGTTGCATTGTTCCACCCCTGTTATCCTATTGGTTCCCCTGGTTGGTTACCCCATTGCTGCATCACTTTTACCTGTTTCTATTGGCCCTTGACCCTCAGTTCCACCCCTTCACCCAATATTTAACCCTGTGTCCTCCACCCAGTTTCGTCTTTGTCCCTGGACTCCCTTTGAGGCTCAGTGAGGGCTCTTGGATTTCTGTACAAAGACCCATCCTTTGCCCGTTTCATGAGCAATTTTAGCAAGCGTGCTCTGGGCCCCGAAAGCGCAGGTCACTTTCTGGAACCCGTTGAAGCACTCCACTTTGCAGGTCCACTGTGTCCTAGG
This sequence comes from Poecile atricapillus, assembly GCF_030490865.1. Classification (NCBI taxonomy): domain Eukaryota; kingdom Metazoa; phylum Chordata; class Aves; order Passeriformes; family Paridae; genus Poecile; species Poecile atricapillus. The sequence goes on along the minus strand of NC_081251.1, from coordinate 67,797,044 downwards.
TCTGTCTGAGACTGGCAGCAGAAGTGAAAATTGTAGGAATATATTTTTCTGTGTAACCAGTTGTCTTCTAGCTACTGCATTGGAACCCTCAGGTTCCTGTTCTACTTGTCTGACTTTCGAGTTCCAAATTGAGTTGTGTTTCAGTCATAGTCTCCCGTGGTTTCACCCTTTCTGTGGGAAATGATCACTTGTGCACCCACAGTTAAAAATGTTTCAGTATCACAGAGCAAAATATTAAGACATACTAAGCTTCCAAATCATCAGCTCACTAGCATGAAGAAAGGTCATCTCTTTTTCAAGGTAAAATTCTTGATACAGCTAGGAAAACCAATACAGAAAAGGAGGTGATCATTTGTGAAAACAATCATCTACCACTGCAGCTGTTTTCAGCTACTACATTGTCACGTAGAAGGAGAAGAGGAAATTGTGGGAAGTTTGTTAGGAGATGTGTGACATACATATTTAAAGGAATGCATTCAGGTCCAAAAATTTTAGTGTTCACTTGTTGGCACTTTTTTCACCTCAAAATCTTCTGATAAATAACAAAATACCTTAAAATTCCACAAAACTGTTCTTCCTTCAGGAGGGCATCCATTCTGCAAAACACACAAAGCCCTCTAGATCATAACCCAGAAACTGTAACCCCAGCTAAGCCAAATACAAATTTGTACTTAGATTTAGGCATAGGAAAGTTTAGTTGGCTTTATTCAACTCACTTAAAATTAAGCATATGTTTTAACACTTTACTGGATTAGGGCCTATGTCAGCAAAATAAATTTCTTGGGAAGAAGTAATAAAAATGTAGCTTGCAGTGAGGGACAGCAGAGCCATTCACAGTTACAGAAGCTTTAAAACACTAGCTGGTATTTATATATTTAGAAAAGAAATCAGGCGTGAAACAAAACATTTTAGATAGCAAACTAATTAGTCTGCTACAGAAGCACTTTTTAAATTTATTTTCATTTTAAGAAAAATATTTTTTTGCATCCTTGCACCCCCAAAAGCAAATTGATTTGCACATCAAGGAAAAACATTTTTTCCAAGCACAAGTTTCAAAAGCAATTTTCCCACTGTTTAGTAACAGCCTGGCTGTTCCAGATACACCATTGCATTCCCTGGAGAAGAGGACAGACAGGAGGCCAAGCTTTTTAAACAGTTTCATTACACATGTGCACCTGAATTTGCTCATTCAAGTTCACATAATTGCATATATACTATAAATGTCAGCTAACTAATTCTCTTGTATGCATTGTGCACTGATGTGTATTTATTTTTAATGCTGAGAACCTCTGTGAATATTTGATGTTGTAGGTCTGTCCTTTAAAGAGAACTTACATCATTCCCAAAACCAGAAGGAATACAATTCTACCAGACTGTATCCGTGTTAATTTTAATTTTTCCAGCAAAACCTTTCTGTTGCTAACAACAGTGGGGCAAAGTATGAATTCTAGTGTAGCTATGGCTCCTTTGGCATTTAAAGCACAGGGCTATCTGTCATCCTTCAGAGCTGCTCTATCTTGTGTGAAGGGCCACACGCCCTACAGGAAACACAGACCAGGGAGGGGCAGCGCTGGAGTTGCCCTCTATGGAAAGAGGCAACACTTGGATTGAATTGAGCTCTGTCTTGGGTGGCTGATGAGCAAGTCAAGAGTTTATAGGCTGGGTTTAAAGAGCAGACTGGTAAGGGTGATACTGTGTGGGTGTTTGCTGCAGGCCATCTGATCACAGGGAAGAAGAAGATGAGGCCTTTTGCAGACAGCTGGAAGCAGCCACAAAGTCCCAGTCATTGGTTCTCGTGGGGGACTTCAACCACCCTGACATCTGCTGGAGGAACAACATGGCAAAGCACAAACAGTCCAGGAGGTTTCTGGAAAGTGTTGGCCACAACTTCCTGACACAGGTGGTGGAGGAAAAAACGAGTAATGGTGAGCTGGTCGACCATGTACTAACAAACAGGGAAGGCTTTGTTGCAGATGTGAGGGCTGGGGGCAGCCTTGGCTACAGCAGCCATGAGATTCTGTATCTTGCATGGAGGAGGGAGGGCAGCAAGTAAGAATGCAACTGTGCACTTCAGGAGAGCTAACTTTCAGCAACCTTCTTGGAAGAATCCCATGGGAACCAGCCCTGCAGGGAAGATTATTGCAAGGGAGCTAGTCAATATTCAAGCCCTACTTCCTCCAAGCTCAAGAACACTGTGTCCCTAAGCAAGGATCGTAGAATCATAAAGGCTGGAAAAGACCTCTTGGATCATTGAGTCCAGCTGTTAACTATCACTCACAAGTCCAGCACTAAACCTTGTCCATAAGCACCAGATCTACACATTTTTTGAACTTCAAAGGGCAGTGATTCTATCACCTCCAAGGTCAGCCTGTTCAAACCCTTGACCACCCTTTCACTGGAGAAATCTTTCCTAATATTCGATTTAAACCTCCATTGGTATAACTTGAAGCCATTTCCTCTTATCACTTGTTAGCTGAGAGATCAACCCCCACCTGTCTACAGCCTCATTCAAGGTAGTTGTAAAGGGTGATAAACCTCCATTTCTCCATACTAAACAACCCCAGCTCCCTCAGCTGCTCCTCATAGGACTTGTGCTCCAGATCCTTCACCAGTTTCATTTGCAGAAGTTGGTGCTTGGGAAGTTTCACCTGAACATGAGGAACAATTTCTGTACTATGCAGGTGACTCACCACTGGAACAGGTTGCCCAGAGAGGTTGTGAAATCTCCCTCCTGGTGATATTCAAGAAGTTTCTGGACACAATCCTGTGCTGTGTGCTCTAGGATAACTCTGCTTGAGCAGGGAGGTTGGACCAGATGACCCCCTGTGGTCCCTTCCAATCTGACCCTCCCTGTGATTCTGTATATTGAGGCACCAGTGATGACAGCAGGACTCTGAAAGAACACTTTGGCACTTCCAAGCAGCAGTGGAGCTGTACCAGCAACCCTCTCACTAATATCCTTGAACAGATGTTTTAGACTTCCACAATAAATGTCATCTATTCCTTTAGCATCGCTTCACACCTGAATCACCAGGCAATGCATGTGCACTATATTTTCTGCCTTTTCAAAGGGAAAAACCTTCATTCAGAAGACATCATTATTGTTTTTAAATTAGGTCTTTTACTGACCTGTAGTAGCTCTGTCCTTATACCCAGTCTTGCAAAGGTGCAAGGTTGCTGAGTGCACAGCCTGCAGGTGTTTGTGCTTATTCTGCATTACCAGCTACAGCCCCAGAGCCCATTGAACAGTTTCAGATAGACACGCTTCTAGTTCAGAACTTTTTCAGAAAGTAAGCATCTGGGCTGACAGTAGTGTCCTTACAAAAGGGAAGAATGAAGATGGATCTTATCTCACCCTTATCACACATGAGGGAATCCACTGGAAACACCAGCCTTGAGACACATGAAAAGCAGGTTTCATTGCTCCACTGTTAATAAATTCCTGATTTGACTGGGTTTTACAGCTCAGGATCCACAGTCCTCTTTTCATCTTATTTGCAAGGCCCACTGCTCAGTGAAGACCTAGTCATGGTCCTAGTGCCCAACAGAACAAACAAACATTAAACAGTAAATTTATTGACTGCATGAAACTTATGAGATCATAGATGGTAAGAAAAATGGCTCCAAAAGGATGGTTTCTCCAGTAATCCTTACAGACAGTTATGGGACTCTAATTAGTAGGACTTGTTTAAAAAAAAAAAATTAAAAATCTATTCTTCCTACCACTTATGTCAGAGGTTGCCTTTTCTTCAAGTCACCTCTTCACCAACTCTTCTGAGGTCCTGTATTGATTTCTGCTGTGTTGTGCACAGATACCATTAATAAGGTTAAAAATTTTAATATTTTTTTTTAATTGCACACTCCTAGTAAACTCCAGTGCCACCTGTTCAGCTGGACATAAGCGCTGTGCAATCCATAATATCATGGAGAATAATTACACACATGAGTCACGTCTCAGTTCCACTGTATGGCTGTCATCTACTACTGATGGGCAGAAGACCAGAATGCAAATTGGAATTGTGCAGGTTTTATGCTGAGACAGGACTGTAAAGAAGCCTTAGCACCCAGCTCCATATTGACTGAGATTGTGGCAAAAAGGAAAGTTTCATTTATTGGCAATAGCACCAATGCTGGGGCTAAGTCAAACTGGGCAGCCAAGCTAAGATGTGCTGACCTGCAAAAGAAACCAGCCTCAGGGAGCAGGCTAAGGTACGACATGGCTGGAATGACAGTTCAGGTTCACCAACAGTTAACTCAACACTGTGTTTAAAAGAGCTGTAGTAATGGAACCATAAAAACTCCCACCAGTTAAGATTTCAGTTTGGGAGCTTCCTAATGCATTACATATTTTAAAGTTTAATCATCAGCCCTTCTCCAAGCGAAACTCCTACTCATTTCAGTTAATCTCTGTCAGAATCAGTCCCAGTAGTAGGTAAAGCTCTGCAGTAATACAAAAGTAAGTTTCTAATCACAGCAATTAAGTTCTGAAATAGTCTTCAAACAGCAAGGGTGAGAGAAAACTAGTTTGAAAATGTAATAAAATGTAATAAATGTGTTCTTGCAGCATCATGGAACTATGTGCATGACCCATCGAGGTCTTACTTGGTTCAGTATCTTAACTACCAAAATCCAATACCTTGTAGTAATCTGATATTCGTACATTCATTGAACTGCTATTGATTAAAATAGTTGTTGCTAAATAATTGTTTTGGTAAGACCACCATTCTCAGAAAAAAAAAAAAAGAAAAAAAAGGAGAAGATTCAAACCACTGTTAGTAACAGTGTTCTAGTAACAGTTCAGTAACTTGTTTATAAATACTTAATGCCCAACAGCATAAACAGACTTTGTTTCTAATTTATAAAGTTTTAGTTTAATTTTTAGGAATAGTATTTCGATCCAGAAATCTTGCTACAGTACTATGCATGAATTTTTGTTCTGAATAAGGAAGGTCTACAAAGGCAATGCAAGTATTAAATTGCCAAAGAACCTGTGTGGTTTTGAGGCAATAAATATTAAAGTAATTAGCATGTTTCAAGTATGATTAGTACTCATAGAAACTTTGGGATTTTAAAAATCAATAGTTTTACATCTAAACTAGCTTTGATGCATCAGCTTATATAGGAGAGAAGAAACTCCAAAATAAAATAAAAGACTCAGAAAAGAAAGTAGGTTTTAGTTATTATTTTGGTTATGATTATCCTAACCCTGACAAAAACCCCACAGGAAGGTCACAACAAAATAAAAACAGCTAAAAGAAGGTGTTACAATGCTGCAGATGACACTTATAAGGTACCAGTATAAAGAACAAGTAACATGTGTTCCACAAGAGGTGAGTTTTAAAATATGTAAGTCAAGATGTCCTACATAATTGGCTTCCTTTTGATTGTTCACCTGTGATAAAACATTAATTTATCCAACTTTTACTTTAAGAATGCATAAGTCATTAATTTTGAGTTTCATCTAATTAAATTAGATTTCATCTAATTTAATCTACAGCCTTTCTCATAACTGCAGCCTAAGTAAATTTGTAGTTTGCAATTTAGATAATGCAGCTTAAAAAAAAGAATTACACATGGCTGTTTAACTGGGCAATTTAATTACAAGCTCTCTATTTCTTTGAGGTTTGATAAATTATCAAAGGAAATTATATGTATATAGTCACCCTGAAGCAGTCTAGTGATGAAAGAACAATACCTGGTATCATTTCAGAGTAGAATCTAATAGAAATGTTGGTAAAGAGAGGAGAAAAAAAATTGTAGCACAGTCAGTAATTTTTTTCTGAAATGAAAGAGCATGCAATTGTCAATGATGCAATAACATAATAGTGTGCAATGTTAAAATACCATGCATTGCAGTAAAGGAGTTGGCTTGCAGATAGTACACCTACATTTCCGGTAGGGTGTTTTGTATTGCAGTTGTCTCTCTCTCAGATCAAGAACAGTGAGAGACAGTGCCTTTTATTTGTATGGATTTGTAACAATTCCTAGAGAAACAGTAAGAAGTGAATAATTTTGAAACTGCAATAATCTGATAACATTTTAAAGATAAAAATGTGTGTATCACATTGAAAAGTACTTTTAGTAGTATTGTGGTGGCACAACTTCTAGGCACTGAAATTAGGTTGAAAATAGCTATTGAAATATAGTGGAGTTGCAGTATCCATATCAGTTTACATCTTCAGATAATCCAGTGCCCTGCCTCTAAATATGTAGATCAGATAATGACTGTGTTCAAATGTACACTTAAAACATTTTGCTGAGCAGAGCTCCAATGTCACTGTAATGTAGCTAGCACAGATGCCTTCTGTACTGGTTACCTGCCTAAGTATTAAGTTCATACAACTTTTAAGTTTTGTACTTAAAGGGAATTATCAGTAGTTAAAAAACCCACCTGTCTAAGAAACCAGTTACGCATATTAGGGGCCTCATTACTGTGTGTTTTAAACAAATAATAAACTTTACAAACTCCACAAAAGTCAGTAGTGCTATGAGCATTAATTACTTGTTTAGTGCTAGGTAGGAGAGCATTTCAAATGTAAATCTGAAGGCTCTTGGTCCTTGCCCCTGTGAAGCTGGCTAGTGTAGAATGTAGTGAGGTTTTGTGTTCATGGCTTTACTACAGGCAAAGAGCATCATCCTGGCTGCAGTGCTATGCCAGATCACCCTGTAAGCAGGGTCCTGCAAGCACGAACTCTTCCATCTGCCTTATAACAACCTATGCAGAAGCTGAGGCAGGAACAGAAAACTGCAGGAAGTACCAAGCAGCAGTTTGTGGTGCACAGCTACAACCACAGCTGGCTCTGCAACCCATCTCAAAATAGAACCCTCATTAATCAAGATAATTTTATGAGCAGAGTCCTTTCATGTCTCTACTCAACACACAGTACCTGGACTATGGTGACAACAGGTGCCTTAAAGATACCTCGCTTAAGAGTGATCAACAGATACTGAAAGCGGTACCATGTGTCTTTTAATCACGTTGCATAATGCACAGCAGTTACTTGCATGTGATCTAAAGCAAGTACTGTTTATAATTCCTTCCCTGGCAAGGTAAAGGGGGCACTATCATATCTTTATGGTAAAAACAGAAAATAAGAAGTAAGCAAGAGGTTTCTGTGAGGTGTAATGTCTGAAATACTGTTAATAAAGTAATTAATTGAGGACTGTAATTCCTAACATTTTAACTCTGTAGCAAGATGCCTACATTTAAAGTATTTACTTATTCCTGCGGTAAGAAAAATAAATGCCATACACCTAAATTTGAGACATTAGAAATGCCTTAATTAAAAGGCAAGCACGAAGGACAGCACAGCAACAAACGGATTTATTACAAACAGATCTACATGTAGAAAAATCTCTTCAAAACCACAAACAGCAGCAGAATTAACCTGAGCAAAGGCTGGGTCCTTCCCCCTGCTGCAAAACAGGTTCTTTGGAATACATGAAGAAAACCTGGTCTGAATGTAAGCACACTGGGAGATTGGAGCCATTGGCTTTTGGCATGCATACGACACAAAACAGCCTGAAAACAAAGAACCCCCTCACCTCAACATCAGCAAGAGCTGGGATGTAGGTCAAATGCAACAATGCATTATTTCAAATTACATAACAGTTCCAGTAAACAAACATATTTTCTCTTCCATGATACTCTCAATGTAACTTTTCTCCCTTCCACTAGAAAAAATTACAACTATTACTAGAATTCCTTTAGTTTCTAATATGTGGAAAACAATTAAATATTCCACACGTTTACTGGCTTATTTCTACCAGAGTATTCTCCCTTGACTAAGTTCCAGAAATCTGAGATTGAAATTTATCAACCAACAACTGTCCTTGTTATTTGTGCTTCTGTGTTTCCCTTTGAAAGTCAAAACCTCTACCTTTTGTGTGGAGTTTTTCTTATTATTATTGGATTCTTTAAAACATTTTTACTAAGGACCAGTTCTTGCTCATCAATCACAATAGTTTGTTTTGGTTCTTTGTTTCGAAAGTGCTGGCTGATCCATGTTCTCATCTTCATGAAATGATCCTTTTCTAAAACAGGAAGGACTTCAGAGTAAGCAATGCCATATTAGGCTTTACAAAAAAAAAGTCATTGAGATACAGAAAAGTCAGCAAGATACGGAAAGTAACCTTACCCTGCTCAACACTGGCCTAAGCAAACTTTTCTAAACAGTGAGTGGAACAAAAACATTGCAATAGCTGGGGTAGTTCACACAAGTCCACCTTTGGAGAAACCTGCAAAGAACTTAAGGTATAAATGTGTCAGGAATGCTGCAGGGTATAGTTAATCCCTGAGGGAATAAATTGAATTGCTTCTCTAAATCCCTCCCCAGGCCTATTTCTATTACATGTGATTCTGGTTATACAATAAAAATGTGTACTTAACATGCAAATATTTGTATTAGTTAACATTTACCCTTGTGATCATCTCCTTTATCTATGTAAAACATTACCATGTTAGATACATGCAAAAAATGCTGTCCAATGCAGAAAAAATATCTGTATTCTTACAGAGTCCTATGGTTCACAAAGGTTATACCTCTCCTCTCTACATCTTCCTTCAGAGTAAGAGGTGATCAAGGAACAGATCTGTTCATTTTTTAATATTATTTGGAGTTAGAAATGACCATCTGAGGCATTATCAATAAGAAGACTGGTCCACAAGTAATCCAGTTTATAAAAAAAGGATTAGAAAAGATCTCCTGGATCATTAAGACTATGTCTCTGTTATCAGAGTCAGCCTTGCAGTCTACAATTTATCAGTCTTCAATATGTTTGCAAAGTTCTGTCTTAAAATGCTACTTCCATTATACTGACTAGGCAGCTGTTCTCCTCTCCTCTGATGTTTCAAAATTTCCGAAGTTTTCAAAGTATATTTGTTTAGGACAGTTTGTGCTACTTCATTATTGTGCCAGAATTGACTTTTATGTTAAATATCAACTTTCTTTCAACCAGAGAGGGAGATAGCAATCTGAACCTCTCTTTGGTTTTAGGTTAAATTTTTTTTCCTCTTCTTTTGCCAGTCTGTTAGACACCTTTCATTTTTTCCTAATTTTCATCTTTAATACATTAACTTTTCCTTGATGCGTTTCTTTGACATGCTAAGCACTCAGGTCTAGTGCTTTTCTTGTCAGCAAGAAGAACTTTACCATTGGTAAAGACATACTCCTCATCACTATGATATAATCTATTCCTAAAGTATAGGTTGGATCTTACCCTAAATTTTTATCAATAGTTTTGAGATATTAAGGTATAGGTATCAATATCTTTACTTCATTCAATATTTGCAAGTCTTGCAGAGGGTTGTGATATGATCAATGGATCCAACTACTTACATACATTGCACTCCTGCTTCATCCTAATCATAGGGACATATTTGCTATTTATGCCCTTTCCTTACTATCTGACCGAGTCACAGCCGCTTACTCAAAATCTTTAGTTCTAGATTCCATTTCATGTGCTAGTTCTTCAAATGTAGAGATTATTTTTTTGTATTATCTCTGCTCCACCCTTCAAATGAGCATATTCAGGTCTTTCAACTTTGCTGTTATCTTAGGTGTTCTCATTTTAATTTCTCAGTGTTAAACACATTTCTCCTTAAATTGTGTATTTCTCAGTAGCTTAGAGGTAATACAAATTTTCACCTCTACTTTTACTCCCTTTACTTGTTTCCATGTGCTATCTCTCCTCAAATTGTTGGTTATTGGCACTTATTTAAACCAGTGGACACCAGCTACAGTTTGTACAGTAGCCTACAGCGCTGACCAGAAAGGAACCAACTGGATGTGGAATCTTCCTCAACCAGGAAGGGTCCAAGTCATTCCTATGTGCATGCTCTGATCACCTATGCATCACAGGAAATTCTCATGTAGAGCCTCCTGCAACCCACCTGGTACCTGAGTGACTGCATTGTTTAGATAAAAAAAAACAAAACAACCCTTCTTCTTGGCACCCAAAGTGGAAGGAAGAAGAAAGAGCTTGTGTTTAAAGCCCAGTGCCAGGGGTTTTGGCAGAGGCGATGCCTCAGCTGTAGTCCCCAGGCTGGTAGTGCATTTCACCCTGAGGCAAAGCAGTACCACAGCATTGGCTGCCCCTACCAGCTCTTTGTGGATCAAATGCACAGAAGTCTCATCTTCCAAGATGAGATTCACAACAAAACCCTGAATGAATGGTAAATCTCAATCCCATTCACAGTTCAGTGCCAACTGATGGTGGGAAAGAGAAAACACCACTCTGGTGCAAATTAGCCTGCCTTCAGATAGAGAGGCAAAGAAGCTTACAAAATTACTTCTTTAGCAAAAATTTGCTGATAAAACTGAATCCAGCCAAACTTTAAGAGAAGCTTTATGGCTGTGGACTACCTGTCTTTTCTAACCACTACAAACTCCCCAACCTCTGCAGCTTGTCTGTCTGTAAAGGAGCAGTAATACCCTAGCAGAGTTTATGTAACTGCTACTCAATATTGCATTAAGCTTCCTCTGTCTGACATGTAAAACTTCCACCTGCTCAGTCACCCAAGTCCTGACTTGAACTAATGACTTTTGATACTACTGGGCTATATTTGCACCCAGCAGGCTGATAAAGTGTACAGAGGATCACCTGATCCAATTTATGCTATAGTCTGAGATAATAATTATTTTACACTGGCTGTTATTACCTAGCAGCAGAATCAGTTTAAGGTTGTTGCCCTCTAGAGAAGAAGAAAAATGCAAATGCAGCGGGAAATCCATGTCCTGTGGCATTTTAAAATGTCAGAAACAACTACTGTATCATTAACTAGAATTTTAAGCTTTGACATACTGTCAATGAGCCTTGGTATTTTGTCATCACTGTACTATTTGAAAAAGTCTGTTTCTCACCATTGGCTTCTTCTTCCATCTCTGTGGTTGGCAGCATTGCTATTTGTTTTTCTCTCTAATGGAAATTCTAGAACTACTGGTAGAAAGAAGAGTACCACTACACAATTCTCCCTCCTTAAGTACCTCTCTCTTTCTCTATTTAAAAATTAAGACTTTACAATGTAAATGAACACTGCTTCTTCCCTCTCCCAATTTGTTCCAAAGGCAACAGGAGCTTTTAAAATCTGTTTCTCCCTAGACTTATCAATGAGTTACTATGAAAAGTTTGTTTCTGTCCACTCCCTTCCTTTTCACACAGAGATGTCTTCACAAATCTCCTATTATCAGGCAGTGCTGAGAGTAGAGCAACTGTGGAGTCTCTAAATGCCAGCAAAGATGATCAAGTTTGCAGTGATAAAATACAGGAATAAACAAAACATTTTAGCATGCTTTAAAGACTCAATCCTGCTCTGCATTTGAGCATTTTCTGTGCCTGATCAACACCAAATAAGTATAAAATAGGCCAGCAAGTACAAAATAAGCCTATGTATTCCACTATAGCAGAATAAAGCAGCTCACAGGCTTTCTTTTTAAGCCATTGTAATGCCTTGGCTACCAGGGAGGCTTCAAAGCTTCTGAATCTGGCAAATTTTGTTACTACAGTTATGCTTATTTAATCTTGAATTTATTTATTTTTTTATCTTTAATCTATGATCTAATCTCCCCTGCCACTCCCTTATTGCATGTCCTGATCCTGCTACTGTATGCAGAATCAGCTTTCGGGATGTTCCCTCAAAGCATCCTTTTGATGTTTCAGCTCACCTTGCCACGTGTAGATAGCTTTATCTGCTCCAAAACAACTTAAGAGAAATTAAGAGAGAAAGAGGTCCATTCACTTTGCTAGAAGTTGGTCACTGGAAATCCATATCAGCAGATCCACAGACTAGAAAATCCTTGAGAAAAATGGATCTGGCACGGCTGTGCTGAATTCAGTATATCCATGTGAAACCAAGCTCCTCAGATGACCAGGGATACCTGGTGAATTCAGGCTGGGGTTATGAGGAAGCAGCAGCGGAGAAGTTCAGCTGCACCAGTGGCAGCCATCCTGAGCAGAAAATCAGCAGAATTAGAAAATTAGAAATGCCTAGGCCTCCTCAGGTGTGTTTTGTGGATGGCTCATTAAATTCCACCTCAGTAAAACATGGAAGTTACTTTTCCTTTTCAATGTGGTGCTGTATCACAGGAACAGCAGAAAAGAAGTGTCAGCACTAGAATGTGGCAGCATCACCCCGGCTTCTCCTTCCTCCCAGGTCATTTACTGGTGTGCACTCAGCAGGGATTTTAGCCACAGGTGGTGCCACAAGTGCAGGGGTCCAGTCCCCAGTGGATACCTTAAACTCAGTTCTTCCAAAGAGCAACTGGATACTTCAGTTCTGATCCCCAGCTAAATGAATAACCGAAAGAGTAAGCATAAATCTTGCAGGTGGCTTTAAGCCCATCCTTGGGACTTTGACTGGAGTGTGAAAATTTCTAAAAAAATGCAGAAGACAGAAGTTCAGGAAAATGAGAATGCATCATGTGGAAAATGACACAAAGTCACATGCCTGAGTGCTAGATTTCATCGTCAGGGCTCCTATTTAGATTACAAGTTTGGTGATATTTTAGGTTACCTCACAATCTACTCTTCCCAAAGTTCTCCTGCCCCAGTTCTCAGGGAGCATATGAGCAACAGGCAGATAGGATTACAACAAGGAGTGTGTAATGAAATGCCAACTTATTCTATTGATATTAGTAAGGACTTCATAAGGAAAGATTTATCTTGTCAGAAAAAGAGTTTTGTGCCCAGGTTACTTCTAAACTGTAGCATATATCTATGTCCCATACAGAATGGTGTGCCTGTAACGAAAGGCCAGAATGAGTATTTAAGAGAGAAAACCAGAAACTTATCAATGTGAAAGAAAAGAAGTGTGGAATAAGAAAGACAGTTTGCTTTCCATTTCTAGAGGCACAATGAAACCAAGTGCTTTGCATGAGCTACCCTGTCAATAGCTTAAAAAAGATTAGGAGCAGGGCATTCTTTTTGTGCACGCGACCTTTTCAGCAACTTGGCAAATAAAATAAATACAGAGAATAGGCCAGCCCCAGAGGTGGGTTTATATTTAAACACAAAGTTTACATTCAAGTTTCTAGGAGAAGAGTTGGAACAATGTGATGTAAGCTTGGATCTTCTAATTAAGATCAAATTGCATAGTATTTTTAGACTTTAAAACTACATGTTTTGACCTGAAATGCAGTTCCAGTTTTCTTTTCTCTTGGATCTATTGTGACTTATTAGCACTTGACATTCTATAAACCAGGTCTGGCACAGACTTCAACGGACATAAACCCAGAGTCAGAGGGGGCTGCTGGGTTGGGTTTTTTCTCTTTTCAGTAAACACAGATTTATAATGTGCCAAAAATTCTACAGATCCCTTCAGTCCAAAGTCAAGGGGGAGGCTTTCAAAACATTCTAGACTTTTTTATTTGATCCACCTCGTAGCTTTTTGTGTAGGCATTCCTTCCCAGCAAATAGCACAAGAGCTAGCATGCTGAACAAATAAATACAAAAAGGTTACTTAGTGCATAACACTTTCCCTCCAAGCAGCCTCCTTCTACCTTGCATGCACACACTGCAGGTTTGAATTGCAAGTGTAATTTAATTCCCACAAAATAAACCAAACAAGGCCCACAAGGATTCAGAAAAAAATATTATTGAGTCATGGCAACTTATTTCATGTGTGAGCTTACTGAAGATATAAAAGCTCCAGAAATAACTTTTTCTTTTTGGAACCTTCATTTAGACCTCACCTTAACATTCACAAGGCACTCCTGTGCATCTTGACCCCTCCACAAGGAAAGATTAAAAGGTTACTCATGGAAACACCAAGTTCCTCTTTTTGTGAGATTTTCTGACTTGCAGTAAGTTTCTAATAAATATACCTAGCCCTGGTGGCATCTTGTTCAATGCACTGATTTTATACCTGAGGCAAACATGACTTAATAAGGCAAATAGTCCTGTGCAGTAAGGTATTGTACGGTTTTTCCCTAATCTCAAATACCTAAGGCAGACTTCACCTCTTTAAAAGTGAAAAAACCAAACAGTTCTCACAAAAAAACCCACACCTCTCAGTCTGAAAAAGCAAGCTCACTTTTTCATAACTTGCCATCTCTGAAGCAGGTAAATACATCCAAGGAATTAAAAATACTTGCCACTTACCCTAAGTGGACTGGTAGTAGAAAGATGAACCTTTGTGCCATGAAATTGATATACTTTTGGGCTCCAAAGGAATACACCAGCAGTCTTCAACTTAAAAAAAGAGAGAAATAGAAGCACCATTATCAAAGTGCTTCACATCCATACGCAAGGTTCACAGCCTGTCCAAGTCCAGTGATAAGTGGTGATCCTAAGCATGCTATGCATTGTCATGCAGCAAAAGCCTCTTCCTTGTGTTCATGCCTCTAGAGCCCTGTCCCAGCTTGCACAAGAAGAGGTGAATGCATTAAACCTCTATTTCCACTGCTTCTTGACAAGGTTATAAGAAGGCTGAAGGTTTTAATGAAGTTTTTATAGGTTTTATGTCAGATCTTGGATTCTTCTTTTTTACATTGTTCACAAATAGAATCCAATCTTGGGAAAAAATATTTTTATAGAGCTTAAAACATACATGGTTAGAAGACTCTGACCTAGATTTGAAGGTTTCATGTGGAACTGATAAAAACAGGCTCTTACTGGCTTTTCCTCTATGAAAGTGGCATTAGAGATTCACTGGATGCGAGGATCTTTATGTACAACTTAAAGCACATACACTGTCTCCTCTTTCTCCATGAGACTGTTGTCTCCTCACGTCTGCTTGTTTGGATGGGGGACATCATTGACAGGGCAGGCATGACTGGCAGAGGAAATTCTCTATTGCAGCAGTCACACAATGTGATACACCCATTGACTGCCTTGGAGAGAGTGGCTGTAGGCACAGGAAATCCTTAGTGTTTAGGGTTTGTTGTTACATTTTCCCATGAAACCAGAACAGAAAGAAGACCTAGTTAGCAAGAACCTTTTTAACTTGGCCTTATGATCTTGAAATTCAGTGTTACTCTGGGACTTGGAAAGCATTAGTAAGATGTCAGATGATACAGGTATATAAAAAAATCATACTCTTAATTATCTCTGTATTCACTCCTGTACTCTGGATTGTCAGAACAAAGACTGGTGGGGACCTTTCACAGTGCAGCACAGGCATTTAGAAGTGGTATCATTGCTTAAAGGATAAGGATGTATCTTAATTATGTGAGATCTAACCCATTTTTTGCCTGTCAGTAAATGTAAATACTGCCACTAGTGTCTTGGGACAGATTTCCCATCTCCTTTGCCATGTTAGTATTCAATGATTTCTCACACTACTTTCTCTACATTGGTTTTTGGTTTCATTTATTATCTGACCTTGAGTATTTCCCAAGGCTCAAACTGCTATTCTTCCTTTAAACAACAAAAATACGAATTTTATTTTTTTATTTTCATTTTCCACTCTCTCTCTATTTGTCTTCTATTCTCAACTTCATTTCTTCCCATTGTGTTTTCTATTTCTTTGTTGCAGTCCCTGGCCTTTGTTCCAATCTCATCCCAGTCTGTAATCTTGGCTTCTTTTGCTTCTCTCACAGCTTGTTTTCACAGCCTTTCATCTTGACTTTACCTTAGTCCTATGTCATTTCAGCTAGCCTGCTAAACTCTCCAAGTATATATATATACATATATTTATATGTGTGTGTGTATATGTATATATACACACATTTTGGTGCCTAAGTAATTGCCATGGGCTATCTTGGGTTTCATCCCATTCTCCATGACTATTTCAACTGAACAGTCACTTTGGGACTCATAAGAGTGCCGAGATTGGTTCTGAAAGTGCCCGTAATAAAAAAAAGTCTTTCAACTTTTCCCCTTCCACAGATTGCTGCTTTTGTCTGCCAGAGTTGTCTTCCAACCCATGAGTCTGCAGATAACCTGCTCCCTGATCTGCTATGCTGTGCTGGTAGAAGTCCCTCCTCAAGTGGTACCTGTACATGATAACCACTTTCAAAGAAATGCCTGAGAAACACTTTCTCCACAGCTGAGATCTTCTGGGGTTTCTGATCTGTGCAAACTAAGCACTAGCTATGAATAATCTGGTCCATAGTTCAAATCAGTTCTTGTTGTCTCTATAAAATGATCCAAGTAATCTATTTGGATTTGTCCTCTTGCTGCCTCACTGTGTCTTCAAGCCCTGGACTCTGGAAAGGCTCTGCTGTACCTGGCTGCAGTGGGAACATCCCTATTGCTATGACTACAAATGCCCATCACTATCTCGTCCCCACGTTCATCTCAGCTATTCAGAAATGAAGGCCCCAAGAAGAATTAGTAGGCCCCAAATCAATCCTTTGAGCTCAGTGTAAATACAGCCTGGTGGGAGAGAGAGCTGGATCTAGCCCTTAATCAGGCAGTGAGCACAGTAGTGTGGCTAAGTATAGAAGCCACTTAGTTTACAGTACAGTGACCCAATAATTATGCAAGATAATACTGTATGCACTTAGCTCGCCTGTACCATTCAGAGCACTTGCCAATAATACACGAGCATATTTCATTATCTCCTTCCCCAGCTCAGGGCTCTCTATAAACAGTTTGTTTTCTCCCAAGATTGCTGGAGCTGTGGCACAGAGCACTGTCTAGGTATATTTAACCCCGCGGATCATTCCAACATGCTTCTTTAAAGAAGATCATATTGTTTTTCCTGCTTTCCATTTTTGTAAGCCTAGGCTTTGGCTGGAGGGTACTCTACATATCTGGCTGTAAATAGACTGCTTGGAGCCAAGCAATGCGGTGCCTTGACTAATTTCAGCATTCACTTAAGCTAAATTATTTATGATACTCTCTGCACAGGCTTTTCTCTGTTGTTGTTGTTTTAATGTCGTAATCTCAGCCAGAATAAAGGGATAATTTGCATGCATTTTCAGCTACTGCAGTAGCTAACACATGGCTCTGAAAACTGAAGCCAACTACAATATATTCAAAGTCTGAACTGAGTGGCCAGAAAAGGGAAATCTTGACGTGCCACTAAATCATGTTCCTAATGGTGAGAAAGATTAACATTTTTATTTAAGCAGCTGAAACAACATCAGAAACATTTTCCAATGATACAGTTATTCACTTGTATCAAGAGCTCATCACCTTTGCTGCAAGAACGTAAATCAGGAGGATGTTAAGCTGTGAATGGTCTATTTTCACCTCTATGCTGATATTATGAGTCCAAGTTCATTGCTAGCAGAGCATGTCTCCATCATCATGAGAACGTAGAACACCACACAGGCAGAGGGAAGAAATACAACTGTGTTTTTAAGGAACCTCTGAGTTTCCAGCAGGCATAAGGAATAAGAGATAAAAAAGAATAAAAGTTAGAAGGGAGTGCAGAGCAGAGAGGTACAGGCAAGGAGGTACCTCCTTCTCCACCAGCTGGTGACTTGCCAAAGAAAACAACAGAAGTGGGGATTAGAGTTTGCAAGGTTGCACATTAGAGGAGGGCTACCTATTCCCTGCCTTTTCTCTGAAAAGCTGCCATGTGAAGAGAAACATTCCTTTTATTATTTATGGGGACAGCCACTTGTTTATTATGCTCATGTTACTATGCTACACACCAAGTACAGGCCCTCTTTTTCACAGAGGGTTTTTTCTTTGTACAGAGGGGGAAAAAAAGGAAACATAGGATTTTTTTTGTAGGATTGGTGAGGAAATTAAAGTCAGGGTAGTTAAAGGAGGTCTTTCTACAGAGTTGTGATTTTGCTTAGAAAGGTGGCAGCAGCAGAGCATTGCAGTGGCCTGACACCATTGTGCTCAAGGGGTTTAGCAGATCTGCTTTGAGAGCACTTCTGTTTGCCCTAGCACTGCTCAGGCAATCACATCCCTTGACAGCCTAAGGAGTGGATAACTCACAACAGAAGAAAGATTAAACAATCTATATAATCTGAACATTAGTATTTGTACAGCTTGTAGGAGATGGATATTCCACACCCCCCCCCCCTCCCCCCACCAGGTTTGGAACAATTTTGATAGGAAAGAAAGAAAAAGAAGTTTATTCCTCAGCCCCTTTATAATTTTTTTCAAGGCAGCTGAAGGACAGCTGACCTATTTTCTGAGTTCAGCAACAGAGCAGGCTCCCCAGCACCTGATCACTTCTTTGTGCCTGTCCCCTGAAGCATGTTTAATACTGAAAGGTCTGGCCCTGGTCAGTGATTGCAAAGGAGGAAACCCTCAGCTGCACTTGGACCGCAGCCTTCATATTGAATGCAGGCAAGGATTTAAAACAATCCACTGAATGCAAAGTAAATCCCAAGGCAAAGGGAAGGGAAACTAGGCAACAGTACTTTCTGTGGTAGATGGCAGTGGATTTATTGCCTGGCAGTTCACAAACTGCCTACAGCTGGGGGAAATTGCTAGTTCAATTATCCTAGGTTCAATATGATTACTTGTACTGGTTCATAGGCTTAATTTCATTGCTTTGAATTCCTCTCCACTAACAAAAGCAAAACAATCAAACTGAAGAAAGGTGCAATAAAATCTCTTCCAAAATACAGAATATAAAATGTATTTTTCAAATCAGGAAATTTCACTCATTCTGTTTTCAGGGTTTTCCTTATTTTTAATGAAATTATACACAGAAGGATCTTATTCTGAAGAATAAATCTCTCATGTTGTAAGAGAGGAAGAGAACTCTTTCTCCTTTCCCAATGGGGTTCTTAAAGATAACCCTTGACAGCTGCTCCTTGAGTTTAGGACCTAGGAGTTAAATATTTAGGTATGGGAAACAGCAGCAAGATAACATATTTGCAGTGGCCATGTAAAAACCTGACTTAGCTGGATGGTGAGAGGGTACAACTCTCCCCTGCTAGAAGAAGACTGTGCTAAGAACAAAGTTCCAGACTTCTGCATCACAGCTCCCACATGTAAGCTTGGTTCTGCCAGGAAGGGATAAGAGAGCAAACACATTAAAAGAACAAGAAGACTCCTATCTCACACATAATTTTTTAGATTTTAGCCTTAAAATACCGGATACAGCCGGTATTAGTTCTGTTTCAGAAACTGTGTATTGCTTCACAATTGCCTTAGAATAAGGTGCTGAGCAAGCATTTTCCTGTTTATCAGCAACATAAATACCATGTGACAGCAGCAACACTTCAGGTAGAGCCTTTTTCTTTATTTGCCATGATCTAAGTCACAGGACAATTCCCAAGAGCCAAAAGAAACATACCATAAAGAAATGTATTCCAACAAATTGCATTTTTCATGCTACAAGGCTGATATATAATCAGTGTAAACAAACTATAGGGTTAACATGCCAAATTACCCTTGTTTGCAATAGGTTGCTGAGCTTACTTGGATTTCATCCTTAATATAGTATTAATAGTTGTTGAAAACAATGTATTTAATACCTTCTCAAGGCAGATTATTGAATCAAAAAGCATGATAACTTTCCATGCTCTTTCAGACTTGCTGTGGTGAATTTTGCAGACATGGTTTCTTTCACAGAAGGAACACAGATGTTATCTTTTTTTTGTTTTTCTCATAAAGAACCAGAAATCATTGCTTTTTTCTAAGCAAAACATCTGATATATGGCAATGCAATACTGCTCTCCTAGTGCCTGTACTGACCTCCAAGCCCACTGCAGAATGCTGTTTTCTTGCTGTTTTTATTACCTGTTAAATATCTTTTCTGTCACTGAGACTGTCCATTTGACTTAATTTACATCTCCCTCTGCGACTACTGTGTTATTTGAACATTTATAATTTTGTTTCTCAGTAACTGTCTCCATGTTTCCAGTGTGTTAATTAACATTTATAACATACCTGATTATATTTTACTTATTGTTGGCTTAATTTACATTGAATGAACCATAAACAGTTCTTACTATTTATCGGTTTAGTTCACTACAGCTACAGCTAATAACTCACTTCCTTGCCTTCAGCTTCACCACCATGGCGGGCATGGAGTTATTCTCCTGTGTTGGTATTGCTGACTGCACAGGCCTGCCCAAGCCAGACATTATCCAGCAAGTTTAAAGATTAATTATGTTCCAAAGATCTTTTTTGCATCATCATCCTATTCTTTCATTCCCTCTCTGTCCTCACCTAATGAGCATCACACCAGGTCCATTAGCTTCCAGGGAGTTACTTTTATTTATACCAGGAGATGTCCGGGCTTTGTGATGTCTAACCTTCTGCTGCATCCCAAAATCCTTATCTCGCTCCAGTGCCCCAGCAGCCTTTGTTTCTTTACTCCATTTTCTCTAACTTCAGGCTTACTTATGGCTGGCTTTCTCCACTAGTACCAGCCTAGCCCTCACAGTCCTGCCCAGCACATCTTTTACTGCAAAATCATTGACCCATGTGTTACTCAGTCCTGACATTTACACCTGCATTCCTTCTACTCAACAACTTTATAACATTCGTAGTTACTGTATTCTAATAGAGATTACTAATATAGATCTCTATTAGAGAGTTACTGTACTTTAATTGTCTACAGCCTCTTAAAACCTTCCTTCCAACCTCCGTGTATTTAAAAAATCACAGATTTCATTTCTGCTCTACTGAGATTATCTTGCCTCCAAGTAAGTTATTATCTGCCTCACACAGAAGTGAGTAGGTGAGGAAATCTCTCCCCAGTCTCAGAGGACCTAGTATCATCCCTCCTTCCATTAAATTTCATCAGTTCTCTCTCAGTCCCTCCACACTCTTAAAAGAGTGCAAGTCCACACACTTCTCTACTTCTCAAAGTCATCCCAAACTTTATCCACTGTATAACTGGTTATCTGACTTATCTTTATTTGGGCTTGTTTAAGCTTCAAATCTGCTTAAGTTCTTGCCTTCACAAACCCTCTCTGTTATCAAGGGCCCATTTTGGTGACTCCTATTGAAGCCCTCAGCAGGGAAGAAATGTACCCAGGTTCCCAAAACAGTGGCTGGACCTTGCCCTTCCAGACTAGGTCCTTCCTGTCCCTGCAGCAGGGGTGACACACTGTGGGGTAGTGGCAGCTGCTGACACTAGGCTCCAAATTTCATTTGCAGTTAGGCTGCTGGGGCACTGCCCCCACTCCCCAGACCCACAGTCTGAAGACACAGAACACACCTTCTCCAGAACCCAGTTACTGGCCACTTCTGCAGGATGGCTACAAGCCCTTTTTTTGTCTGAGAAATGCCCCTTTCTATTCCGAGAAGAAGGGATAAAATGGTGTCCCGACAGCATGCAGACCTGAGTATTTGCCAGCAGTTTTTCAAAACCCTCCCTGGTTGTGTTTGCTCATAAATGTACCCCAAAGCCTGGATGTGATTTTATTGTATTGCACTTCCTGGCTCCAGGTCGGCTGACTGTGCTGGGATTCTTCACGGAAGAAATGGTATCAGCTCGTCTGTTTACGAGACTTGTACGTGTACTTACGATCGTCATGGGGAAGATCTGGGCACCACTACAGTACTAATAAATGGTCAGAAATAATAAAAAGAAAGGAATAAACTATAAACAAATAGCAGCAGCAGGAGCTGGCAAGAGTCAAGAGACTTGAATGTTTTCTTTTCTTTGACTTTTTATTAAACTTAGTAAAAAAATTGTATATGAGGAATCTTTTCCAGAAGAAAATATCTCTTTTTTTTTTTTTTGACTTTTCCCAGAGTGAAAATTTAGCAAATAGAAACAAATGCTCCTACACCACTATATTCAGACTTAGTTGATTCACAGGTATGCTCATTTATTAAAACAAAACATTTTAGGCAAATGCAAGCATTTAATGGGATTTTAAAGGGATCCTTTAAAAACATTTAATAAGAATGATAAAAATGAAGAAACCCCAAAACTTAATAATTTTATATACTGTCACACAGACCCAGTTGCACAACTTCTGCTAAAAATTTGCAACCTCTTTGAATGTCTTAAATACATAAGTGTGTGTGCATGTGTACAAATATATACAAATGCCACTATTTACTTAACTGTTTAATGACCTTAAAAAAATGTCATGAACCTCTCAGATGCCAACATTCACTGCACTTGACCCAAAGCAAAGTCTCAGGGAAGAGAGCACCTGTCACACACTCTGGCTATCATAGGGTATATAGAGCCCATAGGGGTGGTTATCTGTCAAAAGTTCATCTGTCTTGAAATGGAAATGACAAATGCTTTGCTACACTGAAACAAGAACTGCTGTTTTTTCACTCCATTTTGCAAAGTGCCTCAGTTTGCAACTTTTGTTGGAGCAGAACCATATAAGGACCATCCATCAGCCAGGCACTGCTCTGTGAGAGTGGTGTCTTTTGTCCTGAAGAACAGTAATAATTTGTTCAGTGGAAATTGAGCAGTTGAACTAGTCTATTGGACATGGACTTCACCCCATTTAAAAGCATTCCCCACAGGGTATCATCAGCGTATCTGACTCAAAGCAGCCTTAGGCAACTACTTATGTCTGAGCCTTGTTTGGAAGGCCTTCTCCAGAAAAATCCCACACAACCAATTTTCTGTTACCAGGCATATGTTGTCAGAGATATTCCATGTTTTCTACTGAAGCACTCTTCCTAGTTTTAGTCTTTCCTAAGTGTGTCCCTATGGGATAATTTAACTGTTTCTCAGAACTCTGGACACCAAAGAAAAAGTTACAAAAGTGAAGCATTTTATATTTGCAACATGAAGATATAGACCAAGTCAGTAAAACCAAAAGCCCAACCAGAATTAAGAGTAGAATTCAGTCAAACAAACTGCTTCCTAGTTAATCTTCTTTTATTAGAGCACAAACACAGATATTCATATGTGAGGGATCTCTGGGAATCCCTGTGGCTGAAAGCCTTTACTGCCATAAATTTGTATCTCTGTCCTAGGTACCTTACTTCCCTGGCTCCTTCACCACATGCCCCTTTAAAAGCTGGGCTTCTTCCCTAATACTTGTTTGCAGCACCTGTTTTCTGCACAGCTACAGTGAAATGACACATTTCACCCCTCATCTACATCTCTTGGCTCACATCTAGTTTTTGATCCTTGTACAGGGCAAGGCAGCTGTGACGAAAATATGATCCCAGCAGCTACTTCTTAAGAATCTGGGAGACAAATGGTTATCTGAAAAATTAATTTCAAAACCCACCTCTTCTTGCTTACAGATTATGAAATTACTAATAAAATACAAAAAAAAAAATAATCTTAATCCCAAGCACAGTGGCTATGGATACCTGCAAACTGAGCTGAGGCAATCCCCAAAGCTAGAAGTGTTTGGTTTACCCATAGGACAAAGTGTCAATGTCTGAGGGCTGGGATTCCCGGGTGCTGAGTTTTAGGGAAATCCCTCCCACAAGTACAGAGCAGCTCCTACTTAGCAGTCAGAAAGCAGCAGAAATGGTCTTTTGCCTGGAGAAACCAGGTTGCCACATATTCTAAACATATATTAAAAAGGGCTTTTGTAAGGTTATACCCTCATTTTTGAATAGTTAAAGCATAAGTCTAAAGGACAGAATCTAATTATTATAATTATTATGTGAAGATACATGGCTCTTGTAATCATTTCTTCAAAAAGGAGCCTCTGAGACTATTTTAAAAAGACCTTTTAAAAGTAAGTTGAGTAATTTAACAGGGGATCTGGTTATTCCAAAGACTTTGAACCGAAAAGTTACTCTAAAAGAAAAGCTAGTTTTTCTAGCTGCAATTATGGTACATGGGTCCTAGAGGAAACCAAGGCAAAAAGCAGCAGCACAGCATCAATGCAGCCACCCCATTCCAGGGCAGGCAAACCCACACAGAGTGAATTTGAGCTGCTGTTTACCACTTGGCTCTGGAATAATAATCTCAAGTTAAGGTTATTACCATATTTGCACATAACAAGAGAATACTTCAGGAAAGACCCTTAAAGCAATTTATGAACACTGAGCTTCCAGGGAGCCCAGTAAAATTCCTGTTGAGTTTTGGCGATAATGAAGCAAGGTGCTGTAAGCTTAAATTACTCATTCATCATCACGTAAATTATTTAAGAGCAGAAGCCCAAAACCCAGAACACTTTCTGATGCTTGGTAAGCCTGTAATAAATGTTATGAGATGACAGAGGGTTCCTGAGGTAGGGGCCAGGAGCTGATAAGGCAAGAGTTGCATTCCAGCCCCCTATCTTGTGTTTACTTCAATCTGACCACTGGGCAGCATTCTTCATAGTGGAAGGAACAAAGTGAAAAATCTTCTTTCCTTCATTCTTAAGGGCCAGGCACCCTTTCTGGGCAGAACAGGAAGGTTTACCTTATCAGGAGAAATTCCCATATGGCACAGCCAGAAAAACAGCTCAGCCCTGTGCAATGTGCAGCCATGTGCAGCAGTGAAAGGAAGAGCTGGTGGAAGGTGCACTACTCTGCAATATCTCAGGGACAGATAATACTGTAATGACAACAAAATCAAGTCTGAATAGACTGGGAGCATTAATGAGTTGTAACAGAGCTCTCCAGTTGGGATAGAGTGGTGACAGAGACTGCATGGTCCTCATAGTTCAGAGCATTCCCCAGTGCCTCAGCCTGTGCCAGGCAAACAATACAAGTTTTAAACTCTCTAAAAAGCACTTTCCATGTGGAAGTCACTAGCCAGGGTTTCCCACTCTTTTTTTGAATACAGGAAGGGATGGCATCTCCTATTGATAGCAGAAATAAGTCTTGGCCTTGTGAGGAATTGTTTTTCTCAGAGCTGTCAGGAAATCTTAACAAAAGCATTGGCAACCTAAAAGGTCTGAGGCAAAGGCCATGCTGCTGTTAATGTGTTCAGACAGTGCCAGCCCCTCGCAGAGCAGGAGGTGCTGAGTGTCTCAGGACATCAATTAGAGGGTATGAAGGGTTCCACTAGCCCAGAGTCCTGGGATGTACTCTGTGTGCAGTGGATCCAGATGGTTTGGTTGATCTCACTGTAATCACAGTCTACAAGAGCTTTTGCTCAGCTGGGGGAAAATTCTCCTACTTAAAGATCTGTTCTGACTCCTTTTCAGGACCAGCACTAGAAGAGCCCCTGCTTGCATCACACCGTGCTGCAGAGCCACTTTACATCTGTTCATTCTCTGTCTAAATAAGACCCCATATCATCTACTGTGTCCCAGCCAGAGAGGAATGATGTTTTGGTTTAATGAATGAGGTACTTAGTTTCTGCTGCTCTTCATGGATTATTGTCAGTTTATCTCTATGAGAAGAAAGACCTAACTTTTCCTCTGTATTTGAGTCTGAAAAGATGGGATTTGATTTCAGCAGGAGTCTGTGGGTTCGTGCAACACTGACACATAATTAGGCACATTGGAAAGTGCAAATAACAGCAATTTTCCTTTCAGATTGTACATTGGTATCTGTCAGGCTTTTCCAAATGTGGAGCCAAGGTGGGATGCTCTAAAAACAGCAGCAGCTGCGTATTCCTAATATCCTTTAAAAAAGTCTACAATATCATCTGTTAAAAAGCATCTGGAAAATCCACCTTAAAAAAGCCACACCAATGAAATGGCCTGCCAAGCTGCAGCTTCCCAATCCTTCCATTATAAAGAAATTTGCTTATGGTGCAATTTATGTAGGTTCCATATTCCAGCAAAAATACATCAAGTGGTATCAGGTTACTAGAATCAGTCCTAAAGCAACTGTTTCCTAGAAGTGGAGGATAAAAAAAATGAAGCAGCAGCTTGCTTCACTCTCAGTAAGTCTTTGTGACACAGGTCTCTCAAAAAAGCAACAGGAACATGAGAAATGATGGTGGATTTTTGGTTGGGGGTTTTTATGTTTGTTTCCTTTTGAAAGTGTAATGTGGTGACTAAAAGCAGAGGAAACACCCACTTTTCAAAACTGAACTGTCATCAGTTTTTCAGCAAGGACAATGTCTCAGGCCAGCAGTCTATCTGCCACAACAAAACAATGACAATAGTAATACCCTTCCCTCTTCTTGGAAAAAATTCTTGGAAAAAATATTTTTTCTATCTTAATCTTTGAACTCCCTTGTTTCAGAGCTTTGATGACCAAAATGTTTTGACCTTCTATTTGAGGTCAAAGAAGCTTCCTGAAAGAAGATCTGTTACTACAACTTCCCACTCACCACAGATAAACTTGTGTTCTGTCTTCCAGCAGAAACTCACCATTTCAAAGACATGATCTTTGTCTTTGAACATAAAAGTAAAGAAAAGGTTTACATCTTTTGCTGAACTCCTTTAGGTTTTACTGTAAGGGAACCAAATATTAGCAGAAGCCAATGCAGCTGCTACAGAGTGTTGCTGGGGTTTTTTTGTTTGTTTGTTGGGGTTTTTTCTTTTTTTTTTTTTTTTGTTAAGACGCTACATAGATGCACAAAACAAAACTAAACCACATGTTTAATTAGTGGGAGTTAAATAGACTAGAATCACTAGAATCTACAATCATATATTCATCATCTGAAAACACCAATTTTTATACAGGGTTTTTTTCCTTACTTTCCCTGCTTTTCTGGAGCAGAAACAACGAGCTCAGATGAAAATTTGAACCCAGACAGTTCCTTAGACAGATTAACCTGAGTACCAGAAGAACACTGTTACACAAAGTAGAAGTAACCTACTTAATGACTGTCACTCATTTCCCTCTTTCTTTAGGCTGGTAGTTAGCTGCCATGCCCCCATTCCCTCACCCCCCAAGGAACAGATCTTGTTTTGCTGAGTATATGTACATAGCTTTAAATATGAAGCATTGCAAAATGTGCTCTGGAGACAAGGGTGAGCCTGAGGAATCTGGAGCTACATAAAACTTCAGTTTCACAGGAGTCTCATTTCAGCAGGCAGTAATTCTGCAGTTACACAGATGGGTATTATAATGTCTTCCAGGGTAAATCTAGGCAGGCACGTGCTTGTTTAGAACGTTTTAAAACGTTAGATCTGCAGAAGATACTGGCTCGTCTACTTTCTCAGCTGATGTGATCACCTGCTCCCATTACTTGACTTCTTGAGCAGTAAGAACAGGGTGATCCTGAAGAGGTAACACCCATGTGAGGTATTTAATTTACATACTGGCAGCAGCAGTTGAATTTTTAGAGTTGATGCTGAATTATGCGTTAGGATAAATGTGAGCAGGGACGTGACACTGAGCAGAAAACATGAACTATACTGCAGCCTGCTTGTGCTATCCAGACTCGCCTGTGACTTTCATTCCTGTAGCCACGAGATCCTAAAACGCCTTTTAGTTTCAGGATACTTCACTGTAGTCCTCCCATGAATAGTCACTATGCATGCAGAGGAAGAGGTTAAAAACCAAATGGTTGACTCACATCAATCTAAGGCCTGGCACACTGCAAACTCATTAAGGAATAGCTCTCCCACACGAATACTTGTCATGTGTGATTCTGCCCTTTCTGAGACTCCTAAGCTGCCACTGTGACTTGCAGCTGGGTACCCTGTTCTTCCCTCACACCCAGACCTTCCGCTCCCCATATAAACTCTCAGGAGCCCAGCACATCCTTGGCCTGACCTGGTCTCACTGATAGAACATCATCTATTCTGCTGAGCCCTACAGCCACAGATCTGTTATTGCTGACAGACCCAGGGATGGCCCTTTGCACAGCTGTCTGTGGTTCAGAGGGGAATGACCAAAATCTCTGCACCATTTTCTATGAACACAGTCTAATCAGAAGGAAAAGCAAGGTGTTTGTATACTTCTCTCTCTTATCCATCTTTAAATAGGTACTGAGAGACTCTTTAGTACTTTCAGACTAAAAATAGGTAAAAGCCAAGACTGGGGGCTAGAGCAGCCTTACAACCAGTGGCAGCACATGGCACTAAACTGAATGAACTGAGAATCTGAAAAACATCTGTATGTCTCTTGAAGGTTTTCACTACAAAAATGCCCATGAGCGAAGTTACTTTCTCATGTTAACATATATTTACCAGGTAATTTCCTACATGCAATTTACCTTCTTAGAAGTCAATGTATAAGATTGAAATATCTTACAGTATTTACAATATTGCTCCAAAACCTCATATCCTATGGTAAAATCATCTCTCTATTTCAGTTTGTCTTTCCACTAGTGCTTCATGCTTCCTCACCTCATCTCCAGCAACCTTTTCTGAAGAACTTAATTATTCTGTTCTTCTCTGACAACCACAGCAATCTACTCTATGGGTCAGTTCTTCCAATCATGCCCTGTGCAACTTTTAAGGTATTAAACATTAAAGCTAAATAAAAACAAAATAAAAAGGAATCTAACCCTAAACATGAGGAGTGACTTCTCTTTACATGGTTCTTTCACCACATATGTTCAGTGCCAAGCTGGTTTTAAAATACACTTCCTTTGATGATTTATATCCTCCACCCCCTGGCAGACAGCTCCCCTCTTATCAGCCTCTTTCATTCTTCAGGTGACTTTTTTAGATATAAGAATCTAGTTTA
The DNA here is from genome assembly GCF_030490865.1 of Poecile atricapillus. NCBI lineage: Eukaryota > Metazoa > Chordata > Aves > Passeriformes > Paridae > Poecile > Poecile atricapillus. The sequence continues at coordinate 67,768,766 of NC_081251.1, read as the reverse complement.
AAAAATCAATCAAATTAAAATACTTGAACACTGAATAAAACATGTAAGAGCCTATGCTGAGGGTGTGAGGACTCAGAGACTGGCAAAGTGCTAAGAAAAACAAATAGACAACCAAGCCCCACTGATGGGCTTAGAGATATTTTAAAAATTATAGTTTCAAAGACCTCCTCAGAGGAGATTTTGTTGCAATACAGAAAGTTCCTGAGCTGCTAAACTGAGAGAAAGCATGAAAAAAGGACCTTTTCTGCCAGGACGTACCAGGCAAGAAGCAATTTGGTTTCCAAACACTTTGATTTCTTTTTTGTCTCACTCTAAGTTTTATCTCTTTTTTAAGCTATGGGATTTAGTTTCTGTTAAAATAAAACTTGGATTTGTATTTAAAAACTCTTTTGCAGTTTTGAGTACTCCCAAGTTAAGAACAAGGTTTACTCAGCTCTGCCTCAACATTCTAGTCAGCTTGGAGTCACATCACACCACCTTAGGTTGTGAAGAACACACCTATTTTCAGTGGAAGGTAACAAGAAATAAACATTTCTAAGTGCCACACTTTGTCAAAATGCCTTGCAACTTGTGAGAGATACCTGTGTCCTGCCTTTAAAGAACCGTGGTGTTTTTGCTTGAGGAAGAGACACTTGATTCCACTAGTGGAACAGGACACAGATTCTGTCTCAAAACTTTCAGAATAACCAAGATACAACACTGTACAAAGGCAAAATGATGACACTTGTTGCCTGATGCACTACACAATTCCTCAATTTGCAAACATGAAAATTTGTACTGGGCTCATCATCATCATATTTGACTATCACAGACTTTTCTTTTTTAATTGTCAGCAGTTCAAAGAATGGCTGGGAGTCTTCCATTTGTTAACTGAAAAGAATATGGCTTTTTAATATGTACCCATAATGGCACAACATAAGCATAAAATTCATTCAGGTTGGAAGGGACCTTTGGATCACCCCACCTCTGCTGCACAAAGCAGGGGTAACTTTTAAGGTTCTTAAAGCTTCATCCAGTTAAGTTTTGAAAACCTCAAAGGATGTACTGCATTTCAGTCAGGAGGTCCCTGTTCCAAAGCCAGTCCCCTGCCAGGACTAGTCATTTCTACTCCAAAGGGGTTCTTGAAGATCACACAAATGTGAAGCTCCTTCACAGTGCTCTATGAAGCCTCCCATGGTACCCTGAAGAAGATGAAATCTGCTCTCCTAAAGACCCATATTATCACCCTGCCTTCCTTCCTTTCCTCATGGGCTTAAATTTTATCATTTCATGGTCACAGTAACACTGAATTGTAATGTAAAGGCATGTTGCCAGGTAAACAGTAGAATAGTCACAGTATCAGCTTATTTTATAGTTTCAAGACAATCCTTTATAATGCACATATCAAACTCATAAAAACACTAACATGATGCAATGCTAATGAGAGTGACTATTATATATCTTCATATTACTTGTCAGTCCAGTTTTACCTTGCAAGTTTTACCCAGTAATGACATAGCTAACAATATTAAAATGTACAGTGCTGCATGATTTAAGTAATACCATGCCATTAAGATGAATGGCAAAAGTTCAGATCTTTAAAGACCTTGCTCTACCTGCCTGTGGAGACCTTTGTATTACTTATTTTAGGCTTGCACTTTCACACCCATCCTTACAGCCATTTGAGGGCCGCAGGATGTTTGTGAAACATTAAATCCAGAGGGATTTAATCCAGAGCACAAAGTAGCATCCTCTGTGGGACAGACTTATCTGGTGCTGCCTGTGAGCCAGCTCAAACTGCCCACACAGGATGTGTCCACATGATTTATTCACTTCTTTGGGGTCATATACTCCTTTGCTCCTCCCTTCATCTCCTATAGCTTTTCATAATTGCTTTAAGAGGCATTTGTACAGATGGAACAGCAGAAAAGTACACTTAAAACAGACATAGCATTATCTCACTTGTGAAAATAAACACATAGGTATATGTTTCTATATGTATGCACATTCAAGTTTAATTTAATGATTCTTGTTTTTCTGCCTTCCCACTTCTGCCTCGTTGACATCCATGAAGATCTTATCATTAACAATAGTTTGGAAACTAGTGAGTGTGAGTTTATGAATAGAATTTCATAGCTGTGCTATTTTGTCAGTACTTCATTTTACATGCCATCCATAACATCTCCAAACCAGAATCTGATTGACTGAATATGTTTCAGTTTTAGCTAATAACAGCTATTCTGTTTCAGGGACATAGATCACTGCTGCTAAAGTGTCCTGGTAAGGAGTATGAGGACATCAAGGTCTTGATTTGATCATAGCAGGGAGTTACAGATAAAGCACTTCTAATATTTTTTTTTCAGTTTGCCAAACAAGAAGTTTCTGTATTTGGGCAATCAGACAAAAATAGTCTAGAATTTCAAGTTACTTCCAGTGTACATACCACATGTAAACCAAAATGCTAACATTATGAATTAGTATATAAGAGCAGGAGAAATTCACAATAGCATCCTGAATAATATTGACAGCCTTTGATGCTTCCTCTCAAAATGGAAGAAAAGCAATCTGTTAAGAAGTAGCTCAGTAGACTGCCAGCACTCCTTTTCTCTCTCCAGACCATGTCTGAGATCTTAAAAGTTATTCAGGCACCTGACTCTCATTTGAACAGCGCTGGTGGTCTGGGCCATGGTTTCTTCTGTCAGGGTCATGTAGATCTCTTTAGAGTTCCTTTTACTTGAGCTCCCTTCTTTTTTATTGATCTTCATAATTTACTATTTGAGTTAATAACACAACAGCATTTGTGTTAGCCAGTGCAGAGCTCTACTGCATATACAGACACAGGCTCTCCTCCTTGCCTCATCCATCAGTGTGAGTGGGTGGTGCTCCTGAAGCCTTCCCAAGTCCCATGGTAACCATGGACAGCTTGAAACACCCAGCTTTAAAGAGGTGTCAGCTGCCCCCACAACCCACCTCTGTCAATGCAATAATCATGGTCTCTTTTGTTCCCAGCAGCTCACAAAACGCTTCATCCATCTCTTCAACTCTCATCCACTGCATCACTCACAACTTTCAGATCTATTATTGTAAAATGATCCCTTGAGCAATTGCTATTGCTTTTAAAACAAATTTATTCCACACTCAAAGCCTCTAAATTCCCATAATATTCAGATTGGTGCCTGCACATTAAACTCCGGTTGCTAACAAAAGTCTCAGAAAACTATCTGGTTACACATTCAAGCTAGCACGAAAACAGTGAAAAGGAGAGAGGCACATTCAAACTACACTTACTACTCTATTTTTCCAATTTGAAAATTTCCCTCTGTTCTAAGTTAAAGACAAGCAGCTCCCCACACACTTGTGCTGTTCAAAAACTTTCTTATCATTACCCAGTGTAAAATGCTGATTTTCCACAGCAGTTCTGAAAACAAAGTAGCAAGCTTTATTATGTATTTTAAATACACTTAATATACTACTGCCATTGCTGTGTGATTTTAAAATATGAGGGAGGCACACTAACTCCATTTCCTGAGCATTTGCATCTCACTACATAGTTCAAGTTTTCAGAGGAACAAGGGCTTACGCAAAGTCTGTCTGCCAGCCCTTTCCCCAGGTACCCTTGAATCTGGTGGTCAGTTTCAATCATGTTTGAACAGAGCAGCACCTCTTAAAACAAATTTCACAGCAATCCATGTGGGAAGAGGGAAAGAGGGGCACCCCAAACCAGAGCACTTCCATCTAGCAAGGAAGAGGTAAGCAGAAGCCGGCCATTACCTGTGGCTTTGGTGGGCATGCAGCTCCAGCTTTGGCCTTGCATGCACAACCTCTTGCTCACCTGCCTGGTAAAAATGGTAAATGTGAGAATATGAGCAAATATTTGAATTGAAAAGCAGGACAAAGTCAAATTATAACTGTAAGGGAAGATGCTGAGGATACAGGATGAAGCAGAGGCTTAGAAGAACCAGAGAAGGAGTAATTCTGAGGTCATGGGAAGAGCCCAGGGATATTGTTATGGGGAAGTCTTAAGATGCCAAGAAGACAGGGTCATTTTGGTGAAGACTACAGGAGACAGGTATTGCAGCTGTGTGGGAAACCAGAGCTCTATATTTATGCCTCTTACAGGTCAGTGTGGAGTGTACTAACACATATGGAGTGAACTCTGGCCCTCACAAAATAATGACTTGAAAGGGTTCAGTCACTCACTCGTGGCATTTCACTGTATTAGAAACAGGACTGACTTTAAAAACTAGACCTAAATGTTTAATGACTGATACAGGGGCTTGGCTTTGATCCTACTTTCAACCACCCCAAATGGCCTGAGATACAGTTCCCCACCCCATCACATTTCATTCTCCAGCTGAAACTACCCACATGGCCTGCCAGCTACTGCGTGACAAGAAGGACTCTTGGGTCAGGGCCCCTTGATCATGTCCATGCTCCTATAAACCTAAATGCACATCCTAGGGTCATGATACCACACAGCCAGCTGCTCCCAGAGGCAGGGGGATCCAGGAGGCAAGGGGAACCCAGACCTAGCAGGACCCAGCCTCCCCAAACTGCACCCAAATGAGGCAAGCAGGACAAACCTGGATATGATAGCTGGAACCACCCAAGAGCCCAGATCATGAGGCAGTATCATGGTGACAAAATAAGCCTGAGATCAAGCTGGAAATTCAGTCCATAGGTCAGTGTTAAGACCAGATTTAATGATGGGCAGGAAGGTCCACAACAACCAGGCTGGACAAAGACAGACTATCAACAGCCAGGGCATCATACCCCAGCCTTTTCAACCAGCTTGGGGATTGGGGCTGGTTGAAATGGGGCTTCCTGGCCCTGTGGGTGTGGGTGTGTCTGGAAGCTCCAGCTGAGGATGATCAAGGCTCATTACTGCACTCAGGGGCCCAGCATATGCCAACCTGATGAAGAAGATGGTACATGGCTCAAAATGATGGCACAGGGCATTTGAATCTATTCAGCAATTAGTGTCAATAGTGTCTATTCAGCAATCAGTGACAATACCCCACAAACAAACAACAAATACATACTTTATTCTGGCCCAGAGGCTTGTGTGGCCAGGCTGAAAACGTGCATTGAGGATGGCTTGCTGCATGGGTGGGAGTTGCATTCTTCTGCTCACACTGTTGTTGTCTTTGCATTTCCCCTGTGGAAACACACTGGAAAAGCAGGGCTAGTGTTTTGTTAGCTTTAAGTCTTCCTCGGACCTATCTGAGTCTTACTTGAGAAAAGATTTAAAAACCAAGAAGCCACTTCAAAGAGCCAATGTGCTGAAAGCACACACATACAACATACACATGCACCAGTGGGTTATTGAACTTGAATCTACAAATTGAATCTACAAAAAAGAGACAAGGGTCTCTTCTTGGGACTTCTTTTCTTCTGCATTTAATTTTGATGTCTACTGAAAGGATAAGAATTATATCAGTACTCTGAGAGTGGTTATGCCAGCCAGTTGATGATATGAAAGCGACTATGTTATAAAGCTTTTTCCCTCCTTGTATAAGCTGCAGAAATGTGAGAAAATTCAGGCTTGAGCTAAATTGCTGCTTCTGTTATTAAAAGTGCCATATCTCCCTGTCAGCCAAACTTGGACTCAGCAGAGTGTTCACCATCTGCTCCCTGTGCAATAGTCATAAATGTTGCAATCAATATAAAATTTGGGATGTGTGGGCAATGCTGGAAGGTAAAAATATTCTTTCTTTGCCAGATATATGTTAATCGGTTGTTTCATTTTGCACATATGGAACAGTAAAATGTATTTGTTTTCTTGCCAATAGAAGAACATTTTCCTAACTCCTTAGTCACAAGGTGTCTACAAAAGGAGAAGGCTCTGATGTTTCCTGTTGGGTTTATGGCTTACATTACAATTCATACACAAACGCTTTTTGGCATCTAAATCCCCAGCTAGAAGTATTTTTAAAATTATGTCCTGAAATAGGAACTTCAGAACACTGTGTCGGCATCTGGCAGATATCTCAAGAGTGTCATGAACTATTACTACTTGAGGAACTTGGCAGGCACTCCATGAGCCTTGTGTACCTTACAAGTGTGTAGGAGTCCAGCTTAATCATTCAGCATCTGTATAGCTGGGCTCTGTAATGGGCAGACATCCACACACCAACCTCAAAAACACGCAGTGGTATGTCTGAATTTCACAGGATACATCTGAGCCCCTGAGCAATGAAGGCTGCTCAAACATGAGTGACAGCAGCCCACTATTTTGTAAAAGCAAGCATTTCCCCAGGTCAAACCTTGAATCACTAATCAGTCTCACTGCCCAAAGAATTTGGCATATGTGTTTCCATCCCCATGTGTTTTACAAAGTGCTGATGCACATGCTAAGGCTGAAAGTCCTTTATAAAATGTTTGGGATCTCATGTACAAGAGTGTTTCCTGGTAGAAGAGCATTTCTGGGGCCCTTGGTGAGGTACTGGTGAAGCCAGTGGGCCCCTGGGGGTGACCACCATTCTTGCTCCAGGACAGAAGAGGCACCGACTCCTGGTAAAAAGTGGCACCGTGGTGGGACTTTGCTCCAATCTAATTGACATTGTAGCCATGCTTCATGACTCATTGAGAGCAGTAGCAGCTGTGTTTGTAGAACAAAATTTGCCTGTAAAGCAGGTTTATATATGTCTGCTTAGTGAGGCCTTCACAGAGGCCTTTTGGTGGGAGTTTTATAAGTGATGTCCTTCAGAACCTCTCCGGTCTGAAAACATGCTCTTTCTGGACAAACATTTGCTGCTTTCAGGAGACACCCCTGTACCATACACACCCATACAGTTAATGACAAGACTTTTGCCATTTTTGAGGGTCTTCATGGAAAAAGTTGCATAAGTCTACACAAAAATGTTAATATTTTTTCATGGTTTACTCATAATTCCAGCACAGAAACCACATAGTTTCAGCACAGAAAACAATGGCTTTGGCATTGCCTGAGCCAAGGAGCTAAGGGCTGGAAACCCAGGAGCCCCACTGTGGTGAGCAGCCATACCAGAGACCCAGAAGAGGAGTCGAGGCAGATCACCAGCTTCAGCCTGGGCATGCATGCCATGGCAAAGCATAAGACAGCTTTTCCCAAATGCCTCAGTGACATTTGACTCCCGTGCCTTCTGTTTTTTCAACAGAGCATAGAAATCAGGCAAATTGGGAAGACTCTGAAGAGAAGTGCAAAGGACAAGGTGTAGACCACCAGCCCCAGAGCTCACACCCCACACAGAACAGGAGAGCAGGACAAAATCAGAGCATTGGAAAGGCAGGGCCCGAGGTGAGAGCTCCTCTCAGTCCCGTGTCACAGGCACTTATTTAAGGCACCAGCTTTGCTGAAGCTGAGCACCTTATCTGACCCACCCTCTCCAACAGGCGCCTGTCTCTGCCCTGGGGCTGTCTGATTTTTGCAGCAGTTGAAATGAACCAGAATGCTCCCGGTGTCTGCCTCTGGGCCTGAGCTTCTGGGACCAGGAAGGAGAACTTGTTCCCCACAAGCCCTTGGCTCTAGCATTTATTGCTTCTTGACACAGAGTTTGAACAGTTGTAGAATGTGTCGCAAGACAAAACTTTTAACTCTGGCCTTTATTTAATTTGACACTGGGTGAGGCCTTTATTCTACATCTTTCTTTAGCAGATAGAAATGTGTTTGGTATATATTAATTTTTTTGTTCTGTACCAATGGTTGGCATTGATTGGTTTCATTTTATTCACTGTAAATGTTAAAATAAACAAACCAAGGTCCCAAGTGGTGGTCAGGGATTTTGCCAGACCCTGGGAAGTAGTGGGCCCCAAGAGGCTCTGAAAACCACCCAGAGAAAGATCTGCACCAAGCAGGGATAATAATCTGTTCCAGAAGCTAGAAAATATTTTCCAGGAGACTTGGCAATTGTGGCTTAAGATGGAGAAAGAGAGAAAGATGGATAGAGAGAAACTGCCCTTTTTCCAGGAAAAATTGAGAAGCCTGAGAAAAGCCCCAGCCTACTGCAGGGTACACAGCCACAAGGAGAGATTGCCTTTGCATGTCCAGAGATGCAGAAACAGTTCTTTGCCCACCTGTGGAGTCCAGACAGGCAGAAGCTGGAGGAAGTCTTTGCTTACAAGAGAGATGACAAATAAGGCTGGTAGGTAAGAATTTAAAAATTTAAACTAACATGTACCAGTCTCTAAGATACACAAAATGATGGCTAGGGAAGTCAGTAAATCATTTGGTCTGAATTTCCTGAAGCCAGCTGAGTTTCAGTCCTTGGGATGGGCCATTAGATTTGGACAGCCCTTCCCATTAGGAGCCAAATGACCTGTTTAACAGAAACTCATCATTTAGAAATGCCTGGAGATTAAATGTGATGATAGCTTGATATGAAGAACCGACCACTTTCTTTGGCAATTTGTTTTAATGCTTACTCTCATCGTTAAACATTTCTGATCATGTTCTCATTTGAAGGTGCCAGGCTTCCATTTCCAGCTATTGGCATTTGTTGCACATTTCTCTGCTAGATTAAGAGCTCCCTCATCCATGACATTTCCTGCCAGGAAACATTCTCTGTAATCAAATAATTTCTCATTTTTTATAAGTCTTGATTAACTCAACAGACTGTGTTCTCCAAGTCTTTGTTGTGGCCTTTTTCTCTAGATCCTGCACAGTGTTTTGGCAGTTTTCCACACCCATGCCAATATTTCAACAACCTCCTAAAACTGTTGGTGTTGAAACAGTATCCCTAATACTGTACACAGATAAAAGCACATCCCTGCTCAAACTGGATTGGGGTTGCAAACTCTTCTGTTTCTGTGGGTTTTTTGGTCACTGTCAGAAGCTGGCCTGGACTCCATTTACTAAGGAGGTCCCACTCTCTTTAGGTGCTTTGATGGTGTCTCTTGCTCACATGCTTCAAGTCATACTGATCACCTGACTTGGTTTCCAAGGTCAAATCATCAAGGACATTTGTGAAGTGTTTACCTCTTTTTACAGCAGAGATCAGTCGTGTGCCTCTCACCTGAAGAGTTTCTTGCCAGTGTGGCAAGATTGACTCTGCCTCGCTCTTGCCTGTGACCTACAGCTGACGATTGAGTGGCTGTAGTGAAAGCACAGTTTAACTGCCTGTTGGTTCAGTCTGGTCATACCTCAGCAGCACTGAATAACCTGCTGCGAACAGACGGCTGCCTGAAGGGAACCAGCAAGCGAGCTCCTTGGAGGGGCTTCAAGCCCTATGTTAATCCCTTTGGAACAAACCACACAGACATTGTGTATCATTAGTTTCTTGCAAGGATGCTATCTTGTAAACCAGTGTAGACTTCTAGTGACTGCGTTCCCATTAAATTTCATCAACAATTCATTTTTTTGCTGCCTAGGATCCCTTGTCAGGCAGACCAAGCTGCAGTGCTGTCAAGTATGCTGGTGACCTACTGTGAGGTTGGCTGAACACTCTGCATTGTTCTACTGTCCTTCTGGTGTTTCAGGATTCACTAAAAATGAATATTTCTAGGCCAGGATATGCTGCTTCATCTCTGTAGGTCTCTTGACTGCAAGTTTTCTAGGTCCGCTGATTTTCAAAAAAACTAATTCTGAGTCAGTGTGTTTTCATAATGAGTCCTGCTCATTATATTCATGCTCATTAGCTTTCTGGCTTCCAAATACAAATTGGAATGGAATAAGTCTATCTATTCTACATGGCCATTAGTAATTTTATAATTTTTATCTATCAAAGGGTCACTTCTTGTAGTATGCCTTGCATCCTGGCAAAGTAGTCATATTGTTGCTTATGATACAAATATGGCTGCCCCACTCTTGTCTGTCTTCAGCTGCTTTTTACATCTTACATGTCACCAAACCTCCAAATCTTTCTCTTCTTGATTAGTTAATTTCAGTTATTCAGTTAATTTCACTTGAGTATTGCTCCTGATGGTGGACAAAATTTTCTGAGAGACACTAAAATATTCATACATCTTGAAGTTTTGGCATCTGGGTCATGCTTTAAAAGAATCACTGTGTTCAGTAGAGAATTCAGGCTCTTTTGTGATGTGCTCTGCTTTTCACTACATTTTGAAAACCTAAATAAGAGTGAGTGCTGCAACTGTGTTGGTGACTGTAGATCAGCTTTTGGTCCTAGTTGATTTTCTTTTAACTCAAGATTTCTTTCTCGCTTCAGTTTTATGTGAACATGTATATATTTGTTTTTAAGTTAATAATCATTATTCTTCTGACTAGTTTTTTCTCCCAATTCCTCTCAGTTCCAGGAAATTTTTTTTTTTTTTTTTTTTTTAATGAAAATATGCCTCCAGCTCATCAGCAGTGTCTTCCATTTGCCCCTACTGAGTATCATGCTGCTACAGGCAGGCTACTATCAAGTTTCATCCAGTGACTAATTATCTTTCTCCAGTATAAAGAAACCAAAAGATTTACCTCTTTGGACACAATACACTTTTGTTAGAAATTCTTTTCAGACAAAAATTATCTTGTGAGGAAATCTTACCTCTTCAGAACTTTTTTTTAAAATAAAGCAGTTAATCATGTCTGCTCCTCCCCAGCCCTTCCAAAGTCTCCATCAGTGGCCTTCTGCTGGAAACAAAAGCAAAATGGGAGGAGGAGGGGTAAAGGCAAGCACATGTTGTAAAACTGACTGAGAGACAGACAGTGAACTTGCTTTATGGACACCCTTCTCAACCCTAATCTATTACTTGTACACAAGCCCTGTGTACTTCACACTCCACGTAATTAAAAACTCAAAGCAGTATTGCTTAGACTGTTTTCAGTGTTGACAGTCTCTTCTTCAGTGCACAAATCTCTGATACTGTTGCAATTAATAATATTCTGATCACAAGTCCCCTCATTGCCCTATGTGTAGGGTTTTTGGTTTTGTGTTTCCTGTAACAAAGTATTCTAATCAGAATGAGGAGTACTTAAGAAAAAACAGTTGTTGTTTACTTGTGTCTGAGTTTTAAGCCCCCATACTGGAAAGCAGAAGAAATAGAAAATGTAATGCAGTTCATCCAAATTTTTGTGTAAATAGACATAGCTGTTTTGTGATGCCTCCAGCTAAATAGTTTCTTGCTGCTGAAATTGAACATAAAATTGTCTCCTGTACCCTGCATATCAATATTTTTTCTACTATGGTGATGATAGTTAGGGAGTCATTAAATTCAAAAACAGGAATGTAACTGGATAAATAAACCTAGGGGATACCAACCCATAGAGAACTGGTATCCAGGTATTCAGCCAACTCAAACTGCAAATGTTTGTGTAAGAAAAGGACTTGTATTTCTTGTTCTGTGCCAGGCCCCTCAGTAATTATGTTCCGATACAAAACTCTTCACTCACCAACCCCGTGCACAGGTCATGTGGAGCTCTTGCAAAACCCTTGAGCAGTCTTGAGCTCAGTTACAAGCATAAGCTTGAGCCATCCAATGCAGATTTAACTGGAGCCAGAAGTGGGTAGGTGTGAGGAAAGAGAAGGGATACAGGACAAAAGGTACAATTCAGGTACAAGGCAGCTGAGAGTAAAGAGCTTTTGGTAAAAACAAAGCAGCAAATAACCTTAAATCCCAGCACAAGGTCATCTCCAAAGGAGGGGGAGGCATCCCACACAATTGCTGATGATTCAAGCTGTCACGGCCAGAGAACACTCAAACACTCACATCTGGACAACTGTCTGGCTGACAGGACTCCACAGAGGAGGAATCAAAGCTAGGAATCCCACTGCCAATTGCAGATGTGTGATTTCATTCTTCTCCCTGCCTCCTTCCTAGATCCTGAAGGCAGCAGGATGGGCAGGGGACACCAGAGAGTGCCATTTGAGATGGTTGTTTTATTGCTGAAAAACTGAACAGTATTTTGAAGCAAAGGTTTGGGTAGCCAAAATTGAAGGTACTGAGACTTGTCAGAACCAATGAAACCCCGTCACAATCCCCTATGCCAAGTATTTTGCACTTCCAAAGTAATCACAGAGCTGTATCCGTAAACACGCACAGAGTGTCTGCAGGGCCTTGCCACAGGAATAAGGAAGGAAGGGAAAGTCACTTACTGTGGGACCAACAGTGTTTGCTATCTGGCAGATATGGTCTAAAACAAGCCTGGAATTGAGAAATTTATCTATTGTGGCTTTTTTGTTTGTTTTAAGAAGCATTTGCCAAAGAAGATGCCACGTTATCAGGAAATGGCTGCTTGACACGATACCGTATTTTCTGCCGAGTTACTCTGGAAAAGTGGCTGGACCGAATGCCTAGCTCTATGAAAACAATTGAGATCAGGCCTCCTGATACAAGGGAGCCATTTTCCATAGACAAAGGCTGCTTTAAATAAATATTATATGTATATGCCTATAAAGGGCGGCAGCGTGACTTGTTCACTTCCACCTTGCGTGGGTGAGCTGTTGAGTCCTGGCTGTGCTTGCGGAGACCTTCCCACACTGGACATGTAGATGGGACCTACACTGTGCTCCTTGTGGAGTCACTGCCTCACAGGCTCCATATCAGCTTCCTCCCCTGTGTGCCATAGCTGAATCTCCAAGAGCCTACCAGTGCTCTCTCATGGGCCAAATCCAGCCATTCCTATGGGAACCAGTGGCAAGCTACTATCCACATCCACAGGGAAAAAAAGACCTGGCAGTATGAAGCAGTAAGAAAGATGTTTGTCTGCCCCTTAAGGATAAAATACTGACTCTTATTAGCCAAGTATGGGTAGAAAGACTATTTTGGTCAAAGCAAGGCTCACTGCTTTGCCAAACATGAACGGAGTTTTTCTTGCTAATAATTTTCATAGGATCCTTTTGGGACATATCCATCATATTTTCAGTAAGATGTACCAATTCACCACAAAGGCTAGTTCTGACACAGTTTCCCAGCTCAGTCATCACATGGAAAAAAACTCTAAAAATCTCTTCAAGATTAGTGCACTCATGATGTCCAAGGAGTGAGAAGATTTAACTGGAATACACAAAGAATGAATATATTTGTGTATTTTGTGTGTCTTTCACATCTTGTTTGCAGTGGAAGAAGAGATATTTGAGTGCTTTCCTGTGTTTCACAATAATTTCAAGTAGAAGGAGATAGATTTGACCTGCTTCATCAGGAGTCAGCTCTTTCTGAAAATGTTGTTTGGCTAGTTTGCTCCAGTGACTTATTTGGCTCGCTATAAAAAAACGATCACATAAACTTGGCAAATGTCAATTGCTTCCATTCTAGTCTGGGAGGTTTTATTGCACTCTTGAGAAGAGTGGCAGTTGGGTGAATAAGGCCTTTTAAGTCCCACTGGCAGCATAGAAGGCGCTAAATTTGCCCTGTAACAAAGAGCAGCAATTTTCATGATTCTTAGAGGCCAACTTGTCACTCAGACTTGCAGGCATGTCCAGGAAGCCCTGCTGGATTGTTATGGCCAGATTCTGAGAAAACAGCTTTGAGGTGACAGAAGTGCCTGCTGGTATGGAGCATCAGTCAGGGACATGTGTTGGGAGCACTATAGGTTGGGCAGGTAGAGCAGGCCGAGTGAGCTGCAGATTCCAGAGGTGTGGAGGTACAGGCACTGGAACATGAGTGACAAAAGTATACTAGCCATACTGAGAGAGACACACACCTCCATCTGCTCAGCTGCATAAGATCATGGGTTGGTATCAGTTTGTCCCTGCAAATCGGGTCTTTCTGAGCTAAACACAGTGCTGGCAGGCAAACGGAGTCCCTGGAACAGTAGAGGGAAAAGCTTCACTGGGCTTTAGAAGTTGGCTTTCAACCATTATGCACAGTGAGATTTCTTATTGATGCTAATTCAACAACTCAGCAAACATAAAGCAAATGAGCAGATGAAATATGGATAATTTCGGAGATTATCTAGAAATTAAATGTGTGCACTGGGGGAGGAAGCAGCCCTCTGTTGTAGCAGCTCCTGCAATTTGGTAGCATTTGGAGGGTTCCATTCCAAACCCTGCTCTGTCACACCACGGTTTACTGGAATGCCCGAGGTCTCAGTGAAGAGTTCAGAGGCCAGATCCCAATCCTAGGACTTCTTCTAACTCCCAGCATAATTTTGTTATTGATGGAAGTAGAGGGAATGGGAGCCAGAGCAGCAATGCAAGACATTGTGACTCTGAGAATGAGGAAACTTTTCCCACAACAATGGTAGAAAAATATTTTTGATGCCAGCATCAACTATAAGAATAAAAGATTTCTTGGGGCACAAATTTGTTAGTCCTCTAGGATGAGTTTGCTGTATTAAAATACAGCAATAAGAAATTCCTGACTGCATTGCTTGAGATGGCACATGGAGAAGGGGGAAGGCAGGAGAGGTAATGTTAATAAATCATTGTCCTGTCCAGAGGGCTTCCATTATTCATAGAGAAGGGCAATTACGAAGGCATACCACTGTCCCGCTTCCAAAGTTTAACATTCCTGTTTGATATCTGATCTAGCAAACAGTGTTAGGAGGTATCCAAGCAGCATGCACAGCACTTTAAATGATTAAGGGAGCAAAGTGCTTGGACACGTTGGCATTCTAGGCCATAGCTCTCTGGCAATTAAAGACATACATACATACACACATACGTGTCTCCTTAGGAATTTATTGATACAACCTAAACTTGTTTTCACTGAGAAGGAAAAAACACATTCCAGGCCCGGTGTTAATGGTATGAAGTCTGAGGCTGCTGTATCCCTGAAACAGGTAGGCTTATGCTGCTGAAATCAGAAGCTGCCTCCACTTCTTCCATTTCTAAAGCGGCGATGGTGCTCCCACTGGACTCCAGCTCTCCACATCTAGGGAAAGGTCACTGAAGTATTGGCAAGATCGAGTGGACAGTTCAGACACAGTCACCTCCTCACCCTCCACAAATAACAGGCTGGTTGGCTCCAAGTCCAGGACTCTAATCCTACAGGACAGATTCCAACCTAGAGATATTTTGTGCCCGATTCAATGAGTGTAATGCCTACCCCTGAAAATAAACCACAAAGCTACAAGCTTACTTCAGCACAAAATTTCAAGTTCTTCAATTTCTGCATTAGCATGTGTCCCCTCCTGTTCCCCAGGATCTTTGGAGGGCTAACTATGAGTTAAGAAAGAAAAATATTTTATGTGATTGCATGTTTGCCCATCGTAACAACATTGATGCTTTCTGCAATGGTTCCAGTAACTTCTGATAAACTTGAGAATGCTGTGCCATGGGTCAGGGGATTAACCTGGGATGCTTCTCATGGATCTTGGGTATGAGCTTGGCATCCTACTTTGACTCTGAAGCCCAGCTACAAAATAGGGATATAAAGACTAGTATTAGGGTTAGAACACTGACTCACTCGTGTGCATTTCTGTGTGTGTGTGTGATGCAAAACACAGCACCAGCACTGGAGTTAGCATCTTTTAGCGTACACTGGCAAGTGGGAAAGGAGTTAAATGGACTTATTGAGATAGATTTTAATAAATATGTATTGGACACAGAGCCCAACTGACTGTAGAGCCCAGTTTGAACCGGGAGCTGAAACATCACATTGGCTTGCCTGACCTTTAGACTTGCATTTTTATTTATGGTTTGAATCACCTTCTCCTCCCCTGAGTATGTCAGGGTTTAATCACTTGAAAGAAGACAACTCTCAGAGTAGCTCTAGCAGTGACTAGGTAAGGATAAAAGCCAGGCAAGCTTTGTAGGGAGAGGTACTTGTTGTCTGTAATTTCCTTTTGCTTTTGAATGGTTCAACTTTCCTTGCCACGTCCGGATCACTTACCAAACCTCTTGTGGGTTCAAAACTAATTTACAGAACAGAGGAAGAGCTTCCAGGAACCAGCATCTCTGTATTGCAGGTCAAATGCTCTGTTGTTCACTTGATCAGTAGCATGGCCCTTCCCTTGCGGCTGTGCTCTGCAAGGGAACCTGGAGTGGGAATATACACATGGATATACAGGGTTCCAGCCTGCTAACTCTGAACTAGATAAAGCTGATGAATGCCTTTCACAGTACCTCACATCAGCTCGGGTTGTTAAATTCACAGGCTAAAGGTTGTCTTGATCCTCTGCCCAAGACATCCATTTCATCCAGCTGCTACAGCTTTCCTGTGGTTTTTGAGGAGGGCCCATAGAAAAGCCTTCTTCCTGTGGAAAGTCCCACTGATCTACCTGGACTGTGTTGATTCCTCTCAGTCTGTCTGTTGCAGATATTATCTTTCTCACTATTTTAGCACAAGAAAGCACAGGGCTACTCTGCTCTGAGGGACAAGGTCTAGACCATATCAGCAAAAACCAAGGGTGGAGATCAGTGGAGGCGGATGCCAATACAGCCTGCATCTCCTTGGCATTCACAGCCACTGGTGAGTTGTCAGTGTGAGCTGGAACTTTTGGCTGAGCTCTCACGGAGAAGTACTGACGTGCAGCACCCGAATGGAAAAGCTTTTTTGATTCCAGAGACAAAGTTGTGGGTGCAGCATCCCAATAGGATATATAGTCTAATCCAAAGCAACCTCAAAATATGGACTGTCCATATCAAGCCTTTATATTCACTAGACACATTAATGCCTGCAGATGTGCATGCATCCATCCACATACTGCTAATAAAACAGAATTAGTTTTCATACAAAACACTAAATTGAAGAAGAACCCTTTCATTACTCCTAGGCTCAGAAAAAAACTCCCTGAAATCTTAATTGTGGCTGACCTACTGTTCAAGATCAGTAACCCTGTCATTGGCTATTTATTTCTCTGTTGCATAGTGGTACCACTGCTTCCACTGTGAGGTGCACAGTGCAATCAATAGATGATGATCTCTTCTATGCTGCTGTAAATTGTAAATATTCTGTGCTTGAGAGCTCAGGGCACACTGCCGAGCCTTGTCCACTGAAACCTCTATCCCTAACAGAACTGCCTGTATTTTGATGGAAGCCAAACCAGTTTGAGTTATCCTCATTCTTTCATGCCTGAGGAGAAGGTGCTGGTTTATACCTCACTTTCTCCAGTCAAAACAGCTTGTCCTGCCAACTAGCCTCCGAGCACTTCTGTTTTAACCACTGCTGACCTCCGAATCCCACAGTATTCACTCAATGGATACTTGGAATGCCTCAGTGAAATGTACCTAGGAGGAATGCAGGTATGAGAAATTTATTCCAGGATGCAGATTATTAAATGGTTTTACCTAGCTGACAGTGGCAATTTGGTTTTCATCACTCAAACTCTTTGTCTCAGAAGAACAAATGCACAAGTTGAATTTTGGCAATGTGCACCAGAGCCCCATTCCAGAAGATGTTTATTAGCTGTCTTACCAGCCAAAGAGCAGAAAGAGGCTTTTCAGAGACGTTGCATCCTGTCCTCTTGAGCAATCCTTGAGTCATTATCTCAAGATATCACATTTAAAATTCTGTAATAAATGAAGCTATTCACCAGGAAAAGGGTGGTCAGTCTGTGGTCACCTTCTGATATCTCTGACAGTGTTCTCAGGGGGGCAGGCTCAGTCAGTCTCTGATTTGAGTATGGGAACCTTTTTTTATACAGCTATAATAGATCCATTGTGACAATGAAAATCTGTCTGGACTGCCTGGACTTTCTCGAAGGTTTAGGCTCAATATTTTCCTCACAGCAGTGAAGAAATCTCTGACAAATGTTTGGATGGTCATCTCTCTTCACCATCCTGGAGACTGGATTCCCTTAATCCACCTTTACCTTGCATGGGCTTTACGTGGTCTGCTGAAGTGCCACCATCTCAGAATTTCCCAGGCAGGGATGAAAGTTCCACTACCAGGCACCAACACCCCAGCTGGGCATACATCAACTTGTTCTCAATGTCTTTTGGAGGAAGACATGGAGAGATAAGGAGGATCAGCAGGAGCTGACATTCTGCTCCTGGATTACCTGAGTGTGCAGCTTGGTGCAAGGAAGGACTTCTATCTAACAAGGCAAGAAAGAGCCTTTTCTGAAGGGAGGATTATGGGATCTCTGTTGTGACAGCCCTACACCTCTTGTAACAGTTGCTTCTCTATCCCACCTTCAAAATCCAAACAATCCTGCTTGCCTCTCTCTTTCTCATGCTCCTCTACCTCAGGCATAGGTGCTATTTCCATGCCGCTCCCTAGATCACAGCCTCCAAAGGACTGGCAGAGGAAGGCGGCAGCAAAAGGGCATTGCAGGGTGTGCTCCTCCCCAGCAAACAGGAGAGCTGATCCCAGGGGGCATCCCTTCTAAATGGATTAGATGACAAGAAAGGAAAAGAAAAAATAATCTCTTTAAGACCTGCACCCTGCAGAGACAGGTCCTCCCTTCTGTCATCCCTGCAGGCCTGGAGACAGGCTCCAACATAGAGAAGCTGGAGATAGAGGCTAATGGAAGAGCCTTTTTCCTCTGTTCTGTTTATCCCAGAGGCCATGAAATACGTGCCTTTCAAAGACAGACATTTCTAACACATTCCTCCACTAATATAAATTAATGCAGGCCCCACACTTGATCCTTCTGGTAAATTCAGCGTATTGTCTCAGCTTCTCCTTCAATAGGACTCTCTGAGTTCTCAGATGCTGGCAAGTTGCTCTTAGCACTCAGTGCCATTGCTGCATGGTGGGTGAGAGGAGTGGCTGCTTTACCCACCTCGCCACAGAATTTCCATTGTCACGTCAGGAAAACCACAAACAAACCAAAACACCTTTGAGCACAAATTCCTTTTGGTATCAGGCAACTGTATTTGCCAAAATGCCCAAGCAAGAGACAATCACTGCCACAGGTTGGGTGTTGCCTCTGGAATTTGGAAGGATGAAATCACCACGCATCCCACCACCCTGCTCTCTTTGAGACATTTCTGACTAGGCTCACATGATGTGGTTGCCTCCAATTAGAAGGGACTGGGATCAGTGATTCAGGAGGTCACTTCCAGTCCTGCAGCCCTTAAATAGAATGGAAAGAGTTAGTCTGAGCTTGCCAGCAGAAAGCAATGGTAATTGTTAAAAAGGGCTCAGGGACTGGAAGTGTGTGACTAGGGCAGGAGGGGAGACTCTAGTCCCAGCAGCTGCTTAACTCAAATCATTAGTTTTGGTGGATCTTTAATACTGCTGTCCTTTATGACCTGAGGAAGTTCATCCCCTGAGAGCAATGGCTCTTCCCAGCCTCTGCAAGGCCCTGGGATCTCTGAGTATATTGACTCATGCTGGCTACTGGCAGCCAGCCTGGGCCAGCAGCAGCACACAGACTGACTCAGTGCCATTAGAAGTGGTCAGTATCCAGAGTTGTATCCATTGCTCTCCTAGGTCGAGATGGATGTACTTGAGACTTATGTAATTTTCTTTCCTGCACTCTGATTCTGTCCTGGGAACATCTCCATGTAGGATGCAACAGGCACCACTGCATCTTCTGTCCAACCCTCTGCAGGGCAGTTAGATACTCAGGAGTATGCTTGTATATTGCAATTAATTGGGAAGGCTGCTTTAGGAACCTTTGCTTCTTCAAAACAAACAAAAAAGCCAAGCAGTCTAATTGACTACCACAAAATAAAGCCCTTCCCTTCTTTCCCACATTCATAGCCAATATTAAATAACATCCTCTTGTCCAAAACGGGACAGATCCCTTTTCACCTTGGGCACGTGGAGCCTTGAAGGAACTTTCTTACACAGGATATTAGACCAAAAGTACTTATGCAGAAACATGTTTATATGGATGTGTTTATATTCACACGTAATTATGCAGCAGTGAGGCATTTTATGGTCTTGTCCTCTCTCTGTCTCCAACAAAGACTGCCTTTAATGTCTCAGTGATGTGCCAATCCAATGTTTACATCCCCCTTTATTGTGAAAGTAACTGTGTCTGACAGCAGTATTTCCTCTCTGTTATAAGCAGCACCAACAACTGATTTTCATTTCCTTATAGAAGAAACCCACATTTGTGCTCCCCAAAGGCAAAAAAAAAAGTTGTATAAAATGTATTTCCAGAGAAGTAATTTTTGGGCATGATATGATGCCAGCCTTGAGTCCTGATGCTGAAAATTGTTGTTCTGTAAGTTATTTCTGCAAGTTCCTCCTTTAGCCCGCAGCTGAGGGTGCACGTCCTAATAACTCAGCAGAATAATACATGTGGTAAGATATTCAGTAATATTCAGCTTTACCCATGCATTCTTTCTCCTCTGTTTTTGTACAGCGTTCCCCTTCTTACAGTTAAGCCTGGACATATTTTTCTATTTTAAATTTTCCAATGATTTGTACAAGAGAGTATTAAATTGCTAAAGGGCATATTAAGTATTACTGCTCTGTTAAACTTGAATGAAGCAATGCAAGTCTGGAACGCATTTAATAAATCTGCAGCCCGATAAGGAAAGTTTCTTCACCAAATCTGACATTCCTTTGCACTAATCACCTTTGTGAAGGAACTGCCTCTAATTCTTTTATTCTTTCAACTTTCTCACCCCAGAACTTCCCCTGCAAGCTTCCCCTTTTCTTGGTACCATACAGTTTAAAACCCTTTCCACAGCCTTCAGAGGAAGGTGTGCAGGAGGCACGCATTGTAGAGGCTGCGGATCTGTCCACATGGCCTCACTGGAGCACCCCTTGCTTACATTTTTCCAGTTTTTTTTTTAGCTGGAAAATGAGCACATAGCACAGTCAGCTCTGAGGAGGGCTCGTGGTATGTGGAAGCTGTACCAAGAAAAGACCTATGGCAGTGAAGGCAGGGGGAGGAGACCAAACCAGGCCATCCAAAATTGCCTGGGAAAGCTTGGAGATTCAATCCTGAATATTTTTTAACCCATTTTTAAAAATTCCTCTTTCACTTGAAAAGCTCACAGGTCATCTCCAGGATGATTGACCTCCTTAATTGCTCCCACAGAGGGAGTGGCCATTGGATTAGGCTCCATGAGGAAAGAGCTTGTGAAATGTGAAACCATTACAGTGGCGATATATGGTGACAAATCAGTTTTGATGGATGACAACTCTTCTAGATGGCTTTGCTTTGCGTTTCAGTTTCTTCTGGGAGTGTATCTCTTCACTGCATCTGTCCTGCTCACTCGCTGCACCTTCTTGCCTCACAGAGCTGTTCTGGCCTGTCTGATGCATGCTACACTTATGTTTAGTATATTAAATGAATTAGGTCAGGATGATTATGAAACCCACTTC
Organism: Poecile atricapillus; assembly: GCF_030490865.1. Classification (NCBI taxonomy): domain Eukaryota; kingdom Metazoa; phylum Chordata; class Aves; order Passeriformes; family Paridae; genus Poecile; species Poecile atricapillus. The sequence goes on along the minus strand of NC_081251.1, from coordinate 67,747,748 downwards.
GACAGAGATTTCAACCCTTGTGAGAAGCCTGTATAAACTCTCAGACCTGTTGATAGAAGAGCAAAGAGAAAACCTCCAGGTCTCTATGATGAAAGCTTCAGCTTTCTGATATCATATGATAAATAACCTTGCTATAGTCAACACTTCTTGCCCGTGATAGCCTCTTGCACAGCCCTGGACTCACTCTTAATCCTCACTCGGAGGGAAAGGCTGACAATGGCAGAGCACGTACACAGCTACACTGTACCCGCTGCTGTGCTCCCAGAGCTGCTCCTAACTGCTCATCTACTGGGCAGCCTGCCCACCTCTGTGCCACTGTACCCAGGCACTCAGCCTCATGCCCAGGAGGAGCTGGGGAACAAGAGAGGAGGGTTAACAGGCAGAGGAGATGATGGCGTGTCTGCCAGGTAGCTGGAGGATAGGCCACCACCTTTATTGAGGAGAGAAGGACAGATGGTGAAGGCAAAATAGTAGCTACAGGATTGATGGTTGAGTCCTGGAGCCTAGTGAGAGGAAATTGTGTGTCCTTCTCCTTTAAAGTGAATGTACAGTAAAGGGTACCCATGCCGTGTGCCAGACTGGCAGGACAGAAAAGGAAAGCTGGTCCGTGTGAAGAGGGCAAGTACTGTATTGACAGCGGGAGCACAAGGCTCCTCATACTTTTCTGATGACACATTTCAACCCAGATCAAGCTCTTTAGGAGCGAGCTGCCTCATGTGTCACAACCCTCAAATCCTTGGCCTCTGCGCTGAGACTACCAACGAGAATGCCAGCTATGATGGTGGGTTTATTTTCACTGGACTGAATGGACTTCCCTCTCATTCCACAGAGAGCACGAGACAGCTGTAAGTTAGCAACAGCTTTTCCTTGGAGAGGGGCCCGAGGCATAAGATTTAAACCACCTAATCTCTCTCTGTGCCCATGTCCCAGAACCTCTGTTCTGTCCGGATGAAAACAGCGAACAGGGAACCACAGGCGAGTTTACCTAATGAAAACTGCACATATCCCTCGAGGTGCTGGTGGAGGAGATGTAATGGGAAAGGGGAAATATATGGGGGAAGGCCCCTGCCTCAAGAGAAGGAAAAGATTCAAGTTCCCACCCCTGAAGTGAACAGTGGGCATGTTATGTGCTTCTAAATGTGCCCAGCAAAGTTGGGATGATGATAGCGAATGATCTCTCAAGAGAGCGATAAGGTTTAGGCTATTCATCTTTTTTGGGCTTTGATGTCACCAGAAGAAAGCTACCATCTGTGTGGAAGTTTAATTCGCTGTTCCTGCTGCCAAAAGTCAATGGGAATATGGTTTTGCAGGTCTGATGTTTGTTTATAAAAGGTTGTTACAACCCCAGCTTGAAAACGACTTTTCACAGCCTCGGTTTCTTTGGTTGCCTTTTGAAAGCAAGCTGTATATTATCATTTCAGAACTCCGCAATACGCTTCCTCCCTCTTCCTCTCTCCCTCCAGCGCCCCTGGCCTTTGCCCAGATCTCGAGACGTGGCCACCCCCTGGCTTTCATCTCCTAATATCCCGCTACATCTCACACCACCTCCCGCCCGGAGTCTCTCGCCTCGGGCTGCCCGAGCGCTCGCTGCCAGCCCGAGCCACTGGTCGGGCAGCCCGGCTCCGTGCCGGCTCTCTCGGCAGCTCCCTTCCTGCCCCTTCCTGCCCCTCTGCCTGCTCCCGCGGGGCCGGCGAGCCCGGGGCGCTGCTCGGGAGCCGCTCCCGGCGCTGCTCCGGCTGCCCGGGCCGGGATGGCCGCGGCCGCGGCTCCCTCTAGTGCCCGCCCGGCTCCGGGCAGGGGCCGAGCCCGCATCGCCCCCGGGCAGCTCCGCCCGCGCCTCTTGGGGCACCGCGTCTCTGCCCCGAGAGCCCGGCTGGGGACATCGGCTCCCTCCTCCGAGGCAGGAATTCCGGGCAAAGAACGGAGTCCACCCCAAAAGCGCTGGGGGAAAAGTAAGACCTTCAACTCTCGTAAGGACAGTAATTTGTTCGTTTTCCCCTGCTTCTCATTATAAAAGCTATTTTTCCCAAAACAGGATGTTGGGCCATGGGAGGTAATATAAACAGATGCATTCTTTGAAAGCTTGCGGTGCATTTTTGCGGAGCACAGGCTCTGCATTGGAAATGCAGAGACCCACGAGGTATGGGAACGAGGGACCACAGCAGCAGGAGAAAAAATCCTGCCTCTGACAAAAGTGAGTCAGCCCAGAGTCCCCCTTGACTTCAGTACTTTCTGTTGAGAAGCAGAGGGCACAAAACTGAGATTGAGAGGTGAAGAAAACCTTTAAACAAAGCTGATATCGGTAGCTCACTAGAAGTAAGCTTGAAACAGTATTACAGGCAGCCTTGGTTCCTTTTAAAAATGTACAGCATTATTTAATTTACACCAGCACTGACCTTTGATGATCAGAACAAAAAAAGGCCGAACAAATTCCATCTCTGCTCATTTCCCCTCAGACTGGCTCCAGCAGCTAAAAGCCAGTGCCTGCCAGGGTTATTAAGCAGTATCACCTGGATCTGTCACTTCATCTGGCACAGGCTGAATCTTTTCCCCACTGATGTGTGCTCCTGTCTTTCATCAGGTGTGGGCTTTTCACAAAGTGTGCCCTCACCATCAGGGGCAGGGAAAGTGGAGCCAGAGAGGCTGTGACTGGCCTTTTTGCCAGCTCCCTTATGGATATCATGCTGCACAGAGAATGCCAAATGCGGGTACCAGGAGTAGCTTTCCTCAATCCCTGTTGTACAGAGTGCTGCTCCTTACACCCCACCCTGTTCATCACCTGTGTTTTGGTTTATCTCCTCTGGTCTTTAACATCTCCCAAATCTTGTAGAAGAAAAACCCTTCTCTCTTTTGTTCTAACCCCCTGCAGAGTTCCAGAGGGCCACAGTGTTTTGAAGCTGTGCACATACCCTTGCTTGTGCTCCTGTATGGTGCGCACACCAAACGCACGCTGACTGTGTCACTGCAGTGCTATGCTGGGAACTTGCCATTGCTGCATGTGCCAGCCTGGTTTTGCTCCCCTTGGTCGTTTCAGATTGTGATCTCCTTTATGGTGGCACTTTGAGGCAGGTTCCACCAGCCCTGAACAAACTCACCATTTTGTCTCCAAGCCTGCAGTCCCTACAGCTAATGCAGTGCTTCCCCAGGAGCGAGATACCAAGTGCTGGTGTGAGGTTCTGGGCTTGTCCACACCATTTCTCTGCCAGATCTCCCCTTGAGCAGCGCAAATGGGACTCATGAGTAAGGCAGTAATACCTTTTGACTGGCTGGACTTAAGCAAACTACTTTTGGATGGACAGGCTGGAAAAAAAAATGGGTACTTAGGTTTGGCTTGGTAATTTTTTTTAGTTTCATCTAAACTGAAATGACTGGTGTGCACTGGAGAGGAAGGAAGAAGGGGAAAGCTGGCTATTGAGCACTGAAGTATAGGCCTCCTCAGCAACAGGCTCCTGCAGTTTAACCCGCACTCATCCCCTTCCTGCATAAGGCTTACTCTGCATGCAAAGCATCTTTTTTCCAGAATTGAACATCACTGTGAGGTAAACACAACATTATTATCATTACTATTTGTAATTACTATCACAATTTTATCTTAAATATTGCCAGTAGGAAGAGTCTTCAAGGATATGACATATCACTGCTGGCTTCACAGTACATAAGGGCTGGCCAAAACCTGAAGGGCTATTTTGAAGAAGGTTCGGATTACCTGTCCCATTTCAAATTACTTTTCCTAGCTCACTATCTGATAGGAAAGCAAGGAAGTTTTTCCAATGGATAATTTCCCCAAGGAAGTTCTCTGGGACCTCCTTTTTATTTCCGGAGGAAGACAAACGTGTGCAGTCCCAAAGTGGTTTAGAGAGCTCCCTTCAGCTGCCTTCCAATGGTGCCCACGCTCTTTGCTGAGACTGAAAGAGAAGGAGGGAGTTGCACCTCAGCTGGATTGTGAAGGGTCTGGGGCACTTTGTGCAGACACTGGTGGGAGGCAGAGGAGCACAACTCCTCTCTGCAGAGACTGCGTGTAAATAAGGCCAACAGTGCAAGTGCTTGGGTTTGCAGAGTCTGGCTCCGCCACAGCTATTGTGATCCCTGTTATTCAGGAATTCTACAAAACCGTACCAATTCTCATAAAAGATTTGCAGAGTAGATAAATACTACACTCCAGCATTCGCGGTGAGGGGAGAAGGAAAGCTTTAAGCAATTAGGCTGGGCCACACAGCGATTCGGCAGCAGGCCGGGCCGCCAGCTGTGCAGGGCTCCCAAGGCGTCCTCATCTGCCACAGCACCGGCACGGCCCCCTGGCCTGGGCAGCTCTGTGAGGGGGCCAGGGAGGGGGCACTGTGGGACCACATCCATTTCTTAAGGGAAGAAAGGGTCTGATCTTCCTTTTGGTAGCAGGAGCAGCAGCTTTTGGAAAAGATGCTGACCTGCAGCTAGCTAGATGTGTTTTCCCTGGCTTGCCCCAGTAAGCTCTGCTATCTAGTTTGCACTTTTCTATTTTGTAGAGAAGTAAGAAGCTCTTAACTTTGGTCAGAGCTGTTACTGACTGAGGTCTTTCCAATGCCTCTGTTCCCTTTCCTGTGGTGAAAACAGAGAAATGGGCTGGGTCTCATCTCACCTTCCTTGCTGGAGCTGGCTGCCATAGTGTTCTACCTACAAGAAACACTTTAGGCTCCTTTGGGTTGACCAGTCCATGTCCATAAGGATTTAGAGTAAGTTTGAGAAGAAGCCGTGGTCCTGGGGCAAAACCAGGACATTATATTTTCTTCTTGAGAGGCAAAAAGCTTTTTTAACTCAGAAGATATTGTTTTGGAAAATCAGAGCTGACTGCACTAATTCCATCTCCTTTTCCCCGCTTTGGAGTGATAAAGCATGCATGATGCTGCTTGACACTGATATTTGTAAGACAAAGTAGAGGTCAAATTTGCTGAATGTTTTCCAAATTCCAGTGAGGTTTATCACAAAGAGCCCCATGCACAGACCCAAGTGGCGTGACTGACAAGGGCTGGATTGTGGAGTCACTTGAAAGCTCAGTTTCCAGGCAGTGCTGATGGGCCAAATCATCTTCTTTGGGGCAAAGCCTGATGGAAAGCTACAACTGTGCAGAGACTCCAAGCTAAGTTTCTGACACAAAATTCCATTGTGAGGAGCTGGGTTTTCATGCTTCAAGGAGCAGGATTGTCCTCTACCAGTACCATCCTGCCTAGGTCTGATGAGAAAGAGCTTGGAACTCAGCCCCTGTGGGGCAGACAGGAGGCTTCTGCTTTCCCTCCCTTGCACCCTGACATCTCCCCTGGATCTCTGCAACACTTATGGAAGAGAAGCACTGCTGGGTTTTCTTTGCCAGCTTTCTGTCCAAAGAAGTGCAGGAAAAAAGCTTTCTTTTCCACAGCAAGTGCTGACTGGACTTGCAGAAATTTGTCCAAGGGAGACTGGCAGAAGTGCCCAACAGCACACCATGAGTGAGAAGGCAGCTCTGTTTCCCCCACCCCACTCAGACACCAGCCCCCAGAGCTGCTGCTGACACTGAGTGTCTCTGCTCACATCAGAGGACTGACACTCTGGAGGCCTCTTTGCACCCCTGTGGGCTTCCCTGCCAGTGCATTTCAGCCTCCCAGCCCAAAGCCAGAGGAGATGCATTTGGGGTTGCTAAGTCTCATTTCAACAGAGACAGGCCAGCAACCCGCCCTAACACTCAGAACAGAAACTAGATCTGGAGCAGGAACGAAGCTGACACCTGCAAGCTGGGCTCAAAATCAAGAGCCTTCCCTCACTATTAACGTTCAGAGCAAGGCTCCACAGCTCACACATCTCCACGGATACTTGGAACAGAGGCTTATGTCCACATTTGCGCAATCTTCCTTACGATGCTCCCCAGAAGATATAGGCAAAAGCTTTAATGATGTGTGCTGTGCAAGTGAGGCAAGGACAGGGAAGAGATGAGAGGAAAGCACCAGATCTCTCAGGGGAGAGGCATATGCCCCTGTCCGATAAGTAGAAGGTATCAGAAGTTCAGGTTTATGAGTACATCATACAAAACTGACTACTTGGTGAGCTGTGTGAGAACTCTTTTCACTCCGTGGTGGTTGTTGAACAGTGAGGCATCGCTTCTTTTTCTGGGTTTTTAAGCACTGTGGAAAACCAAATGAAAACACAACTTAGACCACTTGTATGAACTCAGGTCTGATGACATTTCAGGTATGCCACAGGTGCCATATGTTGCAGGAGAAAATGTGACCATATTCTTGTGAACAGCTAAATTTACAAGACGTGACTTTGGCCACCCATCTATCTGCTTATCTCCTCGTAACTGCTATAGGAACACTGCTCCCAAACACAAAGCTGTCTCACAACCATACCATTTCTGCAGGTGTTTAGTATGCAACTGAACAGATGAAACTTGGAATGAATCTTTGTCCCAAAAGGAAATAAATGGTCTGCTGAAGGGCTAAAACATCATTCATATTTAGGCAGTAACTGAAAGGTTTTCCCAGTTTTAAGGAAAAGACTCCAAGTAACTAAAATTTTCCATAGTAGTTGTTTTGCCTTCTAAAATCTAGGGCAGATCTTACAGTAGAAAAGAAAGTTCAAGGATTAAGACACTCGGCTAAATTATCATCAGTTCTTTTTCACAACCTTTCTGTGTGACATTTGGAATATCACTTACCCTCCTGCTGTATGCATTCCCAATGTATGAAATGGGGATAACAGCACTTCTTTACCTCCACTGTGGATCAAAAGGATAAGCATATTAATCATTTTCCAAGATGCCTAGACAATATGGTTAGTGAAGAAATACCCTACACAGACTGACCTTGGGAAATACAGCAAATAAAGCCAAACACAAACAAATGGAGAAAGTGAGAACGGAAAAGGCTCAGCTCTTCTGTGAAGCACAGGTGCCTCACTGCTGCTCCCTCTGGCACGGTTATCCAGCATGATCTCGAGAATCTTGTCTTCTTTGAGGAGTCAGAGACTAACAACTGCAGCTGATTTCCTCTCCCTGAGCTTCCCATCACACAAGCTAGATAGGAATCTTCAAGGAGAGAAATCTCTGTGGGCTGTGGGACACCATAGCCTGAACTGTCATTCTTGTGTCTGGTACAAAAGGTAACCACCTCTGTTTCTTTCCTGCACATAACCTGGAGATGATCATGAGTTCAACACTGTGACATGCAATTGGCTTTTGCTACCTGACAATTGCTTACCTGCCAATTTGCTTGAGGTTATCCAAAGTATCCTGTAGTAAACTGGAGAACTGCAGGAATACTTTCCCCTTGTGGCACAGTAACTAAATATTACTCTGCCTGTTAGCAGCAACACTGTGCCAAAGATTTTTTTCACTCTGCTCGTCACTTGCACTTGGAAAGGTTTGCTGAAGGATCAAATCCATGTCTCTGATGAGCTCCTGCACATCAGATACAGGAATGGGCTGTGTGCTTATGCTTTGCCAAGTTTGTCAGGTGAAGTGGCAATTTGAAAGCATAGGGAAAAAGTAAAAAATCCAGTACTGTCCTGCTAACAGTACAAATCACAAATATGAAGCAACATTTGATTTTGAAGCATAGTCTCAAGTTTTCTAGACAAGACAAAGCCATAGAGTGAGCAGCTTGTGTGCCACTGCTGCCGGCTGCTCTGTATCATCCTTGCGTTTAGACCAATAATCTTAACTCAGAACAGCATCACCTCCATGTATTCCTGCTAATCTCTACTTTTCACAGCACCAACTGCCCTGCAGTATAGCTGAATTCTTTAGCTTTTGGGTTTTTTGCCCATTGCATCCAAAGAAGGGAACAGAGAGATGACAAAGTGTGCATAAAGTACACCCCAGTGCACCTGACTGACAGCAGTATAACTTACCCTTCCAGCCACCATCAGTTAAATACAAAATCAACACATTCTTCCTTTACACACTCAGAAAAGGAAATCCACATGTTTATACTCAAAATCCACATTTAAATAAACCACTGATGAAATCTTGCCATCTTACAGTGTCTGCAAGGCCAAATTTGTATTTGCAGAAAACTTTCCCCTTCCCCCATCCCACTGCTCCCACAACAACCTTTCTGCAGGCTCTTCCAAGATGACAGGGTCAGCCATCGGTGCCGAGACACAACCATTTCAGTGTGCTGGTGCTCTCATCACACACACACCCATTTTCTGAAGCTTACAACTGAGATTCGACGTTCACTGCACGCTGCAGCTTGGCAGACAATGCCATTTCCAGACAAACCAAAGAAAACTTTCGACTGTTTCTCAGCTGTGAGACATCAGGAATTGATTTATGCTGGTTGCAATTTAACTTTCAACCTTCAAACTGAGATCCCTTCCCATGCACTTTAAATATTCTGCAGTGAAGTTGTTTTATGCTGCAGTGGCCATTTCTCACGGAGCTGCCTTCCAGCACCTTCCTGTCATTCCTGTGGGTACTTTTAGGCAGAGCCTAACTTTGCAAACCCTCCCTTGGCACAGACCCTGCAAAAGTGATTCTGGTGATTCCACCGCCAGTAGACAGGCACTTCCAAGGCTCGGTAACACCCTTGTTTTTCCCATGGAATCTGCGTGTGGAGGTCTGTACGTAGCAACACTCAGTTCTTTACTCTGGTCTTGGCTCACGCAAGCAGACTGATCAACAGTGTTTTATATGTTAGTTGAACTCCTTGCAAAAAAGGCCGAGTCCTTAAAAATAAAACAGAAGGAATGCTGTGGTACTGAATTATAATATTTTTGCTCTCAAAAATGTTGCTGTGTTGTTTTAGGCTAATGTTCTAACATCACAGATGTTCCCTTTCTTAAAATGGAGGGAAAGATCAGAGCACCATTACTCTTAGCTGGGAATTACAGGTCTTTATTTTTTAAAAGAATGTAGAATTTTATTCTTTGGCAGACAATGTTTTTTCATTTGATAAGAGGATAAAAGTTGGCATGCAGTGTGGTTTCCTTTGCTAGTCAAAAACGTACCTGTACATTCAATTTTATTGTATAAAATAATGAAAGGAGGAAAAATTCCATGGCTTGAATTCACAGATGTGGTCTCCTACATTTAAAATTTGTGCCTCTGCTCAAGTGTTTATGATACAATATGCCATTCTATATCCTAACACTCAAATGATTCATCAAAGATCCAATGATAAAAGAATTGCAAAGAAACTGGAATGCTTTAAATACACCATCAGGTTAATGTACTTTCAGTTCTGCCAAGCTACTTCTCTACATACAAGCAGAGAACATTAGAGATACTTGGACTTAGCCTTGCATCACCAACAAAATTCATGTGGAAGAGAAGTAAATTGAACAGAAACAAAAAAAGGCACGATTTGTCATTGTCACTTGAAACTTAAGACTAAAATTTATTTTTTTTTCCAGAATGCTGCATTTTAACAACAGTTGATTCTCTCTTTAGTGTGAAAGCACTGTGATACTTCACTTACATTGTAACACCACTGTGACTACTAAAACTTTTATGCCGGGCCATCAAACACCTTATCTAGTAAAAATGCGGTGTATGGAGACTAAGTTGTTTCTCTCCTGGATAAAACTTCCACTTAGCAGCCACGGAACAGTAGACCGTGTACTTTAACGTACTGACCGCACATCTCAGGGGAGTGAAACAATTCAGCTCACACCTCACTGGGAGATGGAATAACCCAGGAGCAACCTGCTCCAGTCTCACTGCTCAAATATGACTTTCAGAGGATGCCCTATGCCTTATCCAACCCTGTACTGTTGGCTGCAACTCCCACGTCCTACCCACAGCCGCTGTATCCAGGCAGGAACACTAGTGTAAGCAAGAGGACTATGGCGCCAGGAAGAAATGTGCAAGTTTTATTTTTAAACATTGTTGGATTGAAAAAAGAATCATATGGCTTATTGATATTTCAGGAGATAGTAGTGAATAAGTTAAAGAAGATTTCATTCCAAAACATACGTTGCTTCATTCATAGCTAAGCTAATGTAGACATATATTTTCTTATTTTTCTAAGTGTTGAACAGCCACCTTTTCCCCCCACAAAGATCTCCAAGGATATGCATTGGCACTTTCTACAAAGCTGTTGTGGACTAAAGGCTTACAAACAGTGATTTTTTTTGAATAAGAAATATTCATCAGACCCAAATATAATTATTTAAATCAACTTCTTCCTGAGCAACTTAGAATTTGGAATGTGCTAAAAAGTTTCAATAAATAAGTCAAAGATTTACCAGCTTATAACGTACCTTTTAAAAGTTAAGCAAAATATATTTAATGACAGAGAAATAGGCCATAGGACCAGGAATATTAGATGCTATGTGCCAGATAAATCTAAGAATTACCATTTGAGGAGGAGAGGCCAGGTTGATTGTTACGAAAATAGAACAATATTAAAACCTAGCGAGTAAATCACTAAGCAGCTTCTGTATTTAGATTATAAGTAGTGATGGCTGAAGATACCATTAAATGAACAAACAGATAGAAACAGATTTTACTGTAAGCATCAGTGAACTCTCAGGAAGGCTAAATGTGTTAAGTGACTATATTCAGTTAAAACATTGGCAGAAAAAGGATTCAAACAGAATTTCAGAAACATGAGAATACTAGTTCTTTCCAAAATATAACAACTCCACAGTGTGTAAACTAATCATTACTCTTTCAATGTAATTTCATAGAAACCACTTAAAATATACAATGCAGCAGATTCATATTTTAGCTAATATGTTAGTTACTATCTGTGCCATTTTCAGCTTTCTTTAATGTGTTCCCCCACAGTAGTGCATTGCTACCATCAACCTGGGATGTTAATAGTGAGAACAGAATCTTCCTAGTATTTTCTGTAAGTTAGCATCTTGTCTTAACTCTCCTTTATTTTCATTTTCTGTGTATAGGTAGAGACTGAGCGGTGAAGAAGATCGACCATAATTTCTACTGGCTCTCAGCAGGCTCATGGAAGAGAAAACTCCTTGGAAAGCCCATTTGAGCTGATCCTGAGTTGATATGATTCATCTGTCACAAAATAACTTTTGCTTGATATAGCAAACCAAAGTATGACCTTGCAGATGGCAGCTGTGGAATAGGAACCAAAAATTTTCTGGTAGATATTTGAGAAAGGATGCGAGATAGACAGAGGAGGATTGTCCTCATCCTGGCAAACAGCTGCAGCATCTTGTAGCTGCTTCTTTCCTGAGCTCTAGGGACAGGAAGTTATTGCTCTTATTCTCTATTAGTCCAGCTTTCTCTGTCAAAATGGTGCATAAGAGGTCAAGGCCTCATCAAGACCCCAAGCTCGCCCCTATTCTGTGTAGTGGAAGGCCAAAGAGCTCTGCCCAGGGCTGCCTGTGGGTCTGTCACTTCTGCACCACCCAGGCTGGCAGGCTGCCCAACAGCCAGCACACCCACACATCACAGGGAATCCACTCCAGGGACACCTGCCTCAGTAACAACAGCATGTCACATATTGGTGCTACCTCTCCTTCCCCTCCCAGCTTCCACCGGTCCCTTTCCTAGTGTTGGCAGACAATACCTGTAGTGATTAACAAGGGCAACTTCCACAGTGACTCTCTTAATAACCTGTCACTGAACCAGCTTTGGTTTCAGAGAGTGCATCTTTTAGCATTTGTTTGATGATTCTGAAATGCTTCAACTAGAGAAGCTGTGTGTGTTCATACTGTTAATTTTCCTTCTAGCTACACTAAAAGCAGGAGTCTGGTGTTTGTGCTGGTGGGGAAACTGTCAAGATTCAGATGTGAACAGTTCTGCAGTTGCAGAAATACAGGTTGTGCTCAATAAGAGTTCCAGATCACCTGAGCTTTTTAATGAGTAGTTTTTTGGTATCTCTTTGGATTTGTGACCCAAAAGAATAATAAAAATCTAAAAATACCATTCTTGAACATAAACCCCATATGTTACGTGTTTTCCTTAAGAGTCCAATAGAAACACAGTCAACTACTGAAATAAAGCTCTGCCTGGTACTTTTCATTTGTTGTTGCCATTCACTGACCTGGTAACTTTTCCCACTCTATGAACCAGAAATATCTGGTTTGTGTAAGTTGCCTTACAGTCACTAGTACTGATTTGGCAGAATAGCAGCCTCGCTCCTCCGGCACAGGTAATTCAAGGAGCTGTTACCTAGTCTCTTTCTGAGCCTGTTATCCTTGGATCTGAAGAAAAAGTAATGGCTCTGACCATACCACTGGGATACCAGTGTGCTTTGGCACTCTTCCCAAATGGCTCACTGCCTGCAGTTCACCTGCTGGAAGTTCGTGCCACGGTGTTGTGCCATGAAGATTTGCTGCTGGTCAAAGAGAGAGATGAGAATCTGTAAGATTTACTTTTCAACTTTGCAATTCACAAAGGACTACTGTGTACTCCAAAAGTTATTTTGTGACAGATAGTAGGTACTTCTCTCTTGAACTATGCCATAGCAAGAATGCTATAGAGCCTGCACTGTATAATGAATCAAACCTGCAAAATCAGGTACCTCCCGATGGCTCCAGCATGTGGGAATGGTCTCCTCTGTTCCATTCCAAATCCGCTGCGCATTAACTCAGTTCCTTAAGGAATTACTTTTAATAATAATTAAAAAAAATCTTAAGAAAGCTGGAGGGGTCACCAGAAGAGAAAGGATAGCTCTTCCATCCATCACCTTTTATAGATATCCTCTAGCCACTTTTCATCATCTTCTTCCTCATCATTTATTGGTTCCTCTGTTTCCAGGGGAGAAGGAATGAAGAACTCAGGTCTGGGACTTGGTTTCCTGATATGAGACTTCAGTCCAAACTTGCGCTTTAGCAGGTGGAATTGTTCTTTGACATAGTAATAAAACTCATATTCATATCTCATGCGTTGGTAGAGGATCTGTATTGCTTCTGGAGAGGGGACGGTCTTTTTCACTGTCACAGTCAGATTACCAAGTTTCCTATGTTCTGTAAAGAAAGAACAAGAAGCAACATGGTAGGTGCTGATTAGTGAAACCAGACGCAAACTTCTTAATTTAAACATTAAGGCATGGCCCTACTACATTACTGCTACAAATGAGTTCAAGCTGTCTCTAACAGTGGATTTACTTTTAACAAGATACGAAAAAATACAGATGTTTGAAGTCAGACTTGCATGCTTAAATATGGCTAATTCATACATGTCTTGTCTGCAGTCACCAAAGATCTTAATTGTCAAGGGTTATCTGAAATTGCAAACCACGGTGTATGAACTATAAGCATAGCTACACGTAGAGAAACCCACAATCTTGCCTAGCTTTGGAAATTTGATGTCAGGCATGCCACTGAGCTTAACTAATCAATTGTTTCCTATGTGGCATATGGTGACCTGTCTCAGTTGTGCTTTATTTTAATTCAAATCTAAACATACTTGTCAACCTGAATCCATCTTAGGGTAGCACCGAAGGATTGTTGGCATCACCACATGACACCTTAGGTTCAACTGTGCCTGTTAACTTTCTCATCCAGTTACACCTGTTAATGGAACATCTCATCTTCTTGTCATGCCCTGGAAGATTTCACTACATTTTTGTTCACCTGACAACTCTTGCTTTGGTAAACTAAAATACAAACATTTTATTGTTGATAAGGAATTAGTTACTAACATAAACACTGAATTGTCTCTTTGCCTTCTCTCTCCACAGATGAGTCTGTCACTGGAGATGAATGTGTTTGAATGAGGTGTAAAGCAAACTCTGAAGGCAATAATTGCGCTCTTTTCTAGATGGCAATAGGCTGCCAGAACATCCTAAGAATACAACATGGGAACCTAATTTTTATTGTAACAGCAGTTCTTCAAGTCAGAAGTATTCAAAAGGGTCAGGCCATGAAGGATGACAAAGAAAAAGCTTACATGGAGGAAGCAGACAACAAAGAACATTTCATGTTTCCAGCTGGGTTCCAGTGGCAGCAACCACCCTCACTTCCAGAGGGAGTCCCTGAATCAAAATGTGATTTTACCGTGGATAGAGTTTTGTTCATGTAAGCAGAACAAACGGAGGTCTTCTGAAATACCTGCCAGCAAAGCCTAACATAGGCTTAGTATCTTTACAGAAAAAAGAGATTTTCACAATTGCTTACACATAAAGCTAAGGGTTCCTATCCTTCCTACCCTACCAGCAACGTTGGTTCCTAGCAGGAAAACTAAGTTATTTTGGGATCCCACAAGCTATATGTTTATCCAAGTGAAATAATCAAGAATAGCTTTTTAGGGAAGAGAGGAACTTAAACAAAGACAAACCCTTTTATCCCAAGAAGTAATAAAATATGAGTAAGTTCATCTAGCAAGTACAACAGCAATGATCTTTGGACAAAAAGTTGGTACAAGATTTTAAATCTTCAAAAGTACAACAGATGGGCAGAGCACAGCGTTTAACATGAACTGGTTTGTTTAAATTTTATAAGATTAATATTCATAAAGCTTAAGGTAGCCATACTTGTGAAAATATTCAATTTCAGTCGGTGGACACATATTCCTCCTTCAGAGTAAAGGAATTAGAGAAAAACAACTTAGAATATTTTAATAATACTACATGAGAGAATTGCTTCTGGGCTGGACATTCTTTTAATCACTGGACTTCACTGTGTCACACCCATCTGGTGCAGAAGAAAAAAGTTATATCTGAAATACCTATATCTGGAATAGTCAGTTTTGCTTACGAACTGCAGCAGAGTAATTTGAAATGTAGGATGAATGGTACAAAGAGAAGATATGTTGACTATCTTACCCAGTGCAACACTTCTAAATCACAAAAAAATTATTTAAAGCATTAATTATATTTCACAACTATACTTTTAATTCCTTCTATAAAGGAAGAATGTTTTTTATTAGTTGGTAACTATTAAAAAATATTACTGTGTAATTCAATAGAACTTTTTACACTGAATTTAGTAGCTCTACTCTGAAATCTGTGTCTCTGTTCATATGTCTAAGTAATTAAACAACTTAGTACACAGAGTTCTCTGTTCCTTAATTACTATAATGTATGGTGAGATATGCCCTGTATTTACAGACTGTTTATCAATTTGCATAATTTTAATTAGATAGTAGTGAAATGATTAAAATATACAAAAACAGAAAGAAAGATGCAATTTTAATGTGCTATTTAGCTAAGAAAAAGTGTAGAGGAAGGATCAGGAAGTGCTTGCATTTCAAAACAGACATAGAAACAGCATAGAAAGCAGGACCTGTAGTTAGTGAATAGTGCGAAGGATTTTTGGTGAAAGTATTTGTTGAAGTATCTGGTTCCCCACGAGCTGATTCGGCTCTGCAACACCTTTATCCATAGACTGAAACAGACAAGAAATGTCTCAATCTTGTTAAATTCTCAGTCAAGTTGTTCAAGTTACCTTCAAATTGCCATTGGTGGGTACGAGATGAATACACTCGTATTCAGTGTACTCAGTCTGTCCTCTGGTGAGAAAACTTTTTTATGGTTATTGAGCACTTCAAGACATTCCTCTTTATTGTGCTTAGCTGGTCGCTCCTGCCAGCTTTGCAGTCTGGTTTTCTTTACAAATTCAGCAGCAAATATACACTACTAAATATTGCATTTATTAGCTTAAGCCTTTATACTGCCTGCCAACTTCGTTTTTATTTTATGTAAGTTATTTCTGCTACAGAAAACTCCATTTAGCTCACTGGAAAAAGCTCTTTACTTATATGGTCCCTTCAGGACTGTAAGTGGGGAAAGCCACTTTCACAGCTCCAGCTCCCCTCGGTGGCTGCTTCTCCCAGCAGAGAGAGGCACTTGAGCTTAGCCCAGGAGCGCTGCCAACGATGACAAGGTGAAAAGCACGAGACTGTTTTCTTTGGGGGGCAGTCTGTGGGGGCAGGAGTGGCCAAAGGCAATGTCTTCCTGGTGTGCCGGGCAGAGAGCTGTACGGTGCTCTGTGCCACCCTTGCAGCACAACACGCTCCTCTGAATTTGCTGTTGCAGGGCCACAGGAGGGGTTTCTGGATGTGCGCAATTCTCTGCTCTGTGCACACGCCTATGACTGCAGAAGCACGCATCCAAACAGGCAGAAACACCCACACTCTGGAAGGCTGCAGGGGCTGTGTAAATTTTCTGGCTCCTGTTTGTTTGCCTCGCAGCACAATTGTCGGAACTGCAGAGCGAGAAGAGCTGTGAGGTGTGGGCTGTTGGATGGCGTGAGCTGGGCCTGTGCCTGGCTGCAGGCTCAGCCTTTTGATAAAACAAATCAGCTATTTTTTGTACATGAACTTTACTTAGATTGTGTTTTAATCTTAAATACTCTTAAAAGTCTCTCTAATACAAATATGGATGAAATCACAAAACTGCCCCTTGAAGTCACCTCAACCACCTATTCTCATCATAGAAGCAAAATGGAAAATTAGGTAGATCTGGCTTAAATCCAAAATACCAATCTGCATATGCTACATAAACCCAGCTGCTCCACCAAAGGACCCCCATTTTATGACCTTTGAGACAGCTAACCACATGGAGGGCAACAAACTATACCATTTACTTCTTATGCTTATTTTTTTAAAACGTGTTTGCTTTGGCATTATTTTAAATTACTAGAAGAATATACTATACAGTAAAGCAACCTCCCAGTGCAGCAGGCTCATACCTTAAGACTAAACTGATACGCAGATAGGAATGAAGAAAATGAAATTCTTTTGGGTAACCAGTTGAAGAGTGTTTACTCTTACTTTCCACACTCTCACTTATTTTTTTTTTTTTTTAAACTAAGAAATGGACATTACTCACTGCAGCAATCCAAACCATAGGGAAAAGTGAGTATTATAACTTGTGGCTCCAAAACCCCTGAATTGCCATATTTAGACAAAATGATCCTAAAGGAATTCTCCACCTCAGAAGAAAATTTCAGAATGATGGGCTCTGCAGCATCTTGCTGTTTTGGGGGGTGCCACGCAGAGGCTGCTCCTCAGCGCTGCTCCTGGATGAAGCCACAGGGAGCCCTGGGGGGCCCTTGAGGAGAGGTGAGGCAGGCTGGAGGCAGCACAGGGCGGCTGCAGACCAGCAGAACCGTGGGCTTGCCGGGCTCACACCCGCGATGGGAGAACACCACACTGAGCTGCGCTGCTCCCACGGCTGTGAGAACATGATGGCTGTCCCAGACACAGCAAACTCATTTCCTGCAACTGTGCAGGGAGGTCCTGAGTCTCAATTGTATGCAGCTGAGTTACAGCACATACCTACTTCTCCAGAGTTTAAATGGAAATAGATGTGTGTCACTGTGGTTAGATGTGACGTACGAAGGGGCGAGGGTCTCTGCTTGATCTGCTTCTCATTGCTGTAGTGCCAACCAGCGCTCTGATGGCTACACTAGAAATGATCTCCCCTGGAATGTTCAACTACAGCTTAGCAAAACATTTTCTGGCACAATTGATTTGCCTTACAAACTTGAAATTTTCAGCCTGGCTCTTGAAGGAGGAAAAGGACAGTTCGGGGAGAATGGATGAGACATTGGTGTGCTGGGCTCGGATGTCTTTCCAGTGGCAGCAGGGCTACTGCCACTCAGGAGTCTCAGCCCAGGGCAGGTCCCTTGATCCGAGCCAGACCCGGGGTGGCGTGCTGCAGCCACACTCTGCAATGGAGCACCTTGCTCAAGTTTGTTAATGGAAAGCAGAGATGTTGGAGAAATTCTAACAGAGACACCAACCAGGCAGAAATATATTAAAAATCAAAACTGATGGAAAAGTGAAGTTGCAATTTGTCCCACAGTATCTACCAACTTTTTCTGAAATACCACGAATCCCTGTTATCAATCTCTTTACCACTAGTTACTCCCCTCTCAATTATTCACACCAACAAAATATGGTGTAAGTTTTAATGAGATGTAGATAAAAATTACACCCTCCTGTGCATGCTTGGGACAGTTATGCCAGGCTCACAGCAATGTTTGCCGTGTTTTACATTTCTGTTCTGAATTATTGTGGTGCTTTGCTGACACAGAACAACTCCCAACTCCAGGGGATTAGGAGAACTCTCGCACACTGGCACACAGCCGTTTCCTATCTCCTGAAGGTCAGGTATGGATCTCTCTGAAAGAGCAGCTCTCCAGAGGTCACGGAAACTCCCAGAACTTCAGAGATCTGCAATACTAGGAAATGGTATGTCCTATTATTTATCAAACAGGGATCTTGGGAACAGATACACCAGACTGTAATTAGCCTGGACACTGTAAAATTATTTCTGTCAGTAACAGAACTGAGACAGAAATAGTCTTTCCTCTTTCTTACCACTACAATGAATAAAGAAAATGAAAGAAAGAATAGTCTCCCTGTAAACCTTATATAATTCATTACTTATATTAACATAGACAAAACGCAGGAAGCTCTGATAATGATAAGGTGGCACAGAAAAATGGAGGGATGCCAAAACAGAGTTTAACCAGGAAGAGTTCAAAGAGATGATCTGAAAGACATGCAATCAAACAACTGCTAATGTTCAAGGATGTAAACACCAAGGAGGCATGACATAAAATCACAGTGAGGAAGAAAGATGAAGAAAAAAGAAAATAAAAGTTAGTGATAAGCGATAAATGTAAGGAGTACCTTGGGCTGATATGGCCATAAATAATGAACATCTTCCTACACTATGTGAGTAACATATATTTATGTTAATATTAAATGACAATAAAATTTAATATATAAATATTAAATTATGCTTAATATTGCAGAGGTCAGCACTGCACTGGTCTGGCTGTCAACTTGCCACTGCAACAGCGATACAAATTCAATAGTGCTCTTACATACTACCTTAGCTGCTAAAAGCTAAATCATTTATTATATCGCATCATATCACTATTATGAAACATTTGCCATACAACACAGCCAGCAAAGCAAATATATAACTTTATCTAGCTGCCACTTTCTGAAGGCTCTTCTCCAACCAGTAAGTAGTATAATGAAATCTCTAAACACTCCTCCTGGAAATGTCACAGTGCTGTGCCTTTGCTCCTACCAGTTCAGAGCTGTGGATCCAACAACATGGATTTCCAGCTGCATGGGACACTTCAACCAACTCCTGTACCACATATTGCCTCTGATGCTGTCCTCCTCCTGGAAATATGCTGTATCTCACACAAGATCAGATAACAAATCTCAGCAGGATCTCCTAAGAGACTCCTTTATTTGCTGCATTTTAATGTTGTATTCCCAGTTCAGCTAGGTTAACACAGAAAAAAAAGAAAAGTTGAAAAATAAACCACACTAGTAGAATGAAAAGGCAGATTCTTATGAGAATGTGGTCAGGTACTTTTATAGCCATTAAGCAACTTTTAAGTTGAACTAGACAGAGCTGGATGTGCCAAAACCGAAGTCATCTGCAGAGGAAATGCCAGGATTGTCTAGTTTGAGTTGCCGAAACAACTGCTATGGTTGCAGCTCATATGCTGCAATTTCTAATGTGTATTTTATAGCTGTGTAAGAGTTATAGAATGAATCCAGTCAAATCTGGATCTGACAAAACCACAATTTAAAAATAGGTTCTTACAGATGGCTTGTGAACAGTGCTGCATAGTAGGTTATGCAGATACTAACATTACCACTTTTTTTCAGACAGAAGAGAGAGTTGCAGTGACCAAGACAAATTTCAGCAGCGCTTATGAGCAGGAAAAGCTTCACCACAGCTATGTAATGCAGAAAATCTGCAGAGATAGAGCCCAGGACTTGAGAACCTTGAGCAGGCGTCTTGCCTTTGTACTTCGAATCATAGTAGGCTGCTATCTCTGATTTTTGTCCACAAAAAGGAAATGATGAAGAGGCGTGCTGTGCAAGCTAAGATGTCCAAGAGGGATGGAGAGAGGTGGAGGTATCTTTATTTCCATATATAGTATTGGTAAGTGAAACACTGGCACATAGCATCCAGTTTTTCAACCACATCCTAAATCAGAAAAAGTATGAAAACAGCCTCAGAATGAACACTGGGGCTGAAAGGGACACTTTGAGGAAAGATGATAAATTCGTTCTGGTCAGCTTACCAAAAAAAGATGATTGAGAGGTGACTTGTTTACAGCATCTGCATATTTTCATGGTGAGAAAACTATGGGTACTTGGGTTGGAAGCAGGAACCAGACAAACGCAGACTGAAAGTATGGCACTGCTTTCTTGAAGTGGTGAAGGTGATTAATACAAAACAAACACAGTTCATTTGCTATCACTTGATAATTCTGCATCAATGATGGATAATTTAATGAACTCCAGATACTGGTCTCTACGCAGAAGAGACAGTGTGGCCTGTAGCACACAGGAAGCCAAGCTCAATGACCCAATGATCCATTAAAGTCTTTCAGACTTTCTTTCGAATGTCAGCTTCCAAGTCAGAAGCACCAGATGCAAAAGCCTTTTTGTCACTGCATTTCAGATACCTCAGTGTGAATGTCTTTTTCTGGAAGATGTCTGAACACCCAATTTGCTACGTTTTCCACTTCTTGACTGTTCAAACCTAGTGGTCACCACCCTGTAGTATCAGGCCTTGCAGGAATGGGACATAATCCTGTATTTTTTTAAAAAATGTCGAGACCATGGCCTTAAAATTTGTTTATTCTAAATGCAGCCTCTTAGACTTTTAGCCTCTTAGACTTAAGTCTTCCAAGAGCATACATATGACTGCTTATTTCTTTATTTAACTACTGAAATTAAAAATGAATGCAAAAATACTAACTAGTATGCAAGTAATGTCCAGTAATAAAACTTATGAACTGCCAAGGTAAAATCACAACTGATAGGAGATCCAGGACTGGCAAGATTCATGTTACTGTATGAAAACTGCTATTAAAATGGGGGGGAAAAAAGGTGCTATTGATTCTTTTCTCCCTTGTGAGAAAGTTGCCAGTTCCAAGAAGATTTTCTCCTGACCATGTCTGCACACAGACAACTGAAAGCCCCAAAATGGTTTTATTCCTTATTATTTCAAGTTACAGGCAGTCAAGAGAAAATTGTCTCTTTTGCCCTTAGGTTCTTTTGTGTATAATGAGTGACCGAAGGCAGCCAGGGGCCGAGGCACTGCTGAAGAAGGAAGAATGCTACCAGAGCAGAAACAACACACTGTTCCTTTCAAGTTCACCCCCTCCTGGCCCAAAGCCCGACTACCTTGGCTAGCTGCCAGGAGATCGGGACAAAGGCTTCCTCCTCTGGCCAAAACTGAGGAAAAGGGTCTGTTGTTTAACACAGGCAGACTTGTTTCAGCAAGAGAAAAAAAATAAAAGGAAGGGGAATTATATTAACTAGAAGCCCTGGGAGAGGAGAGTAATCTTGTAGTGTGGCTAATGCAATTCTCACCCTATGCTTTTCCTGAAGAGGGAACATCTTGATTTTCTACTGCCCAGGCTAGAAGGCAAAGTACAATGTCCCAGCAGGGCTAAGCCATAAGACTGCCAGTGTCTTCACATCCCCTGAGATCACTATGAACCAGAAACAAGAATGCATCTTTCCTCCTTCCAGGAAGCTCCAGGCAACCCACTCTGGCCTCCATGCCTTAACTAATAGGCTCACGTGAAGGGCAAGTGTCCTCACTCACAAAAAGAGTAATTCCTACGCACCTAGCAGACCTCCAAGAATCTGACAGATAGATAAGCCAAACATTTAGCTATCTCAGGACTTCACAGTGACCAAAGCTCTTGCTGGATTTCCACAAATGCATTAAACCTAAGTCAAGGTGAATTCATGCCTGGACTTTTCACTGCCTCTGGTACAGAGCCTGCAGCCATGTCTGCAATGAGGAACCTGGGACACTTAGGATTTACTGCAATTTGAATCTGTCCTGGAAATCACGGAGGCAGATGCTGTTGCAGAAGTTACAGATACACTGGCTCTTCATGCCAACCTCAGAACATCTTCAGCAGCACAGCCACAGGTAAGGGATAGAGGCTTGGAAAAAGCAGAAGAAATTCCCTAGGTCTGGTGTGACCTGTTTGATCCCAAACACCAAAGCACTCCCTCAGAGGCTGTATCACAGGATGTAGTATCTCAGTGACTTGTGGCAGGAGACTTCCCTTGGCAATTCTTTATATGCATAAGAGCTTTTGGAAGCATGCCCCAGTTCAAGGATAAGTGTGATTTTAATCTGTTTGGGTTTATATAAACGAATACAGAACATTTTGGGGTGCTTGGAAGCTGTTCAAACACCGTCAAGATTTACACATGCACATACTTGCTCTATATTCCAGGCATTGTATTTTCTTCCAGAAGGAGAGTGAAAATAGCATTTCTGATATACTTACAGGACTAAGATCTTTGAAGATAAAAGCTTCCCTATGCACTCCATGCACCTTTACCAGCCAGCAGCCAAGAGAGCTGCCTCTGTAGTAACTCTCACCTGTTTTCAGTGACTGACACGATCAGCACACCTTGCTTGTGTGTCAGCACCGAGAACAATCCATTGAGGAAACAGGGCTTGCCCAATGATCTTTCTAAATTCAATTCCCATTTAACATTAATGTACAGACAGGGAAGAGATAAATGGGCACATTGTTCTGCCATCTATCACCTTGTTTATAGGAAGTATATTCTCGGTAGCCTTAACTCTACTGCTTGTTAAAGGACTTAGCTAACACTCTGAAAGCACAGATGAATCCAAATGAGAGACTTATGTGGTAAGAAAACCCATTGCTCCTGCACTTAATCCTGTAAATTGTCTTATGTCTGCAGTATTTCAACCAGTAGTTTCATGCCAGTGTTGGACTGGCTAGTATCAAAGTTTCCAGGATAGTCTGCACATTAGTTTAATGACAATACTAGACCTGACATAATGACTACTGTGCTTCAAAGTTAAACTGCACAAACCTTTCCCTAGTGATTAACAAAACAGGAGATAAAATGAGCTGCTGTCTTTTTCCATGTCAGTATTTATGGGGACTCATAAATGTTAACACCTCTGAATAAGAATAAAATGAGACAGAAACCAGGAAGGATGTGACAGCAATTAGGAAAAGCTTTACAAGATAAATCAATTTTGGAAGGGAGTGAGGTTACTAAAAGGAACACCATGCGTGCTTTTGTTGAACACCTAGACTTTTGTTGAAGAACACTGCAATTTTCCACAACACAATCTTCAGGAGTGGTGGAATAAAGACATTCAACATTACTCACAACACGTGCAATGTTAAAAGTTGTATCAAGATAAAGAGAAAAACCTTTTGAGGCAGGTTAGCCATAGTCAGCAGTCAAGCATCCATGTAGGCATTTGCTCTCTCCTGCTGCTTCCACAATGGGAGGATGGAGAGAACAGGAAAAACAAAAGCAAGAAAACTGGTGGGTAGAGATAAGAACAGTTTAATGTAGAGAAGGTGGGTAGGGAGGGAGTGATACAAATGACATCCCTTCCCCATTCCCCAGTCAGTGCATATGCAATGGCCATCCTAGAAGCTGAAGATCCCACTCAGTAAGAATGTTACTGAACATGTTGTTATATGGTATCAACTATCTCTTTGATCAGCTGGGGTCAGTTGTCCTGGCTGTGTCCTCTCCCAACCTCTTGTCCATCCCCAGCCTACTGACCAAAGAGCAAAGTGACAAGGAGAGAAGGCACTGACGCTGTGTGAGTTCTTTGGGTTTGACTCGAACTCAAAGGTCCCTTCCAACCTAGTAATTCTATGATTCTGTGATTATAAGTAAACTTAACTTACCTGACAACACAACACAACACGAAAATATCATTAAGAACCAAAAGTCAACATTTCAGTGCCCGATTTCAAAACCTATTCCTCTAAACAATGAATCTGAGCCTGAATCTACAAAATCCTATTCAA
Organism: Poecile atricapillus; assembly: GCF_030490865.1. Lineage (NCBI taxonomy): Eukaryota > Metazoa > Chordata > Aves > Passeriformes > Paridae > Poecile > Poecile atricapillus. The sequence continues at coordinate 67,724,042 of NC_081251.1, read as the reverse complement.
TTTCCTAAGCTTACTAGAAGAATATTTTTTTCAATACAGAATATTTTAATGAAGTTCTGTGGAAAACATGATGAAAAAGTTATCTGAGAGAATAGCACATTCAGGGTTTCCATAGTAAGAAAAACAACGAAAAAATAAACAATCAAGCCAACTTTAGAAAGGCCTGCCCAAAAAAATAAAAAATTCACATCTGGGAGGCTCAGTGTACATTTGTGTAGAAGGGACATTGGCCACATTGATGTGTGTATGCACTCACATAACAGCAGGGCTCTGAGGAACATGTTTTCACCCAGGCTCTGTGCTCAGTGGGTGACCAATGCACACAATCAGGTTTTGTCTTAGAATCATATCATCATTAAGGTTGGAAAAGACCTCCAAGCTCACTGGGTTCACCCTTTGACTGAACTCACCATGTCAACTAAATCATAGCACTAAGTGCCATATTCAGTCTTTCCTTGAACACTTCCAGGGATGGTGACTCTATCACTTCCCTGGGAAGTTTCTTCCAATGCTCAAACACACTTTCAGTGAAGAAAATTTTCTGATGTCCAACCTGAACGGACCCTGGTGCAACTTAAGGTCATTTCCTCTTGTCGTGTCGCTGGTTCCCTGGCAGAAGAGACTGACCTGGCTACAGCCTCCTTCCAGGCAGATGTAGTGAGTGGTAAGGTCTTCTCCAAGCCTTCTTTTCTCCAGCTTAAACAAGCCCAGCTCCCTCAGCTGCTCCTCCTACGACTTACTCTCTAAACCTTTCACCAGCTCTGCTGCCCTTCTCTGGGCACTCTCCAGTGCCCTTCTTGCAATGAGGGGCCCAGAACTGGACACAACACTCGAGGTGTGGTCTCAGCAATGCCAAGTTCAGGGGGACGATCCCTGCCCTGCTCCTGCTGGCCACACTGTGTCTGATACAGGCCAGGATGCCACTGGCCTTCTTGCCCACCTGGGCACACACTGGCTCATGTTCACTTGGCTGCTGCACTCTCAGTTCCTTCTCTGCTGGGCCACTTTCCAGCCAAAAAAACCTATTGGGGAGGTTGTCCTCTGCAACCGAGTGTGCAGCTTTGGGAGGGACACACATGGAGCTATTGAAGGAGGAAGGGGACATCTGGCCTAACCAGTCAAAACAGCAGAATCAGTCCTGGCAGCCGGTGGGGACAGATGCTGCAGCTGGATTGCCTTCACATCCAGTCTTGGTGCTGAATACGTGGGTCCCAGAACCTTATTCAATGCCTGGATACTGCCAAATTCATCAGTAAACCCATAGTGCTGGGAGTATGAAATTGTGACTCTGAGTCTTTAAAAACACATTCCTCACAGGCTGCTCCAGTATGTCCAGTAACTGTGGCCATCAGCTTCTAAACAAATAAAGTAACCTGGGCACATCACGTTCAGCTGAAACTTCATCCATCTGCTTGCCATAGTGGCTGACAGCATTCTGGCACATTCCCAGAGCATTTAATTTTATTAAGTACATTTATTGAAGAAACAAAAACCCTTAAACTGAGCAAATATAGAGTCCTCATAAATATAACTAGTCTTTGGGTTTTTTTTCGTTTTGTTTGAGTAACAGTGGGAAATGAAAAACTGTAAGGCTAAAGGAAGTGAAGGGACTATTTATGTAGCATGGGAAAAATTAAACAGAGATTCAACACTTTAAAGTGGGTGACATCTGTTTATCAAAATACTTGTGTTGTATCTTTTGCTTTTTGTCTTTTCCTGCTAAAACTCAGAAATGGGGATGGCAGTGCTAGATTCGACCTTTGATTTTAGCAGCAATCTGGGCAAGTTCTGCCACTATCTCAAAATCAAAATATTGGTCTGGCAGTGCCAATTGCTAATAAAATATACTGATGTATCATGCGCCATTTGTTCTCTAAATTACTCACATGTGTATACAGTATGAAAAGATGTGTGGGACTAGGACTTTTTCCCTCTTTGCACATGAGATACAAAGTGGCTATGCACTTAACTTTTTGTTATTTTTGAAAGAGCGGGATGCACAACAAGATGTGGTCTGAACTGGTAACCGAAGCAGTCTGTGAACTGAACAGTTGAATTAAGACCATTGACTTCTACAAGTAGCTTGCAAAAACATGCACCAAGGAAAATAATTTTCAGTCCCAAAGGTTCTGCTTTGAATCAAAGTGGTTAAAATAGGCTAAATAAGGTGTTCTGCAAATGCACAAAGTACTGGGGCCTGCCAGGGATCCACTACCATATTCCACCAGCAGCAGAAGGCAATGCCAAGTAAATTCTGAAATTTAATATACAGACAGATATGTCTTGCTGTTTCACTGTTCTTCTGCTAGTAAAAGTTCAAGATGAAATGGGCTGACAATCTTTGGTAAGCTGTTTACTAAAGTGTAAGACAACGGACTGAACTTTCCTGCAATCAACCACTTGCATTGGCATGTATGCACCAAATAGGCAAAGTTGTACAAGATGCAATTTGTTCTTGTAATAAGAGCTAAAACCAGCTGACTACAAAAAGGGTTTGCTTTCCTCCAAGAGCTGTTCTTGGTATATCTGGATGAATATAAATATGTGCATCAGGATGTCTGTATATGTATGCCCATCATAATAATGTGTTTCTTTCAAGGGCTTAGTCTAAGAGCGCTCATCTCATCCCTTTTTACTTCGCTCAATGGAGAGAACAATTTGCCATTTGCAAACAAAACAATCTTAACACAAGAAATCTGTTTCATTGCACTTAAGAAGAGTACACACGCTCCATGCCTAGCATCTCACCCGGTCATTACAAAAAATCAATTAATTGGTTTGACACACAAAGTCATGAACTAGACTAAGTACCCAAATTCAGGAAAGAATACGAACTCTTCAAAATGCTATTTGGTATCTAGGATTCCATACCGATGTCCTGACTCTAATAGCTTTTAATTGCCATCACCAACATCCCAAATTTACCACTGAGCTTAATACTTACTGATTTAAATTAAGAATAGGAATAGATAGGTTAAGAATCTACAGAGAAAAAAACCCCACACCTGAAATATCCACAGATCCTGAAATAATAACCCTAAGGAAGATGTGGAAAACATCTGATACTTCTGTGGTGAAACTGGACAAACATTAGCCCCTATGAATCAGGATTCAGTGCAGAAAAACAGATTGAGGACTTCTCAAACACTGAAACGTAAACTGTGAAAGGCCAGAGAACATATCTCACATGTGCTAATCCAAAAATATTGGAGAGAATACAGAGGAGGCAACTAGTGAAATTGCATCACTGCCAAAATACCTGAGCAGGTTTGTTCAAACATCATCCCTCAATCCCAGTTGGTCCTGCCATGCTTCACCCTCTTCAAGATCCCAGCATAGTTTTACTATCCAAAATCCTTCCCCAGGTTTCCCATCTCCAGCAGTTCATTCGCTCTCTAGTAGCTGCTTTGGTCACCATACAGAGGTTTCTTGAGAGTTTACTAGAATAGATCTTCCTCTTCATTCCCCTCCTTTGCTCTTGATAAGAGAGTTCTGGGCTTCTGCTGGGTTTCTGTGCCCCACAGGGAACTAAGGGCATAGACTTTGTTCCTGGAATCACTGCAGACAAATACAGTGGGGTGCTAAAAAAACCCCAAGTGAAGCCCACAAAAAAACCCCAAACAATTCCACCAAAACTTAAATCAAATAGCACTCCATGATGCACAGATCTGTCTATTGGATAGGCAAGGAAAACACTAAAAAGGATGACATAAACTTTGTTTTTATATGCATACCTCATACTTGCTCCTACAAACACTACTGCATGTCAACTCCTAGCCAGCATCCCTCTCTACCCTACGATGTACCAGCACACAGCACAAGTCAGGGGTATTTCTGCTGATGAACTCCACTCAGGGCACCAAACAACCTCCAGAGAGAAAAACAGCCAATTACGTCTCTTGACTGATCATGCAGAGAGCTCCGTTTCCTCAATACATAATTTAAGCACTGACATTAAATAATGCCAATACCAGAAGTAAAGCAGATTTATCAGCTGTCTGAAGACTCTTCAAGGATGATTCATGGCTACTGTGAAATTGGCAGTGCACTCATGGAACAGTAGGAAGTGGAAGAAAACTTAAAAGATAAAAATAAGGCTCTGATACCCAGAAAATATTTAGTGGTATATAGGATAAAACAGAGTTTTTGGTGAATATTTTCATTCAATGTTTTAAATAAATTTGCTTTGACTATGCTGTCACTTCTGTCATGCCCAATTTCCACTAGCTTTTTGAAGATGTATATTATGTATCAGTCACCCGTTAATTCCACACTCTCATTTTATGTAACAGAAAAAGAATCTGTTGGTGCCCAAGCAATAAAACTCCAAACCTGGTAACATCCTAAAAGCCACAAGCACACAGCTCTGCAAAGCACCGTGGGCTCTGGCCGACTGTACACACCTGTGGCTCCCTGCATGCACCAAACTCTGCTGCAGCAACATCTGTGTCCCTGTCTTCCCTTCACACAGGCCCAACACAACCACTGGGCTCTCCCAGTAACTTGTGCTGCACTTCTTTCTAGTGAGAAAGAAGCAAAACCTGAAAGAGCCAACTCTTTCTGTTCTCTTTTCTTTGCCAAATCCAACAGTACTCTTTATCAATCTCCTTTTCCCTCTTCCACTCCACAAATACCAAGAAATCAAATAACGTAGCTGATGAATTGGAAATGAATGGAAGCAGTCAAGAAGCAGGAGAAGCAGAGACAAAACAAGCACACAGTTTCTGCTCTAAGCCCTACATTTACATGCTCTGCTACACTGAAGGGGCGATACCCATAATGACTTACAGGTACACATGTATCCCAAGAACAGCAATACATCACACTGTAACACAACTTCACAGGCCCTTCAAAATTCAGTTGAAAGGAACAAAATGGAAGAAGACAAACCTCATTCAAAATTTGCATTACACAAAAGGTATTACATAGAATCATATTGCAAAAGGCACAATAAGCTGTATTATTTTATCATTAATCTGTCAGAACACAATAAATTAGTTTTTTTCCTGTGCTGGATGCATAGAGCTGAACAATTCCATAGTTATAGGGAAGCAGCTCAGAAAAAATTGCCATGAGGAAAGCAAACTGATGGTGAAGAAAGTATTTCAGGGCCTGAGAACAGAGCAGGAGTGCTTGAGTGGGCAGACAACAGAGGATGTTCCAGACTTTCAGCAAACAGCAGAGCAGGGAGGGATGAGTAAATGCTGGTATTTACTTGCTGTTTTAACTTAAGCAATTGGAGGAAGATAACAATTTAAGACACTGCCCCCTGGATAGCTTTGGTATTTCTCCCAAGTCTCCAATTATTATATTTTTCTCTCTCTTCAATATTCTTGTTTCCCCTGAGTATGCACTGACCAGCAACTTGCATTCCCTGGAAATCCTCTCACTAGCTATCTGGAAAGAAATTCATGCTAGAGTGCATAACTCTTTTAACATGTAGATGTCTTTAAAACTACAAGTCATCTTCGGAAAGCAAATTGCACAGAGATGCATAAAGAATTCCTCCAAGACTTATTTTGGAGGCAAGTGAATTCAGCCAACTCACCAGCATCAACAGTAATTTCAATTCAGTAAGCATGTTTGGCATTCTCAAAACTTTTGCCCAAACCACACAACCTCTTTGCACGTGCACGTCTTCTAAAAATACTTTTTCTTGGTCTGTTTTTAAGCTCACTTTTTGCCCTCGGCCTATATGATAAAAATTTTCTGGGTGAGCCCTGGAGAACTGAACAGACCAAACACTAATTCTCATATGGAATTTATTTAGAGGGGGAGAAAAAAACTCCCTTAAGTTGAGTAGTTACGTTATTTTGAACTGGTTTTATATTTTATGTGTATATAGTGGAGCTGGAATTTCAAGGCTGTCTTTTGTTTGCATTCATCATGAAACATTTGTTATATGAGCTGCTGCTACTGCTACCAAAACAGCTGCTGCTCACTGCTAGAAAACCAGAGGCCAACTCAACAGTTCCTTCTTTCTCTGGTAAGGCTAGCTAGAAGATGAGGCCTGGTGTGTCTGCAGGAAATTATCTTTCTTTGGTTTCACTGTCAGCCTTGCCACCTTTTGCTTGCCCAGAATGCAAACTTGAAAGAGAACGGATAAATCAGAACAAGAGCAGGCATGTTCTGATGCTCCTGAATCACCTGCCATTAAACACAAATCAGAACTACAGCTGTGTGAACTCCCTCCTTTGCAGCGAGGGCAGCACCTCAAATGTGAATGCCTTTCCTTCAGCTGCTCTTGCAATTCAGCTGGGATTTAACCCTTCTGTCCTGTATCATCATTTTCTGCCATCTGGGAAAACTGAGTCATTACTTGATCTAGCTTCACACAAAAATTTCTTCTGTAGGAAACTGCTTCCCTGTACAGAGAAAAATGCCAACCCACCTGATAATCTGTGCACTTTTGTACCAAGCTCCACATGGATCAGGACCCAGAGCATCTGAGGACTGCAACTGAGTGCTGAGGACAGACCTTCTCAGCTGCTCACAAGCTGAACTTTAATGCTCTGCTTTGTTATGATTAGTAAACCACTTCAGGGTTTTTTTTTTTGTTGCTTCCTGGTAACATCGTATCAGCATTGACCTCTCTTACCTCAGTCATATCTTTTTAAGAGAACATTTATCCCAGGCTGGAGCACAGCCCCCGCAAGAGTTCCCTGTTTTTTTAAAGCAAGGGGGCACTATCAAACAATGAATGCCTACCTCTTCCACCGGCTTTATCCTGCAAGAGAACATTCTTTTTCCTATCCTGACAAACGGCTTTCTTAAAGAGCTTTTGAACAGAGATCTTGCTGAAATTCACACCTGTACCATCTCATATCCCAGTGCTTGCTGAGTCCTTAAAGGAAATAGTTTATTTTAGAGGTTTTACAAATGCCATACTGACTTTTCCCAACTGTCTATTAATCACATCCTCTACTACAGTTACTCCTGGTATGTAAATTTGATTCTTTCATTTGTAGCTGTCTAGGTGACAACTGCAGCCCTCTAAAAGCTTGGGAGTGATCTTAACTATTCTTCCAAAATAGCTGCTGATTGAATCAGGGAACACACCACAGAGTTGGCAATTTCAGTTTCTGAATCTGAATACTAGCTCTCATAGCAGCATCCCTAACACTGCCAAGAAGTAAAGACAGCTGTGGAATAAAAAATGCCACACCCTAACACTTACCCGGATTACAGATGGCATCTGCAAGGAACTGAGAAGGTATTCAAATGGCATGCAAATAGTACAAAACAAAATAGAAGATTTATAAAGTGTAGTAACAATTGTGGAAATGTTGGAGATAGACAAAAACAGAAAACTGGAGAGAAGACAGCAATAAAAGAACACAACAGGAATGCAGTTTGGAAGGGGAGGAAACTGGGACGATGAGCCTAGAGAGCAACAGAGGGGAGGATGCTCTTTCATGCTAGATTTGAAAATTTACGATTCTACTCCAAGAACATAGAAAAAGAAGAAAAATGGAATTTTAGCTGTATTTAGTAAACCCTATTTTCTCACTATAGCTTCTTGCAGAGTAAGTTTTCAAGGGGTACAGATCAAAAAGGCCGGGAAATCCCAACAAGGAAAGGAAGTAGGGAACATAACTCCAAGACTCTTGGAAGAGCAAGGGGTCAGCTCTCCAGCATCATAAACTGCCTTCAGGGCAGGTAAAGCAAAAGGGTTCACAGGAAGGAGGACAGGCATGGTGTGAAGCTGTGTTCAAGTGAGGAGTGATGGCTGGGAGACACACTAGCTGAGAGTACCAGCTGTGTAGCAGCTGAGAGCCACACTGCAAACATTTACTTCATTTTAATTCTTACAATTTTGTCATCAAGAGCTGACCCTTGCACTTTGCTGAAATTCCTGTTACTATTTTTTCCCCTTCTTTTCTAATAGTAGCAAATGTTCTTCAGATGATTTCAGAGCGCAATAAACTCTATCCTCTGGGAGCAAGTGATCCCTTCACAGATGTAGCCTGGGGATGTCTCTTCCCTGAGACTGTCTCCCTGCCACTTCTCCCAGCTGCTCAATGTCTCCCTCTCCCTGACTCTCTTCTCAGTCACCTAGCCCCGATGCAGTTGGAAAAACCCTTTTGGTGTTAGCTTTGATGCCTTTCACAAGTTGCATGCCAGAAAGTGCTTTGCTGTAATTTCACACCTAAGTTCTCCAAATTTATGCTATCGCATGTTTTCCTAATTTTAATTATTACAACATTTTAATTACAAGAGCAGCTAATTTGCATCACTGTAAAAACTTGATATTAAATTGCAACATTTATGTGAAAATCCAAGTAATTCCTAAGGGATGACTCCTTGTCTCTATTGTACAATAATTACAGTTACAAGTGTTTTAACAACTAAATTTCTTTTCTATAGCTACCTTACCCTTAATGTTTTTCAAAACGTTTCTGAGGCATCAAAGATACTGGCTCATGGTACTTCCATGGTTCTTGCAAGATGCCTTGGGGATAAGAATAATCATTTTAACCTGCAGCACATTCTACCACTGATACAGTGATTTAGTCTGAGAAAAAAAGGACAATGACTTTATTTCAAGACTGAAAATAAGATTATGCTCCTAAAAGCTAAGTGAATAGTCAGCTCTGTGATCTGTTTCATATTACTCCTGTATCTTCAACACCAAATATGCTTTGTTTTCAATTAAGAGGTGTTTCTCCTCAAACACTGGCCTTGAAAATATACTGTGGGACACAATGATAATTGAGCTAAATTCTCAATTGTTTTGGTCCTATTATTAATAGAATTTTTTTATATTCCAGCCTCAGCCACCTTGTGCAGCTTGCTTGTTTCCATGTAGGTGAAATGAAGAATTGTTCACCTGGGAACAGAAGCAGGCCTGTTAACTGGGATTTAATGGCTTCTTCTGTATGCCTTCTGCTGCCTGGACAGAGGCCAAAGTTGTCAAAGAAACAATCTGCATAATCTGTTACTGCTGTAATTTTAGTTTAAATGCTATTTTTAAAGCAGAAGCAGTAACTGAGGTTTAGCTGAAATGCAGTAGCATTGTGATTTTATTTACTAAGTTACTCAAGAAGGAATGAACTGTCATTGCAGGCTTTAACTGCCTGTCATTAAATTGTTTGTGGTATATTGTCATCAGTAACCCTGGATTATTTATGAGATATCACTAATGCTGTATCCAAATGGAGATTTCCTTCTGTGCTAGAGCTTTAACAAAGCTGGTTATCCACGGGTTTTCCATTTTGTGATACTAGGAACAGGAAATATTCAAAAGATGCTTTGGGCAATCAACCTCAGATGAGCAGCAGGAGCACACTTATAAACCATAACATCTTTAGTGACTGATATGCTCACTAGATAAATATGGCTGTTGCTTGGAAGATATCAGCACCAAGCCTTCAATCTCCTGACATGCACCAAAAAAACATACGTGAATTCATGATGTGTGAGATGTAAGGTTGTTTGACTGGTCCCTTAGGATTTAGAACATAAATAAGTTTTGTTTTTACCGCAACACAGTATGAAACTACATCTTTGTGGGTTTAATCCAAAACCAGACAACCCATGGTAGATCTGATGAAAGGAAGCTGAATGAAAGTGACATGAATAGGTGGGATGAAATGCAAAATCTGTAGGCTGAAGTCCTGGAATTGTACTAAAAGACAAAGATGATGCATAGGTGCATAGGTGATAGGTGGTCTCAGTCTTCATAATCCTACAGATATACAGAAACTTTAGCAAGGGGAAACTCTGTTAATGATAGGGAAGTTCAGATGAGCATGCAAAAAAGTAAAATTTGTTTGGCTTCTGATAAAAACTCTGCCATTTGACAGGAAAGAGAAATATGAAAAAGGTGGAGGATAGAAATAGGGAAAAGGTAGCAGATTGCAGAGCACAAGCTCAGTATAGGCATGTATTATAGCTCAAAGAAAGGGAAGATTAAGTAATTCTACAAAACATACTCATCATGTATCTACAATACATTGCAGTTTGTCAGAGCCAGTCTATGAGCTCATGTGTCCAGAAACTTTACTAGAAAAGGAACATTAGATCCAGGATTTTTCAAACAATGTTTTAAGGGAAAATGGACTTCACTTTCCACTACAACTGATTCTGAGCAGAGCCTTTACAAGTTCAACTCCCATGAAAACCCAAGCCTAAAATAAGGATTTAAAATCAGTGCTGTAATTATCAAGAGAAACTTCTTTGCCATAATCAGTGGCGAGATCTGGAAGGCAGCCAACATCTTTGAACACCAGAAGCACTGGGAAGGGGAACCATGGATCAACAGTAGCCTCACTCCTCATTTCTCTGGTTCATGAATCAAGCCCAAAATCCTGGCCTGCCAATAGGAATTATGTAAATTTCTCACCTGATCTAAATGATTGTTGCTGGTGCAGCAGCACTTACCAAGTCAACCACTTGCTCTTGACTTCAAGAGAAAGCAGAGCCATAGCAATGTGCTTGGCAAATGGACATGTAAATCCCACTTCCCTGTACTGTAGGCTCATGGAGCAGATTCACCCAGACCAAGTGTCAGTGTTGTGTCAGGGTGTCAGCTGCCTCACTTTTCATCTCAAAATGCCATTCATTTGGGGCCACGAGATATATTTATAGGCAACTTCTCTGCTGTGTAACTATGCACATACGAGCTAACTCAATCTAACAAGTACATGCTAGCAAGGAAGAGTAAAAAGATAGGACTTGGGCCTGGATGTACACAGGCTCCATGTGGGTTGGAAAGCCATACCAAACTTGCCACACCTTTACTCCTGATCACATTTTAGCAATGAGACTATCTTGGTTTATCTATTGGTGCCACAGTTATGGTTTTCATTCCACACACGTATTATCTGGAGTGGCTTCACCTTCCTCAGCAGAACAAGAACCACAGCTTTTATAAGCTGTCAAGTTTTGCTTCAGAACTCACCACAGAGCAGTTTTGCTTCTGAGAAAATCTTCCAAAGACCTAGTGGTTCTTTTGAAAAACACAGTCATGAGAAAGCCCAGAAGTGCTCAAATCCTTCCAAGAGCTCCTATTCTTAAAACTGCTTAGCTTATTCACAATAAGATTTCAAACAACAAAATAACATATTTTTCTTTATGGGACTGAAGAAGAAAGGGTACCTTCAATGACTATCCTTATCACTCATTGGTGTATCCACTAACTTCAAGGCATCCTGGATCAGGCAGTCTGGTTTTGTCCCTGCTCCCCAGACCTTGCATTTTCATGGCCGAAGAGCTAGATAATAAATCTACAGCTTTTGATAGTACCTTCAGTTTTATAAAACAAACCAAGGAACAGATCAGTTGTGCAGAATGTCCTAGATGCTATCGACCTAATAAAAAAATAAATGTCCTCGGGGATATGCACTGTGACTCCTCCTCTTTCCCTGCCCATCTTGCACATAGAGAACAGGGAATTTGTTTTACAAGAAACAAAAGTACAATTAAACACTTCTCCTAGCTCTTAAACTGTGTGTTTTAGCATTTATGTGGTTTTATAGCATTTCTCTATGCAATATTGAAAGTTGAGACTTCAGAGGGAGAAGAAAAGAATGGTCTGTTCGCACTTTCTATTTTCAGAACAGGATGTTGGGTGATAAGAAAACGCCACCCAGGCAGAATATAAATAATCCACGTGTGCTGTTAGCGCTGGGAGTGCCGCACACACGGGCACATCGCTCCATCTGCTGGACAAAGCTGCTCTGCTCACACACACAGGACACCTCTCACCAGAGACCTGAACATGCTCCCCAAGTGTTACACAGGTAGCTGTTTCTCAAGTCCAACCTCATGTCTTGCCTCCGTGTGAAATTTAGAATTTTCCTCTCCTGCGGTAAATTTTAATAGTCAGTGATTCCTGTTCGAAGTATTACTTAGGGAAAACATAAAGCTCTTCTAGAGTGCAAGGAAAAAGAAAAGACAGCATATTTGGCATCTCCAAAGCTTTTAAACATTTGAATGTGTTTGAAACTTTAGAAGTGATACAAAAAAAACCAAAAAAACCTCACCACAAAACCCATCAGTATTTAAATTAAAACGAATCCATGCTGATTTTATTCACCCATCAAGAGTGCAGGTGCTTGCAGGAGAGAGAAGGGTTGGGCACTTAAGCCCAGGAGATGAGCCAGTGTATTCCCTTCCCATTTACCAGTCACAACCCTCTCCAGAAAGTGCAGCTCACAAGAAGCCAGCAGAATAAGAAGCCTCATAGAATTTTCCTGATTTTTTCTTTACTTTCATCTTGTGTTGAACAAAGGCAGAATATAAGATGATAAGATGTCGCTATTTAAAGACACTGCACAAAAAGCACTGCCTCCTTCTACCAGAATCCTATGATCATTTCTTACTCCAACTTTTTGCTCTTGGAGGTGGTGCCTGTAGACACATTCACTACAATTTCTCAGAGGGAAAACCCCCTTGGTTTCTGAACTTTTCCAAATGAATGGCATCTGAACCATCTGAAGGCTCGTCCCGCCTTCAGTGTTGGCCTGGCACAGGAGTGATCTTCAGCACAGTGCAAAGACGGCTGAGCTTGACTGCATCTTTTTCCTCCATCAAAAATGCTCTGCTTCTCAGGACCTCAGCTCTGCAATAAAGACAAACATAGGCACCATCTCTCTCCTTATTGGGTTTAAAGAGAAGGGGAAACTTATTAATAGAAAATGTCAAGACTGCATCATTACATTCATGAACATAGTGGATTTAAAAAATGAGAGGGTTTATATTACTTGGGATAATATTACTACTACAGCTAAAAACATTCCCTGTAAATGCAATTCTTATGAGAACCAAATTTTCATTGCATTAAAAAAAAATTACACTTTACTTAAACAATATATTTTCTTTCAGATGACAGTGTGAGTTATTTCATTGCACTCAATAAAATTCACTGTCTGAAAAGCTTAAAGTCAGTCCTCTTGTTATAGAGTAAGACCTATACATTCTCCATGCTAAATGCACCTTTCAGGAAACAAAGGGGTTTTTTCCTGGTATTGGGAAGAAGTGTTTTTATAGGGCTTCTGGTGCCAAAGAAAATTTATGAACTCCTGCAGAGAGGTGTGAGGATATGGCTTATTTCTGAGGTGATAAAATACCATTTAATTGCTTATTGTTTTACACTGGATGCTATTAAATTTTACCCCATGCCACAGAAGTTGACAAGACAGAAGAAAACTCTGTTTTGCCGAGTATAGTACGTATTTTTTTGTCTCTTAAAAACACCAAAGATATGAAACTCATGTGTGTCCATTAAAAAAACCCAAAAACCTGTGTAAGTATTCTCTGTGTTCTGGCTAGCAGCCAGGCTACAGAAGTGAGCTATAGCCAGCAAAATTGAACAGGACTGACCACTTCTTTTTTTCCTTCAGCCCCTGAGAGTGAGGAGAGATTTTACATGTCAAGTTTTGTTATAACTATTTCAGGCCTTTCAAAGAGTTAAAGAATATTTTCAAATTCTGTAATAAATATAATCTAAGGCTCTGCAATTGGATCCTATCTGCTTCAATGCTGGGGAAAAAAGACAAAATTTTGAGCAAATTTTACTGTGTTAGCAAAGAAAGCCATCAAAAACAAAAAATATTTTTGAAATTTATTCTACCCATCTATTTATCATCTATTGATTTCACAATCTGCTGCCCCCATTCCTGCCCTTTTAATCCCTTGTCAAAGCCAGTTTTGGCTGTCAAGGCAAGTTTGTAAATTTGGACAAGATAAGCATCTAAAAAGGGAGTCCTTTTGCAATTCTTGACTTGGTATTAAGATAATGCTTAATTTCAAGGAGGAGTGGAGACACAGAAAACCAGGAAGCCCACAGCTTTAAAGTACTGTACAAGATAAAACCAGATTGGTTCCAATGAAAACTTTAGCACCACAAAGAGCTTTCACATTTTATTACATGTGGTTATAAAACACAAAAGTCAAAATATTTGGTCTATGGGATAGCTGAATGCAACCTTTTTGTTAATGCAATGAAGGAATAATCCTTCCTAGTGTCCTTTGACATTAAAATTTTTTGTCATGCTGAATTGCCAAGTTTTTTTAACTTTTTACCTTTCTTCACAGGTTCCTTCTGCCAGCTTATATCAGACAAATCATTAGCATCAGCAAGAAAACCACTCGATTCATACTGCTTTAAGCAGTTTCCTGTGTCATCAGGTATACAGACAGACAATAGCTCTCTGATGAAAATGCCACACTAACTTATCTGATCATAGAGCTGCAGTTTTAATGATCTGCTTCAGAACAACAGCAGAAAAATGTTTTTGAAGGCAAAACAACTACAGGCTTAGTTTTCTCCTAAGAGAACACTGAGCTAGAGTTTCTTGATAGATGTTATTATAGTGCTTCAGATGAGAAATTTCACTACAGACACAAAAGAAACAGAGAACTTTGAATATGGCCTGCACAGTTCAAAGGAGCAGAGATGAGGAAAAGTTTCTAAATTTCCTGATTTCTGTATTATCAACGTATACTAAAGGTTTCCAATACTAAGAAGTTTGCTTAGATGGGAGCTACAGTGATCTGATGACAATCCAAAGCACCTGTAATGAGAGAGTCCCAACTTCAGGAAGAAGGGGTTTAACCCACAACTCCTGCAGATGTATCCTAAATGCACATGTGATTTTATGGGTTTGATAACATCAGGCATTTCGCTTCCTGTAGCAGGAAGGTGCTTTTAATACGGTTTAGATTAATGATGTTGGTGGGACAGCAATCACATATTTCCTACTGTGATTTCTAATCTATGTAATCCACTAAAGCAACACTGAATTGAAACAGTCTTTCTTCAGCTACTTTTTGCTTCAAGGCAGCTCTACAAATCCAGTTTCTGAATTATTATTATTATAGAACTGCTTGTTGCAAGTGGACTCTGGTGCAGATATTCACAGATCTGGAAGTGAATCACCTTTCTGTACATGTTCTTCATTGTGTTTTCCTCATATTATTACATGCAGCTGACAAAAAATAAAGTTCTAGAAAAACTTTCCTTCTTCATGTGGAAAGAGGAAAGACTGACATAAGAGAATCTCAAATGGAGCAGCAGGTTAGCAGACAATACTGTAAACTGTATAGATTTAATCTGAAAGTGTTAGTTGTAACAAAAAGTCACTTTTGGCCCAAGTTATCTGCTGCTTTGTGTGACCACCACACAGCTGGCAGAACAGCAGGTCTTCTGCCACGTGCTTCATATGCAACAGCAGAGGGTGTTGCAGATCAACAGAGGTCTAAGATGCCCTGAGAAGAACAATGTAGGATTTCTTACACACACTGCTTGAATACTTTGGTTTTTTGGATGATTCTGTTAAGGTTTTTTTTGTAAGCATTTAGCACCTACTCAGAAATAACCAGAAAATAATTATGATAGGAAAAAATCCTCAAACATACGCATGTATGAAAAGAGGAGAAGTTAACTTAAGGAAACTGTTTTCGTATTAATATACACTGTCAATAAATGAATGGGAAAGATAAAATAAAGGTTTAATCCACGCAGGGAACACTGACAGAAAGTGGTGAATCTTTAGACATGACACAAGACCTGTCTTTCACATGAAATCCCAGAGGAAATCACTGTACTGCAACAGGTGATCAAATTTTCTCCAGATACTGGAAAATACACAGAAAGATTAACCAGCACTTAATGATTCTGGCAGATTGCTTATTTGCCACATGATGATTTCTAGGGCACCATGATGAAAATCACAACCCTGCGTGCTGCTAATTAGCTTCCCTCATTGTAAAAGAAGGGAAAATACATGATGCACTGAACAGCTGAAGAAGTCATATAAACTCAAAGAAAACTCTCATGGCAGAGAGCATATCCTTCTATTGATCTCCCTGCCTTTTTTTTTTGTCTAACATCCCTACGGGGAAACCTTTGAGACCAAACTGTGCAAACCTTTAGGATGACTTCCACATACTACAAACATAGGTATTTGTATTTTTTAATTTATAAAGATAAGGAAAATACCTGATCCCAAATTGGGCATTGCTCTTATGTCAGTACAATACTCTCAAGTCTGTTAGTAAGCAAAACTGCTCTATTGGCTGGATGTGGCACCACAGAGTTACACTCCCACCTTCCAAAGAGCTGCCTTAACTGCCTGATTGCAAGCAGGCAATGACCCACTGCAAGCATATTCAGAGAAAGAATGCCATACTTTCCGCAGTACCTGTATCACAGCTAAATACAGAATTTCCAAAGATGCACCCTCAAAGAAGGATTAGGTGGGAAGTCACACACAAATCCTGGTTATGGACAGAAACCCATAATTTCTCCAAACTGACTGACAGCTGTAATAGCTGTTCTCAGTCAGAAGCTAAATTCGATCTTTGTTCCATGTGCTTTGAATATAAAGCTTGGTACAAAACACACATATTAATGGTGGTAGGCATTTCACACTGACAAAAATGCAACTGAGTCACAAAGGAAGAAGGGAAGTTTTACCCCTGCTTGGTGCAGACAGAGTTGATGTGCCAGTCAAATGCAAGCAAGAAATCAATTCTGCTGGAATGACATGCACAGCCCTCCAGAAGCATCATATTTATTTTTAGGAATAGGACACAAGACTGCCTTTTAAAGAAGTCAGCAATAAATGTTGGAGGGATGGATTGATGTTGAGAACCCTTTCAGATTGACCATGGGGTGCAAATTAAGGAGTAGACTGAGTGCTCTCCATTTTCATTTCTCTAGTCCAATCTCCAAAGTATTTTTCCTCAGCATGCCTTGTATTGGAAGCACTGTAAATGTACATTTGTCTTTGTATTTTACTTAAACTCAGTTCAACTGAAGGTTCATTTTATTTCAACTCATAGTCAAGGAAAATAAATAAGTTGGTCCTGGAGAATCTCCCAAGTGTCCAGCTCCCCAAACCATTTCTTGAAGGTTTATTTAAGTACATATTGCTGACATCATTTTCACAATATTTTGACAGTATTATTTGAGAACTGAGTATGACACAATTAAAAGAAGAAACCAGTCCAGTGGAAAATGGGTAGCTTTCTGGCATGTAGTGGGAAGATCACTCAGCAACAAGTGCTTGCAAGGAAAGAAAATCACACAGTAACATTAACGATACAAGTGGAATATGTGACCTTCCCCTGTCATCAAATCTGCTCCCTAAAAGGGAGATAAACTTCTTCATTGACTGAACAAGAGAGAAACATGTACCCTTCAGCAGCTATGCAGATTTAGCTGAAGTTTCCATAAGAATAGCTTTTTAATGGAAAAAGTTACCTGGATTTTTGTAGATGCTAAGCACATCCTTGAAATAATGAGGTAAGAATCTTTCTAATAAAAGCAGCACATCCTCCAACTCCTCCAGAATGCCCACAAGCAGAAAATTTTCATTAACGTTCAGCTTTGCTCTTTCAAGGGCCCATTCACCAGGCTCCCTGTATGAAATGGATGGGGGAGGACGGAGGAGGGAAAAAGAAAAGTTTAAATATGCATTTACTTCTCAAATTCAAACCAAGAACACAAGTGAATAAAAAATACATTCAGTGCTATACTTAGGACAAAAAAAGGCCCCCCACCAAAGCCGAGTAGCTTACTGAGCTTTTTCACGCAACATCAAAAATTGGATTGGCATGTAAAAACAGGATCACATTAAAAGGAGGCTAATCACTGTGTGAAAGTGCTCCATTCTGAAGATATCTTTTGCCAAGTTGTTTATAAGCTCAAATTTATGAACTTTGGTATTTCATCTTGGAAGCACAACCCGTCTGACAAGGAAGAATGACTGCCCTTGGTGTTGGAAGGTGCTGAGGGGTGGTGGTGTCCCTGAGCTACATCAGGAAAACTGTTGGGACCAAGCATGGCCTGCTGTTACTCAGTAAATCCTATACAGGACACAAGCGTTTCCCACACTGTCCTTCATTTTTACTTTTGCCAAAGTCTCCAGGAGTGTTCTGTTCCCTCTCATTACCCCTGGTTGCCTTGCAGCTTTGCTACAGGACTAGCATTTTTTTGCTGTGACTGATACTGGTTTGTGATTGAACAGTTGAGGGTTCTTCTGTCTTTTTTCCCAGCAGGAGAAGCTGGCAGGACTTCACTACATCTTTATGCTTCTCTGTTTCCCAAAAGCACGATGTAGTTAGACAACCATATGAATCCTAAATTCCGTATAATAATTCATATTACTTATGTTCTGGGAGCAGCAGCCATCATTCATACTGACATGGGATATAATGCCAGGGTCCCAAGCTAAAGGAAATCAGTTTCCCACACTGCCTAGGAGTAGCTGTAAATCACACCTTTTCTCTGACCTCATTAGGTTATTGCAGACCCTATGCAACAGTGAATTTAACATCTGTCTGAAGCTCTTTCCGTGTCATGTGGAAAAGCTTACTACTTTCCACTCCTGCTAGAGCAGACTTGTAGCAGGTTTTTCACGCTCTACCACCTTCTGTGCACTAATCTGTTTTCTGGAAAAGCAAAGTGTCCTAACAAACACTATGAGCCTCCTGCTTCTAGCTCCTTATTGGACTAAGAAGTAGCTGAAGGAACTGCAAGGGCATGACATGAGACAAATCTACAAGGTACAAAACAGTACTTCAATATTCTGCTTGGGAACCTCACAGAGATTTTGTGAAAGTATTCACGCATGTGACTGTTGTTAATGGGATTACTCACACATGCAAGTTAAATGTGCAATCATAAGCATTTGCAAATAAGGCCAAAATATGTTAAAAAGAAAGTGGAATGAAAATTAAGTAATTAATCTGTTTTGTAATGAAAATGTTTTGTTTCTTAAACATAAACGCTCTTCAGCAGAAAAAAATAAGGCAGGATTTTACAACATAGATATTTAGAAATTAAGACAGAAGAAGTAACACATTTTCATTTGTTATTACTGCTACAAGAAGAATGACTTTTCAAAGAAATTCTGGAAAATGTGCAGTTGTTTCACTGCATTATGGAGAAGCCTGAATAATACAGAAACAGAACACCTTGAAGTTGAACACACCTAATAAAGAACATTTGTTACCAACAATACAGAAGTATTTTAAACCAAGAAAGTATTTAAAATTATTCCTATATTATTGCACAAAAAAATTACTATGGTATCAGTAATGCGGCAATATTAGAATGGCATACATAGATGTTAAAAATGAGGTAGCTCAATTAAAGCAGTAGAAGACTGCATTTTACATAGTTTTAAGCATGAATATGGTTCCTTACATGGACACAGAAACATGTATTCCTCATATAGACTTGATACAAGCATCTGAGTAAATCAAAAACATGTATTACAAAATTACAGTGCAGATAAAATGAGTAACCCAGAAAAAGAAATCTATATAAATACATTCATATTTGATGAATTATTCATGCTATAAAGAAAAAAGAATAGTGCTACATTTGCCATGCCCTCCCTACTTCAAAATATATGCATGCAATTACCACAGACGGTGATATATTCCCTGTACTTTTATTTTTCTCTTGTACTTCAAATAATGCCATTCTTTATTACCAATTTCTGACAAAATGTTGGCAGTAGCTATGGCTGAACAAATTGAAATACCTTGCATATATTTACCTGCATCTTGGATGCTGTCCACAGAAATATGGTATGATGTAAAATAACCTGGGATTAGAACATTCAGGGTAGTTTTCAAGGATACATACATTAATGTCCTGTGGGGGAGGAAAGAAAAAAAATACTGTATTTTCCTTTCTCTATTAGCAACCATTTTCTTTATCTCATACTTTTTATAGTTGTCTCAGGGTCAAAGAATTGTGCTGAGGCTATAAAAAATATCTTAAAAGTTATCTATTGGTCCATTCATCTACTTCTAAATATCAGCAGGGGAAACAAAAACTTATTTTGTCCAAGAATGCACAAAGCAATTTTTCCTCTTTGCTGCAAACCCCACAATTATTATATTGAAATTACTGTATGATTCAAAATGGGACACATTAATCAGCTTTCATACTGAGTAACATTTTAAATATTCAGAAGATTATTTTCAGATTCTTCTTTTTTCTAAATACACCCTGAAGGAAACCTGAAGTATCCAGAATAAATAAAATTGAGACAACAATTATTACCTGGTCCCCTCCCCCTCCTTTTTTTACATTCTGCTGCATTAAATGACTGTAATTTGTATATCTCACTCAGTATTATAACATACATCACTTTTGGCTACAATTCTGTAAACTTCTCAGATTTTCAGAACTGAACTGCGCAAACCCTACTGAGAAAAGGGGTTATTAAAAAGTATTTATCATTTTCATGAATTATCATACATCAAATTAGAAGCTATTTATCATTTTTCAAAGACTAGGCATAGCTACTGAACCCAGAGGAACTGCATTAGATTTATAGCTTTATTTCAGCACAATAATAGGTATGTGGGATTGAATTCCGTAATCCTTATTTAATCTAACAGAGCCTTACTCTGCAAGCAGACACACCCACTCCAGAGACATACAGTGCAAAAAATGGGTGAGACAACAAAAGCAGGGATGGAAGGATCTCACCTCTGCAGAATCAATCTTCATTGTTATTTAGGTATGCGCTTCCACAATGCTATAGGCGCTATACAAATCAATACCAAACCAACAACTAAACAAATGCATATTTTATCAAGTAAATAAAAAGTGATAGAGAACATTCCACAAGACAGATGTGCTTGGCAGCATGGAAAATATGGACAGCACCCCCTGCTCTCCCAGTGCAGGGCAGGGTACAGACTCCAGCCACAGCATCTGCATCTGAGGCCTCATCAGAGAAAAGCTCTTCCCAGAACTTCAGTTCTCTCACCTAACCTCATTAGATCCCCACTGGGTCTGTAAGCCTTTCAAAGTACATTTCTGATTCCCGCTCTGTCTCACACGTATGTGAATCCAACTTTATAAGCACACCAGTAGACCCTGGGCTAGGAAGTAAATCACATGGTGAGGAACCATTAAAGAAAACACAAAAATTGCCAACTGGGATACAAACAACCCATTTCCCCTGCTCCCCACAGTATATTCAGGGTTTGCCTTAAATACATACCAGATTATTTATGGTCATGACCTGAATTTTGACATTAAAGGCTCTGAGCTGAAGTTAACCAGGCCCCCATTCTGCATACTATGATTACTAAGAAATCTTTCTGTGGATGCATAGATTGGACATGCAATGTGTCTCTCCTATCATCCCAACAGCATTTTTTAATATGAATCACAAATTGCACTTCTTTAAAGGCTTATTGTGCTTTAACTACAGACACCACCAGAGATGTTTTCAGTGATACAAATTTTTTTGCTTTCATAAGAACCTAAAGACCTGCAATGAATTAATAAATTGCTTGGATTTTAAAAAATCTGAAATATTGCCCTGACAATACTTGAAATTATGTCCAAGCTGGCTTGCCCTTGATAAGTTAGATGGAAGGTGGGTAGTACACCTACGTAAGACTTAAAAAGCTGTAGCAACACCCAGCTAAGAACATTATCTCTTTTCTCACTCTTACACAAAGGTGAATGGACATTAGCCCCCAACAAAGAAACTTACAATTTCTTTGCAAGAGTAATGAATATGGTAAACCAGAAAATATTCCCTGAGATGAGTATCAATACCCAACACAAAAGTGTAACCAGGACCTTCTTGTAATTGTGAAAACAATATTTGATTCACATGGCCAGAGAAACATCTGTATAATAAAAGCAATGTAAATTCATTTGGAATTGAAAATACTGAAATTGGAGGAAAATCCTACAGCTTTTACAAGTAAACATTTGATACTAATTCAAAAAGAGATTTTTAGTGTCCTTTGTAGGCTACACTGATATAGGATTACTGAAACAACCAGACTGGCTCTAATCTAATCTTCCCCACTCCTTGTTGATAACTCAAGGTTGAAGACAAGGGCCAGGTGAGCTTTCATAGAAGCCTACCATCTTTTGCCACACAAGGACATGCACCTCACCCTCCCGACACCAGAAGCACGAGGCTTTCTCTGCAGTAGAAGCACTGTCCCTTCCCAGGCTTTGTTTACCACCACTGCTGAGATCTCTGTTCCAGCTGTTGGAGTGTCCTCACGCATTTGCAGCACCCACTCACTCCATGAGATGTGAAACTGGTTTTCAGCCAAAAAGTGGGTGATAGAAAGGTCAGCCTGAGGTGTGCTAGTCATTACAAAACTTAAACACACCTACAGAAGATACATTTTGGTGCTCAGGAACTTCTGTGTTTTTTCCAAACATGGAAATCCACGGTGAAATGACATTATTCAAGGCAGTGATACTCTGCTATCCTAAGCAATATTAATTAAGCCACATCTCCCACTAAGAGAAGATACTTTCTCAGCAGAACACAGACCCTTCAGGGCAGAAATATTTCTATCTACAAGGCGACAATGACAAAAATTTGCAAGGTGAGAGATGACAACCTTGCTCATTTAAATCACTGGAGGAGTCTTGCAAAAAAATTATTTTAACACAGTCTGGAAAAATACAGATGGAAACACACAGAGCTACTTTGATCATAACCTTTCATAATAAAGAAAGCAGTATTTTACTTTATTCCTTAGCTCCTGGCTATACAGTTCATATCACTCACATCCCACTGGGCTTGTGTCTTCAACAGGGCAGTGGGAGGCCTGGGAATCAGTCCTGCAGCTCCAAGTAACAACAGTAACTATCCTTCTTTTAAATAGTACTATATTTTTCTACTGATGCAACAATTTTGTCTGAAAAGTTAAACTGGTAATTTCTGCTTCCTTGTACTGTAAAATTGTCATTGAAATAAAAAGCGCAACGTGCCTTAATCCTTTAATCTTTTAGTGAGTCAGACTACTGATCTAACAGAAATATATCAAAGGTGTATTATTAATATGTTTTTTTGAGATTAATAATACACAATTTCATTTTCCATGGTGAGCTCATACGTGCTAGAAGAGGAAGTCAGCACCTGACTAAAAATATTTCATAGAATCACTGAATCATCAGGTTTGGAAGAGAAATTCAAGATTATTTAGTTCAACTGCTAACCAAGCACCACCAGCCCCAAGTGCCACACCTGGATGCCTCTTGAACACTTTCAGAGATGGTGCCTATCATTTCCCTGGGCAACTTACTCCAATGTCTAACACCTTTCAGTAAAGGTTTTTTGCTTTCTAATATCTAATCTGAACCTCAATGACGCAACTTCAGGACATTTCCAATCATCCTTTAATTTCCTCCTCATTAAAACTCCTTTCAGGTAGCTGTGGAGAATGAAGGGCTACAAAATTCATTCTGGAATTTTAATGCTATCACAAAAAGAGCAAATTTAAAAGTGTTCTTTTGTAGAGCAATTACTAAATAAGCAATTTACTGAAGTTAATGTCTTATGACAAATACTGTACCATATAGAAAAAGATGTGACACAAGATTTTAAAACTTTTTTCCCTCCTAATACAAAATCCTAAGAGTACTGATAGAAATAAAAACTTGATTTTTATCCAGTAAAAGGAGCACCCAAATTAAAAAAAAAAAAAGAAAGAACAATAAAAAAATAATCTTGGGTTTCAAGGCATTCCTTTTTTTTTTGATTATCTGTGTCTCAACCAAAAATTACAGAAACACCATATTTTGTCCTAGATGCATTACAATTATTAGTAGCCCTGACAATTTAAAATAAGGAATCATAACTCAAATACATACATGCCTTGCAAATAATTTCCATTCAATTTCCATCTGTTCATCTGTGGAAAAAACACAAAAATATCCTTTCTTTCACAATCAAAACAAAAAATACACATCCTCTTTCTACGCCCTGTGAGATACCACAACTTCTGTGAAACCAGGAGACCTTGCTCACAGCCCAAGAACAGTGCATGCTCCTTCAGTCTGAAGAGTGAAGATGTGGGGGTGTGTCAGCAGCAACCTAAATTTCAAGTTTTCATAAAAGGAAATGAAATAAAAAGATGTGGAAAACCAGTGACTGAGCCCAGTCTATGGTGACCTCTCCTGCTTAAAAGGCTGTTCTTCATACACCACTACAGTCAGCAGTGCAGTGTAGTCCTCACTGTTGCCAGCCAAGGAAAATTCTTCCACTCTCCTGAGAGCCACCGAGAATCTTCTCACAGCTTGTAAAGTGTTTTCTTACATAGTTGGTGTTTGTGAAGAGGTCAAACTGACCATTACATCCTGAGGACAACATCACAGCATGTAAACTGAACACAACCACACTACAAAAACCTTAACAAAATTCCCCACCTTTTCTGGCCCAAGTTAGGGAGCTCTGGGTGGCCTTGGAGTGACTGGAAGGAACATGTAAACATGATGTATCAGAAAAGGGCTTGTGAGTATAAATATGACATGAAAGAAGGAAAAGCACAACTTCTGACTTTGGAAGGCTGCAGGAGGATACTGAAAAGTCAAGGTATAGTTGTCATGAAAGTTTCCAAGTAGAAATGGAACTTACTAAATCTTATTTAGGAGCTTAAATTATGTACACATTTTAATGAAACATACGATACAATGCAGTACATTTTCAACCCTAGTTAGAGACAGTTTTACTTCACCAGGTGATATTTAATGTTTCTATTCAATCTCAATTAAGTAGTTGGATAACTAGAGCCACACAGCAGCAGGATTAGTTATTTCTTTCAAATACATTTGGTATCTGTTTGTGCATCTATGCCAACAGCACAGGCAGCAGATTGCTGTGGGGTGGGCACGTGCTGGGCACTGCTTCCCAAATCAGCATTGCCAACACAGACAAAGCCAAATGTTTCTCATCCTGTGCTATTGTGGTGGCACTGAGGCCCTCCAAGGTGGGGTGCCAGGTGGGATGGACTGTGCCAAACTGTGGGATGATTGTCCTCCGGAGTTGACAGCAAGCTGGACAAGTTTATTGGGACACTAGCGGCAGGCTGCAGAGTGACCAGTGGGCATCCTGGGGAGAAGTTCCACAAGACAGCAGAGCAGATCCAGCTAACCCTAGAATGCAGGACTTCTATCCCCAGATGCCCCCCTGCACCAGCTGTGATTGCCCCTTCACTTCTGTGAGGCTCGGCCAGCTCAAAAAGCAACAGAAACCCTTTTCTGTTCCTCCTCCACTGCCTTCTGGTCTTTTACCAGGAGAGTGAACAACATGGGGCTAGCTCACATTAATGCCACCACAGCACTCCAAACCTGCACAGGGTGACGCAGGCCACAGTGGATGACTTCAGTCACTAGATCAATTTCTTTTACAGCCTTCCTTGGGCATCCACCCTCTATTGTCTGGGGTCCTTCACGGATTGCAAGTGGATCTCTGCTTCACCATGGACCTCCATGGGCTGCAGGGTGACATCTGTCTCACCATGGTCTGCACCATGGACTGCGGGGGAATCTGAGCTCTGCTGCTGTAAAACCTCCTCCCTATCCTTCTGCATCGACCTTCCTGTCTGCAGAGCTGTTCCTCTCATATACTGTCACTCCTCTTTTCTCCAGTTGCAATTGTTCCTGTGCAGTAACTGATTTCCTTTCTTAAACAGACCATCCCAGAGGCACTACCACCATCACTGAAGGGCTCACCCTTGGCCAGCAGTGGACCCATCATGGAGCTGGCTGGCATTAGCTCCACTGGACATGGGGGATTCTTCTGCAGCTTCTCACAGAAGCCACCCCAGTAGCCCCTCTGCCCTCCAGTCTCCCACCACTGCTACCAAAAGCTTGCCATGCAAACTTAATACATTTTTGTAAAGGATAATTCTGGGGTTTCTTCCAATTGACTTTCCAATTTCTTCCGGCAAAATGCATGTTTTTACTTTCCTCTCCCCGCCACCACATAAATAAATAGGCTGCCAAGTTTAATTCCCACTTTTTTTTTTTTTTTTTGCCTGGGCTAATTTGCCTGACTTTTCAGCCAACAATGTATTGAGCTCTTCTTTCTGGCATCTTACAAGTGAAGTGGCAGCTAACAAAACAGCATCTTCTGCTAACCATCTACATTTTCATTAAGTGCAGACATAAGTTATTCATTCATATACAAAGTTTTGCTGGCATTGACATAGCCAAAGTGATGAACTATGCACACAATGCTACTGTTCAGATGTGACAAACATGAAACACATTTGTACATCACTATTTTCTAACTTAAAATTATGTACAGCATCACAGAAATACATAGGTGGATATATTTCTCTCTTTTCTGTTATCAGAAATCATGTTAGCAATTTGTCAAAGATAAGTTTTACTGGTAAGAATGGAATCACTTCATAGCTGTAAGCAGACAATATCTTTCTTTATTGTTTTTGTATTTTTCACCTCAAAACATCTTAGTACGGGAAATATATTAAAAAAAAATAGAAAGAAATTGCCAAAGAAAGGGCAAGTGGCTGCCAGCTGGAAGCAGTGTGTAAGCATTAAATAACCATCCTGTTATAGAGGGCACAGATCCAGGGAAGACCAAAAATGAAGATCATTATACTGTAATCAAGAATGAATCCCACTGGCAACTAACAGCAGGGAGACAGTACATCTGCTAATTCTGTTTACTAACATTTCTTCATAAAAGAACCTGGAAAATTTTTCTGCTTGGATGACAAGCTTTAATAAAATCCATTAGGGATGGCATGTATTCAATTCTGCAAGTGCTAAGCAGGAAATACCCACCACCTCAAGGACTTTTCAGCCCTCCTTAATGGAGGGCATGTGGTCTCTAGCAAATTGATGCCTTTCAGAAAAGCAGCAAGTCATAGAATGGTTTGGGCTGGAAGGGACCTTAAGATCACCTAGTTCCAAAGCCCCTGGCAAGGCAGGGACACCTTCCACTAGGTCATGTGCAGCAAAACCCTACCCAGCCTGGTCTCCCCAACATTTCCAGAGATGGGGCATCCACAACTTCTGTGGCAACCTGTTCCAACAACCATCAGAGTAAAGAATTTCTTCCTAATCTCTAAATCTGCCATCTTTCAGTTTAAAGCCATTGACCCTTGTCCTGTCACTACATTCTATTTTTACAAAGTCCCTCTCCAGCTTTCTTGTAGGCCCCCTTCAGGTACTGGAAGGCTGCTCTAAGGTCTCCCCTTCTCTTCCTCAGACTGAACAAGCCCAAGAGGTGCTCCAGCTCTTGGACCACTTTCATGGACATCCTCTGGACTTGCTTAAACAGATCCATGTCCTTCTTAGGTTGAAGGCCTCAGAGCTGGATTCAGCACTCCTGGTGAAGTCTTAAAAGAAAAATCACAGAAGATGGAGTCTAACTTCTCTTGACCTGCTGGCCACGCTGCTTTTGTTGCAGTGCAGGACACAATTGGCTTTCTGGGCTGTAGGTGCACATTTCTGGCTCATGTCTAGGCTGTTACATACAAGCACCCCCAAATCCTGCTCCCCAGGGCTGTTCTCAATCTGTTCAAACCCCAGCCTGTCCTGATACAGAAGGGTTGTCTTGTACTTGGCCTTGCTGAACTTCATGAAGTTCACAAGGGCCCACTTCTTGAGCTTTTCTGGGTACCTCTGGATAGCATCCTTTCCCTCCACTGTCAACCACACCACACAGCTTGGTGTCATCTGCAAACTTGCTGAGGGTACGCCCAATCCCACCGTCAGTGTCACCGACAAAGATGTCAAACAGTGCCAGTCCCAATACTGACCCCAAGGAATGCCACTTGCCACTGGTCTCAACTTGGACATTGAGCCACTGACTGCAACTCTTTGAGTGTGACCATCCAGCCAATTCCTTAACGACCAACTCCATCAAATACACATCTCATCAGTTTAGAGACAAGAATGTTGTGCGGGACAGTGTCAAATACTTCACACAAGTCAACAGATACATCCAGCAATTTATGCTCACAAAAGATAGTTCTAGAGCACAGACAAAGTTAATTTCTGACAGGCAGGAGCCTCATCTTGGAGCTGACTGCAAGGCTGAAGTCAGTGGGATGAAAGTGGACAGAGATGCCACTGGTGGGTGACAGTGCTCCTGGTAGGGTGGTCTCACCACACCTGGCAGTACAGCCTTGGCTGCTCTGGTCCCAGCAAGAAAGGCTGCTACAGAAGATTCAGGTTTTTGAGAACTATTTTAGCCCTTTGCTAAAGGAGAAGCAAGTTTATCTATACTAGGTTACCATTTGTCCAATCTGTTAAAAAAAAGTTCACATCCACTCTAATGCATAGCAATGCTTTCCTGCTCCTACTGTCAGGAAACCTTTACTAGTATCTGACAAAAAACACCCTAATGTAATTCGGAAAACTGCTTTGTCTTCATCTTGATGAACTCAAGGAATAGCTGCAGGACATCTGCTTCACAGCAGATTTTTATTCACCTGAAGATTTATATTTCCCTACAGCAATTAATTTTTAAGAGCATCTTCTGGACTCTTCAATTTTTCAGAAGTCCTAAAACAGGACAATTTTTAAGTTTCATGAAGGGAATTAAGGAATCATTTCACACCTCTGGCTCCTGGAATCTAACATCTTTTGTTTACCATGAAATGCTGTGTCCCAGAAACCACTTTTCTGCTAAAACATTAAAAAAAAAACCAAATTGGAGGAGATACAGAGGAAATCATCATGTAACACTGTGGATCATCACCTCTCTAATACACCACTTTTTTAATGTTAGAAGCATCAATGCTCAGCCAAGTATATTGTAATACTAAGACTCTGTGACCTGTATTGACAGCAATTCCTGCTCACAACAGAATAATAATATGCATGACCAGATTACTCAGAATGAAAAATCATGTAATGAGAAAATCCACAGGATGTCACAGAATCATAGAATGATTTGGAATGGAAGTTAAAGAGCATCTAGTTCCAACCACCCTGCCAAGGGCAAGGACACCTTCCACTACATCAGGTTGTTCACATACAGAAAAGAGCTCTCTAGAAAGAGCATAATTCAGGTAAAACAGTCTTGAATTGAAATGACAGTCAAGACACTATAAAAAAATTGGATAAAATCAACAGAAGATTGCCAGAACCTAGCCAGTATGAGACAACACTGTAATGAAGAACACAATCAGCAAGGGGAAGAACCAGCAACAAGAAAAGCCTCTCTATCTTTAATCCAGTCACTAAAGATGTAATAAACATCCTTTGTTCCCAGTACAAAAAAAAGGGGGGGGAAAAAGAGAAGAGAGGTTGATTAAGGATAGAAAGCTAAAGACTGGAATAAAATAGCTGTGAAATGAGACACTGAGTAAGGTTGCACAGCATCTGTGCTGGGACAATTCTTGAGAACAACAAAGAAGGGTTAACAGCAAAGTAGCAAATTTCTCAGGGAATATTAATGGGAGCAGGTAAGAAATCTGACCTCAAGGAGATACAGAAGGACTCTATAGTGCTGAAAGACATTCAGCATTCAAAACCATAGATCCTTACAACAGGATACTCTGGATGACAAGGATGTAACCAGATTTAAAAAGAAAAACCCAAAGCACCAAAAGAATAACAACAACAATAAAGGAGTTACATATTTATAGAAGAGAGGTATATCAAGGGCAATTAAATACAGATACAGTGGCAATGTCTGTTGGTAAACTGAAGGATGTCAGAACCTGGGAGGACACTCAAGGGGAAGCACCTTTTAGCCTGCCCCCAGGTTGAACTGTCTTCCCCAGCTGGGCTGGATTGTGCTCATGTCTCAAGAAGGGCCTAATGCAGAAAATTCACACCTCCACATATGACACAATATCATTTGCACAGCCATCAGGGAATTTAAATGTTTCAAAATATCACATTTCCTACAATACAGAAAAGCCTATTTTAATAATGATACATTTCTGTAGTTCACATTTTTCTCCCATTTTCTTCCCCAGGTCAAACGTTTCCATTCCTTTAAAGCCTGACTGGATACACAGAAATCATACTCAGCAGACTTTAGCCAAAACCTCAAAAATGCTTATATTAACAGAAACGCATTTAAGTTCTATGAAAGCCTCGACATCTCAAAGCTAATATTACACACTGTTTTTAGCAGAGGTCCACATAAAATTTAAACAATATAAAAGTTTAAAAGAGGCTTATTAGAACAAATGTCAGAGTTCCATATACCAAATATATCTTCGGATAAAAGAAATCCATGAGCCAAAAGGAAATTAATTTCATTATCAATGAGCATTAGATATTATTACTTTCACACATCCCAACAGGACAGAGAGATCCCAAACAAACAAAAGAGATCATTCAGTCTGCCTTTTTTTTTTAAATAGGACTTCATGTGACAAGAATTGGGGAGGAAAATGCTTACTTTCTGCAACATAAATCTTCAAAATAAAAGAGTGAAGAGATGGAAAAGGAAAGATATGCCCCACAAAATGAAAAGAATTATTGCAGGCATCAGGAAAGAAATAATTTTTAAAAATTATTAAGTTTCTCCTAATCTGCAGATATAGCAAAATCTTAAGAAAATAAGCACTTGCTAGCTAATACATGTTTAATTTCAACATACTGTGCAGTTATAGCTTAGACTACCTGCTGTTACAAATTCCAGTGATACAATTCCCTTTTGCTGAAGTTAAAAAGAGAGAAGCCGTATTCAACATCTCCTGATGTCTCTGTCACATCAAGCACACTGTCTAGCAAAAAAGGAAAAGAAACATACTGCTGACCTCTGAATTAAAAAAGAGAAAATATATGATTCATCATACAGCACACATTATAAAATTTGGGTTTGACCATTTTTTAAGTTGAGATGGTAAATCTCAAAAACCACAGTACTGACTTTTAAGAAAAAAGTTCCTCGTAGTATCAAGGTCTAAATGCCTTTATGTTCCCTTGACCTACCACTTTCGTGGTGGCACTTTAACACAAACCTGTTGAATAGTGAGAAAACAGCTACAAGTTTGAGCTGTGGGCTAATTTTACCTTCTTATCAGTCTTCTGCCTAGTGTTGACTGATTTGGAATCCCTCCCTTCATCTCTCAGGGCTGAAATGAAAAAGGAGCTGCAGAGCAGAGAAGAAAATCATACACATGCTTCTGCATGTGGCTTCCCTGCTGCTACAATTGGAGATGGTTTCTGCTCTGCTGCCCCTATCTAATTTCCCTAGTTAAAATCTTCCCCTTGCTGAACAGTTCTAATGCTTTTCTGGAAAATAACTAATACTTTGCATTATTCATAGCATTGCCATTCTGAATAGCGGGCACAAAATGGAACATATTGATTCCACTTTTCAGTTTGACAAGACTATCACTGTACTGACAACACCAAGTATTAAAAACCTCCTAAAATTACAAGGTTCAGAAGCATAAATAATGTTCCTATTTGTATTTTTTTTTTTTTTTTAGTTTTTTTAATCTTCAGTCATCTGCTGAAGTTCTTTTCTACGACTACGAAAAACAAAACCATACTTCCCTTTCTACAAAGAAACCCAGAATCTATCAATGTCTTCAGCTCAGGTGCTGTGGCTTTAAAAAGCTCAGCAAGCAACAAGATCAAGTATAAAATCATGAAGGTTAATAAATCTGTTAGGAAGAGAAAAAAAAGTGTAAAATATGCTTTCCCCCCTATCCCTTTCTTTTTATCAAAGACAATCTCTTTGGATTACATTCTGAAGATATTTTTAAATTTTTTTTTCATTAGCCCCTGATGAACACTTCAGTTTTCTTTTTCCCTTTCAAAGAGAACAGAAAATTAATTTTGAAGAAAATAATAATCTCATTTAACAATCCATCTTCACCATGGAAAGTTTCCTATTTGCCACCAGTTAGTGGATTTTTTCCCAAGAAAAAGGAAATTACTCTTGACAAGCTCAGTTATGAATAGTGGCTGGCTTTGCTTGGATTAGAGTTCATAGGAAAAAGTTGTGTTCAAGGTAACCTGACTAGACTGTGTTTCAATAACTCACTGAGCAGTAGCCAGCTTTGCTGAAACAATGGCAGTCCATTTTCTAGAGTCTAGAACAACAAACAATCAGCTTAACACCCTCTGTTGGGGTTTTTGGACAGCTTGATTTTGATTTTATGTAAAGCAACTACATTTACAAGGGATAGAGGACCTTTGAAAATTCTAGCAAACAAGAAAAAAAGAAAGCAGTGCTTGGAATAATAACCAGAAAAAATGAACACTGCTTTTACTTCAAAGGAGAATTTCACTACCTTGTTACACAGGGAATTTTCTCAGCTGACACAGCAGGCCTACTGCTTATTCTGAAAGATGGAATTACCATTTCATTCAACACCGCCATCCCCGATGCACCCACCATCCCATGATTGTGGTAACTCATAATCATGTAGTATCATCAGCAAACTGGGGAAGGACACATTTTTGAAAAAGGTAATTCAAACAGCCATCTTAAGGCAAAAACCAAAACCACATTTGAAACAACTGATACCTTGGGGCTTTTTTTTTTTTTTTCACATTTCTTTCTTTAAATAATGTGGAATTATAAGGAAGACAATAAAAAATTATTTCTTGGCAGCAGTACTCTTCTTTGCTTGACTGATTATTAATGAAAAAATGGCCAAATGCCCTGAACCCCAACTCAGTGACAACAAATACAGCTTTACAGTTTATCACACTCTGTTCCCTCACGTTTTCTCCTGGTAATATTCTCTCACCAAGTTATGAAAAACTTATATTATTTTTCCTTTTGAAACTGATTAAAATCCACCACAAAAAGGCTGAAGGAAACAACTTTCTGAAGGACTCCTTCTGACCATCAGTACCCCTCAAATGTCTAGGGTTATTTCTATTGGGTTTCCAGTTCATTAAGCTGCCAAGATGCCTTAGAGCATGCGGTTTGAATCCATCTTTGTTTCAGGGAACAGAAGCCATTAGTCCTTCCACTGCACTAAGCAGCAAAACTTTCCCACTCTTGATTACAGCTGCTTATCTGTCTAGCAAAGAAGCCAATCTGTCACCTCATTGTCTGAAGTACCTCCTCCTTTCATATCTTTTCAATTAAAGGAGAAGGGAGGACACCTAAAATGAGTCTGGAGCTTCCAGACTTAGAGCACTAAACCTCTTACTCCAGTAGAAGCTACTAGTATGCCAAGAACCTCCCAACATAATCCACTCTTGCAAAGGAAGTCTTAAGGAAAAAAGGAAGTGAAGGGGAAGTGAAGGGGAAGTGAAGGGGAAGTGAAGGGGAAGTGAAGGGGAAGTGAAGGGGAAGAGAAGGGGAAGAGAAGGGGAAGAGAAGGGGAAGAGAAGGGGAAGAGAAGGGGAAGAGCAAAATTATAAAAGAGGAGGAGAGGAGGAGAGGAGGAGAGGAGGAGAGGAGGAGAGGAGGAGAGGAGGAGAGGAGGAGAGGAGGAGAGGAGGAGAGGAGGAGAGGAGGAGAGGAGGAGAGGAGGAGAGGAGGAGAGGAGGAGAGGAGAAGAGGAGAAGAGGAGAAGAGAAGAGGAGAAGAGGAGAAGAGGAGAAGAGGAGAAGAGGAGAAGAGGAGAAGAGGAGAAGAGGAGAAGAGGAGAAGAGGAGAAGAGGAGAAGAGGAGAAGAGAAGAAGAGAAGAAGAGAAGAAGAGAAGAAAAGAAGAAAAGAAGAAAAGAAGAAGAAAAGAAGAAAAGAAGAAAAGCAACTGTAGTAGTATGTTTTATGCCAAGAAGGAAAATCTGATTTTGGAATACCTGACACCTGAGAGCACTCCTGAGGGAAAACACAGCATCCACATGCCAGGCAGGGCCAAGCAACCAGAAAGAATATTACAATCCACCTGCCAAGACAAACCTATGGCATTTGGTTGTTTTTGGAGAAACACACACACCCACCTCTCCATCCTAGGAGCATACTGAAGCAAAGAAAGGAAGAATAGACAGCATCTGATTTTTAGGCAGTCTATTCACTAGCTGAGATGTATTCATTCTGTAATGAGACAGAAATAAAACTTAAATTTGCACCTCTGTGCTTCATGTTCACTGCTGTACTTCATGTTCACAGCTCTCCCTGCTGGGCGGGCTGGCTGGGAGAACCTGCCACCTCCCCAGTGGGACAAGGAGCCCAGTTGTGTCCCACAGGATATTCAGGCTCCCCATGTGTGCCCTGGCTCCAGAGACATGAGCCTTAGTGCAAACCAGAAAGGAGCAAGCACACAGCAGGCCCTGGGGGCCCTGTGAGCTTGGACCAGGATAAGGCACAGGATTTTACTCTGCAGAGTACAACAAACCTTAAAAACTTCAGAAAAACTAGAATAAACTAAGTCTTGAGTATGTCTGGGCACTGATGCCCCTTTTTTCCACAAAATACCATCTCTGCTTCCATATGGTTTCAACATAAACTACTTCAGTCTTAAAAATACAGAATTCACAAGTGTGACCCAGCCATCCTGCAGTCAGCAGAAGAGTCCACACCACCACCAAAAAATTACACGATAGGAAAATATTTTGTTGTCAACAAACACCTAAGGCTCAGGACAGCTTTGGATGCTTGTATAAAGACATGTCTATCCCTCACCACGTCAGCCACACACCATGGGCGGGCAGTTCTCCTAATTCTACCGCCCTGCACTCTCCTTTGCCATCCACCACCTCAAAGTTTCAGCTTTGCTTTAACTAGGAAGTTCTAGAGATCAGGATCTCTGCTTATTTCACTTTGTTGGCAGCTCTGACAGCCAGAAAACTTAGGTATAAATCACAGAAAGGAAAGAGGAAGGAGAATGACAGACAAGGAATAAAATGGGCTAATAAATTCAGTTTTCTTTTCATGGGTTGTCAGCTCCTGCAGGTTTTGACACCTACAGAGTGGAGTGAGTATCTGACTGTTTGAAATTACATTATCATGCCACAGCCTGAACACATTCAATATGCTGGCAGCAAGAGGAGGGCTGTCTCTCTCTGCCCTTCCCCTGTCAGGAGGAGTAAAAGGTTCTGCAGTTTCCTTCCCCATCCTACTGCCAACAAAAGAGTTTTCATTTAAGGTGGTTAAAGCATAACGCAACAAGGAAAAGAAAATAGGCCTGCTCCTAGCAAGGAGTGTACTTAGGAGGTTTTACAGTATGGTTTTCTAGGGACAGCTACCATGATCTCATTAGACAAATCTTCAAAAAAATTGTTAATGAAACATAATTTCAAAAAGTCTGACTCCTAAGCACACACATGCACACACACACACATGTATATATATATATATATATATTATTATATCATATTTTTAAGACACACTATTTGCTGGTCAATGCCCCATCTCTGTTATTTATGCCATGTACAACCTGTAACTTTAAAGTGAATTGTTTTAAAATTTGCACTAATTGAAAAGAAATGGAATTGTTTTTTTCTGGATCATAAAACACTCCAGTTTTAAAAACCATTGTATTCCAACTTAAGACAAACAAAATATCAATAATTAATTTTACTTGATGACTATTAAACACTGGTTTTGGGTTCATAATGCCCAAAATGCTAGACTATGCTCTGAAGATAATATTCATATCACCCACAGATCCTCTTGTCTTAATTCACCTGAAATAGTTATTTGTCAGCTAATTATCATTGTTACGTCATCCCTCACTGGAAATCACCCAAGTGTTATCTGCTTAGATATGTCTTTCTGTTACTTTCACATTAACAAAGTACATGAGTACTGAAAATACAAATACTCAACTCGAGGCTCACAAAAATTATAGAAGACCTGAAATTAACCTATACGAAAACATAAAAAGAAAGAGACTTCACATTTCTAAAAAGTACACACTGAAAAAAATGTTTTATCCCACTATTTTAAAGATTTTTACATCTTCTGGTATCTTTAGTAGTACAGTGAACAATGTAAAATTGGATGCAGTTCATACTTTAAATGCATTTGTATCTTAGCTTTTAGCAATAAATTTGAGAATAGTCATGACAGTGTTAACAGTTAATTGCTTCAGCATCAGTTTGGAACTTACAAAAATTAATTTGATTGGCAGAAATGTAAGGCAACAAAGTCTTAGCCACTATGGCATATACCCAAGAACACTCAACTATTTTAAAGTCAAGAAACAACACATTCAACTGGAGATGTCTATAACTTATATAAAGTTATTTATATAACTACCTTATGTAAATCACCAAGTAGTAGAATTCACTTGTAAGCATGTAATTATAAAGTTTGGTTTTGAGTCACCCAGAGCAGAAACCAATTTCAGAAAATCACTACTGGCTATGAGGAACATTTACCATACACAAAGGACCTTTTTCTGGGTACCCCTGAGGCTTTAGATTTGTACTGATCAGATATTTTCTGATGAAGAGGTGTTGTTTCTGTAATTAATAGCCCTTGAGGGCCACATGGCTGCACTTTTAAAAATAGAATAGAATATAATATTTCAGTTGGAAGGGACCTACAAGGATCATCTAGTCCAACTGCCTGACCTATTCAGGGCTGATTGCAACTTAAAGTGTGCTGTTAAGGTACAAATCACTCTTAAATGTGACGTGCCTTGGGCATTGACCACCTCTCTAAGAAGCCTGTTCCAGTGCTTGGTCACTCTCTCTAAAGAAATGTTTCCTAAAGTATTTCCTTTTTGAATACATCTAAACTCATTCACAACAATGACCAGCAAGGACTTCCACAGCCTAATTACATGTTGTCCAAACCACCTATTTTTTACTGGATCTGGCAACTACCCATTCAAATTGTAAACTTCTATTAGTCTTACACTGAAACAGCTCAAAAGCAATCATCCTTGAGGCCACTTTTTCATGCATCCTGAAAATCTGTCTTCTCATGTCCTTTCCCTTGTTTACTTCTTCCTTATTTGAAGAGCACTAACCTTTGTCATTCCTCATATAGAAATTATTCATCATTTTTCCTACCCATTTGTGAGTGTTTTCCAGTTCTTTCAGTCCCATTTTGGGAATGGGAGGTGTCCTGATTTAGGGCAGATTTGGGAGGAAATACCCTAGGACAGGAGGTCACAAATGTCGCATGAAAGTAGTCAAGTGCAGACACACTGGAGGTTTATATACAATGAAGTTCTCTGTACTGCTCTTTATTGCTTTTGGTTTGCCTTTTTTTTACTGCTACTGAGAACCAAGCAGATGCTATGGTAGAACCACCCAACACACACAGAAGATCTCACTCCTAACCCTGCAAAAGGCTTGTCAGACTCCCTCAGTTTCTAAGTAAAATAAAGATTATCCCCTGCAAACTGCTGTCCTGCCTTCACTGAAGGCGTGGCTGGCTTTTGTCCCTGGGCTGCACAAGAATGCTCTTTTATGTTCTTGTTCAATGATCCAAAAATATATCTCCTGAAAATATTACACAGACATACCCTCTTCTCTTATACAGTTTACATGGCCTTAAAAAGTTGGCATCAATATATTAGAATCTTTGTTCTTGGTTGGGATTTTCCACTCTACAAACAGGATCTTCCTATAGAGAAGCTAGAGAAAACTATTTCCCCCAAGCTACCACAACACATAAAACAAAAAAACAAAAAAAGAAAGAACATCAAGAGTTGTCCTGTATTCATGCTCAGGAAGGCACAAATATAAAAACTCTGCAAAATCACCATAAAAATGAAGATACATAATTTTAAACTTAATACAGCAAGGTCCTTTAATAAAAGATCATAAGTTCTTCCACATACAAATGTCTCAAAAAGCACTAGTGAAACACAGTATATGGTACGATCCAGTAATAATGTTACATTTAAATAAGACTGTGGGTACTTAGTGCTTGGTCCTCTACTGCTACTTGGTTTCTGGCTTCTCTGCAGTTCCTTAAAATCTGCAACAGCCAGAAATTTTCAGACCACTACAACACAGCAAGAAAAAAACCCTCACCTTTTTACATTCTGAAGCAATATATTGTTATTATCCTGTATCCTGTCTCCACAAAAAGGAGAATGGCAATACAGAATGATATAATCAAAATAAAAGCATGGTATTAATCTCACATTTTTTATGAACAGAAGTATGTATTGTGAATTACACAGAAGTTTTAGTGTTGCAATCTTAACCAATGCTATATTGCGTATTTACTATGTCCAATTGACTCAGACCATTGAATGAAAACAGATTAGGAAGGCACATTTTCTTGCTTTTGTATAAACGCATAATGCTGCAATGTTTGGAATGCAAACTCCACAGGGGAACATTTAAAAAATATTGGTTTGTAAATTAAAGTCACTGAAAAGTAAATGTCAGCCATGAAAATATTTCCTTTAATATTATGTTTTGTAAGTTGTTTAATCAGTCCCTCCTCCAGCTGAGGTCTGAATTAGCATTAACTTTGTGGTTCAATAAATTATTAATACAAGATGTGAGAATCTAAGGGGGAAAATGGTGCTTTAGAGCACACACAATAGATGAAGAGCTGCAGAAATGGCCAGAAATTTTGCTGTGAAGAGGTAATGCAGCAAAAGGGAACAGCTGGAGACTATTAAAAGCACTCATTAGAGGGAAGAAGCAGCAAACTGTTCTAATTGGGTCAGCTGACAGGTGGCTGTGCTTCAGCAGTGCTCTCCCGGCAGCCCCGTCCCAGCCGCAGGGATTGGTGCTACTGTGTGATCCCCAAACCAGACCTGCAGCTGCAAAGCTGGTCTGGTGACCAACTCAAACCACCTCAGCAGCACCAGTGTATAACACAGACAGTAAAACAACTACTCTGTGTATGGGGCTATGTCAGGGAAAACACTGAGAATGCACACAATGTTTAGGCTCTTAACTACAGCTCAGAACCCAGTAAGTGAAAAATGTTCTTTTTAATTTATATATTTAACTCCCCAATATCTGGTATGCACTACACAGACAAAGGCAAATAATTTTAACCTCTGCATGCCTCAGATTTCCAGTCTAAACAATGTTAACCAAGTTATCAGAGCCATCCCAAAATTTCCCAGGTTCAATCAATAGACACTTGTAGCCCCTCTTGTGGGGTGCTCAACATAAGTCAGAAGTCAGAGTCATGAACCCTCTGCTCCCTCTGCACCAAATCTATGGGCAGGCAACTCTCTCCCAGCCTTTTTTTTAAATAGAGAAACACACTCCTGAGAGTGACAGTCAGAAGATGAAGGCATGGGCTCCATACCATGGTCTCTCCCAAAGGCCCTGTCTCTGGCAATAGAAAAGCTTGAAGAAACTTATCTGAAGTCATGAAGGAGAAAGCTCAATTATGACAATGACTGATGACAATTCATAACATAATTACCCATGTTATTATGCAGATAAACACAGGAGATAAGACAGCCAGCTGCTGTCAGAAAACCAGTGTAAATGGTAAAAGAGTATTTTTTGTTGTAGATAGAAATTTGAAAACATAAATAATAAAAGTAGTTAAATATATTTAGTGAATATTCCTATATTAATTAAAACCATGGAAATCATAAAAGGAAATTCTCAAGACTCAGGACTGAAAAAAAAAAAATGTTCTATGGAGTTTACCCATTCACCTTTTTACTTGGTTTGAAATTTATGAAATAACCTAAACAACATTAGTTTTCTTATTAAGTCATAAAAGCTAACATTGCAAAAGGAATAGTTTTTCCCTATTATAAGAAATTTGATGTGAAAGTTCCTTGACACCACTTGAATTTTACTTCCCTCCTTTGCAGTAATCCTAATACACTTTTAACAATTATTTTAACATTTCATTTAAAAGACAAAAGGACAGATGCTCCTTTATGGGATCACTTGCATGAGTAATCTTTAACATAAATGAGGCTGAATATTGTTAGAATATTTTTATTTTTGCTGAGAAAAGCATATTTATTTTCAGAGATGAAGTTGAAAAACTTTGTAGAGTCACCCAGAGATGCTAACTGTAATGAAAACTTGAAACATCCTATAGGAAGGTGACAAGTTCTTATCTTACTGAATGATTTTTTAAATACAAAGATTCTCACTTCTGATACATTAGCTCAGAAACCTTTTACTGGAGTGAACTACAAGCCATGGTATTCATGAGCCTAACAGAGATCATAATCCCATGTAACCAGATTTCCTGCAATTTGGGCAACAACAGATAGCCCATGCTGCTTCACATATTCATTCAGCCTTAGTAGTCTTAGATTGAAGTTTTACCAAGTACTAAGAAAAGATGAAAACTCTGTACATTCCCTTTTTTATATTTGCTGTCTCAAACTGAAGCGGTAATAGATACTAGATAATTACAAACTAACATTCTGGAAGGAATGATTTTAATATAAAGCTTTAAGATATTTATAGTAGTCCCTCTTCATCAGAGGTGATTCCTACCTTCTGCGCTTCCAAGCCCTGAACTAAATTGCATCTCATGCATATTTTCTTTGCTTGGTACCTGCAGCATTCACAGCTGCACTGATAGGGGTTTGCTTGCTTTGTTGAAGCATATTTACTCTAAGAATGCTAGTTCAACCTGAAACACATTTACTACAATGACTTTAAATTAACTTTTGTGAATTTATCTCATCCTAAAGGACCATAAGGTAGGGTTGACAGTCACATCAGCATGCTTGAGACTTGACTCAAGGTCCTCACCATTAATTACCTCTCTGCCATACTCCACACTACCACACTGCCACTATTTATTTTGGGGAAGCTTGAAAGTGATTTCTTCAAGTGACTAACAATAACTCACTCCAGCAGTGAAAGTGCCAGGTCAGGGCAAGGATCTCGTGGACCTGGGTAAAAAGTCCCACATTGCAGCAGCTGCCTCTGCTGTATCTGATTCATGAATAAAAGGCTTGTTTTTCTATCTTGACTTTCAATTAAATTTTGGTAAACACAGATATTTACCAAAATGTTTACAACAATTTATCTGACTCCCAAATGAATGGTTGTGTTTCCTGGAACAAAGTCAAAGCCTGAAGCTCTATTCAGAGAAAATTTCAAATGATCAGTGAATGGTAGAAATTTCTGTCTCAGTTTCTGGCCTTTGCAATGTCAGAAGTTCAGGTTTTCAATGTTAAAAACCCAGTATGCAAGGTACTACAAGACTTCAAGATAGTTTGGGGTTTTTTTCAGCTCCCTTCTTTTCTTAAGGATCAGAATTGAGGGGAGGGAATGCATCCATCGAGGGCACCACAATCTGGAGCTCATCACAACAAACACATCACACAAAATCTGATCTTAAAATGCTTTTCCTCCCTTAAGAGCAGCTGAGCTCCCACACCTTCACACTGCAGTTTTAAGGAATATGGATGCTACCCTCCGCTTTTCAAGGGACATGGACAGTGCCTGCAGCTGTTGATGAAGATGCCAGGATGGCCTGGAAAGGTTCCCAGTTTCCCACATCACCTTCCAAGAGACAGGAAGCCAAGAACATCATGGTTGATAAAAGTACAATTAGCCTCTAAGACCCAGTTTACACATACATGTCTTTTGCCTGCAAAGCCAAGTGTTCTGGTAAAACAGAAAAGTGATATTTACAGTTTCTCTAGTCCATTTTGTAAGTCTGTAACTGCTATCAACACAAGGCTTCTCAAGTACTCCAGCAATGAGCTCAGGGTCAATCAGCAGTTACGTGTTTTCCTAGCTGTGGATCTGAGGCATGACAGAAGAAGAAAAGTAAAAGCTCATATCCTCCCCCTACTTACATGTATCTGCCCATGGTCAGGCACACCTCATCCCAAACAGCTTAGGTTTAATATTGTGATCAATGTTGAAACTATTTATTATGCTAAATCTAAGTTTCCTTAAATAGTCCCCCACAAAAAAGAGTAATGTTTCATGGTGAGTTTTGCATTTAAAAGACTATTAGGGAATAATTGCAAAAGCTATGGACCTGCAATGAGGCCACCCATCAGTCCTGTGCTAAAATGGCATACTGGCTCATGCTCAGACGTAAAACCAGCTTCTTACCTTCTTCACAGCTAGATCTGACAATTGATTTTGCAGATTTCTGAAGCTATGATTCCAAAATCTCCAATACATGAATTTTAAGAAATATACCAGCTAATTTTCTTGCACCACTGAGGAGAAGATTAAAATGCAGACATGCAATATATGATGTGGTTGGATAGCTCAAGCATTAAAAATGCCCAACATTCAGAATGAGTGGCTTTTGTAAAAATTAATTTCAATGACAAGTGGCCTATATGTTACTGTCACTCTCCTTGAGCAGTGCAAGTGACTGCCAAAGTCTGCCAAGGAGGGCTGAAAAAGAGGTTCCAAAAATGTTTCCAGGATTCTAACACTGACTTACCAACAGAGAAAATCAAAATGAAAATGTAAAAACAGTTTTTATGAAGGATGCTAATGGTGCCTCAGATCAACAAACTGCCATTTGAACAAAATGACTGCTGGCTTCAGGCACTTTTTATTTCTTTATCATTACAGCTTTTGTAATGATTTGTGTATGCATAGATATCTGCATATGCACATCAACAATTAACTTCTTAAAGAACATGCCAATGCCCATGAAAATGCAAGGTAATTTCTATTAGTTTTTAAACCAAGACATGAATTTGATCTATTTATTTTAGTTCTGCTTGAAGTAAAAATTCACTGGCTATATATATATATATATATATATATATATATATACACATATATCAATCATGTCTTAAGCTGCTCAGTCACTACTGAAATAATACCAGGTTTCACAGACATAAGAGATACCAATCACTGCACTTCAAATGAGAAGGCACTCGAAGTAAAGTACAGATTCTACTACTCACTTTTAACATTTCCAAAAAAGAAAATGTAGTAGTGTTATAAAGTTTTGGTAAAAACCCCCACCCCTCATTAATTTCCTCAACCCTCTTGTCTCATTCAGAGATGATGAAGCAGAAGTCCATGTGCACACAACATGCAAAACCTTCCAGCTCTGCACACCAGGAGGTCAAGACTCAGTCAGCCAACATAGGGACCTCTTTGGGATCTCTAGGCAAATGGCAAATAAGAAGCCCTTCACAGTTTATATCTGTATAGGAGATGTCATTAAATTTAAGGCAATTAGAGAGTTACACTGATTATTAACCCCTTCAACTACTCATAATCTACAAGCTTGTCTGTTCACAGGGTCCTGCATGGCAAATAACAGATGACAAAAGAAATCAAAACAGATCTGTAACACGGAAAA
The DNA here is from genome assembly GCF_030490865.1 of Poecile atricapillus. Classification (NCBI taxonomy): domain Eukaryota; kingdom Metazoa; phylum Chordata; class Aves; order Passeriformes; family Paridae; genus Poecile; species Poecile atricapillus. The sequence continues at coordinate 67,681,232 of NC_081251.1, read as the reverse complement.
AAACCCCAGCTCTCCTTGGATTCATCTAACTTCAGCTAGGGCTGAAAGGTGTTGTGTGGCAGCTGTTTAGAGCTGTGTTCTCTATGGCTCATCACACATCTTGCAATCCTGCCTCCTTCAAAACCTCACAAAAGCATCCCCTCTTTTTCCTCCAAAAGCCACAGACATACCTTGTTTTGACATTATGTCTGGCCTGCAACATCTCATAGCAGACCATCAAGCTTTCCTGCCACTGCTGTTTCACTGCAGGTTTCACTCTGCAGGTTCAAGTATGCCTGAAGGCTGAGTCAAATCAAACTGGATCTCCATCAGAGAGAGAGCAAGAAGTAATTCCACCATTTTGCCTTTTTTGAGAGGTGTCTGTGTACATGCAAAGAGATCAATATAAACCAAACTAGCCATCTCTCTAGCTTCTGTGTTTCTTATTTAGCATTCACTCAACACCTACTGCCATGGGAACATGGTATGCAACAAAAGCTGGCAGGTGTTGTGACAGTTAAGCAGTTGTACAAATTAAAAACTTATTATGAACAGTTTATTCATCATTATTGCCATCATCAACTCAAAAAAAAAGACAAAAGGCAATAAGACCAAAGCAAGAGCTGAGATTAGAGCCCTGGCATAAAGAACATTACAAACAACTTAGCAGCAAGAATATTAGAGACTTGAGCTCCCTGAATTGCTCTGTTTCTCAATTTTCCTCTGAGGCTGCAGAGTTGCAGACACAGTCTGAACCTAAAAATCTGTCTGAACATTCACAGTGATAAATATAGGCAGAATTATTATATTACTATGCAGTGCAAATGCAACTCAGTGAAAGGACCATAATTCAATAGTGGAAATCTGGAACTTGCTGTCAGCTTATTCAACCTCAAACTGAATTCTACACAGTAAAGCTGAGCAAACTAAGGACCGGGCAAGAAAACACAGAGGAAAAAACACAAGATCGAAGATGCCTCAGTCTCCCACTTTTCACACATCCAGTTTGAATAACAGCACTACATAACAGTGATGGGAAGTTGGTGATCAAAACCTTTTATTTAAACATACCAGGTATCTTTCCTCCTGCCTCATGTTGGGGGTACGGATCATGTGATTCTGTTCTCCTCTCCAGTCTCCAAAACGTCGAAAAAAATAATTGGATAGGAATCTGTTGACAGGATCTCTAATAATATTGATGTACACGGGCTGATCTCCTCCAAACCTGGTGGGAAGAAAAATGGGTGAATCTCATCACAAGGTTCCATACAGACACGTATCTATTGTTTCTCATCTGAATGCTTTCAAATTACTTCCTACAGAAATTCAGAACTTTTACAAGGTGAGGAGTGAAACTTAGAATCTTACAACCAATTGCTAGACCTTTGTAAATGCATGCATAAATCTCTTTAGGATGAACAGTAAATATGGAATCACATTAAGCAATATGCATACTACAAATATTTTAGTTGAAAACCATTTCTTACACTGTATCAATGGTTTTGCTTCTTGAGTTCTCTCCCTGCTGTTTTCAGATGAAGATCCTTCTGCAGATGAGTCAGAGAATGAGCATTTTTTCCTCTCAGCACACTTCTTATCTGGGCAGTCATGTCAGAACAGGCACCACCCAGCAGTAACTGTTGTAAGGCAGCCTTGGATCACCTTTGCCTGTACAGTAAGCGTAGTAATGTGCAAAGGATTTTCAGCTTACTTTGAAAGCTTTTTTCCAAAAGCTTCCTCTGGATGAACTGACAGATATGCATGGTATTTCCAATTTTTTATTTTTTGGAACATGTGCAGAATCTTGTCCCCTCACCCTCACCCTGCACCACTGGCTGGATTTGAGGCTATTTCATGGTTATGCAATATTTTATCCCTGCACTGCACTTCATGAACTTTTTTTTTTTTTTAAAGTCAGTATGAAAGTTCTTGCTTCAAAAAAGAAATTAAGTATCAATCTCAAGTACATGCAAGTCCAAGGAAAAAGAAAGCGTAACACCAGCTGTGACCAGGCTTGCACATAAGCAAAATGTAGCACAGATATGTGCAACTTAGAGATGAGAAGATAAAACAGAACAACTTCACCACCTTGAATTTACCCTCTTGTATGTCTCCTCCAGGTGCTAAGGGATAAACATCTTCAGTTCAATAGCTGAGATACCAAAAGTGGAAAGGAGGAAAAAGAAGCTTATGAGGGTTTGTGATTACACTGTATTTTCAGAATGTTAAAATACTGACTGCATATTTTAGATCAACACACAGCATCAGGAGAGCAGGCCTAACTGGAAGAAAAAAGGGGAAGCTGCTTACACTGTTCCATGGCCAAAATTAAGAAGTGAACATTCATGGAATATAATTATAGACTACAAATTCTGTGAGACAAAGAATAAAACAAAACTTTCCTGGATTGAGAAGTTCATAGGATAAATCCAACTTAGAATTTTCGTCATCTAAGAAAAGGGATTATGCTTCTCCTTCAGTTTCCCCAATTTAGGAGAACAATTCTCACTTAAGCACTAGCCTATGTTTTATTTTTGGGAGCTTGAGGACGCAGCATTTAAATGCTATTCTGATGATTTTCTGAGTCACCATTTATACAATCTCTTCTAAAATGTAAAATACTAGATTAAAAAGAGAGAAAAACTGAATACACCCTTTAAATTAAAAAAAACTTCTCAGTTTCTCCTCATCTTTTGAGGTGATGAATAATTGAATTTGTATAATAATGTATCAGGGCTTCTCATAAATATTAAAGACATAGCAAAATTGTTTAAAATTATGAATTCTAGTAAAAGTCAAGAGAAAAATCTCATAGAGTTTAAAACTGATTTTTATTCTGCATGAGTCCCCAGAGTCCTAAAATACAGTCTGCAAAGGCTTGTCTCATGAGTAACTATGCCTATCAGTAATCTCATTGACCTCAGTGTTGCAGGATCACTGCCATAATTTGAAATTGCACAGACAGCATAAATTTTTAAAACAATCCAATTAAAAAGGCATATGCTCCTTGCTTCCTGATTAGTGCACAACCCAGTTTAGACAAGGATGTGCAAGTGAAATATCCCGAATTTAGTATCCTGATCCTGAATTCTTCTCTAAGCTTATCTTTGCTGCTTTTAATCTTTATACAGAAATAAAACCTACACTAAAAAAAAACCAAAAACATTCCTGTAAATACCACAGGACAATGTGGGCATAAAGCTTTGAGAATACTCACTCAAATAGAAAGCTTTCAGTGGATGCCTTGGCCTGATAGTTTTGAAAACCAAACTTTTCAAGTGAAATGGCTGGAAGTAATAGATTGCATCTAAATTATTGAACACATTATCTTCCTGCTGCATGATGCAGATAGCAATAATCAAAAGACAGAGGTGAGCGGAGGAGGACAAAGAAAAGTGGAAACAATAGAGACAGTAAGAAGTGATGACACAAGCAAGTTGTCTTAAGATAAAGACAAAAAGACCACAAGATTCATAGAAGCAAGACAGCAGGAATGTCCTGCCCCAGGTTTTGTAGAGGATGTTAAATCTACATAAATGCTCATCAGAAGAATGAAAACCGAAAATCAGACAGCTAATGCCTGTCCTGATGGAAATTTTCAATACATATTGTCTTTTCTAAAGTAAAAGGAGGGGTGAGATTACATAACCAACAATATTCCCGGAACCAGTCCTTTTGCTGGTGAGATCGTGTTTCTGAACATGAGAACAGTAAATTCAGGACCAAAAGCCCTGAGAAAAGAGGGCTCATTCATCCCAAGAAGACAGCTGAGACAGAAGGTCACTCTTTCACAAACGCTACAGAGGAACTTCCATTTCTGAAATGGAGACTGTGCATGCTTCCCACCTCCCCAAACACAGGACAGCTCAAATTTCTGATTTTCTGCACAATGTAACCAGCTGCTATACACCCAGCTGTGGGTTGCTCCACCAGGCAACAAGCAAGGAATTATTAGAAAAATCAAGTCTGTTCTGGCCTTATTCAAATGTGCATTTTTTAAAACATAATTTACAATACTTCAAATTCCAACCATTTGTTTCTATGGACTGTACTCAGAGGCTTTTATGGAAGCTAAGCAGCACTCAAATACATAAAAAATCCTAACGGTTAAAAAAAAATCAATTACCTTAAGCTATTTAAAGAAAAGGGCAAATCAATGCTCCATTTGTTCAAGTATGTTCAGCGTATTTTTAGATATCTATCAATCACAACATATTAAATGCTCTCCAGAGTGAAACTTTTCAGATTAACAACACCCACATGAAAGTGCTCTTGCAAAAAAATAGATATGTGCTCTCATTATACATCACATCACCTTATTTGCTCTCAAACACCTATTGTGAAGGATTCTAAATAGGACGTGATGATATTTTCTAGGCCTAAGTAGCAGACTTACCTTCTCTGAGTGGGATCATGATTGGATCCCACATGATGAAGTTGCAATCAGTGCAATTGGGAAGAGTGGGTCAGGATACCACCACTCCACCAGAACACTGTAAATGGATATAACAACCCCCACAACACTCTTCCCGTACTTAATGTCTCATTTATTTTATATATACTAGTAAATCCCATTAATTTTAACTGATTTGTTGTTGAAGGTATGTTTTTGGTGTCCTTATCAAAAAGACTATTTGAAAGCTTCAATCAATTTTATTTAGGTTCATTAATAATATATTCCCTATGTCTTATATATAAAATATATATAATATACAATATATAGTATATTCCCTATGCAAGGTAGGTGAGCTTGCCCCTTCACATTTCTGATGAATTCCAATTTTATTATTTACATGACCAAATCTTAATTTAAAACCATTTACAAACCCCTTGAAAATTAGGGGAAAAAAAATCAACAAAAGTGACTTGCTTCACTTTAAAACGGAGACTCTCTTAGTTCCTATTACTTTTCATTTCACTTCAGGAGGCTGCTGCCTTTGCATTCAATACAAAGCTCTTCACACAAGCAGAAGATGCCTTCTTCATCCTTGCAGGCAAAGCACAACTCCTCAGAGAAAAGATGACTCCCATTCTATTCTCTGTAACAACTTTGTCTGCCTCTTACTCTTTTAACATACACAGTTTTCCCTTAAACAAAAAGGGCAGCTACTAGAAATTCAATAAAATGGAAACAAACAAGAGCCAGCAGCCACATAATATTATTAGGAGAAGGCATATTGTGTCCTTCTTATAAAGGAAGCACAGTTTCCTTTTACAGTGCCATATAACTGAGAATCACAAGCTGAGAGTAAAATTGCCCTGCCACCTTTACCCATCAATCATGTTAGAGCTCCCTCACCTGCCCGGCAGCACAGCTTAACGATGAGGTCATGTAAAACCACTAACACAGAACCTTCACCTTTTTAGGACTTAAATAAGATGCAGTTACTTCAACATTTACCTTCTGAAAAAAGTATTTTGAAATACAAGTTTTTGTACCATCTTGCATCAGGATGAACTTGTGACAAAGCAATCCCCTGCACACAAGGCAGCAGTCACTTCTGATCCTCCTCAAGGATGAGCAGCAAAGAGGAACGGGCTGAGGTACTGCCTGCCTGGGAGTACGTGGTACTGCCAGCCCCCATAATCAAGTATTTGTTTACCTTCCTGTTCTTATCTGCACTGCCTCTATTGCAGACTTCCCCCTCATGCTGTGGTCATGTTTTCAACTTTTTCTTTAAAATTGGGGGAGTTGATATAGGGCATTTATCTACTGATGCACTTATGCCAGCCATAAGGTTATTTCAGTCATAATGCTGAACTGGTACAAGGACTATGTAGAGCAGACTTCAGTGAAAAACTCTGGCTTCATGAGGCTTTTCTCCTTTCTTGCAGAGTACTAACTAGGCTGACTCTCCCCAGCTGAACTCAAAGTTATGCCAGTCTGCTTTTTTGTTATGCTCTCTAGTTTATCCCAGACAAAAAACAAGCAATGCAGAGAGGTGATGTAATTATCACCCCTGGAAGCATTGAAAAAACATGTAGATGCAGCCCTTAGGGACATGGTTTAGCTGTGGACTTTGGCAGTGTAGGCTAACAGTTGGACTTGATGACCTTAACAATCTTTTCCAACCTTGAACTGCCTGCCCTTCAATGGGAGGGCAGGGATACAAAATGCCCAGTGGTTCAAGGTCAGCAGTAGAACAGCACACACCCCTCATCGATCACCCTTTCTGGACCTGAGATTTCCATAGTAGAAATTTCAGTTTCTGAAGTGATGTGTCTGGGTCATGTCACTGTAAAATTACAATGGAGTCCTCTAGGAATTGTTTAGTAACCTGCCTCAGACCAGTGAATGGCTAAAAGATAACACTGTAAAGCCTTGTATTTCTCTATTTCACTATCCTGTAAATCTACCAGAATATTTTAGACTCTATTTTGTCAGTCATTCATGCATACTAAACAGTGAGGGTCATTTCTTTACCCTGTACTTTTCATTCTCCTGAGGATATCAAAGTAGTTTAATATTATATAAATTCACAATGAACAGCACCAACATGGAAAAGTATCCTGCATGGTCCCAAGTAAAGGAAATACTAATTATGTTTTCATTTATGTAATGCAAAGTTACAGCTGGAAACAAGTAAGAGAGTAAACACTAACTCTCCATAAAGGACTAACAGCAGCTAAACTCTTTATTAATTAAAATCACCTATTTCCAGACACCCTGTATTTAAGACTTTCTTCCAAAGGTCTGGCTCAGGATCTCTCTGGACCTCTGATTAATGTTTCATTGTAATTCAGAGATGCAAATGTTGTGCATTAGATAGAAGAACAGAAAAACTAATTACAAAGTATTACAACAAATTTCCTGCAAATAGTATAGTAGCTGATACAGCTCTTTGGAAAGCATTAAATCAACAAATATGATAAGTGGAAAAGATTTCTTTTCAAAACTGAATGAGACCACAGATTTGGCTGAGGAAGTTACATTCTCATAAAATCTTGGGGCTCAACTTCTCAGGAAGGTTATTATGCAAAGGATGCTGCAATGCACTCAGCAATGCATATGCAGTTCCTGTATGAATTCGTTTATCAAGGGGGAGTATGGGTGACTACAACTGTCCTGTGGAAATGGCTGTTGCAGAGAGCAACTCACTGTTCGGAGTGTCCACATGGAAACTGAAATACAGTAAACTGTATAACAAAAAAATAAATCATTGTAACTCTGCAGTATTTATTAAGTATGCAATCTATAGAGTATAGAAATCAACTTAAGTGAAACTTAGAGCATGGCTGCCTTGTCACAGGTGTGAAAATCTACCATCAGAGAGGGACTGTGGACATCACTCTGCTTTATGCTTTGAACCTGCACAGTTTGAAGTGATAATCTGTGACTCAGAAGCTATGCGTAAAATGATAATATTTTCAGAAAACAAAGCTGCAAAAAGAGAATAATGAAGGAAGTGGTTTGCTGGTAAAGAGCCACTTGAGCCGCCAGGCAAGAAAGACACAAGAAATTTTGCATATTACAAAAATACTACAATTTTGCACTGTAGTATGGCACTGTAATATGGCAAATGAAACCCAAAGCATCTAGAACTGAAGCAGAGCATATTCATAGGCAAGCAGTAGTTCTGGCAAGGACATGCATACTTCCATATATTATCAGCAGTGTGGGAGACCTTACAGGCCAGAATAATCCTAGTCTCCCTTTTTCTGAGAAGCAGGAGGAGAGAGGAGCAAAGACCTGATAGCACTCATGTGACCATTCACAGAATCAGTTTTCAGAAAAACATGAAGTTAAATGCAGCATCACAAAAACGATGAAAAAAATTACAAGCCTCCAACTTGCAAAGAGAATGAGAAGGAAAAAAATACAGAGAAAGCTGAGAGTTGACTGCATGTTAGTTGTGTAAGAAATTACACATGAAATTACAGTGGTGAAAAATTTGATGAGTCTTTACATAGTGGACAAATGCACTCTGAGATCCAAGGAAAAGGAGTCAATTGAACTTCTCAGAAAAATTAGGAGGAAAAATAACTCCTAATTTACTATCTGAGAGAACAATTCACTATTGAAAGAATTTATCAAGAGCAACAGATTCTCTCTTACTGGTGAATTAGAATCAAGACTTCAATTTCCTCCCTGAAAGATGGAAGTTTTAGGTTTAAACTTATTTATCAAGGGTAAAAAAGCTTCAAAATTACTCAGAACTGTCACTGTCCATCTTTTTGCCTGAAGGCAGGATCAGATATGCAAGTGCCACTACCAGCTTCAAAATCCTGAAGTACAATCTCTTTTGCTGCTTTGCTGTCCTTGTTGTTTTAACTTTTTCCTAAATGTCTGATCAAGAACTTGATACTATTCAAGTCTGCTTGTGTTATCATTACTCATTAAGAACTGCATAGTTTCTTTATCTCTGCAGAACCTTTTAAATAAAAATTCAGAAGTCTTATGCCAGTCCCCTCTTTCCCTGTCTTCTCTATTTGTTTTTCTTTTCCTGTGATTGTAGGTAAATTTTCTGATCATATTCTTATTCTCTTTTGGACCCCTTGGACTAATCATCGTCCTTCTTAAATCAAATTACTCCCAAACTGGTAATCTGCAGTGTGAATGTGAGCATGGAAGCTGAACAACAGTAAGAACAAGATAATTGAGAGGTTATGCCTGACCCCACCTTCAGTAACTAGATTTCAAGCAACAATCTCTATTCTGAGAATATCGTGTTATGAGCTGAACAAAAGATAAAAAGTCCATTATGCAAAGAACACAGGAAAACTAGGGGAATAAATTCTAAATTAAATGATCTTAGAATCTGTGGAAAAGCTCACCATAAAGCAATGCTTTTTAAAAAAATAAACCCCCAAAAAACCCTGTTTAGATCACATAAAGGTCAAACTGCACATTAGATTTGTGCTTAGCCTTCCATCAAGTTACAGTTAAAAAGCATCATTACACACTCACATAATTAAAAAAATGTAGTATAAAAAAGGAAAAAAAATATGTAGGAGGGATTACAGCACCATGTGGCCATTCATGAAATGTGTACTTTACAAGGCAGACCTCACATGATGGTAGAAAGTGTTTCATGATGTGTTAGCAAAAAGTACAGATTATAATGAACACACATAAAGACACAGTGTTAAAGCCATGCATGAGTTTGGCTGACATTTCCCTACTTTTAACAGTTTACCCAGAGGGTAATTTTTTTTGCTACCATATTTTTAATGGCATTTCCCTAAGTGTGTATTTTTTTTTTTAAAGGAGAAAAAAAAAATCCCACAACATAAAATTACTTTAGTAGATAATCTTAGGCTGCAATCATTGTTTCAAGATGTTGATTCAAGGAGGCATTCAAAGAGCCCAATCCCTCCCACAGCTGAGCTGTATAGTCAGTGCAGGCTGAACCAACTACTGCTTTTTGTACAAAGTATACTTGAGCTTGCATTCAAAGGGTCATGGACATTCAGCATCTGGTTATGCCAGCTCCACGCATTTGCCCAACACATTCGTTTCAAATGCTAGTGGTTTCAAATGCTAATGTGGTTAACACATAATAGGCATGTTCTATAAAACATGAACACGTTGTGTGGTATTACTTGTTACAAAGAAAAGAAGAAACAATAACCCTCAAATTACTAAAAAATCTGGGTGTTGTGACAAAAATCACATCACTCTAATACAATGAAAATAGCATCACAGAATCACTCTGGTTTAACTGACCTCCAGTATGTCAGTCTATAAAAAAAGTGAAATTCTATTTCCAAATCAACAGACCAAAGATATACATACATAGGTTAAGTCATTGCAAAGCAAGATGTTTATTTGCAAAAAAAAAAAAAATTGTAAATGTATCATCCAACCCTTCCAAATCAACAAGCTAACATGCAAGGCTTCCAAACACAAGCTGCCAGCACAGACTGTGCTTTCAAACACGAAGCTTATTCACGTGACAAAGTTAATTCATCAAGATTTACCTCCTTTTTGTTTGTTAGCTATAGACACATTTTGCAAGAACAGGGGAATGGTGTAACATCAAAGTGCTGTGTTTAAATGTAATTTTTAGAACTGCTTCTGCCTGAGAAAAACACAGAACCAATGACTAACAAAAAAGTTCAGCAACATTCAGAAATTAAGTTTTGTTTTGGGCTTATCCAGATTGAATTTCTCTGTCCATCCCTGCCTTCATGTAGCATGTGATTTATTGCTACCCGTGGGTCAGAATTCAGGTCAGAATTCAGTTGAAGGAAAATCGCCAACCTGACCAGCACTGCTTCATGTGACACTGTCAGCTCAATTTATTAATTTTTATTAGTTAGTGTTGGCCATTGTATCTGAGCAAAAAAGTAATAAAAAAAAAAATAAAAAATTCAGCAATGCTGATACAGACTGTCTACCAAAAAAGGCTTGTTTCAAGAAAAACAAGAACTTTACACATGAACTCTGCTAATGAAAACCAGAAAACTGGAAATATTTCTTATGTTGATTCTAGCAACTAAATGCAAGATTCTTCCCAAGCAGAAGACCCAACAGATCTTTCTCTCCTCCCCCAAAGCTGTCTCCCCACATCTCTCACATTGAGCAAGGACACAACAGAGCTGGGGCTGGCATCCAAGCAGGGCACAGGGAGGTGACTGCTGGCTGTGGCCCAGCAGGTAAGTCCACCAACTCTGTTTTGCATGGCTTTCCCTTCAGCAGATGTATCTGCAGTGTGGCTGCCTCAGAGTCCTCTAGTGACCTTCTCAATGTGGTTTCCAAGTGGCCAACATATTCAGAAATTATTTAGGAATTCAGGAGGGAGAGGATGGAAAGACAGGCAGAACACCTAGAACTCCTGCATGGCTCTTATTTCTTTAAAAACTTATGCCAAAAGTGAAGTATTGTCCCCTCCCCTAAAGCACATGCACACATATGCTAAATACACACCTAAGATGTTAAAAACTGCAGCTGAAAGGAAAAAGAGGGCAGCAGCCTGACAACACAGAAAGGAGGACTCCTGACACAGTAGTGATGGGTGATAATTCATCCCAGCTCTGAACAAGTAAGATATACTGAACTGAATTATAAGGGCTAATTAAACTGTAAAATTAAATTAATTAAATTAAATCAAACCAGTGCTTTATCTTTGCATCTTCTTAGCATATCATAGGAAATTTTAAAGGAGCTAATTCCTCCGTGGCCTATAACTGCAAGAAGTAAAGAATTCATGGCACCAGTGAGACCTGTTTCACTTTCTGAGTGGTTGTTTTAATGCTTCTCCTTCCCCTGACTTCACCCTGTCCTGACCAGCCAGCCTTCAAACAAGCAAAACTCACCAGTCACTGACAGAGGCCTGTCATTAGGTTTTTACACACTCACCTGCAACATTCACTTACCCCAAGACAGGAAGGAACACCCAAGCTCCCTGCTCTGCCAGGACTGGGGTCCATAAGCGCATGGCCGGAGGACAGCAGTTTGATATTGGAGAGAGACACGCTGCCTTCCCGTGACCAAAACAGAAGTTATGCAATTCTCCACATCCCTGACTCATCCTTACCCAAAACTATGGCCTTGCCACTCGCCTATGCATTTCTGCAAATGTTCTTCCCACTTCTCTGAAATCTGTGACACTTGGAGCACCAAGTGTCTTGAGTCGCTGCCCAGTGACTGTTACAGTTAAGTCAGCAGATTACTGAGAAATCAAGGGGGGCTTTTCCCCAAACTTGAAGCTTCTTCCTCATTCATTTTTTCTCAGACTAAATAGATGACAACAGGCACATATGATAAAGCACAGTGAACAAATTACAGCTATTCTGGAATAGCCTTTTATCTCTCTGCAGGTTATTCCACTTCCTCACAGCTTCTGCACTCCAACACTGTAGCAGGCTGTACTGCCTGGATCTACCAGCAACACCTGGAATCTCAGTGAATATACCAACATAAAAATCTTAACCTGCTTAGACACATTATTTAATATTTGCTCCTGATTAACACTTCGGGTGTTTTTTCCCAGAAACATTAGTATATATACTTCAAACCAGAAAAAGACAGTAAAAACCCCAAACCCACGAAAAAAAAGCACCACCTTCTACAAAAGACACAGTCTTGAAATGGACTGGATGCTCCAGAAGCATGGGGTCATCTCCTAAAGCTAGCCATAACTGCACTGGATAGACTGGGAACAGAAGCTGCAAAACACTTTGAATATAAGCCTTCTCTGTGACAAGGGCTATGTAGAAATTCGCTAACATGAAAGAAGAACAAGAAAGTTTTCTATCTTCTGTTTGAAGCTGGAATTAATTAGAGTTATGTTTGTAAAAATTCACATAAGATTTGCTTTCATGTCTCCTTTTAAGATTTATCTTTTTGTCTGCCCCTTTGCACTACTTCAGATCGAGAAAAGATAGTACTGAATCAAAAGATGAAGTTGCAAAGGAGTAAAGGGGGATTCATTTACTTGGCTGAACCAACAGGCACTCTTAAAAAAGAGTTCAAGAATGAGGAGAAAATGGCCTTGGCAAGCATTCAGGACAGGATAAGATTTTCAAGGTTTTAGAACTTTGTTCAGTAAAACTAATGGTTCAGAAACATGCATGTACTCAAACTCATCACTGGAGGCTTAGCTCACTTCCACTGGAGATTTATTCTGGAAAGAAGATACAGCCTTTTTTTGTTTTCACTCGGAAACAATCGTAAGTAAATGCTGTGATGCTTTTCTGAATAATCAGAAAGTCTTAAATGCTGACAGGTTTATAAAAAACCAAAACAAACAAGCTTATTGTTTTATTACTGTTTGGGAAGCAGAGAAGCATCAACAAGGATGAGGAAAAGGCTGAGGTATTTAATGCCTTCCTTGCCTCAGGCTTTAATAGAAAGATTAGTCATTTTTGGGGCACCCTGCCCCAAGCTGGAAGACAGAGACAGGGAGCAGAAAGAAGTACCCTTAATTCAAGGGGAAATGGTCAGTGAGCAGCTACACCAGTCAGCTACACACAGGTTTATTGGTCCAGATGGGATCCACCCAAGGGTACAGAAGGAGATGCAAGAAGTGCTCACGGAGCAACTTTCCATCCCTTACCAACAGTATTAGATAAGCAGGGAGGTCTCTGTTATTGCAAGTTAGCAAACGTGATGCCCATCCACAAGAAGGGCTGTAAGGAGACTCCAGTGAAGCATGGGCCCGTCAGCCTGCTTGACGTCAGGGCCAGGGAAGGTTGTAGAACAGATTATCCTGAGTCCCACCATGTGGCACGTGCACAACAACCATGGGACCAGGCCCAGACACCTTGGGTTTGTGTAAGGCAGGTCCTGCTTAGCCAACCTGACCTACTCCTACAACAAGATGACCTGTTCAGTGGATGAGGGCAAGGCTGTGGATGTTGTCTGTCTGGACTTCAGCAAAGCCTGTGATAGTCTCCTACAGCATTCTCCCAGACAAACTGGCTGCTCGTGGCTTGGATGACTGCACTGTTTGCTGGGTGAAAAGCTGGGCAGCTGAGCCCAGGAATGGTGGTGAGTGGAGTTAACTCCCACTGGCAGCCAGTCACATGTGGTGTTACCCAGGACTCAGGATGGGGCCTGTTCTGTTTAATAGCTTTAATAATGATCTGGATGAGGGGACCAAGTGCACCCTTGGACAACACCAAGCTTGGCAGGAAAGTTGATCTGCTGGAGGGTAGAAAGGCTCTGCTTTCTGCAGAGAGGTGTGGGCAGGCTGGATTGATGGACAATTGAAAAAGGCTCAACAAGACCTGGTGCTGGGTCCTACACTTGTGTCACAACAACCCCAAGCAGCACTATAGGCTGGGGACAGAGTAGCTGGAAAGCGGCTTGGTAGAAAAGGACCTGGGGGTGCTGGCCAGCAACCACCAAACAGGAGCCAGCTGTGCCCAGCTGGCCAAGGCCAGCAGCATCCTGGCCTGGATCACCAATAGTGTGGCCAGCCAGACAAGGGCTGTGATCTTCCCCTCTATCCAGCACAGGTGAGGTCACACCTCAGTTCAGTTTTGGGCCTCTCACTACAAGAAGGACACCGAAATGCTGGAGTGTGTCCAGAGAAAGGCAACAAAGCTGGTGAAGGGTCTAGACAATAAGTCATATGAGAAGCAGCTGAAGGAGCTGGGGCTGTTTGACCTGGAGAAAATGAGGTTCATGGAAAACCTTACTGCTCTCTACAAGTAAGAAAGAAGGTTCATAGCCAGGTGGGGGTTGGTCTCCTCTGCCAAGTAGGAAGTGACTAGGCAAGAGGAAACAGCCTCCAGTTGCACCAGGGAGGTTTAGACTGGATGTTCAGAAAAATGTTTTTCATGGAAAAGGCTGTCATGCATTGGGACAGGCTTGCTGGGGAGTGATTGAGTCCACGTCCCTGGAGGTGTTTAAAAAGACATGTAGATGCAGCACTCAGGGACATGGTTTAGTGGCAGATTTGGCAGTGCTGTGTTGACACTTTGACTTGACGATCTTAAAGATCTTTTCTACCCTAAATGATTCTACATCTCTATTTCAAGCCAAAGCAAATCAGATTCACATTTTTCATGACTCTGGTTACATTTTCTCTGCTTCTGTAGTACCTTGGTGACATGCCCTAAAGAGCTAACACAATCCCCACACTCAAGCAGAGAGATGCAAGGCAAGCAGAAGAGACTTCTTTTGTTCCAAATGTGACCTATCAAAAGAGTAGCAAAGTAGCTAACTTTGCTACTAATTCCTAGCTGTCTGCCAGCTCAAAATATGCAGGAGGAAGGAGAACAAACTGTTTCTTCTCCCTTCAAGTGAACAAAAGCTTGGTTTCAAAGGTATAAAATGCCAGACAAGAGAAGTGAGTCACTGGACTGATGTCCAAAATGGCTGCTCCTGCAAAAATTCACAGATTCCAGTAAAGGCTTTGCTGCGACGGCATGTAGAAAGCCTCATGCCTTTTCCTGGGAGGGAGCAGCAAGTTTCACCAAAATAGGATTATTTAATCTTCAAGCTGATCTTTGAGCCTTTCATGGACCTAGAGCTGACCGAAACCTGCGGTCAGGAGTCAATTGTTGTCCCCTACCCATCCCTGTGCATCTGTCCTGCTCCCCACTGTGCTGGATGCTCATGCCCAGCTACTGTCTGGAGGTCTTCAGCTGTCAGCCAGAAAGCACCACATCAGTATTCTGAGCCCCATTCTTTTAGTCTGAGGAGTTCTGCGTAACTTTTATGTTGAGCTGGCAGAAAAGCTGGGGCAAGAACAGTATTCCATAGAAAATCTGAGTCCAGGTAATCACTACAGATAGGAAGGATTCTATAAATTAATAGTTTAAAGAAATCAAGCAAAACTAGAACACTTTCTTAATAATTTAATATTTATGATGTGTATTTAAATCACATCCCAAAATCTTTATAAATGGAATACTTGACAATCCATTTCGTAATATCAGTTTAAAAAAAAAATCACCTTAGAATTAAATAACTGAGAAAATATAAAACATGCTAATTCACTATTAAGTATAACACTGCTAATAAATTTTGAAACTAGGGACTAAACTTTCAGAAATGTTTAATTTATCAGAAAACAAAGAAATGCTGAACACCAGCAAGCAATGTTGCTGCAATTCTATGCTGTCTGATTTAGGAGACTCATCAGCTTTTTCACTACTTTACACCTACTAGTTAAACCAAGGACACTCTCAATAAAACAAAAGATATGTTTTCAGGTTTGCAAGGAAAAACCAAAAGAGAAACTATAAATAATTTTATACATCTTACATAACTGTTTTGTATTTTTTTCAGATTTGTATTGTAAGAAAAATTAAATACAATGTAGATACATCATGTATACACTGCAGAAGAAACATGGTACCTTTGTGGCAAGGATGTACCACTTCATAGGTACAGAAATTTCATTTCTGTACATCATTTCATAGGTACAGAAAATGGGATCCATAGGCAGGAGTAAGAGGTTAAGATTGTTGATCTTCTTCTCTCATACCTAAGTTGAGCACCATCTCTGAAAAATCAGTCTATTCAGGAAACATTCCTTTGACCCTGATGTGTGCCTACTCTTGATCTTGCAGTTTGGAAGAAGAAAGAGATAATTTACCAAAAAGTGTCAAGTCCTAATGATTTTTATTTTTTAAAGATAATACATTAGAAATGGAACTCTCAAGGAATCAGAAAAGAGAACACAGAAGATCAAAATTTTGTTACACTCTTCTTGTTTCCATGTAAACAAATCGTGCCCATAGTTTAGTTCTCTATCAAGTGAATTTCCAATTGCTCAAAATATTTTATTTTCTAAGAAAACAAAACTAAACACACCCCTCCCCCAATTTTCTAATTTCTTACTATCATGTCTATAGAAGCCTGAAGCCATGCACTCACACTACCATACAAACAAAATTCTGTGTATTTAGACAAGCAAAGATCTGCAGTACATTCATAATCCTACAGAATTTTTTTAAATCTAAATGCAAGAATCCAATCTGATGGCACAGATAGCATGGTTCCTGAATATAATTTGGAGATTAAATTCACAGCCTGGGCAATAACCATCTACAGTCAGCTTTAACCTCTGCATCCTGGCTAAATGTTAACTGGCATCATTCATTCAAGTCCTTCCAAAAATTCCTTAGAAGTTTCATCCAAATTCAATTTTCTTCACATTCTGTGCTATAAAAGTCTCTAGAGCCTTGCTGCATACTTTTAAATATCTGCCAGAAGAAACTGCACTCCCATGATACAGAGCATAATCTGTTTGCATGGTTTAAAAATACTTCCATAGCCTGTGGAATGGGGACTATTTTGTCAGAACAAAATTAAATTGGTTATATTGGTGAAGAGTTATTCCAGGCACAAAATTAATGAACTCAGTGAAGTTTTCAGTCTCCTTTTAGTGTCTGGCTATACTCAGATGAAATGTTAACAGAAATATTCTGCCACTTTTGAAACACAAGTACACAATTTAAAGACCTAAGTTACCATCTCTTGCATGTTGACTGGAAACACTGTAAATCACAATCATCTCAAGAGGCAAAAGCATATAATAGCATCTTGGCTTTTCACAAACATACTGTACATAATTATGCTACAGAAAAGTGAGTGTGGGGGGAAAAACCAATAACTTCAGAATGTGAATTCTAGTGCCAGAAGAAAGGGGGAAAAAGTGCATGGTATTGTTTATGAGTAAAAGAGGGAAAGTGTTTTATGTATTACAATTAATAAAACTCAGAGAAAAATATTTCTGACCAAAAAAATGCCTTACCTTGAAAAGTTGAGGAAATGAACATGTCTAGTGAATAAATAGGGCTGCTCAGCAGTGCTTATGTTTTTAATCAATTCCATCTAAAAAGAATTAACAAATCAAATTTTCCACGTTACATCAATGCACAACTTGAGACAAACATAAAACTTTCAAACAACATATGATGATATAATTTTCTAGTTTGAATTACTCAGGACCTCCTTCCCCACTATCCCTCCTGAATACTGTCATCAAGATAGCATGATTAATATTTTATGTCTAAGCAAGAAAGGTTGAGCTGCAGACACCATTCTGCTACCATGGAGCTTATGTACTTCCAAAATACTTCCAGAAGTGGGTATCAGTTTAAAGAAAGGCAAAAACTAAAGGAAAAATCTCAACTCTTTGTAAATCTGCAAGAGCTTTCCAAATGGCAGCTGCCCTCTAAAGACACCAGATTTATTCACCCCAATGCCAAAAATGTAAAATGTCTGCAACTGTAGCAGAAAGTGGGAGCTGAGCCAATGGCCATTTTCGTGTAACAATAAATGCTGCCAGCACAGCCAAGACACCAATTGATTTGCTTGTTTAAATATAGAAATTGGGACTTGCAATTGCTTTTCCTATTACAACAAATTAGGAGTATAAATTAAATGAGCACTTTTAGAAAGATGCTGCTAAATTCCAGTTCAGGCCCATTCATAAAACGTTAATATTTAAAAAAAAATAATTTGAATTTTTGACTATTAAAATAGAATTACGTAAACAATACCATGGATATGATCGTCTATTTTGTGTCAGCTAAGCTCTAGCTATGATTTATAGGAAACTGGAAGTGTCTAGTGAAGCATCATGCTAGAGAGTTGATGTTTCAGTTAATTTTACTTCCTTCTTACTAATTTCCTAAGATGTATTTTTCAGTTTTCTGTTCTGTGTTCAAACACAGGCTATGTTATGGACACTGAACATAAATGACTTGAAATGACAGGTTTATTGATTTTACAAACTGGGTAGTGGAAAGCAATTCATACACTGGGGAAAAAAAAGGGGTAAGTCCATGAACCACGTGTTCTGATTTGAATCATATTAATTTATGCACTAAATTTTAACACCATTAAGGAGACATTAATTTAAAAATCTATTTTTTAAAACTTGAGTGCTACAGTTGACATAAATAAAATAAGCGAAAACATGGAGTCCAGCCTGTTGTGTGGTCAAAATAAAGTGACTGGCATGTGTGGAATTACTAGCAGCAAAAAGAGCATGGTAAAACATTCTGCCTTTGCCACAGCAAATACCAAACCATAGAGACAGCAGTTGCCAAATTTTTTCCCCTTCTAATGTCCAGTTTCAATAGACTGATATTTTGCCATGGTTTTTATAATGTGTGTGTCATCTTACTGCTTCTTATCCATCTTGCATCCTCTGCTTTTTCCCAGTGCACATATCCTGCCTTCTTTCAGCCAACACATGCTACAGCCATTTAACTGCTGGGAATGAATAAAGAAGTGCACACACTTATAGACTTGCCCTTTGTCTTCAACAATTCTATACACATACATGTATGATGACCACTGAAGCAAACAGTTCAGCTTGTTCATCTTCTCAGGATGGACCTTTTCCTGTCCATCAGGAATACAAGGAAGGAATTGAACACATCAAGCACATTAGCATATTAGGTTTGAGAAAGTATAGGAGGGTATGTTACATTTGAAAAAGGCTGTAAACCCAAAGAAATGGAACATAAGACAGGATCACCAAAAGACAATATAAAGAGAAAAGAGATACAAGAGAATATGGAAAAAAGATGTGCAGTTAAAAAAAATAAAAACAAATTAAAAACAAAGTCAGGAAGGAAATAGCATCCCTTATGTAGTGCTATTTGGAGTCTGGACTGCTTGATTCAAGCACAAACAGGTCTTTGCACAGCTTCTTCAATACAATATAAATGCATTGGGCAAGAAATTAATAAACCTGAAGAGCAAAGCTTGTCCAGATCAGAATTAGAAGGCCCAGGAAACTCTCCAACACTTAGCACAAATGAACTGAATATTGTTTTTCATGCTCTGAAGAGACAAAGGCTTTCCTAGCAAACAAAGGTGTTGACAGTTCTTTAGAAGTCACTCTGCCAAAAAATTATATTCTTCGTTCACCTTGCAGAATCAAACAATAGAAGACCCTGTATCAGATAGAAGTATCAGATAGAAGTCTGTGTATCAGATATCTCAAATTGGATTCTGTGGTAGCCAACACGCTACTTTTTTTTTTATTTTTTTATTTTTATTTTTACTGAGATGAGTTACAGAAGAAGTGAAATTCTCAGAACAGTATGAAGCCTCATGTTATATTTTGCATTTTACTTGCGTTGCTCTATCTGCATGAAGTAAGGAAGGAAGACAGCAGAAGGAAGTTACTGATCTGATATAAAAACTCTGTTCATGGCTCCATGGTCATCACTGTAATTCCTTCTTGGAATAAATGAAGAAAATCTTACTAGAGTATAAATATGGAGATATAAAGATACTATAACCATACAAAGTAACCCCACTAAATCTAAAAGCACAGGCAGCTCCAGTAGAATACTGATAGATAAACTTAGCTGGGTGTATATGTGAGTGTTACGAAGCACCACACGTGCTTCCCTTGGCTCACAGCTGTCCCCAAGGCTGACCCAAATTTGCTATCAGGAGGCAGATTCACATCACAGCACTGCCATGTTTCTCACTCCATTTCACCTGGTATCAGAGTCCCATGAACCTGCTGCTGGACAAGCACAAGCACCTCAGCTTCAGCAGCAAAGGGAGGCTGGAAAGATGCACACAGTGCAGGACAGCATCTGGCTCCTGGTTTTTTTTTTCATCTCTTGCTACCAAACTCAATCTCTTGAGCTAAGACAACAGCTTGCTTCAAAGCAGAAACAGAATTTTGTTCTGAGTTAGAGTACCTTCATATTTAGACACTTAATGATCAGCAACTGGACTTGTAAGCAGATGTGGATAAAGCTACAATGTGCACAAGAACAAACAAGCAAAATCCATTCTTCTAAAAATCCTGCCAAAAGGGTAAGTAAGGCTCAACTGAAATGACACACAGATGTCAAGAGGGAAAAATAAGTAACTGTAATGGCTCATGGCCACATGCAAATTGTGGCCATATTTCCCATGGGCCTCTCCCTCTCACATCATGCTGTCCTGAACTGATTTCAGTCTAACAACCCAAATGTATTGCTCAGAAAGACATGGTGATCCCTCCTTCCTTCTAAGATTATGTTACAGAAAAAAAAGCAGAACAAAAAGAAAAATCATCCAGTGTCTTCCTGAAGAGTATGTTGGGTTGGTTGGTTTTGTTTGTTAAGATTTTGTTTGTTCGTATGTTTGTTTCTGTAAGATGAAACAAGAAAGAAAGAAAATAAGATATAGAGGACCCACAGAGAGCAACAGTGAGCAGAGGATGAGGGCTGAAGGAAACAAGTACTTTTGGATGGAATGACTGATGAAGGAGAATGACATACAAGTACAGATGGTTGTTTCATCCTAAGTTTGAAAAGAAGTAAAAAGGTGCAAGCAGCAGAAGATAAACAATCCTGGCAAACTCTGCTAGGGAAGAGATGAGTCAGAACACATCCATGGTTGGAGGGAGAAGCTGTAGAAGTATTTTGAGAAATATGAAAGGAGCTAGCATTAGGGCCCATAAAGAGTTTTTTCTCTCTCTCACTACTGCCCAGAGCTCTTCTGCAGGAATTAGGCAGCTTTAGTGAAGCATTGCTGAAAAACACACTGATTTGCTCTTGAAATTAACTTGCAGTGGGCTGGTGCTGCACTGCAAATAACACTCCAGCAGATGGCACCGTGAAGTGACTCCAGGAGGGCTGGATGGGGTCCTCCCTGAGAGCGGAGAAACGTGGGGCATGGATTTTCTTTAGCCACAGCATTGTTCCTGCACAAAAACTCAATTCTGGCCTTTGAGACAGGTCACCTTTCTCTCTTCTGGAGATGGCTAGTCCAGTCCCTGTGCTGACCACCCAGAGCAGCCCTGCTTTGTCAGAGGTTTTCAATAAGTAAATTCTATTGGGAACAAAACAAAATAATCAGGTAACAATCCCACCTGAACAACAGCCTAAATGTTACCATTTTTTTAACGATGCTGTATTTCAGTGTGAGAATCCGAGGTCAAAATGTATAAAAATGGTGAGGCAAGCGGGATTTTCCAAATGCAGTCTTGCAAAATCGCACTATGGTCTCCACTAATATTGACATGAAAAGGATGAAAAAAACCAATCTCTGTGTATATTTCTTGTGTGCTCTTTATGCTCTTCCACTGCTTTCAGTCTCTACTGAAGGCACTTAGGGCTCAGGAGGCACAAGTACCCACAATAATCTTGGTATATCACTTTCATCTCAGTACTCATTTCCATAAACAACCAAATCCCAGGAATGAGACTAGATCTTCATTTTCAGCTCTCAAAAATTTGGAACGGTTTCAAGAATTTCTTCACCTCCCCAAGCTGGTATGACCAATTTTCTGTCTTTAACAGCATTTAAGAAACATTAGTGATGGATTTTTAGTGCGTTGAACTGGAATTACACAAAGTTGGCTGCACAACCATAATGATGGGTGGTAGAAGGAAACAATTTGAGGATAAACTACCAATTACTCTTGTATGTGACTGGCATTTCTATACCTATAAGCATACTCATTCTTACTTCCCTGAATGCAATAAAATGGGAGTGTAGGACAAAGACCGGGCAGGGGAAGAGCTCATTTTGCAACACTTTGAGTGGCATTTTAAAGTCACATCAATTACATTAATATTATGTGTTATTTCCTGTATTTAATTTACTTGAAAATATTATAGCGAGTGGAAAGCCATATATTAATACATCTGTTTCCAGAACTCACTCCCTTATGCCCACAGATGTTCAGAGGCTGCACGTCTAATTGCTGGCAGACACACATAATTTGGGAAAATTTCTTATTAGGAAGGAGACTGGAAAAGGCAATGAGAATATGGATTCCAATTATGTGCAATCCCCACAGTCATTAAAAACACCTACATGCTTAACTTTATTTAACAACAGCAGACTGCATAAGCTAAATATTTACAGCAAGGTCTTGGCTGGATCAGGGCTCTAACCAAATACAGGACAGAGAAATGAGTGAAGAAGGAAAGACATATTATCTTAAGTGAGAAGCCCATGCTCCTGCTGGAAGCCTACAGCCCAGCCCAGCTCTCTTTTTTCTTGTTCCAATGCCTGGAGCCTGAGATCATTCATTGCCTTAACTTCCTCTTGTGTACACCACATTAAAGGTGGAAAACATAATTTATTTTTTCATATTCTGCTCTTAAAAATTGAGAAGACAACTAAAAATGCCCTGAACAACAGAATAGTTACTGTCTCCAAGCATGTTTTCTGGTGATCAAAGGCACTTTTCAGCAAAAGTACTCATTAAATTATGAGCCTATTGTAACTATGGAAATAAACCATTAATGAAAATAAAGAGACTCAAATTATGGCACGGCAATCTATAGAGTAATCATCAGTTCATAACAATACTTCCAGCACATTTGTTGTCTAGTAACTTAACCGCTTAGGGAGTGCAAAAGGTAATGCAGATAATTATCTGTCAGTGTATTGGTTTCATCAAAAGTAAGTCTGGGCCTCTCTGGAATCTCCATATGCTGGACTAAGCACAGAAGACTGTGAAGAAGTGATCTTGTATCAGGTTTTAATAAAGGAAAATCCACCTACCAGAGAAAGACAGAACTGAAAGGAAGAAGCTGATCATGGTGAAAGCTAGTGATTACTAACACCTGAAAGATTTTTGGGATTTATGGCACATCCTCCAATCAGCAAGGAAAATGGATGAAAGATACAAACAAAACCCAAACAGCTCAAAACACAGAAGCAGTCCTACCCACAGAATTCTCATATCCCACCAGAGAAACTAACTAGACAGGCTCAGTAGCAAGGGATAGTTTGATTCCTTTCTGATGGGACCATATTGCTACCTTTCCAGGCTGTGTGGTGGTGCTGCTGGTAGGATACACATGGGGATGCTGCAGCAGAGGCAGAGCAAGCCTTCCCTTGGCCACAAGCAGGGGCAGTGAGGGGACACCGTCCCCCTTCCACAGCCTGTCACTGGCGTGCCACAACCATGTACCTAGCCATGTATAGCAGCCGCATTTGGGCTGGTGTGGCAACCCTGCCCAGCTGGGTCTCACCTCTGAACTTCACTTATGGAGAGTTAGGTCATCCAGCTGTAGTGGGACCATAAGGGACACCTTGAAGGGGAGGAAGGGGGAACCTGCAGGAGCAATATCAGCTCCTAAATTTTCATTTGGAATGAACTGCTGCATGTAAAATAACAAACTTGTGCTCATGAACAGGCTGCAAGTGAGTGACACCCAATCACAGCACAATGTCACTGGCAGGCCCACATCCATATTTTGATCATTGCACACATCCTTTTGTGGTTTGCAGGCTGCTATTTCTAGAAGTGACACAGGCAGCAATTGCAGCCTTTACCTGAACAGTAGCTCAAATTAGCAGCAGTGGGCAATGTGTGCAGCATCCGACTACAGATGTGCACTTTGAGTCTGAGGTTTTCCTGCACTATTTGTATCAATTTACTAACAGAAGTGATACTTACAGTGGGTACACGTGTACCCTGGAAAGAAGAAAATTTAAATAACTGCATCTTTCATAGAAAAAAAGCTGCCAAAATAATTCTTCTACAACTTTAAGGAAACGAAAGGGTGCCTGGGTAAAGAGGTTTCGTGTGGTATTTTCACTTCTCTCAGTGAGATTTGTGCAATAAACATGAAAAAGACAGATAACCAAGAAGCTGAGATAGGATCAAGGATATGTCATATTATAGCAACATGGGTTAGCATGGCCTTGGGAAACAACTTTTTGAAGCAATTGATTGCTAAAGTGAATTAAGAAAGTCAACAGAAAAGACCCTTTTGGCTATTATTTACTTCAGCTCTGTTTAAGACCCAAGCTAGGTCTGAATAAGCTGTTCTGGTTATACGATAAATGGCCGTGGCCTGCAGATACATTAATACATGTCCCAGATCTGTTAGCACCTAACTTCACTGTACTAACCTTTCTTGCCTCGCTGGTAGTCTAACTGCTATGCTGACTAAATTCAAGAGCTGCCTCACTGGAAGTTAGTTTTTCTGGTTAGCTGCCACATCATGTTGCTCTTGGCTCTGGCACTCGTTTCTCTTATTAAGTGAAGTTTCTCTTATTAAGTGAAGTCACTTAGAGAATGATGAATTCTGCATGATTATTCAGAACAAAGTAGCAATACATCTTTTCAGTATGATTATCTGCTAGCATATGCCTTTGTATCTCAGTTTCATACATGTAATAAGAAAACAGGATCTAAGATGAGCGGGAGTAACTTACCTGTTCATTTTTAGTCAGTCTTGTTTTGTTATGTATGTCAGATGTAACCAGGTTGAATCCATGTTTCTCTGATAAAATTCTCAAAAGCAAAACCACAGTTCGACTCCCACACTTTCCAACTCTGTTGTAGACCACCTGACTGGGGAAAGGAAGTACCTAAACAAAGATTGAAAAAAATGGAGTCAGTATATTAATATTTTTGTTTCTGTGTACCTCTGAATCACACGTTTTTGCCTTAAACCAACAGACACATAGAGGAGAGTTTCTAGGGCCCTGCCTACATCAGAAGCATTCACTTCCTCTAGCACGGTAGCTCTTCAGAAGAGAAACAGCATAGTTCAGGGAGGTGGCAAGGTGAGATTTCCCCCTTGAGATGTAGTTAAATGTAACAGATTGGCAACTACTCCAGAAATACTACATAATTATTGGCAATGATGTTGAGCTTACTGCTTGTAATCTCAATGCAAATAGTCATCTTTAGTTGACTATCTCCCATTTAAAGAATTAAAAGGAGTGAATTTGCGCTACAGTTTGCAACTCAAAGTCAAGCTGACATAATGCAGGAGGAATGAATGCCTGAATTGCAAAACTTCAGCTTAAAAAGAAACATAAGAAATCAAACAACAACCATTTGCACAGAGCCAAATTTAATCAACCCTTTCAATTTCAAATATAAATATGAATCTTTCAAACAGACTCAGAGAACAAGTCATGCCACTGGCCAAGGACCTAAATGCACAATAATCAACACAGGGCCACAGGGGGCCTGCAGCCAACTGGCACAGACTGATCACCTCTGTACAGGTAATGTTCACTAAATTAAATAAATAAAACAATATTTTTTAAAATTTTATTTATTTAATTTATTAAATAAATGAAACACTAAATAAAACAGCCGCCTGTTCTATACTGATCCAGCCTGGGCACTGGGAATGGTGTCCAGCCCACACAAACTCTTGCACCCTGCTCTCCTCCCCAGGAAACCAGAACAAGGGAAAAGGCAGTCAGTGTCTCACAGTATGACAGATGCAGCCTTATTTTGTTCCTGAATGATGTCCATGGGCTATTGTTTCAGCAAAAGGCTTTCTAAAGTCACACTACTGCACCAGACAAGTATTTGCTGCATATCATATAGCAGCATGTGATAATACAGGTCCAGAGGAAACTGTTTAAAGGCTTCCAAAGGAAGTCTTTAAATTAGCTAACAAGCTCAGTTTCACCCATAGTGGTGCATATACAGAATTTAAGGAAAGATCATTTTTCTATTAAGACAATAGCACGAAATGTTTCCTGACATAGGGCCTGCACCTGGGTTCCAGGCAACCTGTGTTCAGCACAAGGAATGGCCAAAGCAATGGTGTGCCTCAACATATATAGTTACTCCTGCAATCATGTTCTCCCAGCAGAGGATTTCTAACATAAAAGCAGTCAGATGAGGCATATGGCACTATCAGTGCAGAGTACTTCTTCATGCATTTGAAATGCTAACAGATCTTCATGAGAGAAGCAAAATGATTCATCAGGCAACCCTTCAGACTACTTTCAAAAAGAACTGCCAACTAGAATGGAAAAAAAAAGGAAAAAATCTGTATTCCCTTATATTTAACGGGAACCTACTGGCACTTTGCTCTCAGTGTTACATTTCATGACCAAATGAACATTACTACTGTTACTGGTTGCAATATTTAGGATATCCTGCACTGCAACATAAATGTGGAGGTTATTTTTTCCCCAAATTACCTTAGGAAGGAGTAGAGTTAGGGTGATTAAACTAAGTTAAATCCTCAGTTAAACTTTCCAGGACCTAGCATCTGCTGATTCAGGAAGCAAAGAAGGGCCTGTCAAGGCCCATACAAACCCCACACAATGCACTAAGTCTTACTATTTTGTAACATTTCTATAGGGTTTTCTATGAGAAACATAGTCCCCATACTTCTTTATCAATCTTTCCTTCAGAAGCCTTGCTTCCTATGAAATGCAAAATCTTAGCCTCAATTATTAGAGAACTCCGAAGGTGATGAATTTAGCATCTCTGCGCTACAGCTGTAGCTAACCTTTCCCGAAACTACTGTTAATGGTGAACGGTTATAATTCGAACACATTTTATTATGCTGATTATCACACCATCATGAAAAAGAACACGCGCCCTAATCTGGATTGCCCCCTTTTTGGTTCATTTCTTTGCATAACAAACACTAGCATCACTACTTGTCACAGCCCTGCAGCACCATCCACACATCACTGCAACTTGTGGATTGGGGATTACTCCTCTGCTCAGACATATGCTTTTGGAATACTTTGCTGTGTAAGTAAGTGAAAGCCTTCAAGAGAAATGGTAAGTAGATGCTGACAAGTGCCAGTGAAGGAGGAAGAGCACATACACTATGTGTTTGCCCAGCATCCCAGAAATTAGATGAATGATGAGAGTTTGTAGAGTTATGGAAATATTTTTAAATGCTTCATAATTATTAATTGCTTTGATTTTCCTAGCAGTTTGGACTAGGCAAGACAGTGAGCAAAATTTTTTCTTTATTGGTACTTCAGTCACATACAATTTTACTGCATACAGATGACACTCAAGTTCTAGTTAAATCCTTGACTGGATTATTAACTCTGGGTGAATCTTATAATTCTTTAAAAACTAGGTAAAATTAAAGGAGGCCTTTGTAAATTCTCTATTCTAACTGAAAACAACTTTGTCAGCTTGAAAAAACGACAGCAGTTACCAAGTTTGGCCGGTTCTCACATTTGTTTCTGAAACTCACCTTCCTAGGTAGCACAATTCTGTTCTGCACACAAACAATAACCATGGTAATCCCCAAAAAGAAACCACAGCAAATACTCACTGCAGATAAAGGAACCTGAAATAAAGGGCTATTATATTCAGATACTTGTTTAGCTTAAAAGAGACCAATGTATCAATGCCTTGTTTCAGTACACAGTGAATACACTTAGGCCTAATCGGACAAGATTCAAGATTAACACTACAGCTCAAAGCTCACTTCAGAAGAACAATCATGAGTGGTAACCAAAACTTCCCTTGCAGCACTGCTGAGTGTGGTTGGTTTTCGGGGTGCACTCCTGAAGCTCTGCTCATATTTCATCCATTTACGTCACCGTTGCACTTATCACACCCAAATGCCCCAAAGGATGTGTCCAGAGCACAAAGCCATGCAGCACACAGGCTTTTGGTGCACAAGCAACTATTTGTTTAATGTGACCAGTTCCCTTTGGATGCTGTAAATATGCTTTCTGCATTTAGAAAATGTTGAAGTTATTTCTGAGAAGAAATACCTCTTCCAGAAACATGACTTTGTACCAGGCAAACCTAAAGATGCAAGAAATAGAAAACTTCTCCAGAGAGGAAATTTCTTCTCCCCCTCATGATGCTCACAAGACACTCCGACAATACAAGAGATGGTGGCAGAGAAGGAACTTGAAAAGAAGGCTCCTATTGTATTAGCAGACACAAGGTGAAAAACAGCTGTTGGATGTTTACAAAATGCTAAATGGATTACACTTATTATAACTTACTGCCTAAGAGTGGGTATCATGTAGACTGACTAACTGCTGAGATGATGCTCTGGCAACTTGATATTCATGTAACAATATACACAACTGCAAAATAATTGCAGAGTGACTTTATTGAGCACTGCATCAAAGCCCAGAGGTAATATAAACAATTCAAACAGATAATTCACTTTGGAGTTACACAAATTAGCACTTACAGCCATAAAAAAGTAAAACCCACAGTATAATTAAAACAGCTCCCTCCAAGGGTTTGGAAAGTTATACAACAATTTACTTGTCAGTTCAAACAGTTTTTTTTTTTTTCTTTTGTTCCATAGTTAAAGAAGATGTAAAGAATCGTTGTGAAATTAAATCAAGGAGAGAAAGCAAGTATAACCCCAAATGAACTTGCTTTGCAGAAGATGACTGTCAAGTACCTCTACAGAGAGGTCTGTCAATCTCAGAAAAGGAGCCATTCAACAGATAACCTGATAAAAGCCCATGTTTTCATCTTCAGTGGGGGCTTTCTCTACAGATAAATATTTTAAAAAAATAATGGTACTTCACTTATAAAAAAAAAAAAATTAGGCTGGATAATTACTTGCAGTGTCAATGATGTAGGGATTCACTCATAGGCCTAAATCATTCCACTGTTACTGAGACAAATCCAGTACAATTTTGCCCATTTGCCAAAAATCTCCCAATCCAGGTATCAGTCCCTGACTCATGTCAGAGAGATGTGTTTTCAGAAAGCAATCCATTATATTCACACCTTCTGCAAGCAAGTGACCCATGTCCTTACACACAAGTAGGGCCAGATGTGGCTTCTCCTTTCTGAGCAAACACTTAAACCTGTGGTCAGGCAGTGCTCCATGTTTACCAGGTGAATAAGGCCAACCAACACAGAAAGTACTGATAAGGTTGTGCGAACAGTGAAACTTGTGAAATTTGCCAGCATATCTTTATACAGCATCATACCTTCCCAGTCC
The DNA here is from genome assembly GCF_030490865.1 of Poecile atricapillus. Lineage (NCBI taxonomy): Eukaryota > Metazoa > Chordata > Aves > Passeriformes > Paridae > Poecile > Poecile atricapillus. The sequence continues at coordinate 67,652,204 of NC_081251.1, read as the reverse complement.
AACCTCTTAATTTTCTTTTCCTGTCCAACTGAGACGGTGTTATAAGAATTTTAAAAATGGCTTAATTGGTCAAAGGAATGGCCCATTTGACTCATGAGAGGAGGATGATACTCATAAGGTAACTACAAACCTGAGAGCTGTCAACAGTCCATTTCTCTCCAGTGTCTCTCTTCTTTCTTCAGTGTCCCCAAAAATTATACATGGCATGTTAGAAGGCACATCCTTCCATGCTCCCTGAAGAATTTCTTACACAACTTGTTCCAGATTTCTGTTACCCACCACACATTTAATTTTCAGTTGAACTTCTACCATTTCCACAGAGTATCTGTCCTCACACTGTGGATTATAATAATCATCATCAGATAATCATCAGATCAGATAATTCAGTCATCAGCTTTGAGATCTTCTTAGATACATTGGATGCTCTTTTTAACTGAAGTTTTTCACAAGCCTGCCATGGTCTTTAAAGAAAAACTCAAAGGCCACTAAGAGATAGCCTTCCAAAACTAAATTCAGGAATTGCTGCTTAAAAATCTCATTCCAAACAAGTATCAACTTGCTCACTTTTAAAGCAATCACAATGCAAAGTTGCTAACACAAAGCTATGTCAGCAGAAAATATTACTGAACAATGAACAAGGGAGTAAAAAAAATAAAGTACTAGCTAGACTCCTTCCCCATCTAAACCACACAATTCCAGTTATATAAACAGTCACCTGTAGAATGTAGTGATGCTAGACAGAGACAAGCTTTTTGAATTAATCAACTCTAAAGCAGACTAGACAGCATGGTAAGTTCTCCGGGTCACTGAAAATACACCAGAAACCACAAGAAAAGGTAAGGATGAAATTTGTTTGTTTCCAAAGTTTAAATGCCATATAACTGCAGCAGAGCATTGAAAATAAGGCAGAAGAAGAAACAGAATATTCTTCTGTTGCATTTTCATTAAGAAACTAATTTAATTGAAAAAGGGTGACTTCCTCCCCCACCACCACAAACAATGCATTTCATCTGTTAGACAGATGACATATTTGGAAGACTAAGTTAAAATGTCTTCTCTAATGGTTCAACATCCCTAAGTACCAAGCTAAATTGAAAACATAAGCATGGAGCACAAGCAGCAAAAGGAAACTTGGTTGTAGACAGTCCTCGAATTTATTAAGACTAAAGAAAAGCATTACTATGAAGTGTTTGCCAAAGCCTATGATCTCTGATGTGTCCCACAAGACAGATCTGTATAGCCAAAATCAAAACTTGCAGTAATTTTTCTGTGAAAAAGCACTGCACACTTACAAATCTAAAAAGATCCGAGTTCAAAGCATAGTAAAGTATCCCCGTTAAGTCTCAGACATCTATTACAAGATACTGTGGCTATGGAAACAACAATAACATCAATAATAACCTGGGAAAACTACAAAGAAAAGTCAAAGATCCAGTTTTAAAGTTCAAAGTTTTGGATACATCCTGTCAACACATTTGGGTTTGCTCATCTTACACCTTACCCCTGATTTACTATTCATCTACAACAGCAGGCTGCAGCAGAACAAAACCTCTGCACCTCCAATCTGCTGCACAAGACTCCCCACACCACAGGGAGTGCAGAACCAGGTTTATTTCAGGCATGTGAAGTTACAGCAACACAGCAACATTCAAACTCAGCACAGGTATACAAAGTCAAACAGGTTGGTAGAGAGCAGATGTTCTGTTCACTCAGCACTTTCAGGTACTCACTGATATTAGGCAGCCTCTGGAGGTGGCAGCAGCACTCCTGGCTCTCATCACCCAGCAATGCTCACTTGTACTTAAGTGATGGCAGCTCAGTTCCAGCTCCATTCAGGGATGAAGCAGGTGAGAGGGAATCACCCTAACAAATGGATAATTGTTTGGGGGTGGGTACAACCACCACCTCTAGATTAATAAAATCTTTTCCTTTTGAACCTTCTTAACATGACATGCTTTTCAACCTCTTCTTCATTCTTCTTGCTTTCCTCTGCAGCTTTGCAACTTGTTCACCTCTTCTGGGGTCAAAATCAGATATAGTACTGTATCTTGTCTCCAACGTGCCAAGGAGAACTGAACAGTCATTGTTCATGTCTTGCAGACATCTCAGGATAGAATTTAGAAGAATCAAAGAACATGGTATTGTCACTACTATAGAGAGGGATGCAGAACAAACCTATTGCTCTTTTTCTTTATCCTACATGAGATTACATCTTTATCCTACAGATTACAACAGAAAAAGAACTGGAAGACCCTCATTAGCTTTCTTATGAAAAGCAGTATATTTATCTCTTTTTAAGTTAATCACATTGTGGAAGTTATCTTTCTGGTATGCACCTACCTAATAAGAAGATAAAGGAGATGAATTATCCAAGAACATGGTTCACTGATACTGGTATTTGTTGAAAGAATTAACATGAGTTCAGGTAGGTTAAGAATTTAAGTGTCACTTTAATTGCCCCATTTTCCATTGGAAGGTTTACTATGTAATATCAAAAAACCCTTAAGCTGCAGAATTTGTGCAAGACTGATTTTACCTCCAGAGCAGCATCACGTTATATGTATCTTGGAACTGTAAGGTTCAAAACTGCTGTTTTTCCTTCAGAGCCCAGGGTTTTGTACATTCTGCGATGTGCTCAGAACACACTGGCACAGTTATTCTCTGTTTAAGTAGTAAATCCTATCACATCCAACCCACATGTTTATATTGGATACTTGCAAAATGAGAGATATTAAGTAACTAAGTCTGATTTTAAAACTTTTTACAATACTTCACAGCACTGGCATTCCCTTAAGTAACCTCACTTCTACCTTATGGTTGCTTCTATCCTTCCAATGCAATATTCACAAATTCACCCTGGGAGCCAATAATATTGGATTTGGATGTGGTGAGTGGTAGACTGAATAATTTATTCCTCTGTATGCACTTGTCTTTTTTCACATTAAGGTTTAACTCTTTGGTAGCTATTGTGGTTGACTACTGACTGGGCTGCAGCTAGTGCAGCAACTCAGTTTCACCACTGCCAAGGACCTGTCATGCTGAATTTCAGTTTGCCCTTTACTTTAGGCTCCCTTTCAGTAACTCCACATTCTGTTTTATAGTCTCTAGTGTGCTTGTCTTTTCCACTGTACTTTGCACAGGCACTTCATAAGTCAATCACAGTATGAAAGAAAGGTTGTTTATAGCCATAACTGGATTTTAATTTTGTAAAACAGGCCAGTTCTGCAGGACTGAAACCCACACGCTCATTACCGATGAGCTGTCTCTGAGGTACTCTTGCTCCGCATGCTTGACCACCTTCACCATTCCTGCAGGTAACAGATTCAAATCTAGTTCATGGCATTGTCTCTTCACCTGGAAGGAACAGCACCAAGAAGCACCTACAGGAAGGACAATCTGCTGCTGGCCAACTCTTCCAGCAGAACCAGAGCTTGGCAGAAATCACTAAAATGACTCAGAGTCCCAAAATACTTTCTCTTATGGACCACAATTCATGTCCTGAATCACAAATGGATCTTGTGGTGCTGAAGACAACATGTCAGAGTCAGTAACAGAGGAGGTCCAGCATCAAGTGCTCCCATTTCACTCTGCTACACTTTGAAATTATTAATCTGACTTGCTCAGAGACAAACCAAACCTCATTCCTGCTGATCAGAGTATGACTCCTTTCCATTTTAATGGAAGGAGCTTCTCCTTGCATCTACTGAAAATCCCCAGTAGTGCCAGCCACAAAGGCCTCCACACTCCCCCAGGACATGGGGGATGCTATGGGTCCTGTCCTGAGAACTACCTTGCCCGAATTCCTTCACCTTAATCATCATGACACTGCCACTTTCACAGTAGCTTCTACAGCCCAGTCATGAAACTCTGTCCTCTTTGCTTAATGTTTTGACTCTGCTTTTGACCACGTGTAGGCATGTTCACAATCTCGTATCTGATTAAAGTTCATGGCCCTTATCAGAGCACTTCACTGCTATTTACAGTTTTCCTGACCTAAACTTTATCCTTTCTTAAAGACTGAGTAGAAGACTGCCAGGACCTACCAGCTCATCTTTAGAATCATGAAGCTTGCAAAATTAATACTAGAATTCATATTTGGTGGTTTTTTCTTTCAGTTTTGTAAGACTCCCCAACATCTCAAGTTTCAGGTACTTTTTTTCTTCAAGCATCAAAGCTAAGAAAATCCTTTCAGTTCAGGATTAAAGAACACCATTAACAAAAATAAGACCGGTGGTAGAAACCTGAGTGATACTCAGTGGAGTCTCAAAGCTTAGCAAGATTAACCAAATCAATTAGTCACTTTCAAAAGATACTCCATCATGTTGACCCTACACAGAATGGCAGATTTGTTTTTCCACTGAAGGTTTAGGTCATCCAGATGCAGCTGCAATTGGATTTTGGTATTATAATGCAGCACTTTCTAATAAAAAGATAATGAATGAATAATGGTTATGATTGAGTTGCCATGACCTTCTCATATGCTATGCTAGTTTATGAATACCTTCCTATCATGGAAAGAATGAAAAGAAAGGAGGAATATGCAAGACAGTTGGAAATCTAAACCTGTAATCTCTAAGAGATTTTCATGTGCTGTGTAATAATCTGCACAGATTATTTGCAGGTGAACAAAGATCATCTCAGAATGGATTATGTCCTAAATTCCAGTGAAAGCACAGAACTTTACTAGCTTCAGAAATGGTGATTATGCCTTACGTACTTTTTTAGCTACAGCGTGTGACATAGAACAAAACCTACAGATTGAAAATTTGGTGATATTAGAATTTTTCTATTTTGGGTAACAGTGGGTAGGCTGCTGTGTTAATGCCGGAGGCAAGCAAGATTCACCTTTAACCATGTGCACAGCGTGACAAAGCACCAACCAAAAGGCAAAATGTTTTCTAAGCATCCTTGAAATTAGATGAAAATTACAGACTACTGTAGTAGTCACAAAACCTGCATACCTGCTGTCTACATATTTCAAAATTTAAAGGCTGTAAATGTCAGGCTTAGTAAAAATCCAGCTGACTACTGTTTAAATTTTTGCAGGACATCAGCATGCACAGCATCCTTCACAAATTTATCTTCTTGTGACAGGCAATCTGGCTTTAATTTCCCAAGTCTCTCTGTACTTCCATTTACGATCAGTCAGCCTCCCCATATCAACAACTTTCTGACATACTATAAACTGAACGAGTATTAAAAAGTAAGTAATCATTTCTATATTGATAAATCATGGAATCAAGTGATTATTTTATCCTTAAGATTCTTGAGCAATAAATTAAAATGAACAAAAAAAAAAAATTAGTGCTCCAGTACAATTCATATATTTTTATGACGCAATTCACACTTAATAGCAGAGATTCAACTCTAGCTTTTGGATATATCTCCCTGTTGTGCTGTATCATTCACCACCTGCTTCAGCAGGATTGCAAAGAATTATGAATATCAGACAATGGGAAAATCCTCTGTAAAAAACAGATTTTTCTTCCCTTGAGATACTGCCACTTAGAAGAAATGAAAACACAGTTTTAAAAGAACAGAAACCAGTTAGTCTACAAATATTTTACACCATGTGCTGGTTTTAGCTGGGGTAGAGTTAATTTTCTTTCCAGTGGCTATTATGTTTTGGATTTGTGCTGAACAGCAATAATAGAGAGATATTCTGTTACAATATAGAGATTTTTTGTATTGCTGAGCAGGCCTTACACAGAACCAAGGTCTTTTGTGCTTTTCTTTTGGCAAGGAGACCGGAGGTGCCTGGGAAATTGGAAGGGGATACAGCTGGACAGCTGACCCCAACTGGGATATCCAAAGGGACGTTCCAGATCATATGACATCATGCTCAATATATAAAGTGGGGAAGAGAAGAAGGTAGAGGGGTTGTTTGGAGTGGTGGGGCTTGTCTTCCCAAGTTTCTGTTTCGTGTTATAGGGCCCTGCTCTCCTGGAGGTGGCTGAACACCTGCCTGCCCATGGGAAGCAGTGAATTAATTCCTTGTTTTGCTCTGCTTGTGTGCGTGGCTTTTGATTTCCCTGTTAAACTGTCTTTATCTCAGCTCATGAGTTTTCTACCTTTTACCCTTCCCATTTTCTCCCCAGTCCTGCTGGTGGGAGTGTGAGAGAGCAACCATGTGGGGCTTGGTTGCTGGCTGCGTTAAACAACAACACACTGCTTCTAGTAAACTGAGGGAAGTGGAGAAATGCTTTATGGGTTTTTTTAGGCCTAAAAGCTCAGTTTTATTGTAAAACAGTGCTTCAAACTATAAAAGGGATCTTTGTGGTTAAGGCAGTTAGTGAATTCTCTTCTCTCTTAGTATTTTATCAGCCAGGTACTAAGTCTGGTAACCACTGGAAATTACTTACTCTATTTTACTTCTATTACTTCTATCTATATTTACTTACTTCTATTACTTACTCTATATTTATATCTATATCTTATTTACTTGCTTCTATTACTTACTCTATTTGCTAAATTCTGACAATTTTTTCTAGCTGAAAATTTGTACACTGCACAATAATTGTTGGAGTCTGGAATACAGAGTGTGTCCTTGTTTCTGATACTTAGTTATAAGATCTACAAAAACACTGAATTTCATATAATATGAAATTCATGAGCATGTTTTCATGGTGATACATGAAAACAAATGTTGAAGTTAGATAGAAAAAGCTAAAAGTGTAAGTGTGTAGATTAGAAAGTTTTTTAAATCACTGGGTGAAAAAGTTAGTTTAGAGAACAGGCGACAAGATGGAGGATTTAGGGTGTTGTCCCTTGTCCCTTCTTCTTTCTTCATGTTCTTCTCCTAGAGGTTTTTGAGTAATAGTAAGTGATTGGATAGAAAATGCTGCAGTGCATCACAGAGGTGATGGGTCATTGGGTCATTAAGAAAAATAATATACGTGTCTATTGTTAATTGGGTAAAAATAGGTATAAAGATAAAAGAACTGCGTAGTTCAGGGCCATTTTGTGCATCAGACACGAAGTGTGCCACAAGGCCTTGTTTGTACCATCAGAAGAAAGAAATGTGCCAAATTGCAAAGATTAACCTTGTCACCAGCCTGGAGAGACCTGTTAAGTTTTGTAAGGATCCTTTAATAAACACGAGAAACAAGATTCTAACGAGCTCGGAAGTTTTCTTCTAATAATAAGAACTGAGATAAGTGGGACTCCCCACGAGGGAGGATCCCAGAGAAATTCAGCCCAAAGAAAGCTGAGATAAGGGAAAAGATATATCCACAGAGAATTCAACCCAAAAAAGGCAAAGAAAGAGAAATTACAATAATCACAACTCTTCATTTCATAAGCAGGGTAGAATTTTTTTTTTTAATCACAGAAATCTTTCCCAACCTGCCCTGGAAGGATTACTTTAAAGATTATCTACCCATTTTTCAGCTAAACAGTTTCAACTCTATCAAAAACAACACACTACTACTCACGCTTTTAAAATCCATGGTAAGCATATACCTAAAAGAAAACAAATCTTGCTTGCTTCCAAGTGTTGGGGGGTTTGTTGGTTTGTTCTTTTAATTTGTTCTTTTGTTTGTTCGGCTGTAAACCAAACACTTTATCTCTAACAAATCAATCACTTAAGACTAAAGGGTTAAAACCATGTTCTCATAAGGGATGGCTAGAACTGAAACACTAGTTCAAATGAAACACGAAGCATTCACTGGGAAAAAAAAATCAAAACTAAAAAAAAACTAATTAAAAAAATATATACACAGAGCTCTCATTATCTTAATGCTGCTATCAAAATACTAGGTAAAAATAAAACTGACACAAACCTGATGAACATAAAAACTCAGTGTAAAAGGGGCAATGCTGAAATGACCTTTTAGTAAGATTTAAAGTTGAATAAATAATCTAATTGACAATGGAGAGTGACTAGGACTGGGTACAGTATGTACACACCAAAGGCCACCCAAGGATTCTGCCATCTTTTCCCATAGTGGTGAACATGGTGTTGGCTAGGGATTGGACTCAATGACCTTAGAGGTCTTTTCCAAATGATTCTATTATGATACGGTAGTTTTGCTCCAGAAGAAAAACATGAACAATTAGCACGTAATTACTAGCCAAGAACTGAAAGAGTGGTGAAAAGAGTACTTATCCACTTTCCAGATTTAAACCAATAAAATCCAATCAGATTTATTTTGTCTATGTCTCTTATTTTGATTGATTTTGACCTCATCCTAACCCCCATCCATTTTTGTATTCATTTAAAGCATTGTCACACATGCTAAGCATAGTGTCTTGCTGACACCTGAACAGCTGCCAAAAGACACTGGGTCCATGACAGGCATCCTAAGGGAAAACCATCAAGAAAAGGAGAACAGATTACTTCACTGTAATTTATCTGTAAGCCATATGCACAGCTCCCCCACAAATATATATGTCATCACTACTGAAAGAGGGATATATCTTGATGCTCTTGCTAAGTTCTCAGGGAAAAGCTTTCAATTAAAAACAACAGTAGGTCTGATAAAGTTTGTATCATTTGTCCTCCAAGGCCAGTTTCACCATCTTGGATAGAATAAGAAAATCTTGGGAAGATTTGATAAGGAAATAGCTGGTCCAAATAGTGGAACAAAATACACCCACTTTATTTGCAGAAATGCTCAGACATTAAATACATTAAGCGAACACCATCAGCCACTAGTGAGCATCCATTTCAAAAGTGTTTGTAAAAACGAAGCTAGCATAATCTTAAAGGCACCACTTAAACACCAATCTACAGAAAAAGGATAAACAAATGATCACTTTGCAAATCTTAAAATTTACATTTTCAAATGCTCATTTTAAAAAAAGCCAGGAGGGAGTGAAAGAGAGATTTGAAATAGGAAAGAACCAACTTTCACTCACAGTGTAGAACCACCAGCAGTGGTTGTTTTGCTCAACTGCATTCCTTTTTTATCTATCATATACTAACATCACTGCTACGGCTGCTGGAGGTTACATCTACCTGCAGAGAAGCACACACAGATCTGTCTCAGAACTCATGAAAAATCTAGGATTAGTCAATCTTGTGAAGTCTTTGGTGCCTAAGGACCAAAGTTGAGTGGCCTATGTTTGTGTATTTGGTTTACATGGCAAAGTTCTGCTGCTGCAGAGGGGATTACAGGAATGGCTCCTGTGAGAAGCTGCCAGAAGTTTCCCCCATGTCCAACAAAACCAACACCAGCTGGCTCCTAGACAGACCTACTGCTGTCCAAGGCCAAGCCAATCAGGAATGGTAGTATTGCCTCTGAGATAACATATTTTTAAGAAGGAAAAAATGTTATTGTGCAAAACTAATTTGTGGCCAGAGAAAAGAGGCATGAGAATATGTGAGAGGAATAGCCCTGCAAACACCCAGGTGAGTGAAGAAAGAGAGAGAGGAGGTGCTCCAGGTACCCAAAATGAGATTCCCCTGCAGTCCACAGAGAAGCCCCTGCAGCCCATGAAGGTCCACAGAGGATCCACCTGTAGCCCATGGAGGAGCAGGCTCCTGGAAGGACATGTTGACTCATGGAGAGAAGAGCCCACACTAGCACTAGAGCAGGTTTCTCAGCAGGACTTAATGAATCCATGGGGGACCCATGCTGGCTCGATCAGTCTGCTACCAAAGAACTGCACCCTGTGGAAGGAATCCACATTCAAGCTGATCATGAAGAATTGAAGCCTGTGGCAAGGACTCACGCTGGACAAACTTGGGAAAAACTGTCTCCCACAGAAGGGATCCTGTACTGGAGAGGAGGAAGCAGAGGCAGAAACAATACATGACCACTAATCCCCATTCCCTGATTCCCTGTGCTGCTGGTGGGGAGGAGGTAGACAATTGGGAATAAAGTTAAACTTGGAAGGAAGGAGAGGTGGGGGAAAAGTGTTTTAAGATTTGTTTTACTTCTCATTATCCTACTCTGGTTTTGATTTTCAGTAAATTCAATTAATTGCTCCAAGTTGAATCTTTTTGCCTGTGACTAAAATTAGTGAGTGATCTCTGCTTGTCCCTATCTCATGATCTCATCTTCTGCTATATTTTCTCTCTCCTGTCTAGTTGAGGATGGGAGAGATAGAGAGGCTTTGGTGGGTGCCTGGCCTCCAGCCAGGGTCAAACCACCACACCTAGACATATTACCTTCATATCATTGGCAAGGGTAATCACTGCTAATCTTCAACAGTCAAGTAAACCTGTACTGGGGGAACATTTTAAAAGCTGGCTCACCTGGTCTTCAAGGAAGAATCAAAACCACACCACCGATGCTTAGGTACAGAAATGAGCCAGGCCTTCATTCTGTGCTTGCACTGAGAAAATTGTGCTGCCACCTTTATTTGAAAAAACCAGACCAGTACCCTGATCTCCTGAAATGTGAGGATGCTAATTCCTTACCCAGAGAACAAGTGCTATTTCCAGTTCTTCCACTGGGGGAAAAAAAAAACCACACAGGTATTTTAAAAAATCCAAAGCTCTGGCACCTAGCCATGACAAAGAGCCAAAACTAATATGATTTCCTACAAACACTGGAATGTACCCTGCAAAACAGCTACGGTCCAGTGCGTATCAACTGCTGGTGGCCTTCCTCTACAGCTTACTACACAATTCTCATATTAGCTCCCAGTCATTTCAACCTCAGGCAATACACTGTTGTTCATTATCTCCACTTCTAGCTTTTAAGCATTTTATAATAAAATATTTTAAATGTTGGAGTCAGGATTGATTTCTTCTGATGCATTTTTATATGCTGAATTAAAGCATGCATAGACCTTAACCATCTGTTAGTTTAAATGAAGGCAGCTATCAAGCCATGTGAATGGAGGCTACTTGAAAGATAATGGCAATTACAGTGAATTTCACTCACACCCACAGAGTTCACAGTTCAGATATGAAACTGTAAGGGGGTAAATAACTGCACGTAGCCAAAAATGCAATGCATGAGATTTACAAAGCATGAGCATCTTAGTTCAAAACATGACCCCAAGCAAATACCAGGAATTATCTGGGGATCTATCAATCTCCACCCATGTCTTGCTTAGAGGAATAAAAAACAAAACAAAAAACCCCAAATCACTAAGGAATAAGCAAGTTTGTCCAAGGGATGATCAAAATAATCCATATTTTATCAATGCTTTTGAAACACAGGCAAATACTTAAAAAAATAAAATACTTTTAACTTATACAAGGCTATATTATATATATTTTATATATATATAATATGTATATATGTGTATATATATGTGTGTGTATATATATGTATATAAACAGGCTATATAATAGCCTGTTACTCTGTTGAGCTTTTTACCAAGCTTCCAGGAGTGAGGATGATTACAGAGGAAGCCCAAAAACTTCACTGACAGTAGGTAGCTAATCAAAGAGTACCTACCCAACCAATCAATCATGTAGGTATCTATTGAGCTGGCCTCTCTACAGACAGCTGAGCTGCAGCTGGATGAGGCTGTGTGAACATAGCCTAAAATTACATGTTTAGACAGGCAAAAGATATTTTCACAATGTAAACAGAAAAGTGAATGGGTTGGATAAATCTGTCCAATTCCTACTGCCCATTGGAGTATGGATCCCATCCACGGCACCATTAATTGGTAAAGCAAAATTCCAGAAGAAAAAGTACCAAAATCTGAATAAAGTTTTTAAGGTTAAAAACTCTTATCTAGATGAAAGCCTTATCCTTACTAGAACAGCTTGGCATTTCTGAATGCTAATGCATGCATGAGAAATACAGGTTTGGAATAAGCATTGCTCTATTCTTCAAAGCAGAGTGCTCACTGTGGAGACACAACAAACATAATTCTTTACTTCATGCAGCCTGCTGTTCTCCTGGACAAGAGAAGCAGGTAATATTAAATAAGTAAAAAAAAAAAAGAGAAAAAAAAAAGAAAAAAGTATTTTAAAAGAACCAGAGAGTACTAAACAGCTTTTTTTCTTTTGGCAAGTTTTGTTTTGCCTTAGAATACCCGTGTCCTATCTCAGTTTGCAATTATAAACATAACAGGTTGATTTTGTCACTTCTCTCTACGTCCATTTGCTTTTGCAATTGAGTAATTTGTGTTGACAGGAAGAAAATAAAATGTATATTATTCCTCCACGTGAGTCACCTCAATTTTAACAATGTACAAATACTCACATATCAGCTGAAAACAGCAGATTTTGTTGCACAGCAAAAAGGTGAAGATACCCAGATTCCTGTCTGTTTTCACTAATAATTAAGCTGAGTGGAATTGCTTTCCACTTTATCCTCCTTGTGCTGACCAGAAGCCAACTGTTTCACCACACAGGTGCACATATGTGGTTGATCATTTCAACTCAAGGCCCACAGCTCAGGATGTGACTGACGGTCAGCTGAACAGAGGCAAGGGAGGGCTACAACCAGAGGTAGTGGCAATTCACACCCACTCCCTCTCTAACTACTTACTGTCACCTGCTGCTCTAGCACCCATGGTGGGCCACATCAGTAAAATAATCCATCCTTTTAGTATGTGTCTGTACTATGCAAAAGGAACTCTAACAGGCTGGAAAGGCAGGCACAATATTTTACCAAATCATATTTAGAGACCAAACCAACACCGGACAAAAAACCCCCACGAGATCCTAAATGCTTACTTCCACTTTTTTCCTCTTGAAGAAACTATCATGATGCTCTTCCTAACCTGAAATGTCATGAGGTGCCATGATGACATGAAGGAAAAGCTTATGCAGCACAGTCCCATATGGTAGGAGCAGTGAACCTCATTCCTAAAAAAGAGCTCATTACTCACATTCATTAACTTTATCCTACTGATCTGCTTCAAGTATTGTGTTTGCAGCAGAACACGTTTCAGGAAATGCTGCCAGCCAAAGGCTATCTTCACCTGCCGGATTAGTTCCAACTGCAGTGTCTAGGTTTTTTGCATGAAAGTGCTGACAGACAAAACCACTAAATCCCTGCCTCGCCTTGACCCAGTGAGAAAAAATCCATTAGCTTAATCATAATGCATTTTAACCCAAGTTACTTACAAACATCTGAAAACATTAGCGGGGAAAAAGTCAGAAAGGCCACATGCTGTTGATGTAAACTCAGCAGAGTTGCCTGGCTTGTATGAGTAAACATACAAGCTAAAAACAAAAGCCAAAAAAGTAAAGATAAAGCAAATACAAAAGTAACAGTGGCTTACCTTTTGAGGTGGTGGTCCGTGGTCATCCAGATAAGTGGAATTTCCTACAAAAATAAGAAGGATGGAGATAAACAAAAGCCATCCAATGCAACTTCCAAACTTTCCAATTCATGGAACCAGTGCATCTCTATCCCACTAGTTTTGTAATGTCAAATAATTAAAGGAAAATAAATTTTCTCTGTTTTAATTTTTGATTAACAAGTAATTTATTTTGACTACATTTGTAATACAAGATTAGATGCACATTGTCATTTTACAAACAAAATAACATGGCCCAAGGTGGCTTTAATTAATCAATCAACCAGCATTCAATCATATGTATGACAAAAATCTGCCAGCTGCATCCTTCTACATTTTAAGTGAGCAAGGCAAACCTCAAAAAGTTTTCTTAAATAATCAAGTATCAAAGACCTTTACCAATTCTTGGTCTGATGGAACTGACAAGCATTCACTTCTCTAACTGTATTTTTCCCAACCTCCAAGCTACTTTTTTATTCCTAAACAGTACTGGTGGAATGGGAACTGTATTCTGATGTAATTGCATCTGCCTTTTCAAGATGTTCCTTAAATTCAGACAAAAAGCTTAAAAAAAAAAAAAAAAAGCTTCTAAACAAGTGAAACAAGTGCACCCTTCTTAGCTACAATAAAAAAGGCAAGAATTTCAGACTTTTTACCCCTTCCTTAAAAACACACACTGATACATAAAATACACAGTCCCCCACACACATAGGCTGTATTCTGTAATTGTCCTTCCCCAACCTTTCTCCAAAAGTATTAATCACGTGCCTTCCCAACAACTTCTAGCAGATGATGAAACCTTGCAGCAAGCCTAAAATATCCCCTTGGGCCACACATGCCTCTCCTCTCAGTCATTCTCCTACCAAAGACAGAAAAAATATCTCTGCTCTAACCTTACATCAGTATGAGGTATGAGAATTATTTTTACAGGTACCTACTAGACATCCTAAAGTCACGTGGAAGAGGACTTTAAAAAAGCTTGTCCTGCTCATGAGCTTCTGGGGTGTTGAATAGGCAACAAACACAGGTTAGTGGGATAAAGCTGGAACCTAATGGCTTTTCTCTTCACAGTCTGGCCAAACCCCTCATTTTTCCAAGTGCCAAAACTCCTCTCCCAGAGTTTTCTGGATCCAGGAGGCAGGAAAGAGGTGTTTGTGTGTGAGTGTTACTGTTACAGAACAAAGAGGTGAAGCTTTAGTGTGGAATATTCAGTATCACCCACAACAGTACTGGGGGGTTAGTTTCAGCAGGATAAGCACGGGGCTGGATGGGGAAAGGCCGCCATTCCCTTGCCAGACTCTTGGGAGAGGCAGCTGCCACCTGGATCACACCATCCTGGGGAGAGAGAACCTGCAGACCACCACTGCCATCACAGCATGACAGATTTCTATGTACAAGAAGTTGGGATAACTTCTCAGAAATATTTTGCTTTCTGCTTTTCCTCTGGTTTTCCAACACATGTTACAAAGCCATGAAAGTTTCAGTCCAAAGGCTTCCAACTCATCTAAAGAGAAGTCCCAATACCCCAAACACATTCTTTAATGTATGTACCTTGATCTTGGAAGAGGTTGTGCAACTACAAAAGCCTGAACAGTAACCTTTTAATGGTCATCTTCTGAAGCATACCAGAAACCCATCTCAATATACATTTGACACAAATACTCACCCTCTGAACAATCCAGTGACTTAATTTAATGCCATAGATAACATGGCTGATGCCCTACATTTAGGACAATTTCTTATTCGTCCCTTTGATAGGATTCTAATTGCTAGGGAAGAAATTCAGCTCCTAGACTGCTAAAAGAGTTGGCAGTCTGGTTTTCTGTTTAGAGTAGCTATTCCACACACACAGACTTGAAAATAAGTGTTTCTCCTCCCACTTAATCTGGGACAAGAGCAAGGAAAACTTCTCATTCAGGATTTACCTTTTCTGTAGAACCAGGCTGTTACTAGTTCATAGCAGCTTTCTCTTCTTTACAATTAGGCAAGCAGAAAGATTGACAGTTATTGATAAAATAATTTCTTACTGTTTTCTCATGGCGTCAGGAAAATTGTTTCATTTTGATACCTAACAAAAAAGTGAAGTTTGTTGTCTAAACAAGCTAACACATTAGATAAGTCATAAACATTAGATGAAAACTGCTAATTTTTTTAAAAATAGCAAAGCTTAAGTTTCATAATCAGTATTAAGGTGGTTACAGGACTAACAAGTTATTTTTTCTTGTCTCCCCAAATCATATGCAATTTATGCTTACCTAAATAAAAAGGAATATTAATTACATATGTACTATCTTTACCAATCACCTATCACAGCCTATTTCACAGTAGAGAAGGACTTGAATTACTAGTCAAGAGCTCCACAGCAGCTTATAGCACAGCATCAAGAGTGTCAGAGTAATATCACAGAAACATTTTTAAGATATTCCTTAAAATTAAAGAGCTTGTAACTAATTTCACCTCTCTGTATCAGTAATATATGTCCTTAGTATGGAGACTGCATTCCTTTTCCTTGGAAATTTTTTAATTATTAAAGCAACATGGAAATATCTCTAGCTTTGAACATATGCCTTGTAGATTTGATTTAATCAAAATGTTTTTTTTCACAGCAGTCTAGCGACTACTGTATCCACTTAAAAGACAAGAGTACAATTATAGCCCATTCTATAAAGGTTTTTTACAAGGCAGATGCTTGCTCAAATTCAGAAGCTATGAACTGACAGAAACTAATTGCCAGACAACTACAAATGAAGAAGGAAACAGAGTATTGATTTTAAACCTAGTTAGAATAACTCACAATGAGCAGAGAATGGTGAGCTGCAGGCAGCCCCCATACCTTTACACTGCCCCAAACTCCATGTGCAGAGCTAGCTACTGTCTCATGCCACAGCTCCTCCTTCTGCTCCTCAGGCACACAAGTCCCAGTCAATCTCAGCTTCCATGGCTTGCCACACCAATTTAACAGTCTAAATTCTTTTGGGTTCAAGTTTTAATTGAGAATTTGTTTCCAGTAATAAAAGCAGAACCCTTTGCTGCATGATTCATACCATACAGTAAGTAAAATACATTAAAATAACTCCACAAGCCCAGCTGAATGGAGCGCAGCAGCAGCCTGTGAGGTACACCAGCCAGCTCCTTAACCCTGTGAAGCCCAGCACTGATCACCACATCAGAGATCTCAGCTTGTTTCCCCTCTGTCTGCGAAACAGGGGCCACACTATGGGAGCCTTAATGCATGCAGAAATATAATTTAACATGTGTACCTACGCCAAAGGCCTGAAGGAAAGATGATGACTTTCTAACACAAGAGGCCATGAAAATCTTAGGCATGATGCCCAACCTGGGTATTTGCAAATTGTAAATACTTAAAACAGGGTGCCGCTTTCACACACAGGGCCACTTCCCAGACAATACATATCAGATTAGTTTAGTTTAAAAACAAAAGAAAAATTCAGCATTACAAAAATTGCAACCATTGAGAAATACAAGCTAAAGCCAATCTATGAGCTACCAGCTACTAACAGCTGATGTAGCAGGAGAGTTGCACAGTAAAAATCAGAGACACAGGAATGGATACCAAAAGCACCAAACCTCACTGTACCAAAAGCACATAACCTCAACTTTTTATTGCAATTGCATTAACAAGCCTTTAGAAGATGGAGAGCATTATCTTACAGCTTTTGTATGCTTGACGTCACTATGTGCCACAGGAAGAGAAGAGGCTTTCTGTGGTGGATGATAAAGTGATAGAAGAGGGAGTCATCTTCCCTCACTAGGAACCTTATCTGTTGCCCCAAAGCAACCTATGGCAGTAAATTATTAGGATGTTTTCTCTCAACTCCTTTAATAAAGCTTTAATAAAGACATCATTGCTCTTGTCTGCTAATAACAAGATTATTCTAGTTGTTTGTTTCTCCTGAAGAAGAGTATTTACTTTTTATAAAAAGGAAAATTTCTGCCTTCCTGAAATAGCACGAAAATCTTAGGCATTAGAAACAAGTCAGACAAAATAATCAAATCTCAAAAGAAGTGGTATTATGCATTCCACAAACATGCTCAACGGCACACTTGGGCTGGCTGAACACTTCTCCACACTCTGCCAGAGATGATTAAAAAAAAAAGTCAGCTTTATTATAGAAAATGGTGAATACATGGATGCAGTCCAAATTTGTCCATAATTTATTATCTTTGAGGTTAAGTGAATCAGCTGTATGCAAAATCTTTGGGGAAACGTTGTGGTTATGTTCCTTTTTTCTTGGAATCACTGAAGTGTGGGGGTTTTGCTTGAAGCAAGCCAAGTTTAAACAGAATAAGTTGGTCAGTCAACCAGGATTAAGGACAAATATTGCTGTGTACAGTTCAGAAGCACAGATAATGAAAGTAACTGCAATTCTGGAAAAAAACCTTTCCAAAAAATGATTGGGGAGTACAAGAATAGGAAATAAATGGACTTATGCGTGAACTGAAGACCCTTTGATAGCAACTGAAACAGCGTGACTCTACTTGGACAATTCAGATATCCCACAGAAAGAATTGTGTAAAGAGAGTGAGAGAAAGCCAACACTGAAAATGTGGAGTTTGGACTATTTTTTTGGAGCAGGGCTTTCCCTTGTAGGAAATCACAAGCAGCAGTTTAAGGGAGCTGGGATCCAGCTAAGGCCATATTTAATTTGTCTTGTGGGAATTCTTCTTTGTTTTCATTCAGTCACCATTCCAAATTCCCAGGCGCCAATACAACCTCTACTGGCAAACAATCCCTTAGACCCTCTGATGTTTAAAGAAAGGAACAGTTTAATAGTTTTCTGAGGAGTCTTCTGGTCTGGAAATCAGATCTTGAAGAACAATTTCCCCACCAAGCACGACTAATCATTAAGAGCTGCACCTTCAAAATAAACTGAAGTGCCAGTGAGCTATCAGAAGACGATCAATTCTGCTGTGCTTCCTTCTTTATCTTTTTTCTCTCACAATTAAGCAGTGGACACCCATAGAAATTTTATAGATATTTCCACATCTGAAATAATATGATTTTCTTAGTCATCATGTCTTGGAGCCCTTTGTGGTCCAAAGACAGGAAGGGGTTTAGGACCTACAACTTGAAAACTAGCAGATGAGCAGCATGATGTTGCCCACAGCTCAAATCAAACCTAAAGGGAAAAACACTGCTATTGCTGAGGTCAGCACAGCCACACCAGCTTTCACAGAGGAAAGTTTTCACAGAGGTGTACAGAGAACATTAACACAGCAAAACATAGCAAAACCCCGCTGACCAGTCTGCATTGGAATACAGAGTGACTTATTGCCATTTCCTCTATCATATGTAAAAAGTTGCATACCTACAATTGGTTTTCTCTGTGCAAGACTAACATCCTATCAAAATTTTCATTTATAACCACAAAAAAATTAAAGTAAACATTATTTTTTAGAAAAATCCACTATGGATTTTTTTGCCTTTAAAATAATTTTAGTTATCCTTAATTTTTAAAATCCTAAATGCAATAAAACCAACCACAACAACAAAAACCAACCTACAGCCAAAAATACAAAACCAAACCAGCACCAAACCCACATTCAGTTTACTCTACATTACTGCACACAATGAAGGAAAAAAGCTGGAACATGACAAAAATACCTATTTTGCTTTGTTACCTAGTGACCTGAAGCCTAGAACTTAATAATGATGTAATTCAGATTTGATTACCTACAAGTTTCATACTTCTAACAGAACTGGGAGAGAAAACGGCACATTTTAGGAGAGTTTTTGAAAACTTACTGGCAATTCTGCATATGTGTTATATGTGAATGTACCACTGGAATACAGATATGAAGGGTTTGAATAACAGGAGGTTCCAGATATAATATACATCAGATGCCCCTCCTCTTGCAAAGAGAGGAGACTGCAGAAGATCAAAATGACAAAGCCACAGAGCCACTCTGATTTTAAACATTTAAAAATGTACAGACAGGTGTTTAATTTAATTGTTTTGTCTGCTACACTACTTTATTAATACTGGGAGAAGGGATGGGGGTAAAAATCAACATTTAATCAAGAAATAAAACCAGCCCTGCCAGGTACTTTCCTGCATGCAAAAGAAAAGCACACATACAGCTCTATTGAGGCACTGCAGAGAAAACCTGACCAAAAAAAAGGGTGCCATTAAGCCAAACTATTGCAGTTTTATTTAATTCACTTTGCTATGTAAACAAAGACTGATCTATCTTTGTGGCCTGGCAGCCCTTCACTAAATACACTTCAAAGACCCATTAACCTGTTGTTAACTTCAGTATGCTTTTCAGATGGTTCTTAAATTCAACATTCTGGTATCACACAGCAAATGGGCACAAATTTAATACGGTGTCCTCTTTTTTTCTCCTCAAAGATTTTTATTTTACATTCTGCCAAAAAGTGTGCCAAATATTTTGTAATGACTTCTATTCTTTTCTTAATTTCCTCAGCAAGACTTAACAAAATGCAGAGTCAGTTCTATAAATACACACAGGTGTTCCTGAGGGGGGAAAAAAAAATCTCTCAAGATGTGTGGTCAAGTAATACCTACAGCTACACAGCTGCCAACAGACCTGTTCAGAATTTAAAGGGGCAAGTAGGGAAAAGCTCACAGTTCAACAGCTGAACCACCACCCACTGAAATAACACAGACAAACACTGGTCTCTGACTTCATTTCTTAACTGGATAATGTGAGAATAATAATGGACACTGTATCAAATTATTATGGCTGAATACAAAAGTGGTTAGAGCAGCACAGAAACCAGCAAGTTAGAGAGTAGAACATCTGACAGTTGTAAAAGAGCGTGAATCCATGAGATCCAGGTAGCATACTTGGGAATCTGCCTGCGGAAGGCTGCAGTAACAACGATACCTGAGAATTAACAGGAAACGAATGAACAAAACATGGCTGAAAGAAAATACTCTGAAAGTAGCTATCAGAACCCAACACTCTTAAACTGGAAACAGAAAAACATTGCAACAGTCAGGGATGAGGACTGGACAACACTGGAGATATCCAAGAGGGAAATAGTCAAGCATCTGCCAGGAATGAGCCAGGTGTTACCATTCTGCTTTAGAATCAACAGGCAAATTAAACCAGGTCCTATTCCAGCAATATTTCTTTTTAATGAAGATCTCAGTTTTTTGTTTTCAATCAGGCAAACTTCCCTTGGCTGTTGTTCTGGATCCCATTACTCAATATTCTCATTCATTACTTGAAAGATACATTAAAAAGCACTAGTATCAAATTTGATAACAATACCAAATGAAAGGACTTAAAATCTGCTGAAACTCTGAGGAGAACAGAAACATACTGATCGGTTAAAGAAATGGTCTGAAAACACAAGGTACAATCCAGTAAAAACAAGAATACAAATTTCAACTTGGATAAGGGCAACATCTTCATAAAAGCAGAATGGAAACAAAGTGGTAACTGCAGAAAAGAGCCATAATGGGAGGTGAAAATCAGTTTCCTTCCTTCAGATCTCTTTAAGCAGTCTGTGAAAGCTTTTCAGGAAGATCATTCCACCCCAGCTGAATGTACAGAGATAGTTTCACTAGCTTGGTAAGAAGTTTGCTTTAACTGACTGTCATGTGAAGAAACTTTTTAAGACTTAGGATTACTCCATTTTCCCCTTTTCCTCCTAATAGAGAGGTAATTGCAAGAATATTTGCAAGCTATTTGACTTCTTCAGAGAAAACTTTTTTCCCCTCTACTGCGCAGATCGCATGATGCAGAGGAAGAAACACTATAGGAGTGATGGTGACAGGGCCACAATACTTTCAGTGCATACACTCTGCCACACAGGGCACAGCACAGCCAACACAGGAGACTCTCTGCACAGCTGAGGTGCAGGACTGCAGCTCCACAGATGAACCTTGTCTTCACAAGACTCCCCTTACCAAAGTGATGACACTGAGGCTGAGGGATGGACAAAGTACATTATGATGAAGCTTCAGTAAAGACCTTGTCCAGTGCAAGGCCTCTTAGTCTCACTTCACTCTGCTATTCAGGCTACAAACTCTGTATCTGACCAGACACCTTCTCAGATGATACCAGTCTCAAGAGTTTCCTCTTACATCAGTGCCAGACATCAGCTCTGCACTTTCACATGATGTTTTTCCAGAGACAAGGGTTTTAGTATTTAAACTTAATCCAACTTGCAAGCTTTATTCCTGTCTGCTGCATTTATGCAGATATATTTCTCTCTTTTCCCCCCTGCACAGGCAATCTTGGCAAACAGCAAGTCAATGAATTTTGGGAAACACCCAGCTGGCACATCACCAGTTATTCAAGGAAGATTTTTATTACTATTATTAGTATTATTAAGTACTACACTGCAAATGCTATCCAGAAGGAGTTGTTTGTTGGGCATTTGGTTTGAAGTTTCTGTCCCTGGAGGCACATTTCCGAGAAGCTGCCTAGGTCTGTGGTCTGACCCCAGTGGCACCTTCCTAGCAGAGAAAAAATGAACACACTTCACAGAAAATTGGTCACATACATCTCTAAAGAATTATTCATATTTTTATTGTGCTGAAGCCAAATGAGTTTTCCTTGCATGTGCTTTTCACAACATCTGAGTCATATGGTTGCTAAGATTTTGTCACACTTCTTTACGGAGGCAGCTGCATTTAGGATAATGGACCCCCCATAAGAGGTAGCCTGCCAAGATCGAGCTGTATGTCTGTTTTTCACTTTCTCCATAGTTCAGGTTCTTTTAGAATCTGATTTGAAAAAGTACAGATGAAAATTTTTAAAAAGAGCTTTTTTACAAGTCTGTCTCCTTTTCCTCCTAAGCAGTTCTTTGTGACACAGGAGAACCACTGTAAAACTCTTCCCTATACTTATATGCCTCCTGAAAAGCAATACCACTCTATAAGAAGCAGCTCTCTTTGCATTGCTTTCTTTTCTGAATATAGAATTAAAATAAAGAATTACAAACTGCTTAACTATTATTAGCTTCCCATCCTCCAAGGTCTTAACAGACACAAAATTAGAAATAGTATTTCTTGCCAAGTCTGTTAGATGCCTATAACTGCAAAATGAAGCATATAAGTAGGTCAGATAAGGAACATAATGTACCTAAATGAGCTATTTCTTCTTTATGACACATTAGCATAAAATGCTATTAATTTCTACTACAAAAAATACTACAGCTTCAGATGGCTTTTGAGACTTCAACATGATTTAATAGAAATATTTTCCATTACTATAAATGCTTTGGCCAAACTGCTCATTTTTCACACTATCCAGCTTCTATTCATGAAGACATTTTAACTCCTTTCTACCCCAGTCTCAAACACAGGCATCTGAGTGACACAAAGACTTCTTAGTGCAGAAGTTTTGTATTTTAAGAACTTCTGTAGAGAAACTGCATGTTCGAAACCAAGGGGTGAGATTTAGCATACACAGAGCTTTGCACTAGACTTAAACCTGCCTTTCTATTTCAGCACCCTTTCATTCAGTTGAACTCTGCAACTGTAAAAGTACAGGATTAACCCCATTCCTGTCATTCCAAAACCTTGCAATACATAACTTCTACTTTCAATTTCAGCCTTTACTGAGAAGAGTCATTTTGGTACATTTGGAATAGGTAACAAAGTCAGTATTTCTGGAAGTATTTTCTTCTACAAAGCACTGCAAGTGTCCAGCAAAACCTATGATTTCTAGAAATATTACTTTTTCTGTGTTTAGCCTCATTTCTCATGATCTTAAATAAGATTTCTACCCATTTTTGGAGGACTGCATGATTTGTTAGATTGATTCATAAACATTTGGTAGGATGCCCTATGGAAAAATAAAAGGAATGCATTGTTTTGCTCTTCAAAATCTAACACTGTCCTCACTACTGAAGCCAAGGACCCACAATGCATAAACTGGGCTTACCTGTGTGAAAGACACTACACAGCTGTTGTGGTTTTAAAGCATTAGCTAAAAAATCACTAGAAAACTTACTCATTTTTTGCTGTGAGATATGGATTAGAAGAAGAGCAAAACAGGCTTAAAACTTAAAAGGAATAAAGAAAGTTTATTAACAAAACCACGAGAATAAGAAACCAGAATAAAACTTCCAGAACTCCTTTTTCCTCGCTACTCGACCATTCTCTCATTCACATGGCAACATAGAGACAAAAAAATCTGGTGGTTAAAACAGTCTTAACTTTGCTATAGTCTTTTTATCAGTCTTGGTAGAGAAAAAGAAGTTCTCTTCTGCCAATCTATGGAGTTTTTCACAAGAAAATTATTTTTCTCATGGCTTTCTATTTCTCTGATGCCAGCCACCCGGAAAACTCTGTCATCAGTTCACTCCTCCCATTTCACACCACTCTGAGGTGTGTTATGGGTCATAAGCCCAGGGGTGTCATTTTAAGGATGAGTTATTCAAAGGCAAAAGTTCTCTTCATCTGTCTCTGTGATCATCTCCGGAAACAGAAGTTTTCTCTTTGCCTCTTAAGGGCCACAAATTTTTAACAACTATTACTTTTCTTTTTCTGTTCCAGCATCTCATAGGATCACAACTACTTCACCATTTGCTTAAATACACACTTTGAAATACTCTATTCCCCCCAAAATACTCTCTCATGAATTAAAGGAGTTTTTCAGAACACTGTTGTCCATCTCTGTAGTTTTAGCAAAAGAATATTTCAGCTTATTAAAGCATCTCCTTATTTCTCTCCCCCATCTAAAGCTTAATTCCTTTCTTCACTGTTTTTGATAGTTTATGTTGTCTCTTTACCTGCTGATCACTCTTTCTTGCCTTCTTCCTGGAAAAAGGATTAAATCTGCAAGTTTCATCTGGGTGGTAAAAGGGTTAAAATCTTGTTCAAGCCGCAGGTGTTCATGCTGCCAGGTTTCAGCTCAGCAGTGCTCAGAGCCCGGAGTCTCTCGAGAAAAGCTTCAGCCACCCCGAAAGCTTCCAGGGAGGCTGCAGCAGAGCCCGGCCCAGCCTGGGGCCGGGGGGAGCCCCGCAGGCTCCATCTCCTGCCCGGGGACTGTGGCAGACCCAGCCCAGCCCAGCCCAGGAAGGGGAAAAACCCCGCAGGCCCCATCTCCCGGCCAGGCCGCACAGCCTGGGCAGGGGACGGGAGCCAGCTGGAGCTTTGTTACCTTTCACAGCCAGGAAACAAAGAGACAAAGAAATTCTCGGGCTTAGGTCTTAAGGTGGTGTTCACAGGTTGATCTCACTTTTCAATGGCCAGAACTACTGTCAGTTCTCAGAAATGGCCAGTTATTGGCCAGGAGAAAAAAACTCCCATCAGCCTCTAGCAGCCTTAACTTCCTTAGGTGTTTCCCTATGTTTTCTTAAATGCCAATCCATCACAACAGCCCTCGTGAGTTTCATCAATTCAAACATATCCAGCAGTAAATACAAATGTGCACCAATTTGAAACAGAAAAAATTTGACTACTGATTTTTTGATAAGCATTTTGTATGCTTTCAATTCTCAAAAGTTTGAGTGAAAACCTTTGGAAGACAAGTTTTCAGATGTATTGATTCATTCTTGTTGCCTTAAGCTCAGCAATGACTAAAACAGCATTCTAGAAGCGTTAGCAATGGCAGGTCTGCATTAACATCTTTATACAGAGAAGGTAACTATGCTTGTAGCAGTGCCATACAACCACAGAAGCAGACCAAGTGTCATCAGCTTCAGCAGAAGTCTTCAAATCAGAATTATTTCTCTCATGCTCCCTACCTGTCCCAGACAGATTTTCACTTTATATATATCTAATCCTAACCTAACTGGTGAGGAGGTCAAATGATGAAAAGCAACTTTGATGAAAGCAACCAAGAGGGTCTAAAATGTATTTTGACTCACTGGAATAACTGTTTACTTAGGACTGCTCTTGGATGCTTTGACTGCACTCATGAACTCCGAGTTGCAAACATTCACTACTGGTAACAATTACCTAGGCGTGCTCTTTCTTTTTATATCATTTTCCTGTGTTTTATTTAGCTTGGAGAACCACATCAGGATGTCACCACTAAGATGTGGTAGTTTAATAGATCTCTAACTGCCACTCACCAGGCCTCCTGCAGACAATGTTTCTTACAAGAGACATCTCAAAATATATGAAAAACATCTGTGCCATGTAGACTATGACAATATAGTAGCCATTATTTAAATTCAACTTCTCAATGTACACATAGATTAAGGAATTTTTTTGTACTGCATGTAACTAACTAATTAAATATATATATATGTATATGTATATATATATAAGCAACAAACTCTGCTTTGCTTCAGTTGTTGGGAGATTTCTATGCAACATTAAATTAGTTGTTTCAAAAGTTATAACAAAGATATTCACATTGTCACATCCTACAGAGTAGTATAAATTAGATGTACTATTGTACATCTGTATTACGTATGATGATGTAACGTTTTTAGGACTTGCTTGTCAACCTTCTGCTTAAGAGTAAAGATGATTTTATAATGCCAGACACTTTAAGACAATATTTTTTAACTTTTGCTGAAAGGTGAGAATAGGCTTCTTGTTCTAATCATACAGCAGGCAGAGTGGTGTTATTCTACATTTCACAGGGTCATTTCAGCAAAAGTATTTAATTTCTACAAATTTCCATTGAGTTTGGCTGAGACGGAGAGTAAAGAAGTTGCAGCATTCTGAAATCAACATTTAGATACATGAAAAATGTAATCCTTTGTTCTTTACTCTGCATTAGATTCTACATTTCTCAGAAAGACAGCATTATCAAAAAATATAGGGAAATCTACCTAGAGAAATCTAATGTAGGGTTGTTTATATTGTTTTAAATAAAAAAAAAAAGCTTGAAGACCCTCTTGAGCTAAGCTAGGCTACTGTTCAATGCTATTTTCAACAGCAACTGTGGTACTAGGAAAAGGTTATTATTAACTATTATTTATATAGTATATATCTAGAATATTAACAATTAAATGTGTTCTCTTTATCCCCAAGGATGCAAGAAGAAGACAAAAAAACCAAAAACTCATACAAATGTAACACAAGAAGCATCCTCTCCCCTATTAGCAAAGTTAGAGTTGTAATTTTCTGTGCATTAGAAGCTTAAATACAAACTTACATACAATTACAGATCAGTTTAATTGTAATCACCGATCAATTTACACTTGCAAGTTATATATTTCCTTAAGCAAAAACACTCTCATGGCAAGAACATCCAGATCTCACTCATTAATTTTCTTATGGCTTTGTCTTTCCTTCACATGAGATTTCTGTCCCTTTACAGAGAAGATACTAAGATGAGAACTAAGTACTTCTGTAATTGGTAACAAGAAATTCTCAAGTTAAATCATTGAGTTCCCCAGGCAACAATAGATTGCAAAACTGTCTTCTCCTAAGTAAGCCCTATCTAGGATGCAGTCTTCACTCAGGAAATGTGTTGACACAAGCACTGCAGAAACAAAATCAAATCTCATTCCATGTACTCAAGTGTTCACTGCTCACAGGTTTTGTTCGGTGTTTTTTTTATTAGTTTTACTGTGATCTTTGTTGGTCTTGGGTTTTTTAATGCTTGTGTTTTAAAGCCAGGTACTTAAAAATTAAGGAACCTAGCATCTCCAGACATAGAAACAATGGGCTGCAATATAAAAACCATCAGGACACACAAACAGCTGTGGAGATGGTGCCTGCAGTACTGACATTAGTTATTCATGGAAAATGTAACACTTCTGTAAATTATCCTGACCTCTGATTCAAAGACAGAGGTACTTTCTGCAGAATATGGAACTCTGATTTTTTAATAGACACCTGTGGGAAAGAGATTCTTTAAAAAAAAACCCAAAATACTCAAAAATCAGTATATTACCAACACCAAATTTGTTTCAGTCTGATCACAACCTACACACTTGAAAAGAGCACATTCAGTGAACTGCACTGCCACAGCTATTTGCTGCCCTGATGTGAACGTGAAATAACCTTTCAGCAAAGTTGCAGCAGTTTGCTCTGTGCAAACTGTGTGCTCTGTTGTCTTTTGGCCTCACAACACTCTAGGCTTTGGGACACGTGTCAGGACTTTGTGGCATTACTTTCCCTTTTAGACCTCAAAAATTCATCTCAGACTTCCTACCACAAGTCATTTTGTTCCAAGTCTTGACATCCTTATGGATCCTCTATCGGCAGCTCTCATGGTATGGTCATCCAGTGTCAGCTCCTCAGCTCCCCTAACTCCAAACAAAATACAGCTGTGAAAATACCTCCTCTCTGCTGCTGCTGCAGCTTCACACAAGCTGTTTAATAGGTCTCCACTGTTTTCTTCTCATTTCCCACAGCAGTTTCCACTGTATTACATTATTTAACAATCCTCCAGAATTTATTTTTGTCAAACTCTAAGAACAATGTAACTCCCCTAGCCTTTTCAAATCAATACATTATTTTTTAATAAAATCAGAACGAGCAAGTAAGAAAAAAGAAAACCCAGCCCTAGACATATTCCTGACATGGAAAATATACCAGTCTAAATTATTAAAAATTAGAAAGCTGAAAATGGGACCTTAAGAAGGTAAAATCTGAGGTAGAAGACTTGACATAATGCCATGGCACTGGGATTACCAATACTTATATTTCAGAAGACCCCCGTGTATTTATTCAGGCTGAGATGAGAGTTCACAGCCAAGACACAAGCAATAAAGGGCTTTAAATGACTGATCCTAGAATTCCTATTCCCATGCCAGGCAGCTTTCCTCCCTTCTTTACAATCTTCCCTCAAATAAGACAAAATAGTGTCATCACATCAAACATCGCTAATAGCAATTTTGTCATCAGAGTAATCCTTAAATACAAATCATAGTTTATGTATTTTTTAAGAGTAATAAAAAGAGAGCCATTATAAAAGCCCTGAGATGGGTCACTTTAATACCATAGTTCCTGGAAAGGCTACTGACAGAACTGGTATTTTAAAATAAGGTCTATACCAGCAACGCTTGCAGGACCAAGCCTTAAGATTAGACCTCCTTGGGAAGAGGATACATCCTTCTGACACACTCACATAGGGCCCAGCACTCACTAACTTCACTGTTAACTAAAACACATCAAGTTTCCAACATCCCTAGAAGTTTACTATTCATTTATTTAAGCCCAGGACTTTATAAACTCTTACACTTTTGACTCTTTGGTTGGCAGGTAAACAAGCAATGCATTTAGCTCCATAGAAACCCTGTAATATACCGCCTTTATAGATCATGGAAACTTAAAGACAGAGGAACAATAGAGTGCCATCAGCTGGAACATGCATCAAGTGAGCACAAACAGGATTTTGTACAGGCAGCTATACGAGGCATATATAAAACTATACAATTTTACAGCAAGACAGAGAATCCTGGTGGAAACCGGGGTGGTTGTGTCACTTTTGTTTTCTTTTTAAAACAAATGGCCTAGGACATGAATCACAGCATGAAACCAGTGCACACATACCATCACCCCACCCCCTCAATAAAACAAAAAAGTCTAGAGCTTGACAGCAGAACTAAGAAGACCAGTTTTGTGCTCATATATCCTTTCTGAGTTTGGTTTGTTCATTGTTTCTCTCCTATCTCACCTGCTATTTTAGAAGTGTATCTTTATTATAATGGAATCATATTCTACATACAATCTTGACTGCAAGAAAAGCAACTTTGCACTTGATTCATCATGTCATATTAGGCTACTACACTTCTGCTAGGCCTGGGAAGGATGACAGTAGGCTAAGCATACTCCTGCCACTTTCAGTTAAAGAAAAAATTTCAGGGCCTTATGCTTCTTTCTGAACTCAACAAGCCATAGCTTTCATTATATTCTCCCTTTTTATAATGCAGCTGAATGACAGGATCCATTTTCACCATGTATTCTCATGGCACTTGCTGAATGCTTAGTAAAATTTTAAGCACCATGCCTGAAATCTATTAACTAACAGAGGTAATCCCTTATGAATTCACCAAGAGAAGAAAAAACCAAACAAGCAGAAACATGGATATCAGCATTTTGTCACTGGCATTGCAAGGTCTCAGTCCTATGCTGCATCCTTCTGGGTACTGCAAGTACACAGACCCTGAAAAAGCCCAGACCCCATGCAAAATGCCTGCCTTGTTCAAAGGATCAAGCTATGTCCTCAACATCTTCCACCATCACTGCTGAATCTGGGAGTGCTACCAGCAACAGCAGGACAACTTCCTTTAAGTTAAACATCGACAGAGTCTGAGGCAGCCTTCACAAATACCAATGTTCACAGCTCCCAGGAGTCACAAGTCTCGGTTTAGACTGCAGAATCAGAAAATCATTTTGGTTGGAAAAGACCTCTCAGATCATTAAGTCTAGCCATTAAGTCAGTACTGCCAAGTACACCACTAAACCATGTCCCTAGACACTGCATCTATACATCTTCTAAGTACTGCCAGGGATGGTGACTCAACCGCTCCCCTGGGCAGCCTGTTCCAATGCTACGGTTTCAGTGGAGAATTTTTTTTTAATATCCAATCTAAACCTCCCCTAGCACAATTTAAGGCCACTTCCTCTTGTCCTATTGCTTGTTACTTAGAAGAGATGTACCCCCAGCTTGCTACAACCTTCTTTGAGGTGAAAGAGTGATAGGGTCACCAAGCTAAACAATGCCAGTTTCCTTAGATGCTCCTCATAGGACTTTTTCTCTAGACCTTTCACCAGATTTGTTTGTCTTCTCTGGAGGTGCCATTTGGACACATTTAAATGTAAACACATTCAAAGTTACCGTGGGAGCCAACAGAGAAAAAGGACAGTGCACATCAGTGTCAAGAAACGTGGAGTGAAACATCACAGCATCAGGTGGATCCCTTTCCTCTTTTAGCACAAATGTACTAAAAAACAAATATTAAGATAAACTGTGGCTAAAAAGTTTTTGGACTTCCACTGTTGTTTCTCCAAGTTGTGGATTCAACAGAGCCAACCCTATTCATTGGCCAACACTGGTACCATTGCTGGGGCTAAGGTAGATGACGCACCAAAAGCAAGTAAGTTCACCACATTAGATAATGGTGCTCTTTTGTGGCTACAAATCACAAAAAAAACCAAAAAACAACACCCACAACCCAGAAAGAGAAAACTAATGAAAACCACCATTTACCTAGGTGCTTATTCCTAATTTCTCAGCTGTTCTGCAGAACAGATACTCAAATCATCAGAACCCAAATGAACATTCAGAATTTCTGCTGGAAGACAGCACTGAAATCATGGGAAACTTCCAGCTACTTAAGTTTTGGTTACATATAATAGTTCTTCCTCTGAATGACAGAGGGATTTCTTGCACAAACCCGAGCTGTTACAAGGGGTACTTTTCTGACACTTTACTTTTCATGCAATATTCTGGTAATATTAACATAAAAATACCAGACAATCAAGGCACCCTTTCTAAAGTATGCATACATCTGTAAGTGTACAATACAAATAGAAGACAACTCTGATGTATTTGTGTTATAGTACATTGCTGGTTAGCACTGCCTTCACCCAGACAGAATAGGACAGCAGTGTATGTTAGTAACTTGGGAAGGCTGGGAAATGTGATTTCATAGTACAACTAAAGTCTAGGAACAATTTAGTCACTGCAAGATCACAAAGGGGAGAGCAGTTTTACTCCTCCCAGCTGCTGAGCAATATCCTGGATGAACTATGGTTTCTGTTAAAACGATCACAGAGAAACAGGCATTTTACAATCTCAAAAATTGTTTTCAGCACAGGAGTAAGTGAAGGCAATTCACACTTTTCAGGAAACTCATAAAGGCAGTACAAAAATATGAGAAACCCAGTTATGATGTCTTTGGTGATTAGAAGTTTTTTTGTTGTCACAAATGGAAGAGTATCTTCACATCTAACATAACACTGTTTTCACACAGTTAAAATTATAGTATTTTTTACTTCCTTGCAAATCTGGCACACAATCTGGTTTTTTACTTCTGTTCTTGGTATGCCATTTAGAACCCAGAATATTATGCAATTTTGGCATTTTAACTATTTTTCTGTAAATATGAGGGTTCCATGTTTTTTTCCCACAACTGATCTGTTATTTACTGTCAATGTACTATTTCTACATTATTCTGAAATGTTTCTCTGCCCTTTCTGGTATCCTTACAGTATCTTTACTTCAGAATCACCTGCAAATATAACCAAAATGTTACATCTTCCCATTCTAAGCACTAAAACAGATATTGCTCAAAGCAAGAGTACTAATCTTTAATAGACATCTTCTTTAACATATGTTATATGTACATATGTCATAATAGCTGCAGCACCGTAGTATACGAAAAATATTATACTCATTACTAGCATTCTCATCAAATAAAAAATATCTCATAATGAAGACTGAGAGTTAAACACAGTAATGAAAACTTACTTCTATAAAACACTACCAGGTTTCTGCTTATAATGGCAGTGTTGCATGGTAGCACACCCTGAGAGAACCACAATCACACCCAGAAACCAGACTCTATTTTAAACTATCATCACCCTCAGCATCCCAAGCAACCATCACAACCAGCATAGGATCATCACTCCCATCCCTTCTCCAAACCTGCCCTGAGCTGTTCCTGGGTGTGAACATGGCACCTGCATCCCTGAGTTGCCAGTGCCACTCTGCAGCCCTGGTGACATCCTGGCAATGGCCTTCAGCCGCCTCTCCCAATCACAGTGACCAGACCAGAGAGGCACCTCAGCAGTGTCACTTTCCATTCTTGAGCAGCACCAGAAGTGCCACATCTCACACTGCGTGGGCAGCTTTCACCACGACCTCAGAGTGCCGAACAATTGCGTCAAGTCCATTGTTACCAGCACACAGCATTCTCCCTCTGGCTTCTCCACACATTGTGTGAAGCACCTGAACAGTAATGTTTTTGTGGCTGATAGCAAACTGTGAGACACTACAAACCATGGTGTTTTTAAACTTGAATTAATGACCAAATCAGCAAATGCACCTTTGGATACTCCAAAACTACCATGTGCTATATATGAAATCATTCACCGAGATACAGTTCCTGACTGTATTTTCATTTCTATCCCCCATGAATTGAAACAACTAATTTTGGAAGTAGGAATCCTGATAAGCTGCTTACTTCAGAGACTCCTGTTTGTCTTGAAGTGTGAAGGCAACACAGGGATTACAAGATGCTTTTTTTCTTCTTTCCCCTCATTGCTTCCACACAAACTGAAACCTGTTTGCTCTCTCTTCCTACTGCTGCTTTTAGAAAAACTCGATTTCACACTTTCATTTAAACTCCTGCCTTCACTTTAGCAGAAATCCATACACTACTCTTAAAAAACAATACTTCTTGACTGGTAAGAGCATCCTGTGCCATACAGGGGGAGAGCTGTGTTACTGTGGTTCATCCCAAAGACCTCTTGATTCAGTCTGCTCAGCAACAGGGAAAAACAGTACAGGGAGAGAGAACATTCAAAGTCAAAGTTGAATAACCCAAATTTGAATAACCCGCTACTACTCAATGACATTTGAGATTTTTGCCAAATCAAACAGAAGGCCTGCTAACTTGGTCTCTCAGTATACTCCACCCTCCAGTTACATTTCCAGTGAACACTAATTGTGACCATTTTGCATCCTCTTCAACTGCTAGGAATGCTGTTTTAATGAAATAAAAATAAAGAAAATTCCCAAACCACAACTCCAACCACGCAGTATCAGCCTTCTGTTGCAATACAAACCAAACCTAAACCTCCAAACAGCCTCTTGCTGCACATCACGGTAAGTGAACAACCTTTGTGGCAAGTGGGCATCAATTCATCCTTACAGTCGTAGCAACATTTCACCTGCCTCCCTATTTCACACAAGAAGTGGAGTCCCTTGCTGAGCTGTCACACTCTCCTCCCAAGGACCTGCATGAGCCAAACCCCTTGGAGTCTGGCTGGCAGTCCCCAGCAGCATTTTGCAAGCCTGGTCATGAGGGACCCTTGTGCAAGGCCACCATGGAAAACAATGCTCTCCATGCTCACACCCTGCAGGAACCTGTCTCACACAGAGGCACCGTGGTCCTACAGTAACTCTCAGAATTGTTTCCACCCTGTGTTTGCAGCGGCCACATGGGCAGCCACAGCAGCAATTATTCTGAAGAAGATCCTTCAGGACAAGCCAAGGTACAGATGCATCAGGAAGCATGCAATCCACACACACAGTGGCTGCTGGGGTTATGGAACAGTCAATAAAACAATCTTCCAACAACACAAGGCAGACAAACATCCTGCCTGAACTACAGGTTTTGTGTCACTTGTGCACCTAAAGCTTCCAGAAAACTGACAGAAACATCTTCCTTTCCAGGTCCAGAAGATAGGGAACACTCAGTTTGCAATCACCTACAAAAATACTGCCCACTAGAGCACCCACTGCAAAGGCAAGAACAAATGCCAGCCTCCAGTGGGGCACTGGGGCGGTCAGCAGGAGGCTTTCCTCTCCCACCCTCCTGTTCCCTGCCTCTTTTGGGACTGCTCTCACACTGGCGCCTGATGAAGCCGAGGGCAGCCTGGCTCCCTGCATCACTGGGACAACAGAGCCCTGCCCCCGTTCTCCAGCCTCTCTAGGGATTTCACTTCTTTGGTCCTTGGCAGTAGTCCTGACAGCTTATCAGACTGGTCACAGGAGATCTCCTGCTCTCACTGATCTGCCCAGCTTGACAACAGAACAACTGATTATGAAGAGTGACTACTTTTCATGAAAATAGTGAGGGAAACATCACCGATATTTCAACTATTGTGCGTCTGCAGCTTCACATGGCACTATTACAAATAAATACTTTTACTCACCTCCAGCTAAACCATTATTTTCATAATGCCAATACAAATTTTTGCATCAAGTAATGTTAAAAAAAAAGGTCAAAGTGAATTTTTATAAATGACATTTTCTGCAATCTAAAGACACAATTGAACATTTTCCTTCTAAAATCTCAAATTTATGAAGACTTGTAAAAACAAAACACCTATTTTGAAACTGACTCTGAAGCTAGACATGGAAATTGGAGCTGGAAACATAACCTGGTTGTTGACTAAGCAGAAAAAAAAGGAAAGCAAGACCATACAAACAAAATCTTGATACTGTGCTACTCAGACAGGTTTTAGGACACATAAGAAGCACTATTATACAGAAAAAAATAAAGAAATTAAAACTTAAAAACTCACTTTCTCACTGAACTAAAAATTATCTTTTTTTGTTCTTAATTGAATGTTCTCCAAATAAGACATCTGAATTCAATTAACAAAAGTTTTGGTTTGGGGGTTGCTTTTTTTTTTTTTTTTTTTTTAATTTTAGTGGCTTTGTTTTGTTATTTTAAGTACTGAAAATTTAACTATGTGAACTCATCATTCTTGAATGTCAGAATCACAGGACGTTAAAAGCATAATCCAAGTTTTGATTAAGTCCTTAGGAAAAGTTGCGTGCAAAATAAAAGTGGAATGTGATCACATGGATATACTGCAGTGAGATGTCATGCTGTTACTATTTCATATATTCTGAGTTTAGGTAGTTGTTTATCCTCAAAGTCTTGAGCAGACAGATGATGTGCTAATTTGTCCCCAATTTAATGAGTTGAGTTCAGAAGACAGATTAAGGTTCTTTTTGTCCTTGGTAATAGAAAGTCCACCCAAGTAAATCTATAAGCTTGAAAAATGCATGTAATTAAGAGCTCGTTCTTGTCTAATATTTCAAGATATTGTTTTGTACTTGACATGAGGATATTGATACACAGAAAGTTCCAATGCAACAACACAGAAATAGTCTGAAGTTTCTTTCTGATGTCACTTATGACAATTTGGATTTCTCTGTAAGCCCAGCTCTCGTATCAACTTCCCAATTTTTATTTGAGGTATGTCTCAGAGACAACTTACAGGCAGGAGGTGACCTGAAAGAAGCTTCCTTTAGTGTGGATTTTAGCTGCTGGTGCAGTCAAGTCATTCAATACAGAAGAGACCTTCGTGATCAGCTAGTCCAAACTCTGAAAATATCAATTTCAGACATTTTCTAATTGATGATTTTATTAACAGATCATAAGAGACTTTTTAGGGGTGCTACCCTGGATGATGCTTGCTGTGCAACTTTCTACACCATGATATCCTTCCTCTTCAGTACTCAAAGAGATGTCTTGGGCTGTTGTGCCTTGCACAGGAGCATAGGAGCCACACCTGTTTTTTCTTAGGGAACAACAAAAATTACCATTGTCCTTTCTAATATCTGACAAAAAGATACCAAAAGATTTTTTTAGACCAGAGACACATGCTTTCCCAGAAGTATTTGTTCACAAACAAGGGCTGAGGCAGAGGTACAGATCTCATCAGGAAGTGGATGAAAGCAAGAAGCCTTCCAGCACTGTCTATGTAAATACCTTCCTTTGCACAGCCTGAGCCCATTAGCTACTTTTGTTGTTTCTACACTGTCCATAAAAGTAACTAAATCCAGCCTCCTTTGTGGTATCCCATTATTAAAATGCAGGCATTTATACCTTTCTTTCCTCCAGCTTTTTCTTGCAAATTTTTTTGGGCTAATAAAGTGGTCATCCTATTGGATCTCCAGCTTTATGGAAATCAAAGGCTGGGTTACGAGAATGAGAATTTGCATTTTTTGATCTGTGACTGCTCTGTTAATATCTCACAAAGTGCAGAACAAAATCCTCAGACACAACAATATCACAATATCTAACAGCCATGGTAAACCCAACCCTCATTTTAAGGGATTGGTTTTTTCTCCAAAGTCACAAATATCAGTTTCAAAATAAACAGATCTAAAATCTGAGAAACAAGTTCATGCTTGCTGTAAGTAGAGCACACATATTCAAATAAGATGATGAAGCACTACAGAACATCATTAACTTCCCATTAACTGGGAAGAAACACTGCACCTTTTCTTTTGGGGTGCTTTTGTGAGAAACAATTATCATCTCTTAAGCTTGGGAAAATAATTTCTCTGCCTTGTTACACACAGTTTCAAATGGTAAAACATTTCTTTCCAAATTGTTATCTCTTGCCTCTGACTTAACAGTACTTTCACACAAACAAGTATACTTGTTTTTCTAAAACCACTCTGTATATAGAAAATTGGCCTGTTTGGTGACCCCAAGCTAAAGCTATGCAGCCTATCTCCAGGCAGATTACCAGCTAACACTGGTAACACTAGGCATGCACATTACTCCTGAAGCATGAAACCCTAGAATTAACTGCAATACTGAGGAAAATAAGCTGGGATTGTTCCATCGTGAAAGAAGGCTACTTTCCTACTTTTCCCAATGTCTTAGACTACAGAATATAGAAGGAAAGAATTATCACTCAGTAATTTTGGTTCTGTTATTCAAAAGACTAAGAAAAGAAGTATAAAAGACTCAGCTACCATTACAAGAAAAGACTGACTGACCATCCATCTGATGAGAGCTACAAGTATTGTAAGGCCAATTCAGAAACAGGGCACTAACTCTGACATTGGTATTTGGCACTGGTTTAGATTTGGATGGAAATATGTAGTGCTTTGGGGAGGTATATGATATTAAACTGGACATCTGCTCTTAAGCCACAAGAATTTACATACTTTGCATTTGGATTTTCAGCTCCCCTTTTTCAGGAGGTCAAGCTCCCA
Organism: Poecile atricapillus; assembly: GCF_030490865.1. Taxonomy (NCBI): domain Eukaryota; kingdom Metazoa; phylum Chordata; class Aves; order Passeriformes; family Paridae; genus Poecile; species Poecile atricapillus. The sequence goes on along the minus strand of NC_081251.1, from coordinate 67,615,487 downwards.
ATTCAATGCAATGTTAACTTTCTTAAGCATCTGTGATTGTTCCACTGTTGGCTTTGCCCCTCTTCTGGGACAGTCCCACCTCCAATTCTGCTGTCAGCTGCAAGACCTGGCTGGTGTGACCCAAGGCAACCCTTACTTGCTGGTTGTGCTCCGCAGAACCTCTGCCAGCCTCCCGGGCTCCTGCTGCCTCCTCCCCAGCCCTCTTCCTCTCTCTGCCCTTATCTGCAAAACCCAATTCAGCTCCATCAGCTCCAGGCTCAGCAAATCACCATCCCTTGCCCACATTTCTCCCCAGACATCTTGCACCTGCAATACCTCTTCCTCCCTTGCAGTCAAAACAGATGAATCTTGCCAAAGGAAAAACAGATAGGAAACCATTCTCATTAAAAAACTCACTCAGTGAATACTTGTACAGCTTTTTCTCTCTTCAGAGTCTTTCAGAACTCTTCCGTGACATCTCTGTAGATCTTATGGTAACAGTGCCTGCCAGAGCCCAGGAGCTCTGCCCTGATTCCTACACCCTTCTTTAAGGCTGTTTTATGAAAGCTATCATCCACAATTTTTCATAATACCAAGCCCCACAGCACCCTTATTTTTATGAAAGGACGAGTATCCAGCTGAAGTACACCAAATATAAATAATCCTTGGGCAAAATACATAGAATGAACAAACAAGGCCAAAAACATGGCATAAAGTTCAGATTAGTTCCTGAAATCAGATTTCTCTCGCCTCCCAAAGGCCAGAAAAAGTTATTCTCATGTCACAATAATGTACAACAGGTTAGGAAATTTTACCTCCAAATTACTGCCCTGATCTCCCACCTGTAGAGTCCTTCAAAATATTTACAAAGCAGTCCCTCTTTCATGAGAGCTGCCATTTTTGAAGGCAAAAGCAAAGCCTTGATCCTTCTCAAACAGCTTAAGACTATTTTGACAAAGATTACAGTCAAATTTCTTTCTAAACTAAAGAGCCACAATGAGGTTGCATTAAAATGACTGATTTTTGGAGTGCTGAATATTACAGCTGTAGTATTTTCCAGAACATTTACATTTTATTTTTTAGAAAAGATGTATCTTTGAGTCCTTGCCAAAAGAAATGTTTTTGTCCTGCATTTTTGATAACCTCCCAGAACATTTTCTCCTCCTTTAATTAAGAAATGTGGTCTTTTTTTTCCATAGCTTCTACACAAACAGGATATAAAAGCTAAAATGTTTCTTGTAACTTTTTACAAAGAACATGCTACTCATAATGACCTTGTTAGAGAAAGATTCTCCACAACAGATTTTTCTTGTCACATATCTTATGATTGTCCCCAGTTCTCCACATAATCTCATTATCATTGCTATTTCTAATTCAAATTTATCTAACTGTAGCTTCCAGCTATTGCTTCCTGTTATTATTTTCTCACATAGTGTAATTTTCTTGGAATTTTCTCCCTGCAAACGTACTTGAACACTGCGAGCCAGTTATGTCCCAGTCTTCTTTATGTGAAGCCAACACCAAGTGTCACATTGCAAGGTATTTTTTCCAGCCTTCAAACAATTGTTATGCTTTTTTTTTCCCCTCCCACTACTCTTTCAATTTGTTTTACCCTCCTAAAAATACAACTTTCAAAACTGCACTATGCACAGAGATAAGTGTCATTTCACTGTTGAAAGTACATCTCACGTGTATTAGGAGAAAAGTATTCCTCTAGAATCACAGCATCAGTCTGAGGGGCATGGTGATGTACAGGAAAAAGATGTTTACATATAACACAAGCTTAAACTTGAACATTGACCAACCCAATTGTGTAATTTTATATATTTAAGTATTTGCAAGTATTCCAAATCTGAATGGCACAAACATAATAGTGAAATAGGTGCTTGCTGCTCAGGCCAAAATTTTTAATCAGGATTTAAATATATAGAATACCAATCTATGTCTGCAATACTGAGATGATTCTTCAGATTTAAACAACCAAATCAACTGTACTCCTCACATGGCTAAACTTGATACCAGCAACAGTATTCAAGTAATAGCTAAGAAAAGCTTAAAAGGACAATGCTGTTTAATAGAGTCTACAGGTACTACTTGTCCAGCTAATTTTCAGGATTAGTCCTTAAATATTCTGCCTTTGATTTATGAATTGGGACTAATTTCCATTTGGTTACAGACAAAATACTTAAAATCTAATATTTTAGTGAAATACACTGTGACTATTCAGTGAAATACACCTCTCTGTAGCAAGTTAATAACAGCTATAATTTAAAACTACTATTTTGTCAATAGCCATTCTGGCATGTCATCTACATTTGAAAAATTAAGCCCATAATAGCAGAAGTCAAAGCATGACTTCTAATGAAATCTTATCCTCTTTGGTCATCATACTGGCATCACCTTTTATATTAAAAAAACCCTGTTTTACAGAAGAACTGCATATATCTTTCTCATACACAGATACATGTATTTCCACAGAACTTATCTTCATGATTTATGGAAAGTCTTCCTTTCTTAAGGAGGAAATATTTGAGCAGATCTAGCCAAAAAGGATACATTGTCTAAAACACCACATAACTTTATTTGTTGTATTTAATTATTTTACCATTCTCAGATTTATTCCCCCTCATTTCCTTCCCATATTTACATTTCAGCTATCATCCTCATTAAAAAGAAACTGAAAAGTCCTTGACTTATCCTAAGCACTACTTAGCACAACTAAACCATCAGTGCGTTATCAACACTATTCTCGTACTAAATCAAAAAACACATCACTATCCCAACTACTAGGAAAAAATTAACTCTATCCCAGTCCAAACCACAAACAGTAGCAGCCATGAGACAACCACCATCACAGTCCTCAGAGTAAGTCTAAGTGTGAGCAAAATCACTTGTGTAAACAGAGACTGCACGCAGGATGTGGGAAGGGAAAGAAGACATCACATTTCCTGAGAGGACATGCCACAATGGCAAGTCTCACATTCTCTGCAGCTTGGTCTCCCAGCATCTTCTCTTGCATCTATGTGAGCTCTCTCCTGCAACAGCCAATTCAACAACCTCTTCCCCCACCTCTGGAGTGCAAGAGTGTGACAGCATTTTTATTGAAATAGCTATTCCCTAAATAAAGGATTCAAACCGAAGTAGTAACTTTCATTATTATACAGTCCTTATGTTCTAGGCAAATTATTTGAATCTGCAGGAAGCCCTTTAGGCACATGCATGAAACCCCACAGCCTATGGACTCCAGCAATTGGAACACTTTATTGACTCTTTGTTGCTGTAGTAACTCTCTTACCTAATCCCCTAACTATGAAAAACCCATGTGCATCTCATATTTTTGTGTATCTTCAGGCCCCTTTGACCTACATCATAACCAACTGTAATCAGCACACTAACAGCAGAAAAGCTTTCTGCTGGCTTCACACGGTAGTCATTTTCTACAGAACTACCAGTAAAGGTAACTACACTCAAAAGTCCCCCCATTTTCTGCCACACAAAACTAGAAAAAATAATAACAGAGAAATAGTAACTTGCAAAGAGTAAAAATCTTGTTTCAAGAGAGGAGGCCTTCAACTGTTTGACAGAAGCATCACCTCTGATCCAGATTTGCTGCTGTTTAAATCTTTCTCACCACATGCAAGTAAGCAACAGAAGCATATAAGTATGCTAAAGTCAAAGTTGCACATGCTCAAGCATTTTAAGGATTGTTACAACAATTACTAAATCTCTGCTGTACTCTCTACCTACTGGAGTACAAAATTCTCTGCATCAGATAAGTCACTGCCAGCTGGTCTAATTCCCTGTTCAGAATGAAAGCGAGAGCACCTGGTGGGACAACCCGGCAAGCTCAGTTTTGAGCAGTACTGAGCAGACTCCTTATAGCTTTCAAAGCATTTTACATACTTCCCAGCATCTAGACAACTTTTTTCTCATTTAACAGATAAAAACAATTGCTGTAAGAAAGCAAACCAAATACACTTCAGGCATTTTAGAAAGTTTTCTAACAGCAGATGTTATTTTCCAAGCAGCCAATTGCCATGTTATCATTGCTTAATTCAACAGGCAGAACAAGAGCCGATACAGCCATTCCAGGACTACATCCTAATTAGGGTGATTTAGGCCAATCTTGCACAAAACATACTTGCAAGTTTCTTTAAGAGGGCTTTCTTGCCCCAGAATGCAACTCATCCTAGTTCTCTCTCTACCTTTAAATTCAGGGACAAACACTTCCTATTTTGAGCACAAGAAAACATCAGAGAGCTTTCCATTGCAATGAAACATTCAGGTACTTTGACAACCTTGGAAAACTCCAAGAGGGAAAACAGACCACCCACATGTTGAAATTCTACACAAAGTTTCTCTTGCAGGTGTGCAGTCCTTCCTTTCCGTAACATATCAGATCTCATGGGTTTTGTAAGGTAGGAACATTGATTCTCAACACGCACAGTTCATTTGATTCAGTAGACATACAAAAATAGGAGGAGACAGAGGTCAATGGCTAGAAGTATGTCACATTTTTTAATGATGAAAAGAAAGATACTTTGATATCTCACATAAATGACTCCACATGTCTCTCTGAAAGTCTTCTGAAGGCAACCAATAATATTCAGTCAGATGCATTGTATTTCATACATGGAAAGGGAAAGATGAGCAGTTTACACCTAACACACTAATACTTGACTTGTGGTATTTATTAATAAATGACATCAACAAATTCAGAGATCTTACAGCAACTGTTGAAATGGCTTCATACCACCAAGAAGACTTTTAAGCACAGTAAGGCAAAAAGCATTTCAGTCCTTTCTCCAAATCCAAACAACATACAAAGAAACCACCATGACAGATAAGTATTGCTCACATTTAGTTCAGGTATCCTACTCTTTATCACAGTCTTCTAAGATCGTGGATTACAAAACTAATCTTCCTTTAATGAGGTTTATCAAAAATATCACTTCAATATTTTAAAATAGATTTGAAAAAAATTCAAATACCTGTAGTTCAGTGATGTACTTGATTTAATTTAAATAATAATAGTGTTTCATGTTTCTACTTAAAAAATAAATGATTAATGGCTTGACAATTTTTTTAAGACCCAGTCAGAGCAATCACCTATGCATGAATGACATCCTTTGAATTCGAATTTGGTCTCCTGCGAGCTCTGCCAGGGTTGTGGAAGGAATGCACTGGACACAAAAGCTCCCACAGAGCATCTTCAGGTATAGGGCAGAAAACACATATGAAACAGAGAGGAAATGCAATGGCAGCACTTGCCTAGTTTAAATTAGTAATCTTAGGAGTGTTCCCTGCTGTCATCCATCTCAGACAATTTCCATTTGTGTGTTCCTATATTACATTTGCAGTTATAAACAACTGGAATAGCAAATTCAAAGGGAAGAACTTGTTTCATCTTAGTCTGACACTCAAAGGAATGCAAAATTGTTACAGTTTCATATATTTACTGTAAATCAATACCACACCAAAACACAACAGAATTTACTGCTCTGCTCTGAACTTAATCATTTCTACCCAAGAAAGAGAGAAAAGAAGTTTGTAATTGTGTAAGAACCAGAAGTTGCACCACCTTAGTTTGGACATGTTGCAAATTGGAATCATTTTGGTAATTACTTTGCAACAAAGGTTAGGACAGGCATAATGATGCTCCCTGGTAACAGAAAGCTGAAGGAATTGTCATCAGAGATGAATTACAACTTGATCTATGGAGAACTGTGGCAATGCTGAGGATTAGAATAACAGAAATGAGATGCAACTCAAACGACAAACTTCACACTCAGAAACCCTCCCTAACAGGACATGAGCTTTCCACCTGGGAACAATGGATTGATCAACAAGTCCATATCTAGATGAATGTTAAAAAAGGAAAATGGGAACATAGTGTGCCTCAGGAAAGTTATGTCCAGTGGAAAAAGGAACAAGTAATACCATTTAAGTTTTGCATGAGGTTATATATAAAATATTGTCTAACATTATTGTCCATTTTTCCAGAAAGTTATTCACCCTCTAATGGGTACAAGAGGTGTTACCAGCACCACCAGAGGAAAGGAGGAAGTCCTGCCAGAAATTAAAAGTGTTGTTTTGGGCTTTTTTTTTTTTATGAGAGAGGCTTTTACAGGCTCATAGAAACGAGAGTTATTTAAACGACAAAAAAACTATGGCACAAAACCAAAGATAAATAAAGATGCCAGAGCAAAAAGTTTCAGTTGCATATGAGGGGAATTTTCTAAACAACACAGCAGTGTTTGGTAACAAGTTTTCAGTAAGAATGCAGAAGTAAACAAATCTACCCAATTTTAAAATAGTTATTAAATTCATTATGGGAGATAAATGCTTTTAGTAGTAGTGAATTGGATTGTAGGGTCTTACCCTCCTGTATTCCTAGCTTTGATTTCTGTATTACATCCCTCATATCTCTAGCTCTATTCAAGAGAAAGATTAGAATAGCATTCTACAATTTCATCCTTGCAGTTTGACAGCTGAACAACCTACCTGATACTATTAGTTGTTTTTTTACCCAGTAAGCTTATCTCCATAAAAACACCCTCAAACAGAGCATTTAGGAACAAGCCTATAAGCTTTATTTCACAGAATGTGCCAAGTTGGAAGGGACCCATCAGGATCATTGAGTCCAACTCTTGGCCCTGCCCAAAACCATCCCCAAGAGTCACACCCTGTGCCTAAGAGCTTTGTCTGAAAGCCTCTTGAACTGTGTCAGGCTTGGTGCTGTTGCCTCTTCCCTGGGGAGCCTGTTCCAGTGCCCAAAAACCCTCAGGGTGAAGAACCTTTTTCTGATACCTTAAACTTAAGCCCCCCAACTCAGCCTCAGGCCATTCTCTCGGGGCACCAGAGAAGAAAGATCTGTCTGTCCCTCCTTTTCCCCTCAAAAGGAAGTTGTAGAGTTCAATGAGGTCTCCCCTTAGTCTCTTCCAGGCTGAAGAGACCAAGTGACCTCAGCCACTCCTACCATGTGACTTCCCCTCAAGGCCCTTGGCTATCTGCATTACCCTCCTCTGGATGCTCTCTAATAGCTTAATATCTTCATATAATGTGGTGATTTGTTTATGGATCATGAGTATTAGAAAAAAACCACAAGGGCAGAGATTTCAGCTGCGGAGCTATACCCACCCCATCCACCTCCCTCCATAATCTCATGCTGCTGTTCAGGTAACACCAGGAGTTAAAACACCTGCCTCAAAAATCTTCGTCACCATTACTGTTGCCACTAGTGTTGACAGCTTACTGTTTCACCTAAACAGATAGAGCAGGGACTCAACGCAAGACCATCACACACACAGAAATTCAGTCCTTCGCCTTACAGATCGATCAACACGGAGGCATCAGTTGGTACAAAATGCATCAGAGTCACAGCTGCCTCAGAGCTACAGACATTAATCTGTATTTCAATAAAACCTACTTCAGATACTTACAAAATATTTATCATCAAGTTTTTCTCTTTAACTTGTGCTTTCCCTTTCATTATTTTCAATCTCTAAATAATGTATGGTGATCAGCAATTAAGAAAAAAAAAAGAAAAAAGAAAAAAGACAAAAGTCACTTGTACCAAGAAAACATTACAAGCTTGCAGACTTCTGATGAACAGTGGCTTCCATACTTGCTGATGGCCACCATCCCCACCAGAGGGGTGGAAAGTCTCTTCAAAGACAGCACCTTGTTTATGCCATTGAAAATACCAATCAAATCTGGCATTGCTTCAGCATTAGATTTTTCTTTTACTTATTTCTAACTTCCTTCTCTTGACAACACAAGAACTAACAAACAGAAAAAAACAACCCTAATGTTTCCATCAAATTATGCCACACCAGCTTGAAGCTTCAGTTGAATTTTAAAATTCAAGTGTAGGAAGACAAAGTCAACAACTTCTGAACGAGGCAGGTACGCTGATATGTGCTATTAAAAGCTGCTTACTTCGGTCCAATTCAGGCAACGCCAAAAGGGTAGGTTTGATTATGTTCAGAGACTTTCCAGTAATTACAGATCTAGAATCACCACTGTGTGGCTTACTATTCAAAAACAAACAGCTTAGCCCATATGCTTATCGAAAGGGAAAATAAAGGTAAGTTATTTAAAACAGCATACCAAATATATCCAGTAGCAGAGGTATATATAGAATGTGGGTTGTCTCCCCCAACCCAAGCCTCTAATCCTGTTTTCCTCCACTGAACTGTTGCCACAAAAATTCCTAAAATGTCAACAGCCCTACCATACAGGAAAAAAATTGAAACAAAACATCTTGACCACAGTATTGCAAAGGCTTTTGGTGTCTGGGCAGATGCAGATGACAGAACACTCCTTTCACTCTTAGCTTTATGCTACAAATTTTTCCATAAAACATTTGATGCACGTATTTTCAATGCTTTCATATAATGCATTAAAAAAATCTGACATCTGCAAAGTTCAAACTACAAAGACAGCCCTCCAAGGGAACTTGGCAGTACTCAAATCAAGAAGTTTGCTGTAATCAGGTTTCACCAACCTAAAAAGCATCTCCAAAATTCAAATTCAGTTTATCACCTCCAGCTTTTGTAAATGCCATTTTCAAGCTCTGCAAAATAGGCTCGGTCATTCAATGCAACAGATTTCTTGAATCTTAAATCCCCCAGTTTTATTATCATGACAAAAAAATCCACCCAAAAAACCTAGCAAACATTTACTTTTGCATTCAGGTGTTAACACAATTTGAAGCAACACGATGAAACCAGCTAGGACACATAGGATCTGGTATCATAATCAAGGCCAATCTCTTGCCTTTTGATAGGCAGGAGATTATTTGTTTAGAAAATTCACTAGTGCAAGCTCCCAACATCTGCATCTAAATCCAAACTTAAATGCAAGTAAATACAGTTTACATATTCTATATTTAGCCAGCACATGGTTTATTGCACATCTCACAAAGTGACCCTGCGGGTCTTCTCAGTTGCTTGTTAGTCTGCCACTGGTAACGCCATGACTTAGCGTAGGAAGACCACATGCCTGGTGTGTTTCAGGACTGGTACAGGCATCCAGGTGTTGCATGACACAGCATCCTCTTCAGCCCCCACACCCCAAGGACCTTGTCAAGAGTTTTTAAACTCACTGCAATATACAACAACTTATTGTCACACACCCCAAAAACAGCTGATGTAGAGCTACGTGGTACTGGTCCAAATGCACTTGGTGCCATTGTGAGAGGCACTGGCTGGCTGTCCAGATTCTCAGTCAGTGCCCAGAACAGACTGGAAACCTCGCAGCAAAGGCACAAGCTGTTTTGGAGAGAGGCCAGGATCCTGCATGTAGCTTAGGTCTACTGTCGGCAAGACTGAACAAACAACTTCTGGTCAGTAACTCACAAAGCATGGGGGATGCACAAACTTGTGCATTTCCTCCCACAGTCTTCAAGACATTTTCAATGTTCATAGTAGCATTCAACAGTGGAAGAACTACACACAGCCTACAATGGCATCTCCTGCCATTCTGCAATGGTCAGAAAGAATGATTCAGCACCCACCCAACAAGTATTACTCAGCTAATATAACTCAATATTTTAACAGACAATACCGATTACACTATTCCTGAGCAAATTGTTGGCACCACCAGAAAAACCATAGCTCTGACAGGCAACCTCAGCCCAATACACACCACAGGTATACTCCGAGGGAAGTTGGCTTTCCTGCACAACCATCATTCTTCCAGCTCTACAGGAGATGTTCCCCAGCCACCATGACTAAAACATGGCCCACAATCACCAGAAGACTCAGCACAGCATGTCCAAAACACTATTCTGCTCTGCTTATTCTGCTTTTACAACATTTGTAATTTTTTCCAGCTGTTCAGTACTACTAGAAGCTTTACTATAAAAATCTGTATTACATTATTGATATCATTTCACAAAACTAAAGAGCTTTCTAATTTGTCAAAGATGTACCTAGCCCAGGAGCTATCCAACTTCCAGAATGTCAGAAGGAAACAACTGAGTGCATGCTAAAACCCAAAACCAGACACATTTCCTCAAGTCACTACAGCTTCAGAACACTGAAGTAAGAGAAAACAAAGAATCTGAACTAAAATATTAATAAAACTAAAATGCTGTAATTTCTGAAAAACCTTCAAAGCTTTATCTTGCTACTGCCAACCTTGTATTTTCCTTTTCTTCAACTTTGCTTCAGTGTAACTTTTACCACTACACCTGCCATTATAACATTTTTAAATATTTTTCACAGAAAAATAGAAGTAGACAATAACCAGGTTGGCTTTTTTTTCCCTATGACTAGAATTCAGAGAAAACCACTCATTTTCTTTCTTCAGAGAAACACCTTCTGTATCCATATAATAAATATAAATTTCCTATGAGGCATAATACTAAAAACATATTACTAGTTTTGAGTCTTTTGTGATTGGGTTTTTTCCTCTTTTCCTAAACTGTCAAATGTTGCAAATCTGATGTTATTGCAAGCACAAACAATGATGCTAATTAAAAGTAAGTTTACCTTAAGTATTCATTTTGTCCCAAACTACCATAATTATGATCTCAAAAGCCTTATTTAGGACACTGTCAATTGAAATACACTTTCAATTAAGTTTACTAATACATCATAATGTTCACAGAAGTCATTACTAAACCCCAATGCCTATTTTTTACATATCACTTGAAAGACTTCTTACCAACAACCAAGTTAACACTACTTGTCCATCTATGGGGGAACTTAAATGTCTTAAGTCAGACAAACTGTCTTTAAGACTACAATATGTGATGAGGTCCACTGTTCTGACCACAGGGTGCCCCACAGGCAGGCGAGGTGAAGGATTCAGGGTAGCAAGGCTGGGGACAGACTTTGCCTGACACCTTCCCAGCAAGGAAAGACTTCCCAGGAGTAAGATGTCAGTGACGGAGCAGACAGGCTCCATGTTAGTGTCACCATGAAAATCCAATGTACAACATTACTTTGTATGCTCGGCAACAGCAACACCCAAGTGCCTAAAAACAGTGAACAAGTTGCAATTGTCTTGCCCTTGAAAATTACCAGGTTTTATGCAGAAAACAACACACCATATGGTGCCTAGGAAGAGTAAAGCCTACTCTCTCAGTAAACCAGGACTTTGTAACATGAACCCAGAAACAAGTTACCTCTTAGGAAATCAAAACAACACACATATTTTTTCCACTGAGTGAAAAATTATATTCATACTACCTAGAAAATACAAGTGTTACACCCTTTCTAAAATACAGTCCATTTTAAACCATAACAAACAGGAAATAAAGGCTCTTTTGGATTGGAGCAAACAAAGCATTAAGGTTTATTTTTATGGAGTTCAAAAATAAGATACTCTATCCTGTGTCATCTGGAGCAAAATACACAATAGCAATAGAGACAAAATGCTTCTGTTCTCAGTAGTAACTGAAGGACATTTTACTACACAAAAACCTAGAGCCACTTGAAGAGTCACTGGAGTTAGATTTTATGGCAATATTGAATTTACATTCACTAGAACATAGTTTGTCAAAAGTTTCTAGTGTCTAACAAATTTTCACTACAACAAGCTCTCTGTGTGTTTCAGTGAGATGCAGAATATTTGGCACACCACAATGCACACAAAGAGCTGCATAAATGCACACCTATATACTAACCATTCTTCATACCACTTTAATTTTTTTCTGTTAGTGTAATTGACCTAATTTTAACCACCACTTGCTATCTTATTTTATATATGCCACATGCTGATTCAGCTCCAGTCCCACCTGAAATATGACACACACTAAATGCCCTCTAATGAGGGGGCCCCACACAGCAGCCCACCGAGCAGAAATATTTTTATTAGGTACCTGCCACCTGTTTCTAGATGGTATTCCTCAAAATCCAGGTGAACCAGGCATAGGACCATTTGGCCAACATGCACTCACCAAGTAGGTTCAGATATGCTGTCTGCATAATACTGGACCTACAAACCCTATTCAAAAACCACTAACTGCTACAGAAAATGGTAAGAAATGTTAAAAGCAAAAAGGTAAGCAAAAATGGGATGAAGTTACTCTTAAAATCAATATACTGCTACTTTTTTTTCTTTTTGAGAAATCCATAATCCTACAGATCCCCTAGAAAAGCTTACTTACATATATAAAAGTACCCCAAAATATATAATTCTAGCCTGAAACCAAATACCAGAGGAGCTGAGGCGGGTGCTGCTGCCTTTGAGCGATGCTGTTTTTCAGAGCGCAGCTGTTCCCTCTCTTGGTTCTGTTTGTACATTAGCTGGCAGCTACAGGCAGCTGCATTTTTGAGAGAGAGAAGGATTTTGATGAGAGTCCAACAGTAAGCAGTAGTTATTTGTTCTCTTTAGATCATGGGGTTTTCTTAACTGTTAGTAGTCACTGTCAACGACGTGATGACAATTTCAATATATTTCAAAATTAACAGACCATATTGATATTTACTTTCAGAGAGACAGATTCAAATGAAGATCCAAGATTCAAATTATTTCTTTAACAGAACAGCAAAAGAGATATTCAAAAATTCCTACAATTTCAAACATTCCTCCTTGGAGATTTAAACTGCTAACTTTTTGGAATACCATTTGATTCATAGTTGTTTCTCTAGATACTTGTTCATGTGGTGGAGGAAGTAGCACACTGACAGAAATAAGCTTAAAACTCCAGTAATTTCTCATTCTTCCCTAGAGCTATAAAAGGTACATACTTTGTAAATTCTTGTCTATCTAAAAGCTTGTCTATCTAAAACTTTGTATTTAATGAAGTTTATTTTGTATTTAATAATTATGAACATTATCTCAAGACCCTTTCCTCTTTCTGATCTCAAACATTCTTTTTAGGATATTGATGCTAGCCTTTCAACATTAGTTCTGATAAGTATTGCTTCTACAACATTGCTCTGATTATTTAGATTTTCAACTTCAAACTTCTCCTTTCAGTTTGTAAGGAAATTACAATCCAAATATGGGACAACTAATTAAAAAAAAACCTCCTACATGTAAGAACAAGAAGTCCCATCAACATTTTTTGAAATCGTAAAACTAAGTCACAGTGTAAGGTACTGTTATGTGTATTAACTAGACCAATTTTTAATTTGCAGAACAACTTCAGAAGAAGTTCTTCATCCTATTGCTTACACTCCTGCCTTCCCAAGAAAAGGCAGAATAGAAAAGCAAGCACAGTGGGTAAGGGAATGCTCATGGTGAGTGCATCATAAAGTTGCCATCCCAAAGTATTGAGAAACTACTCTTACCCATAGGTTACTTGAGGAAAACTTCCTATTTGTATAGTTCCACAGGTCAACAAAGCACAGCATTGTAACAAATGGCATACAAGTCTACAATATAAAGCAGGATTTAATATTCACATTACAGTATCAATGTTTATCTTTAATCCCAACTCTCTTTATTGCAACGGTTTATTTTTAGAGCAGAGAATCATCAGCTTTAAATGGCTGCTGGGCAGAGGGGCAGTAGCATGGTTCCCCCTCCTTCTCAAGAAGACCCTCTTGACCTGGCTTGTGCTGGCAGACTGGGTGTTACCACCCACTAACTGTGGGTTTCCTTTCAAAGGAAAGTTACACAGGCCCCTTATCTGAGAATTGCTACCCTCTTGTTTAATCTACTATATTAAAATTTTGCTAGACAGGGACCCTTCCGCTAAGGTCACAAGACATCTTTCAAGTATTCAAACCTTTTTATTTTCCTTTGTTTCCTGGTTTTGGGCTGCTGATTTTTTTTTTTTAGAATTCCTTCATCTCTTATCCAGTGGTGATTCAGCAGCAGACTCCATGTTAAAGGGTACGAAGTGAGTATTAGCTGGTTTATCCTTTTTCTGCAACTCAGTTTTTTCAGAGGTTCAGGCAGTCAGTAGGCAACCCAGTGGGGAGAGGTACAGAAAGTAGAGAGCTAGGTCTTTACCTTTTTAAAGTATTTGGTGTATGTTTACATGGAGACTACCACAAGTAAGACTTGTATAATCTATTTAGATACTTGAGGAAAAGAGAGGGGGAAAAATTAAGAAAAATCAATTAAGTACCATTATATACCTCAATTCTATGTCTTAAATTATTCAATTGAATTCTTTGTCAGCTTGCTTCATCACTGCATCCACTGAAGTTCTGCAAAGATATCAGAGCCTGCCCTGATACTTTCAGTCTTGACTCTTTAAAGATTTCCTTTAAAACTTCCTCAGAATCAATTTGCCAGTTGACAAGATCTAGTTAACACACACAGTTACAGGGGGACTGTAGGAAAAGGAATGTATTCAAATTGCTCTTCCTTCACTCCAGCAAACAGAAGTGCTGCAAAAACCAAGAAAATTTCCTTTAGATAGGAATGCTCACCAGTGCCAAATATGAATGTCATTTGAGCGAAGGAAAAATCTCGTAATATTGCTGCTTATCTTAGTAAATAAATTAACACAACAGCTCTCAATTCACATGTAATTTTAAGCTCAGTTTGTAATTTTAAGCTCTATTTTTTAAAAGTTAAGCTCTAATTGAAAAAAATTCTTTGTTTTCTTTTGTCTCCTTAAGCTTCAGGACTTCCATCCTTGGCACAGCCATCTGAATTAGATCCAACTTGCCAGAGGTATCAATTTCATTGAAACAAATCTGCTTCAACATTTTTCACTTGAAAGAATTAGACCATGCCTTTGCAAGATAAAATCACATTGCAGTAAGAGGGAAAAAAAAAACCCAACAAACAAGCAGGCTAGATTCTATCTTTCACTAGGATACTAAGGCATCATATCTTTTGAAGTTAATGCATCCTAGAGGCACAATGGATTTACTGTACTACTTCCCTGTTCTAAGGAACTGCTCTCCTACTGATCCAAGAGGGAAAACATACCACAAAGGGGAAAAAAGCAATTGTGCTAAAAGTGGTAAATGATAACCAGCACTGCTAAGAAGCATTCCCTTCCCAGCACAACCACACGCATTCTCTCTTGGACTAGCTATCCATCCTTTTTCTCCCTCGCACCCAGGCATCATCCAAGACCCTTTTTGGAAAAACTTATTTCTGCAGAACACATACAGAAGCTAATAAAACACTGTTTCTAAATGTTTTCAGCTACAGTATGTTAGAAGCATACATTATCCTGATTCCAAGGCTCAAGTCCAACAGGATATTTAATTGTGCATAAAGCAAACTCATGTTTTTATACCGAAGTCACTACTTATTTTTCTCCTCAGCCACTCACTGTATCCTTCCTTGAGATAGACACGACGCAAGACAAAAGATAGATTTCACACAGGCACTAAAATAAACCTATACAAAGGACACCATGATCAAGAAAAGTTTGCAGCAGCATATTCTACCTTCTAGCTTACTACTTAGGAAGTAAGATTCGTAGTGTCTGAAGTTCTACAGTTAGCAGCCAAGTAGTTTACCTTTCCTTTTGCAACACAAAACTTCTGTTCTTGCATGTTAATTAATCAGTTCATAGAAAATAATTTTCCAGAGTCCTGGAAAAAAATTCAAGCCTTACAAGTGATTCATAAATGTGACATGCAATTTTGACGTATCAATCTCCTTCACACTGAGACCGATACTAGGTCCCAACCTCTGTTCCTAGAACTGCCACTAATCAGCAACATGTCTATGATGTCCATCACATTTTTCCACACTTTACACTAGAGCTGACTTTTCATTTAAGCTCTGCACTACCTCCATACTAAAACACATGCAGGAAAAATATTACTATTCATGAAACAAATCTAGCATGCCTTCCTCCTAAGAACGAAAATACAGCATTACAGACTGATCTCCAAATAAAACAAACAGAAGATAGAGTTACATAAATAAAATAATATTATATAATGAAATGCAAATTCTAAGAAATTTCAATATATGCCAGTATAATAACCCGACTTTGGTCACACACTATTATTTCTAGTAAAAGAAAATAAATATCAGGCTCTACTGAGCCGTAACTCTTAGTAGGATCCTAACTTTTGTGTCACAGACAGACTAAAGCTGGTAAGAGTAACATAAGAACCATCAATGCAAACTCTAACTTTCATGGCCAACTACAAACTTTCCCAATTCTAAACTATTTTTCTTCCCAGGATTTTTAAGGCAGTAAAGCAACTCTTTTTCTTTCTCAGAGAAACTGCAATGCATGCAAGAGAACACAAAAGAACATTCCATGAATTGGTACTTTCTTTAAACTGTTTTTTGTGGTTTTTTAGTAAGTGGAGCTTGAACACATTAGTGCTACCATCACTTTGTTCTAAGTGTCCATAAACACAGTGAAGGAAGGTGAAAGAATGCTTACTATTCTCCTCTTCCTTGTTCTTGCCTCCCACCTCCTTTCCCAGCTGAGCATTTGCCAGGCCATAGCTATGAAGGGCACAGTAAATTTGGCCCTATACAATAGGACCAAATGCAACATACAGGTTTGCAATAAGAAATCCCACTGCTCATGTGGCATCAGGAACTAAAGGTCCCCGATTCTGCAATCCATGAACCCTTCACTGGCCACTAAAGCAAATAAAAGGTTCATTGAAAATAGAAGAGATGCCTCACCAGACGCAGTGCAGTCTGAGATGAGGAGTGCAAACAGGCTAGAACAGAAGTCAAGAATGGTATTTGGAGAAAGTATAAACCATACTTATGATGTTATTTATAGAGCATGAGTAAGGAAATATTTTTAACCGGGGCCATATTACATATTATATTTAGCTGAATAGCTAAACCTGGCATTTTTATCTCAACTTAACTATATATTTAATGACTGTGGGTTTCTTATTTTCTTTGATGTTGACCATATTCACAAAGGAATTGCCTGAGACCACCACATTTATTTCTCACAACAATTGGATTTCAAGCTTGGATGTGGATCCAGAGTCATCTGTACGAAAATTTTCAGTTTTCAGGCTTTGCGAGCCAAAACAATCATGTTGTAAGAGCATCATAGTCTTGATCTGCCTTCAGTTTCATAACTATTTTGTGCCCATGGCATGGCGATAATTCTGTTAGAGTGCAAGAACAGGTTCTCTTGTCATTCTTCTCATACAATGCAAGCATTACCCCCAAACAAAGTAAAAATGTGGAATTAAAATTTCAGTTAAAAATAACCAGAGAGCTTAACAGATGGATAAAATTTGCCTGAGCAAATCAACTCCCTTGAATTATGAGCTCCTTTGTATTAAAAATATTTTTGTCTTGAGACTAAGTAAGTTAAGGAAACGTTTCTGAACCTGACTATACAGCTTTTAAGCTATGATGGCTATATAAAGCAGCTGTTTTAACATCTACTCATGCCACAAATACAACTTTTCCCACTCACAGTAGAGGCTTTAGTGAGCAAATTCCACAAACGTGTTGAAGACAGCTGCAGAAAGGAGCAAGAATTATTTTTCAATAGGAATAGGTTCCTTAATATGCTGCTTAGCATTTGTCTGCTCCCCCAGTACTATTCCTGTCTCTCACAAGCTCATTTTAAGCAGAATATATTAAAAGGTATGCTTTTCTAGCTTAAATCAGGAAAGCTTTGCCCAGCAACCTCTGCTTCTCTCACCCCACTTTTTCTTTTCCCAGCTATCACTCCCTCCCACATGCTTCCCTGTCATTTTGAGAGTCTCAAGCCCAATACACAGTTCTGCAGTAGCAGGCTTCCCTAGCGAGGGAAACAGGGTGAGAAAAGACTCTAAAAGCTGCTCCTCAAAGACAGGAAAACACGAGTTTCTATGCCTGGGCTGGATGGAGGCTCGGCTGGGCAAAAGCTGCACAGTTTGGTAGACCTGTCTTCACTCTTCCCTGAACTACCTTGTGCCTCAGAAGTCCCCTCAGAAAAACAACTTCATTACTGTTCAGGAACACTGTGCAGATAAAAAGCTCACATACTGAACAAACTCAAACCACCCCAGCCAGGAGAGGCAGGCAAGTGCTGAAGTAAGGGCAATTAGAAGAGTTTCCTTGTTGCTGAGCATCAGTTGTGGTGGACATGGTGCACAGGTTTCTGGGAAAATCTCTGTCCTTCTAAGAGTGCAGAGAATCAAAATTTTTTGGAAAATTTTATGAGTAGTTCCTCATACTGCTATTAATTAGGCAAAGGACACCAAAGGCACATCACCTCTCTGTGCCCTTTAAATGAATTAAAATTGTTAATAATTATCTTCCTCTTTGACATGCTAGATGAAAACTGAGGCCTGAGGATAAAAAACCAGAGTTGTACTCTCCAGTCAGTAGTGATTGAGTGAAGAGGAAGCAAGGACACTGAGCAGCTTCTTTTACACATGATGGAAACATTTCTTTGTTTAGGACACTTGAGCAGAAATTTCAGGCTTATCCTTTTTTTTCTTTTCTGTAAATAATAAATTTATCATTGATATAATAGCTACAAACAAACAAGCTTAACTATGCAGCAGGGTAGTACAAAGAAATTCAGCATACAGGCACAGCTCTTATCTTGGGGACAAGATTGGGTCCATGCCTCCCTTTCCACCTCCAAGCTTTGCAACCCTCACTAACACCTTTCTGAATCCCAAGTCTCTCTTGCACTAAGTGTGAGTAGCACATACACCACCACTACAGCCACAGCACATTTAGAAAGGGAAAAAAGTGCATCAGCCCACTGGGACCCTCACCAGGTACCTTACCATTGGATCCCCCATTGGTGTTACACGCTCACACTGGCCTGACATGCAGCATCCTTGAGCCAGTGGAGCGAAGAGGGGAGTGGCAGTATCACAACCACCTAAATGAACTTCTTGCACACAGCTAACTGAACACCTCAGCACAGTAATAATAAAATCCAGTTACTGCCAGCCTCAGCTGTTTTTGAGCTGGGGTCAGAAGGTGAAAGGTACTATATGCTATTTAAGTCTTTCAGCTTCTAAAATTCATAATCAAAGAGTTGCTGAGGAAAAAGAACTGGAGCTGTCAGCTGTTTCCCTGTAACATAGTGCAAAAAACAGACAACTGCTGAGCTATAAAAAAATCAAAGAGCTTTGCCAAAATTTGCTTCATTGATTAGATGAGACAAGTATCAGATTCAAAAATGGACAGGGGAAAATGCAACAGGCCTAATGAAGTAAGGCTGTTCATCAGAAGATTAAATAACTCATGCTGAATTTGACTGACTCCCCAGAAAAATATTATTGAATGGATGATATTAAGTGATAGTTCTGCTCATTAACGGTGAGACAAGGTAGAGAGATGAGTTAGAGAATGAAACATTTTCTATTTCAGCTTTCATTTAATCACACTTCTGAAAATCTCTACTTCACAAAAACAATCCTCCCCCCACAAAATGCCCCAAAACAAATGCTCCCTCACAGAAAACCCCCACAAAACCTCACATAAACAGTTGGTAGGGTTTAGACTCTGCTATTTTGTTATTCACCCTAATTTACTTATTGTGCTATCTCCCTACAGGCAACACAAAAGAAATCTGCACATTTGTATGGGGAGTTCTGCTAGGAAAAGAACAATCAGCTGCAGACATGAAAGGAACTGAGAAGTCAGCAATTTCACAGCCTTTCCCTTACAATATCTGCTTCAACATTTCAGATCATATCTAAGCTGGTGTCGTGCACCATTTCCATGGAACTGCAAGAGTTAGGGAGAAACAAACATGGCACCAAATCCATCCATCAAGCAGGGATAAATATCCCCATGGTGATATTTTTCCAGTGTCCTACGTAGTCATTATTTTATGCATCCTAAGCACTCAGCTTCCAATGACCCACCAATATGAAGTGATGACCTTTCTATTTAAGAATCTTGCTAGTGTAACTTCCCAGCTCCTCTCTCACCTCCCCATCCTTCTCTCCTTTCTCTCTGGAAGCCTACCACTTGTCATCAACGAGTGCTTCTCAGAATAAGTACCACAACAACTCAGATCCTTCCCACCAAACTTCAAGCATTTCTCGGTGCTTAAGTCAGGGGTTCTGTCATCACAGACACATAAGAAGCCTGAGTTAGTCTTTGGAGATACCACTGTCTCCCTGCTGATTTCAGAGGGAACCTCTGAAACAAGGAGCAAAGGTCTTACAAGACAAGCCATGCGCACAGTTTAAATCTTGTGTAACTTTTTCTATTCAAGACACCTGTCTGTCCCCTGCTCCCCCTATAGTTCTCTCCTATTTCACTACTCTTCTAGGCACTGTATTACCCAATCTGAATGCAATTTCTACCTGTAATCTCATCAAACTTGTACAGAGGAGGTCTACCAACACTGCCCCTCCAAGATCTTTCTGTGTATTTCACAGTACCTCAGCAGCCTTTTTCCTTACCTTTTAAGAATGCAAATGCATGGGCTGCTTATGGGACACTTCTTCTCAGATCCCCTTTTTTCCTGATTTTCAATGCAGAGATTCAGGGGGCTCTTTAGATGTAGGCCAGCAAAAGAGGCAAGAATATTTGCTTTATCATGCAAGCCACTGAAGAAAGAAAACCTGGTTGAAGGAAATAGGACCACCAGCAATTCATGATTGGGAAATCATCACCTGCTAAACATGGTTTGTGTTATAGAGGAACAGAGTAACAAATGGACTGGGAAACTACCTGCAAATATAAGGAGAGCAGAAAGAAAAAGAGGTTCTTAGAAGGTAGTAAGAGAACAAAAAAATAAGACTGAACAAAAAGACAGCATTAAGTACAGCCAATATTGATATAATTTGCTCCTAATTGCCATGAGATAAACAGAAGTATAAACATCAATCAATTACTCTAAATATTCACAAAATTACTGTGCCTTCTAAAATCCAACCCAAAACTTGTATATTGTGACATAATTCTCAAGGTCTTTCTGAAAGAATGTCATAAGGCTTCCCATGCCCCAATCCCTTCAGGACTCGTGCCCTGACACAAGACAAGACACTGCCATGAAGGAAAAGTGTAAAACTTGATAATCTGGATAGAATAAAAAAAACCCCAGAACATTCAGACAACAATGAAAGATCTAATCTGCGCAAGAATTCCCAAATCTTAGGGTATTTTACAAGGTAAAAAGACACATAACTGGAATTTGGATTTCAAAAGCAAGCTTTAAAATCTGGGCTAAAACACCATGTAAAGATCTTTGGAGGAACCTTTGATTTTCTCAAAGAAATCTGCCATTACATTCAAAGGCCAAGAAAAGACACAAGCCTCACAATAGTCTCCAGCAGTAATTAAGCAAAAGCTAAGAAACATTCACTTATTCTAACTTTGTTGTATGTATTTCAGAAGCATCTATTACTAAACTATGAGAAGAGTTGTAAGGAGCAAGTCCCCTCCCAGAAACACAGGATATTCCACATCTAGGGAAAAAAAAGGGGGAAAAAAAAAAAAGTGGAAATAATAAATCAAATCTCCTTAACTAGCAACTGTTAATCCAGGCACCAGCATCTCATCTCCCAGAATTGTCACTTGCTAGCAGTTAGTAACTCTGTAAGAGTACAATGTTATGCTGGCATCCTCTCTTTGGGGCTGCTACATTAAACTGAACCATCCACTTGATCAGCAGAGGTTTTTAAAATAAACACTCTCAGGGGTGCTGAAACATACTATTTACTTATGGCAGAGATGTACTGCTTCTTCACTCAAACAGGCACAGGCACTATGAACTCCATCTCAGTCTCCTGATTAATTCTACTCCAAATCATTAAGTATGATAAGTAGCAAGCCTTGGCAAGCTTCCAAATGTCTATTTCTAAAGCATTAGTACTCAAAAACCGTAACACAAACCTTATCACTGTGCTTCCATGCTTACAAACAAAGCCAAACATCCATTTTCAACACAACAGTTGAAACACAACTGAGCTTCCCTCAGTGCAGCTCTAAAGAGCAAGAGAGTAAAATAAATCTCAGTCAAATAATTGCTCTCCACTTCCTATCCATCCCTCCAGTCTCCAAACATCCTCTAACCCAGATTCTAAAACAAAGAAAAACAAATGCCTCATTATATAAACACAAGTTATGTTTGAAAATCTACTTGCCTGCTCACCAATAAGGATGAGGAAACATTTCTTGGTGGAAAAAAAAAAGTAAAAAATCATGTCATCACTTTCCACAGCTTTCACTTGAAAATAGAAAAAAAACCACACAAAAAAAACCCAAGACATAAGCTAAACCTTGAGGAGCTACTGCTGTACCAGTTAGACTAGGTCTTGCAGGCAAGCACCTCTGCTGCCCAGGGAAAGGCAGTGGCAACCCATCCCAGCTCGGTGTTCCCTTCTAAGTTAACATCAACAGGCTACAGACAACTGCCATCTCCAAAAAGGGATGATCCTACTTGTATTGTGTCTATAATCAACTGTAATGGCCTGGAAATGGCTCTCTCCCCTCACTGATGAGACAGGAAAAGCAGACAAATAGCTGAGAGGGCCATAAATCTTATAGCAAGATTCAAAGAACTTAATTCTTGCCAATTTCAAAAGGATTCTTGTCTTCCCTGCCTCCATGGTATGAATGAGCAGCACCTAGACCCTTGCAAGCCCTAGCTCTGAAACTTACTGATCAAAAAAAAAAACCAAAACCCCAGCACAGAAAGGGGATAGGATTACCTCCCCCTACCGCCTAGTTCTTCAGGAGAGAGAATCCAAATAGAAACCTTCTCAAAAGTTATTTGCCCCGTACAACAATGCAGTAGCTGATTTTTGTGTGTTTCGTACACACTCGCATGAGGCCTCAGAGTTGCTACTGAGTCCCTTGGCTGTACCTGTAACAGAGGAAACACAGGGCTTTCTCTCACACCACTGCTATTTTAAACAGAGCTCACAGGGGGTCAAGCAGCAGGTGCAAAGTCACAACTTCAAAAAAAACCCTTCAACAGACTTGTTTGTCTAGTCCAAGATGAAAAACTCTTACATCTTACCTGAAAACCTGTCTTTGCAGAAAGGGACTACTATGAAAACAAAACATCCAGCTCTTCTTGAACAGGTTACAGAAGCCAGAAGCTAACAATGTGCAAGTACTTATGGAGGCTAACTATGAAGCAGGGAGCACAGTGCCTGTGGAATAGCAGGCCACATAACTTTCTCAGTCTCGCCTGAGAAAGTGGCCTGGGAAATCATAAGGAGGAATTAAAACAATCCTCAGAGATAGAAAACAGCCTTGTAGGTGCTGTTTGTCTGTTCCTTGTTTTCTTGCAAGAGAAGGTCCAGGGGTGGCGTACCCCACTGACCAATTATGGTGATGTGTTAGTTCACTAACGAATAAGAGTTTTACTTTTCTGTACTTTCACGTATCGGTCTATAAAAAAGATTTGAGGCAATAAACCTTGGAGAAATTCTCCAGTTCGACTCCCAAGAGAGTCTGTGTCGTTCTTCTCACCATTCCCAACAGTGCGACAGTATTTGCACATGAAACTAAGAAAACAACCCAGAAAGTCTCAAAATGCATGTCCAAAAACATGTGGTGATTATCATATAAAATACACTCAAGCAATTTCAGTAATCCCAGATTTTTGCTAGACACAAAAGACAGTACTTTTTATTAACATACTAATTTAAATGATGGAAGAGAAAGGACCAATTACCATCTGCAAATGAGGTAAAAAAGTGGTAAAAAAAGGATACCTGCTCAACCATTTTACAGAATGTTCCCACCAAAAAACCATGCAAAATCAAATTCCCTCTGTTATACCTTCATCATATGTTCTACAAATTTTGCTAAAAGAGCCCTGTGCTTAAATAACAAATTAAGAACTTCCACTTACTGTCACTGGTGATTTTGACACGTGCTACTGATTTCAAAACAGTTTTTATCAGGAATCAGTGCAGTAGAGCTAGCACAGATGTTAATCAATCTTAGACTTTTCATTAAGGGGAAGGGGAGGAAAAATTAGACAGCCTTTATTTTCCCCACAGAGCATGAAGTGTTGTAGCTTCTGTAGGAGTTACTTTTGCTACAGTCTCTCTCCCTTGAATGTTTATCAGCCTTTGTAAATCCCAACAAAAGCAACCTTCCTTCTCCCTAATTTTGTATGAAAATATGAGAATCACTGCAACAAACACTTTTTTCCTCATAACAATCAATTCCTTTTGGCTGACTACTCTCTAGTAGAGAACAAAGTGCTTGCCACTCAGGATGAACAAGGCTTCAAGAAACTGCAATTTCACAAATAAAGTCTAAGCAGCACCATGGGAAGCAACAAATAAATGATTTGGTAACTTCTGTGGACATAAAGTCTTCCAGATGAGGACACATCTAAAAATTGAAGCCCTTTGATGACACTCTGGAAACTAAGTATAATAACTCCTGAATTTAAACTGAGCAGAGACTGTGATAGCCAACAGTGGTGACACCCTTGAAAGTAAAGCAGCTGGACCACTGACTTTGTCTCAGTCTACACAGAAGCTCCTTTCTAACACTCTCTGCCTTATCTCTTTGACACAGCCAAAACCTGTCCACAATAAAAGGATTTATCAAAAGCATCTTTTTCCTCTCAGTATTTCTGTGGCTATGACCACCACAATATCTCAGACTATTCTATCACACGTTAATCTTCAAAATGTCACTTGAACAAAAGGGGGTTCAAGAGAATTAATACACGATTTGTTCAATGTCACATTAAGTCTCTCAGGGCAGGGAACTGAAGCTTCTCTCAACTCCTCAGGCATCCCATTTATTTATTTATTCATCCTAGGTGAAACATGCTATTTAACCAACAGACTTGTTCTCTCACAGGTGTATATTCCACACTGCCATATAACCTAAAAGTAGACCAAATAAATTAATTTTTGAAAAAGCTGTAGTAATATTCCCTCTCATTAGGGACTTAATTAATCCTTTAAATCCCTTGTCAAATGACAGGGACAGTATGAAAAAGAAACATGTACACAGACACCTAAAAGCAATTCCTGATCCCCAGACTGGAGTCTGATTTTGAAAGCAGAAAATACATTTCTGAATAAATGCCATCCAATTTTCCAAATATATTTAGAATATCATCACAACACATTCACACAAGCATTTTTTGCTATGACTTCACTGTACAGAGTGTTTTAGCCAGCCAGCACAATGTAGTCCAGAGACCACTTAGTCTTTTTGAAAGGAAAAGGCTTGAGTTTTGTGACCTTGGTCATAAAATTAGGTGCATTCTGGTTATCCAGAGTATTTCCTGACATCACCTTGTGTTAGGCAAAGCTTTGTTAATCTTCCCATCAGACAAGCTGTGAGTGATGAGCAGTCTTTTAACAAAAGCTACTTGAAGATGAGGCTCCTCTTTTGTTTTCCAAAGAAGCTCATTTAAAACTTAAGAGCTTAGTAACCTAAATGGAAGTCCAAACACACTTTATCTAAAAGATAATATGTATGGCTTTCACAGCAGCAAAATGAGGAAGTTCAAAGAGGACAGAAAAGCTAATTAAGATATAGCTACAGACTCATGATTTAGGTTCAGATTATCTCTTTTCAAGGCTTTTAGGAAGCATCTTCTAAACTGACCTTTCAGCTCCCTACAATGTTAATGAATTTTGAATTAATTCCACATGTATTGTAACGAAACAATCCTCTGAGAAGTCAGACCAAAATCAAAATGCTTTAGAGTACAGAAGAGCTCTCTCTTTTGAGAACAATAAGAAAAAATATTTGTCAATAAGAACATAACCCAGGCCTTTTTAAAAGCTCAGGCATCTCAGAAATGGGTATTGCATCACCACAGTCAGTCTCACCTACAGACCTGACTGTGCTTCTTGAGTGTGTTTCTCCTACTCACACACCTGAAGGGCCTTCAAACCTCTAAGGGATTCCTGATCCATGCATGTGCAAAACAAAACTGGATCAGACAACCCTTTTTGGCCATGTAAAGGCAGCATGCTGTCTACATGAAAAAACAAAGTATGGTCGGTGCTTCCAGTTTTTAGAAAAGCTTGCCCTGAAGAATTCTGCAGTTTATATTAAGTCTATATATAAATACAGTATTACCCGAATAAAAACCCCAACCAATCCCTCCCAAAAAACCCTAAAAACCCTATTGTTGTCCCTCCCTTCTACAGCTGATAAAAAATTTGCATACAAAACACTGACATTTACTTCAACTGTTTTATTTGGATAGTTGGGTTTTCTTTTTTTGTCACTCTCTTAATAGGTTAACAGGAAAAAGTCAGATGGGTCAGGGGAAAAAGAAAACCAAATCAACAAAAAAATCCAACCGCAACACCCTACCAAAATAAAGCCAATTCATACTACCTCGATTTAAATAAAAAGTTCCACTTGCTGTTTAGTTCTAAATATTTTGAAGATCCTTGTAACAACCTCCCCAAATACTCAGATTTCTTTCTGCTTCTCTTACGGTTATAATCCTCGATGTGCCCAAAATAAACACAACCGTTGCTCTGACAACTTTAAAGCTACCAAGCACATCTTGGCCAAAATACCTGAGAACTTCCAGTGTCATGAAGAGGGAGAGCAACATAGCAATTGTTTGAGGAACACAAGTGGGCACTTAAGGCTCTTGTCTTGAGTCTAAGAAACCACAGGACAGGCAACTTTCACATGCAGTCAAACCAGTGTACTTGTACAGGTTCCTGGCAAGTACAACAGGGAAAATGTTTTAATTGACACAAAGAAGTTTGCACAGCAAATGCTGATGATACAAAGGTTTTATGTTTTTATGGGCCATTAGAGGGTTGCTGCCAGCCCTTGGAAATTATCATTTCTGTAATCTGAAGCATGTATATATTGCAAGTCAAAGCAGGGAAAAATAAAGCAATGAAAAACCACTGCAGTTACAGGGGAATGGAGTCCCTAGTGCATTCCCCAAAAGCCACTGGGCTAAGATTTACAATTTGTGTCTTACTCATCTAAGGGAAGACTCTTCTCACTTCCTTCCACTGCTGGAGTTGGTTTTCAATTAGTGAGCCAGGATTACCTTGGCAGAATCAACAAGCAAGACCTCATTTGTCCAAATCCCAATACTGCAGTTCATTACTGGAAAGCCTGGCAGTTTTTAAAGCTTCCTGTTTTTTTGGAGCTCATAGATGGTCTAGGACTGGTATGAGCCCCAATACAGCAAAGTTAAGCCTACTGGCAACAGAGTCACTTGTAAGTATCTTCCACAGATTCTTCAGAAATAACCCACATATATCCATGACCTCCCTTTCATGCTGAAAAACAGGGCTCTATATCCCTCCCAATGGGATGACTACAGTGTGAAACTTGAGGCGAGTCACTCACTGTGAGCCACATCCAGAAGAGACAGCAGAAACCATCAGCTTTCCACAGACCTTCTGTACCCTGAATTAGTGTGAGCTTGAAGTCAGGACAGGATAAATAACGAAACACAGCCTCATAGCTACTACTCTATCTACTCTCATTTGCTCGGGATGACTCCGGTACAAAAGAGAAGAGACAGCGATGCGAAGTGGAAATACTGAATACAGCTATTGTCTACCCTACAAACTGCCATAATGTTTTCCAAGATTCTCTCCAATCAGCATGGCAATGTAACAAAAAGAGGCATATATGGATAAGACACCAGAGAAGCTGGTCTGGGAGAGAAAAAAAAAATAGATTCCTAATAGTCTGAATATTCTGAAAACACATTCATATTCCTCACCTCCAAAGGAAAGTTAATAGAACTAGCAAATGTTCACACTTCATTCCTTTGAAAATAAATGTATACCTCCTCCGCAACATATCATACAGGCCTAATAAAAAAATGAAAATTTTTCAAACCAAGTGTTTTCACTGTATTGATTTTCTTTTATGCACACACCTGCCTGATGCATGTGTGCTTTCTGTCCAGAATGCTACTGAAGTTTTGTGTTGTTGCTCAAGAACTTCCTTTCAGATTCTGAGTAAAAAAAATCCTAGCAGTCCCCCCACAATAATATAACTAAATATGAACAATGCACTGAAACTTGCAAATGCAAACAAAAACTCTCCAGTCAGACAAGAAGACCCTTCCCACACTATGGAGGGCACAAAATAGAGAAATCAATATTCCCTTTAGGCTGCTCCTTGGTTTCTGTAGATTTAAATACAATGAGGGCAACTGCAAAATTCTCACATTGCAAACATGCTTTACAAACTAAGTACTCATTTTTGTTTGGAGATGTAAATTTTAACACCATAAATTATGGGTTGGAAGGACTACAAGGAAAGAGTTGCTTGTACACTGAATCTGTGGCTTCAGGGGGGGAAGTTTGTTGTTGTGTTTTTTTTTTTTTAATGTCATGAAACTTCCAGCTGTTGTATAAACCACACATTTACATATATGGCTTTGGCAGTTAGCAGGACAGGATGCCTAATACCTATTACTCCAAGCAGTTCTGTTAGCTCCCTGGAAGACAATAAGCCTTCTAGTTACAAAAAAAAATTGTTCCTAATTGGAATGCTTTCCCAGCTGGATACCTCAAGGAGTATGCATGACTCTGAAAAATTAAAAAATAAAATATTCAGCTAAGTCACCTACATGGATCAACTTTGACAACCCAAATGAAACTGCAGACCAAGGAAGTATAAAGTAACTTCATGAAGTTGCACACAAGCAGACACCTTGGCACCTAAATCATATCCCACTTGCCTGTGGAGGCATAACCACTTGCTTAGTGGGTACCAGGACTCCAGCCTGCCATGAGGACTTTTCTTCCCTCTCAGCCACTAGCCTGATGCAGGATGCTAGCCAAGTCTGTATCTTCTTAACATCCCAGGTCGCTCAGGCACCGAAAGGAAATTCCTACACTAATTAATATAACAAGTGCAGAAGTTCAGGAGCAGAGATTAATAGATCTGTCTGCTTTCTCCTGTGAGAATCCTACACTTCAAAAGAACCCCAAAACATTTTCAATAAGACTGCTCTCCATCCCCAGAGGCTCATCACGTTCAGGCACACACAACAAAGGCTTTTCTGCACTTGCTGAGCACCTCACAAAAATTAGTATGGCCCATTCTCCGAGATGCAGTGGTTTCCAAGCCTTTCATCTGCAGGCCTCAGAAGATTTTCCAGCAGACATGCAGCTACTGGCTAGAGTGGGTAGGGTAGTAGATCCTAGCTTTATTTCCCCCATCCCTCAAAGCAGTCAAAAGGCCACAAAGTAAGAAGTTGATTAACCCTGCATTTCTTGCAGTCTATTTTCACCCAAGCTAAGCAACATCCCTGAAGAAGATGAAAATTTTAAAAATGACAAAAACTTTCCTCCGAAAACCAGAGATTGGGTTTAATCCCACTAAAATACCAATCAATTGCAAACAAAATCTTCTACCAGCATGAGCTGTGCCTCTTTAGTCCAGAAAAGAGAAGACGACTGAGAGGGGATCTCATTAATGCATATAAATACCTCAAAGGTGCCAAGAGGATGGTGCCAGACTCTTTTCCATGGTGCCCTGGAAGGACACCACTGACAGGACAAGGAGCAATGGCCATAAACTAAAGCACAAGAAGTGGCAGAGCAGAGGAACAGGCTGCCCATGAA
Source organism: Poecile atricapillus (assembly GCF_030490865.1). Lineage (NCBI taxonomy): Eukaryota > Metazoa > Chordata > Aves > Passeriformes > Paridae > Poecile > Poecile atricapillus. The sequence continues at coordinate 67,586,157 of NC_081251.1, read as the reverse complement.
CACTGTGGAGTCTCCTTGTCTGGAGACATTCAAAACCCACCCGGATACGCTCCTGTGTTGATCTGCTCTAGGTGACCTGCCTTGGGATGGGGGGGTAGACTAGACGATCTCCAGAGATGCCTTCCAACCCTAGCAATTCTCTGATTCTATGGCAGAAAATTTGTCAGTTTCCTCTTCAGCAGAGGAATTTCTTCCTAATTGTAATATTAAGGAAAAAAAAAAGTCATTAAAACTCGAGCCAAAATTGCTGTTGTTCATGAAGTAATATCCAAAGCATTTCTTCTTCTCCTGCTTTCACTTGAATTTTCACTGACTTTTTACAGCACAAACACAGAATAACATTATCTGGAAGTGACTTTTTTCTCCTGGTCCTATTTATTTCCCCAACAAAACAGGGACAAATTGACTTGGGCTGCTCAGAGGCTTGTCCAGCTGAGTCCTGAATATCTGCAAGGACATCCCAACCTCCCTGGGTTGACTCTCCCAACACCTGACTCCCCCATTGAAATTTTTTTCCTGGTATCTCATTGGAATTTCCCTTGTTGCAACTTGTGTTTGCTGTCTCTTGTCTTACTGCCTCTCCATTCTCTCTCACTAGTTAACTGAAGATGTGTGATAGTTTTCCCATAAGGAAAAGCAACACGCACACACGGCTGTATTCTCTATATGTTCATAAAATACAGACACATAGAAAAGGATCTGCAGCTTATTTTTCTGAAATACATGAACTGTATTTTTGTTTGTAACCCAAGATTGTCTCTTACGGCTTGTACTTGTACCACCAAAGAGTTACCTTTGCAGGCAAGTAAAGCAAAGCAGCTAATGCAGTAAAAACCCACACCATGAATTATTCTGTGGTAATCCTCCTATATTGAGAAACACTTGGTTTTTGTTCCGTATTTCGTATCATAGAATCACAGATTGGAACTTTAAGGTCTTTAAGGTCTCTTCCAATCTAAGCCAATCTCCCCGCAATGGGCAGGGAACACCTTCCATTAGACCAGGCTGATCAGAACCCCATCATGCCTGGCCTTGAACAACAATACCAAGGATAGGGCTTCCACAGCTTCTCTGGAAAACCTGTTCTGGTACCTCACCACTCTCATAGCGAAGAATTTCTTCCTAACAGCTAAACGAAATCTGCCCTCTTTCAGTTTAAAGTCATTGCCCCTTGTCCTACCACCACCTGAATTAGTCCTGCCAGTCTCAGACACTTACTCGACCCCACGATAAACTCTTTTTCACACAACTTCTCTGCTGAGCAGAGAAGCAACACTTGGCGATGCGGAAACTGGCTACAAAATAAAAACACGTGGAAACTTGTGGTCAGCATGAGGATGAAAACTACAGGTCACAGCTTGGGACTTACATCCACTCTACCGGGGCACCTCCTTCAGGGTAACGCAAGCAACCAGGCTGGCAAAGCACCAGAGTGAGCTCGAGTGTTTGAGCGCTACTGCACTGACCCTACTAAGCACACCCTTCTCTCCAGACTCCAGCCTCCTGCACGAGGATGGATGCTTGGTTCACGAAGTGCATCTGGGGATTCTGCTTTGGTCATTTGTGGTTTTTTGGGTTTTTTTTAACAACGGCATCTTCTGCTGTGGGCCATCCGCACCGCGCTGCCCCTCTCCGGGCACAGCACCGGGCGGGGAGGCGCTGACAGCTCAGGGCGGCTGCGCCCGAGCTCCCCCGGAGCGCGACCCCTGGGGCAGCGAGCGCTGCCGCTCCGCTCCGCTCCTCCTCGGAGCACACCGCGCTCTGCTACCGTCACCGGGCACACGAACAGCCACCCTCGGGCGCAGAGGGGTCTCGGGGCTGAGAAAGTCTCGAAGGGACTCTACTTTCGGCAGCAAGAACTTCTGGCGGGGCGCGCCCCCACACTCGGCTCTCGGGGCGCCGCCGGCCGGTTCCGCTTCGGTGTCAGCGCTCAGGGCGCCGCGTCCCGCCTGCCCACCCCGCCCGGCACCCCGGCCTCCGGCCGCCCCAGCCCCGTGGCCGTGTCCCCGCTGCGGGGGGAGGCCCCAGCCCAGCCGCCACGGGGGGTGAGGGAGAGCCGCAACAAGTCCCCGCCGCCGCCGGCCGCCCTTACCCAGACAGTGCCGCAGGGCCAGCAGAAAGTGCGGGGGGCCCCCGTTGAGCTGGTAGAAGAGAGAGCCCAAACAGAAGAGCAGCAGGGTGGCCATGCAGAAGACGTAGTCGCGCAGCGAGAGGAAGGGCAGCAGCGAGAGGGGCCGCCGCCTCATCAAGCCCCCGCCCTGGCCCGGGCCCTCTCCCGCGGCCGCCGGGGGCCGGGGCGCCGGGCATTCCCCGCCGCTGTGCTGCTGCTTCTTCTTCATCCTCCCCTTCGCCGCCGCCGGCTCACGCAGCCCGCCGGGGGAAGCGCATCCTCCATCCGCCTGCCCTGTCCGCGGCCGGGAAAGTTCCCGGGAGCTCAGGGGATCCGTCCCGTCCCCATCGCCGGCTGCCCCCGGCTCCGCGGCAGGCGAGAGTCCCCAGCGCTCCTGAGGCGGCGGCGGCTGCTGCTGCTGCTGCTGCTACGGAGCGCCGCTAAGGGGAGGGGAAGGAGGTGGTCACCATCCCGCTCCCTGGGGCTCCTCTTCTTCTTTTCCTCCTCCTCCTCCGCCGCCGCCGCTCTCGATCCCTCTCTCCGCTCGGCCTCTCGCCCCGGTGTCAAGTTACAGCCAGCGCTCTGCCGCCGGCCGCCTGCAACTCGCGGCCGACTTATTCGCGCCGCCCGGCCCCGCCGCCCCTCGCCCGGCCCGGCCCCGGGCCCGCCCACCCCGGCCTCCGGTCCCGCCATGCGCCCGCCGCCTCCGCGCCAGCGACCCCTGCGGGCGCCGCCGCCGCCCGGGCCCGCCGGCACCGCGCACCTGCCCCGGCCCGGCGGGCTCCCACATCGCGGGTGCGGAGCAGTCTGAGGCGGGGTTAAGGTCCGCTGCTGTTCTAGTCGTGTAACATCGTTCGTGGGGAGCGAAAGGCACCGCTCTTCACTTTGCAGCGTTGCTGGGGTGGTTAAAGCAGAGCTGCTGCCTACTGGGGACGAGGCTTTAGACAAGTACAGAAATTACAAAGTTAAAATTGTACACACAACCTTAATTTGACCCCTTGTACATATGGCTCATATGAGTCTCTAATTACTCGATCATGCTGTTTTTCCTAGACAGCCACTTCCAACCATGTGACTGGTGGGTGAATGGCATTCGTTCAGTGCTGAGCTGCGTAATAGTTTCATCCTCTTTATACAACGTATGTCCCCAATGTGTCCTGATGGCTTATTTGGAGCTATTCTTGTTCTTGGGCATTGTCTGATGTAGAAATAGATTTCATTCCCCCGTGTGCCTGCGTTGTCAGTGCAGCAGTGGAGGGAGGAAAGCTTGGGGTGGTAATGCTGGTTTACCATTTTGTTTTATGGACCTGGTTGGAGTTGGGGATTTTACCAAGATCCTGCTCATGTCATCATATGAGACTCTTCACTTCTAAGAAACATAAAAATTCTATTTGCTAGTGGTTTTTAAGAAAAATTGGAAATCAGAAGCCAAGTGTAACTCACCATGTAAGAAATTAAAAAGCCATCACACTTTTCCTTTTAAGGCTTAAAAAAAATTATTCCTGTTTAGGGGACCTGACTTGTAATCTTTTCACACTTGCAGCTGGAAATTTTGCTCACAAGACTGCATTCAGATGTTTTTGCCACTTGTCCTGAAAGGCTTGGGTAAGTGCTGCCTGTGCTACTGGCTTTGATTTTTTTTGTTGACAACCAGCAGCAAAGGGTGAAATATGGAAATTAATCTTGCTGGTCTGGATAAGAGGACAGAGTCTAAAATAAAGAACATTCCTATTGCATTCCTTGATAAAAAAATACTCATATATTGCCTGAAAAAACAGACCTTCTTAGTTTGGAGAGGAATCTCCTGGTTTTAGTTACACAGTTCTACAGCATCGATGCACAGATGCTCCACAATCTTACACAAAACCTGTAACACAGGCAAAGTGAGGTATGACATATCATTTCTGAAAAAGATAAAGTAACAGAATACAAAAAAGAAGCCCACTTTGTGCTCAACCTTTAGGTTCACTTAAAACAGAAACAGCCAGCACCTTCTAGCAGATGAAGTCATAACTAATTGCATGGTTAAACTATGACTTCTTAATTCTCATTAATATTTCTTTGAAACACTTAGGAAATACTGGGGGCTCACTTACCATGCTCTGCTGCCATGAATGTTTTAATGTTTTATATTCTTTTGAATACTTCAGTATCTACGGTCTTGCTTGGGTGACAACATTGCAGATTTGGTGAGTAGTGTTAGTTGCTGTTGCAGATGAGAAACAGGCTCTTACACTGAATGTTTGAGAAAAATGGATGCTTTGATGAGAAGACAGACAACACCTGTAAGGTGAATCAATAAATCTTTATTTTTCTGGTTGCAAAGAATGTCTTTGATCTCTAGGCAGAGATTAAAAAAAAAAAAAAAAGGATGGAATAAGAGACCAATCAATGGAGCAAAATTTAAGTGGAAAGGCTGCATTGTGGAGAGTTCTTGCCATATTTCTAAGCATCAACAGATAAAAAAAATATCTCTGGAGGAAGAAGAAATATAAATCTTTGTTGTTGAAACATGCTTAAACATGTAAATTAGCTGTAAAATTATTTACTTTCATATATGTGAACTATCACACCTATTATTACAATTCCCAGCTAGGGCAATGTGCGTGAAAAATAAATGCAATTTACTTTGTGCTATAGCTTGATACAATACAACTGTTTTCCTATTTTTATTTTTCCCCTATTACTCATCTGCTTTAACATAAACAGTATGATTTTGCATGCACAGCATAAAGCAGTTTATATATATATATATATATACTTAAATTATTACATTCTGTTCACATAAAAACCCCCAAAGAATGCAAAACACAAGTCCCACATGAAAGGAATATTATGGTTTAAAAGCCAAGTATTGTCACTTTAGGATAGGCCAGACAAGCCTGTTTCGACTTGTAGAGAGTATGACTTACAATTTAGCCTTTAGTTGTATAATGATACTGTTTTACTCAGAGGACCACTGCCTTGTAGAGTACATGGGACAGACACTGTGCAGCCTTTTGGTATACATTTAATCTCTTTGTTCAGCATATGTCCTCAGGCTTTTTTTAAAGCTGTTTAATCCTGCTTGTAATGTGGAATTTTTGACATTGTAGTAGGTTTTTCTACAGCATTCATTGTTACAGTACCTTGAGCATATAACAAATGCTTATGAATTACGTTCATGAGATGTAGGGAACATCAACATTTTACTTATTGAGAAATGAGACAGAGAGATTAAGGTTAAACATGCCTATTAATTTTGGTTGGCAGCCTTGAGATGACTGGGGTTTGCCTTGGTGAAATAGTTAACGTGATGCAGTGCTTTGTAAATTTGAAGCATAGCTCCCTTTGACTTCAGATGCAGCTGTGAATGCTAACAACTTCTACAAATCAGACCTCAGGCTCTCAAACCTAACAGCAAGCGTCAAAAGAGCACTCGGTGGCCACCTGTAGTTCAAGTAATGCGTCTGACATCATGTAGGCATGCTCTGGTGCTAGCAGACACAAAATCATTCATTTTCAGAGTGGTATTCACTGCAGCAGTCCTCATCCTCTGCTTGCCCTGACCTTGTGTCGCTATTTTTCCTCCCTTTCTAGATCTAGTCTCAGCTCCAAGATCTTTGTCCAAAACTGTTTTCTTCCATGACCTCATCTAGAGTAGGTCCAGCTTTTGCCTAGACTGAATCCCCCTCCTGGCTGCAATAGTTCCAGCAAGGAGGACACAGTAAGCACAGAGGCACTTTCCCCAGGGCTAGAAGAGGATGCTTCTCTGTACAAAGGAACAGAGAGCATAGCTGCCAAAAATTTCCAAGCGAGTCCACATTTGTAGTGTGCTAGATACTCCTGTACTGAATCATAATTTCAAATGCATGGATTCAGAAACAAGTCCAACAAGTGAGATAAAGAGTGCAAGGAGGTTGAGTCTCTGGCAATTCTTTGCGGAGAGACTCCTTTGGCCAGATCAGCATGGGTTACCTACCAGCTGGTCAGATCTGCTAGGCAAAACATATTTTTCTTATTCCTAGGAACATATGAACACCTTTTTTTAATTATTATTTTCTAAGTAAATTCTTGAAATAAATTCTCATTGAGCAAAATTTCTCAGCTGTTATATTTCAGAGTTGACAGTTTGCAAAGGTATAAATAACTAGAAAGGAATAAGATACAGACTGGGCCCTAGTTTTCACAAGACAGTAAGGATAGAAGAAATCTAGATATAAGGTATTACTGAGTAAAGATTCACTGTTATAACAGAATGACATAATGTAATGTCATCTGGGAAGCAGCCATGAAAGATTTCAGATTTCAATACCTCCAGCACTCTGCAATTCAGAAAGGGTTCAGAGTATAACAGAGTCATTGATGGCAAGTATGTAAGCTTTCTTTTGCTTTATTCAGCAACAGTTGATACTTTGATGAAGATGAAATGAGAGTGCACCATAGCCTTTAATTTCATATATATAGAATTCTTTCAAGTTTCATCTGCCTTAGCTGAACTGAAATTGCAGCTCTCTGCTGGTGGTATTAATTTCTGTCCTTTGTGGAAGGTTCAGGAACATATATGCCTGTGAAAAATATGATAGTAAATATCTGAAGGCAAGGAAATGAGCTTGTGTGCCAGATGGATACAACTTAGTGACACTCTGATGCAGCAGGTTCCCTGCAGAAAAGAAATTTATAATTTGTAATTGAAATGGTACTTAGAATTACCTTAGCCTGTTCCATCTATGTCCCTTGGAGTATGATGGATTTATCATGAGGAATTTATTAATTTTAATTAATGTATTAATCCCTCAGCATGGCTGGCTATCTCCAGCAAAGTGCTTCTTACAAGGCCATCCTAAGTCCTGATACCATTGTTTTTATTTGTTTGGTTAATTTTCTCAGAAAATGGGTAACAAGAAAATTCAGCCAGATTGCTTTCCTTTTTAATCAAGCATGCATATCATTCAGAAGGGGAAATCAAAGCTAGAAGTAAAAGAGGATGTTGTATAATATATAGTCGTGATGATCAATCCTTTCCTGTCATCAATATCCACTTAGAACACCACAACTGTGTTCCCTTTGTGTCCTCTTTGTATTGGTTTTTGAATAACAGTCTATTTCCTGCATTTATCTGCAGAAACTACTAATAGAAAGGCAGAAGTTTTAATGTATAAACATGACTTTTCACACAGCAGACCCATTAAAAGCTACATTTGTTTAGAAAGTTAGCAGAGTAACATCATATGATGGACTGGACAGATTTAGACATGTAAAGATGGAGACAGTCACATGGGGAAAACACTGTAGTGGTGCTAATTAGGCCCCAGCTAAAGTAGATAATTAAGCAGAAATGTCTAAATCCAGGAAATACAAAATATGTTAGAACCTCCAAAATAGTTGGTGCATGCATGCAACGCCATGCAGTGTTACAGCACCGCAACACCAGAGAGCAGCAGTGACAGGTTAGCACCGGGCTCTCAGCATGACTAGCCAGAGTGGGCAGGGAGCCGTCCTGGCACTGATTTACCTCAGCCAATTTGTGAGACATTTTACAGCTTCCCCTAGAGCTCCACATTCTGCAACATAGCAAAAAGCTTCAGGGAGAAGTAAGCTCATACATCAAGAGGTGTGTTGGTGTTGGAGCTGGGATCACTATGGGAAGATAAAGCAGCTACCTAGTTTAGTCTGTATGGAACCCAAATCCAGATGTCTAAAATTACTCCTAAGATTAATATTCTAAGTCTTAATATTATCCTAAGAGTAGTACCACCACTGTAGTCTTATAAGGCAGACCTGAAAACACGGTTTGTCTTTCTCACAGGTGAGGGTTCCAACCAGTGTGAGATGACCCTCCAACTTCTTTAGTTTTAGGGTTTTGGGGTTAGGAGCAGGGAGTGTAAGGAGAAGGAAAGTGAAAAGCCAAAGTGAAGTTAAAAAAAGAAGTGGGATGCAAGTTCACATGGGGGGCTGGAAAAGAGTGGTTCAAAGACAAAGATCCTACACTTAGTGTGGTGTGCATGGTGGAGGGGTGATTTGTACTTAGAAAGAAGAAGAAGGAAATTCTTGCCTAGTGGGGTGGGAAAACGGCAGCTGATATGCCTTTAGTGCTTAGCAGTCTCAGACTCGAGAGGATCTTTAAAGGCAGCTGTCTGAACAACAGGGGGTAAATTCCTCAGTCAACTTGGCCCTGTGTTTTTTCAGCTCATCTCAGACCTTATATATGAAAAAAGTCACAAGCTGAAAGTTATTTTACTTAATTATTCATAGACAGATTGGATGTAATCAAGCATTTCGGAAAAACCGTTTGTTCACATATCAAGAAGTCATCTAATGTCAAGCTCTGTAGCACAGATCCCTTGCTTGGTAAAGCGGTATTAACCAAAAATAGAGTTATGCGTTGGCTGTTTTTGTATAATCTGCCACAGGGATGTCGTTATATATGTCACATCAAATTTTGGAAAAAAACGGTGAACAAAAAAGGACTGACACAGAAGATGAAGTTTATTGTAAAGCCTGTGAATCAGGCTATTTCATCTTCTAACCTCCTACGAGAGTGGTGGCCATTCAGCATGAGTGTTACATGAAGCTGCCTGTGCTCCTCCCTTAGCTGTCCATGTCCTGCTGTTCCCAACCCCAAACCAGAAGCACATCATATTTCAGTGGATACAAGATTCCCTCCTGAGCCACAGCAGAGGGGCTGTCCCTCAGAACTGTTTGCATTTGTTGCACAGATAACTTGGCCTTCCAGGCACTCAGTTCTGTCAGCAAGCTTTTGACTGCAGAGTGGTGATACGTGGCTGAGAAATGGAAGGTCAAAATTTAAAAACAGCAAGCCAACAGATTAACATACCAGTTGCACACCAATATCTGATAATTTCCTCCCCTCACATGAGGGACTGGTAAACAGTGGAGCACCAAAGGTGAAAACACTGTCCTGTACACAAGTATGCACACGAATATGTGAGGTACCTACAGGTGCACAATGCTGACTTAGACTGGTTCAGGCAGCTTATTGCAGCAGCTCAGAGATTTATTTTTCTAACATAGTTTTTTGACTCATTTCCCTGATGGTTACAAACAGAATCTTGGGTTCCTGTCCCTTCCTTGACACACACATATATAAACCTGAAAGTTTTGAAGTTGTATGTAAAATTTCATTTTGGTTCTGTACAGCCAGATTAGGAGTTTTATTCAGTATTAGCTTGTGGAATAATTGTGGGAAATATGGATTTTTTTTTTTTTAATTCAGTAAGAATAGCTCTCACTTAAGTAATTAATTCTTGCTACTCTTGCAGTTTCATGGTGTTGTTAAAATGTGAAATATGCAAAGCAGACAGTAGATCTGCATATCATAAAGTATTTCCACGTTTAAATTAGATTCTTTGGCAACAGTACTTCTGGAATGTGGTATGCATTTCTTTTGAAACTATACAAAGTACATCTGGAAGATAATGCTTATGAAAATGCCTGTTGAAAATGTATATTATATAAATCAAATATTTAGGACCTCTAAATAGAGCAATAAAATCTATAAAATTAATATAAAAAGATACAGTGCAATTAACATAGTCATGAATGTTTACACGAAAGTAGCAGCCAAGCATTTGCAAGAGGAGAAAGACGGTAATGAATTTATAATGAGTAAAGGCAAATAAATCAAAGTCTCCTTGGTCAATTTATTGAAGTCCTATTCAACATCGGGACTTCCTCTGAATAAATTTGATTTTTGTTCAGTCTTTGTCCAGAGCCACATGACTGGAGCAAAACTACGAATTGCTTTAAGCACTCCCAGATGCTGGAGTTGTCAGTCTTAGATCATACCACTTCCAATTCTTGTGGAAAAAGAAAGCATATATTCTAATTATAACTGGGCCTTCAGTTGACTAATCTCCTGATTTCAAGACTTGAGTTTAAAAAAAACAGAGTAACAATTATGATCAACTGGTCTGATTTCTGTTTCTTGATGAAATTAAAAAAAAATCACTCTCTTGTTGCTGCTGGTATTTTGCTGGCACTACGTTTTACTTCCCTGTCTCTTGCTGCAGCAACCTTAGCAGTTTCAGTGGGACTGCACATGTGCTGCTGATTGAGCTAAGCCAGATTTCAACATCACACCTTGTAAAGGCAGCTCCTATTGCCCTAATGGGAGGCTCTTTCAAAAGATGTCACTTTTTTTTTCCTTTCTTTTTATCTCCAATTAACACAAACAGGCTCAACCATATGTCGTTTGCATTTATTAGAACAGTACACTGTGTCTTTTGAAGATCTGCTTAAATGTTGCTTTTTCATATTCACAGCATAAATCAAAAAGACTATATATGTTTGTACCTTTATGAAAAATGTTGATTTACTGTAAAAGAAAGGTCATTTTGCCTTCTCCTCAGCCTTGCCTTTGTATATCATTATATTTATCCATGGAAGGAAGGCTGTTTTAAGGACTGTGTGTGACAGTGCCTGCTTTCACCCTCAGATGAGTTACAGACCTCTTACATTTGTAGTCTTACGTTGGCTCAAGGATGGGAGATGACATATGTGCATCTGGGTAGGAAATCTCCCCCTGAATTGCATAATGGAAACCCCCAAATACATATGGATATTATCTGGTATATAAATCCCCCTTTCCTTCAGGACAGCTAACCAGAAAATGGTGGCAGGACAAGGCTATTGCTCCAAAATCTGCACATTGCACCAGCTGCATCTCCGCTTCTCTGGATTTCAGCCTATGCTCCTTGTGCCAAGCACAGTGGGATGAAGAATTATTCTTGCTGCAATCATCTGTGTCTGATCCCAGGTCAGGAAAAAACTACAACACTGAGCTGCACGTGTATGAAATGCAAGTGCTGTGGAAGAAATTATGATACAGGATCAAAAGTGTGATTCTCCCATGGAATTCAAAGATTTGGTTGGCTTGTTTGTCTCTATAAGAGTAAAATTTTTCCTCAAAATTGTGTTTTAATAGGTACTTTAATTGTTACTGACTTGAGTGTTCTATCATAAGAATCCATACATTTGTGGATCCTATAGCAGTTAGAGGATAAACTGCACGTTTTATCTTCATTTGAGCTCCCCTTCCAAGTGACGGCCTTGTACCTCTAACTGTTCTCAAGACAGAAAGCTAAAATTTTCCCTCTCTGCATAACTGCATGTACTGCTCACACAAGTAACCAAAATGTCTGTCTTCTCTAACATATAAATGTGGTATGTTTGTTCAAGCCAGGGGAAGTAGGTGTAAAGCTGAACACTTGATGTCTTGAAAATTCTTCTCCTAACCAGAAACATAAATATTAGGTGGAAATAAATCATGATTAGACCAAGCTCTCAGACAAAGCCAAAGAAGAATGTTTGTTGTAGGGATGAGATGCAATTTTAGAAAAATAGGGCTGTCAAAAGTTGGGTTGGGTTTGTTTGGCTTTAAAATTCCTGATACTTTAAGCCTTATCTTCAGAACTGTAGAAATGGCTTCATTTTTAGCCTTTGGACTTACCCCAGACATGATTCCTCACAAGGACAAGTGACTGTGTATTGTATATGTATCAATGGACCGATTGTTAGACTAATGGGGGGCTGCAAGAGGTTTCTGTGGCCCCTTCATTAAACTAATGACAAACATTCATCTCCTATTACAGAAGATACATTCTCTTCCATTTCCCTTTTGCAATTCACTGTACTTTCTATTTTTTGCAAAGGCTTTTCAGATGTGTTCTCTGAATTCTTGAGAGAGTATATGATGAAGACTCTTAATACCTATTAATTACTAATCAAATTTTCTAATACTAATAAGCAGCTGAAGTTCATGTAACTGCACCTCATCCTGTACTATAGTTGAGACATTTCAACTTCTCTAGCCTGTGCACGTGGGAGTCTGAATCCATTTACATATGATTTGCTGTTGGGGCAGAGACACAACTCATGAGAAGACAGTCCCACACATTTACTGAATCTCAACTGGACAGATGTACCTTCCACTAGGATGCCTCTACTTCTCACCTCTTGGCTGTGTTTTAAAGGTCTCTTCCAGTGAATAGATGCAATGTAAATAAGAAACCTAAGCTAGAAGGGGGCAATGATAGTAATTTTACAGAAGTTTCACAGCTGGGAAAATTTTGAAAAGCCAAAAAATGAATATAGTTTCAGAAGACTAGGGCTAACATTGCTTAATGGTGGAAGTTATTAAATGGGGAATGGTGAAGGCACGTGGGTACCCCACGTGCTGTTTTTCTGCACAGCTCAAGACCTTTGTATATTAAAGCAGAGCTGGAAGATCCCAAAGAAGTTTGGCAGGGTGACTGTGAAACATTTTATAACATTTACATCATTGTCTTATGTTTTTCAAGGGAAATTACTCATAGTGTGATTTCTACAGTGAGTAGAAATCTAATCCCTCCTGCAGCACGACACGCTAACTTAGAGAGAGGAAAGATTAGCTGATGATAGCAAGGTGAGAATTCTCAAAGTTTGTCCAGTGTCTCCAAAGTTAAACTCTGACTGCCCCTTACTGAGTGAATATGCAAACGTGTTAATGCCTTGGGGATGTCTGTGGTGAGAAGTTGAGATGAGATGCTGAGCTTGCTGTCTACAACTCAGCTCGTTGCTTCAGAGAGGCTGACAGATGTTCACACTCTGAGCATGCTTTGCAGCAGTCTCCGTCTTGAAAGAAGTAATCATGTACCTGCTTTGGCAATGCATCCAGCTGGAAGGAATTTTTTAAGAAGTTGCTCCAGGGGCTGCAGTGCTTCAAAGAAAAGTTTTTGAGAAAATATCCAGAAGACTTGAAGTGTGCAGAACACAACCACAATAACAACAAAAGGGGATGAGCTGTATTCTTGTAAGTAGATATACTGCTAGTTGAATGGAAGTAGAAGGAAGGAGATGCTAAATGAAAGAAGAATGCAAAAAAAATTACAGTAGGAAAATTTCCAAATTGATAGCCCCCAAATCTTTCCATTGCCACTATTTTCCAACAGTCTTCATTTCGATAAATATGAAATAACACATAATGTCTTTTGGCTGACTATCAAATAAACCTAAACTGCCATTGCAAAGTTCACTTTTGAGTGTCACCAGTGGGTGATGCAACACATTCTTTGCACACTTGAAAACAGTAATACAAAACTTATCAGGAAGAAAGCAAATGGTACATTAATAGGTAAAGTAAAGCCTACAGGAATTCTGCAGTGGTTTATGTTATGCTATAGAAAGTGAGAAGAAACTGCTGTAATTGAAACTGTCAAGTCCTGTCGGGATTTGGCTGGCTGGTAACTGAAGAATGCAAATAACTGAGGATTGAAGAGTATTTTAAGAAATTGCAAATGCATCATGTTCAGAATATGTGCAATTTTTGTAAAACCCGACACAGAAAATCTGACACTGTCCCCAAACACAGGTTCTCTGGCTGGCAGAGTGGTAAACGTGCTGCAAAGGCAGCTGCAGAATATGTACTGATTAAAAAAGGGCCCCATGTTGTGACCACCTTCCTGTAACTTAGTGCTTCTTTTTTGAATTTTCAGTTTAAATCACTCTTTAAAAGAATCTGAAATTTGTTATTATGTGGACTTGCCAAGCATGTAATTACTACCTTCTGTTATTAGAGTTGTAGAATCTGCAGCAGTCCCTCATGCTGACATTTTAATCACTGGTACTTACTGTTGCAAAACTTCTTATAGACAGAACTGATTTGTAAAATCAAATCTTACATCCTTTACGGGGTTTGACACGTTACATAATTAACTAATCTACTATACACCATAGTTCATTGATTTTGCCATGGAAAAAAAACAGAACTTAGACCAAAATTTGCATCTATTATCTTATTCCAATGGATCATTCTGCCCACCATATATGTTCTGGGTTTTTTTGTCATTTCTATGAAAGAAGTTTTATTACTGAGAAAAATGTGTCACGGTCATTCTGTTTAGCTATTGATATATTTTTCTTTTTAGAAATGCAATTTTTGTTTCTGAATGTGGTTGAAACAGTTAGCCCCCAAAGCCTATCTGACAAAAGGCTGCTTTATATCTTCTCATTTCAGCCTTTTCATAAAAATCAATATTGTCATTCTATATGAATTATGACTAGCTTGCTGAATAACTTACCTTGCTGTCATGGTTTGACATAGCTTGGTTTTTAGTTTTTCTTGCAGGTTCTTCTTACTTCTTACTATTATTATTAATAGAAGAAAAAGAGAAATGAAAAGTGTTTTATGTCACCTATGTATCACATTAAAGTAGCTGAATGACTGGATGAATTTTTCTAACTCAAGGTGCAGGGTTAGTGTTTTGGAAGCAAAACAATTTTACATATTTTGGAAATATAAATATTATGCATTGCATTTTAATTCCCTTTCCACTACAAAAAGGTAGCTTGTTTATCACCTTTTAATATATCAACTCTCTCTTTACAATAATGCATTGAACATAGTCTAGGTGATTAAAGAAGAAACAGTTTACAGGACTACAATTCCTTTGGTGTTTTGATATTACAGATATACCTATCATGGAAGTTGTTTCCAAACATAGAAAAAATTAATAAATTAATAGGTGATCAGCAAAACTCATCTTGTACATTAGTGATGCAGCTCAAACTGTAACACTCAGCTTAGACAGAGGGCATTTCCTGTGGTTGTTAAAAGTGATTTAGGAGCACTAAATGCTCCTTTATAAGTAAGAGAGCCTAGGTTCCTGCTTACAGAACAGGCAGGCTGCTGTTGTCAAATTTTCATATGCCCATTTCCTTAATGTGATGCTGAACGCAGAACTTCTCAGTGCCCAGCCAGATGCTGTGGACACTGCTGATTGCCTGAAGCCAGGCACTCTCCAGCTTTCACAACAGGTTTTGGCTCCTTCCTCTCCCTCCTCTGTCCTCCCCAGCTATCTGTGGACACATTCTGCTTCCTGCTTCCACTCCTCATTTCTGAGCAGTGTGAGCTGTGATCAGGAAAGCAGTTACTGTGGGTTAGCGGTTCTGCAGATTCACTTCAGATCAGTCTCCCGTCCAAGCTAATGCTGCAGCCCATCTTCCTTGCACTTCATGGATCTTCAGCTGTTAATACAGTAGAAAAATTACTCAGTCATCCTCTATGTGTCCTTTTAATATTTTCTTCTTCATGCATTTATCCACCATGCCAGTCTCTCAGACCTAATGTCTGGTGTTATCTCTGAGTTGCACCACTTTTACATTCTACAGCGTAGGCTGTTCTAAACATTCCCAGTTCTGTATGCAGCTCTACCCAGCCATTCATTCAGCTTAAACAACTCCTAGCACTTGTTTTCTGTCTCAGTTTTGGTAATTTTTATTTCTCTGTCCTTCTCTGATCACAGCTTAAGCAGAACTTGGGAGGAGGCATTAACTGTCGAATTTAACACATTTTTTTCCCTTTGAAAATATAAGCTAATGGCAAAATAGGAAAAAGAACTGTTGGAAAGACAACCAAACATTGATTCTGTTGAAACAAAATAATGATTTTTAACTTTTACATTTAGTCATAGAGCAAGAAGACTCTGCCCCAAGTGGCTTTGTGTGGGCTGGAGCTCCATATGAAGACCCAGGGTCCATATGAAGACGCAGAACTCAGCAGTCCTAATGAAATATTCAGGTGAAGTAGAGTTTCCTCACCTCATTGTCTGATTACTGCTTTTAAAGAGCTGGTCAGAGCTCTTGGACTTAATGCTGTTGATTTTTCCTGGTCACACCTTACAGGAATAGAATTTGGGAGCTATATGTGTTGTGGTGGCCAAGATCTGAGTTGGTAAGTGTCCTGCCCTCCTTTCTGATCCTAATGAATCCTCAAATTTAAAGCCCCAGAGAGTGACAGTATGAGGAAGTGACTGAATCTATGTTAATAACTCAAACAGCAAAAGGTAAAGATGAAAACCAACATTGATAAGAAAAGTAGAAAGGGTGTCTATCTGTGCACATAGTAGGGAATTTTAGGGGACAGAAGCAATGTGTTGATGTGATATGGATTAAGATAGAGAGGACATTGAAAAGCTTTGATCTTAACCTAAGGTGATTTGAAATGAGAAGGAATCATAGTACCAAAGAGAACAATCAAGGACACTGAAATTAGGAAGGGGACAGTATGGCAGAGGCAATGATGTGCTCAATGGTGAACTGAGAGTCAGCAGTGGTTAAGAGAAGATCTTCCCAAGGTGAATGACTAAGTTGGACCAGACTGCCTGCAGTAGGCCAGGACCATAGCAGGACCAGAAAAAAGAGTGCTGACTGGAGGCGTACAGGTAGATTGGAAGAGGATAAAGCTCATGCTCTCTGTACCTAGCATTTTCACAGTATATTCTAAACTTTGGAGGTATCCAGGTTTTGCCAGGGAGCATTATGCTTCCCAGCACCAAAACTGTGAACCAGCAAAGCCCAACAGCATTGCAGCTGTGATCCAGCAAGGCTTCTACCGCAGTATGTCCAGTTATAAAGAACTAAATGAATTCCAAAAGACATATGTACACATTTTTCTAAACAGATAACCATCTTATTACCTAAACATCCTATCTCCTATAGAATATAACATGAAAGGCCAAGAGGCTTTAATTACAGTTAGGACAAGTTTTCTTTGCTTTGCATAAACTTGAATGTGTATGGACTGACTCCAGGAACAAGCCCAGCCAATTATGGAATCTGGAGGGCATAATAGAAAAAGGCTCTGCTATAGTTGCGGTTTCTGCCATTACCTAAAGTGAAAAAAATCTCCGTATTCAATGGGTACACCTATATATCACTAACTCTTGTCTTCTGCAGCCAAGACCGTATACATAAAAACACTTTCCAAAAAGGACATGTTTTTGACCATGTAAAACATTTCTCCTTCCAAGTTATTGTGGTGAGGGTGGAGCATTCAAGCAAGTTTTTCTCTCTCATTAAATGTAAAGCAATTTTCTATTACTCTATAGAGGATGGAAAGGCATAGGACTTATGCATCCAGACAACAATGATCAGAAGCCTGAGAATCCCTGTATTATTCACCAGACACATAATCCCAGTCCTTTGCTATTCTGACTGGAGTTGTCTCATCTACATCTCAGTTGATGCAGTTTGAGATCATTACTTTTCACCCTATTCACAGAGGTGACAGAAAAGGAATTAAATCTTTTTTTGTTGTTATTGTTGTTTGGTTTTATTTTTCTGGTGGCCTGGGACTGTTATTACAGTATTTCTAAGTCACCTTTTCTTTATGCTAAACAAACCAAATTCCTGTTACTTTTGTCACTGGTCATGTATTTCCTCCCGCTCTGCTCAATGCTGTTGCTGCCCGTGGCTCTTCAGTTGTTTAAGATCCTTTTTATATGGTTTAATGATCTCTTACCAAGGCAGGCAGCTTTAGCTTTCACCTTTCAAGTCTGCTCTCTGGGACTCAAACATCTCATTTCCATGGACAATGTGTTTGGAAAAGTGATGAAGTGAGAGTCCTAATTAAGAAAATCATCTTTAAAAGTTGATTGACAACCAATAATCTTCCAACTAGCATTTTCCTTGAAATGTAACAAAAGAAGTCTGAATTGTTTTCTCTTGCAGATACACACATATTAATCATAGTTCTCACTTCTTAGGGAACCTTCTTATTCCCTACCACAAATCATAAACTACTACTAAATTATAACTCAAACTTATTTAACTATGTTTTCCTTAAGATGGTTAGATAGTTAATTAGAAAACGGGAGGGGATATTACTTTCTGCAAAATTTGAGTGATTTAGGAGCCTGATTTTCTATGAAAGGTTATTAGATTAGTTTTTTGAAATCTGCTTTTGAAGATACATGGCTCAGGCCTAAACGACAATATGAAAACTGAAATAAAATGTTTCTTTTTAATGTGTGCTTATGTTCTTTTTATTGTATGTTGGCATTACTTTAAATACATGTTTACATATTTTCATGTAGGTTTACCTCTTAATTCTTCTGTGTATGTCCTGCTCTAGTTTTATTTATTTTTTAGAGACAACTATTCAACACATGTATTTTATTCCTCTTGATCATTAAGGCCATAGTAAAGGTATATATTTCTAAAAAATTGTAAGTCATGTTCTGTTTTTCTTTTCCCAAACCATTAGCACCCTATGGCTCAAATAAGCAGCCATTAATATAAGCTGGGGGAAAAAACAAGAAATCCTTCTGCAGTCTGTTTTCCCTCATTGCAGTCTTCCTCTGCACCAATATAAATACTGAGATTTCTCCCCAAAAGCTACCTGCTGCCTCATGAGACCTGAGTACAGCTGACCCCGAGCAGGTGCAGGGCAGAGCCCCGTGCAGAACATTCTGCTCAGAGGGAATCTGGGCACCAGGAGGACCAGGACAGGATGCATCTTGCGTTGCTTCCTGCCAGTTTTTGTGCAGTACAGATCTAACCAGTGAGGCCTGCCCAGAAGCAGCTCAGAAGAGTTATTTAATTGTAAATACAATTCCACACACATAATCCTCACAGTACTTCTTGGGAGAAGTAAGTCATGGTATGCACAGTTTGTAGTTTCGATTGTAGTAAATCCCCAATTTCCTGCCACAAAAGTGGACTGACAATATTTTCCTCAGAGCTCTGAGGAATACCAGACAGACATGCAGAGAGGTTTTGTTTCCACTGGTGGTTCCTTTCAGGCTATTCAGTGCACAAAGAAAACTGAACATGAGGGCTCAGCTCCCTCTCTCCCACAGTGACATTCCCACCCTCACCTTCTTTACAGGTGTTCTACTTTGCATAAAGACTCGAAGATCCCTGGGCCCAGAGGCAGGGATCAGCAGGCTCTGAATGGGGGAGCTTTGCAGAAAAGTGGAAAATCCAAGTTAAAATTGTTCGAGGCAAGAGGAAGGCTCAACACTCATCTCCTACACCCTGCACAGGGGGTAAATGCCCACCTGTAAATCAAGAACTGCAGAGTTAAGACACTATATACTTCTGCAATTTTAATAAGTGACAAATTGTTTGACAACAGCTTTAAGGACAGGCAAACAGATTTTAATCTGGCAAAGCTTCTGCCAAGTGGCTAATTTGTATCTACACCTTGTTCTAGGCAAAAACACAGAATTGCAGATCACATCAAGAGTAGAAAGATGCAAAACACATTTATTACTGCAGGGAAATAAACTGCTCGTCTGAGTTAATAGTCCTAAAATGACACATTCTCTCTTGGTATGTATTGTAAAACTTTCTGTTTGACCAGAAACACAGGCTTTTGCTTACAAAACATCAGCAGCTGTAATTAACACCTGAGAAGCCCAAGCAGGAGCATGCCTGTAAGGCTTGTGCAAACACATCCTACTACTTCTGTTATGATGCAAACAAAAGCCATATGCCTCGGGATAAAAGAGTGTAAGGAACAGCAATAAATATTTCACAGAGATGGAAATAAAGAGGCAGGAGGACTTGAGAAATGATAGCTGGAGCTAGCTTACTGCATAAACAAATGCCAGCCTGAACTTAAATATGACAGGGAGACAACAGGATGGAAGGAAGAAGAGCATGTTCAGTTGAATTCTTAAATTTCTCGTGCTGCATTCACACAGCATTTTATGTTGTTACTAAATTTGGTGTCAAGCCAGTCCTCTGAATTCTCACATCCCATTTAAAATAAAATTATGTTCCTCAGGGTCATGGCTGTGAAGAAATCACTGAAGACATGAATCAAACAGGACGGATGTAGTCTTATGTTCAAAAGACCAAAGAATAATTTTCGATCGATATGACCTGTGCATCCCTTTACAGTCTCGGCTCTGAAATCTGAAGATGACGGACAGAATGTGAACATTGTTAACTGTTCAACTGCTGATCATTTTAGTCAAGTTAGCTAATAAAGAAAATACACCTAAAGACAAAAATATGTATATCTTCCACTTAGAGCACTGAATCAGCCTCATTGTACAATCAATCTGATTTTACTTGGTATTTCTGAATAGAAAAAATTTACCAAAAATATGTTTGTAAGTTATTCTTTTTTATATATTTGTGATGAGTTCGAGAATTTTTCAAGGCCACCTAGAATTCAGGAGTTGGGAGATAGAAATTGGTTCACTTATCCCAAATGAAAGGTGATTTCTTTCTGAAGGTTTAGTTTTATTTAATCAGTGCTCTCATGTGAATCAGCTGGTCCATGGATTTTAATAGAGCCAGTATCTGTCAAAATAACTCCTAACCCACTGGTCTCCCTCAGCTGGGCTGGGCATCTCCTTCCCAAATCATTGTGGCATGAACAGAAGACAGGAAGTGAAGTTTGCCCATGAAAACAGCAGCAAGACCCCACCAAACCAAACCCCACACTCAGAGTGCTTCAGTCTTCACATCCACAGTCTAGGCAGATGTGTGCAAGTGTAACATCTTGTTGTGATTGACTCAGAATTACAAATGTGGAATTCTAGGTAGATGTTTAGGTTTTATATGAAAAAAACATTGGTAGAAGAGAGGACCAGAGGGAGATTTAGGGGAGAGTGCAGAAGGAAAAAGTTTCCACTTGGAATTTTAAACCAGCAGCCACAGCTTGAGTGGACAAAGGCAGTACCTAAAGACCTGGTAAGGCAGTCATAAGAGCTCTACTTAGACCTCTACCTTACAAGGTAGGAAAGCTTTAAACATCTGGAACTTTTGAGGCCAGCAATCTCTCCTCCTTGACTGCCAGAGGCTCCTAACACTTCATCCCATAGCAGTGGCAGAACCACATGTGGTTTTCTCCAGAGGGCATCCAGAGCCTGAAGAAGCTGGAGCCAGGACTTCTGAACCAGCTCCATTTTCCTCTCCAACTCAAAGATTTCAGTACCAACATTTACATCTGTATTATTGTTTTTGAAATTTCTAAGACATTCTGTTTTCCTGGAAATGTAAGAGTTAAAAAAATTAAAAAAAAAAAAAAAAAGGCTGAGTGGAAATCACTACTTTTATTTAGTTATTCAAAACTGGCAGTAATCTCTCCTGAATGGATGTGAAGGTCAGCAGCTCACTCTGAAGATAGCACCTTTCAACACTGAGCAGTTGGAAATGATATCTACTGAGTGACTGGGGGAAATGTGGTGCTTCCATGTTTTTCTGATGCCTCCTACCCAGTTCTGCAGTTCCTTGGCTGATGAGACATTACCACTTTTAAAAAGGCTGGCAATCTCCACCTGCTGAAGACAGTTTTTCACTGTATAATTTTGACCATCTGGATATAGCATCCTTATTTACTCTCTCTTTTTTTTCTTTTTTTTTTTTTTTTTTTGGAAATACCTCTTTTCATGAATTCCCAGGAAATTGGGTTTTACTCTGTAGCTTTATTCAAGCTGACAAAATAATCTGTTGTTTTCTTCCAACTGGTTAAGCTTTTTCCTTCAAAATCTTTTGGCTTTGGGACAGATCATTCATCCAGATTTTACTGTGTCTCTCCTCAATCATCTATAACCTGCCTTTGAAATAAGTTTCCAACAGTTTCTCTGCAGGCTGCCTCCTTCCTATATAGAAGGTTTGATAAAAATGAGTGGAAAAGTGTTTTTTTAGTTACCTAAGTTGTCATGTACTTTCTGAAGAGACTGCATAGCCCTACATTTTACAACGTCAAGAGTAACTCTAAATTAGTTTAGCACTAGCACTTGAGCCTTAAAACCCCAATTTTATCACTAAAAACACCAGGAGAAACATTCTTTCTCATGGCAATAGATGTTTTAGTGTGCACTGTGAGCTTCAGTGATGAAGAAAATGTAAAGACATACCATGAAGCAGTGAGTCATATATGGGAGGTACAGCTTAGACAGGATGATTTAGGTCATTAATTGAAAATTATCCAAACTTAAATGCCAAACTACATGTAGGAATGTGTGTGTGCATTATGCATATAGTATAAATGTATTCTATATTGGACTATGCTACCTCCTTTCTCAAGAAAAAATTGCTAGTTACAAAAATGTGCTAGACTCCTGTATCACCTTTTTATTTGCATGTCATTGGCTATTGACCGGTTCTTTTAATCCTTTTCTTTCTTTAGGGTCTGTCTCAGGTTTTAAATGGGGATGGGAGAAACACTCAGACACAATAAAACTTTGAGAAAGAGATCTAAACACAAACAGTGCCAAGAGGTAGTGCCCACAGAAACTCATAGATTTTCCTGAATTATTGTCCTTTAAGTTACTGTGCTGCTAGATATCCTGGACCCTTGTCTGCTTTTCCACTGGGAGCAAAATCAATCCAATGATCAAGCCTTGTGTTGGTTTTGCTGAATGCCTCCTGAACCCAGCTTTGAATCTGGGCTTACTCCTGTGCCATGTACAAGACTCTGCAACCTCTGTTGTATTCACCATGATTTGATACAAATGAAACACACTATGCAGATTTTTCCAGAGCACATTTAATAAACAATGTATCTGAGAAGGTTCATGCAGAACCTTCTCTCAGGGAATCCTAATGTGTTTTTGGAGTCTGTCTCTGCACCTCTTCTTTCTCACATAAGGGGAAGAGAGGAGTGGCCACCAGCTAACGCTTTATCACGTGGGAACCCTTAGGGAATTCTTGCAGCATTTGCAATGTAGAACAGGTACTCAAGAAAGGTAAAGATGGACCCTTGCAAACATCTACCTATAAAGGTCATGGCTGGCATTTCAGTCTCTACATGTAGGGGCTCGGGGATACCATGTGATATAGGTCATGGATGGAATCTCTTGTTCTGTTTGCTGTATCTTGCATTTGTCTTTAACTTGTGAATAAGGTTCCTCAAACTCTTATATCCAGCACACAACTAGAAGCATTACAGAAACTGGCATGACAACACCATTTAGTCTATATGTGTGTTGATCTATATATTCAAAAATTCATAAATTCCCAGAGGGCTTGGGTCTGGCATCAAGAAGAAAAGTCAGTATCATCGCAGCAGATGGTTCAGTACTGCTAAAAGTGTAGCAGTCTTATGACCAAATTCCTGTGGTTTTGTGTATTTAAATTGTGAGTGGGGTCATCCCCTTCAACTGCCCCACTGACACAGCACTGCTCAGCTTTGGGGAGGCTCTTGGCAGGAAACTGGAGCTAAAAAGTTACCAGCACAGCAGAGACTTGGGAGCACGGCACAGAGACACCCCAGCAGCCCAGGTCAGATCCCAGCCAGAAGCCCAGTGCTCTGTCACTGGACACCTTTGCTTTGCTCAGCTGTCCAGCTCTGCAGAGGCGCCTGCTGTGGTGCAGAGCATGGTGTGACTCTCTGGAGCCTGTGTCAGGGTAGGATGCCAAGTGCTGCAACAGGAGAGCACATACAATATGCCAAGATACACATGTTTCATATCTTAATACTAGAAGAATGTTGCATGCCTTCTGTTTTCCAATGAAAGCAGGTTTTTTTTTTCCAGAATACAGAAGATTAATAAAATACTCTTCCATAGAAAGAGCTAAACAAAAGCTGTTGTTTGTTGGCTAACAGTAGGTGTGTCTGAAATCTTTAGTGAGTGATCCAGAAAACTCACTATGTCTGTTCTGCATTTCATAAAAAGAGGTGCTTGAAATGTCCTTAAGTCCATGAAACATGATGATAAGCAACAGATGCATGATCTTGGTTGCCAGCAGAAGACTGCACTTTTGTGAGGTGGGAAAGAAACCTCTGCTACTTCTAGCTTTTTGTGAGCTGAGTGAATTCTAAAGATGTCTGTTAGAGTTGAAAGCCAGGGGAGAAGAGAGCATATTTTTTACAGCTCTTTACTCAACATGCTTATTTAGAAGACTTGAGGGGAAAAAAAGTAAAGACACCTGTTTTCTTTCTATTTTTAAATAACTTTTTTCTTAATACATGTTAAGTATGTTCTCAACACTCAAGCTGTTGAGCATTTCCCAAAGAAGGCTGGCAGGCAGGATGGGGGTGTGTGGTGCTGTATGAGGGGGTGCCAGTGGAGCAGCTGAGGTGTTGTCTAGCCAGGTGGTTGGCAGCACAAGCAAGGATTGCCTGTGGGTGGGGAGAGCATCTCTGTGTGCTGGCAGAAGTTGAAACTGGATGCAGCTCCATCCTCGAAAACCTGTACCCCTGTGCCCATCTCCAGAGAGCATTCTGGCTCTACCAGCCTGATCCTTTGATATCCTAGACTGGGTCTAGGATAAAGCAAGCATCATGTTCTGGTTCTAATCAGACCTTGACAGATGTTTTTGTGAAATGCTAAATGTAGATGGCGTTGGAGGAGTGGATTTGCTGGAGAGCTTTGGGTCAGTGCTGCAGAAGGGAACAGAGTGAGTGTGCAGAGCTGATACCTCTGTGTGGGAGAAAGCGACAGTTTTCCCCCTTTTCTTCTCCTTACATCCCAGCCTCTTCTTTCAGCAAATGTGGTGTTTAAGCTGTTACTGCATGGGCAGTGCAAACAGCACATTTTCTATACCAGTCCCACAGCTGCCCACCAAAAGTCAAGCTGTTGCAGAGCATGAAGAGTGGAATGAAGGTTAGTTTCTTCAGTCCCTCTGCTCTCACTGGATTTCTGCCCCTGTCAGATACCTGGCAGCTATTACCCTCCAACAGCACTACATGCAGGAGCAGTAATTCCCACAGGTAATCCATCATCATCGTCTGTTTACAAGTGCTGTCACTTCTGTGCAGTGACTTAGAGAAATGATCTCTGGTAAATCTTCCTAAAATAAGGGATGGTAGAAATTACAGCTACCAATAGCTTGGGTCAGGCTGAAGTCAATGGTCTTGTGCCCCCTGGAGCTACAACAATAATAAAACTAACAAGGAGTGAAGTCTTCATCCATTCTGAGACATTTATTTCCTCCCTCTTTTGAAAAACCCTCCCTCTAATTTCCACAGCACATAGTGCCAGCACCAGCTGGTGGGAACTCAACCTCTTCTCCTTTGTGCCATTGGTGAGGTTAAATGAGGGGCTGGTCCCGTGCACCTCATGGCCACATGCTTTATCCTAATTAGAATCATTATCTTTCCCTTAGTGCTGTGAACAATCCTATTCAGTGCCTTCTACTATAGCTTCCAAAATTATTTTTTGTTGTTGTAAGCATAACATAATTTACTGAGACTTAAGTGAATTAGAAACCATATACATATAAATGTACTCCTAGGACCCATGATAAAGTTTCTGGTGCCTCTTAACCTCAAAATAAAATTGAAACGACTCCTTCCTGGTTCAACATCATGCAAAACGTGTGCTTACAGCAGCAGAGACCATCTTAAACTCTTAAATGCTGGAGATGTAGTGGTTGATAAATAATACCTTCCTTCCTATAGGGGTAGGGGATGGTTTAGTTCTTACTTAAGCTTAAGGATGACAATGCATTTAGTAGTCATGCAGTGATTCTTTACGGTGGTTTTGACACTCAAAAAGAATTCGTGATGACTTTGATGGCTAATACAGCTCCCTTCAATGAAAGGCTTCACCCATTTAGAAGCATAACTGCACTGACATTGATTTAAAAAATGAAGCAGCTGCCAAATTTTTTCCTCTCTAAGGTGGACTTCTTTAAAATAAATGGGCAGTTATTCAGAAAAATAGTTTCTTATCAGCCTGCTAAGTGAGAGCACAGATCAAAAAAGTTCAGAATAGGACATTTATGAGCATTTGTAATGCAAGGAAAACGACCTTGTGTGGCAAAGCACACTAACTAACTTATTAGTTATGGGCAGAGTCACACATACAGGGGTGAGAGAGAAAAATTACCATGTTCTTGAAGGGGAAAAGCAAATGGGAAAGTAAAACCTTGTTGGGGAGAGAATAGGCAAGAAAAAGAAATCATTCAAAGAGTAACAAAAGATAAATATAACACATTGAAAAGTAAAACAGGCTAAAAGACCTCCACTAATGCTTGGACAACCAGAAAGAGTTAAACTGCAATGAAAGCTTACAAACTATAGCTAAAAGCTGCTCACCCTCCCCAGAGCAGAGACCCCACAGCACAGTACCAGTCCCGGGCTGAGCCATGGGCTCAGACATCAGCACAGAGCTTACCTCAGCAAAACCAGCTCAGAACTCCCCACCTGCTTCTGACTGAGACCCCAAACTCCCTGCAAAAGAGAGTTAATTAACAATTATCACATGACCTATCCCTGCCCTTTTTTATCTTTTTTTTTTTATTTTTATTTTTTTTCCAAATAGAGCCCAGCCCAGCTACAGGTGTTGCTGTGCTTGCCATCTCAGCTTGGCTTCTGGAGCCTCTTTCAGCCTTTGTCCTCACTGCTCCATGCTCCCTTCTGCACCCAGCATGGGCTTGGCCTTGCCCACATATATTTTAGCATCTCCCCAGCCTCCCCAGCAGCAGAGCCCAAGCATTTCCTGCAGATAGCCTGGTGGTTCCCTCAATAGCACATCCTCCTTCTGGCTGTGGCTGCAGGCTCAGCTCCTTCCCTGGGAGCCACTGTGGGGTCCTTGCCTTTCCCTGGTGCACTCAAATGCTGTGAGAGATCTGTCTTCTGAGATGACTTCCCATTACAAGTTCACGAAACCACATTTAAAAAAGGGAAATAGTGTCACTTAAATTACCTACCCATGGAGATGTTTCTTCCCTCCAGCAGGACTTTGTGGTTCATGCAACATAGCTGCACTCTCTCTGCTGGGAGGCATGTTGGAGAGAAAGCCAGAGGTTGTGAGGGAGGTGGCCCAGGTCATTAAAGGGAGAATAGTGACCTTTTCCATTAACTACCTGATGAACATGTACCACCACTCTCCTCTGCTCTTGGGGTATTTGGCACAACCTCATGTGAATTCCAGAATGTTTCAGCTGACCAGCAGATTGAATGCATTCAGCTCATGACTAAAAAAAAGCTGTTTTATAGGACTGCCAGCCCTGCAGACCCTCTCAGGGCTGTGAAAGACAGGCTGTGTTCCTCCTGGCACTGACTGCTTCATCCATAATCCTGTCCCACTGAGATGCCTCACAGGTGCAGTGAAGGTACAGCCGAAGCCTGTGAGAGATGATTTGTGAGCCAGGTGCACTTTAAGCACCAGCAGCTAGAAAGAACTTTTTTTTTATTTTTTTATTTTTAAGTGAGAAGATCTGAGGTTTGAGCGACTTAGAACCAATAAATATGGATGTATTTTTGTTTTTTACAGAGTAACATTTCAGAGTAGAGCTGGAGTTGGAGCTCTTAACCTCAGAAGTTGGGACAGAGCCATACCTTATATACACATATTTTTATGTGGCAGTACAGGAAGAAAGGTTATCATGTTTTAGTTAGCTAAAAGTAGTTAACTCTGAAAAGTTACCTTTCTGCTAAAAAACCTCAGCTCTTTCCCCTTCCTGAAGACCGTAAAGCAATTTCACACTATAAAAATGTGAATTTTGAAAACACAGCTGCTTGCCCTGGTTAGAGTAAAACTGAGCAAAAACAAATCTGAAGGAATTTAAATGCTATCTTTCTTCCTATTAAAATTTTCACTGGATAGTCTGCCAGAGTACTAACTGACCTCCAGAAGCAGGGTCTGCATGTGACAGTCTGTTTGTCCCTCTTGCTCCCTGTGTGACTGCAGGCATCATTTTCACAGTCATCTCCTTAGGTTCACGGGGATCACTTAGGGATCTGCTCTGAGAACGGCACATCTCCCACAGCAAATCCACAAATGTCTTTTATCTGAGCACAGATGTTTTCCTCCCCAGCTATTTACAGAATCCCAAGAAGTGTTAATCAGGAAGTTTCAAACAGTAAAGTATTTCCAGCTAAGAGCAGCCTTAACCCAAGGGGTAACTATTCCTACTTCAGAAGCTCATAGTGAAAGAACAAATATCCCACTAGAACATTTAGATCATCATTGTCAGCCTCAAAACTCAGTGGTGTGGGATCTTTTAAAAAGAATAAATTGTCAGAATTTGCCAAGATATTGTGAGGAAAAGATTATTTAAACAGAGATCTGATTCTTGTAGTAGCCTGTTTTAGGCTATCAGATTTATGTGTTTTCTGATGGTCTTTCAAGCTCTGTAGGGTATGGAGTTGCATAATATCAGGTATAATTTAATAAATTTTACCTATTCTGTCCTTATTTCTATATGACTTGCTTGTCATATAGAAGCATGTAGAAATTTTGTAGATCATTTGGTGTAAATTTCTTCTAGTTTTGTCTTAATTTTGAACCTGCCATGTGGCAGTAATCCAGTTGATGAGAGGAGTAATGGTAAATCTTCCCAAATTAAAGTAAGTTGTGTTATGGCTCCTAATGTACAAATTCTTGTGTCAGCTGAGCTCTGACAAGTGCTCTCCTGGAAGGTGAGGAGCACAGGACTCCAGGACGAGTGTGCTGCTCACACAGCAGTGAATGAGATATCACTGCTATGCAGCTAAATTTGTCTGGCATCTGTCTTGACATTGGCAGTTTGAGCTATAATTTCCTCCCCAGATGCTGTGCAGAATGAGAGAGTTTGGCTTAAGAGGTTAAAAAAATAATGGTTTGGCAGTAAACAGCTTTTTAGAAGTATTATTTGGAGACTTACTTAAACTTGTGCAATGCTTTGTCTACAATGTTAGGAATTATAGCAAGTAACATATTAGATATACAACATATATCTTTGAATGATCTACCTGAAAGAGACTGCTACATGCTGGACTTTCAAAACTTTCTCCCAGGACACAACTTTTTCAGCTTCTTTATTCTTTCTTTTTCCTGAATCGCTGGATAACCTGAGTTGAACACTCACAGACTTTGGGAAAACTTGAATCTGGCTCTAAATGTCAAGTTTTGGGTCTGTTCTGCTGAACTGTGAATTTATTTGCCTATAAAGAAATCTCACAGCTAATAAAAAAAATAAAGAAATGTTTAATGATCCTCAGAACAATAAACATTAGCCAGCTCCATTTCCTTCTTTCCCATCAAATGCAATCACTATTCTAAAACCGGTTTCCTTAAAGTCAGTCAGTAAGAGACAAATTTTCCCCTCATGAGGAGGAACCATTACTCAGCCTGTGCATCCTGATATTTAGCCTTACACTTGGCCCTGGCTGCCCTGCATTTCAGAGGCAGCAGTGGGGGATGAAGCATTCTTCAGCTCCTCGAGGGGTCTGGACCACTGGAAAGGTCAAGCAAACAAAGTTAAAATAACCATGAGGCTTGCTGGCCAGCCAGCACTCTGGGTCCAAGATCAGCGGTGCTGCTGCTGGTGACTAATGCAATTAAATCAGCTCTGGGTCCTGTACTGCAGGAACAATCTTATAGCAGTGCGTGCTGCTGCCAGATGGATTGCTCAAGCTTGGAAACCTCCCTTGTGCGCACATACTTAATCACAACAGGCACTTTTCCTGGAAAAACGTGGCACCGGCAGAGGGATCCTTAGCCACTTCCCTGCAGGAAACAACGGCAGGGAGCAGACTCCAGTGTGCAGGAGCCTGTGGGTGGTGAGCGTGGGCTTTTTGGGCTGCAAAGAGCAATTTATTTGGTGGGAATGGTGGCAAAGCAGAGCCTGGAGGAACGTGTACCAGGAAGACTTGCTGGAGAAGGGGCCAGTGAGCACTGTGGGCTGGCTGCCAGTGCTGAGGATGCTCGGATGCTCCATCAAGTTTCCTTCTCCAAGCTGTGGCAGCCCCCAGCCTCTCCCAGAGAGGTGTTAGATGTCTGGCTGTGTCTGCTGTGGTTGTTTCTCAATTGTTTCTACCCTGAAAAATTAGTAATTGGAATAACAGTGAGAAAGTAGATATCTGGAATTTGTCTGGACTAAATGGCATGGACAGTTTCTCTGTTTCCCCCTTTGTGAGGTGTTAGTGGAAAGCTGGAAGGAAAGGCTGGGAGGTCAAAGACAACATCTGAGCCTCATTTATGTCACTCACTGTGCAGGTGCTTAATTCACCAAAGTCTCCCTGTGGTGAGGTGACCCTTACAATGAAAACACTTCTGCTTCCTTTCCTTCTCTTCAGGTACTCCTGGCTTTGTCACAAGCTCCATTATCACATGAGAGAAGAAAAACAGCATCTGTTTATGGCCATATATTAACACTAAATGCTATAAATTGTGTATGAAAATGGAGTGACAGCCAGGAGAGGTCATTCTTCAGCTGCTGCAGTTGGCAACTGTTGAAGTTTGAGACATCCTGTAGGGTCACACAGTAGTGAACAGCCCAGTTTTCAGTGGAAAGGCCCTTTCCTGTTCAATTTCAATTCTTACAGGGTTCTGGACAATTAAGCTGGGGCTTGAGGTACCACAGATTGCTCTTAAGTAAAATAAAAGTGACCTCTTATTTGCCCACTGTGGCTAAATCCATATTGTTACCACTGGTTCCAACTATGGAAAAAATGAGATACAAAGAAGGAAGAACAAGCTGCACCCTCCAGTCTTCCAGTAAATCTCCCAAATTCATTAACATCAGAGCAGTAGTGTTAGGTCAGACTAAGGGTTTATTCATCCCAGTATCTTTCCTTCAGATGCATCTTAGCTATGTTTGAGGAAAGAGGATTTAACCTTTTCCCCCGTACACTCTTCCAGCTCTCTGTGGTTTAAATATGTCCTAATATAAAGCCTACACTCCATAATCTTTTTAGCAGCTATAAACAAAGCATAATTCCACAACCTCCTCATTTTATTAGCTCTTGTGGTTTCTGAAGAAGTCTGCTGTAAACACCACCACAATGTAACTACACAGTCATGAACCATTATTTCCTTTCACTGATTTGATATCAGTTGTTCACTGCATTGTGAAGACCCTGAACAAACTGTTCTCCATTCACCTTTTCCCTGGCCATCCTCACTTCACTGCTCTTCATCCCATTCTGCATCAATCTCCCCATTCAGACCTCAGGGTCATTTAGTCTCTTTTCATAGGGAAGCTGCTCTGCACTGGCCATCCCTGCCCTCATCCTGTGCTGTACCCAATTCTGACACAACTCCTTCTGGGATAGCAGTGGCCTTAATGACATTCAGCAGGCAACATATAGATAAACATGCAAACTCCACAGCTTTTAAGTTAGGAAAGAAGTTAAATAGCTATTATTAACTCAGACAACTGAAAGAACAATGTCCTCACTGCTTTGCTGGGATCCACACTTGCCTCACAGCAAGCCCAGAAATGTCCTTTTGGGCTCGTCCAATTGTGCCAAGTCCTGGATTTGCCCTAGCACAGAGCACTGTTTGCCCAAAGCACATTTCCCCCTGAGAAAGGCAGCCCTCCAAAGGCACGAGGAAGGCAGGGGCAGCCTGCATGGCAGTGCTGTGAGTGGGGAAGAAAAAGGGCAGATGTCAGTAGGAACTTCATGGGGTTGATTTTTTAAACGGTTGAGGCTAAAATAGGGTTAATACTTTGGAAGGAAAGTACTGAGTGCAGGGTTAATGACAGTAGCCATAGTAGCCAAAAAGAAAGTGGGTAGGGTCATTGGAGCCCCTGAAGATTTACAGGAGGACAGCTACAGGGAAGCACTATTTGTGCATAAAGAAGGCTGAATAAGCATATTTCAGGTAGGAAAAGTCTGTCTTCATGTCCTCAAGAAGGCAAAGGATGCACAGAATAAACAAATCCACAAACTCGTGCTTGGGTAATTAAATCAAGGTAGTTAAATATGCTAGGCTTCATTATGGCACTAGTGCCAGCAATAGGTTGGTTGATCATTTTTATGGATCAGGATGGGAGAAATAAGTGCCTTAGTTCAGGGCAGCCCATGGAAGTATATGAGTATATTTTATTGCTGTAAAGAGAAAGTAACAAAACTCAAAGGAATGACAAGTAGGCTTGGCTGCAGTCTCTGAATAAGGCAATTAAAAGGTTTTGCAAAAAGTCGTTCACAGCCTTATTCTCTTGCCCCTTCTGTAAGGTACTTGAGCCTCTGCAAGGCACAGCTGGCTATCCAGGTGAATTGCCTTCCTATCTCTGCCACAGAGGGAGGTATGAGCTGACTCAGGATGTGGCAAGGACAACATAAACACTCATTTTCAGACAAATATAAAGTAGCCCCTGCAGCAAGACACAAAATCGACACAGTGATAATTTGTTGTAAAGCCCAGATTCCAGATCTGAGGACAGGGATGTGCTCTAGCATGGGACATGGGACTTGCCTCAGTTTTGCACCTTCCCATCAAACCTGATGGCTAATAGAGCTCTGACTGAGCTGCCAGCTGTGCCAGCCCTGGCCTGCACAGCTGGGTTGGAGGGAGACATTCAGGTGGCAGTGGTGGTGACAGAGTGGGCACACATGGCTGGCTCTGTGTTCCTGCTTCTTGTAGGATCCACAAGAAGCAAATAAAAGGGCTTGGCACAGAGCTACACAAAACATTATTGAATGACAGGACAGTAAATTGGAGATTTGATTTTTTTTTAAAATTTTTTTAATGCCACTCAGAAATTTTACTGGAAGTAAGAAATATACTATTATTGATGGTATTTCTGTCTCTCAGAGCTGCTTGGAAACCTCCCCAGCTCCCCACCCTGTTTGGCTTTTTGTCTCTGTTTTCAAGAAATACAGTCTCATCAAAATGGAAAAATATCCAAACTGCTGCACAGAAAATTGAGCCAATAGACTGGTCACCTGACTTGGAGCTAGGAGGATAACTGCACTAATAGCAAACTGATTTGTTTTTTTTTTTCTTTTTCTTTTCAGTCATACATTGCTCAACATTGGAGATTTACCCCTGTCTTCAGGGTTGCTGCAAAAGTCAGATGGTGTTGCATATTTTCTTCAGAGAGGCCCAGCACACCAGTATAAGATGCAGAGAATAAAATGTGCTTTGTTTTCAAGGAAAGGAGATTAGAAGAGATGTACTTCCTTCTGAAAGAGAAATCTCCAAATTAATGGGATAAACACAGTTCTAATAGGTATTAGTGTCCAGTCCTGGGAGGCTGCTATAACTTATTAGTGTCCTTCCCTGGTTAAGCTGCAGACTGATCTGTTTCCTCCTGAAAGAAAATTCATTCAACCATTTTGAGAAAAAAAAATAGGGAAAATTATATAATAGCAACAATAACAGTAATCCCTCAACTGTACTTACTCCTCTTCTGCCACTGAGCACTCGTTACCTCATTGCTTTGGGATCACAGCTATTGGCAAAGCCTGGGTCTCATCCTTTCTGTTTTCTTACTTGCTAAAATGTAACCATTAAACAATGAGAAGATTTAATTTATTTTGCAGTGAAAATGGTCCAGCTCATGGTGAGTCCTAACGCTGGCTGCAGCCACTGTGCACCATATGAATCTGTTCCACAGATTTGCCCTAACACTGCAGGATCTGGATGGGACGTTCCCCAAAATGTGTTTCTGCACCAGCTGAGCCTCAGCAGCAATGAGTGAGGTGTCTTGAGTGAAACACCCAAGGCTGTGGTGTTCAACAGAGAGGAGCAGACTGGAGCAACCACCTCAACACATGATCTAATGACAAGGTAAGCAAGCAGAGGCAATGAGGAGAAAAGGGGCAGTGAAAACACAGGATCTTCAGAGGACAGGCATAAGGAAAGACGAGTAGCAGGCAGGCATGTGGACATGCAGAAGGACTCAGAGGAGCTGTGGTGGCTGGAGCTCGTTCCTCTTAAAATCCAGCCAACGTTTCAATAATCTTCATCAGTCTTTTTAAACAAAGTATCTGGGTTTTTTCCTATTTTCTGTTACAAGCATGACTCAAAACAGCCTCAAGTGGCCCAGCCATGAAACCATTCTTTCTCTTACTGTGCTTACCTGCCTCATTTGATATCTGCCCCAAGCTTCCTCAGTAATGTAGTCCACAGTCCTACAGATTCATTTTTTCCCCTTTTCTTTTAAATCTGCCACCTGGACAGGATCAAGTTCTCCAGCAAATGAGAAGAGCATCCTATATGAAGAACATTCAGCTAGCTCATCAAGGAAGTTGTAGTGCACTAGGTAGGATGAGTTGAGGCTGTCCCACAAATTGTAATTGTTCTTTTCTCTGCCTCCTGAGAGCATTGGGCTTTATGGCTTTTAAAAAGTAAATGGAAGGCAGCAAGAGGTTGCTGTATATTAATAGGCTTAAATACACAGATTCATTTCACAGACAAAGGGAGAGAAAGCTTTAAATGTTTCACTTTAATTTGCCTTTGGCATAAATTCTTCCAGAAGTAGTTTTATCTCCCAGTAATAATATTATTTAGCTATCCAATAACCATTCTTACAACTGTAAGAATGCAAAGGTCACACAAATACAGTAGATCAGAACCAAGAAAACTTTAATCTTTAGCAACATTTTTACTGGCTGCTTATCCACTAATTCCAGCTTTAAATGGACTATATATGCTCATTTTGAAGAAACCTTTTTAAAAACTTCTAAAGTGCCTCGTTCTAAAAGTAATATTTATGCAGCCTAACTTTGGAGATAGCATGGATCAGAAGCTGCTTACCATAACAGAGAAACAACTTTATAGGCCAACACAGACTTGTATTAATTGTACAGAAGCAGGGAAAGTTAAAGCCAAAAATGCAGACAACATAATTCCCTCACTATGAAATAGCTGTTAATTGGATTTTATTTCTTTACTCTCCAGTAGATGGCAATCCAGCACTTGGCCAATAAAACAGACATGTGGAGACCCTTCTCTGCATACAAGTCTGTGGGGGCTTTAGTTATATATTCTAAGTCCAACTTTGGACTGAAAACTTTATCCAAGGAACTCATTCAAGTAGTATTTTATTATACTGCTGGCCAGCATGAGACAGCACCAGAACAAATAAGATTTGAGAGGTGAATGTGGAAATGGCTTTTCAGAGGGTAAGATTTTAATGTCTTTAATGGCTGTTTGTTGTTTTAGTTATGCCTCTTACATGGATTTTGAGAAGACTTGGGAGGTAAAATTGTAAATTTTAGTATCTTCTCATTTGGAAGTTTGCTTGCTCTTGGAGTGTTGTATTTCCTGTGCTTAAGAAAAGATTGCACAGAACTCCCTGAACTCTCTCTCTTCTGATTGACCCCCTCTCCAGAAGGTAGCTGTGTGTCCCAGAGTGTCTGTGCCTTGCCTGCTCATTCATGGCTCCAGGGACATTTCTGGGGTTCTGGAAGACCAAACCCACAGAATATGTCAGATTTGGCACAGACCCTGCCTCACCTGCCAGCCTGGCTACTCACCTGTCCCACATGCCCAGGTCACCAGAGCCTTCCCTAGGGGTTGGGGTGGGTGCAGGTATTTCCCTCCAGAGCAGGGAGCTAGGGGAGGTATGGATCCAGGGGCACCAGGAGGGAGATCAGGGGGGTTGGCACTGGCTGTGCATCACACGGCACAGGGATGGCTGAAGTGCTCCTCATCATCCAGTGGCTGTGTCCCAGCTCAGAGACCCATATTCCAGAGAGGTTACCTGGAGAGAGATAGGACACACCCTCCTGTGGAAAAGTCAGTAACCCACAAAGTGAAGGGAAAGCAGGGAATAGACAGAGATTCAAGTGTATTTTGCTAATATCTCTGAGTCTTCATAGGCTTTCTTCATCACTTAATTTATGCATTTGTTTTGAAGCTTTGTGATTTCTAAAAGTATGGACTGATAGGGGCAAAAATGGCCATTTGTCAAATATTTGACCCTTGTGTAACAGAGATGAAAGCAGCAGCCCTGCAGAACAGTTTACATTTTCAGAACCTTGTACCAGCCATCAATTACTATTTGCACTCCACCTTGAATCAAGCTGGAGCTTGAAGGAAATCACAGGTTTCCATGGATGGAGATAAGGCACCAAGTGGCAAAGTTCCTATACAAAAGTGGCTCAGAGAGGCTTACACTGGTTTTTTCCTAATTGGCTCACTATGGGGCTGCTTATTTGGTCTGCTGTCATCATTTGGGTTTTGTCTGGCTGGTTTTTAAAAAGGCCTTGGGTTTTAGACATAATCGATGCAAAGGTGGTGACAAGCCAGTGAGCAGAAACAGTATTTCTGGGAAAACTAACAATCTGGTTTATGTTCCCACTGCTGTGTGTGAGGGAGGATCAATTGGATGTTGCAATTCAGAGTTAGCCACAGCCTGATCAGAACAGCCCAGAAACATAGAACAGCCCACAGCAAGAGCCTGATGCCCCACCTTGCCCAGTAGGAACTGTCCTGAGCCAAGAGATGCCTCTTCTGGAGGAGAACACCATGTAGTTCCCACAAGTGGAAATAAAGGAGAACTTTCTGCTTGTCCTTAAATTCTTCATATACTTTTAAGGAGTTTCTCCTTTAAAAATATATGTTCAAACCAACTTACGAAATGCATAATAAGGCAAAGCACAACCTCACCTAATTCACACCAAATACACACCTGAGAACGTCAGACCTCTGTGTTGCCAGAAAGTGAGAAATGCTTCTCTTGTTTTTAAGACATTCATCAGCTTTCTCCTCATTTCTTCACCCAGCCCTTCCTTCTTTCCCTCCTGTCTCTCCCAGTAAGCCTCACTACCACCTCAGCTGTTCCATGAGCTGGCTGATCCCTTTTCCTTCCGCCTGTGCCCTTAATGCAGCCAGAGCAAATACACGCCAGGAATGCTGTGGATTTTCACTTTGCCTGCTTGGAGGGATCGCGGTGCTTGGGTGGTTCAGGCACACCTTGGGAGGGCATGAAGGAAGAAGAGAGGCACAGCCTGTAGATGTTATTCCCACAGCACACACAGAATTAAACAGAGGTAAGGAACCCTTTGAGGCTGATATTGGAAATAACTGAAAACAAATAAAACAAATCAAATGTTTCCTACTCTGGCACAGTGAAAACTTTGGACAAGCTTCAGGGTGCAACCCGAAAGATCTTTGCAGTTTTCTCTAAGTAGGATTTATCTAGGTTTACTTCACTTACATCAAGAAGACATCTGTAGGATTCCACTGTTACCCACCAAAGCTTCCTGGTTTCCTGGGCCTTTCACTCCTTGTGCTTCAGGACTCAATGTTCCTGGCAAAAACAGTATTTCGCAGAATTAAAGAGTGCATCTGGTATGGATGCTCTCTCAATTACCTGATTGAATTGAGTTTCTCTTCTCCAAATAGCATCTTGAATTCACAGAAATTTATGAAAGTTCTCAGACAAGTAGATACACCTGGAAATAGGAGCAGAAACAGTCACCAGCATGGTGAGTCTCCAGCTCACTGGTTTGTTTTCCTGCCTCTCTTCCTGTGTTGAACCTGGGATCTTTGTGAGGCCCTGAGGAGGTATTCATCACATCAGTGTTGTGTTAACTGTGTGTTCCCCAGACCACTTATACCTCTTGAGCTGCTTGCACAAGGCATCACAAGCCACTTTTGTTTGTGCACGCTCCTAAGTGAGCACCAGACAATGACCAGAACTTGACCAAACCTTGACTTTGGTCTTCTCACAGGCCAAACACGTAACACGACAGGAGAAGGCAGCAGGATGCAGCTCACAAGGATGCAAGGAGTGAGGCTGA
Source organism: Poecile atricapillus (assembly GCF_030490865.1). Classification (NCBI taxonomy): domain Eukaryota; kingdom Metazoa; phylum Chordata; class Aves; order Passeriformes; family Paridae; genus Poecile; species Poecile atricapillus. The sequence goes on along the minus strand of NC_081251.1, from coordinate 67,548,913 downwards.
ATTTTTGCTTTCTGTGTGTGCAAACAAGCATGGACAAATTTGTTTATGTGTTCCTGGGTATAAAACAACTCTGAAGCTTTGCCTGCAAGGTTAAACACTGTGTTGTTGCAGACACCTGCCAGCTCCAGGGAAGACATATTTACACACAGACAGGCGTTGCATGGAAGCTTGGGCCATTGCTTGTGATGTGAATTTGCAGGAATACTCACACACTCAGGTAGAAGCCTCCCATATTCCTGAAGCAAAACACAACTGATGAAATTGCTAAAATAGACACAAAAGAAAAAATAAAACAAACAAGTTTTTGAATGCCTTCCAGAGGTTTCCTATGGGCCAAAAACCAAATTTTTGACTCACGCTCATATGTGTGTTAGAAAGCAGCCTGAAACCTTTCCTTACTTTGTCATCAGGCTGAGGAGAAGAAAACTGAGAAGGCAGCAGTTGATTCCAAGGCATGTTTCTAAATCCAAAAGAAAGTCTCTTTCAAAAGGAAGTGGTTTAATGAATTGAGAGTCTTTCATCTCTCGTTTCATTAGATGACTTTATTAAACACATAAGTGCTTTTTTGTGTAATTGAATTGATCTAAGCCGTTCTTCTGCTCTCCAGATATTGCACTGCTCCAAATCCAAAACACCTTCTATGCCTCTATGATGCTTATGCTTTGATGTTGATAGGGAAGGGCAGCCTGTGCTGCTCTGTAGCAGCAGCAGATCCGATGGCAGTGGGAGGCAGAAGTGGGGAGCAGTCCTTATGTGACCGAAATGTGGCCTTACTCAGGCAGTAGCTCCTCGGGATGGCAGGCAATTCAGTGCTGTTGAAAGAAAACAAAAAGGTGTGTAGTGCTTGCCTGTAGTGTGATCAGGAGCACCACTAATCTTGCTTTCAGACAGCCAGAGCCAACTATAAAATTGCTCACACCCCAGGGTATGCTAGGTGGTCGGCAGGACGGCAAATCCATTTCTTTTTTGGTTTTGTAGGATTGCTAGAACCTGAACACACCTGCAAGCTGAACTAACCTCAGCTCTCACCAAGCCTGTTCCAGCAGGGACTCTGGACATCAGAATGGAGGACAGGCTACTGTCACTCTGCTAGTGCTCTACAGGAACAGCTCACCACAGGGTTGAGGTGGCATTGCATGGGCTTTTTATTTAACATTGAACTTGCCAGTTCCATTCTTCGAGGCAGAGACGTTGTGGTGAGGTTTTTTTGTTTAGCTAAGTGCAAATGGAACCACTTAAATCGGAACTTTAAACGTGAGTGGTAGTATTAGGTAATAGCTTAGTCATGCCTCAGTAAAACATAAAAAAAAAAAAAACAAATTGTAACTTCCATTTTTAGTATATGGTGGGAATATATTAATTACCATAAGTGCCAGTGGAGCCAAAGAGAAAAAAACAAAAACCAATAGATTGATAGTTTAATTCACAAGGGTGTCCCCTTAAGACAGGATTTGTGGACATAAACACCAGTCTTATTTTCACAAACTTGCACATCTGGGTATGCAATTTGTGGCTGAATGAAAAAATGAAACTTGAGGGAATTTCAGAATAGCATATGCATAGGAATATACATAAGGAATGCAGAATTTTTCAGGGCTCTGCCTACCTGGGATGGGATCCACCTTGGGAGAGCCAAGTCCAGAACCTCCAAGGCTATGCAAAACTCATCTCAAGAGATGGTGAACTTCAGCACAGTCAATAAACAACAAGGCTATTTGGAGTATGAAATTGAAATCCAAATTTATCTTTCTCTCCTACTCAAAGCTGTCTAGTCTTGGAAGCAGCTAATCCCACCAGGCATCTTTCTGTTTGACCATAAGCATCTCTATTCTCCACAAATTTTAACTGCAGCAGGCCAAGAAACAATATTCCTTTGAAGAAAGTCCTATGGCTTTGTTCTAGTCTGACTCTTTTTGGAAGAATACTAATCCTATAAATGTCCTGAAGTTTTTTAAGAGGGCTTGGGGTCTTTTTTGGTGTAGAATATTACTAAGTCAATTTACATGTGCAAAACTTCTGCTTGAAGACAGGCCCAAACCCACTGGAAATGACAGAATCTCAGCACTATCAGAGTTTTGGGGTCAGGACTTGAACAGTACCAGTACACCTGCAAGCAAACTTGTGCAGGCACAAGCCCAGCATGGACTACTTGTGTTGCAGAACTGAAGGAAACAAATAATGATGTCCATTCATGCCGTGAAAGACTGCAGTGCCTGCAAAAAGGCAAGGCTAAGAACTAATAAGAATCACAGAATATACTGAGTTGGAAGGGACCCAGAAGGATCATCGAGTCAAACTCCTGCTCCTGCACAGCACCATCCCCAAGAGTCACACCATTTGTTCTGTACTGCTTCCTGAATGTTCAAGGGCCATCCTTTAGTGGACTCCTGAGGTAGCTCTGGCGGTACATGTAACATTACATTCTTAGCTTTTAAGTCTCTGTGGGCTTAGACATGAACCCTCTGCTCAGGCATAAAATTTCTTTTTGGAAGTATTAGCAGCAAGAATTTTTAGCAGGTTTCTCCCACATCTCGTTTTCTGGTGCAAACATGTGGAAAGAGAACTCACAGGTATGTATGTGGCTGTGTTTGGTTTTGGCAGCAGCTACCGCGGTTAGCACACATTTGGATCAAACACAGCAGCAAAACGCTGAGAGCAATAGATGGGGGCTTTGTGTTTCGCCTGCTCCCAACGCAATCCTGGACCACAGCAATCTTGGAAGGGAAGCAATACTCCTTCCAGCTGCAGAAATGGCAAGCGCCCTGGCTTTTCATGTTGTGCAGTGTTTGTTTTGTTTTTATTTCTGTTTTGTTACTTGAGAGACCCTTGGAAACAGCGGGTCCCGGCGCCCTCTGCCGCCCGAGCGCCCTCCCCTCGCATTCCCACCGAATCCCTCCACGGCCCGAGGTTCCCGGGGGGGCTGCCCGCGGGGAGACAAAGATCCAGCAGTCTGGATCCAGCCCAAAAGATCCTTTTGTTTTCCACTTCATGTCGTTTCCCGAGTTCAGCTTCCGGAGAACGACTACTCGTGCAGACACAGCCCCCCCGGTTCCTTGGGGCTAAATGCACGAAGGATTAACTTCAAGCTGTTGCCACGAGGAGCTGGCAGCACGCTGCTAGGCAGCTCAGCATAGCCATTAATTACACAGCAAATTTAACCAGACCGACAAATGCAAAACAGCCAGCAAGAAGTTACTCAAGTGAGCTGGAAGGAAGTGCCGAGAATCACGTCCCAAGGCTTCTTTGCCCCAACCCTGGTCATTGGCATCTTATCCCGGACTGGAGACATCACCTGGTTGTTCAGGAGTTACAGCTTCAGGAGTTAACAGCACCCCAGCAGCCGAACGAAGCAGAGCTGCATTTGCAAATCCCCTCTTGCAGGCAAGAGCTGTAGCTACAACTCCACAGCACTCATGGGCCCTTCCTCTGCGCTCACCAGTTATTAATTATTCCACTGAAAAGTCATAAAGCTCCCAAGGGGAGACCTGGGAGACCTCTCACACATATCTCACTGAGCCAGCAGCTGGACATTCATAGGATATAACAAAGTTTGGACAGTGCTGGTTCACATCATATCATTTAACAGCTGCTTCTAGTCCTGAATTATTTTGGCTTTTAATATTTTTAATATTTTAAATATTTTTAAACCTTTTTCTCCTGCTGTAGATGTGTTGAGAGTGCTTACCAGGAGAGGAACTAGTGGCTCAGTAAGCTACAGGGAAAGGGCCAAAGATATAAGCAAAAAAATTACATCACTGGACACTAGCCAGCCACTAAATAGAGGATCTGTTAGCAAAATTGAAAACAACAACAAAAAAAGAGAGAGATCATGGAAATTTATTTACTTTTTATCTATGAACAGTATGACATATAATTATAGACAAGTTTTGATACACAGGAAAACCCTTTTGTCAACCATTTTTTTTGCTAAATGAAACAGCACAATAATCTTTACACATTCATATTTTGTTTTTGTTTTTTTTTTTCTTTACAATACACAGCTTTCTTGGGTTGAAGCAAACTGCAGGACATATTGAGTACTGGTATATTACAGCTACTTACATCATTTAAGAACAGCAAATGGAGAAAAATAAGTTATTTAAATATTGATTTCATATACAGAAAGTGCAACTTTGTTAGTTGTTACATAACTTGCTTGACACTTTTGATTCCCCAAAGGGTGTCAATTAATGCTAAAAGTATCTTGGACTGAAAGTATTATTTATTCTAAAAATAATACAGTACAACTGCACAGCTGTGACTTAGTGAATCGACCACTATTGCTGCTCTTAGACATGATGGCCTGTTCGGATAATGCAATGTTTAATGCTTCTGATCATGCTCCCAGTCTGCATCCACAGCCAGGCTCATACAAGAGCACGGGGAATTGCCACCTGGGTAGCAACAGCGGGTTATTGATCAAAGCATCTGATTATGATGGCATTTGGTAATATTTTGGGCTTGCTGCTTCTATTGTTAAATAGCTGTTTGAGTTACTAAGATACTATGGATAGATACTTAACATGGTGAGCCTGAGCAGAGCAGATGAGGATTCCAGCAGCAGGTTTCTTCTGTGCTTTCCAAGAGTTAATGAGTGAACTTTTGCTCAGAGCACTGAAGGTTGCAAGAAGATGCAAGAGGTTATGGCTCTCGTAATGCACCACCTCACCTGCTTGGGGAATGCCACAGGTCACTGAAACCACAGCAGGGAAGCTCAAACACTGAGAAGCTTAAGGCTTTTTTTAGATTAGATTATAAACTAAAATCGTAATTCAAGTAAGACCACAAAGCACATTCTTTAAAAGAAAACAAAACAAATATTAAAACTCATAAATCTCAAACTGCTCACTCCAGTCCTGATGGGTGTGATTTGGTTTCCCTGGGTCACATAATCATTTTAAAATAATGGATTTACAAAGAGAGTTTGGCAAACAGGTCCAGCTTATTCCCTAAACTCTCCTTGTGTTATTAAGAGAGGGGAAAGTGATTAATATGGGAGAGCTTTATTATATGACTTGTCTTCCCTGCAACACAAGGGAATTTGTTTCTTTTTTTATTGCTATAGTCAGCTTGGACTTTTCCCTTGCTCCAATATAAGTGCTGTCCACTTCTACTCTGTTCTGGTCCCTGCAACAATCCCAGGAAGTCTCGATACTCTATCTCCTGCTTACTGATAGTCACCATGTAAGCCTCAGAGAGGAACAAGAGAAAAATAACAATTATTGAAAAACCACAATTTTTTTCTTTTTTTTTTTGTTTCTTTTAGAATAATAGAACATACTGAGCTACAAAAGGGGACCCATTGAGTCCAGCTCCTGGCTCCACACAGCACCATCCCCAAGAGTCACACCATCTACCTGAGAGCGTTGTCCAAACGTCTCTTGAACTCTGTCAGTGCTGTGACCACTTCCCTGGGGAGCCTGTTCCAGTGCCCAACCACCCTCTGGGTGAAAAACCTTTTCCTGATTAACCTAAACCTCCCCTGACTCAGCTTCAGGCCATTCCTTTGGGTCCTGTCTCTGGTCACCAGAGTGAAGAGATCAGTACCTGCCCCTCAGCTTCCTCTCATGAGGATGTTGAGACTGCAATGAGGTCTCCCCTCAGTCTCCTCCAGACTGAACAGACTCAGCTGTCCCTCACAAAGCTTCCCTTCCAGACCCTTCACCATCTTCGTGGCCCTCCTTTGGATGCTCCCCAATAGCTTAATGTCACTTCTGGTGCCCAAAACTGCGCACAGGACTCGAGGTGAGGCTGCACAGATTTTCACCAGCTGTACAAAACATGGCTGCTGTATGTCTCCTGATACTGTCATATCAGAACATGCTGCTTATCAGACGCCAAGGAGAGTATTACAGAGCTTTGCTTGAGAACAATTTCAAGTTGCATCAGTGACTTAGTTGCCTTCATATGATGGTGCGCAGTAGACACTGGTGTAATATGAAATGTGGGAAGTAAACCTAACAGCTGTCGATTCTACCAGGAGGCAAAACAGTTATCATCTGTAATAAAATGCATATTCATACACTTAGAACATGACCATGAAAGGGCCAGATATAGTAAGGAATCATGGAATAAGCACAATCTTTCATTCATCAATCTGACAGCATTTGATCAGAAGTCATCAGCTCAGTATGAGATTGGGATAATTGGGGCACCAAACAGTGAAATGTCTTGTCTGGTTTTATACAGTAAATTGTTGTCAGAACTGATATTGGAAACAGTCACACATCCCAGCCTGTGCCCAGGTTTCTATTTTATCTCCCTTTACCTGGCAGACTAAGCTGGCTTTGTCTTCCACAGGGCATTTGCACTACAAGAAGCTGAAGGACACACCATATATAGACCCCAAAGAAAAAGCTGGTTATGTGCTATTCATGATCATTTGTATTTGGTATATAAAAGGTGTACCCAATATAGAAAAATAAAATCTGTCATTAGTCACATATGCGACTGGAACGTTTCACATGGAGTTAGGCAGAAAAATATCAATGCATCATGAAAAATTGTTCATCACATTTGCCAGAACAATACTCTTTTCCAGTGAGAGGTAATAATAATGCAGTGGTGAGGGGTATCAACTGTTTTAAAAATCACAGTGTTATTCATAAGACTATCTGGGAATTTTCTTGTCCATGCAATGGAATTACTGGGTCTAATGATTTCTATGGGACACAATTTGCTTTTTCAATGCAAGTGAATTTTCATTTGCAGAAACCCACTGTTTGGAATCAATATGGTCAGGATACCAAGTCAAAGCTGCAGCATAATGATTGACAATATAACACAGTACACAGAATATGATTAAAATGAAAAGCAGTTACATATATACAAGGCAGTATATCTTGGAATAGTTTAGTAACAACAGTAAATGCAGACTGTAGTGAACAAGGAGTTAACCTGACAACCAAAACCTAGCATAACCCTGCATTTGTAAAAGGACCTCTATAACACAGGAGATGTTATGATGAGGCATTTTATAGAAGCTAACTTCAGCTGGAAATCACCATAAATGCAACTTAAGTTGAAACGAGGCTTGGGAAATGTGAATACAGGTAAAGTGAACACTAGGTAACTGCTTAAAAGCTTATTTTAAGGCAAATAAAAAAGCTGATTGCTAGAAAGCAGTTATAAAAATTACCTCAGCTCTGTACAAATAAAAAGAAGCTTTCTGACTCTTCATGGTTTAGTTGCATTGAAGTGACAGAGATGGACCATACTGAAAACTAATTTCAGTCCATCAACTTCAGCCTAGCTAAAGGCTTCGTGGCAACTGGGACCTACACCAAGCAACAGTAAAGATGACTGAGGGTTTTGTGTTTGCTCTAGACTGCTAAAATAAACAAAAGGCATTTGCCAAACAGGTTCTACTGGAATTTGCACCTTGATTTGTACCTGGTCTCTAGGATTTCAGGTACCTAGAACCTAGGTGCACAGAAGACCTGTTACTAGCATCACTATCAGAAACTCGAGGAAAATGTGCAAGGGTCCCTTAATTCTGTGAAGCTGTCTGATTCTCAGGCCAACCCTGTGCAGTTTATGAAATAGGAATACTTCAGATGGGAGTGAGCGGGGAGGGAAGTACCACATCTATGTTACCTGGTGGCTGCCTCTCTTCTCCTTCAATTGCCAAAGACTTTCATATCCTTTGAAGAAGATATCTGCCTGTCCTGGGGAGCCACTTCCTTGATCCCTTTAGCTACATGAAGTAATTAGAGTGATACTGGTGCAGGAAGAAGCAGTGGATTCTCAACCAGGCAATGTCACAGTATGGAGCATGTTAAATTGCCTCTGGATCAAGAGGTTTGAAGAGTCTTGCTGCTGCCAGGAGCTTGCTTATGTGCCTTTCCTCTGTGATGCCAGCTTTTTGAAGGCAAGTTTGTGACAGAGAAGGCACTTTGCTCAGTGTGTTGAATCCTGCTTCCGTGAGCAGGCTGGAATACATAGGCAGACCAATGGAAATCAGCCAGTCAGATACAGAGGTGATGAGTCCTGGGGATACAGGTTTACGGCAAATTTCTGTGAGTCCTCCACTTGGAATCTGGGGAGCAAAAAAAGGAAGAACAGAGAACCCTTAATGTTAAACTCACCTGCTTGTTTTACAGTAAGTCTTTTTTGTTGTTGTTGTTTGTTGTCTCTTCTAAACTGATAGAATTTCATGGCAGATGTTCTAACTTTTCTTGTGTCACATTTGCCAGTGTGAGAGTGGTGTGGGCTGAAAGGCTCAGATCCCTTGGCCAGAAGCACTGACAAGAATTTTGGCAATACAGACACAGTGGGCAGTATGCAGCTGCTTGGCTGCCTTTCACGTATCATTCTGAATTAGTCTGAGTTCAGTAAAGAATACCCAGTAGTAAGACTTTTCAGACTGATCCATTTAATCTCTCAGAAAGTCAAGAGAATACCAATTTTGCCTATTACCTCCTCAGACAGACCAGGTTATTGCAGAAAAAGCCATTAAAGTTTTTGATAGTTTCTCCCTTCTGCCTTTATTAAGGAGAAGTGAACACTGGTATAGTTTAAGAAATGTAAAAAGAGTGTAAAGCATTTCAAATTTTAATACAGAGGCATTTAAATCATGCCACCCTTGGTGAGCAAGTTTCTGTTACCACTGCTTGCAGTCTGCTTAGACTTTTAAGATCCTTATTTGGTCAGGAGAGGGCTATCCACTCTCAGCTACTGACTGTCCTCCTTTGGGCCTGGGGGAGGTATCTCCTGCCCCTGCAGTACCTCTACCTATGTTGTACCTGCTAGATGAACATAAGGAGCACTTCTGTACCAGGACTTCTCAAGTACCTCCCTTCACTATTAGTCAGTCCTTTAAAAAGTCTGCTCATAAATAAGAAAATCTGCTTTATGGAAATACTCACCGCCATGCGATGCTGCTTCCTCAGCTGCTTTACCCTGATTTGGTCCATGTTTGTAGCCACATCCTTTTCAGGCTGCTCCAAGTCTTCAGAGTACCTCTGTACCAAAGCCTCAGGAATGCCACAGCGACCATGCTGAATGTTTCCAGCAAGACACAAAAGAGAGAGGATAGATTAAAGAACTGTATCTATACAGACCAAACCAACCAATGCAACAGAGAGAGAAGTGCAGGATGGGAGCAAGAAGGAGCTTTCCTCCAAGTTCCATGAAAACTGAAAAAGTAATCCCCAAAAGACTCCTTCCTTCACCCTACAAAAAAGATGTACTGGTTGATGCTATCAATTCATAGTTTCTTGGAAAGATAAAATCTAATCATTACTTCCTTTTTCAGCTCTACTCCCCCACATTAGCAGAGAAAGACACATTCCCATGCCCAATGCCACCAAGGCACCAGTGGTCTGAAAAGATGGGGGTTCAGAGTACATCTGGGACTTCTGAGTCCCGCACAACACAAGAATTTATGAAGTCTGATAGCAAAGACAAACGAGTTATAGAATGTCTAATGTCCCAACAATTGTTGGTTTATCTTCCCCACAAAAAAACAACAGCTACAATGAATGACAGACTATCCCATGGAATGCTAGGGGAATAAAACCACTGAAGTGATTACCACTTACCTTGTCTGAGTACGGTTCTTCAGTAAGATCAATGTCTTCAGACTGCAGCTTGTTTTCTATCACCATTTCCAGATCCATTCCTCTGCTGCAAGAGACTTTCCTTGCTGATGCAGGGCCAAGCTTTACCACATGCTGCTGAACACTAGCAGTCTCTGGGAGCTCCGACAGCCAGGGTGGCAGTGGGCTAGGAGGGCTACTGGGCTCCTGTTCAGAAGATGTCCTATGGACAGGTACTCCATGACAATCAATGGGAGTGGATGAGCTGGTCTTTTTTACCGGCAAACATGGTGCTTCTAAACTTGAGTGGTTTCCACTTGTGGTCGTGGGAGGATGATATAATCCATTAGAAAGGCGTTCTCGGCATTTTTTGGCAGGGACAGGAGGAGGCTGAGAAGGATTTTTTGGTTGCATTCTTGCCTCATTTGTGCTTTTTTGTTCAGCTTCTAGACCTCCCTTGAGGACTGGAGCATAATCAGCCTGTGCAAGGTCATGAAAACCTTTACTCTGTATTTCCAGAGGTGTCCTTGTTGCATGATGCATCACTAAGGCAGGCTGAGCTTCACAGTTTTTCAGGGGGAACAGAGCAGGTTTCCCACCTGCAGTCTCTACTACAGAGCAGTTCAGTTCCTTAGCTCTTCCCTTCTGAGAATTAGCAGCTCCTTTGCCCTGCTTAGCCACGACATCATCTACCTTACAGCTGCCTCCATGAGACTGAGGCGGCAAGGCAGAGCCACTTGCCTTTTTAGCTATATCCAGTGAATCCTGAGGAAAAGAACCTACTTTCTTGGTAGTGTCCTGTAAGTTAGTAGTGGGTTCTCCCTGGAGATCATCCAGTGAGTGAGATCTTGGCCATGTATCTACACCCTGAGGGCCATCCAGAGTTTCATAGCTTCGACACACAGCAACTGGTAAACTTCTGCGGTTCTTCTTCAGACCCGTGATGGCCGGAGGCTTGACAGAGCTCTTCAGAGCACGATGGGCACGACCCAACCGGCTCTCTTTTTCCCCTGGCTGCAGAGTTTCTATTGACTTGGTCAGTGGAAGCGTGGGATAATCTGATAGCTGGTTTCTGCTGAAATCCCTAAAGCTATGCTCACTTGCTGATTTTGAGGGCGGAAGACAGGTCCTTCGAGTTTTACCTAGAAACAAATAAATTCACCATTAAAAAAATCTGCAACATAAATAACAGATCCCTTCCAAATGCTTTTGAAACAAAATGATTTATTCCCTTTTTGTTAATTCTAAATGTGGCAGAACTCATTGGCATTTCAAGCATAAAGATTTGTTTTGAACTTCAGCTTTATTAGTAAATGTCATCTGTTAAGTAAAGTACATCCAAAATACTTAATATCCTTCTTATTCTCCAATTTGCAGAGATTTGAGGTTTAACTCACATAAACCTTGTTTAGTATAGAAATACTATATCCTACAGTTAGAACTGATACCCCATACTCATTGTATGGAGTGGTTTGGTTTGACAGGCCCCCTTGAAATAATTCAAAAGTCATACGTTCTTTTCTTTGCCTCTAATTTTAGTATATAAATAATAACGTTCATCTTTTAATAAACTTTACTAGTTTGCATAGGATTTTTTTTAAAAGACCCTGTTTATGATTTTTTAAATTTTATGCCAATAGCGTTATTCCTTCTTTTAAACACGCAGCAAACTATTTGCAATGGCGAAACAGAGAGAAAGCAAGCACATGAAGACCGGTTTTGCATCAGCCCCTTTGGAAAGCTACCTGCAGGGGCAGCAGAGTTTTACAGAAAAAGATCTTATTAGACGGAGAAGTGTTTCGAAAAGGAGTTTTAAATGTGACTAATGTTAGTCTCAAGTCATAGTGTGTACTTTTAGCAATAGATGCTTTCTTCTTGTACTGTTTGCCTTCAGAGCTTTATCCTGCTACAAGTTCAGTGCTTGGCTTTTGCACAATATACACTGTTCACCTTGCATACGAATGAAAGAACCTCTTTAACCTAAAACAATAAATACCTTGCTTTCTCTTGCCTCTTAATCTGCTTAAGGAGTTTGAAAACCAAAGTATCCAGAAAACTAGCGAAGAAAATGGAGGTTACATTCAAGGAGATATAAGGAAAACACTCCTATCAAAAAAAGTTAAAATCAGGATAAGCCCATAAGGAGAAACGTCAGCACACAGCAACTCCTTTCTCAGAAGCTGTACTGCTCACAGCTCAACTCAAGCTAAATATCACCATTTCCAAAAAATGCTGATAAAGACACATCCCACACAGAAATTGTCTCTGTTGGTGCTACCTTGAGTTCAGGTAACTCAGAGAAGTAGCAGAAAGAACTTCTCTGTCTGCACCCTTCCACGGAGCTAGGCCACCGCCTTCTGAAAATAACTTGCAATCACATTAGAAAGATGTGTTAGAAATGTTACATTCATTTTTTAGTGCCTCCAGGTGCTAATGGCAATATTTAATAAGCATGGAAAGCAGTGTTCTCTTTCCATTATTCCTACTTGCTAGCACATGCCTGACTTGTGCAGTAAAGCACCATACTGTCTGGGACTTGCTGTCACAGCTCATGCTACAAAAATCCAATCGCCTTCTTTTCAATCTGATATATTGATCAAGGATTACGAATATTTTCGGAAAGTCCACTCAGCACTAGAATAGAAAAGTTGTGAAAAGTTGTGAAAAACCCTAGTGCTGTGCAATAGAAACTCTTACTGAAGCCATAAGGGTATCTAGTAAGCAGCATTTAATTTCTTTAGAAATGGGGTATGTCTGTGTAAAGCCAGTAGCCTGGGAATGGGAATGAAAAATAGAAGAAATGAAGAATAGGAAAATGAAGAAAAAAAAGTAACAAGGAAAGATAAATTCTGCAAACTAAAATAAAATCTTTAGTTCATTCCAATCCTGTTAGGCATACATATACAAATGAGGTAAGATTAGAGGAAAGTTCTAAATATTTTGCCTATAACACATATAACCAAACATGCAATCTTTAAGCTCTCTGCTTCACAATGGTTTAAAAGATACTGCTTGGTTCAATGCTATTGCTTGGATAGTAGCTGAAAATGTAATTTCTTTTAATGTGATTTAAGTGAAGAGCAATATCAGGAGGGGAGCTATGATTTATTTCTCTTTTTTCATCTATTCCTTCCCTCCTTCTGTCAGGTATAATTTCATTATGCTTCTGAGACACTAACACAGGGAGGTAATATTTCCTGAAAACAGATTTTAAAATATATTTTAAAGTTGTTTTCACCAAGTGGAGAGTTATATAAATAAAGTTCACAAATGCAACATGTCCTACCTTAAGAGAAAAAAAAAAAACAACTACCTGAAAGGGTTAAAGTGCATAGCTAGTAAAGTTTAAACCACATTTTTAATGTTAGGATTTTTGATAATAACTCAGTCTTGTGAACCCCTGGTATAGTTATGCAGTCTAATGCCTTTCATAGGGCTGTAAACCATAGAGGCATCTCTGATTCAATGATGTGTGCAGAAGGACACAGATGTCTGGGTAAAAAAATAATACTACAAAGGTGGTTCTTACACAAAATGAATGCAAAGCTTGTATTATTTCCAGGTTCAGTTCAAGCTATAGGCAATACTTCAACTCTTCTGTTGGATGATATTACGGTGCAATTCTTGCTAAACAAAGCACTGTCCACCTCTCATGATACTTCCTGCTATTACCATACAGGGAAGAAACTTTTCCATTCCTCGTCATCATCTGCCTCAGAAGAGAGGGGACTATCTTGGGGAATCTTTCTGGAGGCACCATAGCTACAGCAAAAAATCCAGCATTTCTTGTAGTACTTTTCTTCCTTATGGAAGATAGTTGTCAGAAATTTAAGTATACAAAACCAGACACAGAATGCAGTGTCCAAATCCCAGATTTTATTAACTTAATTTTAAATTTTTTCTTTCATATTGGCCACGCTTTCTATGGCTGTATTTTGGGTGCATTTCAAACTGCTCTGTTGACACAACAAAGATGATGGCATCTTAGACAATACTGGCCTCATTGCTTTTTCAATTGATTACAAACTAGTAGAAATGCACGTTACATTTGGCAATGTGGCCACCTGCTCTTTTGCTTCCTTTTCTAACTAATCCGGACTGAATGCTGAAGTGCTTAGGTTGCCTGCCTGGTACTATGGGAATCTAGGCATCAGTTTCTGAACAAATCAGAGAACACCCTTATCTCAACCTGATAAAGGCCTTCTCTTGTTTTCTACAAGAGAAGCCAGGCATGAACAAGGATGGGAATGACCTATAGGGAATAATTAACAGGCCTTCTCAGACTAGCAAAGAGATGACTTGGGAAGGAGTATGACAGAGATCTATATACAGGTACTGTTAGGTATGGAGGTTCTATGGACGACCAGGGATGTTCATAAAAAGTTTCAAAAAAATTGGTGAATGCCAGGAAACAGCACCCAGATTTTGAAATCCTTAAATGAATCATTCCCCAAGACTGTCCTGGGAAGCATCAAAAATGCATGCTCTGCTCTTAGACCATTCCTAGCTATCTGCTTTTGGCCAGTCCTGTGCGAACCAGATTTCTGATATAGTTTCCAAATGCACCTCTGTCGACACCTGCATGCAAAACAAGCCAAATAACTGCACCATTGTCACAAGAGCTTGTTCTCTCTGCCCCGTTTCCATATAGACTAATTGTTTGATCATGGATGGTTACTTCCTGCTCTGAGGTTTTTTCTGTCTAACACTGGGTAGATCACAGGCTACATGCTTGTTGCCCTGTGTGAATTAAAATAAAACCACAATGCTGCCGTAAGTACACTGTAGATACCTAAGAGAATATCCAAGTATTTCTGCAGAGGGACCCAGAAAAGTACTCACAAAAGATATTCTGCTCTAGTACATAGGAAACCACTTTCTAGCCAAAATGGAAGAGTAGCTCTGAAATCTTGAACTGATGCCAAAAGATCCAGTATCAGCCCCAAAGTGGACACTGTACTAGTCATAAAAATATTATGTATAACCATTCCCCAGAAAATCAGAAGACTGTTTTCTTCTCAGAATGCACTTGCCCTTTATGAAGTGCATTCTGCACGTTATGATATTTATACCAGACAACTGACTATCCTAAATGAGAACAATGTATTTTGAAAAAAAATATGCATATAAACAACTATGGACCGTGAACTTTGCAAAGAAGGTGGAGTACTTTTCAGATTAAATAGCCTTGACAAAAATCTCTGAATGAATCAAATGTTCTTTTCATAATGGTTTTCAAAACAAGCACTAAATGCATTTGTGAGCAAAAATGATGCAGAAATGCAGCAAGTCATACATAAAAACCAATATAAACATCATCAGCCTTTCACATTCTGAAAAACTCAGAAATATTACCTTAAATCTATGTATCCAACCAGACAGGCAATGTCAATTGCTTTCTAAAGGATTTATTATATTGTTAAAATAAGGAAAATGTGCAGGCAGCACTTCAACTTCAGTGTTACAGCCATTGTTATGATTGTACTTACAGATAAAAAGAAAATAAAATTGTCACATACGCCATATATTTAGCTATGATTCTATTCCAGCATGCTTAGTAGATGTGGATTCCTATTGAAGAAAAAAGCTTCCCCACTTTCAGGAATTTAGTATACTGTCAATTTCAGGAATTCAGCTTCAAAGCAAATTGCAATTTTATTCAATAAATGGTTATTTTTTAGGGGCAGACTAACAGAAAATGTATATTCTAAGGGAAGGATTCTAAGCCCTTATTTTAAATTGGAAAAATGGCCACTATAAGGGGTGTACAGAATCTGCTTATATGGGTCTTGGTTTCCTGTTCATGGTGAATGCTAGCAATGAATCCAGGCAGTCTGATGCCAAGACATGGCTCAAATGCTTGCAGTAAAAATACCCAACTCAAACCCACTTCAACTCTTTTAAGATTTCATCCCTAACGACAAGTTTAGACCATCTCTGAAGTAAAACACTCTCAATCAGCACAAGAACCCATTTCTTCAGATCAGAGACTGCAATCTCTATTAACATCATCTGTCTTGGTAATTTTTCAGTGTGTCACCTTTCACTGATGTAGGATAAGGCAATGGGAACTGATACCATTAGCATTTTTTTCATAGTTTATTTCCTTGCCAACTTTGCAATAATTTAACTTTCTAGTGTTCATATACTAAAAAGTCCTAAATCTTTGCAGTTGGGTTCTGATCAGAGGACAATGCAACATGCAACCCAAAGCAAACAGAAAAATACGGCCTAAAATAAAGAACATTTTTTAAAGAAACCCTCCTGATCTCAGTAAAGTTCAGAGACGTCTCCACTGGTGGTCTCTTAGACTTGGGCCATCAGTGTGCAACCAGTACAAGCCTCATGAAACACAGTAGTATGAGAATATGACTGGGAATGGAGAAGGCAGGGGAATGGCATGAGAAAGACTGTTACTTTAGGGTCATGAAACAAAGACTCTTTGTGAAATGGGATCTGTTTCCTACTAATGCAAATAAATAAATTAGCAACAGTAGCAGTGAAAACCAATGGCTCAAGCCAAGAGGGAAAGAGGAGTCAGAGCAGAGAACAAAGTCAAGTAGCAAGTAGCTTGTGTTAGCTAGAAACAGGAAGAAAAGCAAATGAAGTTATCTACTGAAAAAAAGAGTGCAGGAACTATAAGGCTCGTTGCTGTCACCATTACCATTCTCCAGGTTTTCACTGCTTTCGTAGCAGCCAGAATCCCGAGGAGAGCATCCAGTTAGGCCTTGGCCTTCAATGAGAAGTTTCTCCTGAGATCCGGACTGGTCGCTGTTACCTAGAGGATGAAAGAATACAGTGAAAAACAGGCAAACAAAATGCAGCTGAACTTCTCAACCTTCAATTTCAAACACCATTATTCTGTGTGTCCAGAGAAGGGCAACTCAGCTGGTAAAGGGTCTGGAGCACAAGCCTTATGAGGAGTGGTTGAGGGAGCTGGGGGAGTTGAGCCTGGAGAAAAGGAGGCTCAAGGGAGACCTAAATGCTCTCTAGAATAGTACTGTTGTAGCCAGGTGGAGTTCAACCTCTTCTGCCAAGCAACAAAGAATAGGACTAAAGGAAATAGCCTCAAGTGGTGCCAGGGGAGGCACCTTGTGGAGGTCTGGCACTGGAACAGGTTCCCCAAGGCAGTGGTTCAGTCATCATCACTGGAGGTATTTCAAAGATGTGTAGATGTGGCCCTTAGGGACAGGTTTAGTGGTGGACTCGGTTGGATTCCCTGTATCTAAAGGTCTTTACCAACCTAAGTGATTCTATGATCTTCCCTATTGTACTACTTACATCAGAAAAGCGTGAGCATTAAGAAAAGCCATCACAAAAGCTGGAAACATTCATCCTGTTTGGTAAATGATTAACAACAGCCTCAGCAAGATTGTGAAGGAGCTGCATGGCACACAATGAAAGCAGAATGGAATTCCTGTGCTCCTCAGCTGCCTTGGGGCCAAGTTCTGCAACTTACCGCCACAGAAATTTATTTAAAATTGTGTCAAAGTTCTAAGACTTAAAAAAAAACTTCCAGCACCCAATCCAGAAGAAAAGAGCTGAAAAGAACCAAGTCAAGTGAAAAAGAATAAAGTCCTAACTCTGAATTACCTTCCAGAAGACCCAGAGGAAGGACTGGACTGAGTTTGGCACATTCAATACTGTCCCATAACAAAGGATCAAGGGACATGAAGGAGACTAATGGTGCCAATTCCTTCCTTCCTTGGCCTGTGTAAAAAGCCAAAACTCAAGTGTGGTCTATCCAGCTTGCATACACTGGATTCCAAGAATTTAACCAGAATTTTTGCCAGAAATCATATTTTGTAAAGAAGCTAAATCTGGAGCTGAAGATACAGAAAACCAGTATCATGATATAAGAATACAGTTCATGCTGTGGTTATTTTTCTCCCCCACAATAAAATGTCAGAAATGGCTACTCCAATTCCTAATCTCAGCACATGACAGGAAATTATGGGGTGGAACTGTGTGCCGCTGAACTTCCCAGATTCCATCAGTCTGGTTCCCACTTCTGTTTCTCCTCATCATCCTGACTTGGAGCTGGAATTTGTACTTTCCAACCACCAAATCTTCAAGTTTGCAAACCAAAATTGAAGTGTCTTGAAAGAAGTTATTACTTCAGGGAAGTTTAGCAGTCTAAATAGGTCTACAAATAATGAAGAGAAGCTCATCTTATGTGACAAGAAGCTACTCTGATAAAAGTGAAAATAAACTAATTCTGCAACTGCAACTTCACTGGAAGCTAGAGATGAGCAAGGAAAGAGCAGATGCCTCTTTGGGAAATGAACAAGAAAGCTACACAGGGCACACAGCACTTCCTGAAGATGCTAACCACACATATTGCTGTAATTGAATTAAGCATTTCCCACTTACTAACAGCTGTTTCAATTGCTGCTATGGCAGTTTAATTTGCACAGAAGCAGCTGAGAAAGTCCTTACACAATCCATTCTACTCACTCTGCACACTGGATACCAAGCTTCTACTGACACTTGGGGATGAAGGGCAAATTCAGTACTGTCTCAGGTTGCAGCTAGGCTCTGCTTACTCCTGTGCAGCAAAGACACTCCTGCATTTGACTGCTATGGCTTATTCCACATTTCCTTGTCTTTACAACCATTTGCACAAGACCACGTGGTCAGTGAGCAAAATTGCACTGTTGTACATAGATAAGCAGCTTGCTGTTTTTCAGTCTTTGCACTTGACTCATATATTTTCTCCCTTTGAAAATTCCTGTGTTGTCCACAGAAAACCCGAAGCTACCTTTACAATCCTGCAATTAACAGTCCAAGAACCAAAAGCACGTGCAGATGAAATTGATTCACATTACACTTCTCCACAGCCCTCTGGGCTTTGATTTTTGTTTTTTTTACTCTCACTAATCTCTTCACTCTAATCCGGAATTTTTTTTTTACTATTCTCTATGTCTCAGTCTTCTACTTAGAGTAGGTTATCTCAGGATTTATTCTTGAACATCAGTATTCTAAAGTGTTATGCGTTGCACACTTGATATTAAATAAGTTGGGTGGCAAGGCTTACATGAACAGTAATTCCAGCAGAACAAAAGACGTCTTACATCACCCCTCAAAAATCTAACATTACACAGGATTACCCTGGAAATAACTACATTAGGAAAAGAAAAAAAGAGATCAAAATCCTGGAACAAGTTTTCTGCTTTAAGGGGTTTACAAGGTTCTTGGCAGAGCTCTAGTAAAACAGAAAACCTCAAACATCCCACGTACTATCATATTCCTGAAGAAGTTCCACTGCTGTGAGGAGAACAGCTCTGTGCTCAGGATCTCGGATGTTCAGTTCATCCAAATCTTCTTCTTCTAAAAGCTTAAAGGTATCCAAATCTTCATAACCATTAAACAGAAAAGTGGGCATGTGCTCCTGCACAAAGGGAAAAAAGTAGGAAGAGTGGTAAGACAACATATTCATTTAACTTGTTTTGTCAATAAAGATCCTAAAAGTGATTTTTGCAACCAGCAAGAAAAGCAGTAAGTTAAGTAAGTGCAAATCAGTGCACAACAGCAAAATTATAGCATTATAGTTTGCATAAACACTGTTCTGAGTTCAGGGAGGTAGCTGTGCCAGAACTAGAACGCTGCACGTACTGTTGTGTTTGGAATGCAGTGTATTAGATGGCCTGGGTATCATGCTACCTGAAGGCACAACATGGCATGGCTCTGTATGAGGGGATAAGTATGAAGGGTGAATGACACTCACACCAATTTATACCAAGAGCTTCTGAATAGAAACATGAAAAAAATGCCCACTTTAAAGACAGGGTAACTATTGTTATTTTACACTTTTTGCTTGCCTCTGGAGAGTGCTAGCCTGTGGTCATACAGTGCAACGATTTATGGTGTCTGAGTGGACACGACTGACAACCTGCAGCACTTCATCAAGCCTGACAGGCAGTTCTGCCTGGCTTCAGCTATATTCACTCTGCAGCTAAGACCTGATTCTGCTAAGTGGTGTCACAATCCTTGGGACTATGAATCCGGTGTGCAGCTTCCAAAACTAACAACTTCAAAGGTGCTGTCCCCTTCCTGCAAGCAAAAGTGAAAGGGTAAGCAGAGAGACAGAGAATTTGGACCTTCAAATTGATGCGATCCAAGAGATCCTCAACTGACTTGGGCTGGGGTGGTCTGCTTTTTCGACGTCTCCTGGTGGGCCGCTTCGGCTTCTCTTCCTCTTCATTTAACACATCCACATAGATAAATTTGAAGGTGCCAACTTTGTTGTTCAACAGACCCATCCAAGTGCCCATGGGGGGTTTGCTGATTATATCAATGATGTCACCTTTCTGCAGACAAAGAAGCAAGAAAGCCATTTAAGTTTCTGATAGATATTTAAGCAAACACACCCACTTGGATTTCTATGTACATTTTGAAAACACTTGTTATCAAAAGGTTAACCACAAGCTTTTGCAAAAATGTCTGAATATACTTGTTTCACAAATGGAAGGAAAATTAATTAGGTGACATGCCTCAGACCGCAGAGCAAGTCAACAAAGGATCCTGGAATGGATCCCAACTGTCCAGATTCACAAACCTGCTGACATCTCTGTAGAGCATCAGTACTGTGTGGTACAAAAGTCTCTATGCTTGCAACTACCTGAAATTGGTGCAAATAAGAATATGCTTAGTGTAAATAAGCAGAATTTCAAATCAGATCTCCTGAGCAAAGGAAGCCAATGCAGAAGGAACCAATAAAGTTGCTTTTCCTAATGTGCTCCTGACCATAACAAAGAAATGGACACACAACTGTTTTTGCATGCCTCAAGAGATTAGCTTACATACATCTGCTTTAACAGGAATTAGCTGCCCTTGGAAGCTAATTTTAAATAATGAATGTAAGGAGTCAGATAGTTTGAACTGAATACAGAACAACTAAAAATTATCAAAGCTGATATCCAGGAAAATTAAAGGGGGGGTGACAACTCAGAGAAGTATTTCAGTATTAACTCAAAGCAAATTATATTAACTGAAATGCCTTTAAGAGACACTGTGTGCAGGTTCATGCACATTTCTTCCAAGAGTTCTGAAAATTTTTCCATTGAGGATTATTTCACTGTGGCAGACAAAGTATTTTTCCAATCTTTCAAGCAAAACCCTTGCAAAATGGAAATGGATTCATGGCACATCTTTAATTTTCCAGAAGCTAAAGGCACAAGTGTCTTTCCATGGATGCAGAGAAACATGACTACTTACATTCTATAACATTTTGCTATAATTCTATCATTGCTATACAGGGAAATCTTAAATGTATAAGACAGGTTAAAGGGCTTCAAAAATTCATTACAAGATTAAGAATGCTATAGTTATTGTAAAAATATCTTAATTTAGAATTTATGCAAAATAAATGTTCGACTCCTTAAAAACAGATATAGCTGGTACCTTGAGCTTCAGAGAATCTGTATCATAAGGACTTGGAGTAAAATCAGTGTGAACCCTGGCTCTTCCACAAAAAGGTCCTCTGTAAGGAGGCTCTTCATCGTCACCGTCTTCTGATTTCACACTCTCCCTGTTGCTGGTCGAGGAATCTGTTGTACTCACTGTCTGACCACCTGTATGAGCGACATAGTATCAGTTCACACAAAAGTTTCTTTGTGAAGAAGCTTCAGAAACAGAGGCAAGACAGAAAATGTGTCTTCTTTCCACAAAACATGGTAATTAAAGTTAAAAGTCTTTAAATGCTTCTATTTCTGATACACACATGTGGATGGGAGAGTCAGCAAATCTACTCTGCACTCCTGCTTTCCTGAATTCACCCCCTCAATATTTAACTGAGAAGCTGTTTAACAAGTGCCTCATCTACGGTACTTCACAAGAAATTGATGACAACTTTCCGGGAAGTTTTGCTCACAAAACTTTTGCGAGGAAAACAAGCCCTGAAACCTGCAAGGGGTTCTAGAATCCCTCTCAAGTCCAGAAATTTGGTGAATAGTGTAGCAAGTTCACATCACGTGTGTTCCATTTAAGCCATTTCTTGTAGATACAGTCTAGACCAGAGAGGTTTTAAATACTATTCTTCCTTTAACCAGTTAATGAGAGAAACTCAAGGTTTTTCTCAAGGGAGCGTGGAAGGTCCATCTAGAGTGGTCAAGTAATTTACTACTGGTCAAGTAGCAAACAGGCTCATTATTACATTACATGTATATTAGAATATTTAGATTGTAATAGCAGGACCCAGCAGCCAGAAAGCAAGATTTCACTTTTTCAGGGTTCTGTATAAACATTAAAAAAAACCAAAACCCTGTCTTTGCACCAAGGAGCTTACAGTTCTTTACAAACCTCTAATGCCTGAGCCATCAGCCTATCCACATTTTAACCACTGTTTCTGCTTTGACTTTCTCCGATTCTGCTTACAGTGGAGATCTCTGCTCCCTGAAGCCACAGAAATGGAGCAACACAATTACAACTGAACTTACTCATTGAGCTCTGACCGCTTAAGGAACTCCTCAGGCTCTCCACTGAGCCACCAGCTTTCAGCTTGGGTTTGTCCAGGGAGTCAGTGTCTGGTGGTGGTGACTGCGGGGAACCAGGCATGATCCCAGGGCTGGACTCCTGAAAGGGATCAGACCATTAAAGTTTGATAAATGAACATAGGCACTGATGGGAGCTGCTTGTCCACCTCCAAGGAAAAAGGAAAAAGGTTCTGTTTTCCTGATCTTAACCAGACAGGCTGAAAACTTCTATCTACTTATTTAGTAGTTACTTATTTATTTACCACACCTGGGTGTGGTAGAAACTCCACTTTACAAGGCATGATAGTGGTGATGGGAGCAAACAGACAAGTCTGAAAAAGCTAGCATTCTAAGTAGAAAAAAACCCCAAAATCTTACACAAAACCCTCAATTCAAGGGTTTTCATGACACATTATATTTTTGCCAGGAGTACTTGCAAAACAACTAGTGCCAAATTCAGGTTTCTCCATCATGATTTTGTACAAAGATGAATACAAACAAATCAGACAATGCAAGTGGGACATGAAGCAATGTTTTTGGGGTTTTTTTTCTGTGAATTTTTTATATTATTGCTCATTTGCCTATAAGAACAAAAAAAAGAATTAGCTAGAAAATGCAGCCTGTGCACAGTACAAATACTCCTAAACATAAATATAAAAAGATTTTGTTATGCCTGTGTCCTGGTTGTTACAGTGTGCAATAGTTGAGACAATTTCTCTTTTCATTTAGTCATGCATTACAGAAAATGAAAGGGGTGTCTTCTAAACTGAAATTCTGTCAGCCTTTGTGAAGCACAGTTAAAACAAAGCAGCAGATACTTGTGGCCAGCATAACTTTTGCTTGTTTTAATGCATGCAGAGATATTGAAACATACTTTGACTCATGATCCCTGAAAGTTATAATTATTCAAAAACAACTGTGCCATAAATAAAACAAAATAACTTTAGCTTGCATACAAGAGTGTTTTGTGGAGATGTATAGCCATAAAACTTTTAGATGAACACTATTATTTGCATGCTGCAGAATCATTAAGAAAATCTCCTCCCAGCATATGACTTCAGAGGTAAAGTCAAAATTAGAGAGACTGAGAGCAGAAGTATCTCTAAATCACTGTAATGCAAAGGATCTCTTTTTATTGGCAGACTTTGCAGAAGTGCCAGTCAGACACCAAACCATCTTCTTATCAATATAAAATCATGTTACACTTTAAAATATTTTAATTGCAAGTTTAAATTAAATAACTGTAAGTGAAGCACTGTGCCAGTTATGAATAAGTATGGCTAATAAACAGTTCTGCAGGAAAAGGATTCTATAGTCACAAAGCATGGCATAACACTGGCCACATTTCTGCCTCTCTTGGTGCCTCTGGATTCTTCAGTTTGGGGTTGTTACTATGAATGTTACCAACTGCTCCTTTTACAGGCAACCAAGGCTTTGAAAAAGGAACAAAAGTTCCATTCCCAATTTCCCATGACTTTGAGCACCCCCCGCGACCGGTCCGAGCCCACTTGGGGGCGGTGTTAACCAGGAAGAGCTCTGCTTTCCCAGCCGCTTTCCAACCTATTCCTGACACAATCCAAGTGGCAACCCCGGTTTTAAACAAATGCCGAAGATTTTTGTCACTCCACTAAAGGAACAGGGAAAAAGACAGCAATTGTTTCTAGGCCACTGAAATTCAAAGCCTAATTTAGAACTAATGTACTTCAGGTTTGCCTTTAAGAATAGACTATAAAAATCTGTAATGAAAGAATAATAGAAAAATCATCTGTTAGATGCCCCTTTCTGACTAGACTGTGCCTTTGTTTTAATGTGCTGTTGCACAGGACAAGCTGTGATGGAGAAAAGACCTGTTATAGCAGAGAAGAGTTGTGTATGTAAGTTATGCTGGGAATTTAAACTAGGGTGTAAATTGCAGATTAAATATATTACTGTGACCCTGTGTCAAAGACTGGTTCCCTTAATAAATTATGATAGAAAAGAAATGGAAATTTAGAGTGAGGTGTGTAGTGCCATCAACAACAGACTTCTGATGAGCTACTTAAATGAAAATCTGAAAATACATTTTCCACGGTACTGGCATCTATAGGAAGCCATTTCACAGTGAGGGATTTTTTAAGAGCATAGGAATAAGTCACACCATATAATCTTGTTAGAAATTTCTTCAGAGATGCCTTGATGCATGGGAATCAATATTGATTATCACTACTACATTTTTAAGTGGATTCCACTGCAGACCTTACATACCTGCTCAGACAAAGAGCTGCTGTATTTTTTTGACATCCTTTTCTTCATGGTTTCTTTTACAGACTTCACCTTTTTGCCCAGAGATATACGGGAGGCAGAGGGTGATTTGATCACTTCTTTATAAACAAAGTCTCCTTCTTTGCCCTGAAAAATAAAATAGGACTTAAGCCTTTAAAACAGAAGAGCCATTTTTGCCCTCAGCCAGCAGTTATTGCAGAGGTGTCCAGGCAGACACAGGACAGCAGCACAGCGTCCTGCTGCCTGCTCCAAATTCAGTGTTGAGACCTTGTGCAAACCACTGAAGCTTACTCTTTAGGCCTGATGTGTAAATTTTTGTGAAAGTGTTGTGTGTAGACTGCGTGCTGGGGGCTGTGAGGATGCCTTTATCCCTTTGAATTTCAGTAAGTATTTGATCTGATAGAAAACTCCATGTTTCAGGCTAAGCCTTTCTAACAGGACACACAACAGTAGATGTGGCTCATGTTGGTCAATACTACAAAGAGTTTAACAAGAATAAAGGTACCACTGAGATACCAGCCAAATATATATCTCTAAGTGTATTTATATATATGGATATCTACATTTGGCTACCTAAATTTACTTTTTATTTTCAGACAGGCATTCTGCTAACCTCTGTGGTTTTACTATGGCCCATAAGAAAAAAAACCCAAAAAACACCAAAAACCAAACACCACAGAAAAATGTACTAAATCCATCAACCATGGTAGGTTAAACTTGCATTGCTTTTTTTAAGGCACACAACAGGGTACTGACGAACTAAATTAGCTGCTCCCTATATAGTGGATTACAAAGACCAGCTGCTTTGAATTCATTTAACCTTTTCTAAACCAGCTTAGGGCAGCAAGCACTTACTTATGGCACACGTACATAGTTAACATGGATCAGCTGACATTTTACCAAACTTCTGTGATTCAGCCCTTATTCAGACTGTCCAGGCAGGAGGACATTGCACACAGTCTTATGCTCCACTCTGGTTCAGGAGCCACTGAGCAATGCAGGTCTATTAGATGTACTCCAGCACCCTCCATTGGCAAGGGTGCACCAAAAATCACAGTGCAAAAAAAAGAACAAAATCCATCTGGCCAAAGAGACTGACTACTGAGTTTGGTCTCTGACTTGGTTAAATTTAGCTACAAGAAGATATCAAACCCTAAGATAAATGTACACTGTATTGTACATTAAAGATTTATCTTTTTTTTTCTGCATTTATGTATGTTTTCTCTTTATCAATGTTCTTACAAAAAGTTTCTCCAAAATTAAACTGATACTTCATTTCTGACAATACATTATTTTTCCTCTCAAAAGTTGCTCATAATTACAACTTCCTTGCTAATTTTTGTCTTTTGCCAGAAATTAAGGATAGCTTTTTGCCTAATCTTTTTTCTGAAATAAACTTTCTACTTAATGGACTTACATGTTTTCAAGAAAAAACCCACTTTGATCCACATACATTGTTCTAGTGCACTGCATCTCTCCCACTACTGATGCTCCCAGGGATAAATATAACATCTAGACTTCACACTTTCTTATATTAAAAACCAATATGACCAAAACAAGTATCCATATTTAAAGATAAACACTAGAAGTTCAGAAGTTAATTTGTTTACTGAGTTGCAAATTGATGAGTAAAATAACCACACACAGATTTAGCAAATTTAGGGGTAATTTATGATGTTTAAAAGAAAAAAACAAAACCAAAAAACACGCCTAAAAACCCCAGCCAACATAAAAAATAATATAATGCTGGCCTACAAAATGGTTGACAATTTAGACTTGATTTAAGTGGACAGAAAAGTTATCAGATCAAATGCTGAAACACAGAAGGAAAACATATATGGGCAAAAGGAAAAAATATGCTTGCAATTTCATTTGATATAATGTTCTGGCTCATTTCTGTTCTGTTATTTTTGACCACAGGCCAACCAACAGTAACAGTGGGATCAACATGAATAACATAAAATGGAATTAATTCTCAGGGGAAATGTGTTTTTTTTTTAAACACAAGAATGCTCTGAGACCTATTGCGCAGCACCCAGCACAATGGGATCCTGGTCTACTCCAGAGCTCTGAGATACAATGAGAAAACTAATAATGAACTTCTTACATAATGACTTCCATGCAAATAATTGGCAGACCTTCAGCAAAGTTAGCCTCATCATTCCAAATAGTAAATATTTTTACCAAGGAAGTAGAGCAAGCACATATTTTGTCTTGGGTGATGCTCTGAGGAAGTCGGATATAAGAACAGCCCACATACGTGCCCCCAGATCTGTGCTTTGATCACTTGTCCCTACCTCTTTACATATACTGTATATAAATACTTTTACACACATGGATATGGGTGGGTATGCTATTCTCAAAGCTAAGGAAGTTTGAGGTTAACAAAGATGCTCTGTTTTCTTGGATCCCCAAACTGTTATTACAGACCTAAATTACACTTTAGTCTATTTTAACTCATAACCGTGTATTTCATTTTATTCTATTCCAAGTCTGCACCTTCTCAAACTCACCATTTGGTCAGAACTGTTTCCAATATGAAGGGAACGATTTGTCAAATCAAAGCCTCCAAAGCTACAGGTTCTCTGCAAAAAACCAAGGATAGATGGTTTTATCACCATGATTAGCTCCCTTAGAACATCTGCGATTTGGAGAACACCAATTAAAATACAAATGTCTGCCAAAATGGAAACAAACAAACAAACAAAGGGATGAGAGATTATAAATCAGGAAATCTGTTGTAAGGCATTATGAGTCTCTCTTTTCCAGAGACAACTCCTTGGCCTAAGGTCTGCTGCTGTTGAGTCATCTACTGCCTACTCCTCTTTTTAAAAAGAAAAGACTTTTTGGTCTCAGGAAACTGTTGATCTTATGCATCAAGTTTTCCAAGGTGCTGGCAACTCCATCTCTTCACTCCCATCTGCCTTCATAAAAAAGTCCACAGCAGCACTGAAACAGAGAACCACCAATCTAAATATTTTAAAGCATTCGACAACCTACCTTCTGAATAGCTGCATAGGCTGCATTTCCACTGAAATACAGGGAATCACTGGAAGCCTAGTAGGCTAAGCCCTTGGTAAGAGGAGGGAAAAACCCAGCCCAATTATCCATAAGCATTGTGTCCCCAGAGACTCAGCAAGCCCTGATTCCACATTAGTCACTTCCAGCTTTTTCTTTGCAATGCAAGAAGTAATAAAACATGACCAGTGAGCAACCAGCTGCACAGTACTCAAGTAACTGGCCTTGGCAGAAGTCTCATGAGGCAATGCAGGGAAATGAAGGTATGGACATTACAATTAACTCGCACAACTTCAGCTATGGGCTCTGAGTGTGGTTTTGAAGACAGGCAGATGCCTACTACAGGTATTCTTTTCACCGTCAGAGCTGAGATAAACATGAGGCAGAAGATCAATGCTTGTGAACTAAAAGTTCCTAGGGCCTGAACTACCCAACCAAGTAACTTCAAAGGCACTTTAAGAATCAGTTAGGTATTGATTAGGTATTGGCTCACACCTACAAAGGATTGTGAGTCAGTGAAAACCCAGCACCTGAGAACTACCAGCCCACTTTTAGGAAGTCAATTAGGAAGAAGCAAGCTGTATAAACTGTGACTCTTAATAAACAATTATAAGAATTAATTCTTTTAAAGTAAACATTCTTCTTGTTCACCACTTAGAAGCATTCATATTAATAGCTTTTAAAAGGTTTTATTTCTAGCTTCTTGCTGCTTACACCCAACAAACTCGGATGACAGTTTTTGCACCAACTGCAACTCTAGTGGAACTCAGAGCCAGCTTTGTGTAGGCCCCACACAACACTGAAGAGGATACTGTGATGTAGAATTTTTCTATGTGTTTTTTTCCAAAAGGCAATGTGACTATGGCACAGGTTTTAAAAATTGTTTTTAGAAAACATTTGAGACCAACCACAAGTAATAAGATCAGTTTCTAAACAGCATGTTTAGCTAGGAGTAACTTGGTCCTTCTGTGAAGAACCATTATAACTCATCCTGCAATGTATGGTAATCCCAGCAATGAAGAGAGGACATCTGGAACTGCTCTGAGCAAACCTGTCTGTCAAACCAGCCAGAGCTCCTCCTAAAGAAGTCTTCTTGGAAAGCAGAGCAACTGTTGCTTAAAAGCTTCTGAGTAAATGCACCTTGTTAAGGATGCTTGTTGTTTCCCTATGGACCTCCCCATATATTTAAAATTTAACTTCCACCTTCAGACTTCAGTAGAGACCCTGGCAATACTGCAGCAAACAAAAGGTCTGTGGATGAGGAGAGGGATATTCAATGGAATGGCCATGCAATCAAAAGTATTATTCTTCTGGGAGAAAAGAAAAACTGATGCCATTTGAAAACTTCATGCATGTCCAGGCCACTGAAACAAATATAAATGACAAAAATGAATGGCAAGGCAAGACAGAGTGACCAATTCCACTGAATACAGAGGTATTGCAATTTCCCTGAGGTTGCAGCAAACAAACATTAAGCGTTTCTAGGAAGGAGCAGCATTAGTTGAAGCTTGTCACCTACTTGTGGTTCCAGGAAAAAGTGCATTGAAAAAGTTAGTAAGGGCAGCAGGTCTCCAACATTTATCCCATTTAAACAAAGCTGGAGAAGCAGCTGACTGAGAAGTTCCTCAACAACAATGAAACGCTGTCCATTTCTAACTGTATCTCTGCGATTAAGCAAAGGTCAGTGCAGATAGTTTTCATAATGAAATTACTATGGTGAGACAAGACTAACTTATTAGAAGAATAGAAGAGTTTGTTTCTGTCATCTGTATTCACCAAGACAGTTTTAGAGGGTATTTTTAATTATGGGGCATCTCTAGAACATATGAGGATGCTTTTTGGTTCAAGATAACCTTATTATTTAACTCACAGAAGGACAAGCAAGGTTTCTCCTATCATTGTAATATCCTTAAAGGAAAGCAACATCTTCTGGGTACAATGTCTGTAGTAATAAACAGTATCCTGTGAGGCAGTAGGGTAAGCAATCAATGCAGAAGAAACAGTAAAGCTGCCAAGAGAGAATGCTCATGGTATTGGGTAGAAAAAAACAAAAAATCAATCTGTATTTTGGGGCTGAAGAGCAAAAAGTGAACCAGCACGCCTGGTCACCTCCCACAGGCTATTCAAGGAGACCACAGCCATCATTCTTATACCTTATAGCAGATGAAATTAAGCAGAGACCTCTCAAAAAAAAAATAAATCTGTTATTTAAGAGGAAAAGCTGTTTCTGCTGTATTGTTCACTGGAATATCTTGCTTAATGTTACGAGTGCACTGCTGTTTCCATCCACTGAAGTAGGGAACATTGTCAACTGAACAACAGACTAGCTGGCTCAGCTTTGGACATCTGGCACCAAAGGCATGTTCCTAGGAAACTCAGAATCATGGTTAACGGAACTGTCAAAACTGGGTCATATAATCAGGAAGCAGATTTGGATCCCTCTGGAGTGTTCAAATCACTTAATTTCTCACTGTAAGCACAATTTCCTCTTTTGGCCACCCCTTGTTGCCTTTCTGTAACGCTCTGAGGAAAGGTACACCATCGTTCCATGCTAGAAAGAAGAAGCAGTAGTGACAATTCCGGTGGTGTTGAGCAGCAAACAGGAGGGCAATGACTACCTAATGTAAAACTCTGTCTTTCTGCAGCTGTGTATATAAGGGAGGGTGAGTGAACTGATGAGATGGGAAAAGCCTTTCTGAGAAGGGAAAGGCCAATTTAAGGCACTGACAACTGAAGAGGAATAGAGCACAGTTGAGTAACAATACTCTAGTACTCTGAAAATCTCGTTCATCTCTTGCTACCCCTTGAAGAGAATACTGACTCTCAAAGCATCACACAAAATACATTTATAGCATCTCATACCTTCTCTGTTCAATGGTGATCTCTACTTCTGCACTAGGTTAATTTAAAAAGCAGAATTTTGTCATATTTGCCCTCTCACACCAAGTTACTCTGTACACACAGAAACAGCAGACTCAACAAAACTCTTCTCTGACAAGATTATATCCAGCTCTTTCCTTACACCGGCATTACAGTGCTTAAGAGTTTATAATGGCAAAGAAAGCAGAAGCACTGAATTTTAGTTAAAAGTACGAAGCAGAAAGTGTTCACTGCAACCTCACAGAAACTGGAAGACCACCTTCATGGCAACTCTTTGACTCACAGACTTTTGGTGGATTCTCAAGAGAACCCTTTTAGTACAGCGATCCACTGTAGCAGCCCACTTCCTCTTGGCCTCCTCATCCTCCTCCAGCAGGCATCTCCTCAGGTCCTGCTTGTCGGCCTTGCTCAGGGTCCTGTCAGTAACGGGACGCACCAGCTGTGAGAGGTTGAGGTGACTGTACAGGCTTCTCTCCACCACATAGGTAATATTGAACTCGCTGACAGAGGTGCGCCCTCGTAGCCTTCTGTTTGGGAAGCCACAACCTCCACCCCCTTTCGTTTTGTGCCGCAGTAATTGCAGGTCGCAAGTTGTGGGGGATGCTCCTTTCCTAGCAGGGCGCTGGCAGAGAAAAGCTCTGGAACAGGAATAGTTAGTATCCATTTTCTTCAATCGGATCTGCTTCCTTACACTCTGAATCTCCTCCAGGGACACCAGAAGATGGTGCTTGTGCCTGTTGCTGTCATAAAAGCAAATGCTTTCTGTACTTACCCCATGGCTCAGCGAGCCGAGGCTCTTCTTCATTTCCCCATCTGTCAAGGAGCGGCAAACTTTCTGGGACTTCTCCTCTTCTGGGTAAGAGAAAAATGTCCCAAGTTTCTTGGGAGGCTTGATAAGGCCACGGTTATCAGTTTTGCTGAAGGTCTTCACCAGCTTCCGGTTAGCTCCCCACGTATCAAGACTGCTGGATGAGGGAGATGTAGTAAGTGAGTCCGAGTCATCCTCTGGCTGCTTTTCACAGGAGCTGTCAAAGTAGAATTGCTTCTTGTGAACTCCAGAGTAAAGTGCTGATCTGTCATCCAGAATAGGAGAGTTGTCAAGTGAATGCTCTTCCACACCTACAGGGGACAAAAGCAGCACAACGCTTGTCATTGTTCATAATTCTCTAAAATGTTTCCCTGTGGAGTCTTACTGTATTTATTCAATATATCATCCACTTAAATTGGGAGAAAACTATTTTTGATGTAAATTGCTCAGAAGTTATTTTTGAGTGGATAAACCTGAAGCAGCTCCTTCCATTTGTGAAGTGAGAATGCTGGGATTAGTTAACAGACAGAAGACAACATCCTGTAATTAAATTAATCATTATTTTCTGTCTTTCATCTGCAGCTAAGACCACAGATGTTCCCACTAACAACTCCTTAAAAGCTGGAGCTGGGATCTGTTTTCTCATGTTTTTCTTCTGATACTTGCATATGACACTCAGCTCTAGTGAGCTTACAATAGGTATTAAAACCCAAACAAGTATCTCTCAGGTCCAGTTTTCCAATACCTACTGCTCCTGTGACTGCAGAAAGGAGTATTTTTCACAGAAAGTTATAGAGTTACACTCACTCCAGGATGAAATTTAAAGTTCTGGGATTTTGATGGGAGAAGAGGCACCAATTTTAATCACACAGAATTTACTTAGCAGATGCAAAAACAAAGAAGTAGGTCAAACTGAAGGTGTGCCAATTTCAACAGTGTCCTGGTAATGAAAGAAACACTTAGTTTTCACCAAATTTTTCTGGAAAATATTTCACAGGAATATTTTGCAACGTAAGTACTGGACATGGGCAGATAGCCAGGTTTCCTTTTTGGAGTGAAGGGAATAAAGAACTTGAAACTGCAACTCCTTTGAATTTCTCAAATTCAAAACTTCAGAGAAACTTTGGTGTTTTCTTTTGAGCAAAGTATAAGCACAGGTTTTGGATGTAATAACAAGGTAAGAGTCAAAAAAAAGTATACATCCTCCTCTGTCTCCCTGACAAATTTCACAGCATTCATAGTTATGCATCAGACACACAAACACACACACAAATATGACTGTATTTATTTCTTACCAAAATAAATTTGCTAATGACCTAATTTTGCCTTCTTCTTTGACCGCTTCCACAGTCTTACAGCAGAACTAAATTTGAACTGTAACCAAAATACCTACAATTTACTAAACTGGCTCATTCAATTACAAGGAACATCTTCCACAATGACAGATTAGCAGCCCTGTATAGGATTCCTGCCTCACCTTCAGCACACTCTGCTGGCAAAACGTATTTGACATATTTTTGTTGAAACCTAAGATGCTATTTTACTATGACAAAGTTCACCATGACACTGAAGGGATAATGGATCAAATCTGACATGCAACTTTCACTCTTGAGAAATTTATTGGGGTAGGTCTGTAGATTGGAGTCTTTTTTTGACACCACTTTCCCTGGACTGTCCAGCTTGCTCTTCTCCCCCTCTACATCTTAATTTGAACAGAAAACAGACATTCTCCTGGGACTGAGTATGTACTGATAAACAATTTTAGTCAACTAAGTAAATATGTTTTCAAACAGCTTGTAAAATATGTATTGTGTGTCAACACTGTAACAGATGTTATTTGGAGTGAGTCCATGACACAAAGCCATAATGACACAGATGTAGATGTGATGCATTTTTAAGTGCTATATAAGAATGGTGCTCAGGAATTAGGAAGTTTCAGTTATTTGGCTCACTTAGGAGCAGATTAAGACAAAATACATATGGATTCAGATATTGGCAAATTCTAGTGAGTATCAGCTCAGCCAAATGTACATTCATTGTGATAACAGAGTCAGCAATAGAAATGCGGGAGAAGAATCAGAGACTAGTGTGCTTTTCTTAAAAACCTACAGGAACACAAAAGTGAAATTAGGCAAACTTGCTCTTTGTGAAGAAATTTTTGAGTAGGATTATGTAGAATCTTTCTTCCAGGAAACTGCATGTCAGTTTTCAAAATAAGTCTATGCTTACACTGTACTAAAGGCAACTTAATGTTGAACATTAGTGAATTTATCCAAATATCCTTCAAATTTCTCAAAAATTTATTCAAATTTTACTGATGTTACTCAATCAAACATAACAGCCAACTCCCCAAAACCTAGTCACCTGTGATTTCACATTACTTTACATTCATAACACAGATTCAAAGAACCATAGCAAACAGCTCAAAAACCAATCCAGTCAACTGCAGGTAACTTGGAAGGCCAGACAGCAATCCCAAATCTCACCACCCTATTTTTTGTGACCTTGCACAGACCTCTGACATTTCCAATTGGGACTACAAACCTGTATTATGAGAGATTGGGATGGACAACATTAATAAAGCACTTTTAATGTGCCATATGAAAATTTTGGTGTCATATTTCCTGAAAGGAAAGTCATAGATATCTACTGCTAAGGTAGACTTGGCTACTGAGAGGGCCTTCTAGTTATACAGAATTAATCCATATTGTTATTTAGAAATAATTAATTCTGCTATTGAGTTTTCCAAGAGCGAATCTACAAAGAAAGTCCAGAGTGATAGATAAACTACAAACTCAGAGTTACAGATAATTTAATCAGAGAAGCCTAGAGCTAGAGAAGACAGAGAGCAGATGGAAAAAGAAGAAGGGAGAACAAACTTTTTTTGGATACAGTTGCTAGTTCAGTGCTTTTTCTGCAGGGGCAGGGGTGGAAAAACTCAATGGAACTAAAAATCCCGGAGGACAAAAACCCAGGAATGGCACACTTAAGTGAAAGACTGAGGGAAAAAGGAACTAAGGAGGTAAAGCACCGTAAGAGAGGATACAGAGAGCTAGACAGATACTTAATATGCTGAAGAGAAAGTCTGGTCCAACTGCAGGAAGGCATCTGCATGCCCAGCAGCCCCTGAGCTGCTTGCTCCTGTGTCTGCTCCCATCCCTGAAGCCTCCTCCTGACTGCTCCCTGCAGCTTTTCCCAGACTCCCGGGGAGAGAAGGAGGACTTAGGACAGGCTTCTCTGCAGGCCGTTTTTCCCCAGAGCAGTGGAAAAATTGCCCTATTTTGTTTGTCCCATCTCAAAATCCACATTTGTTTCCAAGGTATCCCAGCTCTATGCTCACCATATGAGGTGATAAAAACCTTTCCAGACAGAGACAGCTGCCCATTCCAGAGCTCTAGACTGGCTGTGCCTTTCACACCAGCTGGTAACACCATCCATAATGTAGGAGAGTCAGGCTGGATCACAGATCTGCCAGCAGCTTCCTGCCACATACGCAAGATGCACGTGTTCTCCTTAAATGCACTAGGAAAGAGTCATAATACCGCTCAGCTCACTGCAGAGCTGAGGGGAACTGACATACGATGCCAGGAAGGCCACCAACATAGAGAGGTGCCCACAATTCCAGTGAGGACTCAAGCACAGCTGTACAGAGAGGCTCCTGAGGATCAGGCTCCATTAATCTGAGTGGTCACACATTCATACAGGTCATTCGGAGTTAATTCTGCAACATAGTGTTCCCAGGCCCTGAACTTTGCTTCCCTTTCCCCACCCTCCTCCTCCTCCTCCTCCTCCCTTCTCTCCCCCTCTCTGTAGAGAGCAGGGCTCATTCAGAAGCCAAATTGCAGACAGGATCCCCCAGAAGTATTGTATAGAAGTATAGAAGGCTTGTGGGCAGCCTCTAGCCCACAAGAATGCCTGATAGAGGTTCTGTATTTTTTTCCATAGGGTGATGCCATGTGGTTCAACTGTACCACCAGCCAGCTGCTACCCTCCCAAAATGAGCAGGAGGTTCACCTGTGTGCCACCCAGGGTATGGGAGGGGGAAGCAGTGTGGTAATGGCTCCACTTACCTCCTCGCTGAGCTTGTCGGGCAGCTGGCTGGGATTACTCCCAGGCTCATTCCCTCCCCAGCATGGGACATAAAACATAAGCCAACTTCTAATCTCTTAATGAGGGGCTCTCCAGTGCTGCTCTGAGAACACCAGATCAGCAGTAACCACATTCTAGGCTGTCACTTTCCTCCTTCTAAAGCCTAAAAATTCAATAACTTAAGGCATGCACAATAGACAAGGCAGTTGTTCCTACTATCCCTTAGGAATACTCCACCCCTCCCTCCCCAACCCTCCACTTTCAGTCCCCTCTCAACAGAAACATCTATTCACGCAAGCAGTTTTAACCATGTTGCTTTTTACCTTCTGTGCTGGGTTTTTTCATTTCTTCAACTCTTATGAGTTTCTTCCTGACTCTGCGAGTAGAATTCACCAGCTTGTGCAACCTCTTAAACTTCACCGACTCCTCTGTTTCATCATCGGATTGTTCTCTTGACTGGCAAAGAAACAAAGGGAATATTAATAAAGCAGTAGTTCCACGGCTTGGTCCTTCAAGTCAAGTTAACCCAGCTCATCTGCTGCGTTGTGTCAATGCAGCTCTGTAACTGGTGCTATATTTTCAGCTCAGGTCAGACAGAAACATTTTAATTACTGAGGGTTTTCTTGTTTTTTCTTTTTTTCTTTTTTCTTTTTCTGAAAGCATGACATACCATTTTGATTTCTAAATCTGTGCAACGTAAGATCCTAGGCACTGAAATGCATTCCTGCCCTTGTCTTTCTTCACATGCATTGTGTAATAACTACTTCCACGTCCTCTTCCAGTATGTTTCAGGCAGGGCTCTTTTCCAGGGTTCTTCTTACCATACCAGTTATGCTCCCGTGGTTTAGTCAGTCCCTGGTCTGTCTGGCATCTCAGAACTTGCTGTTTAAACCTGCTTTATAAAGCTGTTATAAACAGCTTTTCCACACTGAAGCTCTGTCACTGACGACTTCTCTTTTTTTCCCCCCAGTCTTCCCAGAAAATCAAAAACAGCAGCACAAGAAAGGGATGGGAAGGAAAGGAAGGAGGAGACCTCATCTGCCTCGCTCACAGACTGCCACAGCTACAAAATATTCCCTTCCTCCTCCCTGCTCCTTACACTCCTCCTGAAGGCTCTCGAGGCTGGAGTTAAGATGGACAGAGCATTCCTCCAGCACTGACCAAGGGAAAACTCTGACCTTTTCAGATATACAGTGCAGTCCATATTCCCCAGCATCCCGTTTCGTTTTGCATCTGATCCAGTATGCTCAGTTCCAGCTGTTTTCCCTCAAGTATCAAACATTACAGAGACAAAAAAAAATTCCCTTCTCTCCAGCAGCAGTGACACAACAAGCTGAAACAATCCATTCCTTGTGAACGAGAAGACAACTTCGATTTTCGAGCCAGATCCAATGTTCAACGTGCTACTTCCTCTGTTTTAATCAGTTCAGAATGTGGAAGGCGGCGGGGGGAAGGGCAGGGAAGGGAAGGGAAGGGGAGAGGAGGGGAGGCCAGCAGGGCTCTCCGGCTTGGCCAGGACAGCCCTGGCATCCTGTGCTGCTGCACATTCCTGCACACAGCACAGGCTCCAGCTGGAGTGCGGTATGGATCGTATACCTTACTTTGTTTGCACTCATAGTCCCAGCCAATTCACAGCATTCCTAATGGTCAGCTCTAAAAACCCTCATGCAGCTTCCTGTCAGTGCAGCTATCTGGGTTTCCAGAGTGTGCTCATCCTTTTTTCTCCTTCTCCTTAATTAAACTTTTAAAAATAAAGATCCCCAAGAGATGCAAGCCAAGTAAAAACAAACAAACAAAAAAAAGCCAGCCCCTTCTCTTCCCAGCAAAAATGCCAGTCTGTTTATCTGGAGGATGAGTAAGAGAAGCTGAACATAAAAGTGCTTTCTACTTTTGTAGTGCACTTAAATACCAGGATGAGGTACTAAAGGCAGATGCCATGGGGCAGGACACCAATTAGCAGCTGCACTGGAATGCTTCCAAAGACACAGTGCCTGACAGAGCCAGGGCAGCTCTGAAAGCCTGCCTCCCAGGCATGCACCTCACAAGGGCCCCAGAACCACACCAGAGCAAACTTCAACAAATTGCTGCAAGGGCACTGTCCATTACCAGTTTTCCACAAGCTTTGCATTACTCCAAAATAAGGAGGAATACCAAACCGACCACATATGGCAGTAGGAATTGTCATTCTATCATTCAAGAATTGCACAAATGTGTTTATTGTGGTTACAGAATGGCTAGGTAATTAATAAACTTCCTTTGGGAAATGTAGGACTGTAAAGAGTACCAGAGTTGTTTACATGAAGTAAATTAAGCAACAACATGAGTGTTAATTCAGAGTTTATGCCTAGGACAACTTAGTGATATGTCAAGCAAGACAGACACATTTAGATAAGATGATGAATGGATTATTGACTGTAATCAAGAAGTTCAGTCAAGATTTCTTGGGCCATTTAGTACATCCTGTCAAGCAACCATCATGCATATTCTGCACTCAAGATGGGTTTA
Source organism: Poecile atricapillus (assembly GCF_030490865.1). Lineage (NCBI taxonomy): Eukaryota > Metazoa > Chordata > Aves > Passeriformes > Paridae > Poecile > Poecile atricapillus. Next base: position 67,511,339 of record NC_081251.1, on the reverse strand, counting down.
TTTTAAATGCAATCACTCTAGGGGATTGCTTTCCATCTTTACTCCTCCTGCACCCTCAGTTTGCAAGACTACTGTTTCTGAAACTGTGAGCTCTGTAAGACTTAGAGAACAGCTCATACCTGGTCCCTCCATCCAGGATTTCACAGAAGAATAAACAGCTAGTCCTACTTTGCACCACTGATATCTGATAAGGAACTGTGCCCCCTCAGGGTTATGAAGACTCAACAACAACAACAATGAAGAGCTTTTACGACATCTGACATTTACATTCAAAAGTACCACAGCAAAAGCAAGTGTCAAAATAGCCTCAGCGCAAGGTACTGAAATCAAAACCCGAGTGGGTGGTAAAGAGGGGGTTCACCATACTTCAAAATAAATAAAGTCCAATCAGAAGTAAGTGCCAGCTGCTTTTCCCCCATGCTTCAGGATTCCTAGTACCCTTTTGAGCTGGGGTCCTCCACAAGCAGTGACAGATCCTTTCTGTCACCAGTACTTTGAAGGTAGGCAAGAACAGGTCGTGCTTCATGGGTAGATGAAAGACAAAGACAGTCTCCCTTCAAAAGCCTACCTCCTATCATACCAGGTAGCATGTGACAGAGAAATCTTCTACAGCAAAAAAAGGATGGACAATAAGTTTATGCAAAAAGGCTTAAAATTTTTGACTACACCACTGGTGCTGCTCAGGAAACTTTACTGTCAAAAAATGCCAATTCCTTGAAAATGAATGCATTTTCAAAAAGGATTACTCTTCACTTGCTTCCTGTTTTTGAATCAACTTTTTAAGAAAAGCCTTGGAATTAACAAAAGTTTCCATTCTGGCACATGGGAAACAGAGCTTAATTTTCCAGCTTAAGTAATGCTTTCTTTTACAGCTAATATTAAACAGAAAACAGAAATGTAAAGCATCCAGGCCATAACTGACATATTCAAATCACTGAACTTCCATGCTTTGACTTCCCCAATCCACTCTACCCCTCCCCTCTTTCATGGTGACTGAATTGCTTTTCTTGGTAGCTGTCCCTGACTTCAGATGGGAAAATTACCCCAATGTCCCCAAAGCATGGCAGGCTGGGCAAATGGTTTCCTGGACAGCTCTAGCAGCAAGGCCTTGGCACAGGGCTTGGATGTAGCCAGCTGCCAGCCCTTCTTGCTCTCTTCCCCGTTCACAGGCTGCAGCACTGCAGAAGGGTAGATGTGGTCTGTTATAGAGTGGACAAGTCTGCGTGATGCTTAGCCAGAGGCTCTCCAGCACTGGAGGAATCCATGCTGCACCCTGCCCACCAGTGCCTCCTGGCCCCTGGCACACGGCTCTTCCATCAGGCCAAGCCTCGGTGTCCTTAACATGCTGATAAAACAGCCAGAGCCCCTCTAGCTCCCTGCACCCCTGTGCACAGCCAAGGCAGCCTATCCCCGTGCCCTCAAGGGGACAACAAACAGATTTGCAGCACTGCAAATAGGAACAACTTAACTTCCATCTCCTCCGCTCCAAATTTTTCCATCCAAAAGCCCATATGGCTCAACTTTTAATTACTTTGGCTAATGCTGTATGTAGCAACTCTGTGGTGAATGCTTAAGTGTTTCATTTCTGGTTTCCAGGGCAACATTACATCACATTGCAGACAGCTGGCTCCACAGCCCTAAACCATAGCAAATTGGCCGAAGCTGATGCACAAAACTCGCGCGGGTTGAAAGCGAGCGCAGGGCTCGGCCGGGCTGCCGGGGACCCGCGCAGCCCGTGGGGCCCCTTGGCTGGCCGGAGCCGCCCTTCCCCGCGCGCCTTGGAGCAAGTGCATCCCGCATCTGCGATGCTCTCACGGTGCGGAAACGCGCCAGCTCCGAGAGCTTGGCTGCACAGCCGCGCGAAGGACTGCAGGGAAACAGGGAATATATTAACAGCATCTGGAAATACCAAAAACTGCATGCAGAGGACTGCAGCCACCACGTACCACACGCCTGGAAAACTACAGAGAGGCCAAGGCCCATACCCACTGCCCAGCTTTTCGCTGCAAAAAGATGTGGTCACAAACAGTGAAGATGCTCTCAAATCCAGAAGAAATAAATCCCCTCTGCCACCTCTTGCATCCCTTCACCTTGGAAAACTCCCTACTTGCGCACCCCCAAAGGCCCTCGTATGTAAGATCAAAGTAAAGAGCTCTTCGTTGAGGAACAAATAGGAAATTAGCACATGTACTCTGACATTCTAAGAGCTCTCTACAGTTCTGCTCCTGGCACTCTTCTCACTTTCTCTCCTGCTTTTCTCACGCAGGCTCTTTGCTGCTGCTTGCTCGGGAGGCAGGGCTCACGCCTTGCTCTGCTGTTCTTTAACATCCAGCCCATTTCACACGCCACAGAAATAACAATCTTAACCTCCCTCTTTGCATTAGTGCTTCACAGAGAAAGAGGGAGAGTGAGAGACAACTAACATTTATTAGCGTTCTTGGAAGTAACTGGCAAAATGTAAACCAGAAATAAGTAGCTGGCTTTCAACAGGACTATGTTTGGAAACACTTCAGGGTTATAGCAGCAGCCCTTAAAAAACAGCCAAAGCTTGGTAGCCATGTCCCAATAAAAATGTGTAAGAAACTCTAGGACAACATCCAGTTAAAGCTATCATAACTGATTAATTTGCTTCAGCTCCAGAAAAAACCCCAAACATATAAGACTTTTACATGAGCTGTGTGAAGCCATTTAGAGAGATGTTAAAATTTTACAGTTTGCTTTATGCCCAGTAATAGTTCAGCCCCAAACTGAAATCTCTAGGAAACCTTGCACTTAAAAAAACCCAAAATCTTTTAATACCTGATTAAACTTAAGCCACAATTCTTTTTCACTATCAGACGATTCTTGTTCAGCAAAGTGGGGCAAAAAACCACATTTAGATTCATAGACACATCACATCACATCCCCCAGCCCTGGCTAGCTCACCTCAGAACTACAAGCTCTGTAGTAAATGCAAAGAGACTTTGCTGTTCCCTTTAGGAGATGTGGCTACACGTGTCCTTTCTTCTTTCTAACAGGCTTTCCATCTGCCAAAAATCCCAACCATTCTAACTTTAAAAAGTTTTTTATTAAAGACGCCTGCATAAAGTCAGAGACAGGAAAATAGAACAGAAAAGAACTTAAAAGCCCAAGGAAAGGAAAAGGAAAACTGAGAAAAGCTATGCATGCTGTGCTGTGCCTAAGAATAACCACAAAAGCCTTTTCTCTTTCTCCCTCTCTGAAACAGGAGGCACATCCTCTCCACATCATGCTACACGCTCAGTGACTTACCAGCTTCGGCATTTATAGGCCTAAAGCTCAGTTTCGAGTATTTTCCCCCGAGTCCTCAACCGCTGTCAGCTTTGTAACCCTAAAATTTAGGAGCAGACACTTCTTCTTAAGTATTGAATTAGTTCTGAATCCTGCACACAAAATGCCTCTTCTCTCGAGTTACATTATCAGACACCAAACTGGCTCCGATTCCAGTGCTGAATATGTAAGGAAGAAAAAAGCGTGATGCTGGACTCAATTAGCTGTTTTCTGCTCACTGATTGATTCCCCTAGTTACTCGCTAGCTACATAACTTGCAAGAAAGGCATAAGTCATCAGCTCTAAGCAAATCTTCTATTCACCACAAGGAAAAAAGGGAGTGTTGTACATGGCAAACAATCCCTGTTTTCACTGATGAAGGCTTGCTGACCTCTTGCTGGCCTCAAGTTCCTTAATTACTGTCTATGGAATTTCAGTGAAAGAAAAAATACAGAGAATCTCTGCAAAGCCAGGATGAAGAGTGACCCTCAAACACCACCACTAGAGTGGAGGCTGTGTCTATAGGAAATATAACTTAAGGCCTTTACCAGGCTTTTTTTATTTTCTATTTTTTAATTCTTTGGACAAAAATTCCTGGAGAATTTCCCTTTAAAAAGGGCTAATTTGAAAGAAAAATAAACCTTGCTTAAATGTTTTTTAATTTGGTGAACTTAGATACTTTTTTTGATCTTTCCCCTCAGTTTCAGTACTAGAAAAAAACATAAATAAGAACTGGAAAGAAAAATGCTAGTCCAGAAGTGGTGGCTTTATGAAGCATTGTAGTGTGACTTTCAACTTCTCTGCCTAGGCTTCGGTCTGATCTCCCTTCCTAAGAAATAGACTCTGCGATGCTCAAGTAAATTGGCACTCCTTTTACAGGCAACCACACCCTATCTCAAACCTCGCAAAAAATTCAGACTTCTCAGAGTACAAGAAAACAAGGACCAAAATTAACTGCTTATTGAGAACTCTGCTATCCAGGGGTGGAAAGCAGTAGCAAAGGTGTACCACAATAGTACCCTTTCTAAGCCAGGGAAGATTCCCCTCTATCAGGACCACACTATCTGTTAATCTAGATTCACTGCATATCAATCACATGGTGAAATCACAGCTGGACTAAACATCTATTTCCTTTGATGACTGGCTGATTTTAATGAGCCCCCCAATCAAATAGCTTTTTTCAATTTCTCCACCTTTGTACTAGTGACTGAACACAGCTTTTCTACTCCCTAGTGGTCTTGTAAACTAGGTTTACTAGTGTGCTGTAGCTGGGCTTTTACCCTTGAATTACTTCAGCCCCAAATCTCTGATGTAAAGCCCTATGGAAAATTCTAAGCTTCAGATAAAACCAGCTAGTGTTCTTCAGTTTCAAAAACATACAAGCCCACATCAAGTGAAACACGACAGCAATTTCCTTGAAATCTATCTCAGATTCCCTTAAAAGTTCATGACTATGCGTGAAACTGATCTAAGTTTGGGGCTTTGCAACTTGAGTTTTGAAGGTTTTGGGTTTCATTAAAAAAGCTTCACAGACCTCTAATCCTTGCAGAGGCTGTTTATAGAAAACTGCATGAAACTAAGATGTGATAATCTGCATCATATCCTGAAGTTACAAATAATGGCCTCCAAAAATTTAAAGAAAATTAACAGAGGTCATAAATATTTTTTTTTGCCGAAAGCATGAATTGCAAGGGCTATGCGTGTTTAAAATGTGCAGTGTCAGCCCCCGTAGGTAACCATGTCTGGGTTTGCTCTGTGATTACTTAGAAGAAAATCAAAGGAGCATCCAATGGCTACTTTGGTGAGAGATATATTACACATTAGCTGGTGACGACACTGCTTGCTGAAATTAGTGGGAAATATTTGTCATAAGTAACGAGAGCATAAAAGTTTAATTCTCCCAGGAGGTCTGTCTCGATACAAGAATAGCTGCTTAGGCAAATTCCTAGCTGTTAACTGTTTCCAGGTTTTAGTTTAATTTTGAGAAGCACATTGCTGACATTTGTATCTGCAAGCCAGACACATTTCCTCATGGCAAAGTGCTTCTCTCACTGATTAGCATAATTAATTTTAATGACATTACGACTGTACTCGTGTACCGCTTGTAATAGGTATACATAGCAAAATGAATCTCTGTATTACATTATTCTCTACCTGTTACAATGCAACATTATTTTCCAATTCTCCTGCAGACTCCTCTGTACATGGAAACAGAAGTCTTAAACAAGACTCTCTCAACTGAATCTTATGTTTTGACAAGGCTAAGAAGATCCAGGGAGAATTCTTACTCTTTGGCATAGGCTGTACTATTAATGAACGGAACTGGAAATCCACCTCTCGACTTCTTGGAAAAACAAGGGTGAAACAGCAATACATGAAACACAGCAAAAGTCTTCTCAGAGAAACAAAGGAAAAGAATGAGAGCCCTTTAGTGAAGGCTGTAGTAACTTCTTGTAATTACATTCTTTTGTTACCTTCAAACAATCAGGCTGTTAGTGTCACCATCCAGAGCATGAGGAAGGGAAAACCAGCATCGGGGAAGGGGCACAAGTGGAAACCAATGAGAGGGCAATTAAAATTTTCTGTTTTACCACAAGATTATTCAGCCTGTGTCTGCCAAATAGGGCAGTGAAACACATGGTTCTTGCAATTCCTAATTCTCGAACTGAGCAAAGCTTTGTTCTCATTTAATAGGCTTGGTCTCAGAAAAGATGGGGGCAGGGAAACCACATTATGGATTATAGCATCTCCTGCTGGCTGATGCATGGAGAACAGGAAAAAGCTGGTACCACCCCTCACCCTCTAGGTAATAAGCAGAAAATTAGGCAGCTGCCAAAAGGCAAAAACGGTATAAAAAAGTGAACTAATATGTTAGAATAAATATTAAATTATTTTGCCTTCCCACCTCCCATCGTCCTCAAACACATGGACAAACATTTTGCAATAAAGTAAGTCAACAGGGCTTGTCTGAATGCAGGCAAACAGAAGTAGTTATGAAAACGCCTAACTGCAGCCACTACTTGGGTGTTACTGTAAGCTCTGAGTCATGATAGAAGGAAGATTTTTCTCAGAGACTTTACAACAGACTAACTACAGGAGAAACTCCTGCTGGTAGCAAGCAGGAGGTTTACTTGGGCTACATTACTTGCAGCTGCTCAGTAAAATCCTGTGGTGACAATGTTTTATTCTGAATAATTTGCAGCAGTTTCTCCTGCAAATTCTGAAGCGTTCTGGAAAATTTCAGAAAAAATAGGTAAAAAACTCTAAGATTAGAGTGTTCTACAAAACTGAATACAAACACATCAATGGTCTTTTGCTTTGCTATCATCACTCCCTAGCACTGACCTTACTTTGGGTTGTGTCATGGGAACTGTAATGACGATTTGCAATTCTCTCATGAAGGTTTTTGTATTACTGTGCCCATGGGAAATCCTGCTCTTATGCATAGATAGAGAGGGGAAAGATCGTAACAAAATATGCTGTAATTCTTCTGCTACCAGCTTTCACCATGAGGTGCTGGACACTGTTCCTGTGATCAGTGGAAAAGGAGGGCAGCCAAGGGCTCCCAGGACAGGTCCCTGGGACAGGCACATAGCGTGGGAATTCACCACTACCATTTCGAAGCATTTTTTATTATAGGTTCTTTTTCATCATACCTGTTACTAAACACCGACAGTATTGAAGGAATTTCAGTAGTAATAATAAACGCATCATCCAATACAACCAGGCACACACACATCGGTGTCTTTCAGGAAATCCTAACAGAAATTGGGTCACCAGATTCTTTGGAGCAAAGATGAAAGCTCTGCATTCATTCACAGCCATGCTGAGCAGCAGCTCCCCTCTGTTACTTGAAGGAGCATGCAGGGTCTGGAGGTGGCAACAAGTTCTCCAAGAAGAAGTAAAACATAGAAACATCCTCTCCTACCCTTTAGTGTTTCATGGAAAAGAAACTTTACCAAAAATGGTGAGTCTTGGAATAACAGCAAACCAGGGCTAACTTCAAAATATTCACATTGCTTCAAATTAAATACTACTGTTTAAAATAAAACAAAACTCATCATACCCTACTCTCCACAGATACTCAATGCTGATTCCCAATATACATTGACACTGAGCTTATTTCTAATAAATTAAACTGTACCAAAAGAAGGACATTTTCCTGTTTTCCTGCTAACAGTCATGTATTATGATCAATAATAATGTTAACCAATAGTTAAAAATTTTAAGAATCCATCACTACTATGAATAAAAATCAATTAAAAAATAGCTGCATTTAGAAAGCATCCACATACTGAAATACAGTACAACCCTGAATAATGTGGATTTGCTGTAATTATGCTTAGATTTACTTCTGAGGTAATTGGTACTACAGAAGTTATACTTTCATTATTTCTTTTCTTCCTATTCTTCACACTTACAAACAACAGAGTAATGACTGTCATGAGTCAGAGATAATTATATCAGACTTAATCTTTTGTTAAGAGTCAGGTTTGTACCATGGGAAACACAATCCTGATTCAACAGCTTCAGCATCTCTGGGACTGAAATGAATACAACTCAAAGTCCATTCTCATCTGTTACTCTGCTTTTGATGCCTGTAGCAGACACAAACTCAATTCTGCACAGCCTTTTCAACTTTTAACCCTATTTAATCACTTGTTAAAAAAAAAGAAATAATAGTAAGTACCAGAGTAACAAATTATTATATCAGTCCAGCTAGAGCTACGGCTGTGTGGATTCAATGGGCTGCCATCTGTTGAAAAATGGATCCAGAGAAGACAGAGAAGAGAGGCAACACAGGCAGGAATTGTCCCCACATCAGCCTCACAGTAGATGCAGGTTAGCACAGCACACTTACAGGTCTGCACCACTGCTGCCACTTTCCTCAGAGAAAACAAATGGGGTGCCAGTTTCCTACTGGTAATGTAATCCTGAGAAAACAAGTGTTGGGAGGGCAGGGATGTAAACCAGCACTGTAGGCCCCCCCACTGCCCATGTGTGGGCCTGTTGGAGGGAGATGCTGCTTTTGTTCTGCCCAGTCATAAATATTATCCTTTCTCCTGAGGCTGCTAAGGCACATCTGGTAGGGAGGGTGATGTCAGACAAGCATGGCACAGCTCACTGTGGCACCTTTCAAATGAAGGCCAGCTACACTACCTGGAAGTCTGCTGGATGGCTGAGCATTACCTGCTGATTGAAACCAAAATGCAGAAGATGAGACCAACAAACCAGTTTAGTCCAGAGATAATTACAACTTCATTTAACTTGCATCTCCAGAAACTGTCAGTGAAGTTAATTAGTGGTTTGTGTCAGTGTCAGCACACATATAATACACACTTCTGTAACAAGCTCCCTTGTGATTCTCTCCATTTCCCCACTCTGACATGAAACATGGCAACTGGTACCACTAGTGGTGTTTAGCAGAGGGCATAGGAAAGAAACTGAATGACACACTGAATATACTGATTTCTCCTCGTGCTGGATCTCCAAGCTGGGCTGGAGCTATACCAGCAAGGGCTCTGGGGATGAAGCAGCCCTATTTTAGATGAATTGAGAATGTCAGCCCCCAAAAGTTATCAAACGCTCTTCTATCTTTAAGAAGCATAAAAGGCACCTCAGTGTAAAGAAGGAATGTGATACAATTTTGAGGTCCTCTCTTTCCCTGGACTTTCTGACTCCTAAGGACAAATAGGGCCTTATCTACAATCCAGAAAGGGATCCATTTGTAATCTGCACCTGCTTTACATCCCAATGCTTGGCACAAGGCAATGAAAGCCTGTCTAGTGTTACTGTGAACTGCCTTCACTGCAACAGAGATGAAACATAAATATTCAGAAATAAATTTGTAAGAAAATGAGGCGTTTTAGAGCTTTGATACATCTGACTAAAAAGTAAAACAGTTTCAACTGCATACTCACATTAGCAAATAAAGACCACACATATTTTGCTGAAACAAGGGGACCACAGTAGTGAGACTGAAAGCTAAAAGCTGCTCCTAAGTGGCAAAGAACGAAGTCACCTACTGACTTGGCAAGGCTTTTGTTTGTTTATTTGTTTCTTAAGAACAAACAAACAGGACATACAATTAACAGCATAGCAATGACATGGGGCTGCCTCCCTTGGGATGCTGACCTTTCTACTCCTCATTCCTCTGTGGTTCATCTTCAGGGTTTACTTTTGTTAAGGGTATGAAACACAAGTTTCCACTTCCTGGTACAGTAATTTAAAAGAAGAGAATGTGGAAAACAGAATCCTCAAATCAATCTTTAAAATGAGAATCTTTAAATCAACACTAGTTGTGCTAGTCATAAACATCGGATGGTAATAAGAGCTTTTTTTAACAAGCGGTATTTTCCTAAAAGGAAAACAATAACTAATGATATGTGCACTTTAGATATTATTTGCATGTTGTGGGCAGAGCTGACTTGAAAGGAAAGGATTACTGAAAAGGTTAGAACACTCCAGACATCCTGCCTTCATTTTTAGATTCGCTCATTGCTTAGATTCTAACTTGTTTTCATTTTGTTTACAAAATGATCACATTGTTTCATTAAAAACTGCCTAGTAACAACTTGGCTGTGAGACTGAAAAATAAATAAATTTAAAAAGCAAACAGAACCAGAAAAACCCTTGCCCAAGGACTTCAAATTCAAACCAGAAATATTTATTTCAGAGACTTGAATTTCCAATTACTTTCTGAGTATAAGGCAGTGGGCTACCTGAAACTATGTTTTTAATATATGGAAAACCATCTTTGCATCATGGCCTATATAAAATGAGTGGGGTAACTTTATGTTGAGGTTCCAAATAAGCAGACTACGAATCACACAAATGACACTGAAACTCAAGCCATTTGGGAAAGAAAGTGCTTGGAAATAGAATCATCTTTTCATGTCTCAAAATCTGGTCATTTCAGATTAGTAGAGAGATCCTTTGGCAAAAAAAGCGAGTGAACACATATCCTATCTCTAGACATATCTGATACTTTTCATTGTTTGTTTTTCCCTTTTGTCAATTACAGCCCAAAGGTTTTCACCCCAGTTAACCTCAGTTCCATTCTTGTCCACAAAAAAAAAGTCAAGCTGAGTTTTGTTCTAACATGAAGTTTCATTTCTGCAGATGATCCTCTTTTCCCTTGAAGGCAAGCAGTTTCACAGCTTCTGTAAACGGCAGCCAGGACAAAAATCAAGACCAAGGGCAAAAATCTTGAGAATTATCTACAGTGATTGCATAGAGATCCCTCACTGAAATTAGCAGAAAGCTTGTTCAAATCCTACCAGAACAGCAGAGAGAGGCAATCAAGCTCTTGGTTCAAAGTGCAAAGATGGCTTAGGAAAACAATTTTAGAGAAAAGGTGCCAAGTCATTCCATTAGGGTGGAAATACTGAATCATGTTCAGTCCTCAGAGATACACACAGCTTTCAGTAATTCAACACAAGTGTAAACCACTATCAGAGGATTTAAGAGAGAAATTCAGTATCCTTTTGAGATCTGACCATGGGAAATGAGAATTTTGAAGGGCTTATTCTATAGGTACCCTGGACAAAAGCCTTGAAAGAAGGGAAAGTTCAAGCTATAAATACTAATGAGGAAAAGATCAAGACATCTTTCAGCTGACTAAACAATCAGCTCAGGAGAGCCTTCCTTCCCTATTCTTTCCACATTTTTGATATATCAGAACAGAGTATAAGGGAACATCAGCTCCCCTCTGCTCCAATGTAACTAAAGATGGGCATATTTTTTTGAACATAAACAACAAAATCTTTCTCTGCCACCAAATATGTTAAACATCTCATAAAATGACATTGCATTCCTTTTCTTCATTTAGAAAAGGAGGAGCTAACCGGCTGCTGCAGTTAGCAGGAAATTCCATTGACAATAAAATAAATAAATCAACCAACGGTCTCAAAAGCCTACGATTCAATTATATGGGATACAAAGAGCTTGAATTTGACAGTAAAATGTGTTCCTCTCTAAGATTTATCTGTGAACCTCCAATTAGAGAATTGAAGTGGAATAAACTACTCAGTGAAAATGAAGATATCTGGAAGGAAAAATTAATATTCAGTATGGCATGACACAAAGACTGCCTGGTGCCCACAAGAACAACAGAAGTTAAACAGCTCAGAAGCAAAAAAGAGAGGGTGGAAAGCTGCCTTACTGCTTATGGATCTGACAAAATACACAAACTCTGGGCTGTGAGTTTGCAAACGCAGAGACAGAAGTGTTTGAAGGCAGCAGGCAGCTAGGACTTAGCCGGATCCTCATCTAGAATGTATCAACAAGGGCTAGAAAAGCCTGAGAAACTCTACTGGCGAATCAACAACTTCCCTCTAAATGACCTAAAAGCCCTTTTCTGTGCATTTTGAAACAAGGGGATTTTTGCCTGGAACAACTTGTGCTTCAAAAGCTCCATGACAAAAGGGGTGAGATTTAAAAAAAAAAATAAGAAAGAAAAAAACCCAGAGATTATACAATAAGACTGTTAAGTCTCTGACAACAGATTTTGAAGATTTAAAATGCAAGTTAAAGATTCTCTGCAGACAGAACAGAGCATCACAAGGTCAGTGGTACATTTGCTATTAAGGAAATTCCCTGATTTATCAGGGCATTTCAGTAATTCAGTGAAAGAATTTAAATATTAAATGACACTGGGGAGCAGTATCACAATGACAGGTACTTACATTACAATTGGAAGACCCATCAAGTGTCGAGTAAGAACCATCAGGCCATTCTGCAGCATCTACAGTGCTCGACTGCCTGTGCTGAGCTTCATACTCTTTCAGCTGAAATTTGAAAACACAGAAAGAACATTTTCCAGTTCAGAAAGAAGAAGAGATCTTCAAGAAGAGATCAATCTTCATTAAAATAGCAAGAGTAATGCAATTTCATTTTGTTCTCCCTGTATCATTGTGGAACTGGGAAAACTGGAACTTTTCCCCTGCATGCCTCACTTACTCAAAATAAAACTGCCCAACAATCAGCAGTTTTAAAAATGAGTTGTTTTGGTGTTTTTTTTTCTTAGAAGGAAATGATCTGTAAATACTGAAATTCAATGACCTGTTGTTGGTAAAATATAAATTACACATCCTTATCTCAGAGGCAGAGTTTACAGTGAACAGACTAAATCACAATGATCTGCCAATTTCCTTCATAAAGAAAATGATCTGCAGTAAAGACTAGGAACCATCCTTTGTAATTTAAAAAAAACAACAACTCTCCCATTTTCCAAGAAAGATTTCAGACAAAACCAATACCACAGGAGACTAAGTGTTGTAAGGATCAAGAACTGGTATTTTAAGGAAAAAAGGCTGTTGCACGTAGCTTACTAGAGGGAAACTCTACCAGTCCATATATGAACTATCAGATTAGGTACAATTCTGTCACCCCACAAAACTTTAACAGCAGAGAAGAAAAAGAATTCCTAATATTCCAATGCAACAATTTTAAAATTTTGCATTTTTTCATCATATTATTTCCATTAGAACAATATTTTCTTCAGACAATAATATAAATTTATATTCTAGAATAATCTGTTTTACGATGCAGTATTTCAGTAAAGATATTCATCTGACTGCCAACTGATTGAAATGATGTGTTCTCTAATGGAGCCCATACAGAACATCCTGTGTTCCATCATAGTATTTAACACAAAGTTTAAGTTGAAATTTTAACCCTCTTTTGGCTTCTGAGCAATTAAAGCCATAGGTCCTATGGCTGCACAAATGCAACACCTTATAGTTGCTTTTCTTATGGCTTATTATCATTTAGAGTTTGTAAACATTTGTGACAGCCGTTTAGAAAAAAAGCATATCTGTGTTGTACATCTGACATAATGTCATATGCCAAAAATGGCTGAATATGTTTTCTTGAATGGTATTAAAGTAAAACATCACCTTTTTGGCTAAGAAATAAGCAGGAAAAAATTAGCTTAAAGGGAAATAGTAAGAAATACATGAGTTCTGAATCAAGTAAGGAAAGGTCAGCAAAACCTGAAGCATTTCTACTAGTACTTAAACAAACCTATGAACATAATAAAGAAGAGCTAGTACAAGTCAGAGAGATTCTTCTCCCTCACTTTAGACAGCTGCAATGCAAAAGTCTACATTTAATCTTTTCTCTGATTAGCACCTTTTATTGTTAATGCAGAGAAGCAATACTTTTAGGGCTCTATTAATTTACCATGTAATCGATATTTATTTCTGGTTGAGCTAAATCTCACTTTTCTCAAAAAACAAAGGAATTGCTATCTAATTTATGCTACCTACTACAATGGGGCAAACAGACAGGCTTTCTCCAACTTCGCCTATGTTTTGTGAATGAAGTAAAACTCCAGATTGATACAGTCTACATTCTAAAACATGTTTATCGAGGAGATTGAAGTATGCACATATCATACCCTAGCAAGTGCTTCCTCAATGGTGATCATCTTCTCTTTCACCATCATCATCAGCTGGATCCGTTCCTCATCACTCATCGTGATCTCACTGGCCACATAACCAACATCCTCTCCTGCACAGAAAAATACCACAAATATTTTAAGCACACGTAAGAATTCATGCACAGGGCAGGGTACATTGAAATTGGATTTTACCCAGTGCTCTGAAATCTGGCTGCCATGTGGATCTGGCTGGCCAGAAACAGTCCCCCCACCAGAGCAGGCTCATGGTATGATGTGAAAGAACTGACTGACTTCGAAGTAACTGAGCAATAAAAGGAAGCAATTTAGAACTGAAAAACTAAGTCTACTTTGACACGGAAAGCAAGCATGAAAAGGAGAAATAAAAAGTGACCGTCATCACATGGTTATTGACCCTGAAAGACAAGAATTAAAAGAGGAAGTGCTAATGCTGCAGAAGTCCAGCAGTCAGCCCTAAGGAATACTGGAACCAGCTGCCAGAACTGGCCTGTTCAGGAATGGTGTGCTGGGCCCTTGCAGCTCTCTGCTGAGGCCTGGCCACTGCTTGTGATCTATCCAGACTCTCTCATTGCCCAATAAGCTGGTACATGGTGCTCAATATATTGGACTCTCTGCATCTCTGCTTCTGGTATTTGCTTGGCATGTCAGCACAGACAATTAGAACTTGCCTCAAGAACCAGCAAGGACCCACACTTAACTGAAAGTGTGGCCCTTTTCAACCTACTAAATGGGCTTTTGTCATCTTTCATAATTCATTTGAACACAGACAGAGAGAGAGGAACATCTGTTTGCAACATAAGAAACTAACATACACATGGGGAAACAGAAATTTTCTGTGTGAAGAAAAATACTTAATGCAATCCACAGCTGCATCTTTTGCAGAAGAACTAGAGAAAGACACCTGACTGTTTAAGTGGAATCAATCCTACATTTCCACTAGTCACGAGAGGCACTTTTACTACTCCTTCTTGTGGCATTTTCTACAATGAGAGGCTGGATTCAAGCCTAAAGCAAGCAGGTCAAAGTAACAAAATGCCAAAGAAAGGAGAAATATCTAATTAAAATAGAACACTATTTCTCTTATCAAGTTAGGACTAGGGGAAAATAAAAAGCATCTTGTTTAGTTACATATATTGCTTATGTATTACCTCACATGTGCCATCACTGACAGTCAGGACCAAAGGCATCCCAGCCTCATGTCTGCAGTCTCAAGAATTTGACTGAGCACTGCCATCATGAACCGAACCTGTGACACTTCCAGAGCCACAGACCCCAGATGCCACAATATTATAAATGTGTTTTATTCCTTTGTGATACGGGCTCTTTACATTTTATATGGATAGGATGCATACCCTTGAAATAGCTTTACCTTTTGAAGTCTGCCTCATCAGTCCTTTCTGGTTCTTTCGGAAATTCTGCCAGAAAAACTTATTTTTCTTTTTCCAGTCTGCTTTCCCTAAAAGGAAAGTGGAGCGGGAGGATGAGGGGAAAGGGAAAAAGAATTTTAGAAAGAAACATTAGTTAGCAAATTCTAGAGAAGCTTTCCAGCATTGCATTGTATTTTTAAATCAGAAACAAGAATAAAAAAAACTCCAATTTTCTGGTTTTCTTGATTTATTCCATACTAGGACTATGTTGATGTAGCTATTTCAGGGCAATGCACATTCTTTTATATTTGCCAGTGCTATAGAGGACTGAGATAAGCCAGTAACTTACATATTTTGAATTATAAACAGAGAATATTTTACATAAATTTTGATGTCTGTTGAGTTGCTAATGTGAATTATGGAAGTGTTTTTGAAGTATTTGGTTGGCTTATTCTCTTTAACTGAACCAGAACTATACAGCCTATGCCACAACTCAGATAAGTGATTTTCTAGTATATTTGTACATATCTATCAAGAAATAAAATAATTAACATATACACACACATTCTGCTACTTGGCATGGACTCTTGCTCTCTATATGCCTGGACTGTACAAGCCTGGGTTTCCATGTCCACAATGCCAGATCTCCATATGGATTGATGAGCACAATGTAAACAATTTGCTTTAGAAAGAAAAATCACATCTAGCTCTAGGTAGGGCATATATATCTGTGTCCTGTGAACAAACCAGGGCACATGCTATAAAGTTTATGCCACCCACAAATGAACATATTGTGCCTGATCTGGCAGAAATGCTACTGACAAAGAGCTATTAGTATTTATGATCCTGCCCTGGATGACCTAGAGCTGAGCTTCCTGACTCTCTGAAATACTGCTTAAGTTTAGACTGTGTGGACATGTCCCTAGAATACCATTAAAAGGAAACAAACAAGAAAAACCTCCCAGTTTTATTTTCCTTTTCCAATACACAACAAAAATTTCAGAAACAAAGAAATAGACTCTGGCCTGACATGAACAAAAATAACAAAGAACCCCCGCTGTTTGGTGGTGGTGGTAATTTTTGGAATACAAAAGGACAGGCTAGCAGTGATCTAACATGCAAGCATTTTCAATTCCATTTAACAAGTCAAAAGATGTGTATTTATCACATGACAATTCTGGCTGAGCAGTTTTAGTGATCACTGAAACAGCATCAAAACGAAAGCTGCTGAGACTAGCCCTCCACACACACAAATGCTGCTGACTTCTGCCAGCTCTTCACATCCCAGCACAAGCAAAACTCCAAAGCTGCTTAAGAATTCCATAGGAGTATCAAATAAAATGAAATATACTGACCTACAGAGCCTTCTTCTGAACTTGATTTATGAATGGAGAGCCTAGGACAAAAAAGAGAAATGGACTTACTGATGCAGGCTTCTCACATTTCAGGGGAGCTGCCTGGTTACAGTAAATTATAGTTTCCAAACAATATATCATGAGCTGCTTTCTCTTCCCTTTTCTCCCCAACACAGCAAGTTGGAAATGAAAACTGAACCTACTGGTCTGACCACAGTAACTGAGTTTCCTTCTGAAATGTGCCTTTTGTGACCAGCATAGAAAAATATATACTGACAGAAACCAATGGTTAAGGCAAAGGAGCCCAAGGATTCCTCAGAAAAACAATTATTCACATAGTTTCCCTACTTGCATTTGCAAAACAGTAATTTTGCTGCCTTAGAAACTGTAGAACTGGAATGCTGCACTTGTTTAGCTGTACATCAATTTTCAGCCTATTTGTTTTTTATCTGACAATCTTTGCAAGTATGTACTCATTACACCTCCAGAAGCCACCATGTGGAAGACAGTAGTAGAAATTTAAAGAGAAGGTAGAGAAAGTTTGTCCAGTCCCTATGAAGTGAAACCATAACTGACTGGAGACTACAGCTTCTTTCTCCCAAATCCCTTCTGTGTGCTTTCTCATCAGTGTATGCTCCCTTCCTCAACAGCCAGCTGGAGGGACTTAGTCAAGTCCAGAACATGGGCTTTACAAACAACCCACTGAAATAGCAAATATCTTTTGTTCTTCGTCTTTACATCCACTCAACCAGTTTTCCAGAATGGATTCCAACTCAGTGCTAACAGTTCATTGTGGGATCTCCGATGAGACAACATCAATCACCCTGCTACACTGCCTTTTTTCTCTGTCTGCATAAGTGGAGCTAACAAAAATTACCAAACTTTGTATTATTCTTGAAGCCTTCCTGTGGGAATTGCCATTTAACCACACTGCAGAAAGGCAGCGAAACGACTTCTTCCAGCATCAAGGGCTTTGCTGGAGGCTCCATGTGCAAAGCATCACTGCGGTGTCTTTGCTGCGGGCTCAGCCCCGCGACACGCCGAGCTCCCATTGTGTGGTGGCTGTCCTGCAGGATGAAAACACACACACACCACAGCGTACCAAGGACCTCCAGCCAAATCGTTCTCTGAATGAGACCATGTAATGACACACACATGACACACTCTTGTCGCTGTCCACGCACATGGTCTGCACGGGCTGTTCTCGCTCTCTCAGACCCCCAGCAGAGGGCAATAAAGAGTTTCTGATCAATTCACTGAACCGCTTGAAGGGAAATTATAGTTCAAGCCAGGTCGGTGTTCAGAAGACACAAACAATTACTGGCCAGCATCTTACAAACAGGAAATACATGCTCATCAATTTGCAAAGATATCATTAAAGGGGAAACGAGACAGTAGGAAGTTTCAGTGTGATTCAGTAATTCACCTAGACAAGGAGGATCTGGCATAGTGAAGCTCTGAAATATAACCTCTTTAAAAACAGACTGAAATTTAATTCAGCACAAACTGCAAACTAACTGAGGCAAACAAACTTCAAATTTTTAATGCATCAGGACGAGGGAGACATTTAGTGTTTTCCTTGCTGGTGTTTACTCTTGAAGGGGAAAAATCAATAATATGCCACCAGAAGCTTAATTTTTAAGAAGCCTGGTGAAAAGTGAAAAATACAAACCCCATATTTTCTGGGTAAAAATTTCCAGAAAATTCCCTCCAACAGGGCCAGGAATCAATCCAGACACTTCAAAGTAAAGTTGTCAGCAAGTGTTTTTCTAAATAAAGGTAAATCAGATAAGAAAGTATGTGGAGTATACGGAGATTTTTCTTTTTATGAACGGCAAGCTCTGTCAGAACTGACAGAATTAATCTGCTACATGTTTTGCAGATGAGCATGGTCTCCACCCATCAAGCAGTTATACTATTTATTTTAAATTAATTTAGTAGCCATGAAATGTACCAAATCACCATCCTTAGAAAATGAAATCTGTTAATGATCAGAGCTCTGTCTCACTAGTGAAATTGCCCTTAAAGTGGAAAAGCAGTCTCTTGTGCTCTGTGGCCTCCAAATTCACTTTAATCCTTTTCTTCTCTTGCACAGTTGCCAAAAACTACGCAAGTAAGCAGCAGGTGTAGCGGCAACGTTTGTGATGTGGACATCTGTTCAGTAGTTAGCCTGAGACCATAAACTCATCATAAACTGGCCTCCAAAGAGTAGGAGCAAACATCCGACACGCCTGAACCAGAGGGTGTGAGGAGAAAAGCAGTATCCACAGCAAGCAGACCACCTTCTCATTTATAACTGATTTAAGAACTATGCTGAGTTTCATCAGAGGATGCAAATTCCAATTATCATTTCACGCATTCTTTAAAGAGGAAATCTTCCATGCCTGGGTTGACCTTGAAAATGCTAACAGCTGCTCTGAAGAGATGGAAATGCCAACAAAACTTACCACATAGTGCCTGATAAGGCACTTGCTTTTTAGTTCCACCCAACAATTCTGATGCTTAGAAGTCCTCAGTGAAATCAATCAAGCATTTTACCTCCTAGATGTCTAGTGAAAAATTCCAGACTACCTTGGTGTCGCTATATGTTTGATTTGCAAATTACACTCCCTTACTCTGTTAAATCTGCAGTGCTTCTGTGAACGTGCGCTGAAAGTGATTTGTGTTCTTCCATTCATAGACTGATAACTTGTACTGAAAGTTAATGATGCAGTGACACTTGGCAGAAGTTTCAGCACTGTGTGTCTGAAAGGGAGCCAAATGCCATTACTCCACCATGGAGGCCTTCATTTTTGTTGTGGTCTGATGTACAACTTCATTAGCAAGCTTTCACATGAAATGTACTCTGTCACCGCATAAAGCAGAAGAAATGTATGGGTATATGGGAAATGTATGGCTCACACAATGAGGAACAAAACAAGATTTACAGCCAGAGGGAAGGGGAATTTTCTTATCAATCCATAATCTCTGTAAGTGGGCAGGAGATGGGGTCAAAACTTTAATTCATTAATCTCACAAATCCAAAACCATCTCTAGGCCAGTACTTTGTGCCTCTTTGAGCCAAAGTGCTGAAATAAACAAATGAGAAAAAAACTCAAAAAACCTCAAACAGAAAACATAATATATAACCTAAAAATGGAGCTACTTTTGAGAGTACCCAAATATTACTGCCTTGGAGAGTTGATGAGTTTGAGCAGAATTTAGTAAACTACATCAGGCTATTCAATGACTCAAAACTTAGTAGCAACAGCTGGAGCAGATAACCTGGACCAGGAACTCATTGATTAGAAAGACTGGCTTAACAGAAGTGAGTTTACATTCAACATTAAAGTGTTAAAATACACAAACAAAAACAGACACAACAGACAGTCTTTCAAATGCCGGAGGTCTGCAAATGACAGAGTACCTGGGGGATACCAGGTAGAAAAGAATGACTGAGAAAAAAACCTACATATTAATCCTAAAAGGCATAAGGATAGAAAATTCCAATGGCAGTATGAAGAATATGAAGAACATATATATATATATATACATATATAGGAATGGCTGTACAACCATCATTATTCATGCTCAAGAAAGATGAATTCAAACTAGATGTGGTATAGATAAAGCTATTAAAATAGCCAGGGAACTGGACAGCTGATCTTACAAAAGAAAGCTAGAAAAGTTTTGCCTGTAAAACTGGAAAGCTGCAAGAAGATTAACTTACTGCCTATTACTAAATCAGGCTCAGGAACAAACAGACACATGCTGGAAAATATTAGCAAAGAGAAGCTAACATTTCCTAACTGTTTGGACAAACTTCCAACAGTAGGTAGAGAAAGGGAGAGCAACTTTAAAAACTTAATTAACTGCTTTTACAGGAGATTTCTTGAAAGATAAGAGCCCAGACCAGACATCTTAAACAGATCAGACCAGACACTGTCATAAGCATTGCCTCTGGAGGGCACTTTTGGTTCTTGTTTTGCAGCCTGGGGGCTTTGTAAGAGCAATGTCAAAGCCTGACACCTAAAATGGTCTCTGAATCTATCTTTTCATAAAAGCGCTGCAGTGGGGATAACGTTGTTACACCTAAGCAATACCTTTGAAACCTAGAAGCGGTCCCCAAAACTTGGTGTGCAAGGAAGACCCAATGCACACATTTGGGTCACAAGCCAACTAAGCCTGTCTGATTATTAAGACTGGTTTTAACTAGGCTACAGCTTTCCTGTTAACTGTGGACTGATTCTGATCTCAGACAGAAAAACACTGGGGCTAATCTTGCATAAAGAGTGGTTGATATACAAGAGACACAGTCATACGTGCCCCAGGAACGTGCTGGTACTCCACAGAAATAAGGAAAGAAACAAATGACACCATGCGCTGCTTTCATGAATGTGCCTGTTGATTTTTGAGATCTCATCACTCTCAAAAAAGAACAAATGTGGGAACTGAGAATGATGGGCACTTGTACTTTAAATGCAGATGTGCTTTAACAAGTGGCCGTGTCTCATTTACGGACCATAAAATCCACAGGTGCATAGCACCATATGATGATGAAACCACTATTGCTGTCATCTTCGATAAACTGACAGTGCCCCTCTCATTCCTTACCAATGATTATTTATAGTACACTGCAGAAAATGGTTTAGATGGGATTTTTAGCATATGAATATTATGCATATTCAGAGCGGTGAATAAACCAATGCAGAAGCCCATGCTGGCTCTGCTGCAAAGCCATTTGGTTATCCGTGTGCATTAGAAATGGCCCACTTACATAATTAGTATGAAAAACTGACAGACTAGTAACTGCTCCTGACTGAATACAAGGTAATTTATCTAACTGGAGCTGGCACAGGGAAGAAAATGGGTCTTTGGTATTTTTATCAAATTTGCATGAACCTGAAGAGAAAGGAGGCCTGCAAGGTTCTGACCTTGCTGGCACCAGTGTGAGAAAGGGATGGAAAGCAAAGAGGTTTCATTCAATTATCTTCTCATTAGGTTTCCATAGCAATGGCTCTTTAAGCAGGTCAAAACTTTCTCAGTGGAAACAAACACTGAGCTAGCTGCTTGTGGCCCCTGCGTGTGTATGTGTACTCTGCAGCATCACCAGCGTGGAAGCCACCACACTGGTCCCACGGGCTCAGTCCGCGGACTGGCAGCAGGCAGATGGGGGCACGTCATGTATTTAATAACAGAATGCTTGGTCACAGCCAGGGGGCAGATAATTGCCAGCTAAAAACTCTTTTGAGAGCAAAGAGCAGGGCCCAACGCTACAGGCGGTGCTTCCCTGCTCTCTGTGTATTACTCACTACGTGCCATCTCAACTCGCTGTGACAAGTCAGACTTTCTCGTGAAATGTGCCCTTCATACTTCCTTACACGAAATTACCAGGCTTGAAATCTTCTTCCAGCTGCTCAAAGGCGCACTGGTTTCCCTCCTCACGTGTCCCAGGCAGCGTTTGGCTGGCCTCTCACTCCCATTGTGTAGGTTATTGTGGGAGTTTCCTGCCCTACTTCTCTTGAGGAGGCTGTTTAAAGGCAGCATGAATAATTTGCCTTTGACTAAATCAGGCCTCAAACAAGTGAAAACAGGGCCATACACATTCACTGATTTTTTCAATTTCTGCAAGGACAGGGTATAAAAAAATATGTACCTTAAGTTCAAACATCTCAAGTAAAAAAAGCTCTTACTTCTTTTTCTTCCAATACCCATTTTAATTTTTAAACTACGCAAAAGGAAGAATTTATTCTCTTAGCAATTAAGGGCAGCCTTTAGCTACCTCAGTTTAGGGGAATTGTTTATTTTCTGCTTTGTTCTTCTCAGTTTCTGCCCCCTCTCTGCCTTATATGCTCTTTCAGACCTGCACTCCTCTTTGCAGATGAGCTTACAAATACCTGCCAGAAATAATTTGGGTGCTCTGAGAAGCTGCCAGAATCTAAGCTGATAGAATTTAAACCCCCTCAACCATGACCTGGAAGGATGACTTAATAACCTCCTGCATTCAAATCCTGACCTGCAGTTTGGATGCTGCAGGGAAAGAAGACTAGGGAATCAAGTGTTAAAAACTACTGGCAAAGGCCAGTAGATTAGTGTACTGAAGGGCAAAGAATTGAGGCTTGGATGAACCTTTCTGCAGCTTTCACTGAAAATCATTGTGGAAAATGGGAACACTGAAATGCAGGCTCTCTCCCAGCCTTAGGTTGATACAGAGTTCCAGTTTATACCACAGGACACTGGAATGGCTGTACTATGGCACATTCATTGCAAAAAATTCTTAAAAACATTGATTGAGTCAATGGTCTCTCCTGCAGTGACAACAGCTACAATGCAGATAGCAGCCACCTGTGCTGTGGCCTCACTGCTTGCCTGCTAACAACCTCGGAGAAAGCCATAACATCCGAGGAGCTGCTGCGACATTCCCAACAAACCATCAGAGATCGGGCCAAACTGTAAGAATGGAACGCGTGAGTGGCTCCTCGGTGCACCCTGCACACACACAGGGTGACAGACATTCGCCCCCAGGAGCAGCTGAAGCAGGAGTTGAGGATGCAGCTGCCAGAGGCACAGCAGCTCCCCCAGGCAGGGGGAATGCAAAGCCCCTGAGCAATGTTGCCCTGTGTCACCTGCACCCCACACGTGCCTGCTTTTCTCCTTCTGCCTGACACGTATGTTTCTGGCCAGGTCCCTGCTCTGGCAGAGTCTCAGATTAGGTGTTGAGTGTCACAGGGTCAAGAACGTTTAAACTGTACTGAGCCACAGCCAGAGGAGTACAGCAGGATGAATTGTGGCACTTGATATGAAGTGTGACCATTTACTGGTCAGGAGTGCACAGGAGTGGTACAGTTCAAGGAAGTGACGGTGATTCCCTGGAGGTGACAATTCATAACCCCCACTGCCACACAAAGGTGGTGGGAATGACTGAAACATCAGACACATGATACAACTGTTACCTCGTGCATTGTCTTCATCCTTTCTTTCTCTAGCAACTGTTAAGAAAAGTATTAATATGTAGGAATATCTGGACCTCATCCTATTTGTATGCAGTGCTCCTGAGTCTCTCACCCACTTCCTTTTCTTTCCCAGCAGAATCTCAGATGCACCACATCTGAAACACTGCCCGAAGGCTGAGGGAGCAAACAGTGACAGCAAACAGATCTACTTCCAAAGAGGGAAAACACACAACTTCCTTTCTGCAACATCCCCCCCAGTCCTTCTAAAAACAGGATGAGAGTCAGGATGCAGAAGCCCGGGTTCAGGGGACTGGGTTTAACCTGGATTTCCTGGCAAACATGCAGAGCTCATCAGTCTGTCATGTCGACTTGAATGCTCAAAAATGGGAACAGGCTAAAAGTTGGGTTACATTGTTTAAATGCTCTGTTTACAATTATGAGAAAACCCTGCTCAGTCCCCTAGCTGAGTAAACATCCTTGGGGGTGTCGCCATCTCTTTGAAATAATAGGAATTGTATATACAATACATCCCCAGTTGAACATGGTATGGGGTCAGAGAAGTAGCAGTAATTGCTAAAGAACACATTTACTGCATGTTTTCTACACTAATAAATCTTATAGCAAAAGCAGAAGTCTGTATAGAAGCACCTGTGATTCTGGGGAGATTTTTGTTTAAAATGAATAATATAGCTGTTAAAGATGCTGTTGTCACTTTACTGAAGGCACATTGAGAAACAGAAAAGTTACACCAGCAACACAACTGTCAGGGAGACTGCAGTTTAAAAGATCTTGGAAAGGGCAGAGGGAAGTGAAATTTATTATTCAGAGAAGAAAACTACAAACACCTCATTCCATGCTCTGTCTTAGTTGCTGAATATGACAAAACTTAGAAACCTGGCAAACTGTTTCAATTTACAGAAGGAACTTCAGTAAGGCAAAAAAACCCCAGAGCAGTTGTGAAGCAAAGCTTGAACAAACATGACTTTGTTTTCCATTGTTTATGGATAGCTTTTCAGGCCACATCAGTACCCTTGCTGTTATTCACATAAATCTCAGAAAAATCTTCAGTCAGAGGCAAAAGCCTCTTTCTTTGTCAGAACCAATGAAACAAAAGGCATATTTGGTAGGGCACATATAATGCACAGAGCAGGTTCACATATGCAGTCTTTTTCGGTAGCTTCATCTAATTAACAGGAACAATGTTGCTAGCAACAGAGGAAGGTAGTATTGCCCCAAATGCCTTCGGGGGTGGAGTGACCACAATGACTCACAGTGACAAACAATTCTGCCTCCAGGCTCATTTAATCCCTTCTGCCTGCCTACAAGCCCTGCTGCTGCTCATCTAGAGCACATCACTCGCTAGACAGATATTTGTTGAGCAACTTGCTGGATTGAGGGCACAGAGTAATTCTGCACTGACTTTACACCAGACTGGGCAGCAGGGTTAGTAACACTCAAGGCAAGACAGAACATACACTGCCTGTCCACACAAACAGGATTTTTTCCTACCATAGACCACCAAGGTTAATCTGTTTTCAATGTGGCTTACAGTGGAGACTGTTGGGCTCTCTCTTCCAGTTAAGCAGCACAGAAAAGGAAAACCAAACCAGGTTAAAGCAAACATTGCTCTTCCCATGTTCCCTCAAAGCTTCTTTCTGTCTGGAATGTCTAAACTCTGGCAAATTAAACAACCATCCAGATGTGTTATTTTAAAGCTTTAGACTTTGGTAGTGTTAAACTGTAGGGTGTGCAGGCAGCAGTGCTGGGTGAGGGAATTACTGATAATGACCATATTCCAGCCAGACACTTGCTCTCTCATTCTTATTTCAGTACAGATTTTCCCTTGGGACTGCCCTTATTTTCTAAAGCAACCTGCTCAGAACACCAGACCAGAAACAACTCATCTCACCCTAGGAAAACATTTGGATTTTCAATATGTAGAACTGTAACTGTTCTTGGATAAGCTCTCATGGAAGAGTATTCTAAAAAACCACATTTTCCACATCTCCTGAAAGTCGAGTTTTGAACAATTCTCTCCTTTTGTCTCCCAAATCTTTTGTGAATATGAAAAACCAATGTACATCTGCATCAAGTTTCATATTTGGCAAACTAGTCTTCTCACAACAAAAGAAGTTTTGTAGAAGGTTTACCACACATCTTTCATGCAGCATGAGAGTGACATAAAAACTGTCCTCAAAGGGACAAGCTTCCATGTCTAGTAGCATGCCCACACAGAATATTCAGATGAAGGCCATATACTAAACCCCACAAAAATCTCTGGGGGCAACACAACATCCTTCCCTGAAAAACTGGTGTATTGGATGGGCTTGAACTGGTCATTTTCCTGCAGATTAATTTTTAAACTCTGCCTCCCTGGAAGAGGCAATTTCTGTGACAATTCAGCCTTCCAGGCTGGAGGGGTGAACCCAACACTGACGTGCCCGGCTGTCACAAATAGGCACAGACCTGCATAAGTTTGGGTTTGAATAATTTGTACAGTACTGAGTAGATACAATTTATTATTTTCAACACTTTGTCCAATTATCATGTGTCACATGGCCTTGCTTATTGTGCAAGTATCTGGCACAACCTGTCCTGCACCAGTTTCATATATATGATCAGGTTCATCACATACACCCTTCTATAAATCCTCAAATGGTACACTTCCACTCTTGCAAGGTCCATAAAAATCACATGTCCCTTTCATCTGGACTAAGATAATATAATTTCCTTTCAGTGAGGTAAATTGGCTGCCTCAGAGGAGTCACTCAGGAGATTATTTTGCTGATACTGCCTTCTCAGTTGGTTATTTGTTGTAGAACACCTACACAGAGGCACAACTTAGGAAGCTGGCTAGGACTGGTAAGTGGAGTTTTTTTCCAAGTTGTGTGCTGTCCTCCTATGAGATCTTCATCTCATTATTACCTGAGGTGGGATTATAATATTTACCCATGGGTAAAGTGCTTTGAGGCTGAGAGAAAAGTTGTATGATTATGAGATAACCTTGAAGGCTTACTTCCCAGATTACAGTTCCCATCTTCTTGGCACTTCTGGTTTCATTATAATGTTAGACAGTCAGGTATCCTTCAATGATTCCTTTCCATATATGAGATTTGGAAGCACAAAGTATTAACCCTAAGACTTCTAGGCCTTCTCTTTTACCAGCATGTAATATGGGGACAGTGATGGTACCCAAGGTAAAATTCACCTTATCTGTCTTAGGCTGTTTCAAAAATGAGCATCTACCTCAAGAAAACCATCTCTGCCTTTCTTTCTGAGTGATGAAGCAAGACAAGGTACCTCTAAAAGACAATTTATCACGTTCTGAGATCTTTAGCATGAATCAACTTCCAGACAAGCCCAAAGGAAGCCCCTAAGCAGTTGTTCACTGCCATACAACTGACTTCTATATGGTCAGTGCTCAGGCAAGTCCTATACACTGCATCCACCAAAGATTGCTCTGGGACTGATGGTTCTACAGAGCTAGAAAAAGTAAGAAACCTTCCTGTTACTTCCCAGTGATGAATCACTTCATCATTGAGGATCTTCAAATGTGAGACTGTGAAACCATACAAAAGCATGTCCCATCACAAATGGATTCCATGTACTCCCTCTGAACTCGCCCAGCTGGCACTACCTCATGGAAGTGAAGGCACTTGGACACACAGTGTCAGTTGTCTTCATGCACCACTGCACGTTACCCTCAGCAGCAGGGATCCAAGATCTCGGGATCAAAGGAGGGGGGCACAGAAAACAAGCACACACATTGCAGTAGGAGGTGACAGTAAACAGAAACCCTTTCAGTCCTCACAGAGAGGTTTTCATTAAGGATGCTAAAATTAAAGCTCCTTTTAACTTGGTTTTAAATACTTTGTGCCCTTGGCACCTTCTTCAAAAGCACAGTTAAAAACTCAGGAGTATGCAGGAAAAGGAACACGATGGAAGTCTGTAACTCTCCCTTCCCCTTAGCTACCTTTCTTTGGCTGCATTTAGGTCTAGTCAAAGAAAGTAATTTATAAAGCAGGTGTAATTTGCAGAGAATGTGGAATCACTGATGTTCCTCAGAAATAACTACCAGTTGTCTTAGTGTATGCACACCCCAAGTACTCACAGAAGGGAGAAACAATAACTCTCGCTTGACATAAAATCCCAAAATAATAGAAGGCCAAAATGGAAGAAGAAAAGGATCACAATGTCTGGATCTGAAATCTAGATACATCAGTACAATCAAAAATTAATTTACTCCAAGGATAAAGAAAATGTAACAAATTCCTCTTCCCTCCCCACTTTCTGTGCCTTCACTTACTTTCTTTCAGTGTCAGGTGTTGATGCAGTGCTACTGAGACCAAGTGACTCCTGCAAGAGAAGACATGCAGCACTGAGAGCAGGCACTAGAGAAGCCTATGAATATCAAATTAATAATACAGCCTTTATGCAGAATATCAAATTAAAGAACAAACAAACAAAAGTGGATGATCAAAATCTAAGTGCTTACCTCAATCTGGGATCGCAGCTGTAGAGATGTGGGGCTGGCATCAGGTTTCTCCTAAAATACAACAAATATCAAGTTAATGAAATATACAAACAGCAGGAAGTAGAAATATGAAGGGGAGAAAAAGTGAAAAGAAAGCGAGTAACAGAACCAAGAACTATTTCAAAGCAGTTCATGCAGGAAACACTAACTACTCGAGAAAGAACTGCTTTCGGGATAAATTCTGAAATAATCCAGTAAAACAGCTAATTTCATACTTATCACTGGAGAATACAGGAAGTAAAACTGCCAGACGGAACTCATTCAAAACAAAATAGAAAGAGGGGCGTTTTATTTTCACTAGATCACCACACAATTTGTTAGATAAGTTCAAGTGCGATTGCCAAGAAGTTACCTTCAGGAAAGATCTGGCATTAAAAGAACATTCTCTGATGTAAAAATACTGAGAGGATGCAGATACCTTTCATCAAGACCAGTTTCTCACACAGAAACTTGTATGGAGTTCAACAGTATGGAGTTCAAACCGCTTTTCTACAAACACCTAGGATATAACCATCTACTCCAGAACTCAGTCATCCAGGCTCCCTTTGCAGCAGACGGAGAGACACAGAAACTCTTAGCGAACAACTTGCCTGACGGGTTTCAGCTACCTCAAGTTAGATGAGGGTGTCTAATTGAAGACTGCAAGCTAACTGCTTAAAAGGCACATACTGTTAACACGTCTATCTGAAATCAGTGGGAAAACTCCAGTTAGAATGAAGATAATACAGTTGTCACTACCAAGAACTACATTTTGTTGGTTGATCTTCACATGAAATCATGGGGTAAGCTACTTATTCCTCCTTTATTCTAAGCCAGCCCTAGCCCTTGTGAAGTTATTGCAAAATGAATTCCGTAATTTACTCATCACAACTGGGTAAGCAGTGGTGTACACGCTTAAAGAAAATTAAAAAAAAAGGATATGGATTTGTTTCTCAATACTAAAGGACTTTTTGTTCATGCATTCCTCAGCCTACATGTAAAACTGTTATCTCTGAAATTGTACTTCCTATGCCCTTTGTTTACACAAAGGGTGACAAAACATTCTTGGAATTTTTAAAAAAACAAAACCAAACAAATAAAACAAACAAACAAAAACACACACACACAAAAAAAACAAAAAAAAAAAAAAGAGAGGAAAAAAAACCCAAACCCAGACACAATTTTCTGGAAATGCAGCCTTTTAATACTAAACAGGAAATTATTACTGACTGCCATGAGGTGGTGTTGGACTGACCCACTGAGGAGGTCTTTAAGTTCTGGAGTAGAAAGGAGCCTGCTCTGCTATCACACAACTGAGTCCGCTTGCACCACTGGCAACGGCAGCCAGGGAGAGCACAGGATAGCTCAGGGCCATGTCCTTGCTCCCGTGCAAGGCTGACACCAGGTCACTGCCCTGCTGGGGGATTTTGCCCAGCCATGCATTGTCTGCATATCTGCATTTGCTGATTTTGTAGCAGAAAAAGGGAAATGAAGTCCTTGAGTGAAAGTGGACATGAAAAGGCGATCACATCCACTTACTGAGACCCAGCAGGACTCCTCTAGTCAAGCAGAAGTTGGGCCAAGGCCAGGGAAATTCCAGAGATGTTCACAGATCAGAGAAATGAAACTAGCTCTTTGGCACCAGGCATCCCTCTCTTTCTCCATTAGTTCTGTCAAAAGGGAATCTGACTATATTTTGCACCCGGAAAAGGCTGCAGACACTCTCCAATTCCTGCCTTTTCAAGGAGGGAGAGAACGATCCCATGATCCAAACACTTGCCATTCATCAGCACCTCATTTGTCCATACTCTGCTGCACTGATGGGAAAAGGAACATTTTATCAGTTTTATATTATAGTTTCAGTTTGACAGTCAGGAGAACCACCATGTCCCCAACAGGCCTTTAGACCCCATGCTCCTGATGTCTTAAAAAGCTGCTTTGCTGCAAGTGTTTTCATTTTTTATTTTTTAAATATAGTATTTTTTTGCAGATTACCATTTATAAGATGCTGCCTGGCCTCTCACAAGTCTTGGGCTTGAGCATTTGCTGGGTAAGTTGAAGCCTGAGACTACAATTAGATGAAAAGTTCCTACTTTCAGCATAAAACTACTCAGCTGAACTGTCAGCTGCATCCCATGTAGTTAAATCCTAAAAAAACCTGACTGTATTTACTTTCTTTTTTTTCACTTGCTGTCAAGCTTACCCTGTTAGAACAGGAGTTATTTTATAGGACCAAGATGACTAGCAATGACCACGTTCCTCTCCCTCCTCTAGAGTGCTACTTTGCAATGCTGGAATGCAAAACACCTGATAGTCCTGCACTGTTTTGATTAATATTCCTACCTGCCTTTCCAGGAGAATGGTATTTTTTTTTTCTATTGCTGTTTACACAAGAAACCAAAGGAAAATACTTGGGGAAATAGTACTCTCAACTAAACTTCTGGCTTAGATCTGTATCAGAGATCATAGAACTTTCATCAGCCTTGAGCAATTCTATTTATTTTGGTTAAAATCCATTAAACCTCACATTAAACCTCACTTTAAAATGCACAGGTTGTGCTGACTTTAATCCATTGGGATCAGGGCTCTTTTTTACCAAAAGCTAATTCTAGAAGGTTGAGCAAATGTTGTACTGTTGGCATGTTCTCTAGCACGCTATACAATCTTTTCAGAAAATATTTTTAAAGGTTAGTTTCATTAAAGTACATCTTTCATCCTTCTGAGCCAAAACTTAAATCTGAAACCAAGGACAGCCTGGGCTTATAGAAACACTGCCTGCAGTAGGAGATATCCCTAGCCTACACTTCCAGAGCTCTTGTCTAGACAAAGCAGGCATCAGTGCAATAGTATGTTCTGTGTGAGCAGCCTTGCTGCCCCAGATAACTGCCCTCCACATGTGCCCATAAAGCTTGCCTGAGATGTACCAGAAAATTCATATCACCTACATGCTACACAGTGCTCTGAAGAAACCCAGTGATCTGAGAAAGTATCTGCTCAAGTGCAGACTCCTTAAGCTACACTAATAAATCCAGTGTTTCCCAAAGGTGACTGATTTACTTGCATGGTTACTGGATTTAAGGGGCCCTAGGCAAGCCACCTGTCCTGCACCCAGAAACTCAATATGTTGGTGCATATTGAACTTGTCCAATACACTATTAAAACCAGCAACTAAGATCTGGCGAGTCTGGAGAAACTGAGGTGTCCATAAATTGTACCCAATACCCAGGGAACACATTAGATGGAAGGCGAACAGTGGCTTACCGCCAGTTTGTCCAGCTCCCCTTGAGGTCCAAGGTCAGCACAGAATCTCAAATACCGATCATAAACCCAGGAAGAAGTTTTAAAAATAATCCTGTAGAGTAAGCACACTGAAATCAAAGTAGGGATTCCTCCCTCAAGTCACATACACCTGATTTAAAACAATCTCAGCCTGAAGAGTAATTTTGTTCTCCCACCTTTAAAGCCATTTCTTAGCAGTTCTATTTCCTTCCTTTTTTCTTCCTTCATCGGAAGCCAATACTGCCAAGAGGATGGGTGCAGGACAAGGCCCTGAGGTCCTGGCAGAAGCTCTGAT
The DNA here is from genome assembly GCF_030490865.1 of Poecile atricapillus. Classification (NCBI taxonomy): domain Eukaryota; kingdom Metazoa; phylum Chordata; class Aves; order Passeriformes; family Paridae; genus Poecile; species Poecile atricapillus. The sequence goes on along the minus strand of NC_081251.1, from coordinate 67,479,887 downwards.
CCAGCAGCTGGAGGAAGGGATGGATGCCAGGCATCACAGGAACTGTCTGGGATCACCGGCCCTTCCACACTGTGGTGCCACAGAGAGCGACTGCAGAGCCACATGGGTAAACCTTGGGAGCCCTGGTGCAGAAGTGCAAGCTGGGAAATGCTTTTTACAAATCTCTTGTTTTGGAAGAAAACATGTGTAGTGAGCTAAACAAGCAGGATTTGTAGCTTATGCTCCAAACCTTTAGTTGTTTGCCTTAGGTGTCAAGAAAGAAGATTCCTTCACAGGTAGATTTTTCTGCCTACTTTGTATACTGAATTTATGTGATCATTTGCATATATTTTCTTTTCAAATTGCTGCAGGTTTCTAAATATTGTGATTTTGGTTTTATATACCACTTTCCTCATAAAAATCTTCAAAACAGTTTTGCAACCATTTATGAGCTATGTCTGAGAAACGCAACTGGGAAGAAAGTAAAAAGCACAAAATACATGGGAAAGAAGCTGAAAAAAACATTTCTTGACTGAAATGGCAGGTTTTGAATTCATGAGGGACTTTTCCTTCATGACAACTTCAGTTCACTTATTCTGTATGTAACACGACAGATAAGAGGTGTATCACACCCTATCTGAAGGCATTGCGGTTCTGCTCCTGAAATACACAAGCATAGCAGAAAAGAGCATTTGAAAGGAAACTTGGTTATCGAGGGTATGGCTCACACATTCTAGGGGGAATGTTTTTACTTTAATTATTTTTATTTTATTTTATTTATTTTTATACTTTTCATATTTTTATTACTTAAACACTAAGCAACATCTATGCTCCACACCACAGCTTCGTTTAGGAAATTATATTCATTGAATTAATCCCTTCTAATTAAAAATTCATGAACCTCTTCACAATTTCTGCCACAGGAGCTGTATCCATTTGAATCATATATTTAAGCACTCCTCTGCAGATCCCAAGACAGGATTAATCTCACTGTGCAGATAGAAAGTGTGCAAAGTGAGACCAAGATGAGTACTGGAAAAGTATAGAGACATAACCAGTAAAAAGGAGATGACTAAAAAGCTCATAGATGTATAAATAATTTTATGAAACCATTTCAGCAGGTGTAAATAAGGTATATACAGTAGAAGACTTCTGTGAGAGAGTTCTGACAGTCTTTCCCAAAAAGTTTTCTCACTTTGCTCTGAACACACATTGCACGTTCTAGTCTAGCTTCTAAAATGATTTAACAAATATGTATTTGAAAGACAGCAGAGCAGTGAAGGCTTGCAAAAATTTGATTTACACTGAAGGCAATAATTCTGCCTAGAGTCCTCCACCAAACTCTATTATTTTAACCTCTGCAGAGGTGCTGGGGAAGAAGCAGGGAATCCTCTGCAGAGACAGCGTATGTATGCAGATACGTAATGAAAATTGCCTAAAAGTCACTAGATATGAGCCATAGGTCAGAATAAAGACATAAAAAAGACTTATTCCTCTGTCAACCACCTCAGCAAGTGTTTGAGGGAACTAACAATTCAGTGGGTTTCCAGTGGTACAGATTAGTTCAAGTGCCATTTTGAGTTTCAAACAACAACCCCTGGACCATGCCCTTGGTTGTTTCAGTGATGAAATGTTTTTCTGCGCCACTGCTCTTGCACATTAGAGCCTCAGCTGACACATGCTAAATGATAGCATCCTGCAGCAGCAGCAAAACTCTGGATCAAGGAAATGAGTTAAGCAGGAGAGATGGTTAAAGGAAAAAAATAACCAACCCGAAATTTCAAACAATAAGTACTTCTAAGCACGAAACAAAGTCCAAGTGTCCCAATGCCTCATACAAAAGTGCAGACACAGGTAAACACTTGGCTTAACTACTGAAGAAATGCAGCTTCAGAGAGAACACACTTTTAGAGCACTCACATGTCTGCTTTTAGTACTGGAGAGGGAAGAAATATCCTGCCTCTCAGCTTGATGCAAACACCAGAATCTATCAAGCCTAACACATCTCAGGGCAAACATTGGACTTTCTTCTTCTCTCCCCTTTGCCAGCAATGAAAGCAGAAGGGTTTTATTCACCCATCTCAAACACACTGCATTCAACACCAAGGCTGGGACCCACAGGGCTGAAGAACATTTCACAATGATTTTGGGAAATGTAATTGATTAGCAATTAGAGAGGAACTGCAGCTTTTGTAAAGCCCTGTAACAATAAAAAGTGAGACAGTGCTAAGACGTAAATTCACTTTTAACAAACAGAAGCAGAGTCCAGAAGAATTATGGCACAAACACACAAAAAACCTCAATAGAAATGGGCTTCAGAGAAAGGAAAGTCGATATGGGAACACAGTATTCTGCAGCAGGGAAATCAAATACCCTCTGATCAATTTTCCAAACAAGATGAAGCACGACCAGAACTATGACAGCTAAAACCATATTAATATAAAGGCCAACATGTGATTGAGACACAGCAGGTCTTTGATTGATGCATTTTACACTTGTTACTCAAATGGTACAATACTAAAGTGTTCTTGCTGCTGGCAGGAACTGCCTCAGTACTAGAACTCTTGCTGGTATAAAAAGGATTAGTAAGACCTGCCAGCTTTGCCTAAAAATCCTTACATTTGTCAGCACTGACTTTTATTGTACAGGTAAGACCAAAAATAAACTTTGTGAAATAATGTTGGAAAACAGGGAAAGACATGTGTTTCCAGGGAGGACTTTGAGATAGATAAAATGGTTTTGGCATCAGGAAGAGCTGTAATGTTTCAGCGGAATAAAAAAATTCTAAACAAACCACATCAAGAACGGTTAAATGTGAAGCCAGAGGACTCAGGATGTGACACAGACAAGGGAGGCATGAGGTAAAGCCCAACTGGATACTGCCCAAATGGGGCCCTTCTTATTCAAGAGCTGACAAAGGGCCTAGGGAAGAGCCACCACTTCCCCCAGCGAGAGCATTCTGTCCTGTGGGAAAATCACAACAAAAGGAAGAGAGAAAATAAATTGATAAACAAACAAGCAAGTAGCAGTTTGCTACAGGGTGCCCTGGGGTCTGAACAGTCTGGTCAGCCATGTCCAGATGCCTTGCCCAGGTACTGGCTCTCTGGTGAGGATGGCTAATGGGAGTGTGCCATGGCCCCAGTCACCTCCTGAACAAATACCCACAATTAATGAGGAAAGCAGCACCTCTGTGAGCCTCACATCCCTATCACCACCATCCTGCAGCCTGCTTTCTGTAACTGTGGGGCTAGGAATTTCGAGTGGTTGAAATGAAGCACTCACTGATAAGATGAGAAAACAACCACAAGGAGCTCCTTGCCATAAAAACCATGACTGAATATGGCACACCTTTTTCTGAATACCAATGTCGCTGATTTGTTTTTATGTGCTCTTCAAGTCCAGGCCACCTATTCCTAAGGGTCAATAATGTTCTCCATTTCCCTCTAAATAACACTTTTCACATCTCACCAATTCTTCATTTTCATATACACAAAGGTGTACTGTATTTCTATTAAGATTATTTGCCATTTTCTCATTTTCTCTTCAGTGTTTCCAAGAACAACAAAAAAATGCATTTTCTTTTTGAAAAGTGGAAAGGAAAGAGAAGGGGAAGCTCAGACTTAGACCAATGACTCCAGGAAAACTTCTACAGCCATGCTATAAATCCTTTCAGACACACCATGGAAACAGAGGCTAACACAGGCCCACTGCCATATTTGTTTCGATACTATATTTGTGTACCTACATGCCAATATCCATGTCTCGAGCACATGGAATTCCAGATGATCAAATGAATGGAAAGAAAATGCAAACGAATGGAAGCTTTTGTGCTGGATGAATCCATATGCTGAATCCTGAGCTGAAGGCTCAGGGATTATTGTAAAATGGATTCTTACCATAATATTGATGACTTTATGCAAGTATACCCCCATTCACACCATCACTGTGATAGCTAACATTTAAAAACTAAATGTTACTTTCACTTTATGTTGTACCAAACAATAATTTACCAAGAAGCTCAGAAACTAAGTCAACTTTGAGTTACTTAAAAACCTTGGTAAAACTGAGGAGGCGGTAAATCAAGAGAAGGCACTGCTCATTAAGAGACCTACAAACAGTTTTTTTACCACAGATGTATGGCGTATCACTAATGAAGTCCCTCATTCCAGGGAGAAAAAATGCCAACATTTTGCATTCATTTCATTCTGGGAAAGCAGTGATTTGTTTTAGCTTGTTAAAAAGGAGACAGATTTTTAAAAAATATATAAAGGTTATGTAGCGGAAAACAAAGGATATTTTAGTCTTAAACTTCCCCACTATTTTTTAGGTTCTCTAGCTCTAGAAGGCAAACCCAAAATTGAGAACTCAACAGCACTGTGGGCAGTAGAAGAAATCTGGCCCAACCATTTTTTTTGCTACAACTGCTGCTCTTTGGGCTGCCTGTGGCTGCTGTAAGGTTGTGCTCTTCAGAGCTCCTGACTTCCTTCAATAAACCTCTAGAAAAACCTGCACCTATATCCACATTTCCAGTTTCAAAAAGTCTGTATGTATAGATGTGCATATACCTGTTCTATGGGGCTTTTTTAAACATGAAATCAAACCCTTCAGAGCACAACACTAAAGCCCTTATTTAATTCAAGAAAACCGATTTAAGACTTTCTCACAGCCAGCACAGAATTTCTGAAAGTTTTAATGTTATTGTTCAGGAAATGGATTTAACTTTGAATTTTCCAGAGAAGTGAAAGAATCCAGTAAAAAACAAAACAAAAAGAAACCCAAAACCACAAACAACACAAAACTCCTCTAAAAACACAGAAAAAAAAATCCCAGACCAACCCCACCAGGAAAAAGAGGCAACAGAACCATGTAACAGAGAGTTGTGCTGAGTCAGGATGTGAGTCACATTATCCCTTGTAAGCAGTCTTATCACGAGGCTGTGCCCACATGCATTTACTGGTTTTCTCATCCTTCCATGAAGAAATTCAAACAGCCTACTGTTGCATCTTTTTGTGCAAAAATAATTACATCAAAATTATAAGCATTTTGGGAAAACAGATTCTTGCTTTCCAGTTGATAGTAACACTGTACCTCTATTTTCCTCTTTCAAAGGTTAGAAACATCAACAGCTGCTAGCTCAAAAAAGCAGATATCCTGAACTCAGGTCTTTGTTGGCAGTAAGCCTTGCAGCCCAAGCTCTCAACCTATCCATTCCTTGTGGTTGAGACTGGGTAGGCCTTTTCTGCTGATTTGCAGCATCACTTGATTTTTTTAAATTCAGTTCCGTTCTCCCATAGTGATTTCTATGTTCATTATTTGATGAGAAGACCACAGTTGAAAAGCTGTAACAACATGACATATGCTGCATATTTCAGGACTTTTAAACATGCAGGGCTGGTGGGGTGTGACACCCATTTCAGCCACTTTGACAATGGTAACAGCAGGAATACGAATGAGAAAAAGTTTTGGAAAAAAATTTATATCAGACAAACTTGTGTCAGCATATTGGGAACTAACTCTGATGACCATTCTTTATTACAATAAACTCATTTTGAAGAAACAGTTTTTTTCAGGATCCTTTTTACGAAGGCACTTGCAGCAGGAAAGAAACTGGTCATACTGGGAAAAGTTTTATAATAGGTATACACTTTTAAAATATGAGTTTTACAACAATTTAAAAAAGCAGAATAAATGTTTAACTTGAAATCAAACTGGTTATGTTTAGTAGATTGATATGTGAAACTGAACACCTGAAAATGCAGACTAATAATAGGAATCCATTCCCTAGAGCTGGGCACTGCACTTCTTGCTGTGAACCTGCATAGATGCACTCCAGGAATGTGAGTGGGTGAGGGGAGAGAGACAAAGGTTGATAGTTAGATATTAACTTCAAAGTCTTCTAGAAAGTGAGAGGAGAAATTAATTTCTTGAACAAAAGAACGGAAAACAAATTAATCATATTTATGCAAAAAAAGGACTAGACCACAAATTGCTGATCTGTGCTTACTCATTCTTCCCACTATAAAAACTGCCTTTGATAAAAGAACTTCTAAATTAGCTGTTCTCTCTTTACCTTTGAAATTGAAGCCTATATTTGATGGACACTTTGGGCTAGAACCTTACTTAAATCTTCATTACTGCTCATCACATGATCATTAGTATAAAACTAAATTTCAAATCAATTCTAAGTCATCATGGTAGATTGCTCCCATCAAAGGGAAACATTACTATTGAATACCATTAGACTGTCTGGCACAATTTACTTATGTACAAGGAAGATCTGCAACATCCCTATTTCAGAATATTAAGAAGTAATTATTGCCTTCTACACATTCATGTTAAAAATCTTTATCTACACAACTATTGATAGAAATATTCTCCATTTTCTATTTACATTGAAAATAAGACTGAGATAGAAATTCATATGCCATAGATATAGTAGTTAATAGGAACAGCCCCAACTGGAGGTGCAGCAAATAGGAGCCTTGCTCTGTGGGATTACTGTTGCATGCTTTGCTTTGAAGGGTAATGGTGCTTCAGTGACATCTGACAGCTCCAACACAAGTCAGCACAACTGCTGGAAAGGGGTTAAATTAAAGGCTTCAATCACACCATTAACAGCTTCCACTGGTGGGCCAGGTTCCAGCCCAGCTGCAGAGCTCCAGACAGTTTTTGCAAAGCTCAGCTGTTCTGCTGAAAATGCACAAGTGGGCTCCTGCCACATGACCAGCAATTGGGGTAGAATGTGGGGTTTGCCCTGGCACACACGCCAAACAGAAGAAAAGTATTTAACACAAGTTTCAGTGATTCTTAAATCTAAAGGGCGACAAATCTGAATTCTGAGAATCCATCAAGCAGCTGTAAAATGTTCCTTTCTTGGTTCAAAGCAGGAAGAGAAGAGATCTTCCCCAGAAGAGGACAGTGGAGGCCAGAACTCTCCCCCCAGGGCCACAGCAGCCTCCTGGTAAGATTGGCTTGTGCAGCCCCTGGGACTGATTGCTGCTCCCTTCAGCCCAGGGTCATCATGCCACTTTCAGGCTAGCACAGGGTGGGGATGCACAATTTTGCTTTGCCTTGTTGGGTTGTTACGCAACATGGTTATCCCATCACAGACTGAGTAAGGGTCCTTTCGAAACAGAAGGCCAATTGCTGAATAATGAATAAACTTCGTACCAAGAATGTCTGCAGAGAAAAAATGACATGTGCTGCTTACAGACAAAGCATTTGAACCTCAGCAAACATACATCCTTCAGTCACTACAGATAACTCAGATCAGAGGAATCTGCAAAGAAAGCTGCCACCACTGTTCCAAGCAAATAATCTGCAATCATCATCTACAACTATTCACTGGAGAATTAAGAGTGCTGCAGCAAAGCCTTACAAATTATTCACTTGCCTAACATTTTGTCCTTGCTTATTCCAGAAGTTGCTCCTGAAACAGCTACAACAGACTTCTTCCCAATTTCCACTTGAAACTTCAGCCTTTTTCTCCACCACACTTTGGGTCACACTTGACTTTAAGGGGGATACACAGAACTAGCCTTGCAGAAACAAATGAAGCACAGTCTTGCACTCCAAGAGCCACCCACCCATAGTTTTTCAGTGACGCCAGCAGCACACGCACTTCATTCCAGCAAAGCCTGTACAGCTTTGCACTCCCTCATGCACTTTCTTTTTCCCCCATCCGCTAATGGCCATGTTTTACTGTTAAAGAAGTACTGTAGTCACAGGTAATCAAATTATGGCATTAAAAAGGCCAGCATGCTTTTAATTTTTATAATTTGTCTTTCAAACACACATGAAGCAAAGCAGAGGCCTCAGCAATGAATAACTGCTTTTGTTCAGAGGTCCATTCAAAACCCTGCCCCTTTGCTATTAGCACGTAACAGTGCTAATTTACACGGCCAATCCAGCAGCACAAGAGCTGGCCAGAGGTTACAGCAATGTCCTGATGAAGCAGGCAAAGCCAGGACATTAAGGGACTAATGCCTCGCCTGTGCTGCTTCCGATTCTCTTCACCATCCCACTGCCGGGGAGTGAGTTAGTGGCTCTGTGGGGCCTAATTGCCAGCTTGCGTTAAGCCACCACAGTCCTTCTTGGTGCCCAACACGGGCCTTGCAGGATTCAAGATAACAGGTTTGATTGGCATGTGCTAGATTGAATTTATAGCTGTAATTGCTGATCAGCTGTTAATTGGCAGGTGCTTGTCAGGAGCCTTGCTTGCCTGACTGTACATTAGAGTCCAGTGCTCATTAGTGGCTGCTTTTTGCCCTCGCTGCTGCTGCGCTGCTTTATCACCTCACTGCTGTGCCTGGGAACATTGTGATAACAGCAGCGGCGATGTGCCGGGGCTGGCAGCTGGCCAGGGACTGTCTGTGTGTCTGTGCTGTGCCCTGGGCTGCCAGGGACTGCTGGTGAGCTGCAGCCAAAGGGACCTGACCCATGGATGAATCCGTGTGGGAGCAGGAAGGTCTGGAAGCGGCTCTGGCTGTGTCAGTGCAGCAGCAGGAATAGCTCTGGAGGGATGGAGGCCCAGGGACAGGTCTGTGCTGCAGACAGGTAGACACTGACACATCAGTGCCTGTGGATAAGTCCATGCTGGAGCACCTGAAAGCGTGTGGCCATGGAAAATCCCACAACAGAGCAGGTATTCCTCTGGAAAGACTGCAGCCATGGGTAAGGCTATGATGGAGCAGGTTTATCTCTGAAGGGACTGTGGCTGTCCCTGTTAAAGCCACACTGGAGCAGGTGCACCTCAAAGCAACTGTGACTATGGATACTCCTATGCCATAGCAGCTATACCCCCAAAGTCACCGTGGCTCAGATAAAGTCTCCATTTGGATCAGGCATAGCCATATGGGATTGAAGTCTGTGGATAAATCCTAGCCAGGCTAGGAGCAAGAGATGGAATGTTCAACATTACAGTCTAGCTCCAAGCGACAAGGGGTAGAGATTGTAATGGATATAGGTTTAAATCATTGTAACCCATGATTTGGGTTGCATGTCAAGGAATGGCTATAGCAGGAACAACACAAAGCAGTGGAGAACAAGTCTTATAAAAAACAGTTCCAAGGACAGCAGCGAATGGATTTGAACTGGCTTCGGTGCACAATAATTCCACACACCACACCACCTCTCCTGTCCTGAAAAAACTCAGTGGACATTTATGGACATTTTAAAGGCATAGTCCACAGGCTGGGGGAAATAATATCTGTGTATTGCATCAAGGGATGAGAAGGAGGGTGGAAAATAATGGGGATGTGTTGGATAGTGAGAATGATGTTGGATACCTGAGAATGATGTAAATGGAAAATAATGAAGGGTGGAGAATGTGCTGGTTTTGGCTGGGATAGAGTTAATTTTCCTCACAGTGGCTAGTATAGGGCTCTGTTTTTGATTTGTGCTGGAGATAGTGTTGATAATTCAGGGACATTTTTGGTATTGCTGAGCTGTGCATACACAGAGTCAAGGCCTTTTCTACCTCCCACCAGTGAACAGACGGGGAGTGCACAAGAAATTGGAAAAGGATGCAGCTGGGACAACTAACCTCAACTGATCCAAGGGATATACCGTACCATATGGCATCATGCTCAACATACACAGCTGGGGGAAGGAGGAAGAGGGTGCAGACACTAGGAGTGATGGCATTTGTCTTTCCAAGTCGCTGTTACCCATGAAGGAGAGCCCTGCTTTCCTGGCTGAACACCTGCCGGCCCATGGAAAGGAGTGAAAGAATTCCTTGTTTGGCTTTGCTTGTGTGCACAGCTTATGCTTTACCTATTAAACTGTCTTTATCTCAATCCATGAATCTTTTCACTTTTACTCCTCTGATTGGCTCCTCCATCTCACCAGGGCAGAGGAGTGAGTGAGTGCCTGTGCTGGGCTCAGTTGCCAGCTGGGGTTAAACCACAACACACTGAAGGGCAGCTAGAGCAAGCAAGCTCCACACTAAGCCAAGATAATTTAAGGTCAGTATAAAGGCCATCTATTACTGTCATGCTGCAGAAACCTGGGGCTTCATCATGACTCCAACTTCATCTAAGTCTTCCCAATAATCTTCTAAATAAGTGTGTACATTGAACAGAAACAGACAAAAAACAGCCCATCAAAAACGAGAAAGAAAAATTAAATATTATGGGCAATGACAAAACAAAGCACAAGACTAGAACTGACAAAGAAAATGTTGACAGCTGGAAAATTTGTAGCAAGAGAAAGCAGACTGTACACTGTAATCCTCAAGGCAAGAAGTGTTGAGCCGGACTTCATCCTGAAGATGGATAAAATACCTGGAATAAAATACAATCAGCAAAACCATAACAAACCCCAATGAGCTGCACAAAACCCACAAAGAGAAAGGCAGTAGCAAAAGTACAAAAGAAACATAAAACTCACAAACAACTAGTAAATGAGACCCACAAGTCCACAAACCTTGGACTCCAGCCTCTCAACACTGCTGTGAGCAACAACAATTCTCGATTTCAATCTAAACTAAATGGCAGTCAAAGCTTTAGACTGAGGAAAAGCTACTGAAGTCAAACCACTTCATTTAATAATTTGCTGCTAAGTGCTTTCAGTTCTGCTTTGTCACTGCTGCAGGGAGCAAGCGCACTGCAAGCTGCCTGCCTGCAACAAGCCAAGGGTTTGCTGCAGGAAGCGAGCGTGATCAGTCTTGTCTCCTCTTCCCCCCAGCAAATGTAAATTATGAATGCAAAGCTCCACGAACAAATCACCAAACACCCTGTCTTTGCAAATGTCTTTGTGCAAGCAGTATGACTCAGTTTGCTGGTAGGCACTCCAACTAAATTAATTTACCGTGGTATGGAAAACCTGAGCGAAGTAAAACTGAAGCTGTACAAACACCTGCAAGAGTTTCTAAATGCCTGGGGTTTTGCAGCCAGGACCTGCTTGTTTGGGCAGGTGCTGCCACTGTTAAGGGAGTGGCCACGGTACAAATTCCTCTGCTCAAATGTCTTCAGCAGGGAAAGCAGCCCCGACTTCTTAGAAACAAATCTACTCTAATCAGGACAACAATAAAATGTCTTGACCAAAAGACTTCGGGTTTCCCCCCCTGCCCCCCCCCCCAGGTTATGGCCCTAACACAGTTTAGTTACATCTTGAGGCTCTATTAGTACATAAACCATTTCTTTTGAAGTTTTCATTGTTTCAGATCCAGTTCTAACACAAACTTCTCCTCAACAATACTGTCTCTTATTCAAGGTTATGTGCAGTCTGTGAATAAGTGCATGCCAATGGATACAGAATGAGTTATCAATTACACAAGGTTTTGTTAAAAAACAAGTGAAATAAAAATAGTACATTAGTAAGCGTAGCTGAAACTACAGAACAATATCCCATCTGCTACAATAGACTTTCACATACACCAACAGGTCCCTCTAATCTAATAGGAATTAGATTAAGTGTTTTGTAACGTGCTCAGCATGGTACTCACTTCTATAAAAAAACTATGGGTTTATGCACTTCCACCAACCTTCAAAGCAGAAAGAGACACACTGAAGTCCATCAGCATCAATTTTTATTCCCTGTCTCATCTGCTCTTCATTTCACTTACTCCACAATAATTCTTACATATATATACTTTTAATATAATATTTAAGAGAAATTGAGGGATTAGAACAACAAAGTATTTAAGCACATGCCTGGCAACAGTACTAGTGTGTTTAAACCTTGGCATGTTTTTGCATGCTTTACTGCATTAAGTCCTGATCACACAGGACAGTGAGTGCAGTAAGACAAGTTAGTAAATAATACAGGATACCTTCATTTTTCATTGCACAGAATTGCAGTTCCTGTAGAAACTGCAGCTTTTATTTCAGAGCACATAAGCTGCAGTTTCTATACAACTACCTAAGCCTTTAGAGGACAGACATATATTTTAAAATTTTGAAAAAGAATAAATCACTTGCTGTCTTAGCATATCTAGAGGCCGCTTTTACCAGTGCATCACATCACAAAAGAAAAGAAGACAAGAGGGTGGAAATTGGTTGGTGCAAAGAAAGAGTGGGGGATGCAGCAATGATAGGGAGATTAGCTGAAGACTGTATCATAATTCAACATTACTTATAAATTCATGGAAATCCTAACACTCAGGATCACTTCTTCTTCTTCTTCTTCTTCTATTATTAACATTATATTATTATTAAGGATTCACCTTATGCACTGAAATTCCACGAGGGCTCCTATGACTGCAAAAGTGTATTTAACAGAATTCCTTAGATATCAAAAATCTACTGGTAGTCTGCACTTTTGAAAGCAAACTCCAAATCTTAATGAAATTGTAAGGCCAAGTTCTGATTGATTTCCGATTTGAAGCAATGCTTCTTTCTTGTGTTTACCTGTCCTTGAAAAGTACTCATTTCTAGCTTCTTGAAAATAATCCATGGTAAAAGGATATACTATAACAGAGCCTGTTTTCATATCACATGTAGCTTACTATGACTTTTAAAATTACAAAACTTAGGCTTAAATAAGGTGATAGGATTGATTTACCATGATCTTTATCCTTAAACTTTTAAACAGTAATTAATTTGTCTCCCAGCTCTCAGCTTGAATCAGACACTATTAATTACTCAATTAAAGTTATTAATTCAATTATTAACTCTATTATTAGCCTTTCATATTAACACTTTTGTTTCCTCACTCCTTTGGTATCCTTCAGATCTAATTAAGCACCAACTCTTTACAGCACAACACCTCCCAATGAATGGATTCTCAACTCTTCTGCACCTGCCCCCCCCTTGACAAGGCCTTGAAATGCCTACAAGGATTCAAAATGCTGCTGCTGTTGTTTCGGTACTAAAATGTGAGGTTATCTCAGTAGATCACACTCACTCCAATCCCTTTGCTGGCTATGCAAGATATCTGCTGTAAAAAGTGCTCTTCATGGTCTCTGCCTGTTTGCCACTAAATTAATCTGTTTTCTTTGCACGTCCTTGGCTTCTCTAGCACTGGCAAACACTTGTCTTTTACACCATTCCTTTCTATCACTTCAAGTCTCAGTGTTAGAGGACAAAAAAGACATTTTGAAGTTTACTGCAAAATAGAAATATATTAGATGATCAGAATGAAAAAATGAATGAACTATTTGCTTTACTGCCTTGAAAATCAGTTTCTTGGTAGCTCTAAATATGATTGTAATCATTATTTTCAACAAAAATAATGAAATATTTGGCTAGCACTCCTTGTAAAAAATAGGATGAGTTACAGAAAGACCACTGCAGTTTTAGGGGCTGGCATGCAAGGTTAATTTGAGCCCATTTCTCTTTCCAGCTATTTCTTCCATCTCGCCATTTCCAGGTATACTACAAAGTGATAAATTTTGATGTCCTCCACATTATGAAAAGGGAAAGTAAAAGTCTTCAGAAAGGAAAAAAAAATCCTCCTTCTTCTGCATATTTTGCACTTTGCACTGCCTCAAGTGAAATATTTGCCTTTTAGAGCTGTTTTACTATACACTGTCCTTGTCTCTGTAGGACCTGTTCCCAAGGGTAAGTGAAAAACTAAACCCAAACCTACTCAGTCTTGAGACTGTACCTCCCAGCAGGACAACCACTGGGTTCACACCTGTCACACTGCTTTGAACTCTCTCACTGGTACTGAAGAGCGATCAGCACCTGAGCAGCAAAAATTGGGAAAAGTATGGTGTGATGGCCAGAAGAGAGTAAGGCACAAAGCCCAAACACACAGGAGATTGCTTCAGAAGATGGTGTTCCTTGAGAGGAAACAGCTGGAGACAAAAATCAGCAGCAGTGCAGTGCTGATGCATCCGAATTACACTTGACATTACTCAGATCGCTGTGGTCTTCCAGCAGACAGCAAGGTTTTCCTACTTCTTGCAATAAACTAGCTCAGTACAGTGCTGAGTGACTCAGAGTCCAGCCAGCAAAGCCATAAAGAAAAAGAGTTCTCTCTGCTATTTTCATGTGCTCTGGCTGCAAACAGTCTGAACAAGATCCTCCATGATTTAGGAGCCTGAATGACCCAGAGTATGACATCACAGAAAGTAAAATGAAGCTATTACTTGTGCCTTTTCAGCCTTGAATTGCCAAAAACATTGATAACATGCCTCCTACAGTGCCCAAAGAAAAGAATGAGAATTATCTCTTAAAAGATATAAAAAGAGTCCTCCTGGGGTATGAACCTAAGTAAAAAACTCAAGCCCACCATAAACACAACACAGAAACTGCAGTGTTTTACCTCTCACTTTCTATGAATGGCACTCCCAAAACAGCAAGGACAGATAATAAAAATATTTAGTCCCTCTTCTAGTTCTGCTACTGGTTTTCTGTATTATTTCAGGAAGTTACTTAAATCCTTTGTGTCTCAATATATTTGCCTGAAAACAAGAATTCTTACCTACTGTACTTCACAGCTTTGTCAAAGCTGCCGACACACCTCAGAAAAGACATACAGAAGTGTAAGTAACTGGAATCACAGCGTACATCTCCTTTCCTTGGTGTCCTGGATTTGCAGGAGAGGAGAGGACTCTGCTACAGCAACCACCTCCTTGCCAAAACCAACCTTGAAAACCACTGGTGAGATGATCACTGAGAAAGTAACCACTAAACATTCTATGACTGTCTCCCACTCAGTGTCACACAAACCTCTCTCCATATTCTTAAAGGAATGTGTACCAGGTGTTTCTGCCTGCATATTTTCATTAGACAGACTAGATTTTAATTAGACCTGGTCACTTATGGCAGGGGTAGCTATCTCTAGTGGTCTGAGAAAGCAGAAAGGGACAACACAGACAAAAGAGCTATTTTGCAACTAGCCTTTATGAAAGCACAGCTGGCAAAAGCCCCAGCAAACAGATAAAGTCATGTTGAGTAGGTGAAATAGTTCACCCTGCCTTATGTAATTGCATGGCTACTCTCAGGTCCTTGATTTTTACAGTAAATAACCATTTTGAAAATATAAATGGGGGAAAACAAGAGTACAGACAACTGTTTTTTTAAGAACATTCTAAGTCCCTGAAAATTCACTTTTCTCAATTTGCCCTGCTTCATTAAAAGAGTGTTTGCCAAACTGAGATAACATCTCTTACTGTTATAACTTAATCTATGCAGCACTTCATTATTTGCTTTTTCTCAGCTCTGTCTGTGTTCTGGATGCACACTCATGAGCAGCCCTGTAGACTTCATGGACTGTAACTATACTTCAAATACACAAAAAACCTCAACTGAATTATCTAACTTAATTTTCATCCTCAAGCTTCCTGTTTTGAAAGAAAACATTTAGTAATTGTGCTCTGAAAGCATACTTTGAGGAGAATGTGTCAGCGTTAGCAATGTGCCCCTAATTAAACCAATATATTTATGGTCTCCATAAATTCCCTCTGAAGCTATAATGTAATGATTCTATATGTCAATTTCCTGGTATACACAAATGTTTTCAAATTATCAGCACTGCCTTGCTGACTGCTTAAGATAAGGCCCTCATGTAGCAACGCAAAGGAGACTTAGGATCTGTCACTCATTAATGAGAAATGGGAACCATTCACAGAGAGCTTTCTGCTCCTCCAGAAAAATATCTCCTGACTGCATAAAAATGTCACCTTTTGTATATTAATTAAAGGTAAAGCATCATGAATACACATTTTCTTTCCTTCTTCTGACTTGGCATCTCTTAAACAGCACGTCCTTAATTTTTGCTGCAACTCCTTCAAATGCTAATTTAGGTTCCTTTGGTTAAAGCACATATGAATGAATGTCCTGAAATTTTCATCAAGTTCAGAGAAGGAACATTGCTACAATTCAACACTTGCAAGCTTAATTTATTTTCTTGCAATTTTGAGAAAATTTGTCTTGGTAAATGAGAATCCAGGAGTGGGCCACAGCAAACTGTCAAGAAAATGGAGAAACCAAAAGCAGCAGAACATCCTGTATGCCAAACACCAGGAACACCCACGTGCTGTGTTATTTTTCAGTGTCGCCGAAGAGACATCATTTGTTTTTAGTCAAATCCAGTCAATTCCACTTTTTCATCACAGGCTTGTTCCATACCCAGTCAAGAAAATGATCTTTGTAAGTAGATGCAACATCAAAAGCCAAATACAAATTACTTAACATATGAATACTTCTATTAAACTACCTGTAAAGTGGATATTTTAGCATTCAATGCACAGATGCAAATCGTATGTAACAATATCTGTCTGCCTACACAGCAACACCAGTACCAAAACAAAACTCCTATGAAATCTGTCCTCTTCAGAGCAGTCACAAACCTTAAAGCGTTTCAGAAAGAGACGTCGTGATGACAGAGGACAGAAGGTATGTTACATGACATGTCCTTACACTTCTAAAATGATTTTTACAGACAAATCAAATGAGCACAGCAGAAATCTGCCTTCCTGCATGGTTTTAAACTTTTAATGGAGAACAGTATTTTCCAGAGGACAGGAAGGGGGACGTTGGTGGGGAAATATGAAACTAATTTCAGCAGGAGTTTGTGAATAGGGTATTCTTTCATATTTATGAAAAATAAATCATAAAATAGTCTGTGAACTAAGAAATTAGCAGACAATATATTAAAAATTATATGAAATATACAAAAACACACATAATAGAAATTTATATGTATTTATGCATAGAAGTAATTACATAAAAACTGTATTAAAACCAATAGTTTTCCCCATCATAAGATATGTTCAGGATATTGCTTCTGAGACAATAAAAAATAAGTCAGGATTCTAAAATGCAGTTCCATAGAACAACAGAATATCTGACAAGGGAAAACAATTAACACAAATAATTTTGTATCACAAAGCTATTACACAATGTAAATCTGTGCAATATAGTTTGTCACTTGATTTCAAAGTCATCAGGCAAAGGAAGAATGCAACTGTGTTTAGTTTATAGACGTCTCAGGAAAATTTCAAAGGATATACAAAACAGGAGGTATTAATATTATATAAAATTGAAAAAAAAAAAAAAAAACCCACTTAATTTTACAGGTCAGTTCTTTTGAAAGGAAGGTTCGATAACAGTTGTCTTACAGCCTGACTTGATTTCTTAATTTTTAAGCAATAAATAAGGCCTTCAGGGTTCAAGATCAAGTAATTAATTATGAAATTTATGGAAAGCTCTACTATAAAAATCAATAAATAGTGACTAAAGAAGGCATTATGAATAAAACAACTTCATAATACTGTTAACTCCACTTGAGAGGAAGGCAAAATTTTCTACATAGCAAGTACATGCCAAATCAATCCATGTAATATAATTTGCATTGAACAAACTCTTTAGCATTTTGCACATGACCTCTGTGTTGAGACAGGTTAAGTTATCTTCCATTTTTGTGCAAGGTCACACATAGATACAGGGTGTTCTCTGGACCCTCCACTGTCACACTAACAGACTGACCCTCTCCTGCAAATATCCACAGGGGCATATGCTTTTCAGAAGGAGCTGAAAAAAACACCTCTCTCAGTGAAGGTGTAATGGGACTGGGCAATCAAAAACTAATTCTTGTCAAAGCTAGTGAAATCTATATGAATATACACATATTGGTTCACACGTATTAGATCAATAGATACATGCTTGATCTCTGGTGAAAGATTGAATGAGAAAGGTGCAAAGAAGAGATTGTTGCCTGCTTTGGTTTCCAAGGAGCACAGGGCTGGAAGGCACTGTCATTACCCATTAGAGAGACAAAGGTTGTTTTCATTTAAGGCTCCATTCTAAAGAAACTAACATGTCAATCCACTACCACTTCTAGAGAAACAACTGAAAAAGCAGGTTATTCTGGCGTAATGTTTGGGAATCAGATGCTGTGTAATACAGAAAACTGAAGGGTATTGCATTGAAACAAAATTACACAGACAAAGACATTCAGGGTGGGGAACATCTGGGGAGCTAACAGTTAGGCTAAAAGGGATGCAGGGATTACTGTGAATCATAAGGTAAGCACAAGCCTTAGTGTCACGTTGTTGTGTAAAGAACCACCATTGTATTACAGATATTATGAATGCTAAAATAGTTTGCTTAGGGAGACAGTGGAATTAACGTGCTGGGACAGTTTAAAGACAGATCAACATCTGTTAAGCATGATAAGGACAGCTGAATCTATCTTGGGGCAAAGGAGGCACCAGGTGATTTCTCAAAATTATAAAACAAAGCTAAGGTAAATTCCATTAAATATAAGAGTACCTATAACAAAATAGGCTTGGTAACACACCTTCAACCACAACAGAAATATTCTGATATTGTTGTATTTGTGTTTCATATCTGGTTTATACATTTCACACATAACTACGAAGAGAATTTCCACTCCTCCTTTTGCAACTGGAAATTTTATCCCAGGGCAGGTTCTGCAAACTTAATCTAGTGTAGCGGAGATGCGGACTGCTTATGGTGATGCCTAATCCAAAGCAGTAAGCAGAAAAGTTTAATAAACAGCTTCACTTCTCATTTATTCTGTGTTTCAGGGGGACATTTTACATGTGCACTACCCTCAACTCATTAGTCTTCAAGGGATTGCATTTGCATAGATTTCCGATCTTTTCTATTCTTTCCATTGCTACTCCGCAAAAGTAGCATAGCTGGTTGCACAAAATCGCTGCTCTCCAAGAGCTAACAACATCCAAACCAGGGAGACGAACACAAGAAAGGATAAGGACTACAGAAGGATGGAAAAAGAGTAGGGTGTAGGAGGTGCTCAAGGAAAATAAAATGAAGCATGTGGGACAAAGTGAATGAAGAAAGGGGGCTGTAAGGATTTTTACTCCAAGTACTGAAGAGAGAAAAATTTGTGAAGCTTTGAAAAGATGCATGGGTAGAGTAAATGAGGAAGGCAGGAGGACATCGGCTGAGCTACTAAGGAATGGGATGAAGGGGGAAGGTGACAGTGACTAGTGGCAAGAACAGCCTAGAGAACAAGCATGGCATCATGGAAGCAGAGTCAGTAGAGATAAAACACATGTGATAGTTTAGAGATAAAACCTCTGTGACTTCTTGTCTCCTGTAACAAGGCAGTACAGAGGCAATATCTGAGCTCTCACTGAGGACTAGACATGATTAGTCTAGAACAATGCAGCCTCCTCAGATATTTTATCCTCTATCTGCTCTGGATAAGAGGCTGGTGATCAAAGCCTTTCATGTGCCACTGAGCTGCTCTGACACAGTGGTGGACATAAAAATCTCACGCTCAAACCCGGAGATAAGTAATCCATAACATTCCCCACTGCAAAATATCTTGCCACACAACATAACTGCATCTGTGTTAATCTGAAGCTGCTGGTAAGAGAAAGGGCACAAAGATCAATATGCTTGTGTTTCAAGAAACATCTGTCTTTTCTGCAACCCCTTTCTGCACGCTTATAAATTCTTGCTCAAAAGAATTTACCGTATTCTGAAAGTAATGAACCAGGATAAGAAACAGATCTGAGTTCTGTAAGCCTTGCTCAGCTGTCCAGTCCTGAGATGAACAACAGCAGGTAAGACCAGGATAAGCAGCGTGATTCATTCCAAGTAAAGTTAATTTTCTTAGTATGAAGCATAAGATGACTTTCTGCACTATTTTGCACTCTAACTATAGATACTGAACTCTACCGTGGGCAGAGACATGGACAATCAACAGGTTCCTTAAAAACTTCTAATAGGTCACTCTTAATAAAAGGAGCTATTAAAATGATATTAAATACTTGTGCTTGTTCACAAGAAGTCTTCATTTTGTTTATATTCCACTGTTCAGACAGTTTAAAGAGCAATTTATGTAAAACACCCTTTTAGATTTCCAAATCTCCTTTGGTGTTTCTATTAGGTGTGAAGTGAAAAAAATGTGCAATTTCCCTCCAGTTAAAAAGGTGAGACAAAACACAGCTCATTTTGTATCATTCCACTTTGGGTGGGTTTGGGCTATGAATAATCTATGTGCTATGGGGTCAGCATTTCTGTGTTATAAATGTATTACCATGATAGGACGTGCACTTATATGGGAAAGGAAATATATAAACACTGCCACCAAATTTTTAGGATTTATTCATTGACAAAATATCTCTCCCGGCAAATAAATGAAGTTGCTAACTTTCAAGATGTTCCTAAGGTAAGAGATCAATTACGAGGAATTGCATCAGCAGTAGGAACTAGAATGGCACTGTCTAATATGTAAGATTAAATTCAGATTTTTTAAGAAGGAAATTGTTAGGCCTCAGCTCATGGCAAACTTGTGATCTCATACAGAAAATATTCCTGTTTTCAAGACTAATAGAGGGTGAAAAGGACTGTGGTCATAAAATGATAAAGGGAAATAGGTGTAACAAAAAATACAGAAAACCGTGTCCCAGAGACCATGAAAAAGATGCAATAACACTAGCTTTTTAAGACAGTCCCTAAGCATATATAGGTAGAGATTTGAAAAGTGCTGTGATAATCTCTAAAGAAAGCTTTCATACTTGAAGATCTGCAACTGTGCAACCAGAAATATCCTTTCAAAGGAATAATCTCACAGTATGTCAAAGATAATGAATTATAAAACATTCTTCAGTGCTAGGAGGACCTCAAAATTCAGCAGAGAAGAATTAAAAAACCTATTTGTGTGAAAGGCTGAAAGGAAACAACAGGTAATCTGCTAGAAACCCTATGGTGATGTCTTGCCCTAGCTATATCCCTTTTAGTGTCAACAAAGGCCACTACAGAATAATGCTTGTTTTAGAATCTAAGTAGTTTCAATCAGAAGAATCTCAACGGATCACTAAGAAGAGAAAATCAATTGTGTTTGCACTATTTAGGGAAAACAATAATATTTCCTGTTGCATGTAGCATGGATATAGAGGAAAATACAGTGTTTCCCACCATACTCTGCTATGCTTCCCCTGAAAGCGACTTTTGGCAAAATGCCCATCTCCTTCAACTTCATGGCAGACCTCAGATGTTCCATATCACTCACTCAGATAAAACATCTTCCTGCTTTCTTCTCCATTTGCTGACTGAACTATGGTCAGGATGATATTTCTGGTTTTGTAATTTTAAAAAGCAGAAGAAATGCATTTAGGATGCAAACCCTAGGGATAATCGTGCCCTTCCACTGCTCCAAATGAAGGTTTAATACAGCAGACACCTTCTGTATTCTTAGGTTTTTCACTGAAATTTGGCAGTTTATTCGTAAACATTAACGGTTTTAATTCTTTCTGTCATTTTGTGAAGCTGGACTAAGACAGGGCCAACTTTAATTTTATTCTTTTGCTCCTAGGAGTTTTGAGGTGCATAAAACACTCTAAGAAAAGACTGTTCAGAAAACAGAAAACTGTTCAACCTTTCCATGACCTTCTTTTTCAATTCTTTCATTTCTCTTTTCTCATTAGTTTCATCCTGGAACTTGCAAAGTTCCAGAACAACCTATTGTAGTGGCAGTCAGAACCTTGACTGTGGCTCACCACTTCACCTGCAGTACCTAGAGTGAAAAGGTCAAAACTGCTATTCAAAATCTCCTTTGACCTTGTGCCTCACCAAATCAAGCCTCCATTATGGCCAGTGACCACGACAGATTCACAGAAAAAGAGTGCACTAGTGAGTGAAGACATTTCTGGCAAGAAGTGGCAACCATTCTAGTTCTAACTCTTAACATGTTTTTGTGCCTTAAAATGACCAGTTGTGCTATGCTACTGTGGCTCCTTTCATTCTTACTTATCATAAACTATGTTGCACTATTACAATATTCTGGTGCATGCAGACAGTTCAGGGCTCACATAATCACAAATTGTGGCACTTTTTGCCCTTTGCAGCCACAGGAGTGCATCATGTGTTTTTCTTTACTCCAGCTTAGCTTTCTAGTGACCTACTCACCTAACTTCTAACATTTCACTCCTTACCCTTGTAAGCAAGCAATGACCAAACCTCCTCCTTTCTTCTTCTTCCACCTGACAAATGCAGTAAGAGGTACCAGGCTCCTGGGGCACCTTCTCGTGATGCTCTCAGACTCTTTACCCCACACTTTTTGTCCTGAAGTTGATGCTTCTTTCTTAAGCACATATTACCTCCTGTGCCTCAAAAAACCCAAAATCCAAACAAAACTTACAAGAGTGGAAAAACTGAGCAGGAAGCTCTGAAAGAGGCAAGTCCAACTGGCATTTGCATTTACCTTTCTTTCCTCCTAATGTCCTTTTCTATGTTCAGACCAAAATTTCAACTAAAAAAAAATAATTTGATGACTACTTAGCTTCCGTGAAAAGTGTTTACCTTAGCCAAAATGTGAACCACTGAAAAGAATGTATTTAATTTGTTTATCTACATGTTTTTAACAACATGTGTTCCATGTCTACATACGCCCTGTCATTCAGTCACGGAAAGCTTTATGAGATACTTCATATTTCCTCATTACCAAATAGAAGAGCTGATGCAATTCTTGGTGTTATTCCATTCCCACTCTTTAAAGAAAATTTGAAGAACATTAACATTTCTTAGCAAATTAAGATGACTGCTACAAAACATCTGTATGTATTTAAAGAGCAAAGGTGTGGGTTTACAGGTACCACCTGCAATTCAATAGCTGCAAGAAAACTAATCCACTAAGGCTAAACAGAGCTCAGTTCAAAGGAGGAAAACCAAAAGAAATTACCAAGTCCTTCAAAATGCTCATCCAGCCTAGCATTACGCTAGTCTGGCTGTTAACTTGAGAGGCTACTCAAAGAAAAAGAGATCAAGGGAGATAATTTTTCTGCTGTTGTCTAGCCTACAAGCAAAACATTATCCAAACTAATTATGGAGTAAAAAACAGCAATCAAGAAAAATAAATTTGAATTTTGCTAGAGGGTCTGCAGCTTTTTAGTTCCTTTTTAGAGTATCATTCTGATGTGAAGCAACCAAAATAATTAAAAATATATAATTATATTATTATTTATTTTATATATAAATGTATAATATTAAAATTAAAAAAACTTTGAGCTAAGAGTCACATTCCTACTCCATTTCTGCCTAACCATGTTTAAAATATTTGAATTTTTTAACCTTTTTTTAGCAAGTGAAAAAGAAAAGAATCACTAACTTGAAGAATCACTGAAGATGCCTACCTGGAAGATGAGAAGTTGCTATTCCCATTGCCTCACCAGGAACTGTTTACATATGTGAACAGGGCTGATCAACAGATAAGGTTAAGACAGAATATTAAATTGCACAGCACTGTGCTTCAAGATAAGAGATAAGAGTTCAAGTTTCCTCAGGCAGAGGGAAAAACCAAACTTTGGTTTTCTACAGCAGTGGATCAAACCACCACCTCCTACTGCTTTGCACACCATGCCCTTCATTTCTCATGCTTTCCCACAGGTGTTCAAGATTAAATATCTCATTTGAGGTTTAACAAGAGCATTTTTTTTCAGTCATCACCAACTGACATTATGCCAGTGAAATTAACACGTTGAAGAGTCTCTTCCACAGCACCTCTGTATTTCTATTATCCCTGCCATATGCCACACAATTATTTTAAGTAGAGGCCGGATGGTAGGAAGGAGAGATGGCTGGCAGCCAGCTACTGACCAAGAGAGCTAGACTCTTCATCAGACCTCCGCATTCCAGCCACAAAGGGAAACTGCTAGACCAGGAATACTGTAAGAGCCTGGCACAATTTTGAAGTACATCTGAATTTTGTGGTTTTGGAGTGTGGTCTAATGGACTGGATTTGAGGCTTGAGCTGCAGGTCACCCACAATGTCTGTCACCCACTGGCCGTGCACTTCTCCACCGGCCAGGATTTGTTTACAGCTACACTGGGGTACACCACTGTGTATTATTAAGTTGTTCTGAATTTACTATAAATTTCAGGTTACTCTGTTGTGAATTTAGCTACAGAGAATTAGGAATTACATAAGTAAATCTTCATCAGCAGCTGAATCTCAGGAAGGTGAGGCTGAAATAGGGATAAGATACTAAAATTACCAGCTTCAAAGGATGCAACAAAGGCTAATTAACGTTTTTAAAGGGTTTGGAGGGTGGAAAGTGCTACACAAAGGAAAAATAAAACTATTTGGTGAGCTTCTGTGTAGGCTAGCAACTGAAGGCTGCAATTATGTAGCTTTCAACAGTTAACCACATGAACAAAACAAAGCTACTCTGATGACTGACTTCCTTTTTATTTCTCATTTGTGTGACTTTCAGCACTTGGCACATGCTTCAAAACTCTACAATCTCTCTCTTTTGTCAAAATGGACTTCAACTCCAGCTTAATCTTTGCTGGACTACCATGACCCTGAGATCAGCTCAGTTGGTTAAAGCCTGGTGCCAAAAAAAATTAAATCCGCCATGGCTGTGGGATCAATCCCTGTATGGGCTGTTCACTTCAGAGTTGGACTTGATGATCCTTGTGGATCTCTTCCAACTTCAAAGACTCTGATTCTGTGATCTGTGGACCAAGACAGAAAGCTGTCAGAAGCCTGAATTGTGTGCCCCTGGGAAGGGGAGATGGACTTCTTCCGAATACTATTTATCAGCCTATTTTGTCTTAAAGAAAGCTCACAAATTCTGATTTTTCATTTGCTAACTTTTAGATCTTCTAATTTATCTGGATGTCTTGTGAATAAAGCCTTATATGATGAAAAGCTTGTCTATTTTTCCACATCTATAACCATTGATTCATTATGATACTATTTCTACCTTCTTTACAGCCTTAAATGCACCCGGGTACACAATTCTACTGCCACTGGTTTCACATGAATTGTAAACCAAACAATTGTAACTGTGGACTTATCAGGAACTTCAACAGCAACAGGCAAAAGACACTGACATAAACAAAAAAATTACCAGTATGTGTTTCATAGTGATCTTATGAATTCCAAATTTTGCTAATCATTTCAAGTCTTTCTTCTTTAATTAGTTTCTAATCCATGACTGATTTTATTCATCATGCCCACAAGCATTGCAAGAAATTAATCCCTCTGATAAGGAACTGAAATGGAATCCTTTTGAACATATTACCCATTCATTGTCATACGTATGTTTTTACAGGATTATTGCCTTTCCCAATTCTATTTGCTTGAACAACCAAAGAAGCCTTAGAATCAGGGAAAATCTGGATGTCGTAATCCCAGATTACTTTGTTCCCTTATGTAAAATAAAGCTGCAATCTAAACCATTGGGGAAAACCAGAAAGTATAAATCAAGAGGGATATGACATATGGGAGTCAGGAAGAGGGATTTCCAGCTGATAGCCATTCCTTTTCATTCTTGTGTAGAAAACAGATTGATCATTCACCAAAGAAATCACATCTTTTCAAACTGCTTGAGTTCTCCTTCAAACACAAAATTCACAGAGCATCTTGTTTGAAATGGAGCATTTCTCTGTGTGCTTCAGGCAGCACTGCTGAAACAGGAAACCTACACAACACTGAGAGAAGATAAAGCATGGAAAGATCAAAGGAGAGTAGCTGTGGAGCATCAGAACCTACATCATGAAGAGCAGAGGCCAGGCCAGCAGAAGAGAAAAAAAAGTAATCAGTCCCTTTGAATTCACAGATGGGAGGCCTTCCTCTCTCCAGGCATCTTCATTGGATGAGTGTCCTTCTGCTGTGGAGAAACAGACATTCCAAAGCACATCCAGATGTGCACCAATAATCATGATGTGTTTCTCACTCTCCTCACAACATGCTCTTGATTTTTTATTGATTAGGACCTATTTGTTTTCCCTAATGACCGGCAAGGCTGTTATGGATCTTAAAAGAGACATTTTTCAACTAACCTCACAACATCTATCTTGAGCAATATCCTTACTATTCCTTGAGGACACACGGTAGTGTTTCCCTACTTGGGGACTTAGAAGTAGCACAAGCAAGGGCTACAATTAGTTGGCACTTGAAGTTGCTGCCAGCTGTCCTCAACACACACAGATGGACTGGCGAGAGTGGCTGGGGCACCACAGAACAAGAACACAGAGAGGCTGCCTGGGGAGTCAAGCTGACTCTATGCAAAGACAAAGAGGAGTAATCTTAACAGAAGACATGACATCTTTAAGTTCATTCCTCTGTTGGTTTAGCTGCTATCACATTACTAAAGTCTGACACTTTTCTAACACAGCCAATACACATTGCTGTCCTTCCCAGAGTAATGCCACTCAGCTGGGTATCTTGGAAATCTAGTAATATGTGAATGGCAAGTTGGGCTGCACATCACAGAAAATGCTCACCACAGAGTTTGGGTGGGTTTGAGTTGATTTTGTTTGTTAGTTTTGGTTTTTTTGGTTGTTGTGGGGTTTTTTCCCCCCTCAGAGATGCACCTTCTTAATGACAATTTATCCTGCTCTCTTTTTAAACAATTTGAATGACTGGTTTCATTCCAATGTATCCACTGGAATGACACTTACCAGCATGAGGCTGTACATTTCCAGTTTTGCTGTCACTTTTAAATTCTAAGGGAAGAAAGGAAAAAAAATACACAAAGGGAGCTAAAGTTAGTCAATCAATTACCCCTTCCGTCTAGTCCTCAGGCTGCAATGAGATTAAATCACAGAGTTAATACAAATCTAGTCTGTCAGTTTCACCAGATCTGTACCATTTCTAGGATAAAAGAAGAGCACAGTAAGAATATATTCAACTGATCTAAGGTTCAAAGTAAAATCCCTGCTGTATGTAAAGGGGCAAGAAAACTATTACAAATGACATTAGAAGATTAAGAATACCTAGAAAAACACTTATAAAGCTAAAGAGAGTTTCTCCCCTCCACAATTATCAGTCAGACTGCCAGAAGTCTGACAGATGTTATCTTTTCTATTTATAACATAAATATTATTTTGTTTATAACAGTATAACTAGTTCTGAAAAAAACAATTACCTTTGATAATCTACTTTTCCTGTAACACTGACATTATCAAAAATACTTCAGAAGACCAGGAGTGTTAAACAGAAGATCCTACTCCAAAAAACAAGGATCTTCCAAAAGTATGAAAGGAAGATAAGGTCACCCAAACCATCACAGCTGCAAAGTCCACTGAGTCTCCAGTCTATAATTGAACAGATTTTGCTTAAGGGATTATTCATAAATGGCCTTCCAACAAAAACAGTGGTGAGACTGCAGGAGATCATTAGCTTGCAGAAAGTGGAGAGATTTTTACTTACTCTGATAGTATTAAGTGAACTAAGAACTGTTTAAAAATGGTATTCACTTTGCTACATACGGAACAAGCCTTGCTTTGTTTTCATGTTTAATGCTAGCTCTATATTTAAATGCCTTTGCTGCCTTGGTCTGTGATATCAGACACTAAAAATAGACTGTCTGTTCCAGAATTTCTATTGTGTCTACCTTTGAAAAGCTCAATTAATGATAAAAATGTCACTATGAATTTAACTTATGAAGATAACTGAAATACTGAGAGACTGAGACTGCACACTTAGTAAATCTCCATTAAATATTTTCTAGGTGAATCTACTTTGTGTACCTCATACTCAGGCTACATCCCCCCGACTTCAGTCTGTACTGAGGAAAAAAACCCCAAAATGACACTAGAAAGTCCGCCCCTTCTACAGCTACTTTTTGTTCTGCGTGTCTGTCTCCCCATAAAGTCTGGATACTTTCAAAAAATTAGGAAATCTTATCTCTGTGTTCTTCAGCTCCCTTTTTTTTTTTTTTTTGGTTGTGTGTGTGCTGTAGATACCTTTTTAATTAAACTCAGATGTTGTTTATACTTTAGAGGGCCTCTTGCAGCCAGCAAGACAAAACAAAACAGTGGGATCCTATTCCAGTGAGATGCAGAGGTGTCCTCTCAGGACAAATAGCAACAGCAGCCAGCACTGAATTTTCACAGCAGAGATGATCATTTCACAGCAGGAATAAGCAGTTTATTCTAGGATCCTGAAATATTAATGTAAGATGCGAAGAATGGTGGACATGACTAGTGTCAGCTACAGAGTAGGCACAGGCACACTCCACAAACACTTTCAATATCCCAACTCCAGCTTTGGTGGCTAACTCCCTTGAAGACTTTTTAAATATGCATAAATCACCGACTGCAACTGTTCTGGGTGTTCAGTGTGCTTCAGCAAAGGCTGGCTAGTTTCTCAAACAGCCTGCTGATATTGCCAACCAGCAGTACTATAAGTACAGATAAGTGCACCTCTAAAGAGGAAAAATCATTATTACTCTATCACTCAAACCTCCTCTACTTTTGCTGCTTTTCCTCACCTTTTTCTTGCTGGACATACCATTTATACATGATGACATTACCTAGATAGTCAACTCCATCTGTAATCAAACAACTGGTTGTTGAGCTCCTTTTAAAACCATGCACAGACAAGACTTAGGAAGACTACATGGATGTTGGAAGTAGGATAAGAAACCTATGATGGTTTTATGTTCATTTCTATTTTTCAGCTTTGCCTGTGTACACGTGCAAAAACACGTACAAACACAGGATTTACAAGTTAGTTTTTCCACATACAGGCATTGTACTTAACCACAGTGTACAGAGTGAGATTCTGAACACTTCCCCTTCTACACAATGAAATAAATTGCATGAATGTGGGAAAAAAAGTATACTAGTATGCCATTTAGCTTTTCAGTGGCATTAATTTTCTAGAATTTGCAAGACAAAAGATGGATGCGACTTCTCAATGCCCCAACTGCAGCTGTCAGAGTCCATCAGAGAACTTCAAGCCATTCTTTGACTCCTACATCACCTACAATACAGACCTTGGCACCAGCAGTTAGCTGGCCACTGTCAGTGATAGATGAGACAACAGAATGCAGTTTGCTCTTGCACAACTAAGTCAATGCTGTCCTGCCCTGCTGACAGGCAAGGCAAAGCTGCTTTTGTCAGTGAGCCAGGCAGATATGACCCCAGGGACACAAAGGAAGCAGGTCATAGAAGAGTTGGCGTTGAAACGCATTTGAAGATCATCTAGTTCCAAACTCACTGCAGTGGGGTTGCTCAAAGCTCCATCTGACCCGGCTTTGAATGCTTTCAGGGATGGGGCACCCCCAACTTCCAGTGGCTCATCCCTATCACTACATGCCCTTGTAAAAAGTGCCTCTCCAGTTCTCTTGCAGCCCCCCTTCCTACTGGAAGGCTGCAGTAAGGTCCCCCTGGAACCTTTTCTTCTCCAGGCTGAATGAACAGTCCCCTCAAATCTTTCCTGTGCTGGGGACTGCAGAAATGGATGCAGAGCAGAGTAGAAGGGAAGAATCACCTCCCTTGACCTGCTGGCCACGCTCCTTTTGATGCAGCCCAGGATCTGGTTGGCTTTCTGGGCTGTGAGCACACACTGCAAGTCATGTCAAGTTCTTCATCCACCAACACCCCTAAGACCTTATCCCCAGGGCCGCTCTTCATTCATTCTCCTTCCAGCCTGTACCTGTGCTCAGGATTGCCCCAGCCCATGTTCTTGTACTTGGCCTTTTTGAATTTCATGAGGATTCACAGGTGCATCTCTCAAGCCTTTCCAGGTCCCTCTGGATGGCATCCCTTCCCTCCAGTGTGTTGACTGCTCCACTCAGCTTGGAAGCATCAGCAAACTTGCTGAGGGTGCACTTGATCCCACTCTCCCTGTTACCAGCAAAGACGTTAAATAGCACCAATCCAAATACTGATCCCTAAGGAACACCACTTGTCACTGATCTCCATTTGGATATTGAGTCACTGGAGTGTGGCCATCCACCCAATTCCTTATACATCTGAGTGGTTCATCCGTCTAATTCACGTCTCTCCAATTTAATGACAAGGATGTCATATGAACAGTTAGAGAATACCGTCCTCACAGAGTCACTTCTCTGGCCATAACTGTATTTTAGCAGATGTCCACCTCAATATTACAAGTGATACATTCATTATGGGCCTGAAAATCCACTCAATCTACTCCACCTGCAGTTTTTTCTCAGCCAAAAGCCCACATGGTGTACAGGAATAGGCCAAATGCTAGGAAATGTGGGCAACTCCCATGCTGTTCACAACCATTAGTGTCCAAACCCAAGCACATTCTCCATTACAAAAACACAGGCAAAATTCCAAACACAGAAAGCACTTATCGTGTTTAGGGACAACTAACAATCCTTGACAGCATTACCATTTGGAAAAATACTCTATGTTCAGCTCCATCTGCACCCACTGTTTTGTTACGAGATATGCTGCTTTCCCAAACAATTTTACCAAGTGATTTTTTTAAAAATTCAACTTCAGAGCAGGATATCCAGACTGAAATGGTCTGATATTTGAATGGCCATGGTCTGATAGGAAAGGCTGGAGAGCTGATTAGAAAGCACAGTATACAATCAAGATATCAACACTTGCACCCAAACAGCTTAAAATTATTTCAAAGGGTACAGAAGCAGCAATAAACAGTTCATATTTCTGTCCTTCCAGTAGATGTGCTACAAAGGGCAATCTGGGCGAGCCGGTGCTAAATACACGTTCCTGCCAAAGCTCTGCCAGCTCAGGCATGTCTTTGTTATTGCACAGC
Organism: Poecile atricapillus; assembly: GCF_030490865.1. NCBI lineage: Eukaryota > Metazoa > Chordata > Aves > Passeriformes > Paridae > Poecile > Poecile atricapillus. The sequence continues at coordinate 67,449,527 of NC_081251.1, read as the reverse complement.
TCCTCCTGACAGGGCTTCTCTGTGCAGGGTTTAGAGGACGCTTTGACTCCTGGGGTGACCTGCTCTTTCGCTTTGTTCACAACATTCAGTAAAAGCAGCAACCTAACCTTGGCCTTTTGTGTTTCTGCTAAGTATTATTATGCACTCAGTACTGCATTTTCATATGGATTCAGTAACCGTCACCCCAGCAAACCCCTGAGAATGTGCACCAACACTCAATGTATGTCAGCTCTGCTCTGTTCACTTCATTAAAGAGAGGGAGAAGACCATTGGGGAGGGGAGGAAGAACTGATACACTGCCCACCTCCAGCTCTGGCACAACCCCACTGTTGTGAAGAGAGGGTGTAGAGACAGCACTGCCCTCTTCATCCCTGCTAGAAGAGCAACACATGGCAGAGCAAGGTCAGGCTAGACTAACAGACCAACAATACTGGTGCAGAATAATTTTGGAGCTACATATATTTGCTAACTGGTACTTTTTAAATTTTTTTTTTGTTATCATAGCACATCTGGAATGTGCATTGGGCATTTCCCCCCAGCATCATTTCCCATTCACTATCCCCAAACGTCTGCCAATACACAACCTTTCCTCAAGGTGTATAGAGTGGAGAAACACCACAAGTGACTCACTCTTTTGTTCATCACGATAAAATCACATTCTGCACAGCCATTTCCCCCTCCCTGTGTAACTAAGTCAAGCCTGCCTGTTTATTGATGAAAGCAAGTTTCAGCTGCAGTCAGCATTGTTTGGATGCAGTTGTTGGACAAGTGAGCTAATATCTATAGTCTCATACGTTATCAGCAGAATGGCTATCTTATGTCTAGAAACTGTATTATAGGAGTGACAGATGTAGCAAAAATTGAGCACTAATTTAATTTTCAATTGCACTGTCTTCTCTCTGACCTGACAGTTCAAGAAGTCATCCCTGGACCACTAGAGTAAGCAAACTCAGTATCAGAGACACTGAGGAGGAATCTCCAGGCTGTTTTTCACACAGCTATAGCTTCTCTGGAGTAGAATGAATCACATGATGGTCTGTCTTTGGTTAGCTCACATCTATTTAAACCAGCGTGAAGATCCGCACCTTTGATGTGAGTTAATTAAGCTCACATGGCTTTCTCCAGCCTGGCTTCTGCAGCTTTGGAAGCGATGGGAGCCAAATTAGGCCCATCTGTCTAAATGGAAGGGGTCCTCTCACGCCATAAGGCACACTCCATTACCCAGCACAGGAGCTGCCTTCCAAGAGCACCAGGAAAGGAGGTTTCATCGCTGCCAACAGCTACCGAGAACACCAGGCCTGCCAGGCGTGGGTGTTTTCATGAGAACCACAGCTCTGTGCCATCAGCTTCTCTGCACAGAAGCCTCAAGGGTCTGTCTACAAAAGAATTTCCTGCAATAGCCTTTTGTTTAACCCTTGGAACTTCTTGGCAGCAACAGATCTGCAAAAACATTTGCTTTTTTTCTATTTAAAAATAAAGAAGGAACTAACAAACTTCAGTGGAGCAGAAGATCACTCACTGCCTTCATTCTGCAGCCATTAATTGTGTAACTGAAGTCTGTAGTCTCTACAAACTCTGGAAGCCTCTCAGTTGCTATCCTGGAATCCCAAAAATAAAGAAAGTAGCCTTAAATAATCCACGTCATCAATTGCAGCTGTTACCAAGGCGCTCTCCAGGACTTGTGCCTGTGCCCAGCAAGAAGAGCTGGGAGATTCACCTGTCAGTACAGAATGTTTCAAGATGATGTACTGGTATCCGTGGGGAGGTTATCAAAAAGGTGTGTGGCATGAGAACAATAGACAACAGGTATAAATTGCCATGGGGAGGATTTCACAGAATATTATTTAAAAACAGAAGTTTGCTATGAACATAGCAAAGCAGTATTAACAGGTTTCTCAGAGACAGTGCAACATCTGCATCCCTGGAGATCTCCAAACTCAGACAAAGCCCTGAGCAATCTGGTTTGAATTCATTGTTGAAACTGCTTTGAGCTGAATGCTGGATTAGGGACCTCCTGAGGTCCCTTCCATCCTGAAAAGCCCTGTGACCCTGCATCACCTGCTACGGTTTCTATAATACACAAAATAATGGAAAGGGGTTTGCAGAAATGCTTACATGGGAGTCTGGAACCAGTATTTGCACCCTGGACTTTTGAGAAGCACGTCTTTACAGTTTGTACAGTGCGACTGAAAACCTGCACAATTTCATTGTGCTCACACTGGGAACATCTTGGAGCAAGGAAACAATGCTTTCTTCAGACAGTATCTTGTCTCTGAGAGTTGAGGATTGCAACTAAATGTATGCAAGCATGAAGTACTCTAATTAAAGAAATAAGAAATGCAGACTCCAAGGCTTAATGAATCATAAAAAAATACCTAGAAAAAACCTAATTCAGCTAATTCCATGTGTTTAATTGAGTTGGCTGAAACGTTTGTGTGTGTGAACACAACCACGTACTGTTATTTCCCTGGTTAATTCTTCAAGCTATAATATTGATTCTTCATCTGGAGCATGAATGGCAATTATTTGTTAATAAAGTCGTAATGTTTCTACATACCAAATCAAGGTCTTGGGAAACCCTCCGCTTGCGCAGCTCTTCCATCCTCTCACACACATCTGTGAAGCAGGTGTTATAGTAGTCTGCATACTGCTGTGCCAGATCATCAATATTTCCCAGTGACCCATCCTACAGGGAAGACAAAGAAAACGGGTTAATCAATTTTAAAATTCTAATTTAAAGGTAGCACCACAACTATGAAGGAAACCCCCTCCCTGCAGCACACCCTGTTCAGGTCATCCTCTCCATCTCTACCCAAGAGCACACTAACACCAAGAACAGCTGGGAACTGCAGTGCAAGAACAGCTCCTCACAATCAGGTGGGACTTTGTTAATTCCTACAGACAGAAAGAAGGCAGGGACAACAATGCACACCAGTGGAACAACACATCCTCAGGCACTATCTCCCTCAATTCCCTCCCATCAGCATATACTCATATTGCACCTGGCTCTCCCAAGCAGCAGCAGTTCGCTCTTCCGAGAGCAACATTTGCTCACGTTTCACTGACCCTACCGAGAGTAGCCCTGCTTTGTAACAATGACTGTCATTAATGACAAATGATTAATGACAAATGACTAAAGTGTATTTCATCTTTATACACCAAATTGGCCAGACACAAAGACACACTGCCTGTTGGTCTTGTAAGATGTACTGGAGGTGGCAACACGGTTTGCTGAGTCCCAGATGTCTGCTTTGCAGGGCAGGATTGCTACATTGCTAATAAAACGTCTATAGCCCAGAAATCTAATTAGAATAGTCTATTAATTACAGTCCAAATTCATACTTTAAAAATGATGAATGAAGAAAATAAGACCAAAACAATAAAAAGGCCAAGTTTTAAGTGTCATGAGAAACCTTCCTAAACATCAGATACGTGTGCTGCAGCTGTGAAGTGAGGGGGTGGGCAGGTAAAACAGGCACACACCTGAAGACAGGGCCAAAAGATGGGATGGAGTAATCTTGTGTTCATATTTGTCAAATTTATGAAAGAGCATGTATGTTACTGTGTGCATTCTTTAGAAGGTAACAAACTGCTCTCTGTGCCTATCCTGAGAGTAGAACAAGAATACATTGCAGACTATTACTTCATTGCTGCTGTTAATAGATGCACACATATAAACATGAAATTATGTCTTGATTATTAAGAAAAAGCTAAGCAATAGAGAAGTAATGTAAAAATAATTATGCTAATAATATACATAAATTGTAAGGTTGAGTTGTAGCATATGAGCTAGGAGGAACTCTTAATTAGAAACCACACCTTACTGAAGCTGTTGTTACTTGGAAATAAGCACATGATCCCACTCTCAGGGTTCTGGACTGTGCTGAAGAGGTAGGTTTGCTCTAATGAAGTATCACTTCCAGAGAATTAGAAAAAACATTCCAGTTTAAATCAAAGTGAAAGCCTACCAAAAGCTACCTTCTACTCTTTTAAAGTGTAATTCCACAGGCAGAACAGTTATCTCCTGAAATGTTTGCAGATACCCCACAAACTTTTGCAGAGCTCACATTCCCAAAATTTAGAACAACTTTCATTTTCTCAACACTACTGTGTTCAATACAGGTGGAAAACGATTTGCATGTCACTTGTTGGAGTAGCAGAAGCAAAATAACTACACTAATATATGCCTACACTTTCTCCCCTACCCCCATACTTATGTATTTTTTTTCTGTAGTTTCTATCTCTCAACCTGCCAAAGATCTCACACAAGAGATGTTTCAAGCATTAAAAGATTGGGGTCCTTATACAAATACACTTCTGGTAAATTCAGACTTTCCAGAGCTTTGGACAAACAATTTCCTACACTGCTAAGAAAATGTATAGTTTACATGAGGAAAAAGCTAGCACCTTTGAGAACACAACAGTACTACCCCCCTGCCTTTCTACAGGAACGACAGTGCTACCTGCTCAAAGGGGAAGCCTATGCCTTCTTCCAACCCCCTCACCTCCTTGGCATCCATCACTTCCCAACAAGCTGGGGAAGAAACTTGGAGTCTTTGCCTGTACCACAGGTTGTACAAACTTCCCTGTGCCACTGGACACTCCTCTGGTGGCTGAGGCTGTGCTTTCTGGTCCCACATGCACTATGTGCTGCTTTCGGTGTTTAAACACTCAGTAAGAATAACCAGTGCTGCACTGCTGGGGAAAAGAATGAACACCAAACAGACAAAGCAACCCCAAAACTAAAACTTCATTTGCTCACTTTTGTGGGCAGTAAGAGAACCTGTATGACTTCCAAAGAGACGACATGACATCTGAATCCCAGCAACTCAATCATAACAAACATCCCTCTCTAAGGGTTATCAAAAATTCCCACTTTTTACGTATCTTCCCCAGCCAGAGAGTGTTTATTCCGTGAAAAGCTTTGCCAGTAAAGAATATTGAAGGTGGAAACAGTAATGATAGAAGAGCAAGATAGAGAAGCATCATTTTAGTAGAACAATATGAAAACTGCCTATCAGTCCATCTCCTCTCACAATTCTGGAAACCGTACATTCTGTAAAGTTAACCTGGTCCAAAATATGCATCATTTTCAAAGGTAATTCGAATGAATTGACATGAAATTCATTTGAATGAATTCAAAATGACTTTGAAATTGCCTGAAATACTCCAAACCCAAACATATCACATGAACTTCAGCTTAGCTGGGAGCCAGACAGAGCTGAGGATCTTAGCACGCTCCAGTGCTCCTCCCCAAACCTCCTCAGACACGTGGTCACAGACCATTTGCAGGCTAGCAATGCACTGCCAGTGGATCAAACACAGCTGAACAAGCGCTCATTTTTCACTTGTGCTGGCGTGCAGTTCACTGTGCTATTTTTAAAGGTAGCCTCCACAGGGCTGAAGGCTTCTGACTGTCCTGAGAACAAAATTAGCTCGATTGCAGCACCCCAATTAAAGGCCGCAGAACGTGGGTGGCCCCACTGCCAGGGAGCACGTGGCTGCAAAGAAAGGCCTATTCACAAGTGACCCAGTCCGCCTGTGCCGCCGTGTCCAGAGGAGCAGAGCTGCAGGCATCAGCCTGCCTGACTGACAGCAGAGATTGCTGGCACTGCTCGGCGCTTGCATGAGGGGGATGTGCTGCAAATGAAAAGAAGCTTAATGTCCAGAAAAAGATGAAGGAACAGAAAAAAATCCCACAAGATCTTAGAGACGAGAATAGACAGCTGACACACATACTTGTTCCAGCCCTGCCACGTGCTTTTGCTGGGTTACCGAGGACAGCTACAGCTTTATGCAGGTGCCATTCCACAAAGGCCACGTGCACCCTCCTCACTAGATGTGGAAAGCTTTGGGAAGTTTGAAGCCCCATAGCTTCAAAATTAGAACAAAACCACAAACATTTGCATTTGCACCTCAACTTGCCAGAAAGGTGCAGTGGAAACTGCCAACTGAAAGATTTGTGTCTGTGGCCAAGAGTTGTTTTTGAGTTTATGCATGCAGGCAATGCAGAGAGCATTGGTTTTGTCAAAAGAAATAGAGATACATAAATCAACCCAAGCCAAAGACAGCAAGCATCTCACAACCCACAGCACCTTCTCACATTTCATGTAAGTGAATTTCACAACTTAACAAAGGATTGTGTGTTTGATTCATATGACCTCAAATTTGATCGCTACATAGAGTTATCGCCATCATCCTCCTTTATTCTTCAAGCACAACTAAAAACATGGCAAAACTTAGAAAAGAGAAGATGTTTCATTTTTCTACTGCAGAAATAATGGCCAAGACTACTTCAGATATCAAACCACAAGTATAACTCATCTGAGGAACCATGACATTTTGTCTATACTTTAAATTGACCCTCCCAATGTCTTCAAATAATTCTAAACTGTCACACACAAAACCACCAGCAGTGTCCTTTGCAATTCTATTTTGGTTTTATGTATTTAAAAAATATTCATATGCAAAACATTAGCTCCAGCTTGGTAAGTCATGCATTCCCTTACAAACAGAGTCAAAGGAACAGTCTGAGAAGTTTTTAAAAACCTGTAGAATTATTAATAAAATAGAACACTAAAAGCATAACTAACAATATTTTAAAAATATTTCACTCTGATGCACAAAGAGTAAGACCCAGTGGTAATTTTTGAAAGTTTAGACAAATGCAGTGCACCATTTTAGTTTCAAAGGTAGAACAAAGCATAAAGTTACTTGATAAAAAAAAAATAATAAGCCAATGTAATTTATAATAAGCCTTCAATCATGTACCACTAGATCCCATTTTGATATAGATGGGCTGCATATTTGAGAGCGCTTATGTAAGCAATGAAAAAATATATTGCTTTCAAATTTGTTCTTACTGATATATCTATAATTCAGAAGCCTCTGAAATGCTCTGAACTGCTAGGATATTTTAAAAAGCAAAACCTCATAATAAACTCTCTCATTTTGTTACAAATTAAACAGTTAAAAAAAGCACTAACATGAGGAGTGGTTTACAGCAATTGTGTTTATTACCATGCAAACCTCAATGTTCCCAACTATATAATCCTGCAGATTTTCTAGTGGAAAAAAATTTGTGAGCAATACAAATATCAAGCAGGAAAACCATTCCCCAAACACTTTATTGGTAAAAAGTTACAACATGTTTCCCCTAAGACTTCACTACTGCACAGACCCTTCCATAAAATAATTTGATAGGCAGGAAAGTACACAACCCATTATTTATAAAGGGTTAAATGTAAAATGAAGATTTAATAGTCTAATGAAAACACAAGTTATCTCAGATTTCTATTTTCTAGTTGTGACGTGTGTTCCTAAATTTCCATTTTGTAATGTATGCATGCAACATTTTTTGGCATCATAAAACAGAGCAAAATGATGAATTGCCCTGAAATTCCCAGAGAATTAGTTCTGATATGCATGTGAATACCAAAGGAATCCACTGGGATTCCTGTTAATGGAGTGACTACAAAGAAAAGTTGGAACAATTTGGCTCTTATTATAAAGTTAGAATTTATCGGTCACTGCACATCAGTTAGTTTAATGCCTTGGCAGAATCCTTTGTATTTGACATCTGAAAGTGTAAAAGGGAAAAATGTTTTGCTAGAGAGCTCTGCTGGCTGTAAAATTAAATAAAAACACATTCATATTTTAATAGTATAATAAAATAAAATCACTAATAGCTAAGGAGGAATAACAGACTTTGCTAAGTAACAGATACATTTGATGAACCTGCATGAACAAATACATGATGAACCTAAATATTAAGCACTAGCAGAGCATGCATACCTTCTGCATAAATTTCTATGCAGAGTAAGATTTTCAGAAAAATCTTCCAAATATACAACTATTTTACTCTGTACTTGTCCGTCTCCGAATCTGAAAAATGTGTTACAAAGTTGCATATTTCAGCATATCCTCCTCCTATTCTGGCAGATATTAGGAATGTCAGGAAAGAGGTCTTGATTACCGGATATATGTCTCACTCTCCCAGCCCCAGGGTGAAATTCTCGTAACTGCACAAATCTCAGAAATGTAAAAAGATGTGGATGTTACAATCCTGTTTGTTCAGCGAGACAGATGGGACTGTCTGCTCGCACATGGCAATGCAGGTTACAGCACACAGTACAACCAGAGGAGTTCAAAACTTACAAGCCACAGCAGCTATGGCCACAGCACATGTGTAATCTGCAATCTTAGGAAGAGGTCAGAAACTGGGAGTAAGACAATCTGACTTTTTTCCTGTTAAAGTATAAATGAATGTGGAATTGGCACCAGCGAAGGGAAGGTGTTCTTCCACAACACACAGCAATCATGCCCTGTCAAAGGCACGTTTTTTGACCTTTACAGGCTAAGATGAGAAAAATCCATTTTCATGCCTAAAACACAGGACTACTGTGTGGAGAGGCACTTTAAACATTAGCAACTTATTTCTGGCAGTTAGATTTTAACAGGGACGCCTACTAAAAATCTGTGGAACATGACCTTGCATTTCAATAATACCTTTGGTTTGGATAGCTCTAAGAAGTACATAAATGAAAGCCAGAATGTGGGCCAGAGTAAACAGGCTTGTTTGGGGAAGGGAGATGGGTAAGAGAGAGGAGGGACAAAAAAGCAGTGGAATGGGAACATCTACTGTAGGAAAACATATTTGTGCCTAATAAACACCCTGTTTTTGACAGGACTTCATCTACATTGCACACATCCTACAAGATGTTTAAAGTTAAGCAGAACTAGCTTAGCCAGAAAGCAAGGAATGATCAGATTTTCATGGGACAATTTTGACTAAGATGCCATTGCTTTTTAGATGCTTTTACTAATCATAAAAGCTTGTAAAAGCTTGGGAAACTTTGCATCCTTCCCTGAGCAACCTTGGACTCATGGCAGAACTCCCAGCATTCCAAAATATACTAATACCTGAATTCAGGCTACAGCTGATTAATCTGAGATACTGTATTCCAGGTTCCTTCACAGCTCTTTCTAAGGAGGCAGACTGAAATCAGATCCAAACCTTTTCAAAACAGAGGAGTTAAATCTGCATCCACCACTCTGGCTAGAGCTTGCGTCTCAGTTTACAACTGTAGTACACAGTGAGGACAGGCATCTGTAGGAAAACCTGCAGAGCTCCATTATAATTCTATCTGTTACACATTTCTGACCCTCTTACCTGTCTCTTTCTACCACTGTATTTCTGCTAGCAATAGGGCTGATGTTTGCCTTCTGGCACAGCTTCAAAATGCTTGCATTAAAAATGAACCCAACAGGCTGCTAGAGAAATATTCCTAGGGCTCAGCAAGGACAATCTTCCATTCACCAGAGTTAACAATTCCACTATCTATGCAATGACAGGTTCAAAGCCTGTCTTGACAGTCAGCAGGGTCAGAAATGTGAATGAGACAGAAGTGCAAGGCCAGGCAGCCAGCGCTTGCCTTGATATTCAGAAGAAAGCATAAAATACTCAGTGTACAAGTCATGACATTTTTATATTGAGAACAGCTATTTTTGAGGATGCTGAAAAGTTGTCATGGTTCCCTTGACCTCTCTATAGCCAGACACTGTGAGAACAAAAAGAACATACAGACCAGACGGATTCAATAGACTTTCCATTAATTTTTATGGCATCTGAAGGTTGAGTCATTAAACTATGTGGCTTTACAGACAGAGTTACAAAAATAGATGTGATACTATTGTGTCAAGCTCTCTGCAGCATGGTTATAGATTCTGTACAATAAGCAGAAAGCACAATGGTATACTTTGATATCAAAGATTTTGCAGCAGTTATCTGAAATAACTGATACAACCCACTGAGCTCAGAGCACGGTCACTCTAGACCCAAAAAATTAATATTAAACCACAGAGTTATACAGGTTTTTTCATATATAATATATATGACTTTGCCCTATCTTTACATCAAAAAACCCTCTTACTTTTTTTTTCAAAATTCTGCAAATAAAGTGTTTCTTTCACCAGTAGCACCAGAGCCTTTTCCCCCCATCTTTTTACTGTAAAGCCCCAATGTCTTTGTCAAGAAGGTATAACAAAGCATCTGTGGAAAAAACATTCTGAATGTGATTTTTACTTTTCCCTCTGTAAATCAAAATAAATTTAAAAGCACACTACTGGGATCCCTCTCCATGGCTTGCAACCAAGGAAGTCCTCTGTGGAAAAAATAAAAATATATGCATGCTGACAAAAAAGCTGCATCTATGCAAACGAACATTCCAACATACTTAAAAAGTTGGTATTTATCACAAGTAGAACCAGGTCTTGACAGGCAAGAATATATGCAAACTTTATTCATGAAAGTTAGTTCAAAGCACCCTTAATGTCCAGCTTCCCTAATAACAGTATATTATCTTTTATCCTCCTGTCCCTGGGGTGCTCAAAACCCTTGTCTGCTCCGATACCTGAAAGGTCACCACCATCCACCAGACTGGTCAGCAGTCGGCTACAAGTTGCCACTGCCAGCTTGTAAAGCAGAGCAAGTAAACTCCGTAAGCCATGTAATAGCTGCACCTGACATCCTCTCATTAGTTCTGTCTTCCCTGCTCTGTCTCCTCCTTTTGCACACTGCTGAGATTTTTTCTTAAACTGAGTGAAAATTTGTCACTTCACACGCACCAGCTGCAGTGGGTTCTAGCCTGAGACTTGGAACAGAAACCAATGCTAAACAAAAGAATGGCAAGGGTTAAGAAATGTACATATATCTGATAAAAGCACCATTAAGGAGATGGAGGTGAATTTCTTGTTTCAGATTTGGGAAACTTAGCATATATTACGGGGGTGGCTTCATGTCTGAGATAAGTTAGGGTCTAATGAAATAGATATGCAAAAGGCAAACATCTCAAGTAGATGATGAAATAAATATTTCAAGGAGTTAGCCATATCTGCTGCAATAGTGAAGGAGGTCTCATTAAAGCTCTTTTCCTTATATTTAGTAGTAGCACAGTATGACAAAACTAAATCCTCTGTGATATATGGGACTACATAACTGAGGTGTGAGTAATCATTAAAAGAGGCGAGTGAAAAGATATAAACAGAAAACAGGTAAAGAAAAAATGTCTGGATATTTAAAGGCAAAACAAACTGAGTAGTCAACAGTATCTCAGGACAAGTGTGTAAGCTCAGCAAGTCTTGTTCACAGTATTTCCCCAAGGTGTTAAAGTTGCTCAGAGAAAGCAAACTTTGGTAATGGTTATGTGCTAGTTTTACTAACAAAACTACTTTTCCAAGTGTCAAGGCAGGAGAGAATGACTGCCTTTAAATTGAACTGTGCTACGCTTTTCCCCCGGACAGTGTGGCAGAAGGAGGACATACCTTGTCCAGAAAAAGGAAAGTTCACTCAAAAAACTTTCTCATCCTTGTCTCTCCGATCCCTCTGCTCCTCCCCTTTGGCTCTTCAGTGTACTATTGCATGCTCCCTGCTGCTTTGAGAGCCAGGCCCAGGATCCTGGGCAGGTCCCTATGGGCAGCAGTTTCCCCCAGCCCACGAAACCCAGCAGTATTGGCTTTGGGATGCACCAGTAAAGGAGAACACTCCATGCCTTCCCTCATTTCTTACCACCCCAGCAGCTAAATCCTGCATGGGACCTTCCCCCCAGCTACAACTACTGAAGGGTAGAGGAGAGAGCACAGTCCTCTCCCACTCTGAAGCACTGGGAAAACCCAGCAGGGATGCAGTTGCTCTCTGTTTCTCATGGCTGGATGAGCCTATTACCTCATCTGCTTACCTACTTACACAGCAAGAGCTATGAGGCAGCACTGCACCTTGCATCACCCAGCCCGGCTGTGAGCATCCCAGCGTTTAGAAATGCTGCTCTTAGGAGACTGGGTGTGACAGCAAGCACAATTACTTACTCCCACTTGTGCCATTTTGGATGCTGACTTCCAAGAGGAAGGTGCTCTCCTACTATCCATGTTAAGATTTCAGAAAGGGCAAAGGAAATCTCTAATATCTGCCTTCACTTCAAACTGTTTTTATGAAGAGTGAAAAAACACTGCTCTGCACACCCCAAGGCATGACAGGATCACTCCTCTATTTTGGGAGTAGGTATGGAAATCAGCAGTCCTGGTGGAGGTTCCCAGAAGCACTGGGCACTACCTGCCCCAGAGACACAGCCCTTGATTTACTGTTCCAAGTGCAGAGAGCAGCCCAGCTGACAGCTGTGGAAAGCCAGAATGCTGATGTTTAAACTGCTTTCTCAAACTCTGATAATTTTCTGTTTTTTTCCTGCTAGAAATTCAGCAGCTCACAGCCTAGAGGATACACCCAATACTTCTACATAAGCAGGGACTAACCTCGCCTTCACTCCTACCGCTTCCTGACAGGACGGCTTTTACCAGGAAAGGAAACAACTGTAATTGACGATGGAGCAATCCATGTTTCCCCCTGTAATCTTAGCAGCAGAAGAAATGGTTTCCTGTAGCTCCCGTAAGCAAGCTGTGCCCAGGCTCCCCTTCACCAACACCGCCCATCCCGCCTGTCTGTGCTATCCCTGCAAACCCTCACTCCTGCAGGGACCACGTGCTCCGCGCTGGCACAGAGAGATAGCATTAATAAACTAGCTTGAATAGACACCCCACATTCAAACAAATTTGAAAGCAGAAAGGCTGACTCTGCCCTGAAGCAGTTCAGTGAAGCCTCAGCTTTTGACTCTTAACAGAGGTATGGCACTGTTAGCACAGTCTCAACCACTGTAGGTAGCTACAGTGAACCAAATGTAACACTGCTCATGCAAAATTTCACAGTGCTGGGCTCAGGTTTTTTTATCGCCTTAACTAAGCTTCCTCAGGTCTCTTTGGAGAGTGTTTTATTTAGGAACAGTAAAGCACAGTTATCAAGGGGTTTCAGTTCATTTAATTAAGTTGAATACAATTACACTCCAGTGGGTCTTAAAAATGAAGAATTATTTAAATATTATTTAGATGCGTATCTTTTAAGTACCACAGATTGCACAGGGCTTCATGTTTATATCAATTAGGGATATCAACCTAAGAATAAGAACTCTATCGCTTGCCAGCTTATAATCCTTTCCACTCTGGGATTCTGTATTTTATTTACTCGTTTTCTTTTATCTGTGTAAAAAAGAAGGGCTTTTTGCGTTCCTGTGTGCTCACACTGCTTCACCACTGCCAAAGCACTTCCTAATTAGGTTACATAGGCATCTTACACAAATAAAAGAGGAATATTTCTGCCTATCAACAGAGCATATCCTACAGTCCGGGCTGGAATAACTATGTGACTGCCATATCTCCCAGGTATTTCAAGCCCATATTTTTCTGAAGGGGGACATGAAGGATGTCATGTGCTTGTTTCAAGGAAGTGTTTAATCCTGTGGCTGCTGTCAGTCCAGTGGCTCTGCCCACTGCTAAGCGACACGAGGACAGAATGAAGTTTCATCAGAGGAAGCTCAGATGGGACATTAGGAAAAAACTGAGATTGTGGTCCATCACTGAAATGGGCTCTCCATGAAATTAGTAACAGCACAAAGCCCGCCAGAGTTCAAGGAGCATCTGACAATGCATTTAGTCTTATGGTTCAGTTTTAGGCACCATGTGAGGAGCAGGAAGTTAAGACAAAATGATCCTTATGGGACCTTTCCAACTTAGATATTCTCTGATTCTATGTTGCTTTTATTGGAGACTGAATGAGTTACTCAAGTGCACGTCAGAGAGATGCACCTCAAACTGAGGCACAAAACAGTTTGAAAAGCCCCATATGACTAAAGAGGTCATAAAAATCAGAAGCTGGCAGAACCCCAGTGTTAATGAACTTTGCAAAATAATTGTGTCTCTACAAAACCCCGTGTCTGATTCTCACTGACCCAAGGCCCTGAACCACAGGCTGAAAGAAAACAACTGTAGATAAAGATACTTGGGCTTGAATGGCAATCTAAGCCCTCACTTGAGCAACTTCTTAATGCATAGTGACATGAACATCAAAAGGAGAACATCCTGCTAACTAACCATTTGTCAGGACAGTTGTCATGCCAAAGAAAAACATCTCACCTAGTTGTAAAAATGACAGTAACATGAAAAAAAAGTCTCAGATGGAAGGAGTTTCCTCACAGACTCTGCTTCTCAGACGAAAAAAGTGACTGCAGTCTCAGGGAACACCACCCCATAAACTCAGCAAGAGTTGTAGGACAACCTCTGTACCGGGCTGCATCTGAAGCAACACAAAACCAGCAGGGAGCTCTCTGAGCAAGATGATGTTAAACCACTTTTCACAGTCTGCACCATTATCAGTTTCAAAACAAAGGATGTATAGTAAATAAACTCCTTCATTCTCAGAGAATTAGGATTTGAAAGAAAACAAATATTTCACTGTATGACTCTTTCAAAAGGAAAGGAAAATCATGTATTTTCAGATATGGTAATCTCTTCAAATCTTAAGAGGTGCAAGGGCTGGTTCAGAAGGAATTACATGTGAACAGGAAAACAGGGCATCAGACTGTCTCTAGGAAAATAGTAAATTGCACTCTCATCCCTAGCTTGTTTCATCTAACCAGCCCTCTGCTACCAATTACCCATTCAAAGCATCCGCTGGCAGTACCTTGATGGTTTAGTTTCACATGACTCACGCCCATCAATGGTTACCCACCTATAGCCTGCATTTGTCTCTAAGCAAAAAGAAAACAAGGTGTGACCAGCTAGACATGAAGGCTTACTTTGCTTATGATATCCCTACTCACTGCCTGAAATAAGCCTTCTCATTTCTGATCCAAGCTCAAATCTCCATTATTTATTTCGTGCTCCCTGACATCCACACCATTCAGCCACCTCCCCTGGGCCTCCAGGAAGCCAGCCTGCACACTGACCTTCCCCTGCCAAGGTCCCGGTGCGTGCTCCAGCCATTTCCTGCCATGAAGGCAGCAATTCTTCCTTTCACATGATCCTTCTAAATCCCTCTTCCTAGCAGTTGCAAGTTACTCTTCTCAGCTGGGACTCTTTTTGCTTTTCTGGCCACAGAAATACAACTCTGGATACTGACTCACTGCACCTCCATCCCTTGTCATCCTCTGTTTCCGCTTTATATGAGAGGTATTTTCCTAAGAGACATGAGTCTGGAGAAAAAACCCTGCTTCGCTCTTTTTTAATTTTTTGGTTTTGTAAACTGCTGAAACCCCCCCAGCAACAGATCTGCCTAAGAAAGGCAGAAGGGTCAGCAGGACTTAACATACCTTTTTATCCCCCTTTTCTCTCTCTTTCATGGCAGTTTATAAAATAATAAACCATCTGTAAGCATTCTGAAGTAGTTGTTATTAGGTTTCACAGATAAAAAATGAAGATTTGTACAATCTTTTGTATTCTGTGTGCACTTGAGACAAGGATTAAAACCCACAAGTAACTTGGCAAAGATTATTTGAAGAAAGTACCATTCCATCAGAGAGAAAAAGCAGCATTGAGAACATCCACCCCTTTTTTTTCCTCCTACTTTTGATAATTAGGAACTCAAACTCCACACTAACCAAACCCAGTGAGACTCATCATGACTAGGATAACAAGGATATGCAGAAGAATCCCTTTCCCTTCTCATTTATGTGTGACCACACACCATATGTGGTATGAAGCTATTCTTTATCATCACCATCATGCCAGTATTTTGGTGAGGTCCTTGACCTTATGTTCCCTGTTAACTTCCTGAGTTTAGATAGCTATCATGCAAAGCTTAGGTTTTACAAAGTTTAGGTTTTACAAAGTTTATCCATCTGCACATATATACTCACTCCCTGACAAAATCTAAACAATGCATTACTGGGCTTGGGCTGAGCAGGAAACAATACACCTCACTGAACTGGAACATCCCAGTGTCCCTTCAATTCAGTTCACATCAGAACACGGCACCACAGAGGAGCAGGGCTGCACAGGATTAAACTCCATTTCTTGTCTCACTGTAAACCACTCAGAACAAAGGTGGGTGTTATTAGAGAGGAAAACAGAATTTTTAAGGATGGGGTGTCCTTTTGCACTACCTACAACAGAGCAGTCTCCACTGATTAAACAGGAAACAAATCAGACCCTCCCCCCATATCTCAGAAGAAAAATTTCCTCTAGAAATTTTCTCTCCTTACCAGGTTTTTTGGTTTTGAAGTACAGTATCATTACCAGCCCTCTGATAAAATGTTGCACAGGGAAATCTTTCTCTCCAACCTTTGTATAAAACATGATATATCCCCAAAAACACTCTGAAACATTGTGTTTTTAAGGTGTAAACATACAGCCAACTTGAAGGTGGAAACTTGAAGAGAGAAACCACAGCTGACAGAAAACATGTAGTCTGCTCACACCTTTTCCCGTTTTACAATGGTTATTTATGAATTCTAAGGTGGGAAAGAAACCTAATAATGGAGTGGAAATCACAGCCTCCAAGTATTGGTGGGTATTATGTATGAACACAAACACATGTATAAAACAGGATTTTTCTTATTTTCATCCTCAAAGATTATAAACTGCAGCTTAAATGTGAAGGATTTATCATCAGCTTTCAGAGCTACTGCACTAAGGTGGCCAACCACTAAAGCTCCAAAACTCACAAGTATTAAATATTATTCTGTACAACTGAAGGCTGTGTTAAGTCTATCAGTGATACTCATAACAATGTGAAGCATGTCTGACATGGATGGTGAAAGGAGATGACTCTTAATTTAGCAATAGAAAATAAGTGTTTTCAATTTGCACTCCATCCCTAGGATTGCACTAGAAATTTCTGACGTAAAAACCCCTTTTGGCTGAGTTGCAATATGCAGCATGTGTCTGCTGGAAAACAGCAAGCAGAGAATCCAAAGAGAAGGGAAATGTTGCAGAACTGTAACAGACATAGATAAACAGAGAGAATAAACAAGCAGAACACAAACATCCAAACATCCCTGCAAATGCAAAATGTGTAAAACCCACAGATTCTTCAGCAGTGAAATATCATTTCTAAAGGTATATATTATGATTCACAAGATTATTACTATGGCAGAAAAATTCCTTAAAAGCCTAAAATGCCTTTTTTTCTGAAGTGCAATGTAATGCTATGCAATCAGCTCTAGCACGTTTTCATCCAAGCTCCAGCTGTGGATGTGCACTCGCTGACAGAACTTTTAACAGTGCACCATGGCGCAATGAGCTCTCATGTTTCCTCCATCAGGTTGTGCTGGGGTTGCAGTGAAGCAAAGAGCAAGCTCTGCAGAGCAGGGTCAGCCTGGTAGTGGCATTGAAAGGGGCAGGAGGCTCAACTCATCTGAACTTGTGAAAGAACAATAAAAGATGCGTTTTCCTTTTTTCTTAAAAGCCTACAGGCCACACACTGCTCTGCTATAAATAAACTTGTGTCTTAGGCTCCTGAAGTTTTTATGTAAATAGTGCAAAAAGTAGACCCTTTATCTTCTGTTTATCTTTTGTTTTTGTCATACCTATCGGCACTGCACAAAGCATCTTCAGTTGCAGGTGAGAGGGTTAAGGAGCATCTCGCAAGAGATTGCTCATGTACTCTCTTTAATATTGTAACAAGCATGGTACTGTTTCCACTATCATCTATCAGCCCTCGTCATGCTTGCTGCAAAGCTTTCAAAGCATTGCTTTTATTATTATATTAAACAGTTACCTAATCTCTTTTACACACACTCCCACGCACAAAGAATATACTCCAGGTGGAGAATTCTGTGAGATTAAATATTAGTAGGCTGTTACCTACAAAGAGCAAAAATGCACTGTATATCATCATAAATACAGTGCCAATAATGAAACATAAAAGGATGCATTCATATTCTAGATAATTGTATTACCATGCTTGTAACCTTCCCAGTGTATGTTTACCCACGCAGATGAAAACAGACATATCTTCTCCATCTGGAGGCCTGATGATGCAAACTGATCTCAAGAGCATATCGCCTGGTCCATGCGGGGCCGCTGGGAAGTCAAATCACCAAAGTCTAACGAGAGAGCTGATCTGCACCAGCACGCCAACCAGATCCCACTCAGATTGTGACACAGATATTAGGAACCAGTTCTCCAATTTATTGTATGACTCTGTTAAAAAGCCTGAAAGTGTGATTTATAAATCATTGTTGTATTATACTCCTAAGATTGTCCATCCAATTTTCCAGCTACACCCTGCTTAAAACTGTTTTCCAGATAGGTTATACAATCCCCACTCTCAATTTCCACCTCTTCATTGAAAAATGCCTCTAAAACTAGTATGTAGCTCAGAAATGCTTATACAGGTGTCATTAGAACTTAAACAGTTAAGTACTTTATTATACTAATCTTAGTTCAAATAAACCTGGTACATGATAAGTCTGTGTTTCAAAACATGGCAGTAGACAAGAAAGCTCTGCTATTACCATAAGCCAGGAAAAACATTCCCCCTGCCTTAAGAAGATGAAAGCAGCGCCAGTAAGCCCACACCTGACCACACCACAGGAACTGCACTGCATGGGGGAGAAGGCACAGGTAGCTTCTTTTATTTTGAATGTCGTTATTTTCAATAATGGAAATCTGTGTTGTCAACCCTTGTGCCCAAAACATGTTGTAATTTTTCCTTGCCAATGAGTTGTCTCTTGATGTCAGGCAAAAATAAAACCCCCTGATATCTCTTTACCTTACTGCACAATGTGTCTACATGCATTTTTACAAAGAACATGTTTTTATAGTAGAAACCCGATTTTTAGACTTACACATATGAAAGCCAGTTTCTTCCTTTTGTCCATTTTCTCATGAAAAACATGGAATCCATGGCATCCCTGCAGTCACAACCAGCTTCCTCCTCCTCCCACCCCTAATAATGCCATCAGACAAAGCGGCAGGTTCATTAGTCATCAGCTGCGTCAAGCAATCACCAAGAGGGAAATTGTTAGCAGCGTTCAATGTTAAAACAGGTACTGTGACAAATCACTTTGCTGGGTCATTACAAAGTATTCCTATTCTTCCTGTGCTTCTGAACCTCCTAAAGTCCGAACACAGTGTGTACTCTGACATTAATACTGTCACAAGAGGGTAAGCAGAAAAGAAGGCGGTCTGGGCTGCTGGATGAAGGAAAAGCTACAGCCATGGATTCCAAATGACAAGAGAGTGACCCAGAAAGGTGCAGGAAGCAGGGCTGGGTGCACCAGCACCGAGCACCCTCTCCACAATGCCACCTCTGACGGGGAAAAAAAATCCTGCAGGAACATAGCCCAGGGCTAAAACTGGAACAACTCAACATGTGTGTGGACTAAGTTAAATTAATGATTACCTACTTCTGTAAAATGTCATTTGCTCTAAAATATACTAAAAATAAAGGGTTTTCACCTGACTGTAGAAAATGGTAGCCAGCATGTGTAGCATAGTATACTGCATTCCATGTAATAAAAGTCCTTTAAGTGCTCACATGCAACACCTTTTCTTTTTCCACATCAATTTTCACATTTTCTTTCTGCTTAGAAACTGACATTCTTTTCATATCCACAGAAGGAAGAAGGCATCATTACAGGCAAATTCTAGCAACCTTGTATTCCATTGCTCTTAAAAAACAGAGAGAGCTTGGTTGACTGACTTTCAAAAGATGAAAAATGAAGAAAAAAGAGTATTTCCAAGTTGGTATTCACAGTAAATCAGGAAGAGAAAGAATTCGCTTTCAAGAAAGAATGAAGAAGGCACCAGAACCAAAAGCTCTTATCACTCCTCATGGTCTAGGGTCTTATGGGGACTAAATTCTCTGATGGAGACATCTGTTTTATGTGCCCTGACGTGCAAGAAAAAGCCTAGACCAAAGGTTATCTCTGTGAGCTGTCTTTCCTCATAAAGGGACTAGCATTGCTAGGCATAACATTTCATGGAAAGGCAAAGGAGATGCAACAGGTTAAGTTTAAATTATAAAATTGAATCCAACACCTAAACTGACAGCCAGTCACTCTCTCTGTTGTCTTCTTTATTTGAAAGCAGAATACCCTTCATGGTTTTGTAAAATAGAAAAAATAATATCTGCTAGTTTGAAAGCAGAGACCAGGCCTTCTGGGTTTATCCTTATTGTTGCAAATAGGATATGCTTTAGAAAATGTGCTCCAAATAGAAGTCAGAACAAAAGTGTTTTGAATCAGAATCTCCTAAAGTGCATTTTAATTACACAGTGCCATAGGCACTTTGCTGATATGTCATCAATAAAAATCATAAAAAAAAGTATATTGCATTTTTAAAAGCACATTCTACCTGAGGCAGCTACTCAGTTGCCTGTACATTTCCACAGAGCTGTGCTGAGCATCCATGATCTCAGCTGGAGTGGCCTTTTGGTGCCAATCTGACACCAGAAAAACAGAGTCACCCAATGAGAAACTGAGAGACCAGAGATTTCCATAGGAGGTTACAGTGATTTAATAAGGGTTTAACAAAGAGCAATGCTGCAAGAAATCTTTGGCTGGTGTTAGCTGCCACAACTCCTCCTGGCAGTTCTACAACTGCTTTTATCAGTCAGGGATCTACTTCCCTGATCCTTCCAGATATCCAGACTCCCTGGCTTAATATCAAATTCCTCTTCCCAAAGTATGCTAGCCAGTATCCAATTACATGTTATCACAGTAGCATTATCAGCTGGCGTCTCTCTTTTGGTTTTTTCTTTATTACTTTGATAAGAAATTCAAATAGTCACTTAAACATGGAGACCAAGATAGATTGATGTAAATAGTAGGGCTCTTGGTAGCCAAGTGAGCTTTACTGCCCTCAAAATACTCTGCTCACTTCAACTAACAGAAGATGGTGGGAAAGGACTGCTTTTCTCTCAGCATAATACTGCAAAATACTATTTTGTATTTTTGCAAAAAATAAATATTCTGTTTTCTGTTTCAGCTGTTATAACTGATTGAGTAGTTTGAAACAAACTAGCTACTGCTTTGAAATAAAAAGCTGGAAAGACTTCTAATTTTGTGGCATCTCATCTTCTAATCAGTGTGGCTTTTCAAGTTCTGCTGTATCTTTTGCATCTTGGCCATTGAAGACAAAAATCTCCTCAATAAGACAAATAAGACACTTTCTTCAGTGAAACTCTTATTAAAATTGATCAGAGTTTGCCAGTGATTTCATTAATGTCAGGATTTGACCTGGATATCTCTCATATATATATACTAAGGAAGAACTGCATAAACAAGAGTGGCACTAGAATGACTTCCCTATACTAAGGTCAATAGCCTATGTTTTGAAAGCACATCTTTAAAAATATGAAGCTCGTGATTTTAATTTGATATTAAAATTTCTTCTTGGATGTCATAACACAAACTTTTAGACCTTGAACAACAAAGAGTTTGCGATCACCACATCAATACGTTATTCTATGCCAAAAAATATCCCTTCTTATAGCATTGAGTTTTGGCAATGCAGAGAATTTCTTTATTACTGCTCACAGTCCACCTCTCTCTAAAACCTTAATACACTTCCAACATCCCCTGCTGCTTTGAAACACTGAAAATTATAACTATCCAATACATTCCAGCATGTGCTCGCTACAGACTAAGCAAAAGCTTTTGAGTATAATTTTGTTATCTAGTAAGCTCCATTAACAGCACAAATAGCTTGAGGTGCTTGTACCAGATCTGCACCTACTGAATATTTCATTAGAAAAGTGCAAAAGGGAAAAGCCACACTTACTTCAGCAAGACCTAGTACAGAGGCAAGCATACGCTCAGTATTTATCAAGTACAGGGCTATTACATGACTTCAAAGTCCATAAAAATATGCTCCTTACAAGCAGCACTTGACAACTATTTTCTTCCCCTCCAGACCTGGGATCTGCCATCACAGGCTCCTCCTAATGAGGTCCTATTTTAAGGAACATAACTAAAAATATACAAACAATGAAATATATTTATCCATATAAATATGGAGAGGGGCTCAATTTGTATTTCAAGTCACTTCAACACTGATTATCAGCTGGGCTGACACTATGGCCTCTCCTCCTAATTCAGCACCTAGAGCAGATACCACCACACTCCACAAGGCTTCCAGCAGGGCTAGTGGGAGGAAGGCAACACCTTCCTCTTCCCCACTGCTCTGACTTCTCAGTATGAGGAGGGAATAATCAGGCATTTTATCACTTCTGTGAAAAATGTCTTTTTTACTGTAAGGACAGCAAATTGTTGGAACAGGCTGCACAGAGAGATTGTGCAGTTTCTGGCCCTGGAGGTTTTCAAGACACAACTGAGTAAAGCCCCAGGCAACCTCACCTGACCTCAGAGCTCTCTCCCTGTTTCAGCTTGAGGATAGGCTAGATGCTGCCTGAGGTTCTTTCCACCCTGCATCATCCTACAATCATGGCTTAAGAATGTGTTTTTCTCTTTCATTCTATCAACAAACTTTTGATGATCAGCTTCTTTCTTAATTCCATTCTAGTTTTCTCCTTCCAAGATCACAGAATCATAGTCTGGTGTCTGTTGGAAGTGACCTTAAAGATCATCTAGTTCCAACGCCCCTGCCATGGGCAGCGACACCTTTCACTACACCAGTCTGCTCAGAGCTCCCCATCCAAGTTGGCCTTGAACACTTGCAGGAATGGGGCACCCACAACTTCGGGCAACTTGTGCCAGTGACTAAGCACCCTCACAGTAAAGAATTTCTTCCTAATATCTAATTCAAATCTATCCTCTACTAGTTTAAAGCTACTCTCCCATGTCCTGTCACTACATGCCCTTGTAAGAAGTCTTCATGTTTGTTGTAGGCTCCCTGCAGGTACTGGGAGTCTGCAACCAGGTCACTGCAAACCCTTCTCTTCTCCAGGCAGAACAATTACAATCTCTTAGCCTTTTCTTCACAGGAGACATGTTCCATCCCTCTGACCATCTTGGCAGCTTTCCTCTGGACTTGTTTTAACAGTCCATGTCCATTCCTGTATTGGGGACCTCAGAACTGGATGGAGCGCTTCAGGTGGGAGTCTCACAAGAGTGATCTTAGCTCTTCTCTCCTGCTAGTGCATTCCTTCAGTAGCTTCCAGGCTGTTCCAGGGCCAACCTGGCCACCATATCACTGCACCAACTTTTTCATTTATAGAGCTATCCCCAGTGAATCACTCTGGTGTCGACATCTGTGCTCCCCACACAGCTTGAGTCATGAACTGCTACAGATCCCAGGAAATTAAGACCCATGCTCTCACATAATTGACAATGATAATTGACAATGCAAAAGAAGTAAGCCAGCTACACAGGCCACTGATGTGGCATCATGGACTACAACCAACCAGCTACAGACTCCCATTTGGAAGCCACAACTCCAGTTTACTGCTTGCCTTTTGTAGCACAGGTTTGAAAGAGACAAAGCTCTACGTACCACAAAGATGAGCAATGGAAATGGCACTGGAGCTACCTCTTCCTTGCCTTCAAACAAGGACAGAGCACTAAGTAAATTTATACTAAGTTCCTATTAGGACCTTATTTTGCAGCTCAAAAGGAACTCTTTAAAAATCTACATCTGAAGAAAACTGACAGCATGCAGCAAGAAGAGCTTCTGTCTTCCCTCTTATAGGTGAGCCTACACAACCTATCTTTTCATATTTGTAATTGTGTTGCAACTGAAATAAGAAACGCTAATAACACTGGGTGATGTTTGCAACTGATATAAACCAGCAACTTCATAATCACAACATGACTCCTTTCTGTAAAGCTGACCAACTCTAAGACAAATATGATTTTAGCATAGTTTTATCAGAAGGCAAATAATAATTAAACAGCTCTGTTTTCCCAGGAAGGAAACTAGCTTGTATGACCAAAAGAAACCTATTCAAATTATTAGTTGTGTGACAATCACATCTTTTTCTGCACTGAGCTTCAGCGTGCTAGGCAGTTGGACTGGCCTCCTCAAACACTCCTTCCCAGGCATCCAATAGCACTTTGCTCTTACTAAATGCAGTACTGAGACCTGCCAGAAAAAGAGAGAAAGAGACTGTTCATAAAGTACCAACTGTGTGCTCCTTATAAACTGGCAGAACTGACTCTGCTTGCATTCTTAGATCAAAATCATTAACAGTGAAAAAGTGTACGCAGTTGGGTGCTATTAAACTGAATGTCAAGTCAATGGAGAATTTCTATGAAGGAATGATACAAGTTTTTTAACCTGACTTTGAATATTAACAATAAAGTCCATGTGGTAAAAAATATGCAGCATAAAATGCTAACTAAATTCTCTGGTCGATTCTATAACATTTCATCTGAATTAAATCCTATGGGTTTACCGTTCATTACGTTCCATGGCAGTTTTCCAGAAAGTATTTCTCACAATATTCTTGAATGTCTGCTGGTTAAATGTTAACAACAAAAACTAACACGCATCAAGCCTATTCATTTGCTTTTAAAACGAATAAACAGGCACTCCACTGTTGATTACCACATTCCTGTATCACTGGAAGGCTGCCAGCTCCAGTACGTATATAACGTTAGTATTTGTTTTTTTGCTGAGTGGCAGTCCTCTGCGGTAATTATCATCTTGCACCTAAAGTAAATATTATTCTCTCGCTGCAAGTAGAAATAAAGGATTGACTCTTCCTGTAGTTTTACTGTTTGCCATCCAGTCCGTCCTGTCGGTACGCTACGTGCCCATTAAACGTAATTCCTTGAGCCCTCGTTACTGGGGACATCTCTTTTGTCTGTACCCAGTGAATTACGAGGATTAGTCCCTCCTCAGAAGATCACCGGCGCAGAAACTCCACGGGCCGTAACCGAGCAACTCGTCTCCGAAAAACTACCGGGAGGGAGTAAGAGTTCCAAAGCCGGCGCCTGGGAGTGCCGCGGGGCCCCGGGAGCGCTGCGGGACGGGCGGCGGTGCCCGGGGGTCCCGGGGCTGCGCCCCCCAAGCGCGGGGCTTCACCCCGAAACGCGTGCAGGGGGTGCAAAGGCTGCAGCGACACCGCCTTCAGCCCAAAGTGCCCCGAATCGGCGGCACGCCGGGGCAGCGGGGGGACAATGCGCCCATTGATCCGCCTGAACCGGCGCTCCCGGGTGCGTCCCCGCCAGCGGGCAGCCCCTGCGCGGACCCGCTCCTCGGCAGTGCTCGGCGCGGCCCTTCCGCCCCTTCCACCACGACAGCCCAGAGAGCTCTGCTCCAGAACCGCGATGAAGGCGGCCACCGACACGACGAGTGGCTTTGCCCGTGAAGTTAGTTTTTCTGGGACGTACGCACCCGCACAGGGCGGCCACGCTCCAACTCGGGCAAAGTCCGCAGCAGGTGCCGGGAAGACCCGGCGAGCGCTCCGCAGCATCTCCATCCCCTCACCCCACCCCAAGCCCCCCGTCCCGCGGCAGGCTGCCCCCGCGGCCGCCCCGCTCTCAGACCCTGTGGCCACCGCACTCACCAGGATGCCCATCACGTCCGCCCACAGCTGGGCGAACACCTCCGACGTGCCGCTCTCCGCCGGGGCGGCGGGGCCGTCCGCCCGCTCCCCCTCCATGCCCCGGCCCGGCCGTCGGATCAACGCCGGCTCCTCGCCGCCGCCGCGGCCGGCCCGCCCCGCCCCGCCATCCTCCCCCGCCCCGGCTCGGCCCGGCCCGCCCCGGGACACCGCGGGACGGCCCCGCCGCTGCCGCCCCTCAAACTTTCGAGCCAGCAGCACAGCAGCCGGCCCAGAAGCCCTCCTTCCTTCCCTGCCCGCAGGCTCGCCCGGCGCATGTGGCCGCCCCAGGGCAGCAACAAAGGGCCCCAGCGCCGCCCCCGCGGCTGCACGCACCCCAGAAGTCAAGAGCCGCTGTCGGGACACGCGTGCTCCCTGGCGTAGCTCTTGTTCTTGCCATCCTCGTTACTCCCGTGCCGGTGGCTCGCCTGACGGCCAAGTCAACAGAGCTTTCTTAACACCGCAGAAAGACTGTGGGAAGAGATGTCAGCCACACGCACTACACGGCGGCAGGGCAAGGGACACCCTGTTAGTTCGGGTTCAGAGTTTGGGTACAAGGCAGTCATCTCTTGAGGAGCGGTGGTCTATCACCTATCGCCCTTGGGAAGGGACTGTGAGAATGCTACCTCCCCTACGTCTGTGCCTCTTGCTCCCTGGTACCACCCCCAGTCCCCATTATAGCCAAATTAAATAATTACTAACTAGGGACAGCAGCAGCGATGCATCTGCATTCTACATGGGAAACTGCTAAGTACCCACACACACACACGCACTTCTTGAGGAAGGCACATTAAACAATAATGGCTAAACCCCACTGCCTGTGGATGGAAGGAGTGGCAGAGGTCAGCAGAAGAATGACCTGAAGGCCTATCCACCACCTCACACCTCACTCGCAGCTTCTGCTGTGACCGGCAGCAAGGAAATCCTTTACTCCTAGTGCTCATTCCTAAGCTTTGAAATGTTTAGATGCTCCTTGAAGAGCTACTGTTTCAAGCCTCCATTTATTGGAAGCACCTGTCTGCACGGGGTGGCAGGGAAAGTGATGTATTTAATGGACACGCAGCTGTCACACACTGACCAAACATTTTGAGAGCTCACAAAGCTGAGCAGTCAGTAGATCCTCCAACATCCCTCCTGCCCTGCTCACTGCCAGGCTGTGTGCTACATGCCCTGCACCACCCAAACACAGCTCAGAGCCTGCCCTAGAACCTGTGCTCCCCTCCAGGCTCTCTGTTCAGCCCTGGGGTCTCCTGGCACCAGGCTCCTCTCAGCCCACTCGCCAGCCCTACAGCTGACAAGGCTCCCACTGAGGGCACAGCACTGGTGGCCTGGGAGGGCTGCAGCAGCAAATGATACCATTTGCTCTCAAGGCTAAAAATAGCATCTGGAGAATGAATAAAGGAAAAGTGTGGTTATGGCACTCATCTTCTCTCACTGTTCTCAGCAATGCTCTTTTTCTGTCCTCAAAGCTAAGATTGTGTATTTTAGTTTGTGGGCTAGCACTGGAGAGAAAAGCTGGCCAAAACTCTTCCTTTCTCATCAACTGTCGCATGAAGAAAGGGATGAGACTTTTCTAAGCACTTCATTACTGCAAACTGTTACTTTTGCTCGAGTGGTCAATGGCACAAATTGAATAGAGAAAAGCAGATGGGGAGCAGAGGCAGAAAAACTAAAGAATTATACTGAGAGAAAGTGGTAAAGAAACTTCATGATGATGTTGTAGAAATACGCACAATTTTTCTGACCCTCCTTTAGAATTCACATGTAGGATACACCCTATGTAATGCATCTTATTGACTAGTAATGAGGAATAATGAAAGGCCCAAACCAGGTGTAAAATCTCTTCTAATAGACCTTTAAATTGTACACAGCCATAAGCCTATGAAGTACAAGACTAAAGGTGTGTCAGTGAAGTCTCTTGGTACTCTGAGACGGCTTGCATAACTCAAAACTGGTTTAATTAGCCAGGGGTAATTTACTGACTGACCCTCTGAAATTCACGTTGAACCACTTACAGCAGTAATGTCAATCTACTTTAAAATATCTAAACAAGGCACACTTGATCTCAGGATTTAAGTATTCTGGGCTCATCATACACACTATCTTTTGTACTTCGTCTTTTTCATAGATGGAGGCATATTAAGGAAAAAAAAAACAAACAACAATAACAATTCTGCAGCACAAAGCCTAAACACTGTCATTGCTGTGTCTTGGGTGGCAACAGACTAAGATCAAATAGGTGCAAGGGGCAGTACTCCCACTTGCCTGGCCCCTCCCTTCCGACCGAGGTCATTGCTTCTGTGCAATGATGACTACATCACTTACAGAAGCAGGTCCTGAATAGCCACACTTTTCAGCCTTGCAGTACAGGTAACAGAAACTAGATTATAAATTGTGGTGGTCCCAGAGCTGCTTCCTGAGACATCCCTTTTGTGAAGGCAGCAGCTTTCATCGGAGGAGCATGATGCATGGCTGTGGCAGTCTTCCCCTCAGCCTTTGAGACACACACCCTTTGATTTCAAGAAATTGAGATAAGGAAAGATCTTGTGAAATCACATGACTCCAGGAGCAGTTGCTTTAAAACCAAATGGACATGAGAGAATCAAAACAAATCCATGGCAGTTTACAATAGCTACCATCTTCTACTGTCTTGCAACTATAGTATTTATGCATTTTCAGCCATTTTCACAAGACATTCAATGAATATGACATGCTAAAATAATTCCCTGCTCTTCCCTCAAGTAGAATCACCCCCTCCTTCTTCACAGGACAGGGTTCCTCTATATTAATGAAACCAATGTCCTGCAGAACTAAATCCCAGGAGTACTTTGCAAAAATCAGCTGCAACAAGAGTATGGGAGTTTTAGAACAAGCAGAAACTCAGATCTTACAAGGATTTTGAAGCCCAGCTATGAGTGCAGTATTTTGTGTTACAACTGCTACTACAAAATAACAAATTATTTGAAATTTGGCATGTTAGAATACAATTTTTGTTTGCAGTTTTATCTGTAATTGCCTAGACAATAACTCGAGCATCTACAAAAGACTGCTCTCTAAAAACATCTTGTGCTGGATCTCTCTTACAGCTATTGGAAGAAATAAATCTCGTCAATTTTCTGAGATTTTTTGTGACATTTCACAAGAGGTACTACCAGGTGCATAACATTCAGAAATCTTGAGAAATGGTCATTGTGTACCATCAGGGGAGCACTAGGCAGCAGGGCAGCAATCCTGATATGATTCCTAGTGTGCTGCACCCACAATGTGGCTGTGATGATTTGTGCTCTGCAAATCTCTGAAGAGGAGATGCAAACAATTGACACATATGTGGCCAACCTAGTCTTGCCGATGCAGTCTGCATGTGAGCCTGTCTTCCTATCACTCCATCAGCTACACGTGGGTGTAAAGTTAATATGAGTTCCCCACACATACAAACCAGGCAGGATTAACCAACTTGGAGAGCACTGGTCTGTATTCAAGAGAGATGGACTTTCTTCTAGAGGAAGACTCAGAGCAGTATTCTAGCTCCACATTAAGGTGGCTGTTGAGAAGCTCATCTTTCTCCTTTCTTTACTGAGGGTTTAGGGAGATGACCTTCACTAGGACAAATTCTTTCTCTATGAAAAGCATGAACCTCAAACACAAACCTCTTGAGTCATGAAGGCAATAGGTGACAAACTTTCTGTTCCAAAGTGGTGTGTTCCATCTCACCACAATGTCACATAAGTGTTTCAACAAAGCATTTAATAGGGAAAAGTTGAAATATATGTCAAAATAAACTGGCAAAGCCAACTTGCACTATCATAATCAGACTATCACAACTGCTGTCACCCACATCAAAGGCATTTAATCCAGGAAATCTACAACTCGAGCACGTTGATATCCATTT
Organism: Poecile atricapillus; assembly: GCF_030490865.1. NCBI lineage: Eukaryota > Metazoa > Chordata > Aves > Passeriformes > Paridae > Poecile > Poecile atricapillus. The sequence goes on along the minus strand of NC_081251.1, from coordinate 67,420,308 downwards.
TAAACTATATGCAAGAGGGTGATATCAGGTTGCCTTGGAAAGGGGATTATGCTCTACAGAGTAAATGGACACCAAACTTTATGGGTTCCTGATAGATGACCTGAGGGAAATGGCTTCCTGCTCAGAGACCTGGCAATTAACTCTGCATGCATGAACAAAACACGAGGTTTCTCAACATCACTAACAACACCCTGCCCAGCAGATCAAGTCCAAATCAGAACATCAAAGCCTCAGAGAAATAAATAAGCAAGCCATTGTATGCAGAGAGGCTACAGGGAAAGGGAGAAATAAAAATTCCAGCTAGCTCCTGCAGGTGACCTGCCAAAGCCCTAAAACTCTTAACACAAGCACATTACAATGGAACACACTATTACCAGTGATTGCATCGCTTTTCAGCTCTCTCCCTCTCCCTGTTTGGTGGAAGTCATCAAATTGAAACATGCAAAGTTTCATATCACAATCTTTGTTGGAAGTGTAGATCTTAGCAGTTGTAGGCTCCATCCCATCAACTCATCAAGATCCATCTTAAAACAATTTTATCTCATTGTCCTTGCTATATTTTTTAAAGCACTTCTAAAATATAATTTCTTTTTCCTCTCCCTTGAATTTAATTTTTGAATTATTTTCCTTAAAAACTGTTTAAGTAGTATTATTATTTCTGGTAGCATAATCCTTTGGAGTAGGGATCACCTGTATCAGCCAAAGGGGCCAGCAGCTGCTCTTCAACAGAAAGCAGACATGCCAGCAGCTGCTTAAGAAGCTGTTCTCTGCTGTGGGATAGAATGGAGACCCACACACCTGACCCATCAGTCGATCTGACAAACAGGCTATCACTGTCCCAGACTCTCCTAAAATGTACATGCATAAACTATGAGAGAGTACAAGATCCACCATGCATCCATGATCCATCCATTTGCACATCAGACTTCTATATATTCCAAAAGGATCATGTTTCAGCGCACTCTGCAAGTTAGACAACCATAGAAAACAAAATGTTCCTGATGTTAGAAGCGATACAGACAGTACTTATCCAATGGATTTAAAATGGATGGTATTTAGATCTCATGCTATATGCTGTATGGTCAGAAATCATTATTTATTCTTTTAGAGGTTTAGCTGTCAGCTCCCCATCTTACTACCAGCCTCCTGAGCTCCTAGAGTAGCACATCCCAACAAGAGCAGCACACTAATATGCCCAACACAAACCAGATGGAGTTAAGTCTTTTTAATTCTATCAGTAGAACACAGTTAGGAACAACAAATTGCTTTATTGTGATAAGAGTCTGAACTCTGCACATTACACCTAACCTATCATTCCCCTAGATACCAGTACTCTACTAGATTAAAAAATTAGAAGGTGGGAGAGACATGTGCCCAGGGAAATTATTCCTGTAGTCTTAGTATTTTGGGCTAGCACTACACTCAGTAGACATAGTACTGTGAAGCTTGTCAGACTTCATTTAAAATACAGTAGCTGTGAGTTTACATGACAAATCATATAAGGAAAAGAAATCTAAACCAAGAAAACCAGGAAAAGAAATCTAAACACCAAGCATCATAGCCCTCTTGGAAGGATATCTTTTGACTCATAAGGAGAAAGGAAAGGTTCACATCCTTCCCTTCCTGCCCAGATATATGCTCCACAGAGGCCTCTCATATCCTGCCCAGTTCCCCTGTCTGTTATGGAGCACACCATCACATTTCTTGACTGGGAGGCAGTAGCACTAGCTCAGCCAGTGAAGGGGCTCTGGGAGCTGGAGCATGACTGGGGAGGTACACGTATCCTGAGGGAAGCCACAGCCACGATCCTGCTTAGGTGCACATCAAGCCACTCCAGGAGTGCCTGCAGATCAAGACTCCAACTGCTTCCCACAATATCAGGCACCGTCTGGAGATTTTCCAGAAATTACTAATACTCTTGTTCTTTGTGTTACTTTTGCCTTTTCCACCTAAACTCAGCATCCCCTCTTCTCTACCTGCACAGCAAAGCCAGTTTTAATGTCAACATTGAAATAGTCAGCATTCACCTTTTTCTTAGCTTTCTGCAGCACTTTTTTACAAAATGTTTTCTAAACCTTAATTATTTTTTCAGAAAGGAGTTCAGCATCCTTTGAGATTCCTAGGGGTAGTCTCTGCACTGTCATTCACAGAAGACTGCTCAACAGATTGAATTGTTTTCATAGGCTAGAAGGGATGTATACAAATCCTTTTGTAAGAGACTTACAAAGGTCATAGAGATAGAAGTACTTAGCTCAGTGTCCTTTGGCTGATCTTCTCCGAAATAATTTTATAACTGTGGAGATAAAAAAGGTGAAAAGCTAGCCTGAAAACTAGGAGTAGAACTTCAGCCTGTCCTTTGATTCCTTTGTTGAAACTCTTAGTAAATTACTAATGAAAAGGAGCCTGATGATCTCACCCTAAAGCAGATCATAAAAGTGGCATAAGATACAACTCAGTAGTGTGTGGTAACTGTGTATTTCAGAGATGCTCAGTGCTGATGTAAATATCACTCCAAATTAGCTGTGTTAAGATGAGAAGAGCATCAACAGAGATGGCCAATCTCACAGAGTGACACCTATATTACTACTCACTTTGTGACTAGCACAAATTTTTAAGATAAAAATGTATGCACCTCAGACATGATGCTTATTGTATCTTCCTAGAAACAGCTCACATCAGCTCTCTTCCCCTACTTTCCAAACAGCTGCCCTATCTTTCCTTTTAAATGCCTTCTGCCCATTCTCCAAAGCACATCTGACTAAAACATGGGTGTCTTCCCCATGCCAGAGCTGTGTCCCTGGCTGACCTGTGTGCCATGCAGCAAGCCCAGATACGTATATAAAGCGAGAGTTTATGGAAAAACAATTGGCAGTTGACCAGCAAGCAGGAAAGCAGTTGTGTTGCAGTTTCTGTTGTAATGAGTAGTGTTCAAAAATCACAGATGTCGGCACCTGAATATCACACTTCCATTTAAATATAGTGAAATTTTAAAAGTAGGACTTTTGGAGTGCTTCAGCTTCAATTGTCTCAGTCATTAGGGTCACTTAGATCACAACTTCATCCTTTTATTGAAAAATAAAACCTGGAATTTACATTTCCGTTATTTAAAAAACAGCAGCAAATTGAAACTTTTACATCACTGGCTGCAGGTGCTAGGATGTTAAATAAATCATCAAGCCAGTGATGAAATCTGGAGCATTCAAAAGGCTCTGACAATGTAGTCAAGATGATAAGTATTCATTTCAGCTGTGGCTGTAAACACAGGCATGAGCTTGATTCACAGAGTCTGCGCTCCTCTAGAGAAGCCTTATTCTTCACTGCCCAGCAAGCTGTACCATCAATCACTCCGGACTCTCTCTCAAATCAGAGTTTCAAATTGCCATGGACAAATATAAGAAAACCTGCTTTGCACTCACTAACAAGAGTTGTGAAAGAAGGGGATAATCATATCCAATCTGTACATTTCATTTTTCCTATACTGTTAATGGCATATTTCACTTCATAAAACTTCACTAAATACTAGAGAAAAAGAGAAAAACATCTCTCTACAAGCAGGTCCACACTGCACTTCAAGTCCATAAATTAATTGAGGCATGAGACACTTATTAATTCTGCAACACAGTGAGGAGGGGGAGTAATTCCAAGGAGCAGCTGCTTCCAGTTAGGGTAGCTCAGCTGGAAAGGAGAGGTGCCTGTCAAAGTAATTAAAATGAGAAGAAGCCATCTATCTGAGACTCCAGCTTTTAAGCACTGGCCAACCCCCTTCCAAAATGTAATTTAAAAAAAAAAAAAAAAAAAAAGACAAGTGAAAACAGGCTTAAGCATTGCTGAAAACATACCTCCAAGCTATTCTCTCAATAAATATTTTGGGAAGTTCACGAACAGAAGGATTATTGTGACTGTGGTGGTGTGAGTGGGAGGAATTTAACCTCCACAACTCAACCAACTGCATCAATGATGATAAAACAGCCCTTGAGGGCAATGAGTTTACTGCAATGGCTCCATGTTGATGAAGTTTTACAGGGAAGTTTTTTTTGTTTACATATATGTAGAGTAGGCTGGTAGCTCTAGTTCTCAGGAAACAAAAAAAAGGATTTTCATTTGCAAAGATTTAATAATTAGGCAATTCTCTTTTACAAGGCCAAATATGCTGCTTCAGTACAATATGTATCCTGCAGCAGCGTATGACTAACAGAAAGTAATTGAAACTTGGGTTTTCTTCATCCCAGAAGTGCATCACACGTTCCTTTTGACTTCTGTTGGGAGATGTGATTTGTGAGAATAAATTTAAACAAAGAACTAACTGTTGCTTGGCTAGATGAAGGTTAAAGGGAAGGGAAAGGATGCAGCAATTATCTGAAAGCATGAAGGGTGTGTAAACACCAAGGGGAAAGCCAGATTGCAGACAAAAGCTCAAGAGGGTGTAACTCAGGGCCATGAGATAAATGTATGTGTTTTTAAGCCCTGAAATACTGGCTCATAAAACTATGACATTATTTGTGTATACAAACTGGTCATTTTGGTCATTGCTGTGTGTCACTGGGGACAGAATATGTGAAGGGGAATTAAAAGGAATGAAAAAATTTGCTATATTAGTATGGGGAATATAAGAGAGCAGTAGTAAGCCTGTGTCTTAGGGATAAGCCAAGTGACCTTATGGATTCACTTTATATTTGCTGTCCCTACCGCTGAGGAGGCAGCAGCAGGGATGGGCGGTGAGGCCACGAGGCTTTGGGCTAAATACAATCCATGACTTAATTTCACATGACTTGCAGCTCCATGAATTATTTTGGGTGGTTTTAGTGGATGACTCTAAGAGGTATGCTATCTGAGCAATTGCTTAGAAGTCTGAAAAGCCTATGTGGCCCTTAGGTTTCCCATGGTAACACATGAGGCATTTAGGGAATACATAAGCACACAGTAAGATGTCAGCAAGATATTGGGTCTCATGTAGACAATTTTCATTACTCACCAAATTTCAGGGGTTTATATAAAAATCTAAAACTCCTAGAGATAAAAATTATTATATTATTGTATATTATTATTTATTTATTATATTTGTATATATAAACTGCATGTGCAGACAGATCTAAGAAAAGACTGCCTTTTGGCTTGTCAAAAAGACAAATTCCTTACCTCCTGAAAGCATTCTCCAAGTGTTGTGGTACCTTTTTAACTCCTAGCATTTTCCAAATATACATACTAATAGATATGGACTTCTTATGAATAGAAAGGAAATATAATTATCCTCTTGGATAGTTACTTAAAACAGTTTTCAGTATACAAAACATGATTTAAAAGTATGCTTTCTATTGCCTGTACTTGCCTAGCTAGTGTTTATGTTTGTCTGCAAACAGAATATAATTCAAAGGACCCTCAAACATGCCCAGTATTATCCTGATCTGTAAATAGATTTGAGCAAGGCAGAAACAGATTTTAAATACTTTAGCACCCATTTCCCAAAGAAGTGTGTATGTACACAGGTAACAGAGGTTAAATAGCTGGATTGTTTTATATGGATGCATGAGAAAGGATTGTAAAAGGCTTCAGGTATGACAGAAAATTCAGGGCAGTGTCAAAGGGCTAAACAGTGTTAGAGTACTTAGTGAGCCTGGTGGTTTCAAATAAGCTTAATCTGCTCATTTTCATCCAAGAATACCCAGGCTTGGCTTCAAGGTACAAGGATTTTGGCAGTAATAATGACTGCTGTCTTCATCTCTTGTTTTCACTCCTGTGCCACAGTAATTACAGATGAGGGCTCATGAAGAAGAGAGCTCAAGAAGGCTAAGGGAGGGCAAGCACAGGGCTGGAAAGACACACAAATGAGTTATATAATGTGACTTTTTCCACCCTATTATCCTGTAAGAGTTTTAAACAGCCAAATGGATTTGACAAGAATTAATTTTGTCAAATCAATCTAATTTCCTACTTTGGAGGGTAATTGGTAGTGGATAAGAAGTAAAAGCAGCTGGAATACATAATCAATTTAATAAGGTTTCTACTTTATTCAACACAGCTGATGCCATTATGAGGTGGTACACAACTGGTGGAAACAAACACTTTCAGAGATTAGTTTCCAGTGGTTGGCACCAAAGGGAAAAAATATATTGAGTGAGGTTTTGCTGGGATCTGTTTTTCAATATTTTAATTAACAGATTGGCCAGTAGAATAGAGAATATGTTCATTAAATTTACAGATGATAGACAGCTCAGAGTGCTTGAAAATAGCTCCTGAACATGCATCAAAAAAAGTCATCTTGCTGCAGAAGAGCAAGGACATATCCAGTACAGCCACTAGGATACATGTGCAAGACACTGCCCACCAAGCTCAAGCTGTCATCTGGAGTTCTGGGTTGTGCTTTGACCCAGTTTGCCCTAGATGTCAAGAATGACACGGACTAATGAGAGAAAATGTAGAAGACAACCACATAAATGAGATGTTTACAACCAGAAATTGAAAGAATGAGGATGTTCTATCCAAGACAAAAGAAGATTACCAGTGAATAGGATAATAATTTTCAAATAGGTAAAACCTTAGCTTCACTATGAAAAACAAACTTCTCTATCTCTTGGGCATAGGACAAGAATGAACAGGTTTAATTGCAGCTGGGGCAATGTTCGTTAAATACTAGAAAAAGTTTTCTAACTGCAAGGTTCATAAAAGTAATGGAATTGATTGCCTGGGGTCAGTGTGGTGCCTTCATCACTGTCTAACCTGTTCCTGAGAGCCTCCCAACATCCTATTATTTTGGTACAACTGATTCCACTCTGGGACTTGGAGTTGGCTACATAACCTCCTAAGATTCCCCAGTTTGTTTGGTTTTTTTTAATAAATATTTTTTTAAATTTTAATTCTTTAAAACCAGACTGTAAAGCCATTTGCACGGAGGCCAGCACCTACTCCAAAGCATGTCTGAATGACACTCATGCCAAAAAGTCAAGATACAATGCTGCAAGTTAGAATTAGAGTTTGTAGGTACCAAGGATACCACAAAGGACATTGAAATGCTTTGCATGCCAGTGCCACCGAAAAAAAACCAAAACATTGTTACCTGGAGAACTGGAGAATTTTTATACAGGCTATTGATATTTTATACAGGCAATCCAATGATTTTGCTATTGAACTGAAGATCTGTCCTAGAGTTTGCAGCCACCTGGCCTGCTTTTAATATTAACATTTGCACAAGATGTTTGAGTGGCTGTGGCAGCGTGTAACTGATATGTCTGAGGATGGCAGTTGCCAGAGGTACAGGCTGCTGCACAAGGAAGCCAAGAATCTCAAACTCCATATGCTTCATAAGAATAATCCTAAAAATTACAGCTGCTCATGGGCAAGGGCTTTATTTGTTCATTTATACCCTAACTGAAATGCATTAAATACTTGTTTGGATATTCCTACCCCTCTTGGTCATATCCAGTGATGATCATACCGTTCTGAAAGTGAAATCATCACCTGCTTTTTCCAAAGAGCAATTGCTGGGGAAACATACATATCTTTCAGGATTTAAATGCTGGAAGTACATTGCAAATGTGGTTTTCTTGTGTAAACCAGATCTGCCAGGGAGCATACAACTTTTAGGAGAAGCTACACTCAAAACAGTTACTATGTTTTTTTTGTATGAGACATACCTATGTGCAAGAACTGAGTGTGAGGGTGGCATGCCAAGATTAGCAGAAATAATTGGGACGTCTTTTCTTCTCTGAGACCTTGTCACCCACCAGCCTTTTGGAAATAAGACCCTCACCGTTTCCGGAATCCCGAAACTGGAGGTTTGCAAAATCCCTTCATTGGGAGTCTGAGATGGGAAGGAGGCATTGAGAGATGTGTGCATTCACACATCTCCAGAGACAGTATTTCACAGATATCTTTGTGTTTTTTACACATACTCAATTATGTCTGTCATTACGGGATTTCACAGACAGTGTTGCTATTTATATTAGAATACATGCACACAGTAACATCTGTGGCTATGCCTAATACAATGTGTGGTAGCCAAATCAACAGCAAGTGACCACCCAGACAATATGGCAAATTCAGCACCAAGAAGTTAGGAATTTCCAAGAGGTTTCAGAGGCCAGTTAGTGAGTTATCGCTCTCACTCTTCATCCAGCGGTTAGTTAAATGAGCTGCTGCTGAGGAAAAAAGTGCTAAAACTCCAGGGCCCACACTTTCCAAAGCAGGATGCATGGAGAATGTATGTAAGGTTGTGTCAATTAGATACAACAGTAAAATGGCATCCCATCTGCTCTACAAATGTCAAAGAGCTCCATGGCACCTGTCTGGGGAAGAAAAAAAAAAAACAAAAACCAAACCCAAACACAAAAGTGCAAGAGTTTACTACAGATTTAAATACTCCTGTGAAACAAAGGCCTCTTTGTGCTAGAGCTTTCTGCAGCAAATGTACTTTGGAAATCTGGAATTTTTGTGGGTTTTTTTTCAGTAGTATTTTATATCAGAAGGTGAAAAAAGAGAAACCCTTTCCACGCTTTTGCCATACCACAAAAGTCAGAGTCAGTTTTGTTATAACTTTGAAGGTGCAAAAACTATAAAGACTCCACTGATAGGAAAACACTCCCTCTCCTCAACTACAAATTTTGAAGGAAGAATTAAGTTGATAATTTACTCTTTATGTATCTCATTTCCCTGCCAGGAGGGTCTAAACACATTTGTAGTAAATTCTAAGTTTGCGTATTACAAAAGGTACAATGCCGATCATAATTCACCCACTCATTTCCCTGGAAACAAGAGCATTGCAAAGGAACAGCAATTCTCCTTCAATATCCAGGCAGGGCTCTCCCTGTTGCACTGAACAGACAGAAATCCCAGCACTCCTTTCCTGCAGCCTCTCAGCATTAGCCATTTCTGCTTGCTTTAAAATGTCTGAAGACTAATGAAATTTGCACAAAACAGAAAATTAGTGATGACATGGATACAAAGTTATGACCAAGGCTTCTGAAAAGAGCTTTTTTCCCCCTTGGTATGACTATCTTCTCTGTTAAAACCAAACTCAATATAAAATCATCAGTGGCTGGACTTTATCATAGCTGAAAATTACTTTGGCAGCTGTAAAAGGGAGTTCCCTCTTTTCAAAGCAACTTGCTCGAACTGCTACAGTGCCAGCCACCCAGAAGTCAAGATATTACAATTCTTGCAGTAATAATGAGACAATGTTACCAAAATTAGAGTTACCAAAGTCAGAGGAAAATAAGAAGTAAAATGGGAGCTTTTGTTTACACTTAAGCTTCTGAAAAGTCTAGAAATAAATAGTGCAGGAGTAAATACAGAAGTAGGAAATTAGACGTAGTAGGACCATGATGAAATTTTGTGAGAAATGTTTGCCCAAATAGATCTCCTATGTTGTTTCACTTTCTAAGATGTTTTGGTACCTTTTCTAATATTACTTAATGTGCATTGAGTATTTATTACAGAATCACCTAAAGAACAAGATCTGTCATATTCTACTAAACATTTCTTATAGATTAAAAGCATTTTCACTCTATATCTGAGTCAGAAATAAAGGGTGAAGATGCACAAAATTAAAGTTATCTGCAATGAGAAACACAGCAAATAAGTAATTGAGCCAAAAAGGAAATCAGGGTCTTCCAAAGTTGTGGTTCAGGGCACTGCCAACTGGACCACGCTGTCTGTACTCCTTGTGCTGTACATAATCATGCACCAGTACAGACTGCATATCACATGCTCCATGACTCTAGGAAAGCAAAGATATTTTAAGAAATGATCTATTTAGCTGTACAAATTTTATACAATGAAGCATAAAAGAAATAAACCTGCTAAAAAATTACAGCAACAATGGGAGAAAATAAGCAGCTGAAAGGAGACACTCTTGTAAATGGGAAAGGGAAATGCTCTGTAAGAAAGTCCTGTAAAATCATGTAAAGACATGGCAGTGCTTGCTGGAAAGTAATAATTTTGTACTATAAAGTGCATGCAAAATGCAGAGTTTTGGAACAAACTGAAATATCAAATATTTTTGAAGTCTTTTTGCAAGGAAACTTGATACATTAGAACTAAAAGTATCATAGTTGGTAGAATTTTATCAGCACTGTGATCATTGTGGAGGGTAGCATAGGGACAGAGAGTTATATTTCAATTGTATTTTCCATGCAAAATTATACTAATGATAATTATGGAAGTAGTGGGTACTACCTCATAGGGACCCATGGTTATAATTTACTGACACTGTACAAAAGATGAAGAACCACAGAGTATTTAACTACAACTGCACTAACCTAGGTTTCTATGATTTACAGTAATATCTCTTCATTTCAGGCTCTTACATCTTTCTGGATTTCATGTTTTCCCATCATGAAAACTATATGGTGAAAGGGGGGAATGAGAAATGAGGCATTTAGAATAATCTAGATCCTGAAGGCCTTTCCAGGTCAGCATCAATGGAGTAAACTGACTGCTTTTGAAACCTCTGCTGCTAATCTTTGCTGCTTAAATAGATAGCAGATGCTTCCTCTTGTTTACTAGCAGCAATGCAGGTAACAAACACTGTGAATTCACCACTAATTTCCAACAGATTGTATCTGAAGCTGTGGTTTTCCGCTTGTGGTTCATGGACTTCTGAGACCTTACTAAGTATCCTAATGAAGTCCTTATAAAGTCATTAAGAAAATTTCTTAAGTTTTTAATAGTATTAAATCTACCACACTGATTTGCATCTGTGCCTAAACATCTTCAGGAATACAGAAAAGTTGCAAATCACTTCTGATGCTGAGAGTCTGAAACCAACTAGAAAAGTTATGGTGTCAGATTAATGGTTAAACATGCAAGGAGTTGCATTTAACGATAAGTACTAATGGTAACCACAGCTAGTCTGTGGAAATTGTTGCAAGCAAAAAGTATGTGGGATAATTGCTTCTTCTGGGCCAGTTTAGTAACCAGTTCTCATGGCATAGTCCAAGGAGTCAGGTGACTAAGTAGCACAGAGGCCCTCAAGTACACGTACACTGCACTAAAATGCACCACCTTTAAGGTAAGGAAGGAAGGAGGAATCAAGTAGTGAAGGTGGCCACAATATTTTCAAGGAAATGACAAACACTTTTAAGACATCACAAGATCTTTCTCCCAGGTTCTTAAATATTTAGAAGTTTGTTTCCCTTGGTTAGGATCTTGATTTTCTTCCCTTGCTGTTGTTTGCTCTTCAATTTATCAGGAGGCCAGGCATGCCCTGCCTGTGTGGGAAGTGCTCCTGCTCCTCTCCAGGTGCTCAGGTGATAGCAGTGACCTCCTGCTATCTATCCAGAGCTCTGGTCTCTTTCAGAAAGGATGGAAAGCCTCTCTTACTTCAAAAAAATGGAACAAGAAATGCACAAAAACAAACCCATGGCTTCCTAGGGAAAGTGGGACAAATTTGGACAATAATTGGGCCAAGCAAGAAGGTGCAGGGGCTGCTTCAGCATCCCCTTAGACCCTACCAACTCAAGTAAAACACCAGGCAGAGAGGGGAACACGTGGACATGTGGGCACACATGCAGATGGACATGATGGGGCTGAATGCACAGGCTATGTGGAAGACACTGCCAAGAATGCTTTGACTTCTTTGATCACAGAATAATGGCTCCACAACAGATTCCCTGCTATTCTGCTGTTATCCATCTAGTGAAGAAAGACAGAAAACAACAAAGTGAACTAAATTCTCCCCTGTCAACTAAAACAATGCAGACTAACAGTCAAAACCCAGGGAAGTGATGGAAAAAGGGAAAAAAAGAGCACAAACTATGAAGAGGGGAAGAGGAAAAAAGTGATACTGGAGTTCACAGTAAGGTCACAAAAGGGACAAGAACAAACAGAAAACTTTGGCCATCATATTAAAAGTGTGTGCTAATAAAATAGCCATGAAGAACAAACCAGGAGGAACCGGATGTCTTTTTGCTTAAAAAAGTGAAAGATTTAACTTACAAGAGAAACTGCAGTTGTATTTCAGAGGTAACCTAAACTCATACCAAACTCAGAAAGCCCAGTTAGTTCGGGGACATTAATAAGGGAGGAAAATAGCAAAGGTTCTGACACTGTTCAACACCTACTACAGATGGCTACATCAGGAATAAAGCAGATTGAATAAAGATTTTTTTCCTGAATAGTATCACGCACAGCAGAACCTGCTGCTAGCAGAAAGACTTGATTACCCGAATGCTGTTGAAACAGAAACGCCACAGGCCACTAAGCGTATTTTTGATATGTGAGAGGAACTGGTCATGGCATATGCAGATGGGCATGAGACAGGGAGAGAGAGACTGAGTCCTCTCACCCTTAAAGAGGTCACTGGTGCTGTCTGGGTTGATGCTGTCTCTGCCCTCTGGCTGTCATAGTCATGGACAGCAAAATCCTCCTCCACACAAGTCTGGAGAGGTCAGTAGCACAGATCCAGGCACAACAGTGCAGAAGACGAAGAAAAGGCAAGTAAATGTTTATCTCTATAAGCCAAAAGTAGGTTTCACAGGGGCCCCACTGACCTTTCAGTCTGACCTAAATTTGCAGGGAAAAATATGGATCACACATACTATTTTGTAAGCACAAAGATTTTGAGGTCACTTGCCTTTGTGAAAAACTTTGTGAATTATTGTCAAATAATGTTAATTTGTGTTCAATAATACACCTTACAAATAAGAAGGAAGCAACTAAGATGTAGCTTCATTTTTATAAAGCTGCTTCACATAGCATATTCCTGAAGAGAATGATCTACATGAAACTGTGCAGGACAGGGAAATGACATGAAAAAGTACTTGTCAGTAATTCCTCATCAAACTTGAAAGAAGCATCAAGACATTTTGACACTATTCAATATTTTTACAGCGTACTTGTTTAGGAACTATTCACATTTTGAATCCAAGACATCCATTTTGAAGCTTTTCTGGGGCCTCAGTGACCATCCTCTCCAGACCATGGTACTCAGGAGAAATCTGCAAGAAGTGCCTGAGCCTGCAGAGGACAGCAGAAAGCACTAAAAACAATGAGTAAGAGAGGACCATGTCTGTTGACGAGGATGATGCAACCTGATTTCTGAGTTTTCAGACTTCAGAAAGCTAGAAGGAGCTGCAGGAGTAGCACAGAGCAGATTAGATACACAGATGGATATGGAAATTGGAGAAATGGGCTAAGACAAAGGGAAGCAGCATGCAAAAAGGACATATTGTTGCAAAATACTCCACTTGGGAAGAAATAAGTTAAGGAGGATGAGCAGGGCATGGGAGACAGCTGGCCCTGCGGCAGTTCTCACAAAAGGATCTGCAGGCTTCAGGCTGAACATGAGTCAACTTCTTTCTTGCTGTCATAGAAAAGCAACCATTATATAAAGATTTACTAACAGATGGCACGTAAAATAAATCTTTTGCTCTCCTCAGCATTGCAAGACCTCCATCCTCTGGGCTATGAGACTCATTCCTGACACTGCACTTCAAAAAAATCTCAACCAGTTATGAAGAGTCCAGAGGAGAACACCTTAAATAACCTAGAGGCCTAGTTATTAGGTCTACAAAACATGTCCTTCTAAAAAAACCAACTACCTAGGAGTTACCACTAGCTCAGCTGAAAGATCTTCAACCTAAAAATTTATGACAGTTCACATTTCCTTGCCCCACTACAAACACATGAAATCATATAGGCATACTTTTTTTTTTTTTAATGGAAATGGTGAGGAAAGCAGAGATTTTTAGTCCTTTTGATTTTAGAGTGCATGAAAATACATTTTCAGCATACTTCAAATACTGAAAAAAAATCCACTGAGCATAAAAAGGAACAAAAAATGTATTGGGGGAGAATTGCTTACAGGAGAATTCTCATTATTCAGGCAGCCTAACCTAAGCTTGAGCAGCTGAGATCAAGAATACTACCTATTTACAACAGCCTATAAGAACAATTATTGAAGGCATTAAAGATGTTCTTCATAAAATATAAAGAATAGAATAAGAACCAGTTTCTTTATTTTTTTTATTATTTTGTCTTAAAACAGACAATCTACACTTGAGAGATCCCTCCCTCCATAGTGATACCTTCATACAAGATATTTGTGTAAGTGCTGTACTTCAAATTCATTTAAATCAAATGTATAGCACCCCTACAATATATTTCACTTTTATTGATTTTGTGTACTTTGTCCTTTCAGAGGAATACACATTTAGCTTCAGTCCTCTTTTTTTTTTTCCATTTAAAATTCTTATGTAACAGAATATGTGAGATTGTGGAAATCCACTTATTTAGTTGTAACAGGGGTCTTAAGATCTTAATTGATCAATTAATCTTAAGATCAATTTTATACCATCTATTATAAAGTGTATACAATGCAAAGTACTGTAAAGTACATATTATACTTTCAAAATGTTTAGAATTCATTTTGCTAAAGTACAGTCTGAATTTTTTTGAAGTTTCTGAGTTAAAAGTTACAACTGGCTTATACAAAAGGCACTGCCATTAAAATAGTGACAAGTCCTCATTCCAATGCCAGCAAAGAACCATTTTATCATAAGCTTTCACACACAGAAGGTTTGTAAGTTATGTAAAAGTTCCAACTGAAAAACAAACATTTGCTGATTTTAGTTCCCTAAAGGCCTTTGATTTGACACCTAATTTAATTCCCAGAGACTGAGAAGGGAATATTCAGTCGTATTGTGCTCTGGGATCTTAAAGCTCAGCATGCTGCTAACATCCGTGCATCATTGGAAACAGGCCTTGGATGCCCCCAGGCACTTTTTTTCACATCTTGACTGCATTTTCTCAACTGAATTACCCCCACCCATTTGGCAGACAAAAGGCTCAGAGGTATGCTCTGATTCAAAGGCTTTACTTTGTAAGGGAAAGTCACTCTTAATTGAGATTTCATTTCTTGCACCATCCCTGGGGAGTACTAACAGCTTCAGCCACCCAATGAATCATTGAAGTTTTTTTATGTTCTCCCATACTGGTGCCCTGAACAGAAAATTAGATCTAAACCAAGTGAACACATAGGAACAACATTCAGTTCCTGTTGCCTCCAAAACAATGTCAATAGGTGACTAATTAGAAGATGTAACAAATGGAAAGCAACCTGAATTCAAGCTAAATTCAAGAAAAGTTTTCACTAGTATTTAAAGCAGAGAGAGGAAACAGTATCCTGCATGACTAACTTTTTATCCATATCATACTGCTCAAAATTTGTATTTATCACTCTGTTTCCTTTCAATTTAAACATTCCTCACGTTCATATTTATCCACAAATTTTATTCTAAGGGATAAATTAAGAGTATAAACCAACACCTAAATCTTACCTATAATGACAATTAACTGTCTAATTTAATTTCTTACCTTTTGTGATAAGAAGACAGGAAGCAGCAGAACTGTACTGCTTATATTTCTCAGGTGAAACCAGTTTGAAAGTAACTATTTTCAATCAAATATTCAATGCCAGGAACTACTAAATTCAGCTACAATTAACTATATGATAGATTTCTAAAAAGCATCAATGTAGTCTATAGTTTGAAGATACAGTACAGAAATATATGAAGATGGAGCGATCTCAGTGACTTACCATCTGACACTGATGAACAGCAACTGCCTTGACAGGGATTATTAAGTTTATTCTTCTTTACAGCCTAGACTATTCTCCAAAGTATTTGTGCCACTCACTTCTCCATCAACTTCCAGACCCAGGAAGGGGAAAAACCCCATCAGCCATCAAAGCAGTACTTCATACTCCAGATGAAAAGCATAGGCAAGCCGAACAGTCCCATTCCTGAGGAAGAGCCATGTGTCCTAAAAATGCTGGGTAACCACTCTTTAAAATACGAATAAGTATATTGACGGGCACATACAAAGGCTCAGAGGAGCTGAGCCAAAGGCCTTGCTGACTGCCCAGCACTACACTTCAAACAAAGGCAGAGGCACCCAGCTGCAGTTGTCTGGCTGCAGCCCCCCCTTTGAAAACACCTTCTTCCTTTCCTGCTAGACATGTGTCACTTCCACCACCACCTGCCGGCTGCTGCTAACACCGACTGCCAGAGCACTGGGATGGCAGATCTGCGCCTGGAATACACAGGTCCTCCAGCTTGAGAAGGGATCATCAGCCAGCCCTGCTCCCCAGCAGCACTCCAGCATCACCTTGAGGGTACCCTTCACCCAGAGATTGCAGCTTTGGCCCAGCCCAGGCTGGTCCCTTCACAGCTTCCCCTCCAGACTGGACCAACCCGAGTTCTGCTAGTTATGAAAACGGCTGATAAGGATTGTACAGCCAATTCGTTGTGGCCCTCTGAATCTTATCTAGAACTGAAACCAGCAGAAGCTTTGTAGCTGCACAAATGAAAGTGAGCTTGGAATGCAGAAAGCAAGAAAACGTGTTGAAAAGTATGACTTGTTCCTACGTATACATACACAGAAAAATTTCTCTTAGGCATATGCCCACACACACTCATGAAAGATTTTAAATGTTAGGCCCTTAGCAAGATTCCTAAGTATAATTTTCTAAAATACCTTTTTAGCACTATTTGGAAGAAAATTAAAAAACCAAAACAATCTATCAAAGACATACCACTACAAGTTCAAAAGGGGAAAAATGATTCTGAGATGGAGTGCCATATGTCCCACCACACTATTGTAAGTCAGCCATGCTCTCAGACCTCACCCTTTCAGGTTAAAACTGTCTTGATATCTTTCTTAGAAGAGCAAAAATGGAACTGTTGTTTTGAAGTACCAGAAGTGGCTGAAAACCACTTTCTACAGATGATGGTGACTGTGTTGATTTTAAATAATTGCCCTATACTCCATTACTTGCATAAGCTCACCTTTGCAACTCAATAATTCCTGTGTTTGCAAAGCAAAGATGTGCTCTAGCAGCAGCTCTTTCCAGCTGCTATAGGTGGCCTTTTCATCTGCAGCTATTAAATAGGGCAGTTCCTGGAGGGCCTGGTTCTGCTATACCCCTATGAGGACAAAGAGGGCCTGACCTCAGTATTACAGGGAGAAACAGCACAAGCCAGATTTGCACAATGTGCCAACCCCACCAACCATCCCTGCTGCTGTGGGAAGAGGAATGAGGGCTGAGATTAGGTGAGATGCATACCACAAACAGCCTCTGTCCTCACAGTCCAGGACTGGGATTTACACCCACATTTACATTCAGTGGCAATGGCCTTGTGGCCAAAGTGAGCAGGAGCAGCCTTAGCCCATCCAAGCATAATGCAAACCGTCCATGAGGTGAGAGGCAGAAGCACCAGGGAAAGGACAGCATGTGGGATGAGGGTGCAGGAGGGTGAGAGGCTGAGCCCAGCAACTGAGGGTCCCTGGCAGAAACAAAACGGGAAGGAAGCAGGAAACAAGCTGTTGCCTCTTCTCAGGGCTTCATTTCAAGTCTTGAGAATCTCCTGTTTTCATTAAAAGAAAAGGAAAGAAACCCCCCTTGTTTACTCCTTCTGGTATCAGAGAAAAAGATTAAAGCGAGCTAACTTTAAAATCTTCCATATGCCTCCACAGGCTTTAAAATTTAGAAAGTAAATCTGAAAACTTTACCAATCTATTTTTAACCTCATGATTCAGTTTGATTCAAGTATTCAAATGTTTGTATATAGTCACAAGGGGACTAAATCCTTCTTAGCAAGACTTCCATATGTTTCATATGTTTGTGAACTTTATAAATGTTTAATAACAAATATCCAATTAGAAATGAGCGCTCATTCACAAATGTGGTACAACCACGCCACTCTAGAAAATCTATAGCATAAAAGGGACAAAAAGAACAGTATGCACTGAACTCGGTTTTATTTGTATGGCAGTGTCAGACAGACAATTTTCTGTTTTCAAGCTGGTCAATTTCCCCACTGAAAGCAAAGCTTTACAACCTCTGCTGAACAGCCACAACACCAGAAAGAAAATGCTTAAGCTTCCAAATTTTAAATATGAGTAGGAAGTAAGCCAGTGAACTACCTTTAGCTCGTTCTCCCACCTTATATTCATTGAAAATAACAAATGTATAATATATTTCTTGAAGAAATTGTATTGCCATCTGTCTTGTGTGGTGCACTGCTGAGGACAGTCTCACTGCATATGCTGCCTTTACTATGGTTCAGACAATAAAGACATGGGGAGAAAGGGACTGAACTTCTCCCAGGGCCACACAAGAAGTTCCTGCAGCTAACCATGGTGTTCCCATGTCAGCAATCCTGTGTGTACCCTGTGTCCTCCCAATGTGGACTTCTCTAGCACCTCCAGGTACCTGGGTCTGTGAGCATGAGGCATTAACTCATGTGTGACTGTTTTCCTCCTGTTGTGTCTCCATCCCTTGATCCTCACTGATTGCCAAAGTCTGCTCTAGATGAAATATTTGTGTGCTCCCTTATGTTCTCCCTCCACATCTCCTGACCAGGACATTTTAATGCCCTCCTGTAGCATAATCTGTGTCTGCTCCCGTTTGCCTCTCTTGCTGAATGCCCTTTGTGAGCTTGCTTCCTCAGTTTTCCATGTCTCTCCATCAAAGACTTTTTAATTGCATCTGACTTGCCTACCAGAGTGCCTCAAGCCTCCTCCTCCTTCTCTCCTCTTCTCCTTGCTGGTTGTCCACTCCATTTTCCCACCTCCTGCAAGAGGCATTCCTGGGCATCCAGGCAAACTTCACATTTGACTTCACAAACTGTATCAAGAGACTAAGTGGGGATGATGTTTGCTGGTTGCCATTAATAGATATGACTCTCAGTCATTTATTCATTTATCTGCTAATAAAGTTATTCTGTTATCTATTACCTGTCAATAATGGAGAGATATTCTGTGGCTCCCCTTAATTCCTCCACTGTCAGTTTGTTTGCTTCAGGCAAAATCCCCCAATTATTTAAGACCATGAACCAAGTTTGTCATGCAATGTTTATGCCTTTAAGCAAAATCTATGCACTGTTTATGCATTTAAACATAAACATAAATGCATTAAATGTTAAATGCATTTAAACAATCCTGCAATGTTTAAATGCTAGAGATGTGTAAGCAGAAATGGTGTCTAGCGGAAAGAAAGGCCTTCCAGGCTGCCCAGCTAAATTGAGGTTTACACACAGTCTTAAAAAGTGGAATAAGGATTTATGCCATGTCTCTCCCTAGAAAACCAGAAGTGCAGAGATAAAAACAGAAATGGTATGGAACAACTCAAGAAATTATGTTTTTCACACAAACAGTCATTAACTAACAATTTTTAAACACAGAGCAATTTTCTACCTAGTCTTCCTGATGTGCTCTTTCCCAAAGCACGATCAAGATTGCTAATTTGATTATGGTAACAGTGCATCTCATTTCAGTGATGATGGTTTTATTGCTTTTCCCTTGCTATGGCTGCCCAGAGCTGAAAAAAATCAGTGTGAGAAGAATGTGAGGGCTTCAACAGACTCTCCCTCAACTCTCCCTCATGCAGGGCTTCCCTGCAGCCATACCTCCCCCAGCCAAGGGAATGCTCCAGAAGAGTTCCTTGGCCAGGTGAGGAGGCAGATAAGACAAAATTCTTACCCCTTGGCAGGGAGTTTGTGTGCTTTCAGGTGTGTGTAACTCCATATTCTTTTGATGCATCTTTGTGAAACATCCCCACCCAGATACTTCAGCAAGCCCATGGACTGCTTTTCAGGCATAGCCAGCCTCTGCTGGAGTAAGGAAGAAAAGGCTATCTCTCAGAATCCATCTTGGCTTTTCTGTCTCCAGCAGACAGTATGGATTTCCAGTCCAAAGAACCAGAAAGGGCACAAAATTCATCAAATGCAATTTTTTTTTTAAGCTTTACTGAGTTAGGGTTGCAACAAACTGCTGTCTGAAATCCCTGACAGCTTCATGCACATTTCCAGCAGCCTTCTGGCCATGGGCTCCTGCCAGACACCACTGCCTGGCAGGGACAGTCAGGGCAGAATCCAGCCTGGCAGCCTGCCACAGGCAGGGCTCCCTGCTCAGAGTGCCCAGGAGCAGCAGTGTGCATCCCTGCTGCAGCCCAGACAGCATCTTCCTCCCTAAACCTCACCTAGGGCTGAAAAGGAGAGGGCATTAATGCACAGACACTACTCTGTTATGACTGCTAGCCACATCGGCCAGCTAAGGAAAACTCTGTACATTGAGTGATCAATTAATTGGTCTTGGTAAGTGATTGGTTATGGTTTCCTGGATACTGGGCTGCATAACAGTCCTGGGTACATCAACCACACCAGTGTGTCAGACTTTTAGGCCTGACTGCTTTAAGAACACAGCTGGGTTCAGGGACCTGGTTACAAAATGGTTCCAATTTGTAGTGCCAACAGAACCTTAAGAATATCCTATAGGCAAGCACAAGCCCCAGGCTGTCTCATTTGTATTATTCCTTGTTCTGCTTTCTCTTTCTTTTTAAATACGGAACAATACAAAGAATGACAACTCAAATTCCGAGTCATGCTGTCAGGAAGAATAATAGACCTATTATGTACAAAAATGCCTGTATTGTTGGTTTGTTTACTTCATATGTTGCATGGCCATGCTGCTGTCAGAGCTCTGGAGACAAAGCCCCAGCTCTGAGCCTGTTTCTGGGTGCTGGGCAGGGAGATCTTTTCCCTCTGCTGCTTTTTACCAGGGTGGCAGCAGTTGTGCACCCCACCCACCACCATAAGCAACACTGAGGGCTGGAGCTGTGAGATAAATTGGAGACATCCAGGCTTCCCATTAAATCCAGCTCTACTACCAAGATCCAGTATCTCAATGGCACATGGGCATTTATAGGCAAAAAAGCCTATTAAGCATGCAAGGGAGTTAGGCATGGCTAGTACAGCTCTGCACATCTGTGAGGAGAGTTTAAAGCTCAGTGTCTTTCACTGTAAGGGCATCTCCAGAACCACACTCTGCTTTCTGTCACCCCAGTAATGACTAATACACTGTTAGAACATCTCTATTAGATTGATGACAAAGAGGGGGTTTTAGAGAGTCCCAATTCAAATAAATAACTAGACCAAAATAGCCTGTTCCCATACAGCTATAACAGCCACAATCTGCTAGAAATTTTCTCAAGAAAAAAATAGAGAATAACAGTACTACATGAAATCTAAACAAGGAACAAAGTAAGAAAACAAAGGCAATGGGTAAAGGAAGGAGTAGATTGCACAACCAACAAAGAAAGACTCAGCATGGTAGGGTGACATGCATATTAATGGCTGTCTGTTTTTGTGGGATCTGATCTCTTTTTATATCTATTTTTAAACAGTTTTCTCAGTTTCTGGAATGATAGCTAAATAAAGGAAAAGTTCCATTAGTGGGTTACCAAACTACAAGAAAAATAATTATATCTGACTGTCAAGTTAAAGCCCAGAATGGAGAAAGCAATTTCCTGCATTTTGGAACAGCCTACAGAAGAAACAGTCCTGCTACTTTGTTCCTGCAAATTTTAAAGGAGACATTCACATTCTAGTAAAGCAATCTAAGTTCCTTAAAGAAATAGCATCATAGCAGGCCATTTTGACTAAAGCAGGAATATCTGCATTTTCATAATCAGTTTCTTAAATTGCCAAGAGAAAGACTAAATCTCACCCTCCACCCGCCAAGCACACGCCCCTCCCAGCGCTGATGAATCAGCTGTGCTGCTGCCACATTTGTGAGACAACGTGTCAATAGAGTGGATGGAGATGCTTCTCTGCAGCACAGAGCCGAACACAGAGGAGCTGTAAACAAGGCAGGGACCAAAAACAAAATCACAAAATATTTTGATGGTAAATTCGATTTAGTTGAGCCAGCTTCATGCAATGTTAATTTAATTCAGCGTTACAAAAATATGCCCTCATGTGAAGTATTTTCAAATGCTTGCAACAATGTTAGCGTGAAAAATTCTTTAACTCATCCAGTTCATTCCAGACGATGTTTCCTGCCAGCTACATTCACCACAAATGCTGCCTGGTAAATAGCAGCTGCAAAGGAAGGATAAGGATGCCAGGGTACACTTCAGTAAACACTCAGTCTCAGTGGCTCACTATATCCTGGGCCAAGCGAGCTAATATACATTCAGAGCCGCGTGCAAAAATCCTCAAACTCTGCTTTTGCAACTTCCCGAAGGTGAGGACAGCAGCACAAGGGCATGGCCGCACTCAGCGCCGCCTTTGTGGGAAGGACCTTTGTGGAAAGCGATGCGCAGCCCCTGGGCCCGGCGGGCGCTCCCCTGGCCGGGGCTGTGGAGCAGCGGGCGCGGGCAGGGCCGGGGGGGCGGACACGCTTCCCTGCCGCCCATCCCGGGCTCCTCGGGCCCTGCCCTGCCTTCTCACTGGCGGCACTCAAGTGCTCAGGAATTAAACCTAGCCGTTCTCATGCCTCTTCTTGTTTGCTCGCCTAGCCCGTCGTGTTTTCTGAAGCCAACACCTTTCCGCACAGGCTGGCAGGCAGCAGGAGGAAGCAGGGGGGTGCGGGCCGCGCCGTGCCACAGCCAGGCTGGCTCAGCACGTACCCCCTTGGCAGCGCCATAAAGGCACCTGTGCGGGATGAGGCTGCTGTTGAGCAACATTTCCCCGAGATCCTGCCCAGAAGAGGCTCCCCAGGGAGAATGGCTGGAGCCGGACAAGCCGTGATGACCGGTCTGGGAGACTACTGCAGGCTCCGAAATCCAGAGGGAGTGACAAGGGTTTCCAGAAGCCACACCTGCGGGGATAAACACCCGTGCAGGGCCGGCAGCCCTCCCTGGGGACGAGATTGCTGCCTGCTGGCGTCACTGCCGCTCCGCCAGGGGTTATCGCTCTCGCAAAGGCACTAAGGAAGCTGCCGGTGTGAATGGGCCTAATCTGCTGCTTCTGCAGCCCCTGATAACCCGGGAGCGCCTGGGCAAACAGGACGCTTGTCCTGCGCCACAAGGAGTTGAGGGGAAACTGCTTTTCATCAGTACAGAGCATGCAAAGGAACCTGCAGAAGAGCAGGATCTATCCATACCCCGATGCCAAGTCATTCTAGAGCTACAGTGACCCTATAGAGCACTCGCTTAAAAGTAAAACCCCAGTGGTTTTAGCTGACTCCGATTTATACAGGAGCCAGCTGAGGGAATGCTAACAGGCCTGCGGTGCTATGCAGGAGCTCAGTCATCCCACATTGCTACTGACTGACTGTATGCTGCTGGAACCTCCCCCACCTTCTCCCTGGTCTCTCCAGTTACACAATTGTTTCCTAAGGTGGCTGCATGTCAATTTGTTTGATTAACCAGGCAGTGAGCATGCTAGGAAAACTTGCTTGCAAAGAGAAGAGACAGAAAAGGTAAAGAGAAATACCATCATCAGAAAGTTACATGTCAGCTTCTGTCACACAGGAGACAGGCTGGAGTGGCTGGGAGGCCTGGTCTATAGCAGTAACAGAGGAATAAAAAGGAATTCTAAAAATTAAAAAAAAAAAAAAAAGGAAATTTTTTTTAAAAATTAAAATTTTGTTGCTGCTTTCTTCCTCTTCTCCCATCTCTTCCCTCTTCCCCCACAAAAAAAAAATGAGGGGACAAGAAGCAGACTGATCAGCAACACTTCAGAACCTCACAGGAGAAGAGCACATCTAACCCCATGCCTATAACCAAATGAACTAAACAGGGGAGGAACAAATGGCAAAAATTGACTATTCCAACTTGACAGACTTTAGCTTCATAAAACCCTGGTACATCAAACCTAATGTTGAGTAAACCTCAGCTCCACCCTCCAAGCAACAGTCTTGGAAAATAAATGTGAGGTGTCAAAATGAGACCCAGTAATTGCTAGCACAACACCAGTGCCTGTGGGGGCTGAGGCACCCTGGCCATTGGTATTGCACTCCATTAATTAAACCACCTGAACTCATACTAAAGAAACCAATGCTCCACAGCTGAGAACTTTTTAGCAGTGATAGCCATAGTCATCCCTGGCACTGCTTGAATAGTACCTTATGACAGATACTTTAAAAGCAATTGACAGCAGCCCTGGAAATAAGAGCAAACTTTCCCACATACAGCAAAACAAGGTTCTCATTGATAGGTACCAGGGGAAAGGAGAGAGGAAAATGTGGTGATATCATCACATAAAATCAAATTACTTCTATGCTGCAAAACTTTCCAATTTTTTTTTCTCCCTTTTTAGCCACCTCTCATATTTTAGGTTGAGGTGGTTTAACCTATTAAGGATCCCATTTCTAGCCTGTCACCTTTTCCATAGTTTACTAACATTTATTGCCTAAAATATAAAAGTTCAAACAGATCAAAACAAAGAAAACACAGGTCAGGAGAGCTGAACACAACTGAGAATGTGGGAGGAAAACAGTCCTGTGAGAAGCTGCTTCGGCACTTGACAAATAAAATCCTCTCTCCCTGGATACAAAGACATAACCCTTATTTATGTGAATGGGAAACATGCTCATGCACTGAGGGGGGAATAACTTCCATAGATCAGCAGAATGACTGCACTGGAGATAGCTAAAACCAGACTACATGTGCAATGAATGTGAAAATAATTTCAGCCATCTGGGCTATGTAATTTTTCACAGATGCTTTTGGAGCTGGATGGACTGTGTTACCACTCTTTTCCCTGACATTTCCTCAATGTTTTCAAATTGATTTCTGTGACCTGTAGGACGGGACTCCATAAAAATTTGTTTTGTTCCTTTTTGCCATCATCCCAAGTGTTCAAACAGACCTCTGTGACCAGTTTTCCTTCCAGAAGGATTCTGCAAAATGCCCTTCTCAGTCAGATGCAGACACCTGGCAGGTATTCAGTAATGTGCCCACAAAGACTGTGGTACAACCACCTCCAGAGACACCTTCAAAACCCTCAAATCACAAAGAGCCTAATTCATCATGTAAAAAGCTTTTTCCTGGGTACCTAAAACATACACCCACGGACTCAGTAATATATACGGATGCTGCTGTCCATTGCTTTAGCTACCAACATTAACAGCCTCTCCCTCCATAGAAGACCACCATGAAAACAAAGCAAGAAGCTCTTAGTACTTTTCATTTAGCTGTCTTCAGAGCATTTGGGAAGTCTGAGGCATTAAAATAGAGAAAACATGCTAGACTTCATGAGCTTCTGGTGTTTTGGAGTTTGTTACCTGGATTTTAACCGATGGAATTTAGCTGTTTTTTTTTTTAAGATTTTTTTTTTTTCATTCCTATTGTAACTCCTGTGCAGAATATCATTTTTGTCACACAATTTGCTAACTCTGGTTCATAGTACTAAATAAAATACATAAAAAATACTAAATAAAATAAAACCTATCTATTTGGCATAAACCACCAAATCTGTCCAAACTTACATTTCTGGTTATAATTTGTTTTGAAGTATTTCTGAAGGATAACTTTTTTCTTTCTGGCAGGCATTACTCCTGACTAGGAACTGTCTGTCCTCTGAATCCAGCATAAACAAGTCTGAAATGCATGCTGGTTTGCAGGTTGTTTTGCAGGCTAATTGAGTAACCATGCACACAAGTCTGATACAGGACACATCTATGTTGCCGGTTGATCTGGATCTGGTGTTGTACAGACCTGATCTTAATGGCATGGTAAGTAGGATGGATGTTTGTGGGACATCAGTTCTTGCACCACTCATTTCAAAAGTCACTTTAATTTACCCCTGGAAGCTGCTTTTTTAGAAGCAGAAAGCTATTTCTGAATGGAATCCAACAACATAATGTTGAACAATGAGCATGGCCCATAGCACTGGGAACAGCCCCCACAAAAGAGACAGATCAGAGCTAATCTCATATTTGTACACAGTGGCCTCCCAGTTTTGTACAGGTTCTTCATACACACTGAAAGCAGCTGGCAATCTAGATCTGTGCTTTTGCACTTCATGCAGCTGGGACTGTGATTCTTGGAGCATTTCTCTGATGGCAAGGATAGTTTAAACAGCGCTTGCTCTCCTTCTTTGGACTTTGGTGCCCACCTCACTTTCCTCCCTGTTCTCTGCCAAAGCCAACTATTTATGCAGCTGTGTGGTAAAACGTTTCAAGGAACTGATCTGGGTGGGGAGAAAAGGAACCTGTAAAAAAATTTTTTCCATCCTGATCACTTCTGTGATCAGGTACAGCAGGAAGCCACATGAACACTTCTGTTGGCATAGCCTGAGGTGGGCAAGAGCAAAGAAAGAAGGTTGCTCTATGGGTGGTGTTATTCAAACAGTGCTGCTCCTTGATGTGGAGCTACAGCCAAAGCCCTCTCCTATGTTCCTGAGAAGTAGCATTTATGGGCACAGTTCAGGTATTCATTAGTAATAGTTTGGCCTCCCTTTTTAAACTTTCTCTCCTCATGGCGGTGTGTGGGGAAGCAGGTTCATGCGGTTCTGCTGGAATGAAGATAAAGCCTTGTAAAGCTAAATAAAGCTGGCCACGATTTTTTATAATCTTGGTAATAGTGCCCTGTGGAAACAGGCCATGATTATGACCATGGCAGTCTCTAACTGCATCTTTAAGTGGCGTCCCAGGTCTGCCACACTGACATTTCTGAAGGTCTTTGAAGCGAGAATGATCACTGTTGTTAAGACTAAGCAGTTTTATATCTTCTGGACTGCAGCCATCAATGAGACAAAACTAGGTAAGCATTTTATAGAAATCTGCAGGTAGCCGAAGAAGTTAAGTCTTACTCTGTGACCTGTCAGTTTCTATTGATCTGACTACACAAAACCAACTACATCTACCAGGAAAGCCTGATTCATTGTATTCCCTCCCAGAAAACTGTCTTGTGTCTACTTGTGTACAGAAAAAACTAGAGGCTGCCTACAAAAGAAAAAAATCATTCTCTCAACTCCAAGACTTCAACTTCCAAATCACCACTTTTTGAAGTAACTAAAGCTTATTAGGAATAAGTCTGTGACTCCTGAGGCTAGCCAAGTTCTGAGAAGTGTAATTTCAAGTCTGTTCTGCCAGAGGGAATGCTGCAGGTTAAAACTTCCCAGTATCTTCCTGAAGAAGGATTCCTGTCTCAATGATGGGAACTGTTAAAGGAACAGGTTGCTTTTCCTTTACAGTGTCAGAGGCCACATGACCAAGTACAGCCGAAACCCAAGCAGCAAACAGAAAAGGTGGAAGTCCGAATTTCAGTTCAGGGATATGGAAACACACTTTTATTTAAAGGAAGCAAAAGGTGTTGGACAGTCCAACACTTTATGGCTGAGTGAATCAGTTGCTCTCACCCTTTGCAATGTGCATCAGTTTTGCAGGTAGGACCTGAAAGACTATGGGAAGAGGAGGGTAGCAGAGATACAGACCCCAGTGTGACAAAGATGAACTCTCCAAGAGGTGCAGTTACAGTTGTTTTGAACAGTTTTAAACCTTTGAAGGCTCAAGACCATATAAAACCAATAACTAAAAACCTGTTTTCCTTCTACCTCAGTTCACAAACAGAAAACACGTGACAGACACTACAAGCCCCTGCCATCCCACTTTTAACTTTTTTTTTTTTTAAAAAAATTCAGAAACAATCACAAACATGCAAGCACAACCCACAGAGAATTCATTGCTCTTCATGGCTGTCTTCTTATTCGAAAATAAAATACTTCTCTCTAAATAAACCATCATTCCTATAACAATCTGTGGTTTGTAAAAAGCAAGCAGTGACTCTTGGGAGTGTGCAGGACCTGGACAGACAAGGCTGCTCTGAGATACCTTATTTAATGTGCAACTGCAAAGGGGCGTTTCACACCTTTGCAGCAGCACAACCCTCTGGCTTGCAGATGGTGAGTGAAGGGAGCATCACTTTTGGCTGTGCAGGGCCCCCTGGAGCACGGGTTCAGAACTGAGACAGCCGAATAGCGCTGCCCCGGGGATTTCAGCTCCCTGCTGCCAGCCCGTAATTCCTGTTCACATCAACACGGTTTCTTGAAGTATTCAGCTGGATTTTGGAAATTGCCTTGCTCACCCACACCACTCAGAACACTGAACCTGCATTTTAAGATTTATTTTTTGCTCTTGTTTTGGTCATAGCAAACAGATATGATGTGAACTAGGTCATCTTCTCAATTAAATCTTAGTAGCTTAGTATTTAAAGTTTGAATTTGTTCATTTTTGTAAACACCACCACCTTCTGATTTTCAAAGCTATTTTAAAAGAGCAGGAGAATGCTGCGTATCACTTTTAACATTCATCTGGTGTTATCTGCAAGTGTCCGGTCACCCAGTGACTTCATCTATTCCCATCTCACTTGGCAAAATAGGTTTTGCATAGATGTCGTGAATTGGCAGCAACTGGTTTATGTGCTGCTTTCTGAAGCTAGTAAGGAATGGGTGGTCTGCAATGCATTTGCCCTAAATTGTGGACATCCCACTCTCAAATATTGTAGCTTGCACTCCCCAGTGTCCTACAGTAGCTTAAATTACTGCAGAAATTGCTGATTTCAGGGTTCTTTTTCCATTTGGAGTTTTCCACCTCCAGACTATATGTTTTCAAATGTTTCTTTGCAACAGCAATAGCTGAATTTACCACTGATGCAACTTCTTATTTATTTTATTTAAATGGAAGTTTTTTCCTCATATAATCACTGTATTCAGCAACTAGGGATTAGTAAAAATACCAAATATCATGAGAAATGTTATAAACCAAAAAGAGACAACCATATTCACCACTTGTTCTACACTCCCACTATTGCTCTTGCCAGTGGATCTGGGCCAACAGTTTAGATAATGGAAAACATTTGCAAAGAAGTCTTCGTGCATGAAGAACACTTAACTTTTCATATAATAGAATTCAGCAATATTCTCCTGACAGTGTGGGGCACTGCTTCTCCAGTGAGGTTTGCTCTCAGTGCTTGCAAAACCTCACATGACTGAAAGAAGAACTGCTGGCTTAGGCAACTACTGCAGTAGCCAGGTTAGTCCACTGTATTTTTGCACAACAGAAAGGAACATCTGTTCCAAAGGAGACTTTTTTTTTCCCCATGGGGATGTAATTTTCAGTCCCCAAAGAATAAACAGAGGTATCAGCCATTTCAAAATGAAAACATGTTTTTTTCCCCTGTATTCCTTGCAGAATACCTTTATAAAATTATCTTACCAGATGAACTTTGACATGCAAAAATAGTAAATTATGATGCATACCAGACAAAAAGGAGAAAAGCTATATATATATATTTTTTTTTTTTAAGCAAGACTCAGAGACATACCAGTCAAAATGTAAATTACTCTGTAGAATAATTACTGGCTTGAGAGTGGGAAAATACCTTTGCTGTATTTACATATCTTATACTTGAATCAAATTGCAGCCTGAGCTGTAAACTTCCTGTGTTTGGAGGCCTTATAAGAAAGCACAGTAGATGAACTGTAGGGACCAGGAAATGCTTTGATCCACACTTCAAGAGAAACCTAAAGCAAACGTGCACTGCAGAGACCGCTAATGCATGTGAAGATTTTGCTATTTCTCATCCGCTAACAACGTTAACTGTTATCAGGTGTCTAATACGATTAAGGTGAGTGACAAAGGGGTGAGAATTCAGGTCAGATTAGGAAAAAGAAGAGGTTACAGACTACTTAGGTAAATTGCACTTTTTCAAGCAGTCTAGTTCAGGTTGAAATTTACCCTAAGGAAGCCAGAGAATTACCTGAAGCAATCTTGATGTTATTAACACTGCAGTGGATCCTCCTGAGAGGAGGCTGACATTGAACAGCCCGTGAAAAGGCAAACACGGTGCTTCATTTTGGTGTCTTCGCTTTAGACAGAACTTTATTATCTGCCTTTCTGTCATAAACTTTAAAATGTCACCAGTAATTCCTTTGAAAGCTCTCAAATTTAAATTCTCTTCTGGTTTGACAGCCTGAAGAAGATTATATCCCTTGCAGCCCAGAGAAATTTTGGGTTTCTTGAAGCAGTAATTGCAATGATGCTCACAATAATGGTAATAGAGAGAATAGATGTAACAGCTTCTACATGCACACCCAAATGTACATATATACTGAATTTTAAAAACTTGGAATATTGCCAAGCAAACAGATATCAAAATTACAAGACTCTTGAAACATTGCAGAATGCAACAGAGTACATAATTCTCACCTGAGTTCTTGACACATTTTTGTCCTTTATGTCATGTGGTCTATATCTGAATAAATGAGGAAAGCCTTTCTGATAGCTGCCTCTGAGGTACTAACCTGCTTTCAAATCATTTGGCATTGCTGCTAAGTAATGAAAACATATAGAGTATTAATCAATACGCATCACGTCTTTCCCTTTAGAATGCTCAGATGACAGGACTCCTTCAAAAATTATAAATAAAATAAATGCCTATTCCTGATGTTAAGGTATGAAAAAAAGTAAGCACACAGACTATATTTGGGAATAAAATAAAATTTTCCCATTGAAAATGAGGATTTTTTTTTTTTTGTCTGAAAAAAGCTTTGATAACGAAAGCACTATACCAGATATGGATATGCATTGATACACAGGAGATAGAAAGTTCTGGTGATATGGTCAATAAAGAGTCGTGATCAGGTTTATTATTTTCTTCTCTGCTACATTTGCCAGTCAAAAATAGAAAGCTACTCTTTATTGAATGTCAGCTTTTTGAAAAGTTAAAAGAATGCATGTTGTTAGTAATGGCAATGTGGAAAGGTCCACATCTCTGGGAATGGTTACAAATAGAATTAAACATTATTCTCCAGCCACTCTAATGCTGGTTCAACACACATGAAACAAAAATTCCTTCAACCAGCCAATCAACTAAATAATAAATAAAAGGCCCATAATGGTGGACAAAACCTGTGGTCTTACAGCTGGATGTCCTGAAATGGTTCCAAGTGCAGTGTACACTACCATGGCTTATATTACTTGGTTTTGCTGAATAATAAAACAAAATCTTCTTCTGAAAAGATGCTGGAAAGTGCTGGAGTGTCAGTCCAACAGGACAATTATTTATGTATTTAAGAACAATGTGGGTCATCTCAATTCAACTATTTACCTTACGACAATTAAATTCATTCTTAAATGCAATGCCCTGCAAGACTGGGCTCTAGTTTTGTTAGATGAGGATATATGAGTCGCTTGAGTATATGGTGTAACCTTCTGAGCCAATTAGCTGGTGGATTTATCATGACAGATTTATCAGAGCTTGCAACAGACCACTCGCCACTGCACCCTGGGCAGGGCTGGCAGGGCAGCCAAATCACTACCACTAAATTTACGTGAAGTTGATGTATTTTTTTCACAAAAAAAGCTTCATTATCTAATCTAACAGATGACAAATGCAGATATCTCAGGGAGAAGGCAAGGATCTTCCCTGATCTAACAGATACCACCCAGTAACACCAGTTGGTGTGATGGCACAACAGCCACATCCCTGCATTGTTCTGCTTCTCCCCTAATCTATATGGCACCTATATTTGGTCTATTAAGGAAAACATATTTTATGTTAATAACTTTTGCCACTTTTGGTTATTTTTCTGCTGACTATTTTTCCTGCTCTAGGATTATAGAATAGAGGTGATTAATGCCTGATAATAATCTACAAAGCATGCAAGGTCAGCAGTAACTTGTGAAATTTTTTGGATTTTGCTAACATTTTTAAATCAAATTCTGTGAATACCAGGTGATCTTACAAACATGCACGAACAAGATAACTGTACAAAAAAAACAAAGTAAATGTAGAGAGATTATTTTCTCAGAAATGTCATGTTTCTTCTGTAACAGAATACACGTAAGCCTAAATTAATGATTACAGTGCACTGCATCTTCTAAAAAACTCCATCTTGTGCACTGGTAAAACATTTAGGCAGGAGTTTTCTTCCTTTAACAGAAGTAATGCAGAAAAACGCATCTGAGCACAAAGAGCATATCGCAATCTCATCGCCAGGACAGCGCTGTCTCTCTGGCCTTTGTGCTCCTCTGCCACCACAAGACTGGCAGCAGCATGACCAGTGAGTCAAAAACAAGGAATGTGTCTTTAACTTTGATGAGGAATGAATTTAAGGACAAGATCTGGATTTTCAGAGATGAAAGGGCTACCTATCAATCTACTTTCTTAACTGACCCTTGACAACCCATTGCTCAAATGGTTTGAGATACTGGTAATCTATTAATTCTATCAATCAACAGTTTTGATATTTCAGTGTTAGGTGAAGCCAAATAAACCACCAAAGAAACCCAAATAAAAAAATCTGTCTGATTCTAAGGCAAAGACAGTCCCATGGTACTCTGCAGTAATGTCTGGCATACACAAAAGTCTGACATCATTTAAGAGATGCTGGCAGGTTCTCAAAACAAAACAAAATTTTGGACAATCTAAAGAACACATCACCTCCTGGCCAATGCATCATTACTTCAGTAATGAGAATCTCGTGTAACATAAATTTTCTTAACACCATCACAGTATTTATGATCAATGGACTTTGGAAAAAGAAAGTGGTAGCTGAGTAGATCAGATTTTTCTCCCACTTTTCCAACAGCTCCAAAAGAAAGGAAGAAAATCTCCCAGTAGCAATTGTTCCAGCTTTCCAAAATCTTTTTAGCTTTCATTATTTCTCTTATAATGAATCAACAAAAATCCTTTTTTCCACTTTTGTCAGCTATTTGGCTCCCTATCCTTCACATGGTTTTAGTCACTGGATGTAACTCATACCTCCTGCAGAGAGTCAATCTTTGATTCACAGCCTCATTTCCTTAAAAATTAGGCTTATTGCCTCCCACGGTCTTGTCGTGTCCCAAGCAGGCCATCCAAAAGTAGTCAACCAAGTGGCTGTCCCATCTTGTGCTAGCCACTTTTTGAACTCCATATATCTATATGATTCAATTATAATTTCTGTCACTGTTGTCCCAAATGCAAAGAAGAGACTTCATTTCACTTGAAAATGCCAAAACAATGGACAGAAATAGCAAAGTGGTGTAACTTTGACTTCTTTTAAGGGAGGTGAAACAGTCAAGGGCATATTCAAAGTGAATGACTTGCTACAGCAGAAATCTCTGTGCTTTGCTCCATCACCTCTGGCATAAGCTGGTCTTTAAAAACATCCTAATTGGATAATGATTATAGTATGCCTTATATAGATTTTAAATTTTGAGATACTGACATATTGCATTTTAATTTGCTAAAATGATGCTTCCTTTAATGAATAAAAGTTAGGTCAATCACACATAATGTTTAAAATGAGAAAGGGCTATGGAAAATCTATCTTTCTAAAGGATTTTTAAATATATTTTGGTGATTATCAAGAAGTCATAACTACTGCATTCTCTTTGTTCCTTGAGAGAGCTAAAAAAGCTCATGATGTAAGTAGTTTTTTGGTTTGTACCCAAATCAACTCAATCCTAAGAATTGTATTATATGAATTAAAATTGTGTTGGCCCCACAGAGTTGTAATCTCCTGCACAGGGAGAGCAAATCTAAAATACATTTTAGACCCTGGTATGATGCTATCAAGGTACCAGCATGACTAGATCTGACAGGCCATATTTTCAGCTGGAGGAGGAAGCAGTGATGACCATTTGGCTGAACATCCACCGCTTTCATGGGCAAAGCTGAAGCAGTCCCTGATGCTCGGCAGCGCACATTTCCTTGTTACCTGTGTAGTCCGCTCTTTGAGCACATTATTGCTATCTTACTCTCTAACAGCATGAGGTATTTTTAAAGAATGAAACATGTATTTTGTTACTCAAAGGAAGACGTTAATTGCTTGTAATTTCATCGTATTTTATTTGAAAATGTACTTCCCAACTGACTCATTTCTAACATATCAGTGGTACTGAGGTAATGCTGTTTAATGTAGATCTGTTTTCAATTCAGGACAGATGCAGATTTTTTTTTTTTTTTTTCAGCCATAGGGATAATCAAATTACTCTTAGCACAGTACATAAAACAGAGGAATTGATTCCCATGCAAGGCTTGCTTAAAATTCTGTCAAACTGTCAGTAAGCATGTGGAAAAATTAAAGCTTATACAACTAACCAATATTAAAGAAGAAAGATGGGGTTTGCAATGCATCCTCTTAAAAATAAACAAATGTTACACACTGCCATTAGGTGCCAGACACATTGTACATTTTAAACACATTCTAACCAGATCCTGTGATTCTGGTGTAGTGTAGTTGAAAGGCAAATCATTTCAGAGGCAACATTGGTCTTGCAATTCAAGTCCTATTTTCAAAATGGATTTAAATTGTTTCAGTTTTGAAAATCAGGAATGGACCTCCACAGGCTCTGGAATACTGTTCAGTTAGGTTCTTCTCTAGCTTGAATAAAAGCTAAAACTCCCAAATGGGACTCCAAAATTCCCATTTGTGAAAGATGATATATTTAAAAATGCTCTTGCAGTAATGGATATAGAAATACCGTCATGTTTCCAAAGGAACACCCTTGTGGGCTTTCTGCCTTCTTCCTCTATAAGACCAGTCAGCTTCATGGTAGAATATGTGCAAAAAAAAAAAAAAAAAAAAAAAGGTTTCGTGGAAAATGATCAGAATTTCTGAGATTTTGCATGGTACTTTCTGATTTTTTGAAAGTAAAAGAGACAAATCACTAAGAACTTGTATACACTGAGAAAGGTTACACAAAAAGGAATATAAAATTGGAGATGGGTCCATGTCTGTTCCTCTAATATGAAAAACCCCTGCATTTTAAAACCAGCCATTTGACTTCTTATACTTAGAAATTAAACAATAAATATTTTTATTATAGCAAGGTTACATGATCAACTGAAAAAAAATACCTATTTTCTTTTAAATTGCAAGCAATGTGACATTCAGTTCTTTTTCTAAAAGAAACCCCAAACCCACTCCAAACCCTGCTAATTCCCCAAGTTAAAAAGGAATTATGATCTCTTAAGACTGCGATTTGCCATTCCCATGGAGCACAGGCTCTAGTCCCACAGCCTGAGTCACGTCTCCAGGGTGGAGCCTTGCTCTGACCAGCACAGCCTTGCTTGCTCCCCATGGCAGGCCAGAGCAGGCTCCACACATGCTCTCTGTATGGCTTCGACACATGCTCACCTTTCAGAGGCTCAGAAGGGATGCAGAGCTTCCAGAGAGGAGCTTGCTCTTGTATCCTACTCCCTGATGCACATGATGAAGTTTGTTTATCTCCTTCTTGAGATAATTTCCTCTGCAACAGAGCTGGCCTTAATTTGCTGTTTGTGAAGCCCTTCATTAGCAAAAATAGGATTTCTCTGGGTAAAAGTATACATAAAAATGTTGCTTTATTATTATTTGCTTGTACCCATGCTGGTATTTTTCCATAGGGCTGGATCATGGCCTTGAGGAACCTTTTCCCTGAACACTCATGACCTACATTAAAAGAAACGTGGACTTTCTGAAGTGCAAATTTTAATGGGGTCCAGCCACAAAAACCTCAGTGTTTATGCACTGAAACAAAAGAAAGCCATGCCTGGACAAAGTCTGGAAGGACAAGCAGTTCCAACAACCTCATTTCTACACTGCAGGTTACTGTTATCCTATTATCCACCTATCTGAAAACACAAACTATTTCCAGGTCTTGATGCCTCAGCATTCAGTTTTTCTACTCTGATGGGCTTTTGCCTGCACTGGAATTTGCAGCTGGGAGGACTGGGCCATGAACTAAGTCCATATGGCAAACTCTGGAGTAAGGCAAAGGCAGGAACATCTGCTGCCATCATGAACAGCTTGTCGGCTGTGTTCAGCTACAGAGGAGTGCCAAGCAACTGATCTGCTTTCCCATCTCTCTGCTGTGGCTGGGAGACTCCATGTCAATTAATCTAAACCACCCAATACACTGAGCACCATCTATTTGCTCTGGGAAGGACTGATCACAAAGGCATTATTTAGATTGATTTCTCCCAAAAGTGAAGATTTAAGGATCTGTCTTTGCATTCTGAGAACCAGATTCCTCAAATCACAGCTTTTTGTCTCAGTCTTTTAACTTTAGATTTACTGCCTATTTTACTGCTGTTTGATTCCTTTTAAATACAGTTTGGAGGTTTTTTT
This sequence comes from Poecile atricapillus, assembly GCF_030490865.1. Taxonomy (NCBI): domain Eukaryota; kingdom Metazoa; phylum Chordata; class Aves; order Passeriformes; family Paridae; genus Poecile; species Poecile atricapillus. The sequence goes on along the minus strand of NC_081251.1, from coordinate 67,384,489 downwards.
TGCTGTAAATCGGTGTCATTCTAACATTAAGACATAAATCCTATTTTCACTTGTGAAAATGGGATTTTTTTTTTTATTTTCTGTTGATTTGTAGTTTATTTATTCTCTCCTAAGTGTTTGCTTTTTTAAGGCAAAAATAGGAACCGCTTGGTTAACTCACAACTTAAATATGCAGAACACTCACTCATTCCTCAAACCATCCTCAAATGATTTTTACTAAAAGCTTAAAGATGCTAGATTTAAAATACACATAATGTATAGCTTAGGTGACAGATTGCTACAAATAATGTATAGTTTAGGTGACAGATTGCTACATTGCTTGGGAGGATTGTTTTCCTTAATGACTTACTGCATGGGCCTCTGGTAAAATTGGAACCATTGTGTCTCAATTTTCTTATGCCCTCTACAGTGGTCATAAATGTTTATCTCCCTACCTTGCTGAAGCATTTGGAGGAATGCTAAATTAGCCCACCTTTGTGCTGTGCTTTAGGTATCATACATGGAAAGGATGCCTAGCCTGTTTTATCCACCTGCATACAAACCAAACTTTCTGGATGATGAAACTATTTAAACGTGTTAAGCAGTTCTAGAATGAATATGACCTACTGGTAAAATGACCTTCTTTCATTGATAGACTTAATTCCATAGATTAATGGAACTAATTTCTCTCTGTCCTTTTATCTCCAATGCTTTTTAAAGAAAATTACATGGAAGTTTAAGAGTAGTTTCGTTGTGAGTTTTTTTTAAACAGACAAACAAACAAACAAACCCCAACATCCCCTACAACATCACCCATCAGTATACTGAGAGACCAAAGGTGGCACTGATACAGCCTGACCTGCCCAACCAGCCTTGCAGAAAACCACTGTGGGCTCCTGTTGAACAAGTGGAATGTGGGCCAGCAGTGCACCCTTGCAGTGGTGGAGATTAGCTTTTTACCAGCTTGCATGAGCAAGATAATACCCAGCAGATCTAGGGAGAAGTTTTTTCTCTTTTCTGTAGAACCTGAAACCACATCCAAACCACTGTGGCCAGTTTGGCCACACATCACAAGAGAAATAAAACGGTAAGAAATGCAGCAGAGGCTGGGCCCAAGCCAAATGCTGCCACGTCTGCTTACCCTGGACGAAAGAAGGCAGAAGGGCAAGGTAACCTGTCTTCACCTACCTAAAGCAAGAATGTAGAGAAGACAGGAATGTAGAGAAGACAGAGACAAACTTTACTCAGAGATGAATGACAACGGGACAAGGGCCAGCAGTCACAAATTGAAACGAGAAACTCTGATTAGACAGAAAGACAAAATTCTTCACAGCAAGAGTGGCTCAGCACTGAAAGGGGAGCCTGAGAATGAGCAGAATCAGCACCCCTGAAGACAGTCAAAAGTGGACAGGGTTTGATCCATCTATGAAATCAGCCCTGCTTCAATGGTTTCCATAAACCCCTTTCAACTTAAATTATTATGTGATTATATAATATATGAGTAATAAGAGGCATCATTAATGTTCCCATTATTTGTTCTCTCCTCTCTTTCTCCCACCCCCTCCTTCCCCTAAGGGGGACATTGGCTGGCCAAGATGCACATAATTGAGCAAGAATATTCTCAGAAGCACACACTGTCCATGTAAGGTGTCAAGTATGAAACACTGGTGCTGGCAAAGAGCCAGGTGCCAAAATATAAACTTCCAGAGCTCAGCTGGATTTTTGACTTGTCAGATCTGTTTCATAATTGCTGTTTATCCACATTCTTTTTTGCTGACATGTATTTGCTGTCTTGCGGTCCCCACTGATTTAGCGGGTCATTCTGTGTCTGTAAGGAATTGTATAATTAAATGTTGTGATTTAATCCCTTGAAACACATTAATATTATTCGACAGTAAAGCTAAGCATGGGAAAGATGACATTTTCAAGGTCTGTATATATGCATTAACTTTCTATGTTTAAATGAATATAAGTGTCTTCTTGGGCCTGTCCCCAGAGGCAAGTATATTTAAAATGAACATCATTCAGGAATAGCTTAGTATAAAAATTTACATTCCAAAATCAGAATGCCTAAGTTTTGGAAGTTACTTAAATGCGCTCTCCAAAGGACGAAAACTTAGTATTAAGATGATACTCTTATTTTGAATAAGCATGTCTACCTACAGAAATTTAACCAGGAATATTTATTTGAAATAATTATTCCTTCATAATTGCTGAGACAATTATTATCCAGACATGTAATACTAGAGTCTATACATTCAAATCCAGTTTAAAAAAAAGCCGAAATTCAAGTACAAGTAAGTTAATCACGTTGCTATACTTCAGCACTATGTCTAATGTTAAATATTAGGTAATAGACTGCTTCAGTTCCTCCCAGAGCCGATGGAGGATGTCTCCTCCAAAGGACTTCCTAGACTTTTCAGGCATTTCCAGCTCTCCTATTTCAGCCTAGGAAGACAGATGACTTTTTTTTGCATCTTAAAATTGCCAGATAAACACAATTGCACAATTAACAAAGTGCAAGAAGACTCAGAAAAAAAAAAAGAAAAAAGTGAGCCAGACTGGTAACAGTTGTGTTTTTTTTGAAGAAACTCCAGTCTGATATTTTGTATTCAAGTTCCAGCTCAGAGGTAGGAAAACTTTCACGGCTAAATTATTAACACCTGAAAACAGAGCTCTGTAATAGAAATACTGACAGACGCTTTAGTACAGCAGTGCTATTGGGCACTGCTATAGTCATCAGTTTTAATGAGAGCTGTTAATATCACCTCGATCAAAATGGTTGCCCTGGGCTGACATCTCGGGCTGTGCACAGGTGCTCTCAGGCAAAAATGTAATGAAGGTTATTACATTATCAATGGGGCACAGATGCACATCCTGTCTGAACTCAAGGTGGTGTTAGTGCCAAGCAGCTCTCTTTCGGCAGGTCCCAGGTCTGTTTATATCAATATGCTGTTCCAGCTCAGTGAACCCAAGCACAGCCTTCTGCTTCTCTGCGGCACCACTATGGAGAGAAAGAGCAACTTTTATGAATACAAGGATGATCTACCCCTGATGTGCAGGTGGGTCACAAAAATTAAAACCAAACAATAATATAGTCTTTGAACATGAAGTTATGCATTTGGGTCTTCAGTATTTCAGAACAGTTCCTCCTTTTCACCAACCCCAGTAACAATACTGGCTTGAGGAAAAACTCTCACATCTTTGTTCGCTTTTCTTTTTCTCACCTGAAATCTGATGTACTATTTTTTGATTTGCATGTTTTCCAAACCATGCTTTACACTTCGCTCATCAGCGCTCATGCTCACTTGCTTCACGATACAGATCAGGCAAGCAAACAAGGTATCTATTTTTTTAAAGCATCTCTTGGTTTTATAGTAAATAGACACAAAATTTTAAGGCACTCCTGAGTAATGGGATCTATAGTGGCAGACGTGGATACTATGATGGGTAGCATTTCTACTGAGAATAACACCTGGACATTCAGAAACCAACTTGAGCCAACCCCCTCTGTTGAAGCCAATCCTTCTTCCTTTGCCCTCCTAAGAGCCCAGCCTGAAGGATGCAGTACTGCAAGGGGTTGATGTAAATGAGAAATGGCATCTCATCAGGACAAAGACCATGTTTGTTTAGCAGAGACCGATGACTGCTCACAGATTTCTGCTGGCACAGTGATGTTACTGTGCTCCCAGAACCATATGTTACACCTGGAATCATATGCAGGTAAAGGAGCCGAGAGAGCATCACAAATTCTATTGATATGAAAGACTGAGGGGGGGGTGGATGTATGGGTGTGCAAATACATACTCGTACGTGTGTGCATGCATGCAGGAAAGAGACAGAGCTGGACAAAGCAGCCACTATTGCTCAGTAATTCCTCACAAATTGTGCCTGGGGAATGACGAATGTCCTGCCTGCTCATCTTTGTCCACTTCAGTCTTTACCAACAAAGGCAATCACAGTGCTGAAGTTGAACCATTTATGGTTTCACAGCTGTCCCTCTGTAACTCAAGGACAGACAAAGATGAACCCTCTCCACCAGACTGCATCTGGGACCCCTAGCACTGATCCAATATAAATCATAGACTGAATGGGCTCCATGCCAAAATCCCTGGCATGTGCAGGTGGTACCAGTGGTTCTCTGGCATTAACATTTGTGCACTAGAACCACGCTGGAAGCCGAGTCACTACAACCAGAGAGCAACATGAAGTGTGAATAGTGGAGGCAATCAAAGCAGAGCACAGGCTGCAGTGTGACAGCAAAAGGTAGAGATTGGTACCATACATTTAGACGTAGTGGTTAAGACATGACTGGATCATTAAAGTCTGGTCCCACACACTGCAAGTACATACTAAGTACCTATTAAGATAATCCACCAAAACAATGTTTGGAAGTGATCTGAAAAGTCAACCTGAAAATGCGGCAAGGCAAGAAATCAATGAGTTTGATGGTTTAAGCTTTGAAATAGAATGTCTTTAGGTGATTATTTTCCTTTAAAAATATCAGCCTTTTTTTTTGTTTTTGTAAAGGATTAGATGACTATGATAAGCAAAGCTATATATAGGTAAGCAATACTAAAACTAAAAAAATTAAAACTAAAATACTAAAACTAAAAAATTATACAAGACAGGAGTTACTGCTTCAGGCAAGCAGAAGCCACAGAGCACTGTTTTTGAGTCAGGAGATGGGGGCTGTTTTATTTCTAATGAGAGTAAAGCTGTGCTGCCTCATGCCTCTTTAGTAGAATGCCTGAGTAGAAAAATGTTATATGAATGGAGATGCTCTTTGCATTTCTTAGCAGCAAGTATAGGGTAACCTAGTTTAAATTTTTTTTCTGGATACCCAAGCATATTCCTTTATTCTTGTCACTGTCCAAGTGGAAAGAAGTCAATCTTCTCAGTATACACAGACCTCCCATCTGCCAGCACACAGTCTGTGTATGCAGGACTACATGCCTTATGCCTGGTCTAAGTCTGCAAACAGCTCCCCATAAGATTTAAATGTTCTTGACCCATTTCTACATTTCATGCAAGACTTCATAGCAGACAGGTAACAAAACCCACAGCAAGTGACCCAATTATGTCCTAGAGGAAACTTATGTTGGGAGTAATTGCTACAAAGGAAATAAATGTTCAGCTGTCATGATTTAAATAACTTTCAACCTGCACCTGAAAGGGTAAGAGCAGACCTTTGTTGCTGGTGCTTTTCCACAGCTGCCACTTTTATTTGCTTTCTGCGCTTCTGACAGCCACAAATCCTGTACAGTGTCCCAGAAGGCGTGGAACAGCACAGTCTGGTTCATGAGGAAATTCATCAGGACATTCTAAATCACCTTCTCCCTAATCATTACATACATATGAAACAGGAGACTCCAAATTTTACATGTAGAAAATGCAGACCAGCACTTCAAAACAGCAGTAGCAGCAGCAGTTAAAGCTTCCTCCCCACCCCAATATAACAGATTGCTAATCAGGAAATTGCACTGTGATTTCCATAAATGAAATATAATACCCTCATTAGCAAGCAATGCTTTGTTTAAAAATGGGGAGTTTCCAGCTCAGTTTTCTTCAATAATAATAATGAATACTCTAAGTTGATGATAGCATACAGTAATGCCAAGGAAATCAAAACTTCTGATCACAGAATCATAGATTTATCCAGGTAGACAACAGTCATAGCCCTTCCCTCATTCATGAAGCGCATCACCTTATCATGGAAGGAGACAGAGTTGGCCAAGCAGGACCTGCCTTTCACACATGCAAGCTGGCTGAGCCTGATCCCCTGGTTGTCCTGTATGTGCCACATGATGGCACTTAGGATAATCTCCTCCATGACCTTCCTTGGCACCAAGGTCAGTCTGACAGGCCTGTGGTTGTCCAGATTCTTCTTCCGACCTTTCTTGTAGACAGTATTGCATTTGCTGACCTCTGGTTTACCAGGACCTCCCCAGTTAGCCAGGAGTGCTGATAAATGACCAAAGTGGCCTTGATGCTGTGCAAGGAAATATTTGCTTAGGGGAGGGGCAGGAGGTGGACTGACTTTCCTAAAACTTTTATGTTTTTTTATTTCCTTCCACCTGTCATGTGCATGTCCTTCCTCTAATAGTTTAGAAATAAAGGATGCAATCTGTATTCCAGACATTTCGCATGAATAATTTTCTCTTATCGCAGACCAGCCACTACTGTCCTTGAGTAAAAGGAATTGCTCCAGCTCCCAGCTGGAGGAAGCATTAGGTTTATAAATACATTTTAACATTTTAAACTCAACCACACTACAGCCTCTCTTTTACACCAAGAAAAAGAGGTAGTACATTCATCTGTAGATAAAAGGGACCACACTCCTCAAGAATTTCAATCTGTATTGTCACACACTAGACTGGTGACTGTGAGTATCCCACTGGCACAGGAATCTCTTTGCCATACTAACTTCTCTGCTTCTAAAATTACATGCCTTTGCTGGCATCCCAGGTGTGTCCCTGCAGAACTTTACTCTGCATAGGGCCTGACAGAAGGTATGGAAGGAAACTGTGGCTGCCCTCACACTTTCCTCAGGAGTGGGGGCTGCTCTTACCTCCCCAGGAGAAATAGCCAGGTTGGCATCAGCAGCACGATCCCACTTTGGGAGCAGACAACAGCAAAGGAAGAGGAGAAGAAATGCATAATCCACTATTTTTTTTAGTAGTGTGAATGCCATGATAATATTGGCAACTCATTGTTTCAATGCTGTCTATCAGCTGAGTCAGGATGGTACCACTTTATTGATACTCATCTTTCTAACAGCTGTCAGACTCTTCCACTTGGGTAGTCCACAATGGTTCATTAGGAGGTGGTTTCTCATGGATACCCTAGACCTGGCAGCTGGCACAAAACAAACCTTGCTGTCAATCCTGAAAGAAAGAACCATGACTTTCAGCTATATAGACTAAAACTAATAATTTTTGTGTTACTGTAAAAATTTTAGGAATAAATAGCTCTATGTAGCTGTACAAATAGCGACTGAGAAATAGTTCAGCTTTTTTCTGAACTGTGGTCCAGGAAGGCATCAAGAGCAATCCTAGCCATGATATTTGGATGAATAAAGAACTCCCGTTATTACTTAAGCATAAGCAGAAAATACACAGGATATAGAAGCAGGGTCAGACAACTTGGAATGAATATAGAAAGGTTGCTGCTGTCAGTAGAAATGAAACAAGGAAGGCCAAGCCCCATCAGGAATGCACAAAAAAATGCAGTACTGACTTGTAACTAATCACAGAACCAGAGAATAGGTAAGGTGGGGAGCAACAATAGTGGGGCTATCTGGTCTAATGTCCCTCCTCGAGCACTTTGCACATACAGCCGACCTTGTTAAGGCACTAATATTTTGCCTTAGATTTTCTTACCAACTTCCAGTCTTTCAATTACATTTTCCCTTTCCTCCTACCCTATTTGTATCTGAAAAACCTGTAAAATCCCCAAACTACCAACCATTTCAATAGAGCTATGAAATGTGAGGCCTTTTACAAATCTATGTAAGGTTATTTTAAATAAACTGGCAACTGTTTCAGTTGCTGGGAGCTTATGCTGTTAATACAATGAAAAAAAAAATCATTGTTTAAGTATGAATAAGTATGAATAAGCTATCCAAAAAAGTCTGTAATTCTTTGTCATTTTTGGTGGGTTATGGCCAAAACAAATTAACCTCTCCTCACAAAACTTTCTTCTGTTGACAATACCACTTCTCTTTCAATTACTCCAGCCCCCATTCAGGGGTTGTGCTCAATTTCTTCTCCCTTTGCTACATCCAAACCATCTCCAAGTCTTAACACCAATCTCTTCAGCATCTTCAAAATTCACCTTCTCATCTCCATCCTTAGAGTGAAATCCTTTACTTCATCTCTAACACATATTCCCATTTTCATTACTGCAGTCTCCATTCTTCCTTTCTAACTTCCTGTGTGCACTAAATCATACAAATCAAAGTGCTGCCAACTAAACATGTTTCTTGCCTGAAAATATAATATTTTTAAATTTTCTTTCCTTCTCCCACCCCTCCATTTTTTGCTTCACCATTAGTTTTCCTGTAGAATCAAAACATACCAGTATCCTTCAAGCTCAGTATAATTCTGGGTCCTTTCAATTTATCTTGTTTATATATATATATAAAAACTTCAATTTATCTTAACTTCTTGCTTCCCTCCACACCTTCCCCTTTCCTGCAAGACCTCCTGCCTACCAGGTTTTTGGAGTCTCCTTGTCTTTTGCCCTCTTCTGTCCAAATTTCCCCAAAAGCTCTGCTTTACCTGAATGTGGCAGATCCATTTCCAACATGCTGCTTTAAAAACACACTGATTTTTTAAGCTGCCTTCACAGTTTTCCAAGCTGTCATCCTCATGTTCTCAGGCAATGCCAGGCATACAGCTGGTACTCGAGCAAACACTTAACAGCAGCGACCCGGGCACAACACTGAAAACCGATTAAATAATATGCTAGGGGTTGCAGAAAACACAGCTATCCTCAAAATGCTCTCAAATGTGTGAAGCAAGCAAGTTGGAAGAAATATATAGAAGAAAAAATACTTAATATTTATTTATGGAAGTTTATTTAGTTATGGAAGTTTTCTATCTTTAAGTCTTTTGCTTGAAAAACAACTGTTTATTTTTATAAAGAATATCAATGTCATTTCTATCTCCTCTAGCAAAATTACAGAGTATACCACAACAATTATTTTCCATATCTTAACCACCCTTCTTCAGGTACCTGTTCCCCTTTACACCCTGTCAAATTTTATCCTAAAGCCACTGCCTCTAGGAAGCCACTCTGAGTTTACAGCTTCACAAGTGTTAACACAAGCTGACCCACACTCTTACAAGAATGGGACCACATGTCTATGACTCAGAGTATCTAGCCAACATTTTACTTTCAATTAACATTAATCTGCTGCAAGACCAACTCAGAGAAGTTGCCTGTTTGCAACAACACAAGTACAAACATATCAATGTGTGTAGATGTTCAGGCTTCAGCCTCTCTGCCAGATTCTTGCCAGGTTGCTACTTCTGTCCGTGAGCAATCACTAAGAGTCAGTCCTATATCAGACCAATATTTGTCTCTACCTTCCAGTGGCAAGGGAGTAAAACTTCAGCCATTGTAGGACAGAAATACACACAATTTTTTTTCATATTTCATATTTTTAAGATATTTAGGGTCTCAAAGGGTCAAAAAATTGTATATTTTCTAAATTATTTATCAGTCTTCTAACTATTAGTGGACACTTCAAAAAACCCACTGAAGTGCCACTTTTAGATGAGCAAGCTTAAAGTACTTAGAAACCTTGAAAATTTAAACACACATGTCAATATCATATCACTGCAATCCTTTTCTCAATATTGCTTTTCAAATCTCATTAAGCTATATGACTTAATATCAAAGAGCTGTCCACTTTCAAGACCACTGAGAACCCACAGAAGGTACAATCTTTTATTCAAATAAACATAAAATTTTATGGTAGTCTTCCAGCCAGTGATTGTATCAAGAGATGAGTTAAACACTGTTTGTGTTGTCAAAAAGGAGAAATTGCATCAATCCCCTAAGATTTAATACCTCAGGAGCTTTTGAATATTTCCTCTTTTAAGCATGAGGCAGCTGTTTCTCCTGGGAAGGTTTCTGGAAGACATCTGAGATGAATGCAGAAGGCTGGAATGTAGGATGGATGAAGGAATGCTAGCACAGGACTTCCACTCTCAGGCAATAGCCCCAGCTTTCCCTTTAACTGCTTTTCAGAGCCCTGCCAACTGCTCAGCTTCAGCCTTTCTGCACTCCCACCCACCCCAGAAAATTGCAAAAACAGCTAATCCTGCTGTCAAGGGGCAGAGCTCTCCAGTGTGTATTTTCCTCCAGAGGCTGAGGGGCAAACAGAGAGGGTGGAAGGAGGCCAGCCTTGGCAATGGTCCCGCTCTGACACATCCTCACATGGTCACCACTGCAGCTACCCAGGGTTTCTATCAGGAACTGCACAGAGGAGCTTTTTTAATGAACTCAAGATAGCTGGCTCAGAAGGTTCAGGCACAGAGTTTATATGCAGGGACATATAAACTGCACATGAAACACAGCTGTACTGGTAAAAAGCCATTGAACACACCCTTGAGGGCATCAGATTTGGGATTCTTTTAAAACATATCTAGAATGATTTGGAAAAATTAAAGACACAACTAGTGAACTGGGATTAAAATACAATTTTCTATTATAGTAGCAGCCTCTGACTGGATACTGCTGGCAAAGAGAACTGCAAAAGGGAAATGTGTGCTTTACGACAGTAGCGTGGACCTGTAGGTTATTTAATTTTGGGGGGAGAAAAAGAAAAGCTATGAAAAGATGTGAATACTTGCCTGGAAACGACAGGAACAGTTGCTTCTAAACAAGGCAGCAGCTCCTCCTCTGATCCACCGCTAGAGGGAACGGCATGGTGAGAGAGATAGAAAAGGAATCTCTCCTAGCTTTTTATGATCTCTTTGCTTGTTTATTTTTAAGCATCACATGGTGATAACAACAGGGGTCATTTATGTGGCACACTCATGATCTAGGGTGATCCAAAGAACAGATCTCCTTCCTTATCCCTTTTCCACATCAAGAAGAAAAAGCTTTAATCAGAGGGACTGATGTCAGCTGCTGCCAGATATACCCTAGAACTGAATGTTTAGGGCTGGTTTGGGTTGGTAAAACTCTGTCACCACAGCCAGTTTCACACTTGTCCTCTCTGCAAAGCAAAACCTTCTTCCACATCTGAATTGTTGGATTGTACCAGCAGAGGATTAGGGGTAAGATCCAAAGAGCCCACTGGAGGGATGAAGATGGGAATGTGTGTACAAAACTGACTTAAGAAATTGCCTCATTGTCTCATATAACACATATAAAAAATTCCTCCTGCAGCTTTAATGATGGAGTGGGAAGCTAAACCCCATAGGAATTCCTCCCTCTATTTACCAGAAAGGCAAGATATGGGCTCCAGTGATGAAGTGTTCCATTAATACTAAAGCTAGAGGAAATAAAGTGACTTAATTGTAAACTAACGACCTCATCCTAATAACCAAATTCTAAACAGAAAAGGCAAGGAAAAAACCCTACTTTTAGCCATGTTGCCAACTCATAAATTAAGCAAATGACATTGGCATATAATTACACTAATTAGTACTGATGCCAAGAAAAGACTACTTATGGATATGCATTCACCCCATTTTTAACCCCAGAGCATAAATCTGAAGTAGTAGCTCAATCAGCACACTTTGAAAACTCTGTATTATTGTTTATGCCATTGTGGATCTAATTTAATCAATACCATATTCTCATTAAATGCAAAGTCTGTTAAAGATGTTTTTTTCACAGGCCCTACAAATGAACTCTATTTGATTCATCTCATTACATTACTGCTCTAGGCTTAACTATGCATCATTAATGGAAACAATACACAAGTTAAATATAAAGCTCTATAGATCACCTTAAAATGACACAGTCACACATGATTACAGTCATAAGTAATTGGAATGATAGAAGCTGGTATCTGTAGTGATTGTCAGATGGTCGTTGGCTCTTACACAACAAAAAAGGATACCTCAGTGCCTGGTGCCCTTCATTGTGCCAAAAGGGAAGATAATGGAAATGGGTTCTATTAGTATAGATGCTGTACTACACTATAGGTTGGATTTTTTTCCCCCTTTCCTACTGCCACTAGAAAATGCTGAAGATGCCATTTCTTTCTCTGAATTTACAGCTTTTCATGTTGCAAGTTTCAAGTTCCTTTCTTTTCACAAAGAAAGGACTGTAGCACTACAGTGGAGTGGGTTTTAAGTGATCAATACATGGTAGCTCCACTATAATATACTGAAGAGATCAGCAAGCTCTGTATCCTGAATGTCTAGAAGTAAGCACAGACTAATTTCTTCTCTTACTTCTTCCTAATTAAAACCAAGATGCATATTATACACATGAAGAGTGTAGCAGCCTTATTTAGCTTTTTATAGAAGCTTTTTTATATAAGCTTATATAGCTTATTTAGCTATCTCTCCTTGCTTTGCCACACTACTGCTCTGTTAGTCTGTGTGCTGTTCAGGGGCAGAGAATCTCACATGACACAAAGGCTTCACTGGTTTACATCTGAAACAACCACGTGTAGAAAAAGTTTCATTTATTTTGTTACAGTGTTAAGAGACACTACTAAAACTTGCACTGCCTTGCCAGTATCTGTTCATTTAACTACACACTTGCAACTCAGTTGCAAACCTTCAGCAACTTCATTGTCTCCAGCAGGTTTTCTTCATGGTCTTGTTGTTTAGCTTTTCATGTTCTTTTTCTTTTCCTAAAACTGGCCAAGTAGGTCTGTAATTGCCATCTAATTGTTTACTGGAAACATGTATATGGATATAGAGAGCGCACATGTAGAAAACAGCAGAAAATGTTTCCTGGTCTAAACTCTTTTCTTGATATTTCTGCTGACCATTTCCATGTAGAGTTCTTCACTGATTATAATTGCTAGAAAATTGCATGTTTTTGCCTGTCCCTTTGGACAAATGGGCTGAAATTAGTGGTTGCACAGATCTGCAGCTGAGTCATTACAACATAAAGCAGCCGACTGTGGGACTTGGGGTTTTTTGGATCTGTTATTTTAGGATGGAAATTGCTGAGTTGGCAGCCAGTCTGACCATATAAATCAACAGCAACTGCATACTTTTAAAATGACATGGTGCATAATCAATTTAATATGTGAGGTTTGAGGAAAAATACCTTTATTGGGGAAGTACTGATAATAAAAAATCAACCTATGGTTCCTCTCAGATCACTAAGAGCAAAGCCATAAGCCAATATTTATAACACTGGACAACTGGGTCTTTCTTAATCAGCCAGCCTTTCTTTGGACTACTTCTGAATGAACAATAGCACCTAAAAGATTTATATAAGTGACAGAAAAAGGCCACTGACATATAACAGAGTTATTGCTGTTATCATCCCTTGAGGAGACAATAATATCAGAGTGCAAAGCCAGCACAGATAGCTGCTGTGACTCTTGAAGATCTTTCTTCCACTTTGCAACAGAACGTCAGGAACAAGTCCAAACCATCATCCCCTAAGTCTCCTGGTTCCAAGGCTACTTTTGAGAAGCAGAAAGCCTGGGGGGGAATCATACATAATTCCACTCTCCCTGTGGTGCAGTGGCATGCACTGCAACTTCTCTTTCTGAAATAATCCCAAGAAGAGCATGGAGTCATGATTCCATATCACACTGTGGAGTAGCAATTGTCAAGTTTAGTCTTGGGACAAGTTCATGACATTTTATGTGTGGGGAAAACTCAAGCTTCACATTCACACATGATACTCTGGAGCAGAAGTGACATAAATCTTCTTGGGAGGGTCCCTTGGGAGGGGGTGGGGTAGGGAATGGTTGGGATCAACGCACTGAAAGATAGCGCACAATTTTCTCAACTATGGATGCTAAGATGTTGTCTGAAGATAGGAATTTTCAGATGGAAAGGTATAAAAATAAGGGTACCTGGCTGGGGACCTGTAGAATCTTCAGAGCCACCGACCATTCACTGTGATTCACTGTGATTAACTGCAATGGCTCACAATCAGTAGGGCTCATCAAGCTCTCAGTGTCTGTCTTGCCATCAGATCCTGTATTCAATATCTGATTAATGGAGTTGCTTATCCTCATGCTGCATGTAGAAAAGCAAAATCTGCTCATGTGTAAATGGAGCGTATGTTTTCAGTTATTTCATAGGTCTTCACAAACATGGCTGGAAAACTAAACCAAATATTTTTCAAGTATTTTTTCAAGTATTTTTTCAAGTATTTTTTCAAGTATGGTTGAAATTGGCAAGGTTGTCTAAAATTTGCCAAAGGACAAAGGCAGACAACACAAAGTAAATTTTTTTTCAGTTAATTTTTTTTGAAAACTGATCAATTTAAAAGCACAAGGGATGAGCCTTTTTCTATTGATTGAGCATTATGGAAAACATAGGGGAAGATAAAAGAATATACAAAACTGGCTTCTCCTCTTGAAGGGACCAAGGTGGCGTTCATTGAAATGTCCCTTGGGTTTTGACATAAGAGGCATCGAAACTGAACAGATTAGATACAACCTATATCTTGAATTCAAATATTGGAGTATAGAAACAAGGCAAAAATCTTGCAGTCATCAATGTTTTTCTTTGAAATGCTTCAGAGATTTAGGGGAGGGGAAGAGGGAAGAAAAATCAAGGGAACAGAAAAAGCATGCCTGAATTAGAAAGGACAAAATGAAATTGACAGGTTTTGAATTTCAAAGTATCTTCTGGAGTAATTTATTTATTCCTAACACTGATTTAAAGGTACCAAATAAATGTTTAAATATTCAGAAGTGTTTTTTTGGAAAGTCTTTTGGAAGAAGCAAAAATCCTGGGAAAAATAAAGGAAAATTAATTCAACAACCCATTTTGCTTGAAAAACTTCTTTTAAACTACCATGTTCTCTAAAAAAAACCAAAATGCATAAAGTATATTTTAATGAGAAAAAAAGGTTTATTTCCAAAATACAATTCCCAATTCACCATTCATTTTTAGTGTAGGTAGTGGACATAAAACAAACGAAATATTTAGAAAATGGCTTCTACAAATAAACTGCTTGTGCAACATTTTCTTTCTTTGCTTTTTTTCTTTTTTTTGCATTAACAACATTATTCTCTGTTAACCAGAGGCAAAATAATTTTAATAAAAGAGGCTTCCTTCATAATCTAAACAAAAAGGAAGATTTAAGGGCAGATTTGTCAAATGCTGTGGGAATACAGCTCTGACTGATTAATGGAAATGTATAGCTTTTAGCCTTTAGAATTGTTTGATGACATATCTCCTGAATAGGATGCAATTACTGACAGCCACCAATATCCAGGAAATCAACTGTCACCACACACAAATATTAAGTCTGTACAAAAGCTGCTAACTTCTCATTTTTTTCCAGCAGTCAACAATATTGCCTTTTAAAACCATATTATCTTTTCATAGCAGTTGCTTTGCAACTTCTGTTCTACTAAGAATATGTACCATGAAAAACAATGAATTGGTAAAATGAATAAACTTTAAGAATCCAGCGGAGGCATGTCTTGTTCTTAGGACTGGTTTGATCTCAGTTATTTTAAATCAAAACTTCAAAAAGACAAAATAAGCAGTACCTGTTGATCAACATTTGCTGACTCTATATGGTGCAGTGGAAATTACTACACGTTTGTCACAAACTTGACACTCCAGTTCAAGGAGTGTAATTAAACCTGTTATTTAAATTACATTCACTCGGTGCATCAGCTCAGTTTCTGCCCACTCTACAGGACTAGACATGCATGAATATAAGCAAGAAGGCAGCTGGCTCTTGCTCACCTAGGTGGAGACCATTTCTAAGTTCAAAGGAGTAACTCAGGCAAATCATACTTGTTGTACCTGCTTTTAGATGAGATTTCCTCCCCTCTAAACTACTGCACTGACAATGGATGCAGAATTCTTATTTGCTGCAAATGTAACTCAATGTTCACATCTTTTTTCCAAACCTTTTGATTGAATTCTCAGTATTGTTACATTCAGTAGGACGAGTTTTACAGTAACTGGGTGTATACATCCAAACCCTGGTGTTCATCCACTGGCATCTTTTACAGAGGGAAGAACAGCAGTCATCACATTGCATGAATACTTCTAGTGGAGTTTCTTGATCTTCATACTTTCACAGCTTCAATTACATTTACTGCTACACTCACATCATCTGTACTTCTCGTTCTTGGAGGATGAATTTTCCATAGTTCAAACATTTTGCGGAACTATGAAAACCTAAATACAATTTTCATAATTATTACCATTTTTTTAAAAGGAGATTTTATCCCCAAATACTTGGCAGGAGAAGAAAAGTATTTGGTACAAAAATATTTAAGGAGGAATAAGATGAAACTTTCAGCTTTCTGGTGAAGATATAATTTGTCTTATCTAAGTCTCACATTTCAAATATACTTAGTGGTGCTACTTGCAGGCCAACCACATGGCAAACTGTTTAGGAAAGCTGCACTGGTGAAAGCAGGCTTAAGTAACGCGGCTCAGAAGGTACTCAGAGGAAGCAGCATCTGACATAAGCTTAGCATGGTGTGTTTGGATATCTCTTCTCAAGGCTTTTCCCACCCACACTGAGGACTGTGAATTTTACTTGGAAACACTTTTACTTGAAAAACGAATTTTAAAAGATCAGGTATGTATGCATGCCATTTAAAATATGTGTTTGGCTGAGATGAGGATGTCTGGACCAGCAATTTCAAGAGAAAGAGGTGGGGGAAGAAGAAAGGGAAAGAAAAACTTCTGAGAGTTATATAGTCATACAATCTTTAAGGATGGAAAGAACTTTAAGATCATTGAGTCCAACCATCAGCCTAGAACTGGGTCCATCATTAAACCATGTCCACACATTCTTGGAACACTGCCAGGGATGGTGGCTCAACCACTCTCCTGGTCAGTGTGTTCCAATGCTTTACAACCCTTTCCATGAATATTTTTTTTGTAATACCCAATAGAAACCTCCACTAGTGCAACTTGAGG
The DNA here is from genome assembly GCF_030490865.1 of Poecile atricapillus. Classification (NCBI taxonomy): domain Eukaryota; kingdom Metazoa; phylum Chordata; class Aves; order Passeriformes; family Paridae; genus Poecile; species Poecile atricapillus. The sequence goes on along the minus strand of NC_081251.1, from coordinate 67,367,942 downwards.
CCATTCCCTCTTGTTCTGTCAGTTGTCACCTGGGAGAAGAGACCAATCCCCACCTGGCTACACCTTCCCTTCAGGTAGTTGTAGAGAGTGATAAAATGCTCCCCGAACCTCCCTTTCTCCAGGCTAAACAACCCCAGCTCCCTCAGCTACTCTTCCTAAGATTTGAGCTCCAGCCCCTTCACCAGCTTTGTTGCCCTTTGTCTTTGTTCTCTAAGAGCCTTGGCTGTAAGAGGAAGGCATTTCCTGACTTCAGTCTATAAATTGAGATAATAAAATTCCCCATAAACTGAAAGATCTAACCCAACTGGTTATGTACCCCAATTTCTTAAGCCTTGAAGTAAATGGTAGGAGGTAACTCTCCTTATTTGTCACTGTTGGTATAAATATGGATGGGGTGTGGGGGGAGGTAAGGGACAGGAAACAAAACCCAAAGTTATTCTTCCATGCACTAAGGAGCAGATACATTCTCTGTAGCCATGAATTACAGAGTCATGACAGGCATCCCACCCTCAGACAGTTATAGCATTAGAAAAAAAAAAATCTTAAATTGATCGCAACTGATGTATATGAAAATTCATCAGGGTTAACTATTTCGTCTTCTGAAAGAACTGTTTTCTTTCTTGTGCTTTTTTGTTAGGTGAAACTAAACAGGTCCAAATCATTACACTGATTTAAACAGAATGAGGATATTGTGTGGGGTTTTTAAGTATTATTAACTAATAAGTTTCTGATATATGTTGCCATGCATAAAGCAGCACTTGAGGCAGTCTTTTTGCTCTCAAAAGAAAAAAAGGGACCAGATCTAAAAATTTACAAATTAAACAACAACAACAAAGTGATTAAGAAATTTAACAGCATTGGCCAGGGGGAAAAAAGCAAACAAACAAAAAAAGATTTTCAGCTATGCTTTGAAATTAGATGGTGAACAGATGCTTTAGAAAGATAAAGAAAGGCTTCTTTCAGGCAGCACAAGTTTTAGGCATCCTTTGGTAGGACCAAAAGGCCTCTGATGCTAGATGAGAGAGGTGAGATCAGACAAAAGCTGTGTGAAAGCAAGGTGACTTTGCAAATGAGGGTCTTGCAGGAAAAAAAGAAACCTTTTGAGAGAGTTGCCACACATCTATCCTGTTTCTGCAGTACCAACTGCATCCTGATACCTTCCTAGCAAAGGACTGGATAGAGGGTGTTTGACTTTCTCTGGCTCAGCTATCCTGTGTTTCTACCATCTCTACCCTGACAGCTCCTTGTGCTTCACAGTTTCACAGGAATCATATCAGAATGGCTTTTTTTGTCAGTTGTACCTGAAAAAGCCTTTTCAATAAACCAGAGTAATCCAGTATACACCCAGGATGATCCAGGAGCAGAGACAGGGATCATCACACTTCAGCTTCCAGAGCATATGTGCAGGGCTTCCCTTCTCTCGACTGGTGCTTGCTCAGGCTAAAAACATCTGCTTGAAATTTTTGTACATTGCATCCAAAATCTAAATACATTTTCTGCATGTTTGAAAGGTAATGAAACTGCCAGAAATCCTGTCAAGATTAAAAACACTGAAATCCTCTTGAACTGATGACAATTCCGTCCCTTGCTTTTCATTATACTACTACACTGCACATAATGAACTTTCCTGCGAAAAGATAACTAACGGCAAAGAAATTCTAGGAGGAAGCAACTTGAGCCTATTCAATCATTTGCATGAGGTGGATTTTATAATTAGTACGAGCCAAACCTGCCCTTTATTAGCATAGTAATCTTTTTGAACAGTATTCATCTTTTTCACATCATCTTATAGTGTGTTATTCTTTTATCAATCATTTAATTATAGCACAGTGGCTTACTGGAATTTAATCTAGGCACTTAACACAAGGTTTCTTTGTTCTTCCTTTCCCCCTAGACAGGAAATTTTGGAACATTTTGGGCCACATGCTATACAAATCAGTGCCATTGCTCAAGCTAGATTATACTGTGGTCTAGTCTATACAACTGTTTTAATCTTGTGTTCTAAGCCCACGGCACCAGGCTCCTTAACCATAGTCCAGGGGAAGGGACTACCAAGGGGCCTTAACCTGCGTTCTGCATGAATTTAAAGGGACTATTTTTAGGAGTAAAGTTGAGTCAACAGATATTTTTTTCAATTAGCATATCCTATGTTTATAAAGTACTTCAATTTACCAAGAACACCACTCATTACAGAAATTTTTATTTTCCACTGAAATAATTTTTTAAGGATTAGCAATTTTAAATGAAAAAATCTGGCAAAACAAAGTACATAATGGAAGGGAAAGGGCCAGAAAACACAAGAATATTATGTTATTAATTTTTTATTTAATTACTTTTTGTTAGTGAATTTATATTGCTTCACAGGAGTTAGCTCTTCCTCCTACTTGGAGGATGAAAAATGTGTTGTAATACTATAAATTCTCACTGCATTAAAGGATTACTTCTCTGCTATAAGTAGAGAAGTAATCCTTTAATGAAAAAATTAGAAAAAAAACCGCTTTTCTAAGTTCAGAAAGCTCTCAGCATTTGTTTATGCTGCAGCAAACCATTAACACAAACCTTGCTTTGTTCTGACATACTGGTGAGAGGTTCATCCTTTCTTTTGATTCCTCCTCCTTTACTGAATACTCCTCATCCAACAGTTCTCAGAAGCAGCCCTGCTGCCAGCCTCTCCTTCCATTTCCCAAGGGAACCCTAAATCTTGGCTCTGCTTTGTTTTTTTTTTTTTTAGTTTGGCAAACATTTTAGGTAAGCATTCCATCACACTTTTTGAATAAAGATGCTGACCACACCTAAGGGTGGCCAGATGTGACATGTTAAATGTGGCTGAGGAGTTATAAAGGGCTGGGCAAGATTTAACACAGGCTGTGACTTCACTCTTTAAGTGCAAGGAGTGACCAGCACACATGGTGACAGAGTGCTTCTGTCACCCTTGGCTTTGACTTTTAAAGAGAGCAATTTGGAGACAAATACTAAATGAAATCCAAAGGCAGGGTATGTCTAAGAAGGCAGGGATCCTGATTTGATTTACAGATAAGGACAGCTTGGCACCCTGTTCTCTGCCTGAGTTTCCACTGCAGCACATCACTGTGGGGGGAGGTGCTTAGATGGAGTTTCACCTCTGTGTCTATGAAAATAATACTAAGAAGACAGTTCTTTCTTTTTGTTTTGCTTAGTGTGGCAATAGTAAAAAAGTACCCCAGAGTTCCTGAACAAATTTACATGAGGGACAGGGTACATCCACTGAAGATGGCAAAAAAATTCAGTATCTCTGAGGAATCACAGCTCTGCTTTGTACAGGGATTGCTGTTAAACAGTTAAAAAAAGCACACACAAGTGGTAGTGTGTCTTCTCACAGAGAAATGTCTGCTACAGCTAGGAGAAATTAACTGACTTATCCATGCACTTTCTTGCATGTCAATGTCTAACTTTTTAATCACAACCACCCTGCATAATATGGAAATTAAGAACATCATCATTTCCAGTAATTACCAGAAACATACACATTTTCCAACAGGGTGACATTATGTCGTGAATTCCCTTGTCAAGAGGAAAAAAAAGACAAAACATATCATACTTGTTTGAGAAGGCAAAGTGATAGATTTGTCATGAGGGTAATCATCTATATAAAAAAATAATCCACTATTATCAACTTCCTGAATTTCTGAAAAGGGATTCATTTTCTGCCTGAGCTAATAATGAACATTTTTCTTCTATTCATCATCTTCAGCTTTTTTTCTCTCTTGAGATTCATTTATCACTAGCTACCGAACCTGAGAAATAAAAAATAGGCAACATCCCTTTTTGAAGTAATGGCTTAGAAGACTATTAAATCAAGAGGCAAAAGATAGATTTTGAAGATATACATTCGAAATTCTTGTAACAGCTGCAGGTTTTTAACAGAGGATCTGCACCACTGGTTTAGTATAGGTATTGGAGAAAGTAAGTTTATCCAGTGACGGCACAAAGTGGGTAATGGTAATTTTTTTTTTTTTTCCAGATAAAATTCACAGTAAAAGGAATGAAATTGAAGAAATGAGAACAATGGCACTATAAAGTGCAATTCATGCTGCAGGAATTAATCTAGGATGATCGTTCAAGTGCATTTTAAATCTAAAATGGACTGAATTAAAGCAGAACATGCAGATGCTTGAAGTCTTCCCAACCCCTCTGCCCGTGCGCAGCTCTCAGCCTCTCAAACCTCACTTGGGCCACTGATAGACTGTTTTGTGCTACTGAGATATGGAGTGACAGCCACGCTGAGGGAAATGGCCCAAAATGCTTCTCCTATGGTACAGTGGGGCCTGAGGCTCCCAGAGGACCCCAGAATCTCAGCCCTGCTGAGCTTTCCCTGCTCTTTGGCAGAGCTAAAATGGGACATTTCTGCAGGGAAAAGGAAGAAGACACAGCATTTGCACTTTAATTCTTCTCTTGTAAGACTCTGCTGTCACATTGTCTTACCATCCCTACCTTGTATTTCCCAACAAAATGAGCCCTCATATCATCAGCCCATGGAAGCAAAGGAAAGAAGACCCCTTACACACGAGATGGAAGGAGCAAGACTTTCTTTGCTTTAGAGTAGGATGCAGAGAGAAGATCTCCTCAAATACCCTTTTACCTCATCCCTTGCTCAAGGTTTTCTGGAATGGCAGGAAAAAACATACAAACAATTGCCGTTGGAGGTGCTTGCCTCATGCTACTGGGTGTGCTTTCACAAGGTTATTGTGTAAATACATTCAGATTTCTCACTTGGATCCTGGCAGAGGTCTCTGGGCAAATCAATGAGTCCAACTTCCAGAAGGAGGTTTCTGAGAAGTGTGCTTCAGCAGCACTAGGATTCACATCAAGGTACAGATTTCTGACATTAACTGGTTCTGTAATTTCCATTTTGTCTCACTGGGATACCATCCAAATACAGCTTCTTGCTATAACTTGCTATGCTAAGCAACTGTATGGGATTTGAGAGTTTACTCTCTGAGATTCCAGCTTGCTGGTCAGAAGCCAAAATGCAGACAACACCTATGAAGTCCCAAAGCTAAGCAATTTCAGTATGCAAGGCTGACTGTGCAGGAGAGGCAAATTTCAGTGGGTTATAAAGCTGGTTGTGAAGCACAGACCCTCTGCAATTCATTTCTGCAGTGTTTCCAAAGCCAAGGGGCAGCAAAAAGTAATGAGTGTAAATTCAGCCTCTACTCATGGGTTCCCTGCTAGGAAGCAGAGACAGCTTTCAACAGCAAATTCTCATTTCAGTGTTGTATTAACTAAGAGCAGGACTGGAGGAAGAGCAAAGGCTTTAATATCTGGTATTGAAGGCATCAAATCATGTCAGAGGTCAGCAAAACAATTTTATTCTCCAGGTGATTTCTAGACAGAGTGCTCTAACACAGTTGCCAAGAAACTCAGCTATCCCTAGGCAGCACCCTAGAAGTAAATACTCACAGCTGTTTCTAGAATTTTGCATAGTGAGTATTGAAATGGATTCTCTACTTAACACAGCAGACAGCTAGCCAGAACAAAGCATGAAATCAAATTCCATCAATCCCTTAAATTTGTTTGTGCAACCCATTGTTACTGCTCACAGAACAGCTTTGGCAAGCAAAGGCCATGACAAAACATAGCCGTAGTTTATACAGAGAAATTCTTCCAATCTGCCATTTTGTTGTCAGTTGTTTTATATTGATTTCTCTCCATGCAGTTCCAAGTTTAATCCGGGCACAGCTGCATTGAACTAAGGAAGCTGAAGTAATTTTTCTCTTCTAGTGAAGCAGAAATGGGGGAGAAAATGGCACCTATAACATTTTTTTTTCTGGTGGGAATATGTTAGAAGTTCCTTGCTGTAACACTGATGTAGATTAAGCTTGCACTTATGACTTTTTGATAGAAATATTTCTGGTAATTTCATTTTATCTGTGACAAGCAAGATGAAATTCACACCAAGGAGCATGTTCTCAAGTAACTTCTTTGCTCACATGGGAATGAGCTGACTCAGCACATGAATTACAGAGTCACAAGTACATGGTGCCATATTACAGGGCTTAAACTTATAAAGATTTTGCCTTAACTATAAGCAGCATTGTTTGGGCAATAAAGGGATTTGATCTTTATCTACACCTGGACTTCCACTTTACTTACACGCTAAAATGGCACTTGGGATGTGCCCTGCAGGTCACTATCAGGTGGTCACAAGAGTGTATTCATTCCTGTGGGGTCTCTACTTCAAAACCCTTCTGGTCACTGCACAGCCATGACAGAGAAATTGTAAGCAGGCAGTGTAATCACAGCAGCAGAGCATCTGTACATCATCATATCGTACATGAGGAGATGGGCAGAAGCTTTCGATCTTGGTAAGTGGAGTCTGAGCTGGAGACTTGCTCATACCAAGCCCAGGGAAGAAAGCTACTTAAGTTAAAAAACATGTCTCTGTAAGATGACCACAAGAGCATCTAAATTAAAGGAGTGCTGAAGCAGTGAGGTTTGGGGCTACCAGAAAGTTCCTTTTAGTTCTTTTGTCTCTATGGTAGCTGTAGCCTTGACATTAAAAAAATCCCAGTGGCACAGAACTACTGCAGATACATTAAGAAACCTGAAATGCAAATGTTATACATCATTATATGCTGTGAGGGAGCCAATCTGGTTTAATTTTAAGGCTTTTCGACCAGAAGGGTTCCATGTAACAAAAAATGTTGCTAGAAGGTGTGCTCACTTCTACTGACAGCCCCTTTCAATGCACTCTGAAGTCGGACAAAATCCACTGGGTTTTATTTACCAGCAAACCTTCATGGCAGATAAAGCAACCACTGCAAGAAACCTACAATTCTTCTTTGCTAATGAGCATTGCTAGATTATTGTATGACAGGAAGAATATGTCCAGGGAATACCCTGCTGAACATTTCATCCTCCCTGGAATATGCTTTTGTGAGATAAGTCATAATAAATATAATGTGCCAATTGTCTAACCTATTGGGAAAGAGCAGCTACATGAACAACTTGGTGCAAATATGGGAGAACCTGCTGACAGGCATGGACGTGCTTTAAATGCCATTTTCAATGAGAGCACTGTAAGTAAAGGCCAGGCATGTAGATCACTTGTGTAATATCTGGAAAATGTCCCTCTGCTGCTGACAGGAAGGACTGACAATGGAAAGTCTTACAATGTCGGATACAAAAATTCAGGAATTACCAAAATGGCCAGCAGAAAAATGCAGGAAAGAAAAAGAGATTCAAACAGGTAACTGTCAGGAATCCAAAATGACTGATACTATCTGAGGAATGCTAAATACATCTTTGTAATATGTCATTCCAAGCCTTAAGAATGCCATTAATGAAGGGCATGAAGTGACATATTTTAAAGTTGTAGAGACTACCTGGTTTATTCTTCCAGCTAGAAACTTCTAATATATTGATTAGGAGCGTCAACTATTTAGAGAGTCAATTGGTTTTTCTTTGAAAGGTGTTAAGAGCATGATTCATCTTTTCATTTTCCTGAGCACCCAACCGGAATGTCATTCCCTTCTCCCATTTGGATAGTCATTATCAAACACAGCTTCCCTATCTGTTCCCAAACTGCTAAACAAAGCTGTCAAAGCTCTCCCCGTCAGCTATGAATATAAGAAAAAAGCTCCAATGATTTCCAAGAGGAGAAAGATAGACAGGATGTTGAGTGGAAAATAAGGATATTTGGAATACATCTGTGGACATACACTTTGTCATTCCCTACTCAGCGCATCTCCAGCTCAGAGGAATGGATTCTCTTACACAGCAGCAGCTGTTACTGTTTGGATTGTAAATAGTCATAAGCCATATGGTGTGGCAGGAGAAAAAAACTTCACACTTTCTCACATGGACAAATATTACTATTGCAAACTATAAACACATCAATAGATATGTCTTCTCTCTGGGGAAGAATATAGTCTTCAACCTGATGCTAAAAAAATTATTGGCTTCCAGATGAGCAGATTACCTGTTAACATTTGGTTTAGATTTTTAGAATTTGGATGTCTTGACAGAAAATAAATGTAGGTGTGCAGTAGATACAGCACTTTCAGATTGATAGCTGGGGTGAAAAAGACACAAAATATAAACTATATATTGTAGTGAAATGGGAGAGATGATTAGGAGGGAAAAAAAAGTCTATATGCAATTACTATGGAAGCATATATTGCTGTCTACTAACGAACTGCCTGAAACTAGCATGATTGTGGCTTATCATGCAAATGGATCAGCAGTTTCTTCATGTATTTGAATTTGAACTTTCTACCTGGTCAGTGGTGCAGAAAGCATTTCAGATGTTGGAAGATTATATCCAGACAAGAACAGGCCTCTCAGAAACGATGGGACCTCTGCTTGGTAAGGGAAGCTGATACAATGAATGTGTCCAGAACTCAGAATAAGGAGAAGATGCAGTCTACTCCCTTGCTGTGCCTGAACTAAGGGTTTCATTTTAAACCATGATTTCTTCAGCATTCATGTTTAAAACCTGCTAGTGCTTTTATTTCTGTTATTGCTAAAGAACTGTTTATCTTATCTTTTTGCTTCAAGCACTTTAATTAAAGGAAAGTGTGATCACTCTTCCCATTGTGTGGTGAAGCTGGCAACACACAGTTAACTTACAGTTCTGCAGAGCCAAGTTCCTGAGCTACACCCCAAAAGTCTTAGCAGAGTGACATTGCACTTGCCAATAGCAAACACAGGCACATCCTATTTGTATGGTTGGACAGACCCCATAACAGAACCTGTGACCTGGCAATTAACTCCTTCTGTCCTGTGCCTGCCTCAACCTGTATGAAATGCTACATTGACACCAGCTGGCACAGCAGAGAAGTTCTGAATTTACATGAATCCCCATCAGCAAGAGATTTTGTTCATGACTAGCTGCACCCCAAATGAAATGAGCCACTGATAAGGATGGCAGGGCACTTCCGAGCTCACCAGAGTGACTCCTGACCTCAGGACACCAGCAGCCACAAAGGAAGTCAAAAGACCTTTTACATTCATCATGCCTTGATGAGAATCATAGTCCAGACCCAAACCATGGATATAAATAGAGGCAGCAAATCAGCATCTAAAATGAAACAAAGGAAAAAAAAATCCCAGTCTTTCCAGAGGATTTGGTGTCCCTGCATCAAACAGCCATTTTGCTTTAATGACGTCCCTACCATTCCCAGCTTTCAATGAAAATGACTTTACAGTTAAACAGTTTCCTACCACTGTTACCATTTCTATGCTGACATCATAAGCCACGTTCTGTTACTATGCATTTTGTCACTAAAACTCAAAAGTGGGAGCAAAATGCCTGTGGATCAGGAGAAGGGGTCCACTACTGCCTTTGAAACATTCAGCATGCCTCAAAGAGTTTTCTTTTCGTATTTGATAGGGGATGTGGCTCAGACCAGTGATCCAGTAAGGACCAGATATCCTGACTCACTCTCACCAAGCTGGCTGGATAACCCCATAGTCAAGACACATGGGGAACCAGTTCACCAGGTTTCAGTGCTGTGATACTCTGCAGAGCATCTTGAGAATCCTCTCCAGATCTTGGCTCAGCACAGCAGTGTTACTGCAAACCTCTCTACCAGTGTGAACACCAGCATATCTTCTTCATGACAATCAGCTGGCTTCCTCCACAGGAGTGCAAAGCATTTGCTCTTCTCTTTTGAAAGTACGACCAATATTTCCAGGCATCTTTCTTTTAAAATACTTCTTTAAAATCACAATGTTCACACAAACATAGCCCCCATTTTTGATTTCAAGAAAAGGGAAATTTAAGAGACAAAGATTTCATAGCATGTTTTTCATGTAGTGTTTCTAAATTTCAGCCTTGAGTGCAGGGCTCTGCTCTTGGCACAGAGAGCTCACCTGAGAGTACAGTTAGATGATGATGAAAGTGCTGCTGTTCTGGGAGAAAGGTTGTAAAAACCCCCAGCCACTGCAAAAAAAGAACAACCTGAGATTTTCTCCTAGTTTTATTTTTAAGGAGATATTTAAGCCACTTAGCAAATAAATCATGCAGGAGACATTTCCAAAGTGGTCACTGGACTTGAAGTTGATATAAGTAAGTTGCAATATGGTTCCATGCATGGGAACCTGTTCAATATATATGCTCAGACAACCACAGATGTTGTCTTTACCCATAAGACTCTTGGTTTACAACCAGATTACAGTATTTTGGCCTAAAGGTTCAATGGGACAATCATTTCCACTTGCAAACCTGCTGTCGTGAGCTAATGATGTTAACACAAATCACATATACAAGACAAAAAAATGAAGAACTTAGTAGCTTACAGACTTTAGCTTAATTATATGGAAAAAGATTGGCTTAACTCATATATCCCTAATATGCAGGTTGTTTGTCTACTCCTATATTTTCAGCAGTGGGACAGCCAAACAGTTACTTTAGTCACCTTTTTAGAACATGGAGCTACGAATAAGCCCTCACAAATTTGAACAAGTTTTATGTTAATCATGCTCTCCCAGTTGCAGGGCTGCCCATACAGGAAAGACCTAGAGACAGCTGAAACAGTGTCATCAGACTGAATGCACCAGTAGAGTAAGGAAAAATTACTGACATTTTAAGAATATGGAAACCGAAAGATTTTGTGGGAATAGTGTACCACACAAAGAAAGTACTATTCACTCTGTAAGCAAGTGTAGTTAAATGGGTTGTACAGTGGCTTCCTCAATCCGATCTAAGGCTGCCTGTGGCAATGCCTGAGACAATAAGCCAGACACACTGATTATAAGCTTTACCAGATAGATCAGGCTCCCTTTCTCCCTCAGAAAAGAAAGTGTTCTTTAAGTTACTTTAGAAAGCCTCCAGTTGATTTTTCCTTTTTGTCAGGCTAATATGAATGTCCTGATTACCATCGGCAACAAGAGAAGGCACAATAAAGTTTACTTGTCCTAACCTGCAGCTATACATATAAGTATCTCGCTTTACTTAAGCAGCTTTATTCTGTCCAGCCTTTCTGCTCTTATGGGCAAAACTTGGACTTAGAAAAAACACAGTCTCTCTTTGGATGAAATCAATAATTAAATGGCTGAAATATTAGTTGCATTTTGATGGCAAAAAAAAAAAAAAGAAAAAAGAAGAAAAGAAAATGGCCACTTACAGAACATGCAGAATACTGTTCTCATAAAGAGAGCAGTCATAATTAGTCAGCTTTAAAAATTTTCCCCCATCAGAAATAAAATAGGTTCTAATTTTATTTTTTCCTTTTTTCCTTTTTTTTTTTTTTTAAGTAAAAAAGCCACCTCTTGAAATATCAAGATAGCAATACCACAAATGATCTTGGAAATCTGGGTTACACTTATCTTAAAAGCAGCTGCTTTGACAAAATACATCTGTTTAATGAGCTGACATGTTTCCCTTTCAGATTCTTCTGAAAGCCATATGAACTAACTGTGAATCAGATTTGTATGTTGATATTAAAAGAGAAATCACATTCCACTTCCCAACGGAACACAACAGCAAACGTGCCTGTGTCTGTAATGGCTACATTATGTTTTCCGCTTAATAAAAGACATATAACCCTGCAGAGAGAATAGCAAAATCACTTCCATCTTACTTTTCAGAAACTGCTGAATAAAACTCAGAACAATAAAAATCCCTTTCCCCATTCATATGGTTTACTCACCATCACTTTATTCCAAAACTCAGTTTCACTTGAAAAATGATCCATAACAATGAAATGATTTCTTCCCTGTCAGAAGTATCACTCCAATCATTTAAATTACTGAACGCAGAAAAAGAAACATTGTGCTCCACAGAGCACTCTAAACACGCACTGTTGTTTTTGCTGATGCAATGAGGCTTCTAAGCAAACGAGCAAGTTTGCAAGCAAGCTGGGTAGTGGCATTTTCCTTATGATTCAAAAGTGAAGTATGCCTCAGCTAACTGAATGCTCACACAACATATAATAAAGGAACTCAGGGATTCATACACATCTCTAACACAATCATTTGTAAAACTTCTACTCGTATTACCATCTCTAAGTCTGCCACACCTCAAAAACGACGAGCCAGATACAAACTTCTTCTGGGTGCTCTGTGCAGCCAAGAGAAAGACAGCTTCAAGCCAGAGGCTTCTATTTAAAAGTCTCTGAAGTTTAAGTCCCTAAGGTGTATGAAGTTACATTCTGTGTATGGAATGTAACTGTGGATTCCTGCTTGCTGCATATATACACGATAAAGTTCATCATAAGCCACACATTAAAAACAGACAGTCTGCTACAATGCATTAAGAGATTAACGCACGCAACTACTGTGATAGGAAGAAGTTACAAAAACGTATTTAAATAGGTTTATAATTGCAACTTTTAACAATTAACACCCTCCTCCCTCAAGTGCCAAGAAAAGCACAGAAGAATTTACAGGGAAATTTTCTAAGAAATGGGGGTAACAAGAACTGGAGAAAATCTAAAAGATGTGTCTTCCTCTTGACAGAGGTGCAGACCTTTCTGAGCCCTGAGAGGCAGTTCAGCAACAAACCTCTGCCTTAAGATGAAGAAGGGAGAAATCCATAACAACCTAATGACCGCCTGATAGGTGGGAGCCTCCAGTGCAAGATGTGTCATTTATTTCATCAATCTTTAAAGCTTATGTCAGCTGCCTTGACAGGTAAACCTTGTGAAGGTTCAAAATCTTTCAAGTTCCAGACATCAGCAAATAAATGCTGATGCAGACCTTTACATGACCATCAAGCCCTCACCGGATTCTCGAATAACCTTTTTTTCCTTTGCCAGCTTTTACTTTTTCTGACACATTGAGGTCTGAGGTAGTATTCCCTCTACACCACTTGATGTTTCCTAATGAGCTGGCAGCACTGCATGTGCTGCAGCCCTCACTGCCTTGGAAACTACATCTAGATGAATACTCTTCACAGCTACAAGTTTTAACACTTAAAAGATCATGTTTTCTTCCAAGCTTCTATCTTTAACATCTTCCTCTGATGCCCTTGCTGTGCTTGCATGTTCTTCTCCCAAGTCTGAGAAGCAGGCAGGCAGAACTAGGTAAGGACATGGATTAAAGCAGGGATTGGCTCTTAGGGGAGCCCCAGCACCCTCTGCTGGGGCTGAAGTGGGGGAGGTAGCTGGGCCAGCCTGTGGCACTTTATCCCTGTGGCTGGGGTGACCCCTCAACAGCTGGAGCATGAAATTCCTACCCAGTGGTTTTCACTGGGTGAGAGAGTAGTAATGCTATTGGCCTGTTTAATTAAAAACATAAGAAAAACCTGCTTTCTTACAGCCTAGGAAATTCTACGTAACACCTAATAATACATATATATATAAAACAGCAGAATATCTATGCTACTATAACCTGAACTAGTTACACACTCTCAGGCAGCATTTAATTAGGTGAGTGGGCCAAAATGAAAAGGAGAAGCGAAACACCATGTTTACACCCAATAAAATTTCCCAGGCTAGTGAAACATCCCTACTGGACTCTGACTGCAGACTTTGGCCTGGGATATACTTGGGCTGTTTAACACAGCGATGAAATTTACAGTCCAGCTACCTGATTTCAGATATCCTGATTTGTGCCATCCCCAAACAATGTGGAATAAATTTAGATGCACCTTTAATCAGCACTTTTTTTTCCCAGTTACTAGTTTCCGTCTTCTACTTATACAAACAAAATGAAATAAAACAGGACACTGATCATCCTGTATATGACCAGAAACAAATAACTTCAAAGGAGGTCATTCAGCAATAAATCTATTATAAGTGCTTTTCAAGCTCTTTGATTTGCAAAAATTAGCAAACTGTTTGTTATTGGTAAGTACATCTTTCTTGCTTTATTCTCGAAATCCTGCAACTTGGCAAATTAATATAACTCTGGCATTTTGTGGAACACAGACATTTTTGTCCTTTTGCAAAGGATCCTTAACCCCCTGGGCTTTCCAGTTACAAACAGAATGTCTCCAATACCTTATCTGTTGCTTTGAACCATGTTCATTGAACCCAGTGGGCTGGAAATGTCTCCACTGTAAGCGTTAAGGAATTTTTGTAGATCCATTACATTACCATGATAACCTTACTTTATTTTACTTAGTCATTTTATTTCGAGAAGCATTTGAGACTGTGTTATGAAATTTAATTTACATTGAAAATTACTTCAAATAAATGAAAGTACTAGATTAGTTATTTAAAAATGTAGGAAACAATTTCCACAGTTACAAATATTGTGGTGACAAGCTGTGATACAAACACTAAGTGACTGAGTTCTTAGTTTTGAAGTAATGTTTGGAGGGGAGTGTGGAAAAGGAGAGCAAAGGGTGAGTGATGGCAGCTTGTGCACTGCAGGATCTTGTAAGCTTGCACTCAGAATAGATATAGCAAGGAAAATCACAGAGGTGAAATGGTGCATGGTAGAAATCATCTTTAAAAGTCTATTTCTTTTTTATTTTTTTTTTTAAATCTCTTGATTCTCATGCTACACAGCACAAAATCTTTCATCAGGATCATAATAAACATCTATCAGAGACCTTTCTCTGCTGCCTTAACAGAAGGCCAAATAATTCAGAGACCAGTTGAAGTTCAATTACATTTTTCTGCAGTAAGCCAAAGAAAGGTACAAAGTAAATCACCTTTATGTACTCTTCCTGAAGTTCTTTTATATTGATCCCCCCCAGAAAATGTGGTTTGAACATTTTCACATGTTCATCATCTAGCTCTGAGGTTTGGTTCCTGTAGTAAGCACAAGTATATTCTGTTTTTTCATGCCCCATTTCTGAAGCAGAGCTTGCTCCTGCAGTCACATACTCCTTTCTGAGCTGTGGAACAGTTCACCCCAGTGAGGGGCCTTCTTTACCCACTGCTGCCACACTTCAGAATTCCCTTATCCTATGGGTGATTAAGACAGTCCACTGTAATACTACTGTTCTCAATACAACATGCACACATTTCCCTATCCTAAAATTTAAATCACATTATTATCCAGAATCATCGTTCCAATCTGACAAGCAGAGGAAGATTTCACATCTGATTTACTTTGGGAGGTCTGCGTTTTGCAACATGAAATAAGGTTGCAGATGGACTTTTATTGACTGAAGAAGCATTGCACCGGCACAGAAGCCCATCAATCTGAAAGTTAGAATCTAAAGTGAAATTCTAGCTGCTGAAACAAGTCTATGTATTGGTCAACATGGCAGTTAATAATTTTGGACTTCACTAACACCAATTACATCCTCCTTCAAGGCAAACAGCTGACTTGCAGCTAACTTGCAGAAGAGCTCTATGTCCTCTGCAGCTCTTTGAAGGAAAACTCTGATCACCAACAAAACTACTTTTAACTGCCCCATAGATATTAACAAAACTGAGATTATCACTACAGAAAGCATTCTGTCTCCTATTTTTACATCACTGTGGCTCTGAACTTGCTCACTCAAAATGCACTGTAATTATGACTTGAATACTGAATGCTGATTTTAAAAAAATGAAACCCACCCATCCTGGGCACAGGCAGATCATCTTGTGACAGGGCAACATCTAACACCATCACGATAAAGAGCTGGGCCAGAGCACTGCCATGTGTGTGTGACCTGCCAGTGTCCTGCTTCCTAATTGCAGCTGCCTGTTTTGGGACTGCTGATCACAGCCCTGAACAGGGCTTGAGGAAGGTATTCCAGGATATTCTTTGTCTTAATGCTTTATGTCCAAATCAGTGCTGTCAGGTCAAAGCCTTACCAGCAGCAATGCAGGATGCATCTCACTATGGGACATGGAGAGGAACGCGAGGCACAATGTGGTTCTCACTTCACTCTTGTTTGTGAGAAATGCCACTTCGCAGAAGAAGAGATTACAGATTTGGAAATTATATAAAGTGGCTGAACTCTTCCAATGTACACTTTAGGGGAACTATAACACAAATACAGACTATTCCACAATAAGAAGTGAAAGCACAACTGCAAGATTTATTACAGTATTAATTTAATAATCAAGTCCTTATAAAATAACATCTAATACCGTGTGACAAAGGGAGTTGACAGTACCTCCCCAATCAGTGCTAAATAATGCATCCATAACAATTGCCTCTCACTTGATTATGGTAATGTAGTTGATGCTAGACACAATTCAAAGATTATTGAAGTCAATGAGTGTTCTTCATTAATATCAATGGAATTTGAATCAGACTCATCAAACTAAAATATAAGAGAGGAGCTAAACATCTAGTAGGGGCATAAGAAGCAACAGTAGTTCTGACCTTAGATATTAAAAATTACTGCGTTCTCACTATGTGCCACTGTAGAAGATCTGTGAAAATAATTATTTCTGAATCTTTGTGACAAACGTAAATGGTTAAACACAACACTGCTACAGGTCCCCACTGTAATCTGTGCACATGACCTCCTTTGACATCCCAAAATACAACTTGGTCACAAAATATCAAGTTTTGGTCATAAAATTTCACAGTTCTAAACTCTAAGTAGACTCTCTAATACTGGATTCAATTTTACAGTTGAGAATTATCACACAGTTGAGAATGAAATGGTGACAGTTCTAACTAAAAAGTCTGAGGGGTGAGAGGAATTATTTTTCGTATTTATTACAGAGGAGTATATGAGAATACAACAGAAAGGACTCTGGTTATTAATAAAAACAAAGTGGGATAAAAAGGTCTCCAACATCTCTGATGGCAACTCCAAATGCAAGCTATATAGTAAATCTGGATAAAACAGCTGTGCCAAGGGAACCTTAAATTTTAGCATTTGCTCTTGCTTGTTATGCTACAGAGACTTGTAAGGATCAGAAGAAAATTTGCTTAGGAAAAACTTTATAACCCCTTTTACTCAATTTTCTTCAGTTCTTTTTTTCATTAACTTACAACACTGTAAGAGCATGGACTCTTCAGTGGGGTTAGGACACTAACGAGGATGGTAAAATTCACGGCGGGTTTGGGAATTCAAAGCAGAGGTCAGCATGTTCATCCTGCAGGAACCATACTCAGGTCTTCAGCATTGACATATACTAAAGCATTGTCAAGTTCCCAGATATTTCTGCCAAAATGGAAGAACAGGGAAGTGCTGTTTTTAGTTTTATAGCTATTTATGTTTTTTTTTTTTCTCTCTTCCCTTGCAGGAACAATGATACTTTTTGAAATCAGGATGCTGACAGGAAGAGCTCCCATTGCTCTTTTCTTCTTTATAGATTTTGTAGCAGAAAACTCTGGTATGAATAAAAATTTGAAGTAGCAGGTAACCTTTCCCTGCTGAAACGAAGCTGGGACCTCAAGGTCAGCTCCTGTGTGAGATGTAAGAAACACAAAATACTGCAAGCAGAGGGGCACAAAGTCATTTCCTTGGATCAGATCTATGGTCTTTGGGGCTGTGAGTTAAAGGCAGCAGATGACATTGCTCTCCATCTGCAGCCAGACTAACGCAAGAAATGTATCTGTGCACATATGTCCCGTGCACAGACCATGACACTTGGGCATCAATACAAGCAAAAAGGTTTTTCTTGAACAAAGGAGTGCACATGAAATACTTACTGTTTTTAAAAAACGCATTTTTAGCTGTTTTCCAAGGAAGTGTCTCAGTATTTCTTCCTTAGCAGACTTCACCATCTTGGACAGACTGACAACAGCAATTTTAATCTTAGGTAAAGACCAAAACAAACCAAATCAGAGTGAAAAAACCTATTTTGAAAATACTTGATATCTGCCAGCTGCCTCATTTACATCTGATCTAAGTTTTGTGTACTAAGGTTGTTGACAATATACAGTGTGATGTGTGCTGCAGACAATACACAGAGTGTTGCCATTTCAGAGGGGGAAGAGAAAATCGTTATACAGCTCTGTTACTTCTGCAGAACCGATGCCAGCAATCTCTGGGAAAAGTGGGTTTGTGCTTACATTAATTTCCTATACATCATGTTACTCCATAATTTGCCTGTGCTAGAAGACAGAACAGAAAACCACTGACACTCTGCTCAGTCAGGCCTACCACACATGGACATTTTGTTTTCTGGAAAAAATGTAGTAAAGGTTGATATAGTTTGTTTTTTTTAAAAAAAAAGCTATCAGTTAATTTAACAAAAAAAAAAAAAGACAGAAAGAAGGAGGAAAAAGTAATTTTATTCTGAAACTTTCCAATGGCTCTGTAAATTATGTTGTTCATGTTGCATGTCTTCCTACACAACTTTCTTACCCATTATTAGAAGGCTGCTGCCAATTACTGGGTTTAAGCCCCTAAATCCTAGAAGGTAAAGTAGATTTCAGTCAACAGATCTTTACTGGAAATAAAAAAGAAATTGATTTGTTCTTCTGTAAAGTCCCCAGCACGCAACAGTAAACAATGTTCCTCCTCTCTCTTGCTCAGACTTGAAAACACAGATTTTTAAACACCATTTTCTCATGCAGTATCACCTTCTCTCCATCACAAGGGCTGCCTGACAATCCTTGTGTTCAACTTAGCATTGGGCAGCATTAGGAAAACATTTATAGTCTAAGCTAAGTTGCAGCAAAGACTGATTACTTGTCAAAAATAAGCCAGAATTATACAAAGTATATAAATAATCAGCAAGATATTTATCACACTGATAAACACCAGTTGATGGGGGGAAAGGGTTCAAGGCTAGATGTCAATATAGCTCCAGCCTAGCTCTTGGCAAAAGCAATGGCTGTGCCCCGACCCTTCCCCCAGCATCTGGCTTCAAAAGAACAAGATTTAGCAGTATTTTTGGTAAGTCTCATTCCTGTTTATCTATATATAATATCCACAGATGCTTTGATTACTAAAAATGACACACAAGCCCCATAAACAATAATACTATAATTTAATTGATATAACTTTCATAACTTTGTACTTTCTCATACATATATAAGCAGAGCTTTATTATTTAAGCTTCAGCTCCTGGAATCACACCATTTGGGAGAAGTTCAGTTTTCACAAAGAAAATCAAGTTGTTTTAAGTACTCAAGATCTCAGAGAAGGGACATAAATTCTAATACCTAAAAGGTATAAAATGTAATAAGGTAAATAAAGCTGAGTTTTGTTTTTTGTCTTTTTTTATCTGGCATTAGCAATGGCAAAATCAAAACCTCTTAGCACCAACAGAACCCCTTAGCATTTTGTTTCTATCCACAATTCTCATCATAAAGCACAATGGTTGCCTCATCTATATTTTGTCCAGATTTGTGCCGAATATAATAACAGCTCAAGATGTCCTTGGTCTTCCAGTGTGCCGAGTTCCACTGGTTTCAGAAAGGTAGTGTGGCATAGCGGGAAACACACAAGGAAACAACTTTCCTGCACAACAAACAGCCCAGCCATCTTGCAGTGCTTAATAATAAAAGACAGTGCAAATGCTGTCTTTTTTACAGTAGGGATGTTTTTAAATGGCTAATAAATCTGTAGTTTCAAAGACAGGCTTTGAAAAAAGCCAATGGCATAACTTCATTTCAATTATTAGATGCCAGATAATTTGAAAGAACAGTTTGAATGGCTAAATGATTTAAGCAGCATCACCATCCTGTTTGGAGGTATTTCATTTTTTGAAAAAACAAATTGCAATAGAATATGCAATTGCATAGAATTATGATTATTAAGTCAGGACAAAATATCGGCTCTTTATGCGGTGTTTGCGTTGTGATCTTGTACATTGCACGTAAGCAAAACATGATTTCCTTTTTCATCTGCCTGTTGAAGTTGTTCTGTGTTTTTCTTCCTTTTTCTTTCACTCTGTTGGAGTTTGGCAAGGAAGCAACTATTTGCCATGGACTTTTTCCGGTGGGCTTAGAGTATTCCTTCAGCAAACGAGTACTCGATCGGCAAATGCAAAAGCAAATGGCAAAGCTGATCACTCACCTGGCAATGAGGGAGCTCCCAGGGGCTCCCAGCACGGGGTGGGCAGCCCAGAGAGCACCCCCCAGCAGCCAAGGAAGCATGCACAGTGTCCGGGGGAAGCCTGGCCGTGGGGTGGGCAGTCAGGCTGGGCTTTGCTGCCTTTTGAGCCTCACTTGTTCCCATTCCTGCGGCCCTGTGGGCCTGAGGCGGTGCCAAGGCCGCCGCGAGGGCCCGGCGAAGGCCGCTAGGTGGCAGCGCGCGCTCGCGGAGCCGCCGCTGGAGCGGGCCCTGCCCGGGCAGCGCACAAAACTTCCTACGAAACTTAGCAGCGGTCCGGAGACAATGGTTTATACGCCTGCCGAAATACCTTGTGTGGTTCTTGTGCCTGTTTTTTATTTTCCCCCCCCCCCCTTTTTTCAGCAAAGCAAGATGTGAACAGAACTTCCCCACCGTCACTGTTTAAGCTAACGCAGAGACGAAGCAAGTGTGCCCATGAAATCCCACGAAACTCTGACTGTACTGTAGGCTTTCCCTTAAATAGCTGCGACTGAAAAAACAGCTCTAGTTTTATGCACGTGTCAATTACAAAATCAATTAGGTTGGGAAAGACCTCTGAGATCGTCAAGTCCAATGTATGACCGGATACCACCTTGTCAGCTATAGCACTAAGTACCCATTTCCAGTCTATTCTTGAACACCTCCCTGGGCCAGATTCCAGTGTCTCATCACGCTTTCTATGACGAAATTCTTCCCGATGTCCAACCTAAATGCCCCCTGGCACAGCTTGAGGCCATGTCCTCTCATCATGTCACTGTTGCCTGGGAGAAGAGAATGACACCTATCTGGCTACAGCCTCCTTTCAGGGAGTTGTAGGGAGTGGTAAAATCACTCCTGAGCATCCTCTTCTCCAGACCAAATACCCCAGGCTCCACTCAGGTCTTCAGACCCTTCACCAGTTTCATTCCCCTTCCCTGGACAATAAAGCCTATTGGATTTGGGTCTGACCATGCCCCTCTGGGCTGCCTCCTCACAAAAAGCAACAAAGATCTGTCACTGGCCTGAAAACAGAGTGCTGCTTTGCTTTGCATCTTGAAAGAAAGAAGAGAAACTGTTTCTGGAGAAAAAAAAAACCTCAGCAGAGTAAGAAGAAAAATAAAAGGGACACTTAACCAGAGGCAGATCTAAAGAGAAAACAGAGGTGGGTGCCCCCATCCCCACTGGACTACTCAGTAATCTGCGGAGGGAGAGAAACCTGACCAAAGTCTGGATAAGGAGAAGGACTGGACACAGCAGTTCCCCCCCACTAAATATTCTCTATCACCCCATCCATGACTGCCCAAGGATCAGACTGGAGGGCCAGCACAATCTATGAACTGTTAAGAAGCTATGGCTTGTCTGTCCCATCACCAGACATCCAATGCTGAAAAAGCAGCATGACTGCCGGAGGGAACACAGATGATTATAGATAAAACATTAGCCTATCCCTTCCTTTTTGTGTCAGGAATACTGTGTGCCTACAGTGACACAAGCAAACAAATTCTGAAACACAGAAGGTACATTTGACATCAGCATGTGTGTATGTTCATGGGGATCTCTTTCTTTCTAGGGTGTACAAACCATAGCAGAGCACTTCCAAGCCTTTTGTAGGCCAGGAAAATGACTGCCAGATTACACTATAGACATAAAATGCCATCTAACTTCCAGTGTTGTGTTTGGATGCCTTTTTTGCAGTTCTTTATGACACAAATCTGAGGCCATATAAAGACGTTTGATTACCCTCATTGTATATATCCTTGAGCTAAACTTACAATCTGAATTGTCCCATTTGAAATGAAGGAAAGACTGGATAGTAGGATTCAAACAGCTGCCGTTATCAGCTGTATAATAAACTTCCCACGTAAGATATGCTTTTTTCTTTCCTCCTCAGACAAGAGATTGCTGTAAGATAAGTAAGAGGAAATTATGCAAGATGATAAACACGATTATTCAGCAAGTTCAGGAATACCCTGCAAAACCCCACTAACCAAAAAAGCAACTACAGTCCAGACAAGGTGAAGAATGGATGCTACACATGGATGAGGAAGAAATGAAGACTAACCTAGTGTGTCCCCACCACTCTCCACTATTTCCTTTTCCCTTTTTCAGTCTGTCTCTCTGAATGAGTCTTTCTCCAGCTAAATCTCACTGCAAGACAAATGACCTGAGAAGTTTCATGAACCTTCCTTCTTTAAAATCAATTATTTCTTCAGGCTGTAATAATCAGAGGTCACAATGGGTTTCAAGGGGCATTATCCCTGTTTAGAAAGATACTTTTGAGTGCATTAGGGCAAACAGAAACATGCTTTGGGCAGTTAAGGCTCTGGACAACTGCTCAGTAGAAGAAGGGGAGGGGGGACTAGCTCTGGATTGGCTCCAGAAAAGCAGGCTGGCTGGGGAAAGAACAACATTTCAGTCCCTATCTCCTGTGAAGTGCAACAGAGCTGAGATACTGACATAATCTCTTATCTTGCACAACCTGTATAACTCACTTTCTCTGACATGGTTACCACAACGTGCAACTCTCCACAGAGTTGTGAACATGTTGCTCCTCACCCTTGCAGAACAGAAATCAAACTGCAGAGAGAGTATCTCACCCAAGACCAAACAGAAATTCTGCAGCAAAGCAAGAACTTGGGGCCAGGTAGCCCATACTTCCAGCTAGTCACCTCATGTCTTTCCTAACCTTTTCTTCAGTCAGGAATTATTCTGCCACCAGGGGCAAGATGGAGAAAAAGAAGGGTGGTACCAAAGAGGGGTGGTGAGGAATTGAGTTAAGCACCAAACTTCAGAAACCTTGTTGAATATTAACAGTTATTTCTTTTTTTTTTTTTCTCTACATCTTTTTCTCAAATCAAACTGCAGAAGAAAGCTGTGATTGGAGGTTTTCAATGGCAGCTGGAGTGTATACACTTAGGGAAGTAATTTGACTTGTGATTTAAAATGTTTATTTTCAGGGCATTGATGAGAATGTGTGTCCTGCCTAAGGCCCTGGCACAACTCAGCAACTTTTTTCACCATGAGCAGTGCTGTCCTGAGCATCTCAGATGGCAACCACCTGGCACACACCAGCTGGCAAGTGGCCTCCTGTACTCCTAGGGCAGTGTGCTGCTGTGGTTACACTGGTGTAAACTGCCTGCTTGGGCACTCCTGAGACAAGAGTGACTGAGCAAGGAGTTAAACCTGTGTAACAAGAGCAGTTTAATTACACTGGCAAATTTCCCCTGCAGATAAGCACCAAGACAGCTAATTCTGACTCTTTTCCAGGAGAAAACCACTTTGGATGCACCTTTGTGAAGTCTGAGAGTGTTTACAGTGCCTTCACCCGTAGCAAACAGGAGTAAAAAAAGGTAAACCTGGACTTTACAGGCCCTACCACTTTGGATCACACCTGAATTTCTCAAGCTCCCACTTATGCATTAAGTATTGAAAAATATAAACACTAAAAAATTTAAAAATATCCTCCCCCGAGTACTACGTAACTCCCCCCCCACAACGCCACATAGCTGGAGAAATGAATGCAATTTTTTCACTATTGTTGTTGTAAAAGGCTAATTTACTACCTATTAAAGCTTTTCCATTCTCTTCAGAGACTTACAGGAAGCCAATAGAGAAACTAAGGAAACTGATAAAAAAAACCCCAGTCCCCCAAAACCCAGCTGCACAGTACCACTGGGGAGGATGTATGCAGCTTCCTAACAGCACCCCTGACTTCTCTTCCAGCCTGGCAGTGGTCCAAAGCAGATTCAACTGCAACAGCATGTGCCAGGCTGTGTCACAAGCTCCTAGCAGGTTTCAGGTGATCCCCTGACACTTCTGCTTGTTCCTGCTGCTTTAAAGGCAGGCGACCAAACACATACCCCCAGATCTTGTGCCTGAGCCTGTTCAGCATCTTCTGTCATGATCTTAGAAGCAGACCAAGGTAGATTTGAAGAAGCTTTATGGCTAGATGTTGTACTGACACTGGCATTTAAGGTATGACAGAGGATTTGACACCTCCCCCAGTCAACAGCTTTTAAGCAGTGCTGGGCCTACCCAAAATCTGGAACTCTAAAATTAGGCACACCAAATGTATCAAAGATAAGATTTTATTTAATTTCACAGACTACATCCAATCTAATCCTGCACAAACATGCAAAAAAATTCCATACCTGTATAGTTGCATCTTGTTACTAACTAGCTGGAATACCTAGTAGAGACTGAGTGAAGGAAAGGTATCTTTGCATAAAATAACCTTTTCAACTGGAATTCAAAGTATGAATCCTTGATCCCCAATATGTGCAACACAGGGACTACTTCTTTCAAGTAACAGAGGTATTTGTGGGGGAGAGGAGTGCCGATTCCCATATGGCCTGGGAGTTTGAACAAGTAAACTGCTTATTCTATAGTGCCAGAGTTTGCTGGCACTATTCCTGGTTTGAGATGATAACTTCTGTGCTAGGAAAACATAAGAGAATATTTGCTTTCTCTGGAAACTAGGTAGGGTTTGTCAACAATCCACTTTAAGAAAGCATTAGGGGACCCTTTTCCTTGTTTTTGTGTTTCTTTATAGGTGAAGAAAAAGCCTGCCACCATTCAACCCTAAAAGCATGTTTAGAAAATAACAAACAATCATGACTAGGGCTAGCCTGAAGGAAATGGCAACACTGACTGCACTCACTGTACACTGACAAAATTACATGGGCCTTACATGCAATTACCAAAACCTGCAGAAATACTCAGACTTTGGGCCAAGCCATGATTCATACTATAGTAATTCTACTCATTTCATTGGATCACTCCAATTCCAAAAGAAGTTTCTTTTAAGGTTTTCACATTTCTCTCCATCATTAGGACACTCACGCATCTTCCATATAATGGCAACAAATTCAGACAATAGTCTTCAATTCTCAAGTATCTGACATTTTCTTTTCAAAATAAAAACTACTTTGGCAAGACTAAAAGGAGCTGAAATTTATGAATATAAGGCAATGCCAAGTAAATATCTTCTTTTGACAGAAAGTAGTTTTTCATGGCGAACAATGGTCAAATTAGATCTTCACCTAATACTTGCCTTTCCACAACCAGATGTTCTTGACTTTCTCACAGAAGCTCATTGATTAATGCAATTTTTAAGATGATGACATCATGGAAAAATGCGAAGTAATTATTGCTTTTGAACACCCTCTCGTTTTGGCTTTGAATTGGAAGATTAAAAGATTCACCTTGTTAAAGCAAGGTAAACAGACAATGCACATGCCTGCAATGGAGAAGGGAAGCAGGAGGGCTGCAGCTATGACCTCTCAGATGCCCCTTTGAACTGGGGAGGGAGTTGCCAAAAAGCAGTAAACAAACTTAAAACTAAGAAGCTGTTGCTGCTGTCACTACACCCTTCACACAAAAATAGGCACCAGATCCTTGTTAGCAGGTTTAGCAAAGGGTGACTAAAGCTGCTGGAAGGAGTCCAGCCTGAGCGCAGTCCAAGGGGCTGTCCCAGAAGGCAGCTGGACAGCTTGCCAGCTGGGAGCTGCACGGCATTTTCACATGCAGCTACAAAGCCTATAAATTAGGATTGCTGAGCCTGGAGTTAGCATGTGCATGACTCACAAATATTTATTAGGGAGGAAGGAGTGACATCTCCAAGAGAGCCTGAAGAGAAAAAAACCCACAAAACCAAGGCACTGAAGTTTTGTGGAGAATCAAAAAGGAGCTTGCGCTTCTCACTGATCAGCTGAATAGGGACTGAAGGATGAAAGTAAAATATTGGTTTAGTTCCTCAGTGTTTCACCTTTCCGTCTAGTCATTTTTGTGTTTGCTCCTTTTCACCCAAAGCCTGATTTTGTGTGTATGTTTTAACATGCTAGAAGTGGGGAAGATTCCTGTCATTTGGGAACATGCCATTAAGGTCTATGTGGGTCTGTTTTAGTAATTTGTGATACTTTTACGAGTAATCCACTGGCAGTTGAGAACCATTTTTCTTTCACTAGTTCTCCCAACGCAAATGAAATTAAAAAAGGAATTATCTGAATTTATGTACCTTGCCTTTGAGTTACCATTCACCCTCTTTAATCAGACTACAGACTTAGCTGTTAGAGCATACATTTGTTAGTCTGATAAATTTATTTTAGATCAGAACAGCTTACACATGTATAATCCTATTTATTGTTTATAGTGTTTCCATGAAAAGTTGAAGCAGAATAGCTTTCCCTTTTCAATAATGTTAGAAGTCTCTCCATTAGCTAAACATGGTAAATAAGATCCTGGCTGTTCTCTTTCCCCATTAAGGTCAGTTGGAGTTCTACTATCAGCTTCAGTAACACTTTGTTACTATTGGGTAACAATTTTATTCACAAGACCAATTGTACTGTAGAACTACAGCCCAGCTGTCTTGTGGGCTCTTCATTAGCTGATCTCAGTTAATGAGTAGTAGAAATTATCCAGGCATTTAATTAACAAAGCATTTGAAAGGGAAGAATTATTTGCAGTTCTTTAATTTTTCTTTTTCATTGTTCTGCTATTCTATCTCATACTTCAATGACTATTCAGTTATAGTAAAAAGGTGTCTATTTTAATGAGGGTCTAATGTTTTTAAGTAGCTGGTCCTGAACATTGCTGTCACTATGCCTAGGTCTAGACTGTTCTAAAGTAATGCTTTCTTTTTTCAAATATGTTTAACCACTCCTCCAGTAGTTAAACAGTCACACCAATTTAAGTCCCACTCTTTTTTTTATTTTTTTAATCAGGACTGCAGCTACTTTACAAATACAGTAAGAATTACAGTAACAGCTTCAGTTCTAGATCAGGTAATCAACAAAAAAATTGCTTACAATATATATTGCTTACAATATATACCACTCACTGCAAGAGAACTTTTTTTTTGCTGCAGTGGAGCAGAGAGGCAATGGACAAGAAAGACTGAAAACATGAAAAATTTAACAGCTCTAGGCTGTGCCCACCTGAACCATGCTAGAGGGGTGTTCTCTTCCTTCTGCAGGTATGCCAATTACTCTTTATACCTCTGATAGTCATCATAACCTTAACAAGTGCATTAGCACTTGTTGTACACCTCCCCCTCCACACCCATTTGTTCTCTCTTTTCATCACAGGTACTAACTGGTTAGCAGATTCACTGGCTATAAGAATAGAATATCCTGAGTTGGAAGAGACTTACAGGGCTCATCCAAGTCCAGCTCCTGGCCCTGCACAGAAAAGCCCCAGGAATCACACCACATGCCTGAGAACATTGTCCATACGCTTCTTGAACAATAAGAAAGACAGTAAGCAGCAACTTACAGCTTGTAACTACAATCTCCTTGATGAAACAACCCAACTATTCCAACAGCTATTCTTTAGATAGGCTATAACTCTGCTCTCTCCATCAATGCTTTTAACCTCATCTGTCCTACCAAAACCTGCCATTAGGTTCTGTTCAGTTGTGAAAAGAAGGAATACATAAACCTTGGAAACTCTGACCTAATTCACGAAAAAAAAAGATAATCCATTCTACTGAGATAAAACTAAAGACTCAGGAATAAAGATGCTGCATTTCTTTGCCCTGATCACTGTAACTGCACAGTCTTTGCCAATGTTCTGTGACAATTTTCCTTTTTTAGAGATTTCTTCCTACTCATCCTTACAGTGTATTTTGTGTCCTCTTGCAGAAGTACTTCAAGGCACTCTCACATGTGTGAAATAGATCTGTAGATCTGTAGTATGTTAAATAAACTTGCTGCTGTAGTGCAGTGACCCAAGGTGCCCATGTTTGCAGTGAGCACATGAAATGTCTGCAGCCCCATTGCTGCCTGAGCCTGGCATGAGCTCTGCCACTCTGCTGACAGCACAATGCATCTCCTTCTGCAAGTTATCTGTGCTCCAAGCAGACAATCCTCAAATACAGAGTAACATAAACACCTAATGGTCTGGGTACACTTAATTAGTTTTAAGAAAGATATAAAACATGTATCTTTTCTTCATATCATTTTAAATCTTTGCCAGCCTGGGAATTAAAGAGAACCGTTTTATTAGATCTGATATCTGAGCTATCACTGATAACAGTACTAAAAAAATAAAGAAAAACCTGACAAGAAACTTTAATCCGCACCTTCTCAGCTTCATTGCTCTGAAAGTTCAAATAAAATCAAAATAAAAAAACTTCGATTCATTTGGAGTTCTGCAAAACCAAACCCTGACTGACAAGGTATTACAAATGTGAAAGCTCCCTTTAGGCATCCTTAAGTGCTGATTTATTACAGCTTTGTAGCTAATAATTACTTTCAGAGGGGAAAAGAAAAGTAGTTCCAGTTTGTAAATTGTTGCTTTGTTATGTATAAGAGTAACAATAACCAATATGCTTTACTTATGCTTTACTGCTAATTAAAAAAAAAATAATTATTTATTTATTTACTATTATTTAGTTATTTATTAAACATATCAAAGACACAGGTGGGGAATGTGCAGTGTTGTTAAATGAATATGACCTTCATTCCTCACATCAAAACAAATCATGTTCCTGAATAACAACTATGGAGTTAGAAAGGTTTTGGACCTGGTCATCAAATGTGTCATGAAAGAAAATGGCATACATTGAGCTCTTTGCACACACTGTTTTGCTTTGGGCAATCATTCATTCTCCTGTGTTATAAGGGTGACTATTGCGTAATCAGAACCATTAACAATACTGTATTTATGGCAGCTTGATTCCAACCCTACCACTGGTACAGAGCCCCTGATAAACACAGGGCTGGGGTTTTATCTGGTGTACATAAACTGCTGATTTTAGAATAACTGACTGTAATGGTTGATAAAACCCAGTACAGAGGCTGTTGCAGAGTGGTGCCTGACTAATGGATTTATGGAAAAGCAAATGCAAGAATGCAGACACTACGGGAGAAGCAGCAGCCTGTTGTTTGGTGCATGTACATCTAAACTGTTTTAAATTGCATGAACTAATAAAAGTCCATCTACTTGTCTTGGTGTTTTTTCAGGTTGCAAGGACACAGTTTTGATTTACTGCTCCTGAAACCATAGGGTTTTATTTCTGTATGAAAATGATTCAATGGGTTCATGGCTTTATACTTTGTGTAATGGCTTTTGCCTGCTATCCATTGGAACACAATCACAGAAATCATTCCCAAATCATTGGGCAGCCTGTGCCAATAGTGAACTGCCTTATATGATTCAACACTGAGCTTTCCAATAACTGCAATAAGAAAGTGAAATAATACTTATTAACACTAAAGCAAATACTTCCCACCACAAAATATCAAGCAATCATCTAATCACTCAAGGAAGGACAATAACTGCTCTGAAATAATGCTTATTCCCTATTCCCTGCGAAGAAATTGCTTATATTGCACCAGAAAGAACAACACTTTTCAGATAGAATCTGTAAGAACTGCCTTTGTCAAAGTGCTTGTGTTCATTATTAATTTAGCTATAAATTTAATTATAAACATCAGATAAATATCAACATTCCTTTCCACAAAAAAATGGCAAGTCCAACCAGACCAAGTAGATGAAAAAACGGTAAGCAAAGCATACATACATACATACACATACACACACACACATATATATATATAGGTCCCATGGGCAGAATACCACCCCTTTATCTTTTGATTCCTTCAAAGACTGCAGCTACATAAAAGTTAAAATTTTCTCTTCCATACAGAAAGCAACTGTTCCTAGGACACGCCATGAACCACTACAAAGAAAGCTCTAACTCTTTGCTATGGGCCAACCGCAGAGGGTATTCCTAAAGGAACTACACTGCTACAAGCAGTAGGTATCTATATAGACAGAACTACCTGATAATGCCTGCAGGCTGGATAGCAAATATTTTATAATCACGAATTGAATGCAATCCAAAGAGTTAAAAATAAAACAAACAAACCCCCCCCCCCCCACCCCAAAACTGCAGCAAATAACCAAATTTTCAGAAATTACAATATGTTTGAGGCTATTTGGTGAGCAGACACAGAGGCTAAATTCATCAAGAAAATTATTCACTCAGCATTAGCATTACAGCTGTGTTTTGCCTCCCAAGACTTTTGCCTTTATTTGCAATTGTGTTGATTATGCATATGCAAAATATTTTATCTATTCTATCTATTCCCTTTCCCTCTAAATGGTGCACTAATCTGTAATGACAAGCATGCTGCTGCACATGGAAAACTCATCTTCAGGGCAGGCAAAGGCACTTGGATCATATCTAGCAACTTTAAAGATCTGAATGTAGGATGAAATGGGTATAAATTTTCTCTAACAATATAAATGTGGCATTTTACACAAGAATAATGCTCCGGTTTTAGGAAACAGTTGTGGTATATAGCTGAATTCATTACTGATTATTCCAAAAGCATGACTGCAGCAGCAAACCAGCACTTCAATTTTAATTTGTGAGCCTTGTGTGAGGTGACAGACATTTGCATAAGAGTGACAGTAACTTTAATCCCCCTATACCCTTGACTTGCGCCTCGGTTTCTTTGAACACATTTCTAAATCAGCAAAGCTTCAGCCAATTAGGAATTATAATACTTCTTGGGAAAGAAAAAACGTTTTCAATCCCAATACAATTTCCATGAAATAAATTATTTGCATAGAGCACAGCCAGTGCAAGCAACTGTATTAAAATGCCATTGCTAATTAAATTGTATCCTTTAAAGCTTGGCAGTTTGGAGCAGAAAAAGGAGGGGAAAGTGTTAAATATATGTGCAATTTTAAGCAATATTCTAAACACACTTTACTTGACAAATATTTGCTGAATATTTCCTGACTAAGACACATAGTGATAGCTATTTTCCTATTCCCTCATACAAAAGGGCAAGACAACAAAAGCAGCTGTCTGATTAGGGGCACTGTTGTCCTGAATCAATTACATCCCCGCAGCAGAGAGCTCCACTTATGCACCTGTTTTTAAATAAAAAGCTTCTATATAGCTCCCAAGCCTTGTACAAGGGAGATGGGGGTGGGGTTGGGGGGAGAACCTACGAGTGAAAGAAACAATAATTCTTCTGAAGGTCAGCCAGGGCATCCTTCATCCCTCACTCTCCGCATTCACTGATTGCGTCCGAATAGGAAATCCGCCCAAATCTTCTCTTGCAATCAAGAAGGGGGGAGGAGATCCGTGTTGAACATGTGCCACTTTCACTGCCTTTTGAAGGAATATAATTATTGTGTTTAACCGACTGACTTGTCTCTTACCCGGAGCTTTTCGAGTTGAAGGGTGAGGGAGCTGAGGAGCCTGAGAACTGGCTGCTCATCCTGATTGCAGTGTGCCTCCAGGTACCCATTAGTGCCTCCCCACCTCGCTCCCCTCCTCTCCTACACCCCCCCAGCCAGGGCTGCTGCTTCGAGCTCAGCTCACAGCAGAGGTACCTGGGTCCTCACTGCCTCTCTGCAGCGCTGCTGACACAGGCGGGACCTATTTACCTTCCAGACTTAGCTGCTGTTCCCTGGAAAACGGCTGCGGACTCAGAGACCACAGTCTGGTTATTTTGATGAGCTTAAATCCCAAACAAGAATCTTTCTGCAATTTATCCTGTCCCACGGCTTCTGGTAGACACCTTTCTATAAGAAATTCATTACCATTTACCACACAGAATAAAAAGGAGCCTGTTTATGCAGTCTTTGACTGCATGCATAAAGATTTCCTTATAATGTGAAATATTTCACTGGAGAATTTGCATTTAGTACCTCTGACCTGTCTATGCACACTTTTTTTCCCTTTAATATTAATAAAATCTTAGTCTTTGATGCACACGTACTTCTATTTTAACAGGATGAAGAAATTAGAATACATTGTTTTCTTATTATCTGAATGCATGAAGAAAAATTAAATTGAACTGATAAAACAGAGTGGGTTTTGGCCAAGGCAGCTGTTCTGCAGTTGGTGCATATGTTCTGTTTTCAATTCCAGCTCTGAAGTGAAAAGTGTCCAAGTTCCTGTTCTCTTGCATACATAGCAGAAGACAACTAGATATCGACCCTCATGAAAACTGCCACACAAACACTACAAAAGGAAGATACCCTCCAACACACATAGAAATATGTTTTAACATAATTTATAAATGCTTTTTTATTTTTTCCATTTTGCTCTTACATGCAAAAAGGAGTCTGCAAGGTCTTTCAGAATTATTGGTCAGGCTTTTGCAATAGATATGAACAATAAAAATCAGGGCTGAAAAAGTTCTGAAACATGATTTTATAAATGCTTACAAGCATGGGATTTTTTAGGCCTTAAATATCAAATTACTAAGTAGATACAAAAATTTTATTTGGGCAAAAATACAATTTGATATTTAATCACAGCTTCACAATATAGTCTAAAAGGCTATATAGTATATATTATGTATATATATATTATATATAGCACAGTGCACACATACACAGTATATGTGTATAGAGCACAAGCCATCTAGGAGGTACCTGGATTGCATTGCAGAATTCACTTTGTGATGGATCTGTCTCTCTCTCTGGATGGCTGGGGAAATCTAGGATACTCTATTTGACTACATGCTCAGGATGACTGAAGTTGAGAGAAGTAAAATATGATGGAGATAGACAAACAGATGCTTAGCAATCTCAGTGCTTGCACAAATCCTTTGGTACCCAGGCAGCTTTAGACCTGCAGTGTCTGCCATATTGGGAAATGAAATTCAGGTTCTTCAGTATTTTGGTCTCAAAGATTCGAGTTTTTGTACATGTGCATACAGATATAGCAGAGTTTCTTACCTCCAAAGATTGCATTCAAATCCCTAAGCTACGTAATTGAGGGACAGCAATTACTTAGAGATTTTGTATTCTAATACGACTTAGCTGGACAGGATATCTGTAAGAACAGATGTAAAAATCAGCCTAAACAGTCTTCCTGAAGGTGAAGAATGACCTTTTTAAAAGACACCGCTATGAGAATAAATCCTTCCTAGTTTGTGTTATCATTTGTCTCTATAATTAATAAAAAAAAACTTCCATTACAGATAGGCGTTTCTTAAAAGCCTAAAAGGGTCTGATAGTGCAAGTCATTATTTACTGAACAAATAAATATAAACAAATACGAAATTTTAGTACTCCTTTTCAGAACTATCTCCATTTACTTCTTTTATTAAATTATAACTATCATTCATTCCAATTTTCAATCAGTAAAATTAAAGTGAAAAGCCACTCATTGTAAGACTTCCTGATCCCAGTCAGTCAAAAGAGCTGCTTCAAAAATTTCCAAAGAACAGGGACACAGAGTGTCAGCAAACAGCACTTAAAACACGGAAACAGTACAGATACTTCTGAAGTAGAAGGCCAAACAAGGAAACAAGTGGGCCCCTTGGACTTCAGAGAGGCTTGGAACACATCTCCCACGATACTCCTGAATCCATGTTGAGATTTACAGCCTATGCAGGTACAAAATTTCCTGGCAGGTTGGGCGCAGAGGATTGGGTCAGTGGTTGTGCCTTGCCAGGAGGCTGGCTAGATGCAGGTGTCTGTCCTGGGACCTGTTGTAGTTAACAGTGACCCAATTCATCAGTGACCCAGAGGAGGTAGCAGAGCTCTCTCTGCCATGAGGTTTGCAGCTCACTCCAGAACAGTGGGAGCCATCAATATGCTTGGGAGAAGAGCTGCCGTTCCAGGAAACCTAGGCAGGCTGAAGGAAAGAGCTGACAGGAGCCTTATGAAACTCAACAAGGACAAATGAAAACCTCTTCTACCTGGGGAGGAATAACTCCTGCAACAGTAATGGCTGGGGAGCAGCTCTCAGGGCACTGGCCTTGGGTGTGTGCAGTGATGAGCTGACCAGAAGCCAGCAGTGTCCTGGCAGCAAAGACAGCCAGCAGCACCCAGGGCTGCAGGTACAGGAGCCCCATAATCACAGCCCCTCTCTAGTCAGCACTTCCTCCGATACATGAGAGACACTGATAAAAAACCAGTTTCAGAAGATGACTACCAACATGGGACGCTTGTCTCATGAGGACAAACTGAGGGAGCTAGACTTGTTCAATCTGGAGAAGAGACAGCTTTGGTGAGACCTGACAGCAGCTCCTGGTACCTACAAGAAAGTTATTGAGAAGATGAAGCCAGCTCTTCACAGTGGTTTATAGTAGGAGAACGGGAGACAACAGGCATAAACTGAAATGAGAAGTCCAAATTGTTTATCACACAAAGGTTTTTTTCACTGCTTGGGCAATGAAGCAGTGGAACAGACTTCCAAGAGAGGCTGAATAATTTCCATGTTCCCTGGAAGATTTCAAGACCAACTGGAAAAAAATCCTGAGCAACTTCATCTGAACTCGTACTTCACCCTATTTTGAGCAGGAAATGGGAGTAGATACTTCCTAATCTTCAAACTTGAATTATGCTAGTGATAGTTCACACTTCAAAGACAGAAAACAAGACTCATCTATTCTTGAATATTAAGCCAATTCAAATTTTCTAAACTAATGATAGTATTCAAATCTCTTGTTGATAATACTTGCCAAGAAATAAAGCACCTTGCTAACTTCACACCAACTGTCATGCAAAATCTCACATTTTATTGAGAGCTTAGGCCAGAGGCAAGACAAATGCACTACTTGGAAGGAAGAATACATTTTGACTTTTCTAAAGACTCACAATGAGATTATTTTGTTCATCCTTCTTTGCCTAGCAAAACTCAGTAAGACTGAGATCTTTGGTGTGTTTTAAGTGCCACATATTCTAAATTTGTGCAGCATATACAATCTACATGTCAAATTAAATTACAAAGGGTTCCTCAAAGCTCCTATTATAGTAACTACAAGTTGAAAGAGGGGAAAGTCTGCTTGACTAGACAACAAGGAATGAAGTATAAATACCTATGCTTTTATGCAGACTGACAATTTAAAAGAAATCTGTAAGCATTTTGCCCCACAAAAAAACAATTTAAATATTCTTTGCATCGTGTTTCTATGCAAGATTTTTTTTTTTCCCCCCCTGGGTAGGTGTTGAGTTTATTTTGTCATTTGGTACATCAGTCTCAAATGCTGAAAGTTTTGGGCTCGGGAATAGGCAAGCATACAGCCAAAACCAATATGAACAGACCAGAGATGGTTCAAACAGTGGATTGCTCACTCTCCCACAGACAAGTCTAAGAGACAATTGGTACTGCACCTGTTTTAATATGCAGGATATCACAACGTTGCCGTATGTAGACATAATAATTTAGACAAAATGTCCTATTGCAAGATAAGTCTCAAATTACTTAAAATATAGAACCATACTTCAAGAAAAATACATATTTGTATCATTCACTCACTGGAAAATGAGGAGTTTTGTAGCTCTCTGTGTAAAGGGAGACTTCTAGTTTCCTATTTAAACTATTTGAGCATCAATCTTCCTAACAGATGATAACCAACATTCAGCACTAACTGCAGCAGTCTAAATTAGAAAAGAGACATTATATTTCCTAGGTTCTTTTTTCTGCTCATTCATAAACACCAGTTATAATCCATGCATATGTTCAATATCAGTGAATTTGTAAAAAGACTTCTAGTTCTAAAATATTTTGCAAAACCTATTCACACCAATCCTTGGAGGAAAAGAATCCCCATGATGCAAAAACCCAGGTATTATTACAGTTCCCTGTCTGGGACATGTAGCTCATATTTCTTTATACTATCTGCCAAGAGAGCAGCTGACACAATCATGAAGTGCATCTTAAACAGTAAGTGGCATTTGAGACTTTCAATGACTCTTCATTAACTTAGTGAAAGGAAATGAGTAGAATAATATTTTCTACTTTAATCATCTGTACATAGCAACTATTATAGCAACCATGCTACTATTTACTTTTGCTGTAACAACGATAAAATATGTCACAATGAAATGAAAATAAATTTAACTAAAATAAGACAGAGAAGAAGAAGAAGAGGAAATAACCCTTGAAATTACAGCACAAAAGTAATACCTAAAAAGTCATTCTCTCAGCTGGGGGCTCTGAAGCTGGGCACACACCAATGACTGTATTTGTATCACACATACTGCTGCTTTCTGCATTCTTAAGGCTTGTTTGACCTGATGGGGTTGCACCAATATCTGTATTTCACCTGGAAGAAAACTGTGCAGGTGCATCCAGCACTTCTTGACTCCTGCAGATTGTGATAGCCCTTTTTTTTTTTTAATCTCAAGTGTCCCTTGGTGGGAAATTATTCCTGAATCACAAAATAAATTGGGCAGACCGGCAGCAGATATTTTCCAAGGGGCAAATTAATGTGAATAGAGTTAATAAGATTCAATATTGCCCTTCTATTAAGCCTGTACCACAAGCCTTGGGACTTTCACTTGAATATCAGGTATGTCCTTGAAGCTGCAGTAAAGTGAGCATTAAATTAATCAGGAAACAAGTACTGCTATCTACCCAGCACTGTTTGGTCACAGCAGCAAATGCTGACCATGATCTAAACAGGATGTGTCCCAGGGCAAGCTTCTCAGGCAGTGCCTGGCCCTGTGTGGGCTCCTGCCCCCAGGGCTTGCAGCAGAGCAGGTCTGTGATCCAGCCTGGACACTACAGTGGAGGGATGAAGCTGCAGTGCAGGCACTGGAGAGGTTGGGTCAGGCCCACCATCAGAGCAGGAGTTATGGTTTGGAAGAGGTGTGCCCAGCAAGGGTTTACAACCCGAAATTCATCTACAGAAACAAACCCCAGAAACTGGCAGGGTGGGATTAATCACTGAAGACCAGATCCTCTGCAGGCTGAAGACCCATTCCTTGACTGGACACATTTTCTTCGCTCTGATTGCTCTGGTGGATTAATATCACCACGCACAAGGATCATCTACACTCATTCTTCACAACTTTTACTTCTCCCAGACAGCAAATCTCTTCTATGAGGATGGAAAACACCAGCAATAAGACATGATAATGACAATGTCTCAGTCCTGACAAGGTTATGTATTTTCAGCAATTTACACCGTTCCTGAGGGAGCTCAAAGCACCTCATGCCATTGTATCTCCTTACCTTCTAGAATCATAGAACAGGTTGAAAGGGACCTTTAAAGATCATGAGACATCATCTGCTAGATCAGGTTGTTCAGAGTCCTATCCAACCTCACCATGAGTGTTTCCAGAATGGGGCATCTGCCACCTCTCTGGGCAACCTGTTGCAGTGTTTTACACCGGCTTGCTGTAAGATACTTAATTCTTTGAACTAGTGTAAATCCCTTTTAGTTCAAAACAATTTCCATTTGTCCTATCACAACAAGCCCTGCTAAAAAGTTTCTCCCCATGTTTTTAATAAGCCCCCTTTGAGTACTGAAAGGACACAATAAACCTCAACTTTCTCAGTCTGTCTTCATAAGAGAGATGCTCCAGCCCTCTGATCATCTTCATGGCCCTCCACTAGTCCTGCTTCAACAGGTCCATGTCTTTCCTTTGCTGAAGACCTCAGAGCTGGACACAGTACTCCAAGTGCAGTCTACTGAGAGTGGAGAAGAGCAGAATCATCTCCCTCATGCTGCTGGCCACATTGCTTTTCATGCAGCCCAAGATCCAATTGGCCTTCTAGCTGCAAATGCATATTGCCAGTCCATGTGTCACTCCTCACCAGCACCCCCAAGTCCTTGGCAGGGCTCTTCTTGATCTGTTCATCCTCCAGCCTGTGTTGATATGGGGGTCTGCCCTGACTCAGGTGCAGCACCAGCACTCGGTCTTGTTAACCTGCATGAGATTCCCATGGGCCCACTTCTCAAGCTTGCTCAGGTCCCTCTGGATGGCATCCCATCCTTCAGGTGTGCCAATTGCAGCACAGAGCTTGGTGTCATGTAAACTTTCTGAGAGTGCACTCAATCCCTCTGCTTATGTCATTGTTGAAGACCTTAAATAGCAGTGGTCTGAATATGGATCCCTGAGGGACGCCACTTGTCACTGATGTCCATCTGGACTCTGAGCTGTCGACCACTATTCTCTGGATGTGACCATCCAACCAATTCCTCATCCACCAAATGGCCCACTCCTCAGATCAGTATCTCTCCAACACAGAGAGACAGATGTTGTGGGGGAATCTGCTGAAGGCCTTACAGATTCCAGACAGACAACATCCATGGCTTTTGCCTTGTCCACTGAAATAGTCATTCCAGTGTACAAGGCTACTGGGTTGTTTAGGCAGGACTTGCCCTCGGTGAAGCTGTGCTGACTGTCTTGAATCATGTCCCTGTTCTCTATTTGCTGTAGCATATCCTCTGGGAGGATTTGTTCCATGATCTTTCCAGGCACAGAGGTGAATCTGACAGGTTGGTAGTTCCCAGTGTCTTCCTTTCTACCTTTCCAAAAATTCATGCAATTCTTCCATTTTTGCAGTCACCAGCGACTCTACCTAGAAGCAGTGAATAAGTCAGATGGCTGCCTTTAAAGTCCAAGTTTGGTTTCAAAGCTCCTCTTCTCCTTTTCCCATGTAAATGTGTTATGCCTTCTAATTCTCTGTACTCTTTTCAACTCTGCTGGTTGCAGCTCCATTATCTCTGGAAGTTGCTTTAACACCTGCCTCCTGCGCCAGCCAAAACAACACCATCTGTTGCACAGCCTGAAAGGTCTATGAACCACAGTGTTTTCCAGTTTGCCTGAATTATAATGAATCCTTTCTCCCCAAACATGCCAGGCCAAGCAGCCTTCCAGGGGCTCTGACAGGTACTTGTTTTGCTCTCCTAGTTCCCTTTGTCCCCTCTTGGGCATGGGGGCCAGCCCCACACCAGCTGACAGCACTCATTGCTTAAGAGGTCAGAACAAAAGCTCCCTGAAAATGTCTTGCAAGCACATGCCAAATCTACAGCCAAGGCTGCATGAGGTTACTAACTGTGGTCTATGGGTCATTACTCTCCCATTGGGTTTTTCAACAGATGTCAGGGGTAGGTTAGTGACAGGCCAGCTCTTGCTGTTAGCAGAAAGCACGTGCAGGATGCAGGACCAAGGCTCTGTGTTCGCATTCAGACCGCGCTCTGCCCCCGGTCACTTCCTTCCTTTCCAGTACTGCCCTTCTCACCTGCAGTATCTCAGGCCTCTATCCTTTGCTCACTCTAAATGGCACTTGAGTAATCAATACATCTATCATGATGATAAAAAATTAAATGGGTGGGATGAGGGAAGTGATACTTTCAAGTACTGTACTCCAGACAGTCAGGAAGATGAACCTGATCCCGTGTCTTAGGATTGTCCTTGAATGGCTTGAAGATTTCTCCTTTGTTTTACCATATCATTTGTACTTACCTCACTTTCAGATTTGGGAAGTTTAAATTCACATTACCTAGCAGTCTGAGAAATAGTAGCATTCTAGGGAAAATAAAGGTTCAAACAAACAGCTGGATATTAACCAGGAGTGAGAATCCTAATCCATTCTCAGTAGTGTCTCTCTGTGGATATTTTTTATTTGCTGTCTTTTCTTCCTATTCATTTCAAACTAGGAAGGACAATTGGAAGCCAACCAGACAAACAGCCAGCCCAATTACCTACACTTTTTTTCCTTAGTGGAATAGGGGTAAAGAAGTGCTTTAAGCAAAAGTTCTGAAAGGAAACTATAATTTTGGACATCTTAATCCTTGTTTGAATTTAGTGATTTATCAAATATATAAAATATTACATTTAATAGGGACAAAAATTAGCATTCTGGGATTCAGTTTGTCTGAACAGGCAACATTCAGGTTGGAATAAAGCAATGCAAGAATAAGACTTTTCAGAAATTAGCAGTACTTTCAAGGGAACTGAACGTCAGAGTCCTGAGATTAAAATCAATTGTCACAAACTATTTTTTTAATAAATAGACTTTTATGCTTCACCCCTGGCTACCATGCATTTCTTGTCTGAGAAATCAGGATTGTGAAACTTCCCATCTTTGCCATGATGAAGGAAGGTCCCAGCTACATGTAAGAGAGAGTAATCCTTGAACACCCACAGCTATTGGTAATGCTGCTGTCACGTACCATCATTTCTCTCCTACCTGTACTCTTCAGACTTTACATTAAACACAAAAGGAGACCACCAAAAGCTGCAGGACTCCTCACAAAGATCACGCAATTTTGTGTGCATTGGTACTCACGGATGAGGAAGTCTGTGTGGAGCCATTTGTCATGTATGGAGGCTGCTGACACACTCAGCTGGCACAGTTTGGAGGTAATGGGGAAGTCTGTGCTTCAGCCTCAAACAAATTACTCTTCTATAACACTAAGGTCCCAGTTTTCTCTACATCTGGCCCAGATTCTCTACTGCTACCCACATAGGTGAAATTTAAACGTGTTTCTCGCTGCAGCTTTGTGTCTACATCATCTGTGATTAGTAAACAGCAATCATTTTTAATGTTCTTTGGAAAATGTTTTGGCTGCATTTCAAGGGTTTTTATGTATTCTCATCATGATCTTTTTCTGTAATTAAATTTAAGATAATTAGCATTTTCCTTACAGTCTGTATCTGCACATCTTTTTACCCACGTCCTAGACCATTAAATTACATTTACTAAAGCCTTCATTGTGTCCTATAAAACAACTGAATCACTGAAGGTCAAAGTCTTATTTTTATTCAGTGCAAATAATAAATGATAGTGCATAAAATAATGCAATATTTACTTCAAAGTCTCAAATGACATTTGACTGGAAATTGGTTTTATATACCTATTTACTTCCTTTAATATCTAAGATATACCAAATGTTCTTTGTAAATACTGAAGGTGAGGTGAGTCACTAGTTCAACAGAACAACCCACTGAGGATTTGGTGATAATACAACTAACCCTGGTACTGCTACATTTTTTTTTTTCAAGTGTTAAAAGATCAGAAGAAGAAAATTTGGTGTCATCAAAAAAATCAATAGACACATCAGGAAAAACAAAAAATGCAATTACAAGCTCCAGAATTTGCATATTTCAGTCTTAATATTTATCTAATACATATTTAATATGTGTATTTTAATGTAATTTCAGCTTTAACAGATTGCAGCATTTCCAAAAGAACTGACATGAATTGTCTTTGTTGAAGCAAAGCTTAATTCCTGTATCAGTATTTAAATTCACAGACTTCACCCCTATATTTACAAGTCTTGTAAACTAATTGTAAGCATAATGGTCCATCTGCATTCTACAAAGCACTAAAGCAAACACAGAAAAATTTCTACTAGTAATTTTAAGAATAAATAGTTAATAAATAGTTTATGAATGTGTTATATTTTAAAAAGAATAATTTAAGTGTACTGCTA
Organism: Poecile atricapillus; assembly: GCF_030490865.1. Taxonomy (NCBI): domain Eukaryota; kingdom Metazoa; phylum Chordata; class Aves; order Passeriformes; family Paridae; genus Poecile; species Poecile atricapillus. The sequence continues at coordinate 67,326,971 of NC_081251.1, read as the reverse complement.
CTAAAATTATGAAAGGAAATAATTTCTATAAACATCACTGATAATTCACTACTGGAGGTCATCTAGTTGAATCTCCCTGCTGATACCACATGACAAATTCAGCCATTATGACTCTCATAAAGAGGTAAAACGTTGCCCTAAAGAACCCACATGGCACTCTGTGCTTAGTTGGTTGACCAAAGGTATTTTTTCCTACACGCTTTTTGCTATGGAAACAAATAAACCAGTAGCAGCAGCAGCTTGCCATCTGCTGACACATTTTCATCTGTCACCATCTTTTGCACCACGTTTTATCTTTACATTTGCATAGGAGCACCTAACCACCCTCCTCCTTGCCCCAGTGTGATAGCTTCACCAATGTGCCTGTGTGGAAAGTATGAAGTAAGGCAGTAAGTGCTCCTTTAGCAACACCATGGTGCACAGGCAGGCAATCACATACATTTAGGATTCTACCACTCATTTTCCTGTCTGGAGAAAGTAAAAGATCATTGAAGCTGGAGAACCATCACTTAAGGTCAAGTACCCTACTGTACGATCAGAGTGCTATTGAGCTACAGACAAAGTGCAGCGTTTAGAAGAAGGGAGGAAGGAGATTGATATCTGGAGCAGTGGAATTTATTCAGGATAATACAGCAGTAATTTTTAGTCACAGATTTTAAGAAATGAGATCCAAGAGTTGCTGGGATGACTCACATACAAATGCCTTTCAATGAACAAAAACCAGAGTGACATTTTCACAGCAGAAAAAAGAAGCAAACTGAGCGTACACAGGAAAGAGCAAGAAATTAAGGACACACTCTATAGATTGGATGAAAAGATAGCTGCAGAAGTCTGATCTAAATGGTTTATACCTGGCTCTTTTTGGGCTGATGAGGGCTGCACAGCACTGCTGATGTTTCACAAGGAATGAGTTCAGTCTTCCCTTGGCACATAAACTGGAGAAATACTGTTTTGTTTCTACTATGGCATGAATACAACCTCTGAGACTGAAAAAATCCCCTTAGGAACATGCTATAGCGGGATCTTAACATGATAACTGAATAACTGTTCAGCTGGGGGAATTTTAACAAGACTGTAATAAAGCTCTTACTATTGTTCAGTCTGATCTATTAGAGAATCTTTTCTCCATCTAGCTTCATTTAAGCTTTTTCCCTCCCTGTTCCTCTGCCCCTGAGTAAATCAAATCAACTAAGCAGCTATTTAGTTAAAATCCTCTGAGGGTCAAAGTCCTCAATTCCTTCAGGACTCTTACAATCATATCATCATTTCTTCAACTCTGTTTTTTCTAGATCATTGATTATTTTTTTTTGCCCTTAGGGCTTTTTGAAACTGCTCCTCTGGTACTATTTTTGCAATAGCCTGTTGTGCAGTGAGCATTGCCCAGGCCTGACACACACAGTTCTGTGCCTCTGACAGGCCATTAGAGCCAGCCTCCACTGTGGGGAGAACTGCATCAATTTTGATTGTTTTATTTAATTTTTTCCCCACCTTTGACACTGAGATTAATCCTGTAATTCTCTGAAGTCTGTTGGATAGCCTGGAGAATGTGTATGGGTCTAGCTGCTATCCTTTCAGCTAGCAGTTGACTCCAACAGTAAGCCAGTGTGAAACTGGAGGGCACGCTAAGCAGGAATTCCGGCACTTCAGTATATCCTGGGTCTGCACAAATATCTGATCTAAAACATGGGCTGAGGAGACATTCTCCCAATAGCTATCACATTTTGCTCAACCAAAAACTCCAAAGAGAAGGCATGCACTGTTGGGAACCAACATCTGACGCAGCCAGGACTTGCAGCAGCTAAGGAGAGAGAAGGAAGAAGCAAAACCACATGGCTACTGGAGGCTGTCATGAAAACAAATGCCTACAACAGGGTATGATGACTGCAGATAGCAGGACATCACAAGAAATTGGTGGTGGCATTGCATGAATTTCTCAACCAAGATAGGCCCTTTTTATACAGAATCAGGTGTTGGTATCTTTCCCACATCCTGGGAGAGCAGAACGCTGTTTTGTTCAAGGAAGTCTCAGGTGAGACCTGCCAGATGAAACTGCTAAGTTTGAGGCATAAGCAGAATTGCCACAGTAAGACTTCTCCCACTCTGGCTTTACTTCAGGGTAGCCCTGTCAGTCACCACAAACAATACAGGACTCCTCAGGAACTGATTATGTGTTGTCATTTGGTAAGAGCTGATGGATTGATTGTAATTGTTCTCTTGTGTTTTGCAGGGGTATTACTGTTGTGTTTGGCTGGGAGATAGAAATGGGAGAAAGTGCTGTTAATAGGTCCTGGCACGAACTAATTGGAACAATGTGTTATACAAAACTGCTTATTACACTGCACTGCTCTGCCTGTTTTTCTGGTATGGCACAAAGTACATCTGCCAAGAACCTTGGTTCCAAGTAATTACCCCCTAGCATGAGAACATGAGTAGCCACAGCAGAATTTGATAGGCTTTAGCACATCTGTAACTCCAAATAAATCTCTCCCATTCAGCTACTTCTGAAGCAACACTGAAAGATGAGCTACAGGTTGAACTTTTGTCCTCTTTCAGAAAGAGGATTAAAACCCAGGTATGCTAACAGAAATAGTGTCTTACCACCGTAGTTTAATTTTCCACTCTTACTGGCATTGCAATGGTAAGCAAGTGGTAAAGTTTGAAGGGCAACCTTTAAAAAAACAAGTGCCTTAATGCCATACTTAACTTGGGATGATAATAAAGTTGATTAATTTTCACAAACTCACATGAGAAAAAGAGTAGATGAAAATACTGTTTCAAAAGCAGGGATGCTATCATTCTGGCTGCATGGCCATGTACTCAGAAGCATTAAGTTGCTGGAATTTACTGCCCATTACTTCTTTCCTGTCTTGAGTATATGGCATTTAAATGCAACAATGAGCTAACATCTGTATATTCCAGAAAGAGGGCGGCTGATAAATATTAATGAAATTTGCTCCTCATGTATCTTATGAATTTTTATGTATTCTTTCATCTAGGGGCATCATCGTACAACTTTCATATAAATGACTGCAGAGATCCCATTTCAACCTTGAATTTCCACTTTGCACACAGGCCCCTGCAGAGGGAAAGCAAACAGAGCCCTCACTTGGCTGACAACTCTGACTACTGAAAAGCCTGTAACCCTTCACAGAAGTGGCCTTTTCTCGTCTGTTTAAAGAACAGTGGTAAGACAAATTCTCTCCCTAAACAGATTAATTTTAACTCAGCAGCACTGGAATGAGTCCTTACTAGATTGCCTTCAGCTAGGCTCACTGCCCCCCTGCACCTCCCCATGCAGCCAGGCACCATAAACACTATGCAATAGATCAGCAGTATTAAGCCACATTTCATGGTGTGTAAGAGGAAAGGAAATAGAAAATCTCTACTGGTAAATAAGGCCATCCTTGAATACACCAATATTTCTCAAGTGCAAAATGCTTACTCTTTTCTGTATTTTTCCCCATTCCAAATTCATGAGCTCTGTGCTTGTGAGCCTTTTTACAAGAAAATAGCAAAAAACCTTTTTAGATAAATGCAACCCACTTCAGAATACTGTGGCAGTCTGATCCCTGCAGAGAGAAACTTAAACAAAAATCTGAAGTTAAATCTTACCAAATGTAATGTGTAGCTTGTGGGTTTTGCTTCTATGATACAAGGTTCACTCCCCACAGAACAACTTAAATACACAGGGAAGTATGTGGGGCTTTTTTTAAGCTTCAAAGTTCTTAAAATAAACAAGCAGGAAAGAAGAAAAGAGGTACTCTATAAAGTACAGTAACTATCATGGCAATTTCTGCAGTGTCTTCTGAAGTTACAAACCAATCTTAGCATTTTGTGCAGTAAAATATGTAATTTAAAAATTACTGTATACAGACTTATATGCAACCCTCGAGATTGATTCCACTGAGTATTGATTGCTGTTTCCAATCTTTCCTTGACATTGGTTAATCATGGCAGTTGAATTCTTTAACTCTAGATATCAGAACTGGGTTTGGGGTGACACTAAGCGTAAAATACCCTCATCACACATCATCTTACCCTTCATCTTCAGTGAGTCCTTGGTGTTCAGTCCGTTCATCACCAGGTGAAGCACATGATGCACATGAGGGAATTATATTTCTCTATTCTTTGCTGATTTAGTTAAAGCTCCATTTTATTACATGATTGTTTTGCAGTTAACAGAATCACTGTTTATCCAAATTCAAGCTAAGACCCTAAGCAAAATCCCAGCCATGCTAGCTCAAGCACACAGCTGAGAAAAGAGCACATCCCCCCTGAAAAATCAAGTAATGCTTACATGAAAAGGCCACTATCAAAATAATAACTCAGCTTCAGACATCAGGAACAGACCTGCTGATCATGAAAGAATCAGAGTAGACAATCAGGAATCTCTGTAAAGGCATCTGCACACCTATGAGTAAGATTTCAATGGAGATCTTCCTTGCACATCTTTAAAATATATGCACTCATACAGAAATTGCCAGCTCAAAATTATGTTTGTACCATGTACCATTGTACCATGTTGTTTTCAAAGGCATAATGAGACTGAGGAATGAATACAGAAAGTCAAACAATTTTTAAAAAATCCCATGCCAATAGCTATAGAACAGAAAAGTTTGTTTTTGACACAGTCATGGCCTTCGAGCTGATTAAATAACTTCTAACCAGATTGAATACTTAGGCTGTTGGATGATTTTTATTTTGATGCAGAAACCTCTCTCTTCTAAAAATGCAATTTGAGGCAGTTGTTTAAAATTGCACTGATCTCCACCCTTGGAACATGTTAATTTTTTTAATGGAAATGGACAAGAAAAAGAACAGTTATCTTACTGCAATGTTCAGCCCACCACAACAAAAAAATTACTGAAAATTATAAACTCATAGGCATAACTTACTGAAGATCTTCCAGCAAATTCTAAGATGCTTTGATCTTTAATTCTTCCAAACTGAAGATGCTATCACAGTCTTTGTGCAGCTATCATAGTAATAAAAAAAAAAATTACATGAATTTTCATTATCATAAAGGCTGAAGTCTGCCATATTAAGGACATGACCTTTTTTAACAAAATACTGGCTGTACAGTTGTAGTTGTCACCTATTCCAACAAAAAAAAAAGGCAAAAAAGTAATACACTGGTATATCTCTGCATGACTTGCAGCAATTGCTGGATGGTATGTTAGGAAAGCAAAAATGCCCAAGAAGTCACTGACACTTCCATACATGAGATGCCGGCAAACCCAGGACCACTGTGACCTGAAGCAGAAATGGGGCCTTTCTTCTTCCATTAGCTTGTTCTCTAAGGTAACTAAGAACAGAGATGTTACTGTCAGACAGCCATTGTCTTCCTCTTGCTACCACTGATGTGTGCCACTGAACTGAGCCTCTAAATATTCCTCAGTTGCCATGGAAGCTGCGGGAAGAGCAATATTACCCCAATACACTAAGGGAACAGATAACTAAAGGTCCTTATAGTGGGCTTCCTATCTGCTTTGAATAATTGAGCAAGTCAGATTGAGGGCAAATACCAAACTGCTTAAACAAGAATTCCTATCTGCTGACATTTCCCCATACAGATTCTTAAGTTAAACTTGCATCCAAATTTTAACTTTTAAAAAAATTTGCTCAAAGGGCACTAAAATATTTCCAATTTTTTTTTTTTGGGGGGAGGGATTGGGATTTTTTTCAGTGTTGTTTGTTTGATTTTTTTTTATTGTTTTAAGCTTTAGTTTCACAGTTACTTTGGTACTGTGCTAATCTAGAAGATTTTTAGTAAGCTGATTATTGAGCTGGAAAACACATTTTAGAGAGGAGTTTGACTTTAAAACCCAAACTCATTTCAGAGTTGAAAGGCCACATCTTTATACAACCTTCACAAGGGCTGAGAAATCATCACCACAGACCCACCCCTAACAGCAATGGAGCTGTCAGATAGCACGTATAGTGAACAATAGACAGTTGCATGTTCAGAACCTGAATAGACAAGAATTGTATTTTTGCATAAAGCCAGTGTGTAACAGCTGATTTAAACATATTTAACAGTATGGGTAGTTCTGTTAGGAACATATTTGTGTTTTATAATGATGAGAAAATAGATTTCTTAATATAGAACACATACTGTCCAGCTCTTTCCTTATGCTGTTACATATTCATGAGAAAGCTGTATCAGCACTACACTATCAGAGAAAAATTTGGGTTGAAAAATAAAATCCACAGCATCTAAACTATTCAGTGTAACCTTAAAATATGCCATCTTGGATAAAAATAGATTATGGTATTTTTCACCACCTTATGGTACAACACAGTTCTTGCTCGTAAGATCATTAGAAGGTTAAACACCACCTCCCCACCAGTCCTGGAAAAATGAAGCCAATGTAGTTTTCTTTTAAAAGATTGCTTGTGTTTGACACAATTATACATGCTAAACAGTCTTTCAGGCATGCATTTATATTGAAATTCAACGTAGGATTTAGACTTGGCAACTGTGGCCAGTTCCTGCCAGTTCAGAATCTGTGGGAAGTCAGAAAAGAAATTAATATTCCCACAGTGTGCCCCTACATTGTCTAATCCAAGATGACTACTAACCTAAAGTCCTAGTAAATGAAATAATGTCAGCATTATAAAACTTATAATTTATATCCATTTGAACTTACAATACCCTTTTGATTAATCATTCTTGATCTATTGCACATCAATAATTAAATGTCTTCCAAAATGTCAATACTTATCAGAAAATTACTTAGTTGGGAACACATTAGCCTCGTAATTTACCTAATATTTATCTTTAATACCTGAATTTATGATCATATTTCTTATAAAGATTAGTGGTGAATTAGATGCTTAAAACTTAGATCGTGAACCTGCAGAAAAGAGAAAAAGGTGCATAAGCTCTGAAGAGAGCATCTGAGGTATGTATCAAAGGATTAGGGAAGGAGTTTTACACCAAGAATTACAGGAATACCTGGAATAGGTAAATAAAAAATACCAACATTAAAAAGAAGTTTCAAGAATACTTTCTCTAGCAGCAACAAAATTTATTCAGTTTCCTACAACCAGCATGAATTATCATGCTTGTCTTTCAAGTGGAATATATCAGGCTAGCCATGAAGAAAAATACATTTTAAAATTATCAGTTAGATCTTGTCGTGCTTTGCAAACAGAAAGATTTTTTTTTTAAAAGCTGAATTTCTACTTTTCTGAGCAGCCACTGTGCAGAACTGACTTTTAAAAGAACTCATCTTACAGAAGGATTAATAAAGGGATTTGGCATTTATAGGAATAATATGAAGATCTCCAATTACATTAAACAGAACAGAAATACTTCAAGGCATCCTGCGGTTAGGAAAGAACTTTTCCTTAGAGCAGCTTATTCCATAATTGTCCACTGTGGGAGTTTTAGCACTTTTCTCCAAGATCTAATACTCTCCACTGCTGGAGACAGAAACACTGGGACAGATATATAATTGTATGGGTCAAATTTGGAAATACTTTTAAAAAAGAAGAAAAAAATAAAAAGGAAAAGGCTTGTCTAGCTGCTAAATTTTTTGCAGGAGTTGCTCGTACTTATTGAGGGCTCAGACCAAATAGCAACTCAGCACTGCTGAGAAAGTTGCAAGCGTAGCTGCCCTCCTGGCTGCTGCCATTAGCAAAAGCCACTTGTCAGCCAACTCTTTCCATAAAATGAGGGTGTTTGAAACAAATGGCACCACTTGTAGCTGGTTTATACCTTTTACACACAGAGCAGATGAAGCTTTAAAATTACTGTGGCTCTCATATTCAGGAGCTGCATATTTTTGAAAACTGGGAGAGAGAATATACAAACTGTACGTCTGAGAACATAAATAATTTCCTACTCATTTCCCAAGTGTATTTTTGGTTACATTAATCAGAAGCAGACCCAAATTCTGCCACAGTCAATATACTTTCAGAATATTCCTTTTGTTTCTCCTTCCCTGTTTCTCAACCTGCTAAGAAACCTCAAGTTGGTAGTTTTTGTTGTTGTTGCTGCTGCTGCAATTCTAGGGGGTGTTCATCAGAATATGTCAGGACAGGCAGAGATGTAGCTAATGAAAATGGAAGTTATTGTTTTCTTGTTTGTATTCTCCTCATCATAAAAAAAAAAAAACCTAGTGCAAACATCACTGTTTTGTAAAATGAACCCAAGATGTAAAAACCTCCTGAGAAATGAATAGAGATATGGACACCACACTCCAAGCCCTGGGGATTAAATATTCTGATGCTTTCTGGGAGCACATTGCCTTTTTCTCAATTCTGAGCATGAAGTACTGCAGGCACTCAAACACCTTTATTAAAAAAAAAAAATATATCACACAGCATAGTTGCCATCTGTAGGCCTGGAGAAGGCTCAGGAGACTGCAAAAGAAAGGATTGTTTTCAAGAGATCCATGCCATGAGTGTAAGTGAATTGCAGAGTGAAGGAATGGACATCAGGAATGATTATTTAAAACCTCCATGTGTAATTAAGGTAGGAAGCTGGACAGAAGGCTTTATATACCTTTATGTTATTAGTAGGGCAATCTAATGATAACACTTAAAATCTAATACTATCACAGACTTGTTTTTCAAGTAGCATCTTTAACAGGTCTGAAAAAAGAATTAAAAATGCCCGCATGTGCATCTATTCTCCTTTGTCTTTTTAAGACAGCAGCTTCAAAGCCCAGAAAAAAATCAAATAATTACTCTCACATTTTATATTACTATTTCTGCACTCAGATCCAACCCAGTCAGGTGGTGACTGCCACAGATATCCAATACAGACTCTGTGCCTAGCAGAAAGAGAAGCTGCTGGGGAGTCTGGAAATACAGTGTTATCCCATAAGAAAAAAAAAATGGAAAAATTCAAGAGCAAGGTGGAAAGCATATGGTGGATGAATTTTCTAAAATACTTCCATATGAGAGGTTAGAAGGAACCTCTAATACTCCTAAAACTAATCTATGTTTGAATTTGAAAATACTGAGTCAAGTTCTACCATTGACATAGTTTAGAAAATCTGTCCTTGATTGTGGCACACTTCGCCAGTGATAACCACTGTATTTCTCTCAATTTTTCCTAGCTTCCACCTGTTAGACACATTTGTCAGCTGGACTGCAAAGCCCTCTAACATCACATTTCTGTTCCGTGTGCAAGAGTAATCTAAAATAATCTGGTTATTTCTTAACAATTTCCTTGACCAACAGAACCAATAGAAATCCTCTAGGAAATCACAGCAAGGCTCTCACCTGGGACCTTCTCAAATAGCTGTTTCCTTCTTGTACTAGGGACTTCAGGATTAGACACAGTCCTCCAGAAGCACTCATACCAAATTCAATATCTAAAGGTGGCAATTATCCACTTATTAGCCTCTCTGCTGCCTTGGGAGATGATGTTCAGCTGATAGCTGCCGTGATTGAGAGATGCAGCACTGCTGTTTGCCCTGATAACATAACCCAACCAGAGGAACACTCACACATTCCTTCTCTTCACCATTTGAACGCCCTCCTGCAAGGGGAAGGAAGATTCTGTCCTACTTACTGCAGTTCCATATTCATCTGTTTGTTCACCTGCCACAAGTTTGCTTTGGCAAAGAAAAAACTGACCAGCCTAAGACTCAAAAAGTATGAGGCTCATTGAAATTACTTGTCTAACTGCATCATAACAGGGAAATCTCAGCCCTTTATATTAAACCACGAGGCACTTGCTCAGCACTGATAAGGAAAAAATACCCATATGAAAGAGGGGTTCTCATGACAAGGGCTGACGAGACAGAAGAATTAACAAAGTGAGATTAAAAGGAGTTTGTCATTCATACAGAGCTTTTCAAGAAGTTGCTGAACTAATGTTTCAAAGGCTAAAGGAAAAGTTTTTCAAGAGGAAAGGAAAAGCTTCAGCAAATTAAATTGCTTTCACAACTAAATGCTCTGTAAGTTGAAGAATTGCAGGTAATTGCCAGAATATTCTACAAATGGAGCAAAGATGAAGGCATATGGTATGGAGAAAAAAACATTGTTATGTGAACAAAACAACTCCATAAAATACAATGCTCCCTTCTTCCATAAGGCAGGTAGCAGACTTACAACCTAAGAAAATAACTTACTGATGGGCTGCTGACACATTTATGGCCACTGGTTTGGTATAGCCAGACCAGGGGCAACCCACAAATCTGCATGAAGGTGATAATGAAGTGTGTGCTCACAGGAGAGGGAAGCTGAATGCAAACCTGTTCCATGACAGGGACCATCCACCACATGCACGTGTTTGCAGACTTTTGAAAAGCTGAATTTTGAATTCTGAATTTTGAAAAGCTGGAGGATTGTTGTAGGTCTAACTAACATTACTTTGTAGTTGGACTCTAAAATAAATCTGAATCATAATGGCTGGTCAGAATCTCTGTCAACCTGTCAAGACCACGTGGATCAACATGAGCAGTGCTGAAAGCAGTAAACCTCATTGCTGATTTGGAGTGCTGAAAACTGATGAGAAGCACTTTAAACCTAAGAAAGGAAATACCAAGCAAGTACTTCACACTGAACAGAAACATTTTAACAGTTCAGGAAGGCTGCAAATGCACCTATTACAGGATTCTGCAGTCACTTGTCCAGGAAGGGATGTTTCAAGAGTGTATAGTTCTAACTTGATGTACACAGCAAAGTACAGTCCCAGTGCAGCCCAGTTCCACTCCTCTCTTTCCAAAAAAGGAAATCACTAACAGTTTGGGTAAAATCCAACATTTAAAAGCTTGGCATTTATCCTTGAAGTTTCAAAAGTAATGAAAAAGCTAGGGGTGTTGTTTTAAGTTATGCTATTTACCTCTTTTACCTTATAAGGGACCTAAGCTATGGGGGTTATACAAATTTCCGTCAGCCAAATTAAAAATTACACTTGTTGGTATAATTTTTAATTTGTCTGAGGCATAACATTTTTCAAAACAAAAGTTATTTGATATTTATCAGCAAAAGGATTTTAGCATGCCTACCTCTGCAGAGCAAAGACCTCTATACTCAATATTGCCCATTCGCTCTTTTATTCCTTTTTAACCAACTGTCATTCATTATCCTCAGGGTGCTCATTAATTATGATGTTTAAAAGATACCCATCAGCAGTACCATAAATTCATAGACAGCTACAACAGGAATGTCTATCTCTCTCTCTTTAAGCATGATTTTTTCTTTTATGGTTTAACCTCTGTGATTAACTCCCATTTTTGTGGCATCTTTTATGCAAATGGCAGAATTTCTCATAGAAAGACCTTTCCTTAATATTTAACACATCCTTCATTGTCACTGGTCTCCAGAGTACATAGAAATCACATCATCCAACTGGCAGCACAGTAACTGTGCATGTGAATAACTAGTAAAATATGTAAAAGTGCTAATATATTGGTGAATTTTCGCTGCCATATCTGGATGAAATATGCCAGAAGAAAGTTAAAGCTTTTCAAAAACAGTCTGCAAATTTTTAATGAACCCATGTTTTCAAGCTATCAGATTGTGACTTACAAAATGTGATTACTATTTGGACCTATTAAAACATTTTCTTCCCAAGCTGAAGAAAAAATAGTTTGTGTAAGAGGGTATAAAGACTATTAGAATGGTTCAAAGAGCAATATAGTGGAAAAAAAAAAAATCCAGTAGTTTTGTACAAATCCATTAAGTTTCACTAAGTGAAAAATTTCCTGCTCCTATAGCCCCATGTCACAGCTGAGTCACGTTACTTTCTGAGTACTTGGTGCTTATTGTCAATTTCTGCAGGTGAACCCAAGCTGCAACCCAAAACTGTGCATCTCTAACTCCCATGATCTGCCAGATTCTAGTACGATATGTCAAACAGTGGCATTTAATATAAGCAATATTAAAATTGCATGGTCACCCATCCACTTACAGACTGATATTGTAAAATAAGCTTGCTTTTTCTGCCAGTTGAGCTACAATTTCAAATACTTATTACCACAGATTACAGATGGTGGAACTGTAATTGTAGAGTGTTATTGTCAACTAAAGGTGTGCAACATAATTATAAAAGCTACAAACAGCATCTACATTTTAGCAGCACTAATGGTATCAAAATAAAACTTCAATTTCAAGCAGGGTAACTATTAAATGGCCATTCAACAGCGTCTGAGGGGGCGGGAGAAACAATTCCACAAGGCTCATCCATTTTTCAAAATTACCAGTATGTAATTTTCCACCTCTCAGTGCTGTAATGCTTTACTACATACCACTGATGAAAATTTTTAAACAACATGAAGGGCTAAGCTCATGTTCAGTGAGGAACTACTGAAGGCAGAGGTGCAGCTGTACAGCCAAAGCCGCACAGATTTTCCCCTACTTCTGTGTTTGCTTGCAACTTAAATCTGGAATGTTAAATTCTTTTGAAATACCCACACATGACAAACACAGCTTTCCCAGCTTGAGACCTTAGGCTGAACAGCTTGCTTCAGTTCAATTATTATTCAAGCACTGATAGCCAGCATTATCTTAGATGAAATGCAAACCAAGTGAGAAACAGATTCCACATAAAAAACCTTGAGAGCTGAAAGAAAATGAAATCAATCCCCAGCCTTTCAACTCCTTAAAGTGATAGGCAATAACAGGGATGTCAAACCAGGGTAAACCTGAAAAGAAACATTTTGCGGCCCATGATTGAAAGAGAACATAAAAGGATGTCAGGTAGATGGATGCTTTATTGCTATTTTATATTTGAAGCCAGAAAACAAGGCCGGGTTGTAGCTGAAGACGTGAAACTGCAACTCTTCCATCTATTTTAGGAGATCTGATTGATACTGTTAACCTTGTTGTCTGATCATGATCACACCCCTTCATCTTTCCCTATACATTGATCAGCTGTTTCCTCTGAGAGCAACTTGTCATTAACAACTCCACAGATTTATATTTATATGCATGTCCTTTTCTCCCCATTATATTTTTATTGCAAGCAGCCTACAAATACAGCAAATATGTCAGTAGTAAATATAGCTGCATAGCAGGGAGGAGCTGACACCAAGTTCTTATGTCCAGCAGGAGAGACTCGACCTTTTCCATAGTTTCCAAAGTTAGGTAGGTATGTACTGTGGTGGGCTGGGGCTGCTTGGCAGCTGAGCTCCCACCCAGTCTACTTCATCACTGCCCCACAGTGGGACAGGGCAAAGAATGAGAAGAGCAAAACCAAGAAAAACTTGCTCTCAGTCTTGGTGGTTGAGATAGACATGAAGAAAAAACTCAAACAACCAAAAAACCCCAAATCCCATACCAAAACCAAACCAGAAAAAGTCCAAAAACAAGTGTCAAAGTATCAGAAGCAACACTTCCTATTTTTTTAAAAATTTCTTTTTTCCCCCCCTCTAGGGGGCTCTCAGCTCAGTATCCTGTAGAACAACTTCACTTTAAAAGCATAGCAATTCTGATTGTCAGGTAAAAAGTGTTATCCATTTTCACTAGTGAAAAAAAAAACCTGTTCACTTTCTCTTTGACGTATTGCCCAAGTAGTAACGTGAAAAACAAAAACAATTAACCCCCCTCTACAGATAAAAGAAATGGGAAGGGGTAAAAAACTAAGAAAGGAGAAAAAATTAGGGAAAAAGGAAAATTGACATTTTAGTTTGGAAATTTTGCAAGATTTTTTAATGAAAATTCCTTTTCAGAGAGAGGTAAACCTTTTTTAAATACAAGCTATGAAGAACTAAGGAATCATCAAAGAGTCTTTCCTGATAGTGAAGTCCTAGATCAAGCTTTCAGATAATAGACCAGGAAGGAAAAACCAAAACACGGCTGGATATCACATCTTTTATTCTACTCATCTAAAGCAAGTAAGCAACAGGCAGTGAGTCTGCACAATTGGATCAAGACTTGGACTGGATTTCTAATTCTAAATTGATAGGTGTTCAGATACCAGTGTGATAAGTAGGCTAAAAATACACACAGGCTGACAGTTTAAATAGTTTTCTAAAATAGACTGAGAGCTGTTCTGGATAACTGTTTATCCATCCATCCATCCATCCATCCATCCATCCATCCATCCATCCATCCATCCATCCATCCATCCTTACTCTTCTCAGCTGCTGGGCTGAGTTTTCAGACAGGATATTCTAGTGGGATAGCTCACTGAAATGTAGCTATAACAAAGAGATGGTGAAAACAGGTATGAAAGCTGAATTAGATACTTGGCAATACAGAGAGAGCTCCAGGAATTGTGGAGGGAAAAGAATAAATAAAGAAGAATAAAGGGGTGAGTATGGAAAACTAAAGAACAAGTTTGCACCCTACAAAGGAAACAGAAATAAAAATCCAGCAGATAGCAACTACATTTTCTCATAGCTTTCTGCTTTAGACAGAATGTGTCTTGAAAATCCATCTTCAAAATCACCCCCATCCAATTCTCTCGATTGACTCTGGTGCAGACATACCATTCCCACACACATTGTAGAGTGTGTGACATGGACTGTACATCTGCACTGCTGCTCCAACTGAGTTACAGAAAAAAAATTATTTCATTAATGCTTTAAATGTCCAACATCTCGTTCAACCTCCAATTTTATTTGCTTTCTCAGCTATATTTTTCTGCAGCTTGCTGTATTTTATCCTTCTGTAATATTTACCATGTGGCTACCTGCTTGCTAATGACAGTACAGATGTGTCCAGAAAGAAACATTCTTGTCACAGTTTGGAAATAGAATTTCCAAAACATAGTCAATCCCTTCCTTCCATCCTCTTTCAGCTCTTTACAGACTCACATCCCCATGGAAAACTTAAAACAATTAAAGCCAGAGCAGGATTTTACCAGCTAAATGGAGTTCTGGGTCTTGAATAAGTTTGTGCATTCAATAGCTACATTTTAAAGGAAGTCACACTACATCACAGCTAGATAGAAGAAGACATTTCAAGTCTTTTTCATAAGAAGTTGATAGTTGCCAGCTGTTTTTCTGATCATTATGGTAAATCCTGCACTGAAAGATAGCTGCCTGGAAGGCAGTAGGTGATAACAAATTGAGTCTAGTAGCCGTCTTTCCAGATCAGATGCCATCACTACCAGTGGAATCAGTATTCCATTCACATGCTTTTATTTTCCCCTCCTGGAGAACACTTTACGAGAAATGACATGGAAATATATATATTGATAGACTGTGGTTACAAATGCTGTGTTAATCCATTTACATACTTGAGCACAGCTTTCTACTGGTCTGCGTATAGCACGCATACACATTCTGCTTCTTGCCATAACATAAGCATTTTAATATACCTATCTTTCATATAAATGATACAATAAAGGCATTTATTTAGTGGATAAATACCAGTATAGTCACTGGAATTTTGCTCCTCCTTTAGCAGTTCTTTATCATTTTAAATATAAAAGAGCATTACAAATATATCTATAAAGCAAGTGCTATTCAGGTACAGTGTTGATACTTAAGTTTTATTATTATTCTATACAAATCAATTCTACATTTATGGATTTGTTCTGCAAAAAAACCAAACTAGTGAGAAACATAGATCTGCTTAATATAGACAGCACAAAACACATAAAATTGTCCTAAGATGCTACTGTTAATTTGAGATTACACATGAAGCAAAATAGAAGTTTTGAATTAGCAAAAGACTAATAAAATATTTGTCTTTTCTTCTGGAACACCAAGTTGCATTGCAGTGCACTGTCATCAAAATCTTGACCACTTACATCAGTGAAATGCAGTTGCTTATCAAATGAACATCTTAGAGGTTGAAATTTTAGAATCAACTATCGTAGCTAATAAAATTAAATATATAAATAAACTCCTACAATATAAATAAAACCTTTAATTTATAAATAAAACACAACACAAGATAAAGTTTTAATGAGATATGTACATAGTTCAGAGATGGTTAATCTGTTTGTTTCAATTGTCAGATAAGGCTTTTAGCTAGAGAATCTTGAGATAGCAGTGTATGTGTGCTTAGATATAAATGGCAAACATGAAACATATCAGTGTTAAAAAATAAACCACAGAAAAAAGTTAAAAAATATGGAGTACACAAGGTAATATTAAGATCTGATTTGTCAAAAATTAATTATGCAATATTAAAAATATACAAGTCATAGTTAAAAAGGAACCAGCCTTATGAAGACAGCAAATCATTACAGGGTGCTAAAGATTTCTGAGTATATTAGCGCACCCTTCGGGCTTATTGAACATAATCCATTTCAATTTTCTTCTCCATTTTCTAGCACAAACAACACTGCAGATTAGATCAAGCCATTTCTTATGCTAGTAGTATTTTCTGTCAATACCCACTAAAGTGTAGAAGCCTGAGAGAAGGAGCAAGTCATAAATACATTGCACAGCCTGCCTGTGAATTCTGTAGTCTGTGGTTTAATGGAAGCTTACACCATGAATGCATGAATGAGTGAAAGAAGGACAAGGCTACAGATTAGATGCAGTTTTTAATTCAGTGTATCATAAGATCAATACTGCCCAATGGATGCATTAGAATTTCCAAAATCAGAAGTATTTCAGGAGTTTCTCTGCCCTCCTCAGTAAGTCCAGCGCATTTTATTTTACCTCCAAATTTATAAAAAATTTGGCATCTTGGGTCTATTGCTCCAGGGCACCGCACACATCCCTCTGCATCAAATGTTCATGCTCAAGCACACTTACAAACTCCATTGCTCTCCTTTGGCACCACATCATCCCCCATCTTTGCTCTTTTAATATTTCTGGACTTTGCTGTGCTTCTCACAGGTACTTACTTTGGGCTTCTCTCTTTTACTGTCTCTCAGCAATCAAGTGCTTTCTCTCCCCTGACTTTCATTGTAGGACCATGAACTCCTCTTCCTGCAAAGCCCACTCTGTCATGCCAATGTATGGTTGTAAGGTGAAAGAGATGGTTAGCACAGAGATGAAACCTTATTTCTGTGTTTCAGGTTAATTATAAAAACAGTTAAACAAGGTACAAGAAGGGCCTGAAACTAATATTAACAGTGCTAAAGATATTTAGGTACAGGGTGTGATGAACCACAAGGGTACAAGGAGGAAAAACAGCATGTCTGAAGAGGACACTGTCCCCTGAGCTGGAGGTCATTCAGTTGCAAAAGCCTGAAACTTTTCACCTGAAGAAAGAGTTGTGGAACAACATTACGAAACAAGAAGTAGTTCCTTTAAGAGACACTTGCAGCTATCTTCTTTTTATCTTCTTTGGAAATGGGACTTTCCAAAATATGTTTAGCAGGAAACTAAGCTAGAAAGCTGCTGTCAGACTATGTATTCCAAAAACTAGAGATGGAAGGACATACTACATCAATCTTTCATTCTGTGGTCGCTGGTAGACTATTCCCTATTATATACACCTGAGCTCTTTGTCTATTGCAGTTTTAAATTACTCAAGTGCTTGGACTTCTATCACTTCTCTTGGGAGATTTATCTATGCCACAGCCTAATAGATCTCACTGTCAGGAAATGGCCTCCATTTGCCTTTGCTCAACCTTATCCCATTACTCCCAGTTATGGCAGTTTTTCCTGTTGTGCTCTGAAACACCCTTATAATGGCTCTTACCCCAGAATCACAGTGAAATAACAGCCATAAATGGAAACCTCTTGCCTTCCATTAAGAGCTCTCTTGTCCCCTCACTCCCACAACCTGGCACAACACACCAGGAGAGACAGGAGAAGTTGCAGCGAGCAGGACCTGGACTAATGCCACCTGGGACAGGCCACTGCACAAGGCTCAGCCATAATTATGGCACAGTGGGACAGAGGGAACAGTGTGGCATGAAAGTGGTGTCAGCAGGCAGGGACACTTCCTTTTAACCCAGGCAGTCTTTAAGCCGCATGCTCAATTTTGTAAATAGCCCAATTTTGTAAATGGGCATTAATCATCTTAGTGAAACGTCTCATCAGCACCAGCGCTCCCGCGTGGTGTGCCTGTCTCTGCCTCGCTCCTCCCTTCTCAGCTTCCCACTGAACTGCAGCCAGCACTGAGCTGGGAACAACATGACCAAACTTTCAGTACTGTTCCTATGAGACTGAATCCAGAACCACTCGAAAGTGAGTGTGGCAAAGGTGAAGGTTTGTATTAATAGAGCTTCCCGGTTTCACACTACCAAGACATGTGTTTGTCTTAGTTATGGGTCATACTTTGATTTTAAGACATTTGCTTTCATATTTCCATGGTCTTCAACTGACAGCAATGGTAATGCAAAGACAGTGGATGGCACAGGAAGTCCCCAAATCAGAAAAGAAAACTCAAAATCATTGTCAGATGAAGAGAAGAATGCTGCACTCTAACAGGTATAAGCCTTTCATCTTCACTTGAGATTAAGACAATGTCATACATGTAACAAAGATGGCCAATCCAAGATTTAACTACCAGTTCATGTTTCCTGCCAGACTGATTTTAGGCAACAAACTAGAAACAAGTAATTTATTTACACCACCAAAAAACCCCAAATCAAACCAACAAAAAACCAAAAAATCCAAACAAAAAAAAAAATCAGAGAAAAGAGAAACTTTACACAGATTTCTCAAGAAATTCAGACACAAAAATTTCCATTTCGCTTTTGTTTTCCTAATTGAAGACAGCTTCAGTCACTTCTGCTGTTCATTTCTTTCATTCATTATGTTGCTTTTAAGTATGTTGCCTAGATTTTCTTCTGAAGCTTGGTTATTTCAAAGGCTATTTTTTGGAGAGTTTTTTGATTATATCCTACCAAAATCCATTTTGATTTCTCTGCACGTTTCCATGTGGTGTCCTTGGAAATACTCAATCTGTATATTATAATCTGGGGACTGTCAGAGTAAAAGAAAACATAAATATCCTTGCTGAGTTGTCTGCAACACATTATGCCATTTTTACAGACCTGTATTTTTATTAACTCCTGCACTGCTTTGCTCTTTCATGTATGGAAAACAAAGCAACCAATGGAGAACTACTGGAAAATAGGTCCTTCAGCTTTAGTTTAGGCCCTGAATAAAACTTATCAAAGCAAACAATGTATGCAAGGCCTCTCTCTCTTTCATACAGAAAAAAATGCAGATAGTTGCCAACTAACTTATGTTCCACTCACTGGAAGGCATACAAAGTTTTTGTGTAGCAGTACAGATGCCAAGTTGTTAATTGTTAAAGGCAAATTTATTTTAATTGCAAAAGTCAAAATATCTAAAGAGAAAAGATGACCAAAAAAGCACCCAAAATGGTGCTTTTCTCATCCATCTGTCAGAACGCCCCTCATTTTCCTGCAGAGAAAGGTGACTTCTGTTCCCATCAAATCCAACGACTAAACTTTCATTATTTTCACTTGGCATAAGGTCAGCTCTATAAGATTCAACAAGGAAATTCTGATGTTGTATTAGAAAAAAGATGCAGCATGAGTGCTTCATGTTTTGGCTCCTTAGCTTAGCATGTCTGGAAGGCACAATTTCACAACTGCTCTTGCTTCATTTTCATTCATTTACAGCCTTGCAGGTCAGAAAAGCAATAATGTTGTTGTTTTAGCACCCTGTTCTGCTTCTCTGGCACACCTAATAAGGAATAAATACAGTCCTGGTTATCCATTTATTTCTAACTCCTGCAAGCACCTGTCACGTACAAACTGTACTTCATGTACCATTGCCTTGCTGCTCACCACTACACAGAAATTTGGGGTTACCCAAGATCCAGGCCCAGCTTCCCCCCAGCAGAATTATGGTGTAGGGTAGGATCTGCACTTAAACTGAGGCTGTTCCACTGCAGAGAGAGTGAAGCCATTAAATTAGCAGATAACTACCCCTTAGAGGATTTGATGACTTCATGTGTGAACTGTCTGCCATATCAGTTCACCTAGGATTTGCAAACTGACTCTCTAGTTTTGATAAGAAAAATGGAGAATGCAGCCCAAATAGGAGAGGTGTATTTTTCTTTTTTTAAACATCACTTTAGTTGATATGTATAAATAAACATGAGAACATTGTGGTACACTTCCTTATTAGTCTAGTAGAAAATACCGTATTGCAAATATAAGCTTCTTTGCAGAGATTGCTCCTGACTGGCCAGCAAATCCAATAAAAATATGACTTTTGATTCAGCTTAACCATATCATACACTTTATCACCCAGTGTCTTGTGTAATAAATGTTACTGAAAAGACTAATTTAGGATCTGAATTTATTTTAATTAGTCTTTGTAATACTGCAGCAGATGTTAGCCTGTATAAAAGCAAACCTGCACTTGTGAGGAATCTCAATGAGAAGACCCCCAACATTTGATATTCTCAAACATACTGCCTGGGATTGCAGCAGCAGACAGGAAGGAGAAAAGAAACCAAAGAACTAACAAGATTCAGGAGGATGAGGAAAAAAGGCAGCAGAGATTCATTTTGTTATAAACATGTCCTGCTATCAGTCACAGCACTGTAAAGGTGAGGCTGCAGAGCACCATTAATAACTGACAGTTGTTGTTAACTACCAGGGAACACCAGATAACCTTCCCGAGAATATCTATACCCCCATCTTGGGCAACAAAGTAATGAGTCCCAGTGGAAAGAAAGCACTGGCTGTCTTTGTTGTAGCTATTGATCTCCTGATGTGATTTAGATAAGGGAGGAAGAGATAATGGCATTGATTATTCTATTTAGGAGCCAGACTGAGACTAAACTAAAGTATAATACATAAAGAGGAAAAATCCACACTCAATCACTTCTTTTCTGTTCTTTGCAATTCAAGACAACACCAGGTGGTCACAGCAACAGGAAGACATCTTAATAAACATGTGGGGTTTGGTTTCTGGGACAATTTGATAGAAACTAACATATGACAGAGGGTTTTGTTTTGTTTATTTTTCTTAACTTTAATGGATGAGCATTGTTTTCATAAAGCAAAGCATGGGAAGAATAGATTGTTTTCCTGCCAAGAAGGTTGACAGAAGTCAATGATGGAGATCTCAGGCTGACAGCAGGACCTGCATAGCTAATTTTGCTTTATGCTCCTTGCCCCCATTGTGAAGAGTAGTCATCTCAGGCCAGATAGTTTACAGAGAAGAATCGTAAAAAGAGAGAAGGAATGCTTATGCCTATCCACAACAAGCTGTAATTATTCTGACAAGCCTTTACTGCAGGTCACCTGCAGATATGGATTAGAGCCTCAGGCCTTGCCTCAGAGTGAAAAAAGAATCCCTGTTGCATGTGACAGCAGACAGCAGTGAGATTTAGATATACCCTAAAAATGGAAAAAAATAAAAAGAAAACAATTTCAAATATTTTTAAAGCTGCTGAGCTTAAACTGCCTCTAAATTTTTTGACAGGTTACAGAAGTCATTGTTCTACCAAGGGAACACAGTGATGGGTATGATGGATTGACAACCGTGTCCTGTTTTATATTCTCTATTATACTGTCTCATATTTGGAATACCATCCTAGACCTGAAAACCAACATAAACGTTGACTTCTGTCCTCAGTGAAGGGTTTTAGACATCAAACGAAGGTTCTCTTAAAAACGTGCATTTAGGTTAAATATTATTCATCTTTTATTGGTTTGATAAATAGATATGCTTTTCAAATTATAAAAGGAAAACAAGATCAATAAATAATGTAGGAGTTAAATTCAAAATAAATGTGTCAAGTTCTTGGATGTCACCATATAGTTTTTACGTGTTATGAAGACAGTACGTTCACCCATTTGTGACCCTGCCCTTGCCAGTGTCAGAGAGCTGCAATTCACACCAGGCAGAACTGGCCCTAAGATTTTTCAGGGAAGCTCAGCTGATCTTTTAAAAATTAAACAGTGAAAATCAATCTTTATAAACTTTTTTTTTTTTTCCCCTGGGATTCTGGTTTAGTTTGTTGGGTTTTTTAAAATGTTTTTTGTTTCTTGAACACAAAGCTGTTTAAACAAGCCTGACTTCCTAACAGGATTCCCTGGGCTGGGTGGGGAGAGAGATACTTGAGCTTCCTGCACCTGCCATAGTAAATTAAAGCTTCACAGTAAAGCTAAAAGGTGGATTTGAAGCATCCAAGCCAAATTTGACCTAATCCAAATTTTAGGCCCAAACTGAAATCTCCCACAAAGTAGAAACTTTGTCTTTCTGTCACTTTTAGAGCAAACCTCTCAGATGCCATGTCTTTATTAGAATGGAGAAGATTATTGTACAAAATCACAAAGCACCTCCAACCCCTCTGTGCACTGCAGTACTGCTCTCGCCGTGGATCTCAGCAAGCCCAGTGGGACTAGCTCAGACACAGAGGCCACTGGCAGCTCTGTGGAGAGCACTCCAAATGTGCTCTTCCCCGTGTGCAGAGTCACTGGAACACAACACACCGGGCATCACTGGTTGTACAGAGCCCTGCACCACTGGTGCAAATCTGTATTGTGGAATCAGTGTGAGAGAAGAGAGCGGAAGGAGCGAGAACAACCAACCTTGTGCAGGCAGAAGCACAAACTGCAATGCTAAAACCAGTCCTTGAAGGATTAATTGTAACATATTTCAAACATGAACTTCAGAGCAAGTGTGGGTCTAGTTGGTTTATGAGTGAAAAAAAATTCCCTCTAAATCCATTGTCTATATAACACAGTAGATACACGGACATATTGTCTGAAGGTAAAAGAAGCATAGATTTCCCCTTTCAAAAGGAAATCGATTGAGCCATGAAGAAAGGGTGGATTTACCCATTTCCTTAACTGAGAAAACTGGATCACTAGT
Organism: Poecile atricapillus; assembly: GCF_030490865.1. Lineage (NCBI taxonomy): Eukaryota > Metazoa > Chordata > Aves > Passeriformes > Paridae > Poecile > Poecile atricapillus. The sequence goes on along the minus strand of NC_081251.1, from coordinate 67,304,340 downwards.
GTCAGTGTTTGAAATAAAAAGCATTTCTGTCCATTTCTCCAGACTCTTGCGCTTGTGCTGAAGGACAAGACTTAATGGTGGGAAAGAAAATGCCTGCTGTGAAAAAAATGTAACTTGGGATTTCATTACTGCAAATCAAAAAAAAAATATATACACAAAATCATTGGCACAAATACTTTTATCCCCCTATCTATAGCTTTAAAATACTATGACTGAAAAATGATTAATGAATAGTACATCCAGGATTTAGATACAGGTTGAGGTGCCCCCAACCTCAACCTGTATCTATATTTCCTGTGAAAGATCATTAGGATAAGCCAAAATCTTAGGCATAGAAAACACCCACAATTGATAGGACCTTAAATATCTGAAACTAAGTAGTTTTAATTCTGCATAAAATAGCACCCTAATTTCACAACATTTTCAGAGTATCATTACATCACCTGTAATTGGTCCAAGCAACTCAAACCTGATCTGATAAAACATTTAATTCTTACCTTACTTTTCCTCTGATACATAAATTTTTCAAGTGAAGGTTGACTTTACATGTTTTTTGTGCTTCTACTAATTTGGAAGATGGTTTTGCAAAGTGTAAAAATGAAGCTGTGGCAGTTGACCCATCTATCAGCAGACATAAACCAAACAAACTCATTAGATTAAACCCTAATCCCCCCCAGTGGCATCTTTGATTCCATTCAATATTTTCGTGCTCTAAGGCTATCTGTGAGTGCTTTGACTGTATTCACGTTTCTTTTTATTTTATTGTTTGACAGATCTACCAGAGCTAGGTGAACTACTAAAGAGATAATAAAAATATTTTAGAATAATAAAAGAAAAAGTGGAATTACTCTACTATTGTTTCAGAAATACATTCATACATTGCAGCTATATGTACTAGAAATTCTAATACAGGTGTACCCATTTATGCCATATTTTTCAGCCATTCCTAAGTCAAGATGACATTTTCAATATGAACTGTCAAAATAAGACAGACAAATCCTAGTAGAAGCGATTACATTTCTAGCAGTATCTTTTGGGAATTATAATATTTCTTTCATTCCACAAGGAAAATAAATTTTTCCTTCTTCTTAATTCTGCAAATCTTTAGCAAAAGCTCTAAGGTAAATGGTTAAACACAGATTGGATATCAGCTAAGCTTCATTTAGCAAAATTAACTTATGCTCTATCTTCTGCTTAATTGCCAGTAAGATACAGTGTCAGTTCCTCCATCTTCTATTTTGTGATACTGTCTGGTCTGATGATAACTGATCAGTCTGCTTAACTCTTTCAATTATTTAGGGAGATCGATAATGTCTAGAAAATACTTTTGTTGCCAGGTAAATGACAAATTTTTACAAGGAAGCTTCCTAATCCAGTTTGGTTGTAGTTTTTGAGCAAACAGTGGAAATGCTGTTACCAGGCACCTTTACCAGCTGCTGGGTTTAACCAGCAAATGTTCTTTAGCTAACTCCTGTTGTTTGATGTGCCAGCCCTTTCTGGTTTCTAGGTAAGCTGAAAAAATGCTGAATCCAGCACTAGAAATGTGCTTTCATGCAATTGCCTGGGGCCTGCCCTCAAGCCAGCTACTGTCAGTTGAAACCACTGTTCAATGTTCACTGGAGAAGAGGTTCTGATAAATATGGTATAAAACAATGGCATTCCTGTTTAAGTTCATATTGTTTTGTTGTGTTTTTTTTTTTTTTTTCAGGAAACATGTCAATTATCTTAGAATCATTTCAGTAGGACATATGGGAAGTCATATATATGTAAAATAAACCCAAACCTTGAGACACAAGTGTTAAGGTTGAAGAGAAACTAAAGTACACTCACTTTAATGATTTTTGAGAGGCAGAGAAACTATGCTAGAAATATTTACATTCTTGCTACTTCTTAATTATTTGTGGTATATACTTGCCTTTGTAGAAAGAGGATGAAAATAACCAGAAGACAAACATTTAATTTCCAAAGGAACCATATTTTTAGTTTATCACAAAATGACAACTGAGTAATGCAATGCTAACATTTCTTGAAACTGAAAGGCCATACAAATGATGAACCCTATTGAGAATACATTATATATGCATGTGGTAAGGGCAATTGCAAGAGAAGATCAAAAGAAACCATGTCTTAAGTTTAATAACCCATTTAATATTGCCTTTCAATTCCATTTCATGCTCAGTAAAGCAAGAATAACTGAACCTTTCACTGATGCTGGCCTCAGATGAACAGCATTTGTTTTGAGGGCTCTGGTTGCAATGCCTTATCATGGCTGACAATTATTGCCATGTAGCAAATGCCAGGGACGGTGTCAGAGGAACTGCTTCTCCACCTAAACAAGGATATGTCTTTAATGGGCTGTTTTTCTTAACTAGGGTTGTACTATCCGACTCTGTGCATAGGGACAAGGCCTGGCATGCACTGCCTTTGTCCTTTCCCCACCATTCCCCCATCTTTTATGTAACAAAATACAGTGACTGCAAATGGGAAAGGGGTGAAAATGGGCATGACATGCTGAAGTAAGCAAAACACAGCACATTGTCCCATCAGAAAGGTTAATGGCAAAAAAGAAGCAAGACAGATAAACTCCTGACATGCTAAAAAGCCACTTTAAAAAGGTTAACGGCTATTGCTCCCAGTGCTTGCTTAAAGAACAAACTGCGTTGGGGTTCAGCCAACCGAGAGCTAAGAACATAAAAAGAATGAGCAATAGCTTGAAATCAAAGATTACAAATTGAACCCCTACCAGAGCAGACAGCAAAAGTTTATAGTCTAATGTGCACAGTACAACATAGCATTATCTTATATTGTTCTTAAACAAACTGATTTGATCAGTAGTTTCTTTACAGGACTCTGTATTTTGAGTCTATCCATATAGCATAATCAAAAAGACAAATCACAAATTCATCAGGAAGTTCATTGCAGTGGTTCAGTACATGCAGTGTACACTGGCTCTAGCCAGGCTACTCTAAAGTCTTTAAAGATCAGCAGGTGCCATCTTTGCTTTCAGCTTTTCATAAACTACTAAGAAATCCTGTGTTCCACCTTGAAAAAGACAATATATGTCAGAAAAACTAGAATAATGTAACACTGTAATAGTGTCTCAGCCATCCAATGCTATCTGTATTATAACCAACTGGAAATGAAAATTAAAAAGACTTGGTGAAGTTTGCTATGAAGAACTACTAGAAATAGGAAAAATTGTTTTGTTGTAGACATGCAGCTGAATTACACATTTCAGCAGTTTAGAGGCTTTGCATTAGGGTTGTACTAGGACGTACTACAAAGCTGGCCCACATGCTTTGTAAAAGAATGAAATTCTTATGTGTCACGTGTACCTCAGATCACAGTTCTGCCTTGTGAATAAGAGATACACAGAGATTCCAGAGCATATCCCTCAGCTGGATAAAGATTATCTTTTATTTTCATTGAACCCTCTTTGTTGTAGTGTTTTAGGGGTTATTTTTTAATCCCCGCTACCTTCACAAAAAAGAGTTAACTGTTTGTCTGTATTTGTATCCACTATAATGATTGTCCCTTTTTCTGGTACAGCTTTTCCATACATTTTGCTTCATCTCCATCTCCTACACATTCCTCTGCACTCCTAGGACCTTTTGAGAAGACAACAGTTAATCTGATTGTGCATTCACATTTTTCAGAATGTGACGGTCCACTAAACCACAACAGGATAGTGCAATACCACCACCAATCCCCCTAAATTAGCAGACTTGTAGGTGTGATCTCTACCAAAGGACTACAGAGGCCAGAGAGAATCACTAGGTAAGAAAACGTGAGTGTGTATCAAGTCAGATGGGAAAAGGAGAAGAATTATCACATCAGAAAATTACCAAGTTACACTTTGCTATACACTCAATTACCTCTTCTCTTTGATACAATCATCTGTGCTATGCTCTGTGCTGTGACAAACACAACACATTAAGGGGGAAACTGTGTTCTCAAACTGTCTTTAAAATATGAATTACAATATTTGGGGTATGTAAAAAAAAGGGTAATGCAACAAAATTTAGTTTGGAGAACATGTACTAATTCATATGGAAAAACCCATGCAGTTTGTGTCTACAGATGAAGTGGTGACAGTTTTCTTCTTGCAGTGCTAATACCGTCTCTATTAGCACCTCCCAGTTCTAGAAGGAGGTGCCACCTTGAAACCCTCTGAGTAGCACAGGACAGACAAGGTTAAAAAGCGGTTGTAATTCTGTGAGCATGTGGAAACAGATTTTTAAATTTATCTTCATGTTCTTATACTGAAACCCCAATCTCTGTAAATTGCTTCAAATTACGTAAGACCAACTGTCTCGACTTTTGAATAACATATAAGTACATCATGTGGTTAAATATTAAAATACTGACTGATACGATCCTGTAACATGCTAAACCTCCCTGAGCTAATCTGTGCTTTTCAGAAGTGCTTGACAGTTCTGACTTGATCTGAAGTAATGCAATCCTCCAGCTGATTACTGGGAGAAACAGAAAGATTAAGGGAAGGGATTTTGCTGCCTTATTTTACAGAATGACTACGTTGGAAGAGATCTTCAAGATCATCGAGTCCAACCCAGCCCTAACACCACAACTAAACCATGGCACCGAGTGCCATATCCAGTCTGTTTTTAAACACATCCAGGGATGGTGACTGCACCATCCACCCAGGTAGACCATTCCAGTACTTTATCACTCTTTCTGTGAAAAACTTTAATATCCAACCTAAATTTCCCTTGATGCAGCTTGAGGCTCTATCCTCTCGTTCTGTCTGTTGCTGCCTGGAGAAAGAGACCAACCCTCACCTGACCACAACCACCTTTCAGGGAGTTGTAGAGAGTGATAAGGTCACCTCTGAGTCTCCTTTTCTCCAGGCTAAACAACTCCAGATCCCTCAGTCATTCCTCACAGGACTTGTGTTACTTGTGTTCCAAGCCCCTCATCAGCCTCCTCTGCCTCCTCTGGACCTGCTCAAGTGTCTCAACATCCTTCCCAAACTGAGGGGCCCAGAACTGGACACAGAACTCCAGGTGTGGCCTCACCAGTGCTGAGTGCAGGGGGGAATGACCTCCCTGCTCCTGCTGGCCACACCATTCCTGAGCCAGGCCAGGGGCCATTGGCCTTCTTGGCCACCAGGGCACACTGCTGGCTCATGTTCAGCTGCTGTCACCAGCACCCCCAGGTCCCTTTCTGCCTGGGCACTGTCCAGCCACACCATCCCCAGCCTGTAACACTGCAGGGGGTTATTGTGGCCAAAATGCAGGACTCAGCACTTGGACTTCATCTTATTAAACTTCATCTTGTTGAACTCTGCCCACCCATCCAACCACTCCAGATGCCTCTGCAGAGTCCTCCTCCCTTCCAACAGATCAACACACTCAGCTTAGTGTCATCTGCAAATTTACTAATGAAGGACTCAATACCCTCATCCATGTCATCAATAAAAATATTGAACAGGACTGGCCTCAGCACAGACCCCTGAGGGACACCACTGGTGACTGTCACTGGCTGGATGCAGCACATTCACCACCACTCTGGACCCAGCCATCCAGTCAGTTCCTAACCCAGCACAGAGTGCTCCTGTCCAAGCCTGCGCTGCCAGCTTTTCCAGAAGTGTTCTGTGGGAGACAGTGTCCAAGTCCAAATAGACAACATCCACAGCCCTTCCCACATCCACCAGGCAGGTCACCTGGTCATAAAAGGAGATCAGGTTGGTCAAACACAACCTACCCCTCCTAAACCCATGCTGGCTGGGTCTGATACCCTGGCCATCCTGTAAGTGCTGTAAGAGGGCACTCATTATAAACTGCTCCATTACCTTACCTGGTACTGAGGTCATGCTAATTGGTCTATAATTACTAGGTCTATAATTACTTACTGTTAATTACTAGGATTCTCCTTCCCATCCTTTTTGTGCATGGGTGTCACATTGGCCAGCTTGTGAGCCAAGACTGTTGGTAAATGATGGAGAGCACCTTCACAAGCTCATCTGCCAGCTCTCCCCTGGGGTGGATCCCATCTGGTTCCATAGACTTACTCTGATTGCCTCCTCCTGGATAATGGGGGGACCCTTCTGCTCCCTGCCACCATCTACCAACCCAGGAGGACAGTTGTCCTGAAGGCAACTTGTTTTCCCACTGAGGCAAAGAAGGCATTGAGCACTTTGGCCTTCTCCTCATCTGCAGTTACTAAGTTCCCTCCCGCATTTAATAAAGAACAAAGTTTGGTCTTACCCTTCCTCTTGCTGTTAATATATTTGTAAAAACATTTTTTATTATCCTTTACAAAAAAGTTGCCAAATTAAGTATGAACATTTTATAGAGCCATTAATACTTTATAACCCATCACATCATAAGGAAACTGTTTTGTGACCTCAACTATATCAGATCTGACAGAGCACCTATCCTTAACACTGTCCTCCTCCTTAAATAAATGTCCTAGTCTTATCTTCTTCCTCAACCCCACCAGTATCTTCAATTTTGTTCAAATGCATTTTCAGTAATTGGTTTTCTTTTTGCAAAACTGAATTAAACTCCTGTGTAGAGCTGTTACCATCACTGTTGTGTGATTGTAGGTCATCATATCAGGGTTTCTTTTAATTTCCTCTTTTTAAAAATAAAATATGCAATTTAATGTATTGTTACATTTTCTGAACTATTCTATTTTTCTTCAGAAATTTACATGTTTGCTGCAATATATCTCCCACATTTCATGTAATATATTTTTGAAAGTCAACATATTAAACCAAAGCTTCCACAATGAGATGATTATCACTTTCAGAAATCAGAGAGAAAAGCTTCTATTGCTGACTATGTCAAGGGGTTAAGAAAATACCATGCTTCAAAAAATAAAATGAAGAAGAGCTGAACATAAGGATAATTAAAAAGATATAACTGAAATATGTAATAATTTGAGAAAGAAAGAAATATTTATATATTTTTAGTCAGAAGTTCCTTCAGACTTTTAAAAATCAGCTATGAATCAAGAATGAAGTCAAAACCAGTCCAGGCAAAGAAATTTTCATAACATGTCCCAGAGAACCAGAAATGAATGTACAACCACAAACGCAGTCCCAGAGTGATGCTGTTCCCATGGGGAAATACTAGCTGTAAAAAATTTTGAGTCTTGAGCAGCTATGTTGTCCACGCCTCCCACCAAGGAGCATCCATGTTTCAGATCCCAGCTGGGTACCCTGCCATCCTCAGAAGAGGTGGTGAGGAGGGCTCCCTCCCACCACAGGACAGCTGAGCAGCCTTCCTGGGCCTCCCCAGCCTTCCTTCTGCTGTAAAGAACACAATCCAAGACAAAAGCCCAACACTGCAGCACTGTTTTCCTTTGTGAATTATAAAACACGGTCTGTCACTGTGAATATTAAGCCCTCTGATAATATTTTCATAGTTTTAGTTACTTTCCCATGAAAGTCCTATAAACATAAGTTGTTTATCACATTCCTTCTAAGAAACGTCTTTTGATGGACATTTCTCATGACAAGTGTGCTTGGGAAGGTGGTGACTTAATTATCCAATCCCTGGTCATTGTTGAGAATCTATAAATACTGGAGTCAGAGAATAAAGTCACGGGTTTTTAAGGTTCTGACACTGAGAGTCACTGAGACACTATGGAAAGTGTGAACCATTTTGTGCCCTTTAGCAACAACAGTCTCTTCAACAGACCACAGTCCTGTGCAGCCCCATGTATTTTACAACAGAATTTGGAAACAAGACTATCAGTGAATTTAGAATTTCCTGTGGACACATGTATGCATCATCTGGTTGTCTTTCAATAACAAAAATTAAATCCTATTGCTGAAAAGGAGTCCAACTTTTGGAGAGAGAAGAACCTGTTTCAAAAAGCATATGAACTGACACAGAAACAGGCAATTACCTTTTGTGAATATCCAGAGGCTACAAGACATACGTTCATGTGAATGTGGCTATTTATACTGTATTTTTTTTTTTCCTTAATCTTTTGATATTTCTTGGAAGTATAACATGGAACTGAGATCTTTAGGGAAAACATGCATCATCAAGCATAATTATATTGACTTATGTTTTTGGCTGGTAACAAGATTTATTAGTCTTCGAGATATAATAATGTCATGGATTTGCTGAAGTCAATATGTCTCGTGCCAATAAATCTTAATATTGGCAAGAGAAGTCAATGCCTACTTAGGATTTTTCTAACCAACAAAGCATCCTGTTAATATCAGATCTGCTCTCATGCAATGAGCAGTTCCTCTGAAACATTATTCTGGCAATGTAGTCTGTTTTACTCAAAAAGCAAATTTCTTTCCAAGGCCCATCACTTGCTTAACTGATGATCGGCTTTCAAGCATAGAGTAAGGCAGAGAGTGGCACAAAAAAGCTTTGCTTCTCCACTTGGAAAGGGAATGAACATTCTTGCACTTATTTCAGTGTGATGTTTTAATGTGAAATTCTCTTGTAAAGACTTGGAAAATAAAATTTCTCTGGATATAATAGCCAAAAAACTGGAAAAGCAAATGAAAGCTCTTTTTACTTGATGATAGCCAAATCTGAAACTCCCAGAGATATTTATGTTGAAGTTGTATGATTTTGTTACAATAACATTTGTTGCAACAATGCTGTACTATCTTCCCCCAGTGCCAAGAGGTCTATCTTTGATGTGAAATCAAATAATGACAACAGCAATAATAATCTAAAACTCTTTAAAGTAACTTCACTAGCTAATTTTGTCACATACTCTAATTCACTCCTAAGTTATTCCTTCAAATAAGTGACCTATCTTAAACCTAAAACTTTCTCCTATCATCCAATCTGATGTACCTCTTCCTGACAAAATAACCTCTTCATAAGAGGTCATAATATTATATGTATATTATACATTTTCAAAATATAACCCTAACTTCATTAAGAAAAACAAACAAACAAACTTGTCAAAACACTTCAAATATTCTAACACTGGTTTGTAATTTAATTCTACACTTCCTAGTCTGTGCAACAAAATACAGTGAAATTCAATGTCTTGATGGATCACTCATGGAAAACTGAAGTAATTACCCTCATTCTAATATTCCTATTTAAATGCATGGAAAAATGATTAGCTGAAAGTTCTTTATGTAGCAGAAATGGCATCTGCTTAATATTTATGCTAATGTGAAATACCTTTTACCCTAAAGGTTAAGGGTGATGCATGAATGAAAAATTAAAGCAAATAAAAACAATACAATAGAAATTCCTGCTACATAATGTCACTTTAATGTTGTTTTTTTTTCCTGCAGCCCAAGTGTGACTTTCTTTCTTGGGCATAACTTTTGCTGATACAGGCATAATCCTATGAAGGCCTCTTTTTTATTTTTCCTTCCTCCTCCCCCTCCTGTTGCTGGTAATGCATACGAGATCTAAGTTGGGTTTAATCCAATACATTAAATATATCTGATAGCCTCTTCAGGGCATATTCAAAACCATTCCTCAAATGAGCCTGAGGTAAGAAATGGCTAACATTACCTGAGTATTGGATAACTCTCCATCTGTTCCCCACCACAGAAGCCCAGCAAAAGAACCTAGAACTATGCCAGCATTTTGTCTCTCCCATGTCTACCCCAGCTCATCCAAAAACTTGCACTTCAGTGAACAGTGCTGGGCATACTGGGGCATCTTTTTATCCCAGTATGTCCAATCAAATGTTTGCTGCTACTTGTTCTTTCTCTGTGCACACCTCCAAGAGGAATCCAATTTCTTTTTATTAAACACTCCTCCCCCATATTTAACTGAAAATTGCATTTATATCCCTGATTATCTTTCTCTTCTTCAGGCCTCATCTGCTTAAAATGAGTTGGCACGTAAGTTATACTGAGTAGAGAGACGAATATTGCATGGAATTTGGGTGAGGAGAACAAGAGTTTTATGAAGCTGGAAAAGGAAACCATGACGATTTGTTTTGACTAATGAATTAAAACACAATGATGAGACTGCAGTTTTCATTACAGGATCGGATAATGACTAGAAAAAAAGATATTAAAACAAGCTACTGAAAAAAAGATATGGAGATGTGTGCAGTCTTCCAAAAGGAAACAAAAATGTATGAAGTCTCTGTGCATACTATACCTGTATATCTGATTGCTAAATATTGAATTTTCACCATATACTTAATATTTACAAGCCTATCAACAGCGAATTCATGAACCAAAAAACCTAGAGAAAAGTTCAGTAAAACTGAGGGTGACTAGTGGGGAACTAACAACCACTGAATTTCTACATGACCAGAAGCTGAAAATTCAAAGGAACCAGTAGAATATTTCTTACTTACTCTGCACCATACAGAGTTCTTAAAATATCAACACAAACACATAACTTAGGCAATTCACAGAGTGTCTCACAGAAATTAGAGAGGAAACAACACTGGTGCATAAGCTAATGTCAAAGATATTATCTGAACCAGACATTAATATTTACACACATTTACTATTACCTTATTACTTACATTTCCAAGATTGCACTAAAGGGAAATCTCTCATTAAAATATATCACAGCATGCACTAGAACTAAATATGAGCAGTGTGCTACAAACAGCACTATCTGATAATGGCTTTCAGCTCAACAACCAGGATGCACAGCAGTTTGTAATTTTAACCATCACCACCAAACTTCAGAGAGCTTCATTCCAAAGGTTTGAGGCATAATAAAGCTTAAACGATTTCTGAAATTGCTAATAAATAAATGAAAGGATTTGACATCCAATGAAAGAAACAAATTTGGCTGTATTTGACACACGGTAGCATCTTTAAAATGGACTAACAGCCAAAATTTCCCTCTAGTCTTATTTAAAAATCCAAATCCCCATCCTCATCTGAGATCTAACAGAAATTTGACATTAACTGAATAAGCAAGGAGAACCTACTGAAGCTCATTAGAGACAATGAGAAAGAGCTCTTGAACATCTGTGAGGTATCTAATACTGAAAAAAAAATCAAACCACAACACCCCTCCAAGCACCAAAAAGCAAAAAAACAAAGCACTGCCCTACCTGCCCCATCCCCCAACTATTGACTAATTCTTATACACACTTCTAAGTTCTGCTTCTGCACTAAGTCCTTTACCAAAGCTAGCACAGTGTTTTCAAAAAACACAATAATAAGAAAGGAAAAACCTTCCAATCTTTTTACTTTTATTTCTTGCTTAAAATTTCTTTCTCTTTAATTTTCTTGAATAAAGTCCAAAACGCTAACAGCATGTGCCAAGTTAAAACATTTACAGCTATCTATCACTAAATTTTGCAATGTGATCAATTTTTTTTCAATTTCTTCTTTGTTAAAGTGAAGATTTTAGATGGATCATACCATTAGGTACACTACTGAATTTTACTACTGGAAATCAAACCCTGTCCGTTTTAGAAATAATGTTTAACGCATTGGAATATAAATTACTGCAACCACAATCCCTCAAAAATGAAACAGTGACAGTTGCTTGCTGGCAGCTGTAATAGAATTGAAAAAATATAGCTCTATAGAATATAAGCAAAATGGGTTAATATTTTAGTTGCTCAAGGAGGAAAGAATTCACACGGTAACGTGTAACCCAAGAATGGATTGCACTCAATGGGAAACACCTTCTCAGTTCACACGGGAGGTTCAGTATTCTTGAGTTTTGAGAATTTATCTCACTTCCAAATCCTGGGTGTGCCCTTTAGGTCACCTTTTTCTAATCCTTCCCATTTGATGTTAGCAGGTGATAATCTCACTGATTTAATACCAATACTAGAGTGGTAGGTCATGTCAATCATTATACCTGTTACAGTAAAGAAGTCTGAAAATCCACATCTTTTAATTCAGGTCTGCAATCTGCTCAAATCATTGTATTTATCAAAGAGTGATTCTGTCAGCTGCTGAATTATGACTGCCATTTACCACACACATTCTACAACAGGTAGGGTTTGGAAGGGTTAAAAAGGCTTCATATAGGTGAGGATGTTGCTCCGTGAACTGTAAAATCAGTACTGAAAGCAACCTGGCAAAGGATCTTACCCCTGGCTTAATTAAAGTTGAGCTTGTTGTGCAAGTAAACGAGACACAGTCGGGATTTGCTCTCTACATAATTTACACATCCCTTGCTGGCTTGCTCTCAAAGCATCACAGACTAATTCTAAGGCAAGCCTTGCATGATTTGATTCAGAGGTCATGTCATTGGAATAAAAAGAAATAAATATCATTCACTGATATGTTTAGAAAAGCTTAGCTCAGAGTTTCAAAGGCCTGTACACTGTTAATCATAGTATGCAGAAGAAAGGACATTTAGCTTGATAGTCTGCAGTAGAAGAGTTCAAGATTCTGCACACAAGTGAAAGATTTACAGGTCTTACTCAGTTCAATAATAGAATACTCCGTATCAGAGGTTTTTAGAGTGAAGTGTTATAACTACTTACTTTGTAATTATTACAGGTATAGATCCTTCAATATATTGATGTGAATGCAAATATCTTAGAGCAAATGTATTTTTTAATTGAAAACTGTGTATATCCAAGTGTACCTTTCACATTTTGTGGGTCAAATAAGATCTTAGATTCAAATTTCTCCAGTGAAAAAAAACTGTATCATTCTATGTGCTTTTGAGCACATGTGTCAAACCGTTTGATGCTTTTTGGCTTTCCTCCGAGATAGTAAAGTTATTATGCTCTCCATCTGTTGTTCCTTACACTGTTGAAGTTTGGTAACTGGCAACACTCTTAAATACACAGGGTATTTAAATACAGAGGGTCTGCACTTGATGGCAGAGAAAAATATTTTCGAGTACTTCAAGCACAGAAGAATGAAAAAAATTGGGGTGTAAATTGATCTCATGTCATGTAAAGGAAAGTTACAAATCTGTGTTGTCATCACGTTTTAGACCAGAACTATACTTTTAAATCATTTGAGAGTGAGTGAAAATGAAGTTTTCACAAAGACTGAAAACACCTATACTCTTGGGTTACAAAAAGAGTCTAAATTCTACCTTTGATACAAAACCCAAGGGAGAAACTCAGAGTAGCAGTTGTATCAGGCAGTAACTCAAAGGAAAGGGGCATAGTGACAGTTTTATGGTGTTCCAAATCATTCCCACCTCTGTGACAGCTCAGGCACACTGTAGCAGAAAAGGAGCAGTGAGGAAGGATTTCTACCTCAGCTCTCATTCAGGTTTAGCAGCACTGGTTTTCCACCCTCTGGGTTACAATTTACACACCAGGACAGTGGTGCAGACAATTTAGGGAATCTCCTGCCAGTAGGCGTTGTCCACAATTTGGATCAAAAATGAGCAGGGTGATACTTCACTAAAACATTCTTCATCTCACGTTTGAAACAGTGCATGAGTGCAAATGAAAGGCTCTATAAAGTGCAAAAGAAAGAAAAACCCCAAATCCTTCCTTTTTCTTATAAAGGCTTCAGTGTTATAAAATAGAGCCTGTGAAAATATGCAAGCAAAGATGTAAGATCTATTTAAACTCAGATAAAGAACAAAGTAGTAAACCAATTTCACTGTATAAAAAGAAGGCCATAAAAGAACACATCACTGAAAAAGATTATTTTTTTCTACTACATACTGATCACAATCGAATCATGATTTATAAAACAATTTTGCAAATAGGCTTTGCGCACTGGATTGTTCTAACAGGTCATGTTTTTTATGTGACTTCTGAAACCTTTCATAATGATAAAATGTAATGCACAGACCTTGAGATTACTGTGTGGTCATAAAACAAGGTGATTCCTCTTCCTTAAAACGAATTAATCTTAGAAAGTCATTCTCCTCAAGATATAAGACATACTACTGGCACAGATCCTACTGCTCGTTCTTTAGCCCTCTCTCCGTAGCTCATTGCTCAGATGGAATTTCTGTTTTCATACAAAGTGACTGATGTGAACATATTCACAAGCAACTTTTAAAATCTATTTTTTTACACAAGGGACTCACTGGCAAATTCCTGTAGACCAAGTAGCATCTTAAAGGAAAGCGTCACAGAAAAAGCCTTGTAATAGTAACTCTCATTGTGGAAATTCTGCCTCTGTATTCAATAACAATATCATATATATTGCCATTGTGGAGTGCTTTTCATAAACAGTATGCTACACCTTAATGACCAGCCTATTCTGTATTTTTCTAAGTGCCTCACTTACAAGGCAAGTCCTGTCTGACCAACCCAGCAGCCTGCTTTGATAGAGCGACTACATTGGTGCACAAGGGAAGGGCAACTCATATCATTTATCTGGATGTGTGGCCTTTGACATGAGCCGCACCAACATCCTTCTCTCTGAATCGGAAAGACATGAATTTGATATGTGGACTGCCTCATGGATGAGGAGCAGGTTGCACAGTTGCAGGCAGAGGGGAGTGGTCAATGGCTCAGAGTCCCAGTGGGCATCCAAAGCAGCATTGCCAGCAGGGCAAGGGATGTGATTCTGCCCCTCTGCTCTGCCCTTGTGAGACCCCACCTGGAGTGCAGCATCCAGCTCTGCAACCCCCAACACAAGGAGATGTGGACCTGTTGGAGTAGGTCCAGAGAAGGGCCATGAAGATGATCAGAGGGCTGGAGCAGTTCTATGAGGAAAGGCTGAGAGAGTTGGGATTGTTCAGCCTGGAGAAGAGAAGGTTCTGGGGAGACCTTCTTGCAGTCTTTCAGTACATGAAGGGTGCCTTGAAAGATGGGGACAAAGGTTTAGCAGGACCTACTGCAACAGGACAAGGGTTCATGTTTTAAACAGAAGGAAGCTAGACTTAGATTAGATATAAGGAAGGTTTGTATAATGAGAGTGGTGAAATGATGGAACAGGTTGCCCAGACTTGTGGTAAATGCCCCATCCCTGAGAACATTCCAGGTTGCTCTGAGCAGCCTGATGTAGATGGAGATGTTCTTGTGCATTACAAGGGGGTTGAACTGGATGACCTTTAAGTGTCACTTCCAACCCAAACTGTTCTATGATTCTATGACTATAATAATATTCTTCAAATAGCAATTTTGACCAAAGAACTTAACAGATCTTTTTGTCCAAAGAATTTATTGTTTATCCCTCAACAGCCTCAAATTTCAAGAAACCTCTGCTGCTAGAAAAAGAATAGGAGATACAGTGGGGATTTAAAACAAACGCCAATTTAAAATAACCCCAAACAGATAAGGAAAAAAAATACAAACAAATCAAAAACTTTCTTGGTTTTGTAAAACCATTTCTAAGTTTAACTTTGCTAAATTTTAACAATATGCACTGATAGTCCTTAGGAATTTCCATCTAGATTCAGATCTCTATTTTAGATTCCAAAACAAAACCTAGATGTTTGAAATTAGTAGAACTAGATGTGAAATCTCATTAGTTCCTTGATTCCCTCAATTACAGTATTTCTAACAGAAGTCTTTTTATTAATACCAATGTTAGACATTAGTGCTTTTAGCCATTTTAAGTTAAAATGTCATTGTTGCAGATGGGAAACATCATTAATCCCATACCTAATATTCTCAGGTTAACAATCATCAACTTCATTAGCTTGTGAAGAACAATAATCATCAGAGTGATGGAATTTCTTACTAACATAGTCACTCATGGTGTTTTAAAGGCATGTAGCATACACTGTTGATCTCAATGGTGTGGAAGAGATTGGAGATATATATATGTGAAAGACCAATGATCCATTAGGTTACAAATTTTTTGGAACTAGTCCAACAGAAGTTTTCATGGTTTCCTATCTTAATTTAGAATACTTCACAATAATTCTTTGTAGCCCATTAGTTATATATCATTACAGAGAATGATCACTCAAAGTCATCCCAGCCCACACAGACAACTGTGACCATGCACATACATCACTAAACAAGACAGATTTCTAATGGGTGACATCCCACTAAGTATCTGTGCCTCTTTCTTTGGAGAAAGTATTCACTCAGAAACTACTGCACCAGCCTCCTATTAGGGAGGCTGACCGCTGCTCTCTGTCCTGACCTCACCATTATGCCATAAACCACCACTCTGGTGGGCTGTGACTTAGTCTTCTCTCTATTTAAACTTATGAACTTCTCCCCTTCTGCCCACACCTAATGCTCACAGAAGTAAGTCTGGGAATGGCAGAGGTGCCCTATAATAGTCCAGGAGAGAGCAATATGTACACAGCAGAAACACCATCGAGGGGTTTAATGTAAATGACATGAACTTGAGGCACTCTAGACCTCTTTATTCTACAACTCAGAGATCAATCTCTAACCAATGATTTATTATTGGGGGTTCAACTTGTGATTTTCTATTTCAGTGTGTAACTTTCTAACACCTGTGCAGCTTTGATGTTGTTGCACTAGAACCTGATAGCAACTAAACTATATCCTTTCTACAAAAAGAGGTACCCCCATCAGGACTATTTTTTTACTTTAAAAGTAAATATGCAATTGTTTTTCTTACCTATGTTATATAACAAATTTAAATCTGTTGCCTCTCTGTATTAATAGCTGCTTTGCATTCCATTATTTATTTCCTCTTCCAGTTTAGTGTGATTGACATGTTTTATAAATGTGGCATATTTTTCAAAAGAAATAACTACTGAAACCATTTGCTTAGCATAGGCAATAGTACCAACAATTGGAACTGCCCTCAATAGATCCTGCTTCCTATAATCAGCACACTGTCATTGATTATTCAGTAGGTTTTGATTACTGCCTTTCAGTTTTTTTATCCACCAAAGGGTATTTAAGTAAATTTGAATTATATTTTCAAGTGATATTTCATATGATTTCACAATAAATGAATAATTTTTAAATCTAGATAATTTTCCTTCTTAACCACGATAATGTGAGGCAATGAAAGCATACCATGAAATTGAGGCCATTGCTTTTCCTCTGGGTGGCTCCCCTAGCTTGTTGGTGACTGAACAAATGAATTAATTTCAAACTTATGAATTAACCATACTAAGGACTGACCTCAAATTTCTGGAAAGAACATTATACATAATATAGTATTTGGTAACTATTCTCAGCTCTCAGTTACTTTTTACATTATGCAACACAAGACTGCCACATTAATTTTACTGAAATGTTTAATTTTATTTAAACTATGCAAGAGTCAAAAAAATTTTAACAGTAAGTCCACCAAGTCAACCCAAATTTATTTGCAATGATCTGGTCTTATAATTATAGATCTGTGTAACACCTGTAAACCTTGTTCCATGCAAAGAGTTTATACCTGCCCTAAAACAGAGATCAAGCACAGAAAACCTGAAACCAGAAATTTAAGTCTGGTAAAACTATAAGCTACAGGAAGCAGACTTTAATGATGGAAAGCATTAGCCAACCTTATTTCCCTGCTAGCTAGCCTAAAATTATTCCGTCAGAAACAATTTGCCTATTCTCCTTCAAGACATATGCTTTAGGGAAGAAGGAACAATTATTTTATAAAATATGCAATAACACCAGACCATATTTTGTGAGAGGCTGTGATTACGCTGTTTTAGAAGCGTTGCAATACAGACACAATTACCTAATGTAAAATTTTCTCTGAACATCAGTAGTTGTTACTTCTGGAAGAGCCTTATGAAAGGTGAAATAGAATGTCAAAATTCTAAGTGATCAAACCTGAGATTTATAACTTTTCTAAGAGGAAAAAAACCTTATGCAATGTTCTATTAATGCAATCATATACCCCCCCTTAGCCTTCACCAACCAGTTCTATGAATCATCTCAAGCTCCTGATAGATCTACCAATCAAGGACTGACCAGCCCTCCCCATGCCTTGTCCTTTATCGTGGTGAAAGAAGACAAAAAACCACCATGACTATAAGATAATATATTTTTCTGGGATGTTAACACTAACCAGAACATTCAAAGAGCAGTCATCTGACCGGTAACTGAGGAACAGAACAATACATCTGCCTCATGTGCTAGGCAGGCACGCAAATATCTCTCAAAAGGAACTGACCTGTAAATACCATGTTCTACTGTCAGTATTTTAGAAAAAAAAAGTGGCCTAGCAAATGTCTGGCAATGCCAATCTAACCACTTGAGTTGCCCAGCTCCTCCCTCCTGTAAGCTATTTCTCTGGGTACAAAGAAAAGTGTTTGCTCTTATTTTGTAACCCCTCTTGCCCTGCCTGGCACAGTGCCACTTAGGCATATTTCTTCAAAACAGCTCCCATTGTCCTAGTCTGTTTTTTTTCTGAAAGTGCTCCTTGAGTAGAATATTTTGGCTTGGAGACAGGTATGTATCTGCTCTTCCTCTGCAGTTACCCCTATTTATAACCCAGGTGTCAGCAGCTGTGTTCTTGGAGTCATCAGCCACAGCTACCTTAAGTATCTGCCGGCCTAAAAAAATACTGCTTCAGTGAATTTGCTGGAAAGAGGAGACTGATGGGAGGGTGGACAGTCAGCACAAGTGCCGTATTTCAGACTTGCTCTGTTTTACCTACTAATTCTTCTTTCTTGTAAGCTGTCTCCAGGGAGGACTAAAAAGCAAATTTCTTTTTCTATAGACTGCAGATGACACTGCAACAGGAAAGAAAACTTCATAAAAATCATGTCTGTATTTGGAATGATTTCTGGATGTTTATTCATTTATGTGACCTAAACTAATAATTTAATTTAACTTGTAAAAGATCCACCTAAATGAAAAAAAAAACAAAACAACAAAGCAATAACTTGTTTCAGGTGCACTAAATCTACAACTTCCTTTTATATAAGCAAGTTCTATGTACAGTAGAATTTTAATTAAAACCTAATAAGTTTTTGATATAAATAAGTGATATACAAGTATTTACAACACTTAGAAAATCTGGTAGACTTATAACTTTCTGTTAAATTATCACTTGATGATCCTTCTCCAGGTATATAAGTTCTCTTAAAATGCTGGATGTTAGATATAAGGGCTATAAGGGAAATGCTTAAATACTGGTATAAAAATGTCTAATAAAATCAGAAGCTCTGAATTTCATGGTACTTTAATGCTGCCTCCAAAGTAATGGAAAAGCCATTTTCTAGCACTTGCTTCAAGGCCTCCACTAATAACATTTTTCACAAAGGACCTATCTTTTTATAAATAATATATTCTGACGTTGTTATAAAGTATTTAAAATCCTATAACTAAATTTGGACTTTTAATTCTCCTTGAAAGGTTTTTTTTCAATTATTTTAAAATTATTTTTAGTCACAATTTTTATTATAAATTAACATGCAGTTCAATAACAAGAATAGAATTACCAAGTTATTACTTTAATATCACCTATGTCTCTTCTGTACTATTTACTCTGCCATTCTATCACAATGATCTAGCTTAAAAATCCATTTCTGGCCAAAGCTGAAGACTTACTTGATGGCTTCAAACAAATCACTGCCATCTAGCCTTTACTGCAAAAAAATCTTTTGTATTTTGATGCTTGGATGTTGCAAAGAAATAAAGGGGGATTACATAGCGACAAAATATGCTGACAGAGCTGTGCATGAAAACATATACAAATACTCACGTCTGAAATACAGACATAAGGAAAGCAAGTATTAAACCAAAGTGCAGCAGCTCTTACCAGCAGCACCATGCATGTCCTGGGAGCTCTGCAAAGAGGATTCCGCCCACTCCCCATCTTATCACTGAAAGAACCATGCAGCAGCTACATAAGAGCCTGTTCACTCCATCAGCCAATTAACTAAACTAAGTTTTATTTTGGAGACAGCAACAAAGATTAAGTTGAATGAATTCAAAAGAAAAAATGGAGACTAGAAATATAATTAAAGGGATTCTTCAGCAAAGGCCGACTCGTTTTTCAAGAGACAGCAATTTCTTTTAACTTCTTGCACTGAATACATAAATTCATTTCAAGACCAACCCATGAGGCCTCAATCTAATCAAGATTTAAAGTCTTTGGGCCTGAGGACTGTGCTTTCTCAAAAACGCAAAATGATTCACAAGCTACCCTAACTGCTTTCAGGGGCAAGAGATCCAGACTGTGCTCTGGCTTTCGGGAATTTTTGTTGAAGGGCCTTTGGATCTTTCTCATTCAATCTAGCCAATGTAAAGGCACCTTCAAATGTACTCTTCCAAATCAAAGCCCTGTATCTTTGGACCTAGAGGATGAAACTGCAGGAGCCTACAAATGCCTGCCTTGTGCCAAAGGAACTCTCTCCACTTGAACTTCCTTTCCTCCAACCCACAGAAGTGTGTTCCCATGACAAAAGAAAGAGGTGCAGCCTTTCTAATTCCCTGGGCTACTAGCACATCCACTCCCTGCAGATTTTTAGCTCCTTTAGTCTGAGAGGGTTAAAGAGAAGGATTATCCTGATGTCTCTTGACATACCAAAAGACAAGTTTAATTTAAAATTCTCTACTTGTTTATCTCTCAGGCTGAGCTCCAAATAATTCCCATACAAACTGGCTAAAAAGAACCCAAACCATCAAAATCTATCTCCAGAAAATAAATATTGATAAAGCATTACAGAATTACCTTGTGATTATTTCTTAATTCTGAGTAATTTTGTTTCAGATGCATTTAGTTTTATTTTTTCCTTTAAATAATTCAGTAGCAAAAGTATTAAATTGTATGAGCAAGTGTTCTGATTTCCAGTATGCTCATTTCTCCTAGTTTCCCCTAAAGTTCAGAGGTACTCAAGCATGATATCATTTCTACAGATGTAGTCAGTCATATTCATAGTATTTTCAAAAATTACCTCTGCATTTAAATGAATTGAATATGTGATAATATACATTTGTAATGTCTAAATCTATGTATTAATATATTTTGTTAGCTACATTTTCAATAAAGAGGTGAACCAGAGGTCATGTTGTCAGTACTAGAATTATATGGAGAACATGAGTAAAAAACCTCCCAAAACTTTTTACAGAATATAAATACATATGAACTGATTTAAGAAGTCATAGAATTTGCTAGTTTTGCTCACAAATAGAAAAATTATTGCCGTTTCATTTCTTCATGACAAAACAAACTGATGTAATACAAAGCATATTGATCATAAATTGCTATTTACCTGCATAGCCATAGGCAATATTAGCTTCAAGTCAACATTAGCTCCATATATAAAAGAGTTTTTAGCTTTGAGGGTATCATGCATACAGGATACTGGTCCGAATTATGTAGGCACAACATGGATACCCTTAAACTTGGGACTTTTGAGGGCTGTGCTTAGAACGTAGATTTATTCTCCACATGCAATTAAGTAAATTCAGATGAATTTAGTTAAATTCAAAGAACTAAATTTTCCTGCAAAATTCCTTATTAATCTCCCAATTAATCAGAGGCTAAAACCCTAAACCTATACATCTAACATAATCAGAGAGAAAAGTAACAAGTTTCTAAAGTTTTGATGCTTGTAGGCAAATGAAATATTAACTATGGATACAAAACAGATTTACATATAGATGTCAGAGAGGTTCAGCAAGCCAAGACACCCAGACCTTCAACATAACTACATATTGCAAAAGATAAACCTGAGGACAAGCAGTTCTCTGCTTGCAGCCCCAGCACTGTCAGAATATCCTTCCTGCCTGGCTACATTTTCTAAATATTTAATCTGCTCTGGCAGATCCATTATTTTCTCACTAATTCAGAAATGGGCAGCACTTGGTGGCAACATGGCAGAGGAAGGGAAAGTTCTGAGATGGATTGCCACTCATATTTGTGGTGCTATTAAGCTAAACTGATCTTGCAATAATCAAAAAGTTTCTTTATCAAAATTCATACCAAAGAGTACCTCAGCTTAAAGGGAAAGGTCTTTTGATAGGTAATATAAGAAAAAAGCCCCAAACAACCCATGCAGAAGACCTTTTATTTTATTAAGGTTGACATTACTAGCATTTTCTATTTAACATGTTACCCTAAGACAAGAGGAAATTTCCCTGCCATTTAAGCAGTCACACTAATGGTGATGTATTGTCTGACAACAATGACATTTTTGAATTAGGCAAAGCAAGGGCTGAACAACCCTAGAATTTCCTGCAAATAGTGGGTGTTCACATGGCTCCATAGGCAGGCAGGGCTGGCAGTAATTACAAATACAATCAGTGATGTTCTGTGCTGATTTACTTTGAGGAAACTCAAAGCAAGTGCTATATTAAAGAATTCATGAATATTGACTGTACAAACGTTTTGACATACCACGCTAACACTACAATTAGATCCTTTAGGCCAGAACAGACAGCCTGGAGCTCCAGTCACAGAATTTAGTTAAGCCTTGTCAAAGCTTGCCCTTGACCCAAGTGACAGTCACAGACTGAAACACACCAATGTGTGACACGAGAGAAGAAACCAACCCACGGGGAGCGCACTCTGTGCCTCCCTCCACTGCCAAAGCACACTTTTCCAGGCAGAGTTCACCTGGAGATACCACAAATAATTTCATCCTAAGGAAGCAAGACTTGAGACCTTTCCAAGCCACTGAAATAAGAGTGCCACATCTACCCAAACCAAAGGTGCTATTAATATCTCTAAATATGACACTTACTGCTAGAGCATGGGAAATGACTCATTTGACTAATAATTCTCCACTGTGTATCAGCTAACCCACAGTATTAGCAGTACTTAAAAAGATGATTAAAATAGCCTGAATGCTTTAACATTTTTTACAGCACACAGCAAGAAAGAAAGAAAGAAGAAACATTCCAAAGCAACATAACCTAATCCAAGGAGAGAAAATATCTGGGAATAGCAATACAAATTAGAATTTATTCTTAATGACTATCATTGATTTTCAGACAGTTCTGTAAGATGGTTTCTCTACACTCACTGCTCTCCAGCACAATCATACTACATTTAGAGCTGCCTTAGGATGTGAGGGAGGACTGAAAATTACTAAATTGTCCAGTAAACAAGTAACAGGGCTCATAAGGAAAACTGTATCATATCATAAGGAGAGCAATAATTATTAGGTTTCTTAATAAAAGATAATCCACACAAAGTTCACATTATAATAATTGCTATTTTGAGAGAATTTGAGCAGAAAATCAGCACCATACAATACAAATTAATCCATGGAAAATATCAACAGATTTGATAGCGTTGTAAAATATTTGCTGGAAGCTGTTTATTGATTGAAGATGCATAATTAATATAAACAAGCATTGCAACTGCAATTCATCATTAATAATACAGACAGAATGAATCAATCCATCTAGAAATTTAAGTTTCATGCAATTGATTATTATTTAACAACACTAGATACAAAACATCCTTTTAATACAAACACAGTGTTTGAAATAGTCTCTAGATGCATTCTAGCTAATTCTATGCTATGTATCGAGAATTAATCTATTTTAGTGTAGATTTCTATTTTTTTCAAATCTGGTCACCAAGTTTAGCCCAACCCAGACTTCATATTACTTTTTTTTTTTTTTACTGTTTTTGTTACGTTTCATTTCAGAGAAACAGCTTTAAACCTTTTAGTATGCGCTACCAAAATTTGATTTCTTTTTAAAATGGAAGACAATATGCTCAAGTACAGGCTATTTTGGTTGTAAGCAACTGTCTTCTGCACTGTGCCTCAAGAAGAAAACAACTCCAACCAACTAAACTCAAAGTACCAAAAGAACTTCCCCAAAACCAAAAAATACAAACTGCCCTCCAACCAAACCCAAGACCCACCCACCCCTACTAGTCCTTCAGTATCTTCTGTTTGACTTAAAGAAAAATAGCTTTCTTTTACTGTTGAGTGTTCTGTTAACTCAGTCATCATTTGTGGGTAGCCCTACATTTTTCATTCCTAACAATGACATATGGCAGATAATAAAATGATGTGTCACACTGACTGCTAGCTGCATAATGTATCTTTAAAATTGACCAGATATTGTTCTACTTGACTCTGTATGTGAAATGTGGTTGGATATCATGTACCTCCCCTTTGGGGATTCATAAAGATTACTAACACCCACAAAATCACTGTCACATTTCTTTCATGCTTGGATGTCCCAATGCAAGCTGGAGAGATACTGCAGGAAAAAAAGTCATGTCTTAAGGATGTTGCCATGGTGAATTTAATTCTCCATTTACATAGTCACTGAGTGAGAA
This sequence comes from Poecile atricapillus, assembly GCF_030490865.1. Taxonomy (NCBI): domain Eukaryota; kingdom Metazoa; phylum Chordata; class Aves; order Passeriformes; family Paridae; genus Poecile; species Poecile atricapillus. Next base: position 67,280,369 of record NC_081251.1, on the reverse strand, counting down.
GACAGAATACTGGACAAAATCAGAATGTTAACTTTTATACATGGTTAAATGTTTGCATTTTACATTGTTGAGGTTCTTAGCTGAAGAGTCTGGCTCTTAGTTGTAGAATTGTATAGAGATCCAAACTTTTGGATCTGTGTATCCAAGCAGGAGCTGTATTTTGAACCGAACAGTACCCAGGAAAGCATGATCCCAGACATCTCAGATCAGGAAAAAAATTGCTATTTTGAACATAATCTATTTGCCTCAGTTCTAGAGTTCCTATTACTCAATTTTTTTAAAATCCTTTTTGTGATAAAACCCCTGAAAAAATAATCTATACATTTGATAATGAAACCAATTTTTAATATTATATGTGCAATGATAAAATGACTTGGAATACTCATGAAGATATAAATTGTTCTATTTGAACTGAATAATGTGTGATAAAGCAAGTATAGGGACTGTGCACAAAGAAAGAACAGGAGAGAGGAAGGGAAAATTAAACAGAGACCGGAAGAAAACTTTCACAACATCTCCAAGTTCCTAAAAGCTAAATTTGCTGACTTTAATTGAGCTAATTTAACACTGCTTTTTTGCATGATATTATATAATTTTGGTTTACTCGTGACTTACAAAATGCCTGTATGCAGACATACATTCCTCAAACACACCCTCACACTATTATTTCATAATGCATATTTTATCATTTGTTCACTTGCACCTGGAATATTCTGTTTTATGCATCTGCCAGGTGCAAGACAAACAGCAGATTACAATGCACTGCACTATCACGGCATTTAAAGCAAGCACATGTGTTTATACTACAGTGCATTAGCAGTATGTTGTGCCGAAGCAGTGCAAATTGGAACAGCACCAATGCTCTCAGAGGAAGCCTTTATTGTCACCATTTTATCCTCCTTCAACTCACCTTGAACTGATACTGCCATTGCTGCACTCAGTTCCACAATGCAATACAGACAGGGGCACCTAACACCAGTTTTACTTGAAGTCATTGCCAGGCCTACTTGCGAATTTTTGGAGGACAGATGCTCACTGGCATGTATGACATCAAATTTGGTAAAACTTATTTTGAAAGGGGCCTCTAGGTGTAACTATAATACAAAATAGAAATCATTTTTCCTCCATTTTTTACGAAGATAGGTCAGAGCTGTTGATAAATCCTCTGGGGCTCTGCATACAAAGTAATATGAATATCAAATCAATTCAATTCCTCTCCTTTACTACTATTGCTAAAAAAAAGAAAAAAAAGTGCTTTTTTATGTCTTTCCCTTTAACAACAACATCAAAGAACTAAGGAAAACAAATTTTGCATTAGGAAGGCTGTGTCGAAAAACATTTCACTTCAAACAAGGCACCACACAGAGCTGACAAGATGAGAGATTTAAACACTAATTAGCATCAATTTCTTTATTGAATTATAATTTCAAGAAAATGTTGTGTGACCCTCTGATTTAAATACTGTTTTCCCTTCAAACACATTTGTCATTGCCAAAAAGGGTTCTCAGATTTACAGGCATGGATTGTACATTTTGAAAGTTTGATTCTTATAGATGTGCCCGTTTCCACATTTATAACCAATGCCTGTGAGGACTGTATTAACCACAATACGCATATTAAAGACCAGAACTGTAACAGAATATGCAAGGCACTGTATCTATATCACACTTACACCTGAGAAACAACTTCTTCATACATGCTGAATGGGAAACAGAAATTGTGTAGTTGTTACTCTTTTTTCATTACAAGTCCCACCTTGACTGGCAGAGAAACGCACTCTGGACTCCAAACTTCTCCAACAAGGCTTTACAGTAGTGACAAAACTGCACCTAAGTGGCTTCTCTTTCATACAGACACTACAACCACCCATTTGCCTGAATGATCACACAGATGTAGAGATTTGTAAGAGCATTACAGGTTAATTCACACCTACCTCATGTAAATCCTCTCCTTTAATATTCATGTGTGAAACACATGAAACGCAGATTTCATAGATGAATGAACTTAAGAAGTGGAACTATGAATGCTTCTTTCTGTACAGCTTCCTACACACAAGAAAGGAGATTTACATGGGGTAGATGAAAACAGACCTAAAATAACTTCACAACAGGGGGTCATTGACTGCTGAAGTCATTGAATGCTGAAGTCTCAATTAATAAGGATTATAAGGTGTGCTGTGACTGAGATGCCAGAACATCAGAAAGGCACTCAGGGGACTAGCTCACCTCTGTCCTAATGAGGTTTCCTTGACAAAAGAGAAATATGATGATACAGGCAGTCTATATATAATTTATGAATTCTTGGCACCATTATGATGTTGACATGTATTTGCTTTAAGGAGGAATGTGTGTATGTGGGAAAGGGAACTGCAACACATCTCTGTGGGAAGCAGGCTCAGGTGAAGTGATTATCTCTTAACAGTGCTGTGCTGACCCCAGGGCAGGAGGCTAAGCAGGCTGCCTCGGTGGGCACACTGTCTAAGGCTTTGTGCAAAGGTGTGCTGGAGTGGTTGATGAAGTCACCATAACAATAAATCAACTGAGCCCCCAAAGAGCATTGGCACCACACAGAAAGTGAAGAGCCTGCTTTCCTGGCAGGTGGAGTCCTGACTAAGTACAGGGTCACACAAAGGGGGAAGGCAAGTCAGTTTAAAACAGAAGGGTTCTGAAGGACCTTGGGGCAACTGAGAAACACACTAAGTGGATCACTACTTTTGCATTCCTTGTGCAAGTTATGAAAAAAATTATATTCTAATCCTATGCAACATAAACATATCCAGAAGCCATACCCTGTCACGCAATTGTGAACAGATAAATTGTAGGTACAGAGCATTCAGAGGGGCAGAGCACAATAGTGATGTAAGTGATTTCCAGGTTAGTCAGAAAGCACAATTCTCAGGAAGGGAAGGCAGGACCACATACTTAGCAAATACGCAGCTACAAACCAAACAAATACAAAAAAGAGGGAAGGAAGAGATTCAGTCCCTTCATATGCCAAGAGAAAATTCAAAGCACAATAGTTAAGGTGAAGATCCAAATATTGTGCCGTTACTGCAGGATTGAGAGAACTTCTAAACTTTGAAGGCATAAGACAGTGCCTCTGCCAGGAGGCAACAGGAATAAAAAAATTAAAGCCACAGTCATAACTAGCTTTCAAAACATAAACAACTTGTCTTCCTGTAAGAACACTGGGCCAAATTTTTATCTCAATGGCATTAAAAAAAGGAAAACTAACAAATAGAGTATAAACCAGAAATCAGAATATAAGATCCTTGTTGATCTCCCTGTGCGCTAAAGTGACTATTTACAGTTTTTAGAAATAAGTAAATGAAGGATTTACTAGATAAATATCCAGTGAAAAAAAAAATTAACTTTCAACATAAACCACCTCATATATTTTATATATACTAAGCAGAAAATTCTGAGCTGAATAACACCAGCACACCCTAGTTTGTTTATTCAGAGGCATGAGAATATCTTCCTATATGAATATTCAGAGTAAGATGCATTGAGAGATAGTGGGATTGCTGTCCCATCCCTAATCCTCTTGCCTTACCAGATGGTATTATGTATTTGATGCTCAATGTCTTTTAATCAAAGAATGGCTGTTTTCTACCCTGTGTAGGTGTGCCTGGCTTTTTAAACTAGTGATCTGCAAAAACAATTAAAACACTGTTTACCAGATCACACAAAATGCTCAAATGATACAGCAAAGCACAGGCCTCAGAGATAAAAGGATTATTTCAAATTAAACGATCAGGATTGTCTCTCTGCAATTGATACCGCTGCACTGTGTGTTAGAATATTGAAAGCCTAGCTCAGTACTTTGGTTATATTGAGCTTTAGGACATCTCAAGTGATGCCTCTGTGACTTGTTTCAAAATATACAAGTTCTATTTTCCTGAATGATACCATGTTTTTTTCCTCTGTTTCATTAGGAGGCAATGAAAAAAAAAAAAAGCCAAATAAAAATACTTTGAATAATTTCAAATGCAAAAGAAGAGATAAAGAGCAAGTCAGTTGGCATCATGCCATAGCTGGCACTGCAGAGGACCTGTCCTGAAATTATCATGGATGTTTAGACTTGCAAGGATACACATCAAAAACCCCTCCATATTTGGATGTGCTGGTTTAAGCTGGGGGAAGAGTTAATTTTCTTCATAGCAGCTTGTATGGGGCTGTGTTTTGTATTTGTGCTGGGAAAAGTGTTGAAAATATAGGGACATTTTCATTACTGCTGAACTGTGCTCACACAGAGTCAAGGCCTTTTCTGCTTGCCAGCCAACCCCACCAGCAAGTAAGCTGGGGGGACACAAAGTCTTTCTTTAGGGCTGAAGGGGAAGGTCGAAGAGCAAGGAGGAAGGGGGAACATCTGAAGTAATGGCATTTGTCTTCTCAAGGAAAACTTCCTTCACTTCCTTTCTTTCTTGTTATCCATGAGTGAGCACCTGCTTGCTGATGGGAATTAATGAATTCCTTGCATTGCTTTGCTTATGTGTGTTATTTGCTTTACCTGTTAAACTGCCTTCACCTCAACCCACAAGTTCTTATTTTTACTCTTCTAATTCTCTTTCCCCAACCCACTTGGGGAGGAGTGAGTGAGTGCCTTTCTGGAGCTTATTTGCCAGCTGGGACTGAACAACAACATGGGAGTGTGAATGGCCTCGATGCATTTAAACTATTTTTCAACTGACAATTGAAGTGTATGCTGAAAAGTCAAAGCTGTTGCAGTAAAATCAACTTGACTTTCAAAACACATTCAAAGCCCCACCCTGCTCTTGTTTTTGAGGGAGGGAATAAAATGAATCGCAAACATCTCTGTGTGTCTTATGAAGGGTGATTTTAGTTGAGAGATTGCTGAGACAGACAGATAAATGCAGGCATTTGTCCCATGAAGTTAAATCCATGCTATTTATGTTCAGCTTTCCCTAAACCTCTAGTGAATTTGATGGCTAAACTTGCCTGATTTATCCCAGAAATCCCAAGTGACAGCACTGGCATTTAGTGAGCCTCAGATACCTAGAAAACGCTCCTACAATGTCTTCATGGAGTGGTAACACAACTTGAGGAAATTAATGTGGAAAGCCAAGTACCACATTTGCTTTTACTTTCCAGAGCTAGCTGATACGCCTCAGACAGTTTAAAGCCTGATATTCTAGCAGTAAATAAGTACCAAAACATCCATGGAAGATGACTTTTCCCACTACTCCTAAGCGGCGTAGTTGACTCTCGTACTACTTTTCCTCTTTGACGGAAATGGATGGTGAGAGGCCGTGCATCATCATGGATGAGAAAGATGGGTCAGGCTACCAACAGGGCAAAATGCAGCCACATGGTGCTAATTCTCAGCATCCAAAGGCTGACAAATAGCAAGGCTCAGCTTGCACACATAATTCCCTAATTCTTTTTCTCTTCCCACAGGCATAAAAATCAGGGGGAAAGTTCTTAAAATTACTACAGTTTTTCCGATTCCTAAGGATGCCTTTGTGGTACTATAAAGCCTATGCTGCCTGCTGAGTAGAAACCCTTGCAGTTATTTTTCGAGTTTTATGGGTGTGCTTTTTTGGTATTTGGTTTAGGTTCTCTTTTGGTTTTGCTTGTTTTTTGGTTTTGTTTGGGTTTTTTGTTTGTTTTTGTTTTTTTAATTTAAAAAAATGCTGTCACCCATACAAAACTCACTTGGATTAATCCAAAGGATAGCAAGCATGGGGAATGTATCAAGGTCTGCTTTCAGAATTGGCAACAAAAATATATGAACACTTTGTGTGATATTTTGCTTTCATATGTTAATTTCAGATTCACAGTCAATACCATATATTTGAAACCTAAATAAGACATAAAAAGGTTAAAAAATACAGACTCCACTGAATAAAAGCCAACATATCTTTCTAAGCTACACGAGATAATAAAAAAATTGACTTCAAAGAAAGCACCTCATTCAGCCTTTTCAAAATACTTGTCATTAAAAGATGGTTTGTTGAAACTTCAGACAGGCTAAATGTATGCCACATTTTGAGTGAAAGAATTACCTTTCCAGGGTTGCAATTACAACTGTACTTAGTTGTCATGGCAACCTGGTAACATATAGATGCTGTCAAATGAAGACATCAAGGGACAGACAGTGATTTTCAAATCACTGCATGCCAAGTGTCATTTTTCATGGGCATATCTGCGCTCAGTTAGGAAAAAGGATTAAAAATAGAAAATTTACATTTAAAAAATGTTTAAATAGCATTCAAATTGTAATACCAATATCCCATTTTGCAGAGCTATTTTAGTATCTTTAGATTAGTGTCTGCTTTTTCTTCCTTTTTTTTTTTTTTTTCAGTTAACATGCTCCCAAAATATAAGTACAACATTGGGAGTTGAAAGGAAAGGAGGCAAAGAGGTCAGGATCAGCAATGAAGGTCACCATGCTTTGGTGACTGCTGAGTCCTGCTATTATCCTCCACCTTCTCTTCCTGTTTTAATTGTCCTGCTATCTCAACATGGGTATTTTCAGTAAGATGTTCTTTTTGACCTGTGCTTCAATTACTTTAGAGGCAGCAAAAGGAAAAATGGATCTATACTAAACGTTATTGTTGAGCATGCCCCAAAGATCTAAGGCTCCGCAAATACTCCAGCTGTGTTCTATTTGTACAGGTTGAGACAGAATCCAGAAAGCATCCACTACAAACACAGCTTTCAGTTCTCTTCAATAGACAGCTCATACTGTGGTGCTGTCATCTACACTGCTATTTTTACTTCTACTGACCACAGTGGCCTTGCTTGGTTTTATATTAAGGTTCACAACAAAGGTTTTGTTAGTTGGTGTTCAATTTCTTCACACAGGCTGCTCACATCACGCTGCTGTGCTCACTAATGCCAGACCATGTAGAACCAGTTTAAAGTGGGTCAAGCATGAAGAAACTTGTGCATCCTTCCATCTAACCCAAGTCTGTGCAGGTGTTTGTGCTGCCATCACTCCAATTCAATGTCTGTCTAAATACCAAATGGCATAAGAAAGCAGAAAGGACACAATCCAATTGGAATCTTGTCTGGACAAAGTTATTCTTTCAGAGCTTTTAAACAAATTGGAACAGAGATAGATTGTCCACCATGGCTGAGATATTTTTGATCTAGCACTGAACTGCCTCAAACCCCAAATTCACCACCTTATCCATCCCCACTTTACTATAAATCTGCCTCGTACCCACAGTATAAAACTAGACACTAAAAATGAGAAGTGGAAATGAAAATTTGTTTAGCTCATCAGTAAAGCATAGTTTGAAGTTACTACACTTAATGCATACAGATTTGTCAAGACAAATGTCTACATTAATGAGTTTGCTTTGGCTGGTTTGCTATATTCATTTTAAATGAACTCAAAAGGATTTTACTTGGTGTTGTGGCTTAGGAATGGTATTAGTGTTCCCACAAAAATGAAAGACCACAAGCCTCTCCTCTCCACTTCCCACCCCTTTTGGTCAGAAAGAGACAAAAAGCAGAGATCCCAAGCTGATATAAGAACAATTTTTAGAAACAGCAATGAGATTTAAAAAAAAAACAACCAATACTAACAGCAACAATATTACTAAAAAAAATTATACAAAGCAGAGGGTGATTAATGTAGAAAAATGATCACTGACCAACTGACCCAGTGCTGTGCAGCCCCTGAGACAAAGAACAAAATGGCCCCCAGACCTTCTGCTTTTCCTCAGAGCCTGAGACAATGGAAAGCAACGGGGGACAAACATTCCATTCGGAACCAGCATTACCACCATTCCATTTACCACTTTATCTCCCAGAAAAGAAACACCCCAGTCATTATGGGAAGTGAGAATCCCTGTCCCTCACCCTGGCTGCGACAAAAGACGGTATCAAATAGTGAAATATGCTGGCCACGCCCACACAGCTCCAGGCTCCTCTCCCCCCATGGCCAGTGTGAAAAACCAACCCTGTCCTTAGCTCAAACTCTTATTTCTAAACACTTTCAGTAACCTGAATGACTTAACAGAAAACATTCTTCCCTGTGCACAGGAAGAAACAGCGCCCACATCAAAGAGTTAAAAAGCAAAAGGATAAGGAAAAAAAAAGTAAAATGCATACAAGTACTCACCAGAAAACAATTTATTTTAATGGGAAATAGTTTTAGATAGTATTTGTATAAAAAGCTTAGATTTTTCAGAGTATTTATAAATTTGTCCCTAAAATTATATGTTGAATTACACAGTAGAATGACTGCTTTCAGATTTTCACTGTTAGAGTGCTGAAGAAGGATCATCAAGAAAGGTAAGCAGTGCTGCCCCATATATTTTCAAAATTATGACTCCAAATTTTTCTTGTCTTCATTCCCTTAACAAATGCTTCAGAAAAAGACACTGGTCTTGTTAAATTTTATCACCTCTCAAGCTTGTAGAAATGACAACATTGTCTTTCTTTGCACAAGAGAAGAAAAAAAAATCTCCCTATTATGGTTCATCAATCTTCTCCGTTCAACTTCATGCAAGAGAAGGAAAAGAAAAAGTAAATCTAAGGCAGCCTCCAAGCTCAGGGATCATTGTGTGATAAGCATCATCAGAAAGTGCCCATTCCTTAGCAAACACTGCATAAGAGAAAAGAGACAGCATATTGGAAATATATATGCACATGCATATAATGAAAGACGTAGAGCTCTTTTATTAGCACTAGTTCTACATTTGGTCTACAGTGACATTTGAAAATTCCCTATAAAATTAAATTATATTAGAGATTTGCCTGACACTCAGAAAATTAAATACATGATCTTGTCAATAACTAGAAACTCCAATATAAAAGGCCTGTCTGTCTTTTAGTAATGAATGCTCTTTAAGTCAGATGTCTACATCTATTCATTAAAATACTTTTCTGTAACTCATAACTGTATCAGTTCTTTTGTATTTCTGATTTGAAACAAAATAAAACAACAAAATCATTTAAACATTTTGTTTGACCAATGAATGAAGTATGTCCTTATTTATGATTTAACACAAAGACAATTTACATCAATCCTGGCCAAGCTATGCATTTGCCAATAAAAGAAGATACAGAGTTATGGACATATTCTATTGTAGCCAACTCTAGTCTAGCCTGAAAGAACCACTTAATTTTGCACAAGCCTCCAAATACCTTTCAGACTATAATATCCCCCACTCACTACAGCTACAGTGGGCTACAAGCTGTCTCTGTAAGGAGCCAGTTATTAAGACTTTGTGGGCTGCCATAGCCAAAGGTTATTGACAACCTGTAGGTCTCCCAGGACTGCATTTATCACTTACATCATCTGAAGCACTGCAACTTTCCCAGCAGGTAAAATAACATTTCTAAAAATTTAACAAGCTTCCTTAATTTCTTTCCATCAGGAATTTTGAGAGCTGACACCAACATTTTTGAAAGCAAGGAGCTTTTGCATACTAGCCCATTTTAGCCACAGACTAAGTCTTAAGGTACAAAACAAACAGGAGAAATGGTAGACCAAATAGAAAACTCTTTCCCAAGTTGGATAACACAGCTGATTAAAAAATTATCCTCTTGTACCAACAGAGAAGAGTAAGTGCATGTACTGTTCAATCCCTCTAATTTTTCTCAAATTACTAGGTGCTAAAATATTGCAGATGTAAAAAGGAAATTGCTAAGGTTCAGCCAGAGTACAGGCTAAGAGCTCTAGGAAGGAATCAGAAAGTACCCCTGCCTCACCAGCCATTTATGTAAATAAGAAAAAACCTATATCAAAATATTCTTAATTATAAAATAGGTGAAGATTTCAGAAAACCTTCTTCTGTGCTCCTTTAGAAATAATCTATCTTCTCATTTTGACTTCAGAAACATTTCAGAATATGTTCTATGAAATCAGGACATCAAGTACCTTAACAATTTGCAAAAAATGTTTAAAACTTGAAAATTCTTGTTTGCAAACCCTTTTTTCTGCTAGGAACAAACAAACAAAAACAGTATCTTTAGCTTTATAATGGTATTAATTATGAATAGAATTAATTAGTTCAATCATAAAATGTGGAGCTCAGCTTTGACAGTAATAAATTCAGAAGAAATTATAAGGTAAGAATAGCTACAAAGAAATTCACATTGCAAGTCATAGAAGTCCTATTCCCACCCTTAAGACACAGATATAAACACACATACAAACACATTTTACATAGAGAAGGAAATATTTCCAGAATTGATTAAATCAAATAATTATTTATATTGGAAAATACTTCTGAGAACATTGAGTCCAACCACTAGCCCAGCACTGCCAAATCCACCACTAAATGATGTCCCTAAGTCTCATATCTCCACATCTTTTAAATACCTCAGGCCCTGAATTTTGACCTGCAGGATCTTGCAGAAAACCAAAAACTTGCTTTTAAACAAGGAAGGGATTGAAATGAGGGACACCAGAATTTCCAGCTCCTTGAATTGAGCACTTAGCTTTATGCTATGTTCCCCACTTCCCTCTGTAAAAATATTACTTGCCTATCTCAGAGCTGTATACAAGATAACTAAAATGCTTTCAAAGTATATCCAGGATGAAATGAAACTGATTATTGTATAAGTAATGGTTTATTTAATTTTTCTAAACATGATCTTCCCCACTTTGTTCATGCATCAGAAACACCCACAGCTGTCTTAAACGAAACTCTTTATCGATTAGGAGAGATCAAATACATTATCATGTCAACACGAGCTGTGAATTACTTAAGTCCCCATGTCAAATTTAAACTTATTTTTCAAGGCAGAGGCAGCATTGGGATGAGCCAAACTCAAGTGTCTGATGTATCACTTTAGTGATCAGGAGTAGTTCAGGGAGAATCCACAACAGAAATGAGACTTAGGAGAAGGAGATTCAAATTAGGACCTTGGCACTTGGCAGAAGAAATAACTGATCTTAGAACTCCACGAGCAAACAGCACATATTGGCATGACTGGGACAAACTAGCAAGGGTAAAAAACATCTCTTTCCTCAATACACATTTAGAATTTCAACACCTTAATTTTTATTAACACTTTTTTGTTTTTGTCAGTATTTTTCTTCAGCTTTTATTCATTTCTCATCCAAGTCACACTGTGGCTTTTGGAAGGCACAGAGGTCTCTGGTGTGATTTACAAAGACACCTTGGCATAGGAAGTTGCAAATCATCTAATAGGGCACAGAAGTATTTACAAGAAGCCGAGGAATTTACTAGGCAATCTCTCAATCCATTTGTCAAAGCACCTGCAGGACTCATTTGAAGGCAGGTGAACTAATAAACCTCAGAAAAGCAGCCACCAGGAGAGCATTCTGTTTTACTACAAGCATTTGTAGCCTTGCTCACATCCCCCACCAAAACATACACACTTTTTTAACTTACTGGCTCTTATCTCACTCCCTGCTATAATAAATCAGAGGCTGGAAAAGCTAGGGGAGAGCAGAACAATAGGGTTGAAAATCATGACCTTTGTGTGTAGTAATTGAAAACCACAGAGAGTTCAGAGTGCAGAATGGACTTTTGGACACATCTATGCTGGGAGCTTTGAAGCCTGAAATTATCCTCTCTTACAACTCTAGGCTTACATATCAGTGTTGTCAAATTCTAAACTGGAGGTGGGTTAAATAATTATAGTTCACAGCCTTAGTATGTAATTACAGAATCAAAGATACTATACAGATATACTATTATCTTATTTAACAGAACATTTCTTCTCCCGGAACAGCCAATGTTTGTACCACCTGTTAGGATGTATCAGTTTTAGAAGTGTACAGAGCAGCTACTGAGACTGCAGTATTTGTAAACAGCTTCAGAGGGCAGCTGTGTCTTTCCACACCAATGCTCCCACCATTACACTGTGCAGACAGAAATAACTTTGGAAAGATTTTTTTAAAAAATAAGGATAAAAGTGTAGTTAAGGACCAGCATAACAGAGCACTTAAACCACCATTCCCTGTTACCATTTCACCCTAACTTTATTCCCCAGTATCATCCTATTGCCTAGGCACAGTTACATCACTCAGCAGTGGAAAAACTCGTGACATTGGAACTTCTGTCTTTGCCATCACACATGAAATAACAGCATCAGTAGCTTCTGACTCTGGCTTAGGTCACTAATGTATTCCCTAGGATCACAGAATCCCAGAATTTAGTACTTTGGAAAAGACCTCTGAAATCATAGAGTCCAACCTATGACCTAACACAACTGTATCAACCAGGCCATGGCACTCAGGACCATATCCCTTTAACACCTCCCAGGACTGTGACTATCACCTCCATGGGCAGCCCATTCCAATGCCTAATCACCGCTCCTGTGAATAAATTCTTCCTAATACCCAGGCTAAACCTCTCTTGGCATAGTTTAGGACTGTGTCTTCTCATCCTGTCATTGGTTTCCGTGGAGAAGAGACTGACCCCCACCTGGCTACATCCTCCTTTCAGGGAGCTGCAGAGAGTGGTAAGGTCACTCTAGAGCTTCCTCTTTTTCAGACTAAACAACTCCAGCTCCGTCAGCTTCTCCTCACAGAGTGTGCACTCCAGACCCTTCACCAGCTTTGTTCCCTTCTCTGAATCATTCACCTTCAGATGACTCAAGTTAAAACACCCCCACAACTGGCTTGGCACAATTAGAAACTCCCATTCCCTTTGTCTGTTACACCTTTCAGTTTAAATAGCTTATCCATGCCCTTGTCTCTGTAAGAGGTGTTGTCTGACTGCAACAAACCGGTTTATCACCAAAAAGGCTGAATGCCTTTTGATTTTTGATAATAATAAATCCCCTTCAATTGAAAAGAGAGTCTTAGGCAAATTAAATGCTCCCAAGGAAGTCTTTTCTCTTCCCTGCTCTTCACCAGGAGGGTACTAAATTTATTACCTGGACATTTCTATAGGAAGCACTGCTAACCTCCACTTTCTAAAAACTTAAAAAAATAAATAAAATGAAAACCTATTAAATTGCAGACAAACTTATTGCAAGGGAATTAAAAAGCCAATAAACATAAAAAACCCCATATATAGTAAATATAAATAAATATAAATATTAATAAAAGAATATAAATAAAATGCAATGCACCACATTATTTATTATATATAAATATAAGTGTTAAATACGAACATATATTAAATGTAAACAAAAAATAATAATTAGATTACAAAATGAAAGTAATCTGAAGCTGTATCTCTTCACACAAAACCAAAATATGTTTGATTTTAAAAACTGCATTATTACCATCTTAGTGGTAATCAACTTCTCACCTGCAACCCCCCTTACTCTTTTTATCAAACATGTAACTTCTCATGAACAGTTTGGGGAAGATGTCACATCATACAAAGTTATCATAGTGCACCATTACATAATTAAGAGCTTCATTAACACATCAATAGAACACCTCAGTCTGTTTTAGAATCACATTTAAGATGTCTGAAATTGTTGCAAGTCAGTTGTTGCAAACCACCACTAAAGTCAGTGCTAAATTTTGAATTCTTTCAGTTAAATCCAGAGATGGTGGTGGAGAAATATAATTAATAAGGCTTATTATAGACACCTGCAGAAGTAAAAATCATGTGTAATCTCTTCAACCACAGAGTGCAAGAATATTTCTCTTCATCATTCTGCACCACAAAGCCCAATCACATTTATGCCCATAAGTTTTCACAGCCTTGGAATTTTTAACAGGCACTATTTTCTTTTTCCAAGGAGAAAGACTATTCCCCCCATCTTAGCCTTCCTAAGTGAAAGCAAACAATCCCAGTGTTTCAGAGCAAGGAAACCATCAGGAATGGAACTTTACAAATATGCTACCCATCCTCTTGAGATGCATCTGTGAATTCACATTTGACAGCACTGATTTTATGTCTCTCTGTGCTCTCCTTATTCGGAGCAGTTTTTGTTCCATGTGAAGACCACAGCACTGACCTAATTTAGGCTTCTGTAGTGCCAGGCTCAGGTAACAAAGAGTTGTCTCCACATTACCATCTTAGCACCAGTAGATTTATGCCTTAAGACCTAAGAGCAGGCTCTAAATCAGCTCTGCTTCCATACTAGCTCTACCTAGCAACTGCATTCAGTGTTGCTTGTTAAATAAGCTGATTACAAATTATTATAGAGTGTAATGCTAGACCAGAGTATACTGTCTGTGAAGTGCAGCATGTCTGTGAACACCTCACAAACAACGGAAAAGCTGGAAAACTACAGGAAAAAAACCCGCACCTGTGTACTGAACCTGAGTGGATTTGTTTCTATTACTAAAAAAGGAAGAGTAACAAAAAATCACCATGAAAACACAAAATCAATTTAGAGTTAAAAAAAAAAGAAAATAAAAAAGTCAAAGGAAAAAAAAAATTTAGCTTTAAAGATAGAATATGGCATATGAGCTGGGCTTCCAGATGCAGCATGTAGGCACACAAGTAAAGGGCAATTGTCAAAGCCCTGACATCAAAGTAGGGAAAGGAAACCAGAAATGCTATGTTTAGAAATGCCATTGATACAATCTCCATATCATATTTTACACACCATTTAAGACATGCCACACAAGTTTAAAAAGAAAAAACAGCTATGTGCAACGACAAAATCCGATATGGGACAGGCAGAAAGGAATAAAGTTTCCTGTAGCATGTGCCTTAAGAAAACTTATTATAGAATGAGTCCTAAAGAATTGTATTTCCTCAGACTTATGAATCGAGTTCTGTCACGCTTTTTACCAGACGTTCTTCATCCTCTCCCACAATTAAAAAAAGCTTTGAAAGAACAACGAGTGTTTCCATGCTCTCTAGGAAGTACACAGACTGTGTTTGTAGGAGAGTCAGCCATGATTTTGGGGTGACCTGATTGTGTGTTTGAAACACAGGATAATATCAATTCTGAAGGAGCAGGCCTGTGCAAAGTGCAATATGAAAGAGAGAAAGTAATAATGGATTGAAATGCAGATGTTAAGGGTTCAGCGTGGAAGTTTTAGTCTTCACCTGGCTCAGCTGCAAACTTAAAAAAGGCAGAGTTGCTTTTGGCCTTTTTATTTCCATTGATAAGGAAACAGATTGCCAGTGATAACAATTATATATATATTATATATAACATACATATTATATAGTATTTTATATATGTGTGTGATAACAGTATATATTATATATAACCCCAATGATAACAGTATTAATTGTAGTGAAATATGAAGAAGCCAGAGTTCAAACAGAATAGTATATACAGATACAGTGCTTATATAAATATATATGTATATATATAGTGATGTGGCTGAACTGGCAACTTGTTCTATCAACAGACTACATGGACTGGTAGCTGAAGAACACAGTAGAGGTAAAACAAGCAAGCAGGTATCAGAAAACTCTTACATTCTTATTTTCCAGCCACCATAGCAGACCTAGTAACAGTTCAGAGAAAAGCTGGGAAGCATTAGCTGAAGAAGGAACACACTACACTCATGATGGGTATTTGTCACAAGGCTCCTCTCCGGATTCAGGGAAGTGCACAAGTGTTTGCAGGGGTTAAGACAGGCCAGAGAACAGGGGGAGCTGAGGCTCTGTCATGATGCCTGTGCTTTGATGAAGGCCTATGGAAAGGCCAGGACAAACGGCAGGGTCGCTGAAGGGCAGCTGTGCTTGTGCTTTTGGAGTGTGTGCGGGAATTTCTCCTCTGCCCTTCCAAAAGCAATCCCCTTCCCTTACCTGAATCAAATGCCACAAATCAGGAGTCTGCTGTTTAAAATGCCAACTGGAACACAAATACATCTGAAATACATCCTTGACTTTACTATTATGTGCTTTAAACTCAAAAAATTTTTTTTTTTTTCCCCCAGGAGACAACATACTAGAAAGCTGAAAGATTATCATATTATTCACTGATGATTAAGTGAGGGAATTTCTAAACTACTCAGCATGTACAACAACTGATACAAACCAAAGGGGACTTGATTCTATTTTTTTGTTTAGTTGGGTTTTTTTTGGTTTGTTCGTTTGTTAAATTTTACCTGGTACTTGTTAAGCTATCAAGCCTTTATACACACACACTTAAAGAAATTCTTCTTGAGTGTGGGTCACTGACCTGCTCTATGCAGAGTAGCCAGTTATCTGGCCACAGAGAAGATTGCCTGTGACACTGTTCAAGTTTAATTTTCCAAACGACATCAAGGTGAAATGTGAAATAACCCTCAAGATCAGGTTCTAACATATGTGATAACTTTACTATTACTGAAAGATCCTCATTGTATGTTTTTAAAAGTACAGATTTGACCATACTTCAAAGCATTCCAGTATGGTGGCTGTTCTGGTACCACAGACAGATTCTTCCACTGATGATGTGACAACTGACTGTGCAGTGACTTCACCAAAGCCCCCCAGAGCTGAAGGTACAACTTCAGAGGAATTTTAGAAGAAAAGGCTCAGACATTAGGTGGACTATAAAATCTACCACGTACATGAGCTCGCTTGATCTTCCAAAAATATTCTGTTCTTTCCCCAGGATCAAACAATACACCTGTGTGCACTGAAAACATGTCCTTGCTTTCAAACAATGAATTATTTTTACGCATTTACAGCAATTTTCTGTATTTCCAAATCATGGCACACTTTGACAAATTATCAGCACCAAATCAGATTATTCTGTTATAGATCTTTCATCATTCATTGTACCTTCACTTTATTAAAAATTACATTATGTGATTATTCTAATTATGAAGGCAGGTAGGTTAATCAGAGAGAGTGCTTCCAAAGTGGAGGCTTGCACTTTAGGGATAGCCAGCGCATTACTGCTTTAGAAGCAAAGTAACACATTAAATGTACTTTAACATAACAATCATACTTTATAAATAAACACACAAAAATATTTTAAGAGCCAAGCCCAAGAAATTAGAAAACAAATTAAAGCTCTAGAAATAATCTGCCCATATTTTTTTCTTTTTTTTATTTTTGAGCAAGCTAATTGAGAGATAACCAATAAAGCACACTGCAAAGAGAGTTTAAAGTAGAAAACAATCTGATATTTCCATTCAAGTTTTGTTTGGTATCACAAATTCTGAAGTTTCAAGATCTACACCTCTTAACTTTCCTTGCTTTAAAGGGAGGAAGTGTGAGAACAACCTGGCCTGCTGTTACGTGACATATTCCTTTCTTTTCAAGGATGATGAATAGCTGATGGGAAAGCATATGCCACAGTGTTAAACAAATGTCTCCATGAGGCAAAAATATCACCAAACATTTAATATTGGAGCTGCCATCATGGCCACACAGGAGACAATGTATTCCAAAGGCATTCCACCTCATGGACATACAGAGTCCAGCAAAGCGTTGGAGGCGCACCAACACAGAAAAGTGTGTGAGAATTGAGATCCTGCTGCTGTGGCCACCAGCCCAACCTAAGAAATCATCCATGAGGCTGTTAGAATCTGCTGCTGCTTCTAGGGCCAATTCTGCACGGTGGAACATGCTCTTAGGTTCTCTTGGGGATCACCAGAGTGCTAATATTTATCTGCGAAAAACCTGGTTCTCAGAAGACAGCACTACAGTAATTGCCAAGATGTATGCAATAGAAACAGGATGTCCCACTCCTTACAGAAAATATGCATTTATCACACTTAAATGAAATGTCATCTATGTGGATGATAGATTAATCTTTTTTTAAACAATAATTAGCAACACATTCCAGTGGCTTTCTAGATGCGCTATGCTTTTTCATGTGAGAAATATAAAAAAAAATGCCTGTTAGAGAAATTTAATTCAGCTATCACTTCAATTTTCAGGACTACAGTATACCAAAGATAACTTTCTTAGATTTCTGAGTGAAGCATGAATTTAACTTAATTTTCAGAGATACACATCTGCTGAGCAAATACATATAACAGAGGTGAGCATTGTTATCATTTTTCTAATGTTGCCTATTAACAGCAACCATATAGTCAACTAAAGACCAACATCTTTGAATCAGAACAGAAACCATGGTTTTGAGTATATTAAGTAACACACACTCAATTATCAAAATGCTGTGCTGTTTTCAATGTTTGGCCTTCTTTTGAAAAAGTTTGGTAGAAAAGTTTAATAAAAGTCTGAGAGGATTACAATGCTATAACATAGAATAGGAAGGATCTCAGCAAACAGGCATCTTTCTTCCTTGACTTGTTTGGTACAAGACAGGCTGAAAGGGTTTTATACAGCTCCTACACAATTAAAATTTCAAATTTTAGCTGTTGATGCATTTCTGTTGGTCAGAGCATTTTCCTCAGTTTATAAAGTTCATAAACCTGCCAAGCAAAATTTTCTAGAACTTCTATGATGCCAAATGAAGTAATAAGTCAAAGCACTATCATTATATGCTTTCTAGCCTCTTCAATTTATTTGTTACTGTTTACAAATATAATTAATTTCTCCACATTTAGTGTCAAAAGGGCTCTGCTATCTTCCATGGTCAGCAATCTTATGAAAGCTGCTAAAACAGAATTAGGACTTTCACCCCTTCTTCAATCAAATTTGCTATGTAATTACAGAGGACATACATACATTTACTTTTACAACATTATCTCAATGATCTTCAGATTACTTTAACAACACATCATTCCTTAACATTCAAAGGCACATTAACAACTTCCCTAAATCTACAGTTTCACTCTGTTAAAAATGCAGACCTAGCACTGATTAAAAATTAAAACTTGAAAACAATTACAATTTGTCAGTAAGAAAAGCTGACATTTGAATCCTACAAATATGTACGTTTTTCCACCTCTTTTTGAGTACAGTTCTGTGGCATGCAAAAATTAATTCAGTAGTCAGGCTTCAGCCCCATCCAGCAAATACATTCACAAAAAGCATTTTCATGACTAAATCTTTACTAAAATCAAAAGGGGCATTATAATTTCAAGCAAGACTTATTCTAAGTCATATAACCAAGAAAAACAGATATCTAACAGATGAAATTTCTGCCTGACAGTGCATATAGGCTGTGCCAGCACTATCTATAACTTGATCAAAATAAGGTTAGTTAGATATCTTAGATCTTTTTTGGTCAGCATTCTTTTCAAACTATTGCCAAGTTACACAAAGTCCTGGGGTGACTTTTGATCTATCCCCAATCGTCCATTCTGTTTATGCTGGATATTGAGTTTTGCACCTTTAAGACTGGTTCCAAGAGTGAAGGGGGAGAAAAGCCCTAAACCAGGACACACAAAATTTCCACCAATTCTTACAAAAAAATTCTTACAAATTTTCACTTTTAATTCTTTCAGGAGAAAGAAGTATTAAATATATTTAATTTACATAGATTTATTTGAATAACACCAATTTAATTACATACCTGATGAAACATAGAAATTCTAAACCACTTCAAAATTTCAAGACTATTAACAGGTACTAATGGCTTTAAATGGCACTTGAAGCTAGTCATTAAAGGGTACTAAACATTGCTAAGGTTGCTAATCCTTTGTACATTTTGAACAGTCTTTGCAGATAAGCGGGGATATTTTAGTAATTTATTGATTCTTGCATATAAAGTAATCATATCTCGGTAAAGATAAACTCAGAACTAAGTACACAAACTCCTGTAATGATGAAGAAAAATGAAACAATACAAAACAGTAAAAGCTGTAAGTAAAAAAATACAAGTATATTTCATTTGCAGAGCCTCATGTGATTCACAGCACATGCTTGGGAAGGAAAAAAAAACAAACGAAAAAAGAAATCTCTTAGGCACTGCCTTCTCGATGGAAACAACAAAGAAGTCACTAATCTGCAAATACACTTTAAGTTCTCATATCCATTTTTTATATGCAAGATTGTGCAGCAGCATAGCAGAGGGCTATCAGGGAAATGAAACGGAGTGAAAACTGGGTGTAGATACTTGAGAAGTCACGTTTTTCACAAGATTTTTGAGAGTTTTGCATACTGAAACCCAAAGAAGTTGGTCATACAAACAAATTCAAGCATCTGGGCTTTAATGAGTACCTGACACATTATTTGTAGATAAAGCTAATTGTTAAGAGGGGCAGCAATAGGGCAGGGAATAGCTGAACTTCTGAAAAAAAAAAAAAATCCTTATTTCTAGCTGTCTTCACTGTATGCTGGTAGAGAAGCCCACCTTGCCACCCTGGGTACCCTCAGAGAGCTCAGCACTTGCAGGTAATGGAAAGGTCCTCAAACATCCTCCCAAACCTTGAGCAGAGAGGTTATTTTGGAGGGAAATCTGGGCGGGGGAGAAGCCTAGGAACAGATACAAATGATTACCAAAGTGGTAATTGGTTCAAGCAAGCACTTCTCTCTTTAAAGACCTTCTAAGTCTGTGTGATATTATTTAAAAAATAAAATTCTCATCAGTAAAACCAGCAGAAGGAGGGAAAGAAAATCCTGGATTGTTTTATAGGATATGCTATGATATGTGACAAGAATAAACACCATAATAAGAACAGTGCTTTCTGAGCTTTGGACAGTCTTCAGCTAAGGAAGTTATGTTAGGTTTTAAGAAATCCACTTGTATGTATGAGTCTTTACCCTGTTATTATGATTACAAAACTGCAATACATACACATGGTTGTCCATGACCAGCAAACCCGATAGGAAATCACGCATGCCCATATGAAGTGCTAGAGGCAGGCAGATTAGGTAGATGCAGTTTAACTATGACAAGTTTGGTCACTGAGGACAGATGCAAACATGGTGAGGAGGAAAGGGGATATAGATAAAAACTATCATTCCTGAGAGTGAGCCGTGGCAGAGGCTCCCCTCGTTCCTCATGCCCACACACACACACACTTCTCTCACAACTGGCTTCTCTCAACACTGGTGACTTAGCAAAAGTATTTCTAGATCACCCCCAAGAAATTCAGCCAGGAAAATAGAAAAAGCCTAGGACAGATGAGCTGTGTTATCTCCATGTAGAAGTGACAGGAGCTGAGGCATTAGCAGCTGGTTACCTCCATTTGATCCAATTAATATCATGAAGGCAAACAGCACTTCAAGACAGACCAAAAGTGCTGACAAAATTTTAAGCCTGAGGCCCTGGGCTCCAGGAAATATAACAACAGACAAACCAAGAAAAATCCTCCCACTATTCTTCCAAACTGTTATTCTGCAACAGGAATTAAAGACCATAGAAGTAGAGAAGTAAACTGAAAAGTTTTACTTCTTGCTTTTCAGTAAACTGCAAGTTGAATCAAAGATACAGAACTGTTTCTAAGTAAACAGGTTGACAGAAGAAAGGTCAGATCACTAAAGAACAAACCTGCTGAGATTCTTTCCCGTCACTGAGATTCAACAGAGAGCTTTATATCTTGGGAACGAAGAAATATACAATCACAGACAGGAAATCAGTCGAGAACAAAGTCAAGAGGTAGAGAAAGAGAGGAGATAGTTACCAATTTTGCTTGTTAATTTTATTTACTATTTTATTTTAAAATACATTGAATATTTAATTGTGCCCCAAGACAACATCTATATATATGGGGAGATTAGTCAAAATTAATTTGCATTACTTTGGCTAATGTTAATTTTTTTTTCTATGTGCCATTCTTGGTTTTCATTTTGGTTTTGATATTGAAAATAATTATTAAAAAGCCTGTCCCAAGCACGAAAGTAAACATTCAGAGTGATGAAATTCTTCGTTTTCAAACCAACAAAATATAAGCAGATTTGTCCAAAAGACCTACTTATCTTCTAATGTATTTTAAGCCCTGATACTTTACATATAAAGAGACAAAGCTACCTGAAGTAAACACCATTTACTAGGCAAAAAGATATATACACACTATCATGTTTTTTATGTTGGGGTTGCATGCAAAACATACAATTGCACAAAGAAGCCTATGAACTCTTCCAGATTGTTTTCCTGATTAAAGTCAGGAATGTTCCTCCTCTGTGCCAGATCTAGCTGAAGCCTGGCTGCTGGGAAGCTGGAGAGAAGCAGCGTAAGGAGTCCAGGGCAGCCCTGTTTTGCCCTTCACCACACAAGGAGGGGGATCAGGTTATCCACTCCTTTAATTCCTTTGCTTCCTATAGCAACACTTCCAGAGGTAAAGCAGAGAGGGAAGAATGGATGTGGAAGGAATCAACTTGTTTAGAGCTGGATTAAATTGCATAGATGGAAGATGGGAAAATACGAGGTGATGGCCCTCTGCCTACTATTTCCCATCACTTCATGTGAAGGATCTGCCACTGGTCACTGGGAGGGACACTCACAGGCAAAGACACTGACAGCAGAACTATTGCTCCATTTAATTTCAAATGGCAAATAAGGCAGGCGGGAAATCTCACCAGTTATTCACAAAGGTGAATAATAAGAGTCATGTAGTCTTCTGGTGAATGTGCTACAGATTAAAGATGATAATTTCTTTGAAGAAAGATAGCAGAGGGGTTATGCTGTTACTTTTACTGAAGGTATTTGGATAATTGGTCTTTTCCAGCAATTAACCCAGAACTGTCCTATTTTTCAATTAGACAAGAATCTCATTTGCATGTTCTCAAAGACAACAGGATATTCGGCTTCCTGTGGCTTTGAAATGGTGCAAAGGTAACCTTAGATGTCCCTGCAAAAATATTTCATTTGCCTTTTCAAACAAGTTGCCAGAACTTCCCAGCAACAGAGCAAGGTAAAAAATGTGTCAGATACAGGCGAAGAGATGATTGCAATCTTGAGTCCCGCATTGAATTTAATTTCCTGTCACAGCTCCGTAAGGATAGTGGGGTGAAGGTGCAAAGGTTTAAACTTAAGTGAAAGAATATCTGTCCATATCCAAATTCTGTTTATAAATATGTGCATATAAATCCTTATATTTTATACCTAAAATTCCAGATTTCAAATGCTTCCTCTGACAAAAAGAAATTATGTGTGTGGTACTCATATATTATTTGCAGATCACAGAACATTTACATTATGCTTAGCCTACCCAAAACCTAGGGCAGCTCTAACTCCAAAATGTTTTTTTCTTGTGATTGCAGTGAACTAAATCATGTCCCTTAAAATCTCCCTCTTCTAAACAGCAGACTTGATATACACTTCACAGAAGGATGAATCAACAGAAAATTCTCCTGCCTCCCTTTTGCTAAGATTTTGAAAAATATCACTTTCCTGGAGAGATCCAGAAAGCACTTGAACTTGCCTCACTGCAGCATTTGCATTCAAGATATTCTTGTATTCTATTCTAAATATTACATGAATAAGAGACTAGGAGCTATACAAGAATTTCTCCTTTTTTCCTTTTTCAATCTCATTAGCATTGCCTTCACCATCTCTCAGAGGGGCTACCCTAGTTCTCTCCGGTCAGCTTCAACTCCTCTTCTTACAATGCTTCACTTTGAGCAAGAGAATTAACAATAGTAGTTATTCTTTGCATTGTAAAATAACCGGTCATGTCACATTTAAACATGTTGTTTGATTTTCCCATTATGCAAAATTACTGGGAGGGAAAAACTGAGGCATCACTACTGAATTGTCATGCATGTGTTAAAAAATCCCATGACTGTAAGACCCAACAGGTTTTCTTTCCGGTGAACTGGGACCTATTTAAAGCAAAATGATACATTTAAAATGATTTCCTAGTGGATTCGATTAGAGAAATAAATTAATGACTGCTATTAAATAAAACATTTTGGCACTGAATATTATGGTAACTTGATTTGCATAATTTAACAGTTGCAGGGACTTAGGGAAATAACAATGTAAATGAGTGCTGAAAGTGTGCAGTAGTGAAAAAAGCAGATTTTGCCATGCATAAGACTCTCCCCCATGATTTTATTTTAAGGTACTCTTCTCATTTCTTAATTACATTTTTAAATAAAGGTTAAAACAATTTGTTGTCAACACCTCTGCTGTCACTTCATTCTGGTGTTGTTATAGATATGTAACAACAGTGGGAAGCTTCTCTTCCCTTTTTTTTCCATAAAAGAAAAAAGTTCTGAATATAGCAGACAGAGAGAAATCCTCAAAGATGACAAAATCAAAACAAAAGCAAACAACACCCTCTCTTCCATTACCAAAAAACTATAAAATAGCATTTTACTATTTCCTGACAGGCAAACCTTGGGGAAAACAGGTATTTCATATAATTAGGAAAGCATTCATTCAAGTAATAATAATAGCAAAAGAAAATATTTTAATTAATTAATATTCCTTAAATAATTAAGAGTTGGATTTCAGTTGCAGTTCACAAATTTCACTTTGTTTCAACAAAAAAAATATTCACGGTAATAAAATGCATAGATCTATACTTATGTGGCAATCCATGCTGTGATTTTTAATTTTTTCATGTTCACAACAATTAAACACTCTGGAGTTACTCTGCTCCATATTTAACACTATGGCTCTTTTTTAACATCCAACACTCATGTACAACACCAGATAATTTGCCTCTCAGTTTGTCCTCACTAGCTGATACCAAAAAAAAATCCAAAAAAAATAAACCAAAATACCACCCCCCCACCTCCCAAACAAAAACCCCAAACTCAAAACCAACAACAAACCAACCCAAAACACCACAAAAAGATCGAGGCTTCATCAGATGTGTTAGGCCAGCCAAGTGCTCCATTAGGACGTAAACCAGCAGACGCAGAGTTTTGATATCCTGCTTCGACTGGTATGAATAAGGGCAGGTACACAGTATACCAAAGTGCTCTCTTCAGGGTCTCAGCCAAATCTGAGAGGGCCAATTTAACAAGACAATTTGCCACCTCTAACTCAGCACCCAGTGGGTTTGTCCAAGGGACACTGCACAAGCCAAACTAGCAATCTGAAACCCTGTCACACACGAGCTCACTGTTGCTGCTGCCGTGGTGGCTCTGCTCACTCCAGCATAAAGAAACAAAACTTCAACAGGGGATCGTGTGCATCTTCTGAGATTATGCTGATTATCTCCATACAAATTCACCCCTCACTTTCAGAATTAAGAAACTAAAGATTAAAAACAACCAACAAACCCAACCTGGTTATTGTTAAGCCTTTTGAATGAAATTTAATAGACTAAAATGTACAGCGATAAGCTTATGACTACAATCCCTCTGGACTGGCCTTCTGAATTAATGCAAATAATGTGCTTTTTACTTTATGGAATGCAATCCTAACTAATCCCACCAAAAATTAGGTAAAGGTGAAGTCATGGACTACAAGAGATAAGAATGCAATACAAAATGTCTGCGTACATAATCAGAAAGGTAATGCAGTTATGACTGTCAAAACAACAAATTAAAACAAATTATCTAGCCAGACTGGTATTATAAGCCTGCTCTGTTTCGTACGTGTTTACACATCCATGCCCGCAAACTCAAAAATGTTTCAAAACATTCAAATTATTATTTCCATGGTTCAGTTCAGTCAAAGATGCTGGATGTTTCTTAGTGGAAATTTCTTTGAGAAATAACCTTAACTAACCTGATGTAGAAATAAGGTGGGTTGGAAAAAATCTCGATAGTATAATAGTATAGTATAATAATGAATAGCAAATGTTACAAAACAGATTAATGCAGTGGAAGTAAATTTATTAGAAACAATCTGTTATTGCTAATGCCACATCTGTTCCAAAATACAAGATGTACTGGTTTGATTTGACACCTTGGACTGTCAGAAAATTAAGATCTTATTTGCTTCATTATTGTTTATGAAAAGTCTTGAAAAACACTGATTTATCCTATAAGATAAAGGCTTATGGAGCACTTTCTGGAACCAAATATTTTTGAAAATCAATATTTTTAATAAGTATACAAATAGTCCAGCAAAATAATTTTTCAAAAAACTTGTTTGAGAAATGTAGTAACTGAAGAAACCAAAGCAACAGATCACCACAAAAAAAGCTTTAACTCTCTCCACCCCTGGAAGTTCATCAATGCAGGATTATTTCTTAAAAGAAAGTTGCCAGATGGAGAAACTTTATGATAGCCTTCATCCACCAAGGAGTACATGCACTTCAGGCATGCCTCAAAGTCACGCTCACCTGGAGTAACCTACGGAGCAGGTTGGAAATGCTTTTCCCTCCCACACACATGGAATATTTCACAAGTCCAAAGTAACTGGCATGAGTACCAAATCCAACATTTTTTACTCGAACAGTTATTTCTAATAGCTTATTTTGGAGTGTGACATTTTTTGCTTTTACAAGTTTTTGGTAGTGTAATTTTTCATTTGGCCTCTCCTTTGAGCAGCTGCAAAAGGTATGGCAGTTTCTTTCTGTGTTTTAACATCCTGCCTGCAGCCCTTGATGTAGCTACTACTCACAGGATAGCAAACAACATTTAAAGGTTTTTTAAAAAATTACCTCATTTCTGAAAACAAAACTTGAACAAGAAGAATGTAACACGTGGTGGAGTAGGAAAAATTGGGACTAGAAGCATTTACATCCTAAAATGAACATTACCAAGGAAGCCTGCAAATCCATACTAATTAGAATTTTTGCTGTGTGCAACAGATTCAAGTCTAAATTCTCAGTTTCTACAACATTATTTTGTTTTATTAAAACTTCTGCACAGAAATTTGAAAGCAACCTGAGCAGAAAAAAATTTGAAAAATATTTGAGTATTTGCATTAATGCCAAATTCACTTTCTAATATTTTGTTTGACTGTTGAAATGCAATGCAAATTAAGAAAATCACTGCTTAAAAATAAAAAAAAAGCTTCATGTACAGTGATGCCTAATATAAATGAGGATCACCGAGGGTAAGCAGTATTTAAAAAACCAAACCCAAAACTATGATGAATTGTTAACTGCACCTTGTTCTGCCAACAAATTCAGGTGTCAAGAACCAGCACCCTCAAATCAAACACAGAGGAAACGACAAACATATCACTACGCCAATAACACTTGAAATGGGATACAGATGTCAAGCTGTTGGATATCAAACTGTATAAGGTCATGAAAACCCACAGTTACAGGTTTGCCCTGACACTGTGTCATTTCCTCTGACCAGCCTCCTTTGAGGTAGCTCTTCAAACAACATCTGGATTTGCATGCCTCTGTCCTTCTCACAAGGGTTCAAAGCACAAGCACAAAAAGGCTATGCAAGCAGAAAAACTGACCTTCACCTTTGCATTTCTCTATTTTCTGATCTTTTTTTGCCCTTTTTCTTCAATTGAAAATAAAACCGTAACAGAGTTGGTGAACAGCATGGGGCACAGACTTCAATGTGGCATTTAAAGAAAAGTCTGCTGTCTTTATTATGTTTCAAGAAAAAAATTATCTGTCTGCCAGGAATTCATTTTTAAGTTTCCTACACAAGAAGAAGATACAATTTAAAAGCTGGAAAAAAAAATGTAACTAGCGTTGACACTGATATAACTTCATTTTCAAGCGCAGTTTCCTTTACTCATTGGCCACTGGCAACTCTTCAGCAGATAATTTGTATATAATGTTACACTCACATATGGTTTCCTTCCCCCTGCTCAACCAGTGCAGCAAGGCATTACAATTCCCATGAGGTTTTTATTCAACTTTGACACCATATTTTCTTCCCTTTGGACATCTTCCACTTCTTAGCATGGACGTTTTTCTACTCTACATCACCAAGCAATAAATTCTTATTTGTATTGATAAGGGGTGATTTGATTTGGTTTTAGTTACTTTGAGTTTTTCTATGTGTTTTTGTGTACAACAAGCTTAATCTTTTTTATTTTTATTTATTTTTTTAAAGAAAAGAAAACCTAACCAAATATTTTAGCAAATATTGAGTGAAAAAAGGAACAGGGGAAAGGACACTGGAAGCAAGGAAGTACTGCTCCATTGTAAGTGCAGGTTTTTTTGTAACAAGTAGATAACATTCTTTATCAGGTCACTGAATCCTATAAAAAATATTTGAATACAACATATGCTATTAATTTGTTATTAACTTCTATACTGCGGAAAGGTTTCTATCAGGATTAAGTTCTTTTAAGCACTGAAAGAATTCTGATTAATTGAACATCTTTAAATAAACAGTACATATATTTATCTATGTACATAATCACACATTGGTTGTGATTTCATTGGCTGTGCTAGCTTCTCTTTCACCCCAGTATTCATTCTGTAATAACCTAAATAACCTATAGCCTTTAAAAAACATACCCAGTTTTGATCTATGTATTGAATAAAAGTTTCCCTACAGCAATCAAAAAACCCAAAACCAAACCCCAAAACAATCCAGAATTAAAAAAAAAGCAAAAGAAGAAAAAAAAAAGTGCACCTGGGTGTCCTCCAGCTAATTCACAAATGCCTTGCATAAAACATGAATTTTACAAGTACAGACTTAACTATACAATGAGATTTTTCCACATAAAAAAGCCATGCCTGTATAGATGTATTGTACCAAGACTTTGTATAATAATTCTGAATCAGGTCATATTACAGCTCCGTCATTTAATTATAAATTTTTAAAAAATAAGGTAAGTATCACCATTGTTATATTTTTGATAATAAATATATTTTGATAATAAAATGGACAAATAAATGGCCTTCATTTGATTGAAAAGGTGATATACTGAAAACAAAAAAGCAATTTTATTGAGGAACTATTCTGCACTAGCACAAACTTCTTTATCTGCATCCAAAAATACCATCAATATAAGTAATGCTGTTGGCATAGGTTAAACATGATGGATATGCTTAAAATATTATTGCTGTAAGCAATGCATTATTTAATCCAACGTATAAACAAAACACACACAGGATAAAGATTTAAAACCACAAAACCTCCAAACTCCTCCAAAAGAAATGAAAACTCAAGCAGAATTATAAAGTCTAATTTCAAAGCCACAACTGAATAGATGATGCTACAACGCACGCTCACAGTCCTTTCAAGAAGAGAAGGACACCTGTACTGCTATTCCCAGGACAATGCCAGAAATGCAAAAGGAAGTCTGTCACTCCTGCAGTCCACTGCTTCTTCCATCATACACCTGCTTAAGCAAAAATAAAACCCCTGTGGAATTTGCACGGCCTCAAAAGAAAATTTCCCCCTTATTATCTAAAACCCAAGCTTGTAAGAAATAGTGCATCCTTTCCTTTCACCCAGCTATGATACATCAAGAACAGTAAGTGCACAAAAGTAAATAAAAATATTATTTTTTCTCTGAAACAAGTCACGGCTAGGTGTTCAAATTCTTTTTCACACACACATATAATTTATAAAGTAATGTACAATTTAAAAACCACAGACCACAATAAACCCAAGCCAGTAACAACCCAAACTGCGCTGCTACAAAGCAGTGTGAAATAATGTTAAAGGAGGTGAGGAAAACAATACTTATTGCTATAGCTAAACACAAGAAATTTTGGAGGATAAGTTGCCAAAACAGAAACAAAAGGAGCCACTTCAACTAACAAGCTTTTGTATTGTAAGACCAAACACAACAAGCTAACGCAAATTCCATAAGGAAAAATGAGTCAGGATACCTGCAAGCTGTACAACTGAGCGGGTCTGCAAAGGAAACATCATCTGTGTTCAAAAACATCAATAACTTGTGCAGGAGAAACAGCATGTGGATATACATGCAGCCTCCTAGAATCCACTGTCACATGTGAAGCCAACTTAAGGAGTTAATTTACACACAGCTAATCCCTATATTCTTACAATGAACACTTACCACAGGAATTAAATGTGGCCCCAAGCCATGAAGAGAAAGCTTCCACTTACCTAAAATGAAAAAAAAAAATAAAAGAAAATAAATAAGATTAAGATAATTAGAATTACATCAGTGTTACAGATCTGATATTTAGAAGAGAGAAATTAGTTTTCTACACTTAGTTTTAACTTTTCCTTCTTTCCCCTCCCTCCCACCAAAAAAAAAAAAACAAAAAAGACTTTTTGCATTGGATGAAAAACTATAGTAGTCTGCATGTACTATAACCAGCATATATATATTTTAGCCAACACACATCTTCATCAATATGCCAGATAAATCCTATTCGGCAGGGATGCTCTGGGAAGTTCTCTAGCTGGGGGGCCAGACCCACAGCTCACTCCCCCACTCCCTCAGAGGGGTGTGTCAGGATGGACTCTTCTGCCTTAGGAAACAGCCAAAGGGTCACTCAGCCACTGCACACCTGAGGAAGCTTCACCCCTTCTGAATGGGTGGATTGATTTCAGTGGCCTTACTCAAAAGCAAGACAAAACTAAATTCACGCATCGTTATAAACCGAGCAACTATAAAATTGGCACAGTATTTAATCCCTTCTGCTTAAATAGTTCTTAATAACTGGAGTGGTGTTAGATCAGAAGTCCTTCATAATTCATTAACTTTGTAAGCAAAAACTGTGATAATAAAAATTAATTCAGTGAAATATGAAATGAGGTAGTATCTGAAAGTTCCTGGGATATGAGATTTTAAAAAATAGAACATATTGTCTCCACTGTAAATGTGTAGATAGACATTCAAATCCTTTCTAAATACTAGCATGTATTATCAAAGAAGGAACAGTTTAAGGGTACACCACTCTTCAACCTTTCAACATGAAATATTTAATGTATAAGGACACTTATAGAGAGATTAGGAGGAGGGAAAAAGAAAAAGAACAAAGTCCCTCATTTACAATTGATACCACCTTTGAACTGCACTACTTCTTTTCTAAATTTGCCACCACAGGAAGTGTTTCAATAATTTAAAACATGATGTTGTACATTTAAATAAGAAATTCTGAAAGCCTGTTAAGGAGAAACAAAGGATTTCCTACAGTGTATAGTTGACCTTATAATAAACTTTTAATTGTCAGAAGATTTAAAATAGTTTGCATGCAGTTGTACCCTTCCAATATATATTTAAAGTGCATCCTTTGGGGTTTTTTTTCCCTTAACATAGCAAAAATGTTCCTGTTATTTTGGAGACAGAGATGGCATCTAATTAACACAAGGCTGTGTCATGCAGTGTAGAGCCCTTTTCACCTGTTACCCAGCTCCTCTCTCCCAAGGGAGAGAGGGGCAGATGTGTCAGGGACAGAAAAAACACGATGGGGATGACACACCAAAAATCCCCCTTTGTCAACCCCGGTAAAGCTCTTCATCAACTCTCATTTTTTTTTAAAATTTGGATCCTTGGCAAGTAAACTAAGACCTTTTAAGAAATACATTTTCCTTCAGCCTTTTGCTTCATGTTTTTGTATTACTCATAGTTAAGACATTGCTTTTCTGCTTCCTTTCATCCAAAGAGACACTCTGCAGGAAAGGACTCAAATGCTAAGGCCTTGAACAAATGCTCAAATTGGACAAAAAAAAAAATAACATTCATGATACATTTGACAAACTAGGAAGGGAATATAGAGTACAGGTCCAACACTGTTTCTCTTATTACTACACTATCTTACTGTGACAGAATAGTTGGAAACCCAGAACAACAGTCAGCTTGTAGTAAAAGTATATAAGCATTAAGGGTTACTAAACTGTAAGCAGCAATCCTGGAAAGAGTTATCAAAATGTTTAAATTGAGTGGCTGTCAGAATGATTGGGTGGCATCTGATATTGCTAGGAATGATCTCACAATTCTGCCTCCGTTGTTCCTCCTGGGCAGGTCTGCACAGAGAGCTGTGGTTCCTCCCTCTGTGTCACCCTGCTGCTACATCACAGCATCTAACATGCTGTTAGAAAAATCCCATATTTCATGTTTAAAATCAACAAAAGCTAAAAAGAAAAGCCATCTACTTTCTACACATTTTAGTTCTAGTAGTTCATCGCAAAGCTTATTAAGACTTTGTCCTCCCTCCAAAATACGACATTGTAAATGTCCTATTACTACATATATTTAACATACAGACTCCACTTTATGTCACCTTGTGTCACCATCCTATTCATGATTTTATTATTTTAGAAAACCCCACAAGCCAAACCCACAGTGCATAGGTAGTAAAGGTGCTGATGTAAGATTCACTAACAGGAACAGTCATAGCTGCATCCAGAAGAGAGGAGCTGTGCTGCAAGATAAGCCCTTGGCATGAATGGCTTTCTGCCAAGTTTCCAGGCTTCAGCCTCAGAGGAAGATAAAGACACCTTGAAATCCCAGATCAGAAAAACTTGTTTGCAAAAGTTAACCCAGCCTCAGAGTCACTTCAGCTTCAAGTCTACATGCTTTGCAAAACCGGGATTGTAGGAAAAAAAAAACTTGATTATGCCATACAGCTATATATTTTTTTCTTTTTTAGCTAAAAGTAAAGCTAAATCACAGAAAATGGTGGATATTTCACATATGAAAACAGTCTGTGACAGTTCAGAACCAAAATAGTGCAAGCAATGAACCGGAAAGTTCTTCTGGTCTTAAGATTGTTTCTGTCCTGCTACCTGTAATAAAGCTAAACCTGTCAACATCTACATATATACATATAAGTAAAATCTGAAGTAACCTGAAGTCAGACTATTCTTCTTCTGCCCCATCAAGCCTGAGCACTCTAAGCACTGACACATAGGACACTGCCTTGCTGCTAAGTACTTCACATAAGGGAAACAACACAATGTTTTTCTTTCTAGCAAGCTCACTCAAGAATATCTATAAGCCCTTAATCTGTGTTGCAACCAGCCATTTTTATTCTCCTTCATTAGACTCAGTTTAAAGGGATTTGTTTCTGCACCAACTGTGGTGAACTCACAAAAAATGCCTGTAAGATGGAGATAAGCCATGACCACAGTTGCTGCTCTATTAGTTTGCTTGCATGGTGGATGTTTTTGTGATTATAGTTACTCCACGATTTAACGGTGGGAGGCTAATGGAAATGTTACTTGCTATGGTAGCAAGCCAAATCAGCTGGGGGAAGGAAAAGAAATGTGTTTACACTTGAAGGTGTCACATAAAACAGTGGGAAGTTCCCACCCCTGACACCAGAACTGGCATGCTCATTCAAGGACTCATCTACACTATTACATGCTCCTTCACACATAGAAATCTATTAATTTACAATTAATTGCATTGATTTTATAGGAGATTTGTAAGTTCTGCAGTAATTTTATGGACTACTGAAGAAATTAACTGTGTTTCTTCCGAAGATAAGAATTCTTGATAACAAGGTCTTTGCATGAGTTACTGAACACATCACTGAGAGTCTGGATTTTTTGCTGTAAATTCTACATTAATCACAGCAGAACTGATAGGCAGATTCTATCTGTCCCACCAAGAATTTTTTCACTGATTCCTGACAGTAATCCACCATCAGGAAATGTAATCATCCAGACAATGTAAGCTCAGCCTCTGAGGTCTTGTTAAGTTAGAAAGATTAAAAATAATGTAGTTATTGCATATATAATCTCACTGGTAAGGGCACTGTGTTCTCAAAAAAATACCCTAAATCAAGTGGAAGTCAAAAAAGAAAATCTGCGAAGAAGTGTATAAAATACAATTTCATCATATTTTGAGAGCTATATTGACTGTGGCACTGAAAAAATTGTCAGAGGTCCAGTGATTGAGAGTGAACTTCTTCTTGAACATACAACATATAAGCCATAGGAACATGTTTTCAAGACCCATGCTTGTCACTTATTATTTGAAAAAAGAAAAAATTTGTAAAGTTTTGTAAAGGGGCGGGACATGTCTATATTATTTTAATAAAGTATGAGCTGTTTGATAAAACAGGCTTGAGGATATTAGTTCTGGCATATTTTTTCAATTCATCCATACAAATATGAAAAAATCACTTCCAATAAAAACCAATTGTATAATTTTTCTTCTTCGCTCACCACTTTGATACATCACACAGTGATAGTGTGAACAGAATTAATGTCAGTGTTGGGTGAATCCCTTTCAGTATAAAGGATGTCACTACATAAAATCCTTAATTCCTGATTCTGTAGCATAGAGCCATGCTACAGATATGCAGTACCAGTCAGTGCTAATCATAAAGTCCCTGTCAAACCGTGTCCTTCTTTGAGGAATCTTTTGTTTCTATGTGTATCTTCTTTATAATCAAATTTTTCAGCATATGATGTTCTGGCACCTAAATGACCCATTAATGCATACAAATATAAACCCAAAAATAAATACCAAGCACCAAACAGATAAAACTTGCTTATGTAGATATATCCCATGACAATAAAAGTATGGCTTGTGCAATGTTGGTGTTGAAAGATTTATCTCTGTGCATCACCTGCTCAGTGGACACTCAAGAGTTTATCTTTGTGAAATTCTGTGTTGGCCCAAATTATATTTGTGGAACTCCAGCAAAATCCCAGCAGAGTTGTTACGTTGGTTGTGGTTAATTATGCAGTGCTCAATCAGAGAAGAATCTGAGTGGTGTAGAAACTCTGATGCACTCTGAACCCATCTAAGAGGATACACACACACACACACACACACACACACACACACACACACACACATGGCCAAGTTGTACAGTTGGAGGCACTGAAGTTATTTACATGCAGTCAGACAAGACCAAACAAGGCAGATGATCTACAGCCGATGGCATTAGTTCTCCATACAGCACTCAGCAAGATCCTGAGTATCAGACGAGGCAGTGGCTTTTGGTCAGTAGCAAACATAGGGAATGGTATGCCATAATTCTCAGAGAAAAGGAGTTGCCTGTAAGTAGCCTGGGCAACTGCAGTGTAATGGCTGAGCCTTTGACTTTCCAATGTTCTTTTAAACAGACTTTGTAACCCCTTAGAGGCAGGGATGAACTTCTTGTTAAAATGTAGTAATTTATTAGCTCACTAGGGCCTTAGAAACAATGCACAGTGAAAATAGTGAACAATCCAGTATCTCTTCCAATTATCTTAATATTCCTTAAAGTTAATTCACAAGAAGTCTTTTGTGTAAAACTGAGAACTGCTTGAAGATGAAAAAATAAAGGCCCCAGAGAGAGAAAATATCCCCCTGGATCATAACTATCACTTCAGCTTCAAATGCAGTCCCACCTGTCCCCATGTGCCTCCTTTTAGCATATCTTTACTGTAAGTGTGCAAGCAAACTTATGAAGTTAAGTGAACATGACAGAATGGTGCAGAAAGAGATCTCTTGTTTTTGATAGACCATGTAAATGTGCAAGATAGGAATTTGTACAGCCCCAAGTTGATGTCATCAAGAGTGGGAAGAGAAGTCACAGAATATGTTACAGACAAGCAAAATCAACATCTAACTGGACATCAGATATCATTTCCATTTGATGAAGCAGCCAATTTTAACACAGATGTTCTTTTGACATATACAAACAGCTATAGATGAGCATACCTATAGGCAGTTTGTAAATGCCTTTCATTGAAAGCATTTTCGATTTTCTCTAATTTTTATTAGAGGCATTGCCTAAAAGATTTATCTGAACAGTGTGGGCAAAGACACAGTTACCCAGAATTAACATTCCAAGCGCTACCAGGTAATATGCAGTATACCAGCCTTGTAAACCCTCATACAATATTTTGTGTCTGAAAATTTGTGAAGTGTAACATTATTTGACTGTCTCATTTTTTAGCAGCACACAGCCCTGCTTTCCTCCACCATCACCTGTGCCATGCTCCCACCTATCTCCATAACAAATGAGCCTCAGTGTTTACTCTGATCAAAATTCATAGCTACAGCTGACTGCTGCGGTTCTCCACTCATCTAGAGAAGCAAAACAGGCTGTGGGGCTGATTAGTGATCAGCTGGGCTACACACTGCTACTGAAAAAAAAATTGCTACTGACAGTCACAGTTCATTTACGCCTCATTGTGATAGATGCACAGAAAGTGGTGAAGGGAAGGTCGGGAGCCACTTAGACATAGACCATTAAAATGGGCAGTGTGAGCCCCTCTAGGTAAGTCACAGTGAAACACAGTAGACAAGCAATATCACAAAACACTGGGTTTACTGTGTGGTAGAACATTAGCATATGTCAAGGCCATCGCACTGAAGACAGTCACTCACCAGTCACTCCAGGCTCACTAGAGCGGGATAGAGACAAACCCTGAGCCAAGCTGTTTGATCTGTATAGGGCAGTTAGAAGTGACTAAGAGCTGTAATCTAGCCAAGAGCCAAGGCAGATGTTTGCTTGGCAGGGGAGCCCAGAGAGATGTTCTCCACTGTTGCATTTTCTCCTGACCACTACTTAAAATTTTGGCCATCGTAAATAATTTCATCCATTACTGTTAAAAGACACATCCCCTCTCTGTTCATGTGGTACAGGTCATAGAGTTTATTTAAATATCTGCACTGGTTTTCACTGGGGTAGAGTTAATTTTCTTCATAATGCCTCCTGCGGGGCTGTGTTTTGAATTTGTGCTGGGACAGTGTTGGTAACGCAGGAATGTTTCTGCTATTGTTAAACAGCAAGGCCTTCTCTGCCTCTCAGCCCAGCCCAGCAGTGAGGAGGCTCAGGGGGTACAAAAATCTGGGAGGGAACACAGCCAGAAGAGCTGACCCCATCTGACTCAAGGCATATCCTATACCATATGCTCAGTGTATAAAGCTGAGGGAAGAAGAAGGAAGGGGAGGATGTGTGGAGTGATGGCGTTTGTCTTCCCAAGTCACCATTACATGTGACAGAGCTCTGTTTTCTGGGGGAGGGCTGAACACCTTCCTGCACATGGGAAGTTGTGAATTATTTCCTTGTTTTGATTTGCTTATATGAACAGCTTTTGCTTTAAAAATTAAACCGTCCTTATCTCAACCCATGAGTTTTCTTTCCATTCTCTCTCCCATCCTGCTGTGGGGAGTAAGGAAGTGGCTGAGATGCCAGCTGGTGTTAAACCACAGCACTGTCCTGATTAAAAACTCAGTCAGGGTAGTCTTCTAGGGGAAAACAGACCCTGTGGTCATCCAGAAATGATAAAGGGTTTTGCACAACAGACAAGGAGGTGGATGAGAAGACTGCATCTCATAAATAGATTTCCAGCATAAGCTGGGTTTGGAGAGAGGAACAAAACACAGAGTTTTAGGAAGGAAGGAACACAAGTGATCCTTCCATATGCTTAGTATTCCTTGCATATACATGAGCATGGAAAAGTCAAGAATGCAAGCAGTTACAAAATCAAGAAAGCTAAACTTCTAGGAGAAGAAAACACATATTTAATATCAGGAAAGAGCTGGATGGTAGTATTATAGGGTCAGTAGAATATTGTTTTCAGAGCAAGGAGGTATTTATAAGCATCACATCAGACTGTGATGTGATCTGTGAAATGGCTGATAGCCATGGCAGCAATGACCACAGTGTGTTCAGCTCTGTATGAACCCAGACACAGAAGCACTGCCCAGAGGAAACAGACCAGTTCATGGAACCAATGCTTAGCGTGCATCTAAGGAGGGCAGTATATTGACCTTCACTGTAAACATCACAAACATCAATTAAATGTTTTTTTTTTTTCAGAATTGCCTCTAATAAAGATCATGAAAAATGAAGAAGAGCTGATTTTGACACGAAGAAAACTTGAGATTATCGAGTGCTGAGCATTGTGAAAAAAAGCCCAAAGACCCCCAAACTCTACACAAACTCTAAGAAACTATCACAAATGTATTTTTCCTACAGCTCAAGCCTGTCACCTCTGCTACTCTCCCAATATAAAACTACAGACCAGTTCATTAATTCCCCCAGCCCTACTCTCAGAACAATAAATGTAAAGCATACAAAAGAAATAATAAATTGCAGCAATCCTTAGAGGTACTGCAGCTCCTTTATTTTGTCTAACTTCTTTGTAGTATTAATATGATCCAGAGACTCTTAGTCTGGGGAATGGCAAAGGGCAGATGTCCACAGAAGAAAAATGGCATAACTCTAAATTTTTATTGACAGGTAGCTCCACTGAAATAATCATCTTTAAATATGGAAAGCATTATAGATATTGAAACTTGCTATTTAATAAATGTGTACACATACTTGCATATAAACAGATACAAAACCACAAAATGTTGTTTCATTTCCTCATTTTGATTTTTAAAAATGATTTATCCTAAATTTCTACCAATTTTACCTACATGTTTGTTTTATTTAGGAAAGAGTAAGAGTTTTGAAAAATTGAGACCGTAAAGTACAGAAGATGTCCTGCTCTTATATCACTGTGCTATATTTCTGAATATCCACAGTTGCAATTGGTGTTTCTTTCACCAGCATTCTAGATTAAATAAATGGAGCCACATGAGTCCTGTATGTCAAAATGCACAGAGCTGAGACAAACAGCTTTTCACTGAAAATTTTTTAAGTAATAAATTTGGAATAAAGGAAAGGGATAGATACGGATTCATTGTATTCTTTACCCCATAAACTTCAATTTAGACAAAACTAAACACATAAAACAAGATTACAATTTTATAACTCTATCATATCCCATAAATTAAGTATTTGGAACTCCTTCTGCTTTTCCTTATTCTGTCAGCTTATGCCTATAGACTGCAATACCCATCAGTGGAGGTGTACAAATTCACTGTCAGTATGCAGCAATGAATTTTGCAAATACTATTTTCCTAAAGCAGATGTTTTGAGTTCACCCTATGGAGGTCAATACTTCACAGTAAACCTCCTGCTTAAACTATTCTTTTACAGCTGACAAAGGTTTTAAGCCACCAGCTAACATCTATGTACCTGAAGTATCCCCTCGGAAATGGTACCAAGTAGCTTGGTGGCAGGAAGGATAGAAAAAGTGAACCAAGTAACCTGCATATGTACAAATAGTGAGGGCTACAGACAATAGAATAGGGCAACAAAAAAATGCTCATAAAATGCTGGGTAAAAGAACAACAAAAAACCCCTAAACCCTTATTACACCTCCACCTCTCCACATAATAGAGGCTCAAGCATCTTGAAAGCTACTATTCAGAAGTATACTCAATGATCAGCAGTCTTTGGGGATTTCATGTTCATTCAGCATCATTTTGCAAAATTTGACACCAAAGGTTATATCAAGGAGTTATGATTTCAGGACTATGCACATACTGGGAAACAGAACTCTTTTGGTGGGTGTTTTGATGGGTGATACAGATTAAGGTATCAGTTTATATCAAAAGGTATAATTTCCTACATAAATACGCTCATAAAAGCTGTTATTTGAATACATGAATATAAAAGGAATTTTGTAGGGCACATCAGCAACAAGAATTAAATCTCTAGAGGATGGCATCTACAGGAGCATTTTCCAATTAGGACTCCCACTGTGACTCACATATGAACTTCTCAACTTGCATTTAGAGTTTTCTCAATGTTACACCTTTAAGTAAAACCTGCCAAATAAATCAGCTCATTGCCAGAACAAAAAGACACATCTTCCTAAACTGTTCATCTGAGAACTGACAGTCATAGTTTAATTATCATGGAGCCCTATAAATTATAACAACGTGATAGCTGAAATTGCAAAAAAGCCTCCAAGATTTGAAATGACAAGCCAAGTCATATTAAAGTGTAAGTGGCAATATTCCTGAGGCATGATAGAAAAATTGATAAACACTGCTGACTCATATAGAAGAAGCCAGTATCTTCAACAAAACCCACTGAAGCAGCAAGTATAAGAATTTGTACTAGATGGTTAGACCCTATCTAGTCAAGGGCATATTGGCTGCTGAAGCAAAATAAAGCAACTGTAAAGCTGACTTCACGCTTTTCATCTAAATTCTTAGTCTGCCTTGCCCTGGTGGCAAGATTTGTTACTTTTGAGCAATTTGTTTTAATAATCTTCCAGAAACCATCTCAGCAACATTAACATGCCAGGGATTATAATGAAAAAAATAATAGCATGCTTTATATATCTGCTCATTAAAACACAACGTTTAGGTGCTGGGGAAGTATCCCTAGAGCACTCTAGAATGATGCAGCATTTTGGAACAGAGACAGCAGTAATAAACAATTCCACAGTAACGAAAAAAAATCCCTGAAGTAAATTATAAAGAGGGCACAAGTACTTCAAATAATAGTATTTCAATTCACATCTGTTTTCCAGTTAACAGCACTCATAATTAGTTATGGCTATGCTCATGTCCACATTTTCCTGTCTCATATAGTCCTCAGTGTTTTTTAAATTCTCATGTAATTAAGTTAAATGAATATACAAGGAGAGAAAATATGTAAAGGTGAAGAGTATATGACTTTCTCCAGCCCTGCTGAGTACAGTTGAGTTTTCATCTATCTGTTTTCCTTCAGAGAAAGTAAACTGGATGAACTCCTTTTATTTTTGTTTATTTTTGTTTTGGTTTTGTTAAATATTTCATTATATATACTCACAATGTATATAAAATACACAAAATTATCGCTGTAGTGTTGTATTGTTTCACTTTCATAGTTACATAATGGGAATAGAAATGGAATGTATTTCAGGAATCTCATGTCAGACCTTCCATGAGGGGAAAACAAAATACAGATACAATCATTAAGATAATTCAGCTAAAAGGGATACTAGAATGGAGAGGGGGAAATAGGGCACCACTTGACACCAGTATCATCTCTAAAGATTGATATTTATAATGAAAAGTCTCTTGTCCAAATCTGTAACGTGGCACTCAAGTCCACTGAAATGCATTGTTTTGGTCCACTGTTCTTAGATCTCTTTCAGAACCTCTAATTTAGAGCTTAAATGGTTTTGTTTCATTGACAATGAAATGCTATCCCCAAGTATATGTCACTCAGGGCCTTATTTATTTTCCCAGCATTTTCCTATTTATATCTTTTCCCCTCCTTTCTGAAACACTGTCACTTCTACAGGGTATTTTACAGAACTTGACTAGGTTAAAAAATTATAGAGGTTAACATTTAAATTGTAGAAAATGTTGTTTGCATGCAACTTCTAACACGCCTGTTGCAAATCAAGGCATTTCAACAATATTTTCCTTTCCTTATATGATTTGCAGCTACTTAAGGAGCAATTCATCATCTTCCTTGGTTTGATTCAATCATATGTGATATGCCCCAGCAGTACTCTCTCCTGAGTTTTAGTAGCCAGTACATTGATATATTTGCATTCAAAAACCTGAGTTTCCAAGTTATCAAAGGTTGTAGTTACAACATCTGGTATACAGCATGTAAGTGATGTGTAAAACATTGTTTATAAGGTCAGGATAAATATAGATATAAATCTTTTATGTCAGGAGGGATCACTCTTTGTCTTAAAAAAAAAAAAAAAGACCAAATATAAAGAGGAAAGGGGCAAAGATTAAAATTAATTTTCATTAACTTTTCAAAAGCAGACAATTATATTGGTTTATTTACTTTTGTCAAACTGTTGCTCTTGAAGTAGAAGCATGGCAACTAAACAAGTACTAAGTTTATTGAACATTTTCAGAGTGCTCTGACCCATTCAATACAAATTATCTAGTTCTTTCAAATGTACCTTCAGTCAGCTGGTTCCTAGCTACATGGATAACCAGCATACAGAATCATCTTTTAATGATTTCCTAATGTATTCAGGGTCAAATCAGTCATAACCTTTTCTCCAGTTCCTCAGTCCTCAGATCATCAGATCAGATATGTTCTTCCTCCTACGTTTTATCAATCATTAGAGTCAAGCCTAGGGGTATTATTTCCATTTGTGCAGCTTTATAGCCTCAGTGCATGTTTGGAGGATATACAAAAATTCCTGTTGTGGTCCTCTCTCCTATTTTCTTTCCTATTGTTAAGGATGTCTCTTTCAGTGCTTTTAGTAAGTGTGCTGGCCTCAAATTCTGTTTTAATTTCTGTAGTTAAGTCTGGGGCGCTGATACATTTCATGAGCACAGATGGGAAATAGACTAATAAGGAGCTAAAAAAGACTCCAACAACCTACAGGGCTGAATAGGATGACTACATTCCAGTTAGAATTCCTTAGGGATGATAAAAAAATACTTCCTAACTTGAGTGCTTAAATTGGGACTTTTAAAAAAAACTGGCATAAAATCAGCTGTAACAGTTGCATTTTGATGTCTTTTACTGCTGAATCGAAGCTACAAAAGCACACATTCTAAAAAATGACTTTTTTTTCCTGACTGCACAATAAATACGTGAGATTGATGTGCATAGAAAAAAACCCCAGTTATTATTTTGACCTTGTTGCCTCTTTGCTGCTAATTATGATTAATTATTTTGAATGGTGATTCTCTTTGAGAAATAATGCACATACACAATGCAGCATGACACAGCCCTTTCACAGGATCAGTAGTTGTCATATAATAAAGGGGACTGCTGCAGCTTAAACTGTGCTTCCGTATTGTTCAGGAGGAAACTACAAACTCAGGACTAGGAATGATATA
Organism: Poecile atricapillus; assembly: GCF_030490865.1. Classification (NCBI taxonomy): domain Eukaryota; kingdom Metazoa; phylum Chordata; class Aves; order Passeriformes; family Paridae; genus Poecile; species Poecile atricapillus. Next base: position 67,238,385 of record NC_081251.1, on the reverse strand, counting down.
GTGGTAATAATGCTGCTCAAAGATGTCACAAGCCAAAGATCTAAACAATCCCAAGATGAAAGGAAATAATAATTTTATTATCAGTTCAAAAGTATTTTGGTATTTTCTTTCCCAAATGGATTTTTAATGTAACCCTCTATCTTCCCTCACATTTTTATTCTTTTCTGCTGATTCTAAGGACATAAAGGGGTTTCAAAGAAGTTAGAAGTATTTCCACATCACTTCAAAACAGGGATATCCCTGGAAAGGTGTTTTTAACCAGGGCTTTTAGAGGTGCTTTAGTGCAACGCTTGCAGCAAATTACCAGTATCTTACTATGGAAGGTGATTTAATGAACATTACTTCAGGACATTTTTGTATACATCTGCATAGAGCTTCTTTGAACACAGTGAACTGAATTAAATCCTGTAGGATGCATCCCTTGATAGTCCTGATCAAAGACTGAGTCAGACCATCAGAAACTACTAGATGTGCTAGTTTCCATGCTATGCCTTCTTCAGTTTTACCCTGCATATATTCAGTATTCAGCAGCCAAAAGAGAGGCTTTCAAAGTAAGCAGAGCTGTTTTCACAAAATAGCATGGAAGAGCTAAAAAGCGTATATACAACTTACACTGATGCTACTGACTTTAATTCCCCAAACTAGCTTATTTTAGACTCGAGAGTATCCACAAAAGTAACAAGAAACTTCCTTATGCCAGCTTAAGGAACAAGAAATAATTACTTTGGTGGTCGTAAAAGTGAACTAATAATGCAGAAGACTACTAAATCCTATGAGATTAAGGGGGCTGATGTGTTGAATAAATTAATAACATTAACTTCCTTTCCCCTCTCCCCAAGTATGTTTAGAGAGGAATCTTGTCTTCAAAATCACTGTGATGGGATTTTGCATAGGGAATAACAGAACTGTAGAATGGTTTGTGTTGGAAGGGTTCTTAAAGCTCATCTAATTCCAAACTGCCTGACATGTCCAGGAATACTTTCCACTAGGCCAGGTTGCTCAGAGTCCCATTCAACCTGTCCTTGAACACTTCCAAGGATAGGAATCCATCACTTCTCTGGGCAACCTGTTCCAGTGCCTCCACACACTCACAGTAAAGCATTTTTTCTGAATAGCTAATCTAAACCTACCTTCTTTCACTTTAAAATCATTCCCCCTTGTCCTATCACTACATGCCCTTGTGAAAAAAGTCACTCGCCAGTTTTCTTGTAGGCCCCCTTAAGTATTTAGAAGGCCACTATAAGGAGCACAAAATTCAAGAAGAGGAAAATATTTCTTTAGCACTTCACAAAAATTTACTTAGGAAAAAGTGATGAGGAAAGAGTGCGCAGCAAGGATATATCCAGATATTGCACTGAATGTAGTGTTCAATGGCACAAAATCACTGTACTGAGTAAATCCTAACAGCTGCTTTTGTGGACACTTATTTTGCATCAGAATTCTGCACTCAGATTTAAAAGCTTCTTAAAGTAAACTAAATTTACAAAAATACCATTTATTGTGGCATCCCTTCTCTTTTCCAAGGGGGGAAGAGTTCTGTTCATAGGGTATTTGTATCTCTCTTTTTATCCGGATTTTCCTCCCTGCTATCATCTGCCATTAAATCTTACATAAAGGTATAAAACAATTTTCAATAAGAAAATTTTCCAAGTTACAGAGTGAGCTGAAAAGTTGCAATTTCCCATTACTTTCAGAGTGCCTACAGTCACAGTATTGTCAAACTCTTAGGTAGCTGCATTTTTATGTAGCCTCTTCCCTCCACACTGAGTTTCAGGAGCTACCTTGCCAATCAGCAACATTCAGATGCATGTGACTCCAATATTCTGCCAGGCATTCACTGCATCTTTAGGCACCCCACACAAATTAGAAATTTTTTTCCTGATTTCCAAAGCTGGATTTTTAAAGGGACATGGATATGCTAAGTATCAAAGGATGACCCTTAAAATATACAACCCTTCTGGACGTAAGCTTCAATCACGTTAAGCTAACTTAAATTTCATCCAATATAATCAACATCCAGTTTTTAGAAGTTGTCTAAAATTCAGCAGTTTTTTCTGCAAATCACTTAAAAAAAGTTTCAGTTCTTATATACAGCAAATTAACTTCAGTTATAGTATGGCAGTACTTCTAAATCTACCAAATATGAAACACATGGAAATGTAAAGGGTTTGGAGACACATTTCTAGCTAGCCTTAGTTTTGTTGATTATGTCTCCACTTTTTTCACTCAACTCCAGCCTCCTGAACAACATGTAAAAAATGTAAATAAGTTAAGAATACCTTGCTTATCTGCCTGAATCTCTTTTCTCTAAGTAATATCCATTGTTTTTACATCACATTGATGTTGGTGTCATCTGCTTTGAAGGTACCCAGAGACTGCCTAAATTAGATGACAAATAAATATTTGCATTTCAAAATTGATACATATTTTTTCTAAAAGCAGATTTATACACTTCATACAGCATAGGCAAATTAATGCAGGTAAATCATGTAGACTTTGGACCACCCTGAAAGAAGTATGATTCCCAACAGCTTAATCTGTGTAAGAGAACAGAGTTTTTGTTGGCATGCTAGAATTTCTTTGAAATAAAAGATTTCTTTGACATAAAAATTGCACAAAAATCAGACAAAAGTATTTCTTGCAGCAGCTCCTTTCTGGCACATGTTTAGCACTGAAAATCTCAGTAACAAAATGCTGCATATATCCACAGTTCAGGGAAAGTGACAGAGATAAAAGAATCCTAATTTTTATTTTTCTGACTTCTGTGGATTTACATTTTTGTTCATATCCTAACATTTTCCATAAAAATTAATGCAGCTTTTGTAAAATAAGTCAGAAAGAGAGAGGGAAAGATATGATGAGCAATTCAATCAGAATAGAAAAAAATAATCCTGCCTTAATTCATGCCATCACATTTTTATGCACCAGTTAATACGAGTAGATTTTGAAATACTGAAAAAATGTATTTATTTTACACAATTTGAGAGAAGAAACTGCATTGCATCCATTTTTATGGCATGAATATTCAGATAACCAATTTAGATAATTTAAGATTTGTCAATACCCCAATTGTTAGAACTCATCTGACATAAAAGATCTCCTTACATAACCTCAGTTCAAGTATTAGAAAATGCAATTCCCCAAAGCACTAGTCACTTCTAAAAATTTAGGTCAGAGAAGATTTCTACCCTTCAACATCAAAATGCCATTTCCCTGAAAACTCACAGGGATTATATTCCATTTCATTGAAGAGTTCTACTGAATACAAGAGAAAGCAAAGTGCAACCATCAAACTTTTGCCAAGGCTTTGTGCCTGCACATCAGAGAAAAAGCTCAAAGAATGACCTCTGGAAGGATGAGGCCTCTCAGGTGATGTGTGTGAAGTAAGGGAAAGTATTGTGCTGACTTTTGTCAAGTAGATTCCACGAGTACTTTTAAAAATTGCAGCGCATCTCCTCTCCACTTACCACCTTAGAAAAGCTACAGCAGATTTTACAGTGGTCTGAAGTATGGTTTCCAAGAAAGTATTAGAAATGCATATGAATAAAAAGAAAAATACCCTTCCCAGCCTTTATTCATCACTTGATAGATTACACATATTACACTCCTCTACACATAAGTGACCCTTGTCTGTTAAACCTCCCTTCTAAATTAAGTGAAAGGGGGTGAAAAAGATAAATTTTAATTATTACTTTTAAAATATGTACGTAACAGGTAAAAGTGAATAGAACTCAGTGATAGGTGATATTACTGCCAGTTCCCCCTAGTAATGTACAACTGGCAAATCACATTATTAAAGAAAAAACCCCAAACCTACACACAAAGAAAACCCAAACCAGAAGGCTGATACTCTCTTTTTGTCAGGCAAGCATCTATAACCAACAGCACAAATCAAAGGCTCTGAAGTGAGAACAAATCCACATTTTTCCTTTGTTTATGCCAGCTCCAACTGTACAATGGATGTTGTAACAAAAAATTCTTAATTTTTTTCAGTCGAATTCTGTACTCTCATAATCTCATCTGTCATCTTGTAAAATACAGAAGCTTTATTTCAGCATTAGCTACAAACCAAACCTGAAACAAACCAACAAACAAAGCCCCACCACTTTGAATTCTGTAGCCTTCAATTTTATTTCTACCTCTACAGTATATAATGTGTTAATTTGAACAGGTGAGGGGAAATGTGGAAATGTCACGATTGCCCCCTTGAAAAAATCTGCTCCCTCACTAGCAGTTTTTTGCTTCCCTACTAAGAAATAAGACCCAGAAAAGGGTTTTGAATATCTAGGTTTTAGTGCAGATTTCAAAATCCTTTGTTAGGACTTCAGTTGAGACTTTTGCCACCAGACAGAAATTTCACTCTGTCTCTATGAATCTGTTTCTAGCTTGCAAAAGATCAGCAGAGACTAGATGAAGGCTAGTCTGCCTAGTTATATAATTAAGGGAAATTAAATTATAAAGAAAATTGAGAAAAAGGAAGTCTATGAAAAATGTGACTGAAAAGCCCAAATAATATTAATTTTAAAGCCCCTCTCTGGAGATGCACTTACATAATCAAAAAATGTGTAAATTAAAAAAATTGTGTCAGTAGATCAAAAAAGAGTTTTAAAAAGCATTTGCACACTAGAGATACTAGACAGAATATTTAACTATGACTTTAGTACTTCTGCTGCAATAACCATCCAAGAAAGATGTGCTTCCTCACATGGTTTTTCATGCACACAGAAATCAACTGTGGAGATTACAGCCTTTCCCTGTAAATCTTAGAGGAGTCTGGAATGTAATATTAAGAATATTTTCTTTTTAAGAACTACTGAGGGATCAAAATAAGGTCTGTAGATTAAGATGCCATCAGAAAATGAATGTGCAAATATGTTATGTGTAAAATGGACACTACAATATACACAGTATAAATATATAGGTGTCTGTGTGTGTATATATATGTATGTATAATAGAATTGTGAGTCTGTGAGAAACTCCTGATGAAGTTCACACAATTTGAAAATCAACATTTCTTTGTCTAGTACTAGCACCCCTGCATATTATTTCCTGAACCTGATTAATTTTCCTTCTACCCTTGTGCCACTTGAATTGAGGCATCTTATCAGTGGGTCACTAAATTCCAGGCTTGCTTTTAATTTCCACTTGTTCCAATCAGTTAACTGTGAGTAAAAAGAACAGCTTCTATTTACTGTGGAATTCTCATTTTCTGCCTCATTGAATTTTTATTTGCATAAAGTCAGAAATTCACCTAAATAACCAAATTATCCTACCCAGTCACAGAATCACACATCTGAATAAATTAAGAGCAAATTGAGGTATTTGTCTACTATTATTCTCCTTTGGTCTTTAATTTTTAAGGAAGAAAACAATTATCTTTTGAATGCTGTATTTTTTCCCTCAGACTTAAAATATACTAGTATCAGACTGCTCTTCATTCACAGAACTCACTGGCACTATATACAGCTTCTATGTCTGTAAGGTGATGTTGAAGATGAAAGCCAGCCCAGAATTTAGAGATGATGCCCTAGGAGGTGACATACACCATTAATAAGTACTGGTCCCTGTAGCTCTCATGTAGTTTATGACACAACACTGCATCCAAACATTAATAGCTCCTGTTTGTACACTGGAATTACTTTGATGAAAACTTTGCTGGATTTTTTAAGACATAACTAAAAGGCCTAATAGGTTTTTCTGTAGACATCACACAACATTAATTGTTTTTAGAATTAAAACCTGCCTGAAGGAAAGAAATGTTTTGAACTTTAGTCATGTTTCTGTCAAAACCTGCCTAAATTTAGTCTTTGGGATGGTAGCATCTGAAATAATAATATCACATAAATTCAATGTCTATGTCAGAATTAATCTGGTAAAGTTTCCTATAAAAAAAAAAGTCAAACACAGAGCACTTCATCTTCTCAGACAAAAAGTTCTCCTCTAATTTTTGGATACTGCGCCTAATTATACTGCATTGAGAACAATTTCCTTATTTAAACACACTGAGCCTGAATTCCAGTCTACCTTCATATTATATATGAATGGATAACTTTATGTGGTAGAAATGTCAAAATAGTTCATGGTTTGTGCTCCATTTGCCTCGTGGATGATTTTAGAACACTTAACTGTGGACGTATCTTGTCTGTTTGTCCAACACATACATAACAGAATGCTTTTTTTACTAAAAAGGTTTTTCTCCACCTTCCAGGAGATTTGTATTTGCACACAACAGCCTTCCTTTTACAATAAAAAGCACCAAAAAACCAAACCAAAAAGAAAAAAAAACCAACCCAAATTGCAGTTTATTTCATTTGATACTTAAAAAAGCTCGTGTTTCATATTTCCAAGGAGCTTGTATATCAGCAGCAGAGAGGTTGTATTCTTCTGTCAGGTCATCAAGCAATCAGGCCATAAATGAAAAATTTTCTCCAAATCTATCATAATTCTTTGAAACTGCAGACAGAGGTATCTGACAAAATCTTAGGTAAAGCATGACAGCATTAAGACCCTCTACAAAGCCTCATGAGAAGCTGTGGGGAGAATTAGGAACTTCTGCCATTCTCCTGCACAGAGACAGAACAAGAGTCACTGTGTACCTTGTCCCCCTCGCTGTGAGAGAGCCACAGTTTATGATGAATCACAGCAAAAAAATGTTGTGTGGTATCTACCTACAGAATAAATTGAATTCTTTGTGCAGTAAAACCACTTGATAAAAAGCTTTTACTTGGTACTTCTGACTATCTTCACCTGCCCTCTGCCCACAAATCCCTCTCTCTCTTTCTCACTGTACTATTTCTGACATCCCCACGTACCAAGCCATAAGGCATAGCTACTGTTTAAAAATTATCACCCATCTAAAAGCCAATCCCTCTTGTCCCACAATGTTTTCTTTCAAAAGAGCTTAAAAACCACACAGCAATTAACTTGAGCACACAGAGGCATTTTGGACCATCAGTAAGCAATGCTTTCAACTCTGTATCTCTGCATTTTCCACAGCTGAGAGTATGGTTGATAGAAATGTCACTTTAAATGTCTGGAGAACGACAACTTCTAAATGTCTTTTATTGTCAGTGGAAAGAAACAAACACTTCTGTTGTATTTTTGGCACTAACCTTAGGATGATCTCGACCACATCCTAGAAAGGCTTTTTTCTCTGCACTGACTACAAAGGGGGATCTACTCATTTGCTTCCCATGTGGATGCCTGAGTTGGGAAGGCTTTAAGTAAGACAGACCCCACTCAGTGTAAAACAATCTATCCTCTATAGCACTGCTGTAAATTATATAGTATAGAATAGCACAAAATATAGAATAGGGATAAAATATAGTGAAATCTTTGCTTAGCAACATGTAGAGGAGCACAATTCACATACCATAGCTGTAGTATACAATGAATGATTATTGAAAAACTACAGCTTGAAAAAATATACAGCTAAAATCTCAAGTAAGATTTCTATTTTCACTTGCATACAAAAAGGAGAAACTGATCTACAGAAAACCAGATGCTTATGTACTTTCAAATGCTGCAGGCAAATATGAAATATTGTAAGTTTTATAGCAAAACCCAATATTCTAAGATAACTCCTTACCATGATCATTAACCATAAAAACCACATAAAGCAATGTTAGACAAACATAGAAATTCTGCTCTGAAGAAAATATCTCTGAGCAGAAAAGAAGAAACATAAAAGACAGCAGGTGAAAGCATTTCTCAAATAGCACCGTATTCCTCTAATTTCTTTCTCCGTTCAAATGTCAGCATAGTTAGATCCTTGTTTGTGCTTTCCATGTTGTTTAGCAGGATGAGAAGGGTTCAGAAAGGAGACAGAAGTTTATTTAATATAAAATGCCATTACTAGAAAACCAGTAATAGAACTATAATGGAGATAAGAATCAAAGTTTACATTCTCTAAAATAACTTAATTAAAACAAAATCATCTTATTCAACATCTAAAGATAACATTGATGCAGTATGCCATGTAATAAGACTGCTACACAATCTTCAGCAGACAATCTTTTACCTAAAAGCCCTTCTCATTCATCTTTCTTTATGCACAGAATTTAAGAAGAGCAAAAGCTTTGTAAAGCTGACTTAATAACATGCAGCAGGGACTGAAAGACCAGGAAGACAGAGCCAAAATATGAGAGAACCTTCTCCTCTCCCCAAAAGCTTATCAAGCAGCCAGCTGCCTGTAATAAGGGCTGTAGAGAGCAAACAAATTGAAGATCATCTTTGTGGACAGCAGCTTTACGGTGCCAGCACAAAAGCTTTAGTTTAATATGTCTTAAAGCTGGTTTCCCAATAAATGTGAGAAAAGGTCATTTTTGATTGAAAACAGCATTTCAATAATAAGAATTACTTAATCAACTTGTGAACATATTCTGCTTTTATTATTGAGATGTAATAAGCAAAGGATAATTTGAGGAATGGAGGTTTCAATTTAAAAGATTTTTCCCAAGATGTATTCAAGGAAATGATCCAGCATGGTTTTTCCTGCCTCCTGTTATGGAGAATACGGCAGAACTTTAACTGACAAGTAGTGAAACCTAAGGAAACATTTTCATTTTACATGCATTTACTATCTGCAAGACCTGAAAGTGATTTATTATGTAATGCATCTCACTACTTCTCTTCCCTTTCTCACACATTTATCACCTTTTACCCATAGTTAAAGTAGCACAGTGCAGTATATAATACAATTATTCCCATTCACACAGAAAAGTCTGCAATATATAAAAGGAACAATTAAAAAAGAAAAGCTGCTACACCAAATCAGCAAATTCTTTAGGTTTTGACAGCTGAGTCCAGCAGGTATCACTGGCAGTTTTTTAAGTCACTTGCTAAAGACTCTCTTCTGTAAACCCAGCTCCTTGCTTATGCTTTTTTACTCCAGAACAGATTTCATGGCTCTTGCAGACCTCTTAGCAGAAGTCTCTGCCTTACTCAGGTGTGAGGGATCCCAGGCCATACTGGACATTTGCCATTTGGTTCTGGCCACATGAATACCTCACGCATCTCCAATAGCATTGAATTAATGCCACAAAAATATAAAAATAAATACATCAGTATAAGAGAAAGCTACACATGATATAGCCTAAATGATAACTGGAGATCTCACTCTGTACAAGAGACTGAAAGGAGGGTGTAGCCAGGTAGCGGATCAATCTCTTTTCCAAGTAACAAGCAACAGAACAAGATGAAAAGGCCTCAAGTTGTGCCAGGGGAGGTATGGCCAGGGTATTAGAAAGGAATTATTCTCCAGAAGAGTGGTCAGTATTTGAACAGGCATTTGAACAGGCTCCCCAGGAAAGTGGTTGGGTCTCCATCATTGGGGGTGTTAAAAAGCCCTTCAGATGTGGCGCTTAGGGACTTGGGTAAGTGGTGAATTTGGCCCTGTTAGTTTTAACGACTGGACTTGATGATTTGAAAGTCCTTTCTAACCTAAACAATTCTATGAATCCAAGCTGGTTTAGAGAGACTGATGAATTGCCATTATGAGAGAATATACCATTAAAGAAGTATTAGAAGTTATAAAACTGTCAATTTCTCTCATTATTATGCTGTTGTTATGGGACAAACTCAATCTACATTTTACACAGTTAAGGTTATACCAAGGGACAGGGAGAGCTCTCTGCTCCAAAACTAGGTTCAGACACACACCACTTAGAGGCAGGAAGCCCAAACAATGCAGGCCTAAAGACCACTGCATAATGTATTTCAAACCAGAGACTGCTGAATGTTTCATATACTCCCGTTCACAGTCATTTCAAAGGATTTTTTTTGGATTGCATTTTAAGTAAAAGTTAGTTTTATAAGCCAGTCAAAGGAGGTTGCTCTGTAGACTGAAGCAAACTTTATCTCCCTCCTCCTTCTTTTCCAATTAAGGAAATTGGAATTTTTCCAATGAATCCTATATTTTCATGAAGCTTCCTCTACCAGTGCTTCCCACTTTAATAACAGGCTAAGGAGGGCCAAAAAATTACCATGCAAAGTTATAAACAAATACTGCAGAAAGAAACATTGATGGCCGAAGAACTATAGTGTCCTAATAGCTAGAACCAAGTGATATCAAACAAAGGGGAGTGAGATGGCTTTCCTGTGGGCAGAGGATTGCTCAGAAGACATCCCATTAAGACTTTACTACACATTTTGTCAATACTCTTTGCTCATGGGAGCTCCCATGAAGGTCTGCGTGGATGAGACCATCTCCGAGAGATACAGCTTTAACACACTAAAAGGCACTGAAGAACTGTCAGTACATAGAAGGAACTCTGAGAGAGTGACTCTTGACTAACGGGGAAGGGCATTTGATTTTTACACGTGGATTTGGAAAAAGTAAATTTCATGAAGCTTTGTAAAGGTGAAAGTCACTACTGGATGGCTGCCATCATGTAGCAGAGACCAGGCATGTAACTGTGCCTAATTACAGACCAACTTCAATCCACCAGATGATCTGGCTGTGCAGAAGTCTGGCAGGAGCTATCAAGAAACACCACCTTGAGGGGCTCAGTACAGGCAGGCTTCAAAAGCTTTATTTCACTTTTGAAACATTTCTGCAAGGGTACCAGAAGGCAGCATAAAAATTTGCTCTGTTTTCCAGCCTAATTAAGCTTTTAAAACACTGAATATTGGTGAGTAAATTTAGCACATACCCAGAGCTACGGTGCTACAATATGCTACCTAATGTTCTCAACATAGAGCATTCTGAATGTGTTTTCTGAGTATAACCACAAGTTTTACGGATTACTTTATTACACAGGTATTTTATACAGTATCTCTCGTTTTTGACAACCAGCAGTAAATGAAGGCAGAGTCAAGAGTTTCTGAATGGAGTGAATTATTTCCCTAACTACCAGTAATCAGGGATACTGTATTTCCACAAAAGCAGCATTAGCACTTGATTTATTTCTATCCAAAAGTTATGCAGTGCTATAGCAAGGAAGCATAAGAGACACCCTTGGAAACTTCTCTCCACACTACAACCAGGATGAAGTGAAAACACCCCAATTCAGATAATACCAACAGCTGTCTATTTGCTAGTTCAGTGTTTTTCAGCTTTTCCTGATTCATAGACACAGAAAGAGTTCTTTAAAAAGTTTAATATATATATATTTATATTTATATCTAATCTACATAATCTTTATCTATATTTATCTTTACCTACATCATGCATTCATTATGTTCAGTTTGACTCTTATATTGCCCAACACACATCTGTGCCTCAGAAGCAGCACAAGACCCCCAGGAGGCTGTGTTTTATTATTATTTTTTTTTTCCTTCTTTTCCCCTTTCATTGTAAGACTTTGTTTTTCTTGAAATTCCCAATACTGAATAGATGTTTCTGCAAACAGTAAAACATGCAAACCCTGCTTAAGTTATGCAAGATCTCCTTGTTTTAAGATCCATCTCACAACTGCAGTGGTACTCTTAGGATAACTGTACACATCTAAGTAATGGTTTGAAAAATAAGAGAAATGCAAAACACACTTAAGTAGCTCAAGAATTCTTCAGCATTCTTCATTTTTGCAACATTCTTAGTGAGGACGACTAAGAAATATATGACAACACAGTCTAGTATTTTGAAGATGGCTCTTGGGTTTTTGGTTTTCATACTAGGGGCTTTTTTTCCAAACAAAGTAAAAAGAACTGAGTGGTATCTGTATTATCCAGTTGTAAGAATCTTTCTAAGAACCATAAATCCTACAAGTCACTTAACTTACATTCAAACAATTTCACAGTCTGATTTCACCTACGACATAACTAGCAATTAACCTCTGAGTGGCATCACAACAGGAATTCCCCATTACTTGTCCTGCCAGCTTCTCCAACCAGGCAAACCAAGCACTTGTTCTGCCCTTGAAAAATCTACACAGCAAACTGAGATGCATCAACAGCAGAGAACACACAGTAAGCTTTACAATAAAAAACTCTTCAGAGAATGACAGAGGCAATCTAGCCCTGGAAGGACACTTATCTCAGGTTTTATGGGCTCTGTCGTAGGGAAAGAAACTTGGACTGCATCTGCCACTGCCTGAAGTTGTCTCTCAGCAGCAAGGCTATAGTGAGATAGATCATGCTGAATTCTACTGCCATGGCTGCCTCTGCCCTGCATCCTTCACATGAAATGGTTCCTCCTGGCAGAGGATGCTTTTCTACCAGACCCCTCCACTGTCAATTTGCCTTGAGTCCTATTTAATTTATTTCTTCTTGATTTTGGTTTTAAGACATCAGACATTTGGTTTAAGACATTAAGACTGCTTTGGTGCTGTTTTGGCATGTGATCTCCAATGCCACAGACACTGTTGCTGCTCCTACTGCCAGAGACACAGGAACTGCCAGCAACTCAAAACAGCTGCACAGACCTGCAGCAGGGTCTGAACCTTCATGTAGAAAGCAGGAGCAGTCCCTGTAAGACCAACAGCTCATGTTTTTTTTCAGGTGAACTGAGAGGAACAATACTGGTGGCATCAGCTGGTTTGAAATGCAGGCTCAGTTTCAGGCAGGCACTGGGACTGTGGATGCTGGAGGGGCAGAGGGTGCTCCTGTGATTCGTACCAGCAGTGCTGCTGGAACTGGTCAGGATGCTGACCTCTCTTGTTGAGGAAGGCAGCAGCCAACTAAAGCCTGTCTGCAGGGTTTTGCCTCAGCAATATATCACAGCTCCTGACAGCTAAGCTGTTCGTGACATCTTCCTCATTCAGCTGCACTTTTCTTACTTCTCCTTTATGGAGGCTGTTCTTTTGTTTTTCTCTAATGCTGAATATTTTAGCTGGGCTCCTTAAATAAACTTCCATCACATGGATGCAAAGAGGGGGAACTGAACAAAACTTAAAAGAAACATAAGATTTTGCAAGTAGCTTTGATGTGCTCTAGCTTTTTATTTATAGAATACAGATTAACTTCCTTTTGTTAACATCTATTGTTGTTTCATAATGGGCTCTGCTTTGATAAGGGAATTGAAAGAGTTTGCTGCAGTTACTTCTAAGTGCCCTGTCTTGCTAAAAAGTAGATTCTGTAAAAATGTGTTTCTGACTGAAAAATGGAACAAGAAAACTTAATCTGATTTTGGATTATTATGAAATAAAGAAATTGCTTTGAAGCTGTGAAATGCGATTTCTTTACTCACATGTAACCCATAAAATTCAGCCTCAACCTAACTTGCATATGGGCACTGGACAAACATAATGAGTAAGCCTACTCTTTAACTGTTTATCCCTTTTGATATAACTGTATTGTTTCACTGAGACCCTACAGGTTCCTTTTCTATCTCTTGCATCTCTACAATCAGTACCTTTTTGTAAGACATAGAGAGTTTTTGCTTCTGAGGGGGATGTCAGATCCCTTCTTTACTAAATATGTTTGAAATTTTCCATAGATGTCTAAAATAGTCCCAGAAGCAGCAGATATTCTGAGAATTCCTAGGATCACTTCAAAGAGTTACCAGTGAAATTTGTTATGAATGAGCCTAGGTATGTGCACTCCAGCGATAGGGGCTATTGAGTGGCTACAGCTGTTTCATTCTTCATGTGTGAATGATTCCATTCAGACACCTCCTGTTGTCACACACGTTGCTGTCCTCAGTGGCACTGTTCCTAATGCCAGTGTTCTGGGCACAGGAGGTTTTCAGTTCAGCAGTTTCACAGTCCAGCAGAGAACCTGAAACCCAAGTGACAAACGTCTAAACCAGCACAAGTGCTAAGGAACCTAACATGCAATTTAAGTGCAAGGTAGTGGCCTGGACTCAGATGAGATGTTTCACAAAGGTGTCCCCACAAGCCATATCCATACCAGTAAATTAAACAGGTATAACCTCAAGGTCTGCTGGTAGCTGTACAGCAGCTATCTCCAGCAAAAAGTCAGAAAGCACTCATAGATAAAACAAGCTTATCAGTCTGCAATGTGTTCAAACTTCCCTTTCCCATCACATAGCCTGCAAATGACTTATCTTTTCCATTACTTTACATTTTGATTGCTCATTTTCTGGTCTCCCACAGCTGCATCCAGCACAATGGTGCAGCTCCTTTTACTGAACCCAGATGTCTTCCTGAGAGGTAGCAATGTGTATTTGAGTCTTCTCAGGCCATAGAGGGAACTAAAGGCAGACTTGAGAGCATTGGATGAGTGCTCCAGCTGTGAGGCTACATGTAAAGGTCAGCAACTTGACTGCAAAGAAAAAAATTAGTTATTTATTCATACTCAAAAGGACCAGTCTCAGGGATTAATTCCAGCCTTGGGGTCATGAATTTCCATCTTTCAGAGTTCACAATTCAAATATTCAATGTGATATATAATTCGTAGGAAAAAGACCCTCCTCCACAGCACAGATTGGTAAAAAATCTTATCAAAAGGTTTTTTTTTCCTCAGGTATATATGATCATATGACTATAATTCTTTGCTATTTGCTCTTTCTGCTAGCTGTAGGTGCACTAGCAGCATAATTCACCAATTCAACATCTGAAAACACTACTTAATGGCATATACTGATCCTTGGGTTACTACAAAATCCATCTTATTTTGCTTGGGTTTGGCTTTTTTTTTTTAAAGTAGTATCTCCTTCCAGTCTAATATAAATTTTTTAAATTTAGTTGATTTCATCTGTCATGTGATTTTGGAATAGAAAAACTTTTTTTTTTTTTTTTAAGTTGGTTATATGTTTATTAAACTATTCAGGGCTCCTTTCTCAGCCACCTTTTCCATCTAATGGACCAGATACGCAAAAGGCACATTCCTTTTACTGAAATGTAAAACCATGACGTTTCCCGTGTTTAATGATTTCCAGCTCAGTTTTGCAAAAATACTATTTGGGGAATTGGACATGCTAGTTAGCTGCCATTCCTCTGCTCTGTCAGCTTCTTCCTTCTCTTTTCTGCAAGCTCCCTTCTCATCTCAGCTTTTTAACCCCAAGGACTTGAAATCTATTTTTAGCCTTTGTATGAATTTCCAATCTAATGCATTTAAAGAACCTATCACAGATGTCTAAAACCTTGGAAGCAATTAATTAAGTCCTACTACTTCCAGACTACACCAAAACAATTTGTCACTGCATGTAAAATGGTATAATCGTGTAGTATAAATGTTTTCAGGCCAAGTTTGGCTATGAATTATTTAGTTCATCTCTCCTAATTAAAGACCTATTGAAGGATTAATGTCTCATAACCTGGCAAACTACTTTACTAAGCAACAAATTATCCATATAATGACCTCAAACTAAATTTATGTAACCTGAGTAGTAATTTACATAAGTATACAAAATCCATTGAAATAGAGATATCTGCATTCAAAAAAGGAATCCATACCAAAAGTAAATCTATACTAGAAAAAATAGCTCACAAAAAATCTGCGAATTTTCAGCACTGACATCCATATACATTTACAGGGACTGCTTCTGTGAACACAGCAAGATAACGCAGTTATGCTGTGGAATGAAAATACAGCTTTTCCATTTTCCTCATGGAAATGTAACTTACATTCCTCTGTAATGCATGCAATACATACATTTCCTGGTGTTAGAATTTGTATCATAAACCTACAGATTATGCTGTGCACCTGAAATTGGTTGTGAAGAGAAAACAAAGCAAACAGTTGAAAAATGTAAGAAAAGATGAAATAGGTCAACATATAGGTTGACGTGGAAAGATGAAATACTGATCAACACAGAGCAACTGCCTACATTGGTGTAAGGAGGAAAGCATGACGTAGTGCTATGCTTCCAGAAACAAAATGCTCAGAATTGTTATTGTCAAAAAATTGATAAAACTAAATATCAACGGGAAAAAAAAATGAAAAAAAACTTAAGCAAAAATCAACAGCACTGCTTTGTAAGCTTCCCCTCTGACTTCCAGGGCCCCACCTGGCTGTGTTTCCAGAACTTGAGGCCCAGATCTGATCCAACCCAACTGTGTTACTGTGCTTCTGGCTTTTGAGAAAATGAATAAGTTAGGAGAAAGAGCTGTCTGAAAGAATAGAAAGATGAGAGAATAAAAATTACAAATGGGGACAATTGCCAAGCTGGGGCTTGTTACCAGTGCAAGAATTTGAGAGGGAAAGAAAAGCGAGCTAACTTTCAAGAGGAAAAGTTGCACTAACAGAGCAAGGTCTAAAATCCTAAAGGGAAAAGCCATGTATGCCAGTCAGGGGAGCTGGGAATCATCAGGTGCCAGCTCTGAGCCGGCAGTGACAGCAGTGATGACAGAGCGGGTGGCAGACGGTGGCTCAGCAGTGCAGTGGGGCCGGGGGCTGCAGGGCTGACCCTTCCCACCGGACCGTGCTGGCCACAGGTGCCGCGTGCTCGGCCCAAGAGCCGATGATCACGGACTGGGGCTTAGCCTGAGAGCTCATTAAATCCTACCTGTCTTCTGGGTGCTACCTAGGCAATAATTGCTTTCTACTCCTGCAATATGTACATGTATCTTGTATCCAACATCTTTTTATGGCAGCTAATGACAGCTGAACAAATCCATCCAAAGTGGCAAATATGCCTGCTGCTTTAATATTTCTTCTGCTGAATACATGACCTATTTCTGTTAAGCACAGCAAATCAGGCTATGACTGGACAGCTTCTGAGTCCCAGATTTTCATATCTTGCTTCTGCTTTCCTTATGTCCCGCTTTTACCAGGCCACAGTTTTAGTAAAATGAAAACCAAGTATCAACTCTTCTTATCCCCCTTTACTATCTGCAGAAGAAATTGCAATCAACATACATATTCCAGTCTTATTGGAGACAAAAAAAAGTGTTTAGAGGACATAAAGTATTTATTAGATCTTTCTGGCTTTGATCCTGTAAACTCCACAGCAATACATATACTATCAAAGACAAAGCTGAGCAAAAACATCTGCACTCATATACACCAAATGCCCCCAAGAAAAACGAAAAATAGCCAGTCAGAGCATCTTACTTGGCTTGCAAATAGAAAGGGACTAATGAATTTGGATATGACTGTAGTCTAGAGGAGAAAGCCTGAAGAAACATGTTTTACTGAAGAACCCAATCCATAACATACATGATTTTAATACTCATCTAAATACAACAATAAAACAGAAAAAAAAAAATCAAACCCAACAAACAGTCCTCCCTGGGCTTTAATAAGCCTCTAAAATACCTAACCTTGAAAAACTGCTTCTTAGGAAGAAAAAGCCCTTCAAGGCAATAATACAACAGAAGCCTCTGAAAATCATGCAATAGTTAAGAGCATAAATGTTAGCAAACCTAACTGAATAGGCTTGAGGGTTTTGGTCCATTGTACTGTAAGAATATAGTATGGTGTAAGTTCCAGTACCTAATAAAGGATTTCTTAAATTCCAGTATAAAAAAAAAAGGAAGTGGTGAAAAATAGGACACCTGTACCATATTCTAGATATATGACAAAATATAAAGGGCTGTTAAAACTACTTGAGAAGTCTATTTTTGAAAGTCAGAATAATCAAAACACAAAACGTGCTGCAATTCCTTTTCGAGTAAACGCCCAATAAAATGTAGAGAATAATATAGAAAATATAGTGCTTTCAAATCAATTATACCCATCTTTGTATTATTCACTCCCTATTCAGGAATGTTCTATAAAAATATCCCTCCATCATTAGGATTCAGGAAGCATCACCTTCCCTATAGGTCTCTGTTCTGTGTTTTGTATGAAATACATACATACACAAGCCCCTCTGCAGAGAGGAAGGTGGAAAGACCCCCAAACAATTTTGCAGGATCTATTTTTCTCAGGGTCCAGGTCTTCATATGTCTCCTGTGCAGCTCATCCTCTACACCAAGTTGTTGTCACAAGACACAGTTACTGACTGGCAGTGAAACCCTGTTATGGTTTAATGTTATCTGTAATGCTTCTGCTCTATCCCAATAATCCCCACTAGCACATCCTGCCTGGCACATGGCACACCACCCTCCCAAACAGAAATTTATGGAGGATTGAGGCTAGCCAGTAGTGCAAACAAGGACTGTAAAATTCATTTTGATGAACTTCTGTATGATTTTAATTGTTCCCAGAAGAAGATGGTTGAGTGGTGCAACCAGTTACCTTTAATACAGAGATTGTATTTGTAGTATGTCCATGGTGTGCTTTGGATATATTTTTGAAGGT
Source organism: Poecile atricapillus (assembly GCF_030490865.1). NCBI lineage: Eukaryota > Metazoa > Chordata > Aves > Passeriformes > Paridae > Poecile > Poecile atricapillus. Next base: position 67,220,298 of record NC_081251.1, on the reverse strand, counting down.
TGATCCTACAGTTCTGGAGAGCACAACTTCTTGAAAACAGCAGGGGAAAAATGTGACAAGACGAACTTTTGTGTTTTCTACTGGGAGCTGCAAGGTCAATTCTGATTTAATCGGGATGTGGGGAGCAGAGCTTTACCTAGAGGTATAAAAGAGAAAGATACTACAAGATTTCTTTTCATGAAAATTTCAATTCAATCAATATGAAAGCTACACATTCAGATCAAAAATGGCAGTGAATCCTCAAGGACTCTTCTTAAAAAGGGTTCAAATAATCTTAAAATAGCCTTTGATAGCCTGAGAGAGATCATTTTGTGGCTTTGAAAATATTGAAATAGCTGAAAATAATCAATGTTGTGGGGATTTTCACTTTAAAATTAATGCCAGGCAGTGACATTTCTTACTGTTTTGAGTGCTTCCATGCAAATTTTTTCTTTACCAATAAGGCTTGTCCTAGGAATGCTAAGAATTCTCTAAATCCTGATGAGGGGTACTTGAGGAAGTGCAAGACAAAGGAGGACCCTAGGACATATAATATTACTATATTATATATATATATATGAGCAGTTTGTCTTAGGAAATCGTTTAACCTCCCAGTATTTCTCTGTGTCTGTGCATCTCTCCCTTTTTTGTTCTGTAGTATTTTGAAGTCCTGATTTTTGCTCTTCAAAGGCTAAGTGAAAAAAACCAAAACCAAAACCACAGAAAACACCCACAAAAAACCAATGAGCAAACATTACTTAGGTATCCCTATTAGAGTTGCTGAATTTAAATATTTCCATCTATAGCATCATCTCAGTTGGATGTCTGTTCAAATGAACTTAAACCAGCACTATATCTGTTTTTACCTACCCCCATTTTAGACCAAGTTATATAGATATAGATCAAACAAGACTCATGTTAGAAAGGGAGCTGGTCTCAGTGTTGGAATATTTAAATTTCACTTGCAGTTTTTTGCAGCTAGCAATAAATGAAAATATATAGTGTATGAAATATTTTAATATATTTTATTAAACACACTGTATATATATTCACATTTATAATTTAAAGTCTACTTTATTACATTTTTAATATTGAAAAATGAAGAAAACAGCTAGAAATTAAAGGAATGGTACTTTAAATTATCTGGGATTTTTGAACTACAGCATAAAGGACATTTAAATTCTATTACTAAACTATTTTTACTTTGCTTTACTTTTATGAAAGTTTATTTCAGAATGCAGCAGCACTGATAATCTCTTTGAAGAGATATGTACTCAAAATCTATGACTCAAAACCCAAAACATTTAAAATTAAGTAACTGTCAAGGGGCGTGTGCAATAAAATGAACATTAAAAAAAAAATCTAAGCCGATTCTAAGTTTATTTATGGAATTTTCTTCCCTTGTGTGGAATAAATGGATATGCAATTTGCTTTGCCTTTGTGTTTAGATTTAATTTACATCTGAAAAAAAAGGTTATTCAATGGATTTCTGGGATAAGTAGAAAATCAGATCAAATTAAATCACTTGTTTTTATCAGATGTATCTACGCTTATACATTATATATATACACACACAGACACACATATCTACCCTCCAAGTCCTCCTTCACTCTGCTCTCTTCCCTCACAATAATGCTGTCATCTCTGGGTCCCACTAAATGAACTCACTGAATCTTCCCTACTCGGCTGTGATGAAGAAATACAGAAAAGCTGGATCACCACGGGCCAGGTCACCATTTCCAGAGTTTTTTTGGTTTTTGTGGAGGAATGCATCTTGCCAGAAAAACCCTCATAAGAGGTAAATAAGTTGTACAGCATAGCAATATTTCCAAACACTGCATGTTGAGTTTGGATTCAAAAGACTGAGAATTACTGGAGCTCCACTGTTTGGCAGTAGTGTCATCAATTACCACTTTTTAAAACCATAGCATTTACCACCTGGAAAGCTGCATACACTCATGGCTGACTCAAAATAATGCCAGGTGAGAATAAAACAGGAGATACACAGAAGAGCTGTGAAGGTGTTACTTTAAAATGAAATATTTGTGACTTCCTTGTTTTTTCAGTCCCTAACATTTCTGATTCCTGTTGATTCAGAGGTGACTTCTAGGTCTGAAACGTGCATGGGAAGCTTGAATCTGAGGGTATACACATGAAACTGAATGAATAAAGCAGGTACTGTGATAGGCCACAGACCCAGTATGCTTAATTAAATAATAAAGAGGAAAACACCCAAATAACCGAGGGACTTAAACTTTGGTCAAGGTTTAGGAGTCACTGAGCATTAATGATTAAAAGTACTATTGAGAGAAAGTAGGACAAGATGGATAAGTAATAAAAATAGTGGTATATTTTAATTTGACTGGTTACATGAATGAAATCTTTAACATTTTGTAACTGTGACAGGAGACATAAAAACTCTAGACCTGACTATCAAAGAAAATATGCAGCCTGAAATGCCAATTGAAAGGGGAAAAAGAGCCTTTGCTTGTAATGGAATGGAAATTAGTTCTCCAAAAGTATCACCAGATTTAAGATATGACTATATCACAGTGAGTGACCTACCTTTTATTTTAACTATCAACTGAACCTTTTCACAGCCCCAGAGGCTAAGCGTGAACTTTCATGTGACCACAACTGAGTGCATCTCACATGGTTCTTAAAAGGCAGCAGTTTTAAAAGTAACAACCACAGTTAAAACCACCACAGAAACTCTCACCCTCCGTAAGCAAAAAAACACAACCAAACAAAAAAACCAAAAAACCACAACAAAAAACCACAAAAACCAAAGAAACCCAACCCTCCAAACCAAACCAACTCAACCCAACCCCACCACCTTGTCTGCACTGTCTTCACATGAGAGCAATTTTTGCTACCAGTCAGCTCCAGCCTTTTTCCATGCTTTCGTCTAGATTTATCCGTTTAGTAATTTGAAAGGTTTATGAATCAAGTCAATGTGTTCAGTCACTTCTAGTCTCAAATAACCTTCTTATAGAGGCTGAGACCAGGAACTGTCATTTGAAGAAATGGTAGGTGTTCTACAGAAGTAACAGAAACAAGTGAGATTTAGAAAACTTAATCTCCCTTTACTTCTCTGTAGGCATGAAGTCGCATGCAATTACTCAGACACAAAACCAGACCACTTGGATCAATTTGGTGTCTCAGCTTCTCATTTTGGGGAATATTAACTTTAACATTAATGTGGAAAATGGGACAATGGAGGATTGATAAGCAGGGAATAGTGAGGCAGACAGTCTTTCTAAAGACGTCAAGCAGCAGGTGTGAAATTATATATATAATTTCAGTTGCCATATAAAGAATAAAGTGTTTCTTGTCTACTACAGAACTGGTTAAGATTTAAACTTTTGTAACTGAAATCTAGTAAAGGAGCTGAAACAGCTCCAGATCTCATATTTTTGATGCTGGATAAGACAAAAAGCAGAAGTTTAGAGGAATATTCTCCTTCTAACTAAAATAATTTCTAATTTCTTATATTTGGACAAAGACCCTTAGGACCACCTCCCCATCATGTTTCATTGCCTTGGGTGGCTCTGCCAGCCCATATTTCCTCATTTGCTCTCAAAATTGTGCCCATCCAAGTTGGTGGTGCAGGGGGAAGAAAGGTAAATTCCTACAGTCATTCAAGTGTGCCTTCCTGCCCAGTCCTGTACCAGCAGAATAAACTAAAGCACAAAAGAATTAAGAATTGGTGATTGGTGCTGTCTCCTCTCAAACATCCACCCTTTCTGTGCCCAAGTTCTCTCTGCTAAACAAAGTGGAAGAACGATCCTTCCTGACCATATATCTTCCAGTCACATATCTTCTCAGTGTGTGAAGATTCAAGGTTTTCTGTTTGCATTTAACAGTATGTGAAATTACAGAAGAGCTATAGCAGGAGGACATTAAACACTGAGAAAAACTGGAAGTGAAATACACAGAATAGAGGGAGCAGGTCATTGTCTTGATCCGTAATCTCTAACTGAACCTTACTACTACCCCTAAAAATAATGTTAAGTCATGTACAATATTACAGAAATGTCAGCTAATAAAAAATAAAATCCCTTTAAGAATTTAAATGGCAAGAGCCTTGAGCAGTTGACGATAGGCTTCTCCCAGAGAAACAAGTCATGTAGACAGAGGAGTCAGGATTACTGGAGCTAGCTGTCATGCAGCTCTGTGAACTTTCTACATTTCTGTTAGCTGAGGGTATTGGCCCGTGCTGACCTTCTGTACTCTGCTTGAGGCAATCACATCAAATTCCCTTTCTGATAAGCCAATGTGAATGGCACTCTCCTAATGACTCTTCCTGCCACATTTCAAGATTCATGGCAGTTACATCCAAAGGAATTATGGACTCCCTATCTTTTGCCTTCAATTAATGAAATCCTTTCAGTTCAAAGACCCTCAAACTGAATGCTAATTCAAAGGATATCAAAGTAATTGATAGTCTGCATGAATAAATCTATGTGTTTTAAAATGCTTAGCCTTCAAAAAGCCCATCTATTTATAATCATAGTGCCCTAAAATGTTGAAATCAGAAATCAGAATAAGTTCTTGTGCATTACACATACAGTTGGTTAACCTATATTAGGAAAAGGAGTTAATTTCCTTACCAAATAATTTCACAGAGTAAATTCAGACAGCAAGTAACTACATCCCACATCTTCTATATGTGAGCTCTTACTTGAACTTTGCCCAGAGAATTTCTGCACAATGACAGTTTCATAGCTTGTACTTCCAGTGTTACTCCTGATTTAAAAAAAACCCCAACTAATTAGCATGTAACAACCAACATTAACAACATATGCTGGGACCGTAATGAAGTCCTAATTTGTAAAATGTTCTCAAGGATGCTGTATTATTGATTAAAAATTAACATTTTCTCTTGCTCTAGAGCAATTAGTGAAAATGTAAGATAATGAATATTTATAAAGCTAAGGTAAAAACTTGATCATACCCTAAGACACCATTTTTTGTGCTTAACAGCAGCTAGCAAACGGCTGGCAAGCAAATCTTATGTATTAGGTTTCCAAGGCAAAAGTTTGTTCATGGCAGTCGGCTTTACAGCTAGAGCTGAGAATGCAAGAAAAGGGCAATTTCCCTCACAAAAGCCAAAAGGCAGCAGCCATAGCACCAAAGCACAAGAAGTCAAGTCAAGCTAACTTCTCATGCATATTCCCAAGTGTTTCTCAAGAGGTCAAACTGTCAAGTTAGCTAACACCTTTGATGAATTCAATAGCTAGTTACAGCTTTGCAGTTTCACTTCAGAAAAATAGTATGTGCATGCTGCATTGCACTCATTCACTGGGACTCACCTGATGGAGTATAAGGCGGTAGCTAGACATCCTTATGTGGCTGGCAAAGGTAAGATTTGGCCCATTCCTCACTCTCAGGGAACAACTTATTTTTATGAACTGTTCTGCTGGCACTCTGCACACATCAAACAATCATACCTATTAGCACTTTGTCTTAATATCAACTTTTTAATCATTCCTTAGCCTGGAATGATCTATCAACAAAACCTTCCTGTTTTGTATTTTCTGGCTTTGGTTCTCTTCCCCCAGATTTCACAAACACAAAAACCTTTTCTGTACTTATTTAAGAGATTGTCCCCTGACTTGCCATATGCAAGGTGATAAAACAAACACATCAAACATTGAAGGTAGAGGTGTATTTCAGATATATTCAATTCTTAGAAATTAATTACACTGGAAGGAACCCTTCAAAGTAGTTGCTAATGCTAACTTCCGGAAATTGCAACAGAAAAAAATACAAACAGCTGTCATTGCAGCTTTTCCTCCAAATCAAGAAAAACATTACTGTTGTGTAGCCCATGGTCTTCAGAAACACAGATGGTCACCAGGCAGGGAAGGATCTGCCTGTAAAGGATGCCATATCCTGTCAAAATATAAACATACCCCTAGCAACCCCCTGTCTCCCTGCCTGAGTGGAAATCTTGGCGTACAGGCAAGACAGGTGAGTATGAGATTTCTTGCTTACTTCTTTTTCTGGACCAGATTGGAAATTCAAATCCTTCTTGAGAGCTGCCATCTCAATCTTTCCATTAGGTAATGGGGACTTTATGTGTCATGCTGAGAGCTCAAGGTATTAAGTTCTTAATCAAAAAGATACTTTTCTCTTTGAGGAAGAGTCTTACATAATAGCTACGGCAGCAGAACCTGCTGATCTCAGCTGCAGCTGCAGTACACATCTACCTGCAGCCTTCACAGAAATGCTTCTGACAGTGAGGGAAAGGTAGCTAAAAGCTGTGGCTGTCACAAAGGGTAGCATCATAGAAAGAGGGGTGCTCTTCTACAGCTTGAATCTTTCTGGAGCTATTAAAGGTTTTGAGGGGTTGTTGTTGTCACGCTGGGATTTTTTTTTGGTAGTTCTGTTAGTTTTTTTCCTGTAATGAATAGGTTATATCAATAAAAATTAGAATTGAAAAGAACCTTAAAATTAGGCTGCAGTGTTATCTCTCCTACTTATTTGCTAGCACCATAGAGCCACACCTCTGCTTCTGTCAGGTAAAGCCAGGTTGTGTTAATTAAAAGACTGACATCCATTTTCTGACAAAAAGGAAAGATTCAGTGCTTTTATAAGACAACTCAAAAAAACCACCTTTTTGTCAGCATTTTTCTTTTTCCAGTTAACTTCTTGTAGTATTAATAATGTAAGTTAATATGAAGGTTTTTAATTCAGTTTTCTGCTGCAGAAGGGCTGACTATGGCATTACCAATCAGAAATTAATGCTGAATGACAGCTCACTACATCCATATGCATTTCCTCTCCTTGTTAACTTCAGTAGATGTGACCTATCAAAGGATATTGCTTTGTATTTCATTAACTCAGAAATATGGGGGAAACACATAAGGGACAAGCATTTCTAACCAGAGGTTTTCTGCTAGAAAAATATTTTCTATATCTGTGGCAACTTTTGCAGAAAAAGACCTTTTTGAAAGACCTTTGAAACTATGCTTAGTTTCAAATGTGCAAACTACACTGCTAATTTTAACAATAAATCTGAAAGCATCAAAATATTTTGTCAGTAATAAATAATGCTAGAAAAATAAAGTTTAACAGCTTCCATTAAGCATTTTAAGCTCTGGTGTTTTTTAGCACTGTAAGTAGAGGCCATGTTCTTCATGTTCTTTTCAATTTAAAAATATGAAGCTTTATGGTTTTTGTTCCTTTAAAATCTTGGTAATTTTATCAGAAAAAATAAAGAGCCAGGAAAGGAGGGTGTCTGTCTCAAACAAAAGAACACATTTAGGCAACAGGTGAACGCTCAAATAATCAAGTGGTTCAAGAGACGAATTACCGCTGTGATAATTAACATGATTACAACCAAGCGAGGAATAAAGCTGTGGCCACTCTGTAAATATTCTAAGATGGGCCAAACTGAATTGTACCAACTACTGTTCTTCAATACTGCTCCTCAATTACAGGAAACACAGCCACAGTTTCTGTGGGTTTGTTTTTGAAAGGAGCTGAATATACACAGAAGCTACTGAAAATCCATGAATCCAGTCCTATGAATTTTGACAAAATTTGGAACACCTCACACATTGGAAAAGCATAATGTAGTGGGCATGTAAAGCCTCTGGTTTTTAGAAGTGCTCTTTACAGAGTCACAATAAATTGGTAAATTTGCAGGCTTCTTTTTTTTCAGTTATGAACTACTAACCTAGAGAAACTCAGTACTGTATTTCAATTTCCATAAGCTATAAGTTATTGTGAAACAAGTTTCCCAGCAATACAACTTAGACTGTTGCTTCTTAGCTTATCTGTGCAAGTTTTTGGGAGAGCTGACTTGTTATCTTTTAACTACATATCCTACATCAGCATTGCCCAGGCTGACTCAGCCCATGGGCTTTGCTGTCTGACTGCCTGGAATTACTACTTTCTCTACTAATTCATGCCAAGAAAACTTCTGAATGAATTACTCTCAGGTCAGTGTCAAAGGTGCCACATAATATAAACACTTATTTAGAGTTATCACTATTATACTTAATTTATTGAGATAAATAAGGAATCCCTTGGTACAAATAGTATTTTACACTATAGAGAGAAGCATATTTTGGCAACAGTCAGCATTATGGGTTCAGAAGTAATTACAGACATAAATCAATAGGTGCTGGAAATATTGATTATACATTCACCATTAATTCTCTGGCACCATACCTCCAGGATATGACCATCACATCTTTTACTGAAGTCTTTTAAAAAAGCCTAGAAATAAATACAGAATTTCAGGCTCTGGCAAAGATTAAATAATCAGTTAATGACTCATAAGAGAAAATCTTTGTATGTCACTGCATCATCAGACTTTGAATGTTCTATGGAGAAATTTTTTACCTCCTTCTCAATTAGTGTAAGATGCTAATATGGGTTAAAGGGAACTTGCCAAGAAAATTAGAGAAATACAGTAACTGTCACAGGGTTTCTTAGTTGCATATTTCCCTGTTCTGGTGAATGAAAGTTAAATGTCCTGTCCACATTTAATGTGTTCTGCTTTGATTGAATCGGGCAGGAGGAATATGTTCAAAGATTAGCATTTTATATTGCTTTATGAGAGGAGAGGTTTTCAACCTCAGTTCCTAGTACTGGGCAGTATACTTGCAGAAAGGTTAAGTGGGATTAAATGGGAGACAGGACTTAATTTTAAGGGGTAACAGCACCGTAGTTAGTAAAATGTTTCAGGGTTTTTTTTTTTGCTGAGGGTTCATGCATATAAGTTTATGTCAAAGAAAATTTTCCTAGATGAGAAAAATAGAGAAAGATAGAAACTAAACTGGACAGACAATAATATAAGGAACCAGAGAGACACATGGACACTAGGGAAGAGCAAAAGACATCAAAACTAACTGGTCACGTTGGCATGAGAAAAACTGAGTATATAAATAAATTCAATTTAAGAATTAAAATGAAATTACTAGTCTGCATAAGCAAGGGAGGCAACCATTCTAATTAGTTTTCAAATGGAACTTGATGAATTTATTACCAATAATTCATCAGGCTGTAGCTGTAATCACTGGAAACTTAATTCAGTTCTTCCTTGCAAAGGCACATCCCCTGAGCTTGCTCTCCCCAAGCACGTTGGTCTCCATGAGCTTCACCCTGAAAATAGTTACGTTTTCCTCCAGAAGTGCTACCAAGCCTCTTTTTCTAATATGAATCTCCTGCTTTAATGAATTCATAATCCTTTCTAAGATACACCAGTTGTATTGTTTGTACTGCCACTGTTCGAGCCTCTGCCCTAGGTCAGGCACACATATGTCTGCAGAACAGCCCCCCATACCTTCTCAGAGAAGCATTTCTTAGCAAGGTTGCAGCAGGACCGTATCAACAGGATGTTCTTTTGCTAAGATCTAATAGAAAGTTGAATTGCTGATAACTGAAATTTTAAATGCTGAAATTGTAAATGCTTTTCTTCATAGGCCCAGAGTCAGGGGCTTTTGAGCCACTTGAAACTTAAAGAGACACTAATGCAGCCCTGTGCTGACGCATTTTCTTAGTAAAACATATTTAATTACATAATATTATTTACAAACTCCCCCCTCCTCAAGTACAGAGGTCCTCTGTTTAGGATCCATGTAAATGTGCCGGTGCAGGAATTCCCCAGTGTGCTTCCTCTCTGATTTTCACAAGGCTATTAAACAGTGTTCAGCCCAGAAAGAGAGAAGTCACTCTCGTCATCATTAAAAAAAAAAAAGCTATGATGATCACAGCCATGGTAAGAAGATGAACAATAAAAGTCACTTCTCAGTCATAAAAATCACTCAGATCTGTGTGCAGCACAACAAAAATCAAGCTGCCTATTTAAACTGAAAATGGAACCTTATAATATTTTCCTGAATTGACATCATGAATGTGCCATGTAATGCATACAGAATGGCATGCCTTGGTAGGAGACAGATTTTCAGGCTGCCTATTTGTCACAGCGAGGATGGCTGCGACAAACCTTTAGGTCCCCTGACTTCAGGGCAGAGGGTGGCAAGAAAATAATTAGGAGCGAGAACAATGGAGTGCCTGAAAAAGAAAATTACTTTAGTGAGAAATAAAAATAGGGACAATGCCCAGAAACCATGCACAGCATAGGGAGAAGTTCCAAAGACCAGAAACAAGGGAGAAGTAACAACATATAGTCTTGGGGTGGAACATTCTAGAAACAACACCATATAGGGAACACAAGTAACCAATAGGGGAGTAGAACTTGGACTAATTAACATAACAGCTCCAAAAGGCTCTCGGGAGGAGATTTCAGGCTTGCCCTGACTTACAAATGCTTCCCAAGGTTTCAAACTGATGCTCAGTTTACCAGAGATAAAATCTGGCTGACCCTGTATTTTAGTCAGGCTGATTCCCACATGTATTGTATTTATTTTACCAGATTTATTTTGTTCATTTTAAAGACCTTGATATTTATCTCTGCCCTAAAGAGTATCTCTTCTTTGGCTCTATTATATCTGCATTAAAAGTAACAAAATTAAATTGCAGATTATCTCTTTGATTCTATTGATTTCTATTCTTGTATCTGGGAAAAACACACTGCATAATGTTTTATGCTCGCAGTTTTAAACAATGACTTTAAGTACCTTTTTGTTTGTGTATTGAAATAAATTACATTTTAAGAATAGACCAAGACCAATTGATGCAACACAGTTAATTTTGAAATTCACATAAATTAAGTTCATTCAAGCTGGCAGCCTGATCTGCTGTCTCTCCCTTGTATCATAGATTTGCTCTACTTTACACTGAATACGGAGGGCCATCCTTTGATTTTAATAGATGGCATCTGTACTGTGTAGAATTTACCTCTGGCCAAATACCATTACACCTGCTTTTAGCAATGTCATAAACTACAGTGACAGTCAGGTTTGTCCTGAAAGGGACGGCAGGAACCTCACAAGCCCAGCTGTGGTCTTTCCAAGGCAACTAGACCTGGATGGAATGGGGACAACTTGAGACATGAAATGTTTTGTACACATGCACCAAACCTCCAAACACCAGCTTTCCCGCTGGTTGCTGAACAGAATTAACCAGAAAAGCAGTTAAGTAGCTATTTATAACAGGTTACTGTATGAGGCAGCCTGTTACATGTGCCAAATATATCAACAGGATTTATGGCCTGTCAGGTAGTATCTCTCCACAAAGCAGCTACACAGTGCTTTGGACTTTTAAGTCCAAAAAAGTCTTTTTAGTCTTTGCAACTTTTTTTTACCAAAGCTGAAGCAATCCTCTAAACCAAGGTAAAAGATGCTCCATGTGCACACACACTCATGTTTTACTTCTTGACAGAACCCCTGTAAAAGAGGAAGCATCTGCATAATCAGCAGGTGTTCCCAAAGTCCCAAGTCTTTGCTCTTGCAACAGATGGGAATGCTAATGACAGGGAGCCAGAACCCCACTAAGGAATCTCTCCTCCCAAAATTCTTATTTTAAACAGGCACCTTTGAAACTTTTCAAATGAAACAGCACAACACAGAAATTACTTTGTAATTCTTACTTTTCAGATAAAATTTGGAATTCTTACATACAGCCTGACAAACAGAACTTTCTTTTTCAATTTTCTGCTAAATATGTAATTTGTTTGGTATTTATACTGCATTATTAAATTCTAGTTGGCCTTTAAATTACACCTTGGAAAAAGCAAAAATATCAATATGGGTTGTTTAAAAAAAAAAGGTGAATACTTTTTTTTTTCTTTTTTCCTTACAGTTTTTGGTGTAATACAAGAATGTCTATCAAACTGTTAGTTATAAAGCACCTACACAACCGCAAGAGTGTTATGATTGGTTCCACAGAATCTCTTCTACATTCACACAGCTACTCATTTCTGAATTGCTCTAACATAAAACGATTTCAGGAAAAGAATCCCAAGCAGCAGATTCAATCAGGCTCCAGAATGTTTTGAATTCTTCTGATAATAAATATAGTCAATGCTGGGAACTGAGAAATCGTTGACATGCTATTTGTCTCTGAGATGCACTGTGAACTGACTCAGCTGTTGCAGCCACAAAACAATAAAGCATTCTGATGTAACCTACCCCACTTTCAGAATCACGTTTCATTACCTCCCCCTAGAAAATCTCACCTAAATCTAAGATATTTGTGGGTTTTCTTCCTCCTTGACATGGGAAAAAACATCTCTTTCTCACTAGTCCCAGTCTCACTTCATTTTATCTGGAACAGAACCCAGAGACTTTGCTGTAATGGAGAAATCTAGTCCAATTCCTATTTAGACATAATTCGTGGACTATACTCCAACCTTGTTAACCACCCTATTCATCTATATGCATCAATTTCAATGGATGAAACAAGTACTGACACTAATCACTTTGCTTCCAGTTTCCAAATGTGGCTGAATGGAAGTAGAATAAATGCAGGCGAGCTCTCTTATGGACTGTGAGCTTCATCTCATTATCATACCCTAAAAGTATTGTACAGTGCTTTTGACAGAAAGATTCTGAATATGTTACACTGATGTTATTTAACATCTGGTGCTCATTTATATAGAACTTGACATTGCAGAGGCTTCTTGAAAGCAGCAAAGATGATACGCTAGTATACAAGGTAGCACCTTCTAAAACATTACCTAAAAATCCAACCTAGAATGATTCAGGCTGGTTCTTATGCACTTTGCATAAAGGCTAACTGCTATATTAATAAACTATGGAGAGGTGGAAGACTGAGTTCCCACCTGCTTTACCCTAAGTGCTACCACTAACATTTATTTCTTTGTTTATTTATTTATTTTAACACTGGCGAGATGAACCTACTTCCAGCTTCCCATTGTATCATATATACAATGTAATATGCACATTAGGTATGTAATACTGTATCCTACATAGACTTGCATATATCCTACAAATATGGGTCAATCTCTATCCGTGGTTGTCTTCTATATATCATGCCTACAATTACAGCCTTACAAGGCTCAAACACTGCTTGTAACAGTAATTGCTATTTTTTGTTTTTTCAGTTACAGACCGACCACTATCAAAGTCTAACTGCTTTTCTAAACCATCTCACTGAGACCTTATTAAACAAGGAACATAAATTTTGGGGGTGAAAATTGCCTTTTCTAATAAAAACATGGGAATTAGACTGTCTCATTTAGCAGGGTTAAGACATTATCTTCCTCTCTCTGCAAACTACATTTGATCTTTGCCAAAAAGCAGAAGTACACAGTTTAATATAATAATATAGGACCTGTTGTGAGGTACACAGTCAAAAAAAAAAAAAAATCATAACCAGGTCATAAATGTTAAAATGCAAAAGGAAGGAAATGCCTGTTATTCATCTTGCAGGCAGTATTCAGACATTCATGAAATTGAAAGTTAATGTACCAGGGACTTTCATTATCTGACCCATTCTATACTATCCATTAGAATCCCATAGTACTTGAGACAGAGGACCAATATGTCACTAATACAAGACGGAAAAGGTCACAAAAACTAAGCATCAATAAGACATTACTTCTATATTAAATTTCACAACACTCAGCAGAAAACACATTTGCTGAAACCAGAATGTTTTATTATGTAATGTAGCTAAACTGAGAAAAATATATGTTTACCAAGGCAAGGGCATAATGATTAGTTGTCGAGTGAAAAAAAAATGAATTTTTTAGCTCCATTTCCTCATTAAAGAAATTTTGTCTGCTTAAAGGAAAAGAAAGGTATTGCATGGGGTTTATTTTTGCTTTTTAAGGCCATTTCCTACAATAGAAATATATTGTTCCTTTGGATATAGCGAAGTTTTCCTTTCACACCACTGAAAACACAATATTTATTAGTATGTAGTAAAGCCAAAACAAATTTGCTTTCCATTTCCTCTAGTGGAATATTCCATTTATTTAGAACAGCTTTTAGTAAAAACAATATCACTACTTCTGCGACATCATTTTCCTGTAGAAAGATGATGTACTGATTCCCCTGAGCTTTCTCCATCCCATTTCTCCCCTAACGTTGTTGCCTAAGCCGCTCCATATACATTGCTCTTACTACACAGCTGAGAAAAATGCATAGCAGGAACTGTGATGTGCAAATAAATTGATATGAAGCAACTTATGAAAAGACTCTTAACTTTACCATTTGCCATTACACAAGATATGTGAGCATTCACAATATTTATTTTAAGTATTGGAACTAGTTTGGTCATGAGGCAAAGTTTGCTGTCAATGATCTTGGGACTCACTCTGATGAAAACCTCATTCCTCATGCTCCTCTATCCAGTAATGGGTAAAAAAAGACTTGTCACAGTAGACTCATCCATGTAAATGAAAAGCAGGACAGGTGATTTTGTGCTGATGTACAATGGACCAGAGGATTTCATTCAGTCTCTGACTTGCAGGGAACACCACAGGAAAAATGGTTACAGTTGTCCAAGTTCTACCCTGACACATTGGTTCAGTGGGTCTATGTACTTTCAGTATCACCAATAAACGTCTGGAGACCAGGATAAAACTTTAACTATTTAAATGTAAACAAGCACACCCAGGTCTTTCAGCAAAAAATATTTTAAAATTATTTGAAATGGTACAAAAGCAACCTGTAGACTGGATAGAGTATAATAAAGAAGAGACAAAAATGAAAGTATGATGAAATTAGGGAGTTCATAGGAAGGAAATTTTCATTTGGGATTCCCAGAACTAGACTAGACAAAATGACACAACATACTACAGCACTTGTGATGTAAAGAGCAACTCTAAGTGGCTGGAATAGAGACACAATAGATCACTGCCATCTCTCTGCCTGCCCCTGGTACTCTTTTCAGTCAGGAAGGTTGGAATTTCAAGTTAATCGTGCAAACCACAGAGTGACTGAAGAAAGCCTGACGTAAGTTCAAGTCAGCTGGATCCCTAGGATACAAACGTCCCTCTCTTTCCAGCATCTATAAAGACACCAAGTATTTGCATTCTTTAATTGAAGATTTGCTGGGGCTTTCTTTTGTTGAATTTTTTTTGTATGGTTGGTTGGTTTTTTGGGTTGGTTTTTTTTTTTTTTTAATTTTAATTTTTATTTTTAATTAGAGGAATTACTAGGAAAAGATGACTGGTATAATGGTTTAAACTCCTTAGCATCATATCAGAGGGAAAGCCTCTCTTCTTTTGATCAGCTCTGGGACTGGGCTTCCCAATGCCCATCAGCTTCCACCTTTACCCAGGTCACCCTGGCTGAGACACAGCTGAATGATCCTCCTGCCTGAGCAGCTTTACTCTTCAATGATTGACAGAAGTGAAAGCTTGGTTGTTCTTGGGAAAAAGAAACCTTTTCCTGCATCCTCTCCAGAAGGCTAAACTGAAGAAATGGTGACCAGGTCTAAAGGACATCCATCATTCTTCTCTCCCATCTTTTCTTACTGATTTAAGATTTTATATTTACCCCATAAGTAGGAAGAAACATCTAAAAACCTTTACTGTTCATCAAAGAACACACTTCCAATTACAATATTTATCATAAGGCACATGGCATTCACTTAAAATTAATTCCCCTGTTTAAGGAGGAGACACAAGGGAACATTTTAGGAATTTTTTAGTCTTGCTTTGGTAAACACTTTGCAATGGACTGTGACACAATTTTTATTTAGAAAGTTGTCTTTTTAACAGTGCAGAATCAATAGTAATACAGACAAGTTTAGCAGTTAATGGCTAACCTCTGTCCAAGATAGCAGGCCCCTGAGGCACATGGAATTTATGCAGAATCAAAGTTAATAGTGTTAAAAAAAAGGACAAAACCCTGAATCCTTGCTACTTGATGTTGGCTCCTAGTCAGTGTTGTGCTCACTGTTCGAGATAACAAAGACAACCCAACAGTCCTTTCCCATTCTAATCTCATGATCTCTTTTTTTACAGAAGCATAGTATTATGTAACTGAAAACCAAAATCACAGAAAGAAACTAGGATGGGATTTTGTTAAAATTATCTTGTAGAAGACTAAAAGACAAGGAACATTAACTTTTTTTTTACATTATTAGAATTTGTTGACTTTAAATATCTGGATAAAACAATAGTTGCCTCTCTTTGATTACTAACTTTTAATAAGGGCTGGATTGAACTGGAGCATTGGATGACATGACATCTTCTAAAAGAACCAGTCTGAAGTCTTCAACTCTCCTTTGAAATAAGCACGTTTTTCAACAGCCTACAGGTGTGCTAATCTGAAGTAACCCCAACACATACAGACAGAAGACACTGAACTGCAATTCGAAGATTTTAAATTTAGCAATATGATTCCTTACAATATAGTCAGTCTGCACTCCAGATAAACTTAGAAAACCAAGAGAATGTTTCCAAGCACTGCAATTTTAACTAAAAAATTACTTCCATTTTTAGTAGATTACAGTGCACCCACATCATGTGTCTTTACATACAGAGATCAGTATCGTGCTACCAAGGATTAGAACATGAAATCTATATTTTCCAAAAGAAAATGACAGGTAAGATAACCTAGCCAGCTACATTTCAATAATAGGGCAGGCTATATTGTTGTTTTACTGGGGAACAAAATACGTGACAAGTAGAGCTTTGGTTTAGACTTAATGTGACTGTAAAAATAGCTAACCTTCACCAAAAAACCAAAAAAATCCCAAACCCGAAAAACCTCTTAAAATAACAAGTCACTACACAACACACAAAATACAGCATTACACAATACTTCAGCTTGAACAGGCTATGAAACACATTCAATTAAGTCTCTCAAGATACCTATTTCTTTATTTGACATGCTTCCATGTATTACTGTCACCATTTACAACTGTTTACTTTAATTAGATCCTACTGCCAAAATTCATTAGAGAAGAATCTGGTACAATGAAGAATAATAAATTCTGTTCATTCATATGGTTTTAAATTATTCTGCTCCTATAGAGCAAAAATGGTATTTCCTACCTTGGCTTCTAGTTAAGAGACTGCAAAAACAGTCAAAACAATTTTTTCAAAATCTTGTGTCAGTCATAACTGAGTTCACAGGATGTACTTCTAGAGCTTCATGTAACAGAGCTCCATAATTGAGTCCATGTTACTGCAGTCTACACATCTTATTGCAAGAGACACTGTAATTGTCGGCCAGGAGGGGTGACTGACACCCCCCAGCCAAACCCTGTCCCAGATATCAGTGCAGAAATATGGAAAGCTCCAAATTTTGAGCTGTGCTTGATTACCTGCTTTAAGGTCCTGGAAGCAGAAGGGTGGAATGAAGTCTCAGCCTAGTGGCTAGATAATCTGCCCTGGAAGTTAAGAGTCCTGGATTTAATTCTCTCTCCATCTAGAGTGATTTCAATGTAATTGCATTAACAACAGGTTTAGGCGCTAATTTCTACCTAACTTGTCAAAGGAATGCTACCATGAGAATACTGAAAGGCTCATGATTAGGTTTGCTAAGCTACTAGGTATATGTAAGTATATCCATAGTCATCCCAACTAGCAATGAATTGCTGAAAAGAAACACAAACACGTCATCACTCCCTTATTTTACATAAATGAGAACTAGAAACAAAAAGCAGGATAGTCACCATAAAGTGTATGAAAGAAAAAATCTTCCATGAAATTATAGTGTAACTCTAATCAATTACTGCATTAAAATCTTTATTACAACATATTTTTATAAATTACTACTATGAAACTGAAATATTTAACAAGTATCTATCAAGAAAAATCCTCATTCTCCCATGTCAGTCTACCTGAAGTCCCCCTTTAAAATTTTATTCTTTCCTGTTTAGATACACAAGAATACACATATTCCTCTTTTTAATGAATATTATCTTCAAGTAAATATAATATCATTCCTGTCCTTTTTTGGGAGCAAGAAATGAAGAGACAAATTCTCAGTCCTGTAGGAAATCTAACCCATTTTGAAGCTGATGGGAATTGTTATATTTCACCGAAGGATATAAAATCAAACTTGTAATGGAAACTTCTACTTTAATTACAGAGCAAATACTGATGCCACAAGAGAAGGTTCATTATTGGACTGTTACTTAGGTTACCACTGCTCTCAGTGATATCCAAGGCAATACTATTCGAACTTTCTCACCAAAATTCCTCATGGATTAAATGGAAATATTAGAAACATTTTCAAGAAAGTTAGAGGAGACAATGAGCAAAGACAGGAAATACATTTTCTGCCTTAAATTGGACCCTTACTTCAAATTAGATTCTGCAGGAAAGGTTAAAATACCTAGTGGAGGCTGTAGCCCAGAGCACTTGTGGTACGCACTCTACATCCTCCCTTTTCCTTAGGTAAAGGGTTACCTCCCTGTGCCGTTCCCCAGCTATGACAGAGCAGAAATGACAGCTCTCATCTGCTACTTCAAGGGATAAGGAAACCTGTGCTGGCCAAGGGAAAAAAAGGACAGGAATTTGGCTTATCACCAGGCTCTCTCTCCCGCCATTTCTGTAAAACTTCTCAGCTCATAGGGCACAGATGGAGCTATGACAACTCAAGAGAGAATTCCCTGCATGCCAAATTGAAGATTTTGTATCACTTCCTTATTTAACTTTATCATTGTCTTCTAACACCACAAAAAGATCTATTAAATAAAACATCAAAATACCCTTTTCCTGAAAGTCATGAAAAAAAGAAAAGAAAAGCCTTGCTACCCTTTCACATGATCTATCTTCTATGAATGGGCTGCACTCAAAGAGCAAGAAATGTTGGGTAGGAGGACAGAATCCATACCAAAAAAAAAAAGAAAAACCAAACAAAAAAACCCCTCAAACCAGAAATACAGATACTGTTAGAGATAGAAATTAAAGGAAGAGAAGAAAGAAGTGAGGAAGCAGTTATATTCTCACAGTCTACAAGATGAGGACTAGGTTTAAACTAATCTTTGTGCCTCATCCTTCTTCCTGGGTACAAAAATGCAGTATTAAATAGCTTCTGAACTGCTAACAAGAGGGGGCAGCAGCCTTAAGTAAAGAGAAATAAATGGTGCCCTGAAGGCCTGCTTATCCAGGGTGCAGTTTTGTGTAACAGCAGAGAAGACCTGAGGAAGGAGTGGAGGCCAGCATTAATTAATTTGATTTGGCCAAGATACTAGAACTAAGTGACTTCATTTGGCTGGGCGCTATTCAATTACAAAAAGGTTCAAGTGATGATTTTGAAGACAGAAATTATTTATTTCAGAGAAGTAAAGATACATGGATGGAAATTAACCAAAGAGGAGAGACACAGGTAGCATAACACAGCATTTCTCATCCCCTTTCATGTAAATTGGGTTAATGCCTTAACTTTTGGGTTCTGGCAGATTTTCCTCTAGGAATAATCCTTAGCAAATAGCAGCTGTAAATATTTGGCTTGCTTAAACTCTTGGCAAAACACATTTCTAAGAAATCCAGCTAAGTAAACAAATGTTCCAATTTGGAGTCAATCTGAAACTGAGCACCAAATGGTACAATACCAATCAAATTGTGTGCAGTCACCTAACCTATGTGTGGAAATGAATGCATGTTAACAAGCAACTGAATAATTTAAAATGCCTCTTTGAGCCCCTACTGAAAATATGGCTTCCTATTTCATTGAATTGTTAATTATTCCAAGCAGAAGATTTAATGCCAGATAAAGTCATGTGTGCATGAATTTTTCACATCTAAAGCATCTAATGGTGTGATGCCTGTGTTACAAAGCAGAATAAAATAATGCTGATTGAATTGAATACTCCAAAACCCAATTGGTTGGATAGAAATAATTTCCTCTCCCCTCCTTTTGCTTCTACATGACAAAGATAAAAATTAGCATTAATCATACACTGGCAAACAGGTCAGCATCTTTAGTTTAAGCAAACTCATCTCAAGTGGATGTAAATCCAAGCGCACCAGGAACGAGTAAAACTGCAGTCTTCTGGGCAAGTGAACACGAGGGTTGCTGGCACCCTCTGTCATGGCAGAATGTTTAAGGTGGCAGGCATTTAAGGTTTTGATTCTATAGGGTGTGACTCAGTTTCTTTCTCACTCTTAGAATTTGTGTTTTATCCAACTTCTGAGTGAGTACAGCTGCTCCTTACCTAAGAAGACTTTTTATGGCAGAAGCTTCCACAGTGCTAACTTCAGACAGAATTTTCAGTTTAGGGTTAATGTCAGAAGAAAAGCTAACAGTTCTAAATATACCTTGTTTCACATTAAACTTGAAGAGTCTGATCCTTACGTTCCTGAAAACCAATTCGTTTCCACCGAAACAAATCAATCTCTATTTGCAGTCTGTGCTAATTTGTCAGAAATGCATCCACAAAATGCTTTTATTTGTCCTAATTATGTTAGCTCATCTCATTTTTTCTTCTCCACTGTCCCCTGGCCAAGGAAGAAGATCTAATTAAGAGCCCTGTTAAAGTAGCAAGGTGTTGGCTGGAACCTCAGTTTGTACCCTTGCCAGGAGAGAATGATCGACATTAATAATAACCCAGATTGTAGCCAGTCCCAACAGACAAAGCAAAGCAATGGACGAGGCAAAGCCAGGACCAGCACTTTAAAGCAGGTAGGGAAACAAAATAGGCCCACATACCTGGCAGCAATAGGAATCCTTTCACTGATGGATAGGAAGAAATATAAAGGCTGATAGCACAGTAATAAAACAATGATGATAACCCAAAATTATTTATTACAAGGCAAGAATGCTGCTGCTTGCTCAGGCTCTGCTGTAAATGGAAGCTGACATCAATGGATGACTCTCAGCGAGAAAACATGGACCATTTTAATTTGGGAAGTGTCATCTCATTTTTTAAGGTGAAAGCCATTATCAGAGGTGACAATGATCTATAGTGAATGAAAAGAAACAATAAATCCCCATACTTAACCCTTCAGTCTTGTACATTTACTACTGATTTCAACTTCCTCACAAACACCAAAACATCTTAGGAAGTTGAAAAACATCGACATCTTCTTGGAAATCAAAAGTCTTACTGGGTTTATTAAAGAAGAACTAGAAATCCCACTGATACAGTATGTTCTTTGAAGATAATACAATCAGCCCATATTATTCAGACAATGGCTACCACTGAATAACAGGGCACTCCATTGGAAAAAAAAAATGAAAGAGCACAGCATAAAAAACTGGAATAAAGTAAAATCCTGATGAATTGTGTTCAATAACTCCTAGAGAGTTCAGTCAGCAAGGGAAACATTTCTTCTCACTGTCTCCTGCCTTAACATAGCTAAACCTATATTGACATATTTAAGAGAGATAATGCGCAAAAGAAGCCTTATGGCACATCCCATGTAAGTTCTATGGCCTCCAGTAAAATGTTACCATAGAAACACCTCTGCCACAAGGAAGGTGCACTTTTGTTATGGGCCTGGGGGTAAACTTTCAGATTCCCCTGGCAGTTGTTGTGTCTAAAAGCTAAAGTACCAGGTGTCAGTGTCTTTTGGAGCAGCATGCAAGAGAAAGAAGATAAAAAAAAACCCCACCCAATATTTTCTTCACTGGATCTGGTAGAGTCATAGCTGGTAATCATTCAAGGTAATCATCTGCCTGAAGGTGGAATAGCTACAAGAGAGTATTTTGAGTTAAAAACTGTGTGTGAGTGGAGTAGTAAAGCTATGAAAAAATAAAAGAGAAAAGTAGTGTTAATTTAAAATGACAGTAAATAATCTCAGAACATTCTCAGTGAGTAGCACTTATAGAGGCTTTATGGTTTTTAAAGTTAGGAGAGGAATTCAAAATTCCCAGATATACTTAATATAAAGAGAACCACAGTAAAAAAAAAAAAAAAAAAAAAAAAAAAAAAAAAAAAATCAGCTCTTTTTGCCCATTAGATTTTATACCACCTAAATCAAGAAATTCCTTTATTTTCTGTCACACATTCAATCACCAGTACTTTCTGTGAGCTTTTTACCAGGAGAAGACACTCTTTAAAAAAGGTCAAGAGTGCAAGTATGCTTAAGAAGGGCTACACATTTCTCATACTTCAGCAACTTTCCCATCAGCTAATATAGAGCAGCCTGTGGAAATGCTAGCAAAGAGCAAACTTTTATTCAAAGCAGAGTATTAGTACCTGTATACAAAAGTATACCTCAGCTGTGTTTGGACATCTTGTCCTTTCTGAAGCATAATTAGGGTCAGTAAAAAATTGTGTGTATTTTCTAATGCCGACTGAGAAATGTAATAGTGCTTGTTGTCTCTAAGGTAAATCCCTCAGTTTCTTGTCCTGAAACTTAGGTATGAATATCTAGGAGAGTGTTAGAAAAGTGCTTGTTGATACTGAATTGGTTATCTATTAAAACTGACAGTAACTGAATTCCTACCTTTCTGTGAACTGTCTAGGGACTCTTATTCTCATTCTCATGAATCCTACTGGATCTAAGAAAACCACTAACCTTTTTCCTTCAGATGGAGGCACTTGTAATAATTAGATGTCTGTTTTCTGAAGTCTTTGAAAAGGTCGTTAATGAGAACTCAGAAAATTACCAGCATTATATCTGGTAACTGTCAAAGTAATTAGAGTTCCTTGAGATCAAATACTTGGAAATTCTCAGAAAAAGAACAGTGGCAATTTTTCTTTATCTGAAGTAAAACTAGGAATATTTATTTTAGAATAGCCTAACCTGGGCTGAGAATTAAAAAATACAAAAAATTTGAAAGGTGTCTTTCAGCTGAAAGTTTCTGTTATTATACACAGATGTTATCATTACCAACAGGCTTATACATTTTATGTCATAATCCAAACACATGTTGCAGCTAGGGAAAAAACCATCCAAGTACACGGAAAGTTATTGCCTTGAACCAGTCAGTACTGTGGCAAAACTGAACTCAGAGAAACTAACACAGAAAGGCAAGCTTCCTTTTAAGATGATGTAATGAAATTTCAGGACAAAAATATTGTTTATTTCAAACCAGGGACACTCAAATTCTCTGATGAAAAGGTTCTTCTCATCATCTGGGAACAGGCAATGCCATGCAAATTCTCCTTCTGTTACAAAGAAACTTAAAAATATTCAACTGTCTGACACCTGTTTGTTCTTAACAAACATAATTTCCTTGATCACTTGCAATCTTAGCCCTTATTTGCAGTAATTTCAATATATTTTTTATCCTTCTTGAAGACACACACGTTCATGGCATTTCAGAAGTAACTCCATCAACATTTTAAACAGTTGATGCTACTCAGTACAAGAACTAGAAATACCTTATCATGTCTTTTGCTACTGCGTGTTTTGCACAACAAAATCTCATCAGTTTTTCATAAACATCCTATGAATGCTTAATGCATTTAAGTCTATTTTATTCTAAATGATGAGGGCTCAGAATATAGCAGACATTATTTGCTTCTGATATGCAGCTTTGTCTCTTGTACTATTAAAATCCATCTCTTTTTATTCATTTCAGATCTTCATATTACCCAGTTCATCCTGCTTGTTATTCAACTCCTACTCTGCATTGAGATTGACCCCATCTCTGTTATATCAGCAAATTCCATTCGTGAGTCAAGGTCATTAAGGAGAATATTAAATAAGATTGTTCACTTGATGAACTCCTCTCATATCCTTTTTCCCTGAAATACTTCCACTTTCAAGATAACTCATCATTCTGAGAAGATAAGGAGGATACATGTGATAGACAATAGGTCAGGAATGAACTCGGTTGCTGGAAGCCTCTTCCCGGAACAGCAATAAACTGAAACCTGTTACTGTTATTATATAAGGACATTACATATTAATGTTACAGTGGTACTGGTGGTACCTGACCTGTGTCTCATTCTGTAGTCCCAGATTTGCTGGCAGGTCTGGCCCTTTGCTAAGCCACTACATTTTGTTATGCCAAACCTATCCCAAGCTGTGCCTAGTAGCATGAGGACTGTGCTGGAAGCATGGCTTGTGCACTCCAACAAAAGAGACTTGTACCAGCAAAATTCCAGGTGTGGGGTCAGGGGGTGCTGGATGGACCTGGAGAGAAGCTGGGGGGTCACTGATGAGAGAAAGAGCACTCACAAACTGCCAAGAGAAGACCTAGTAACAAAATCTCCCAGAGGAATGTCCTCATGTCCACAATAAAATCAAGACTAGAAGAAAAAAGTCTTGAAGTCTAGAAGACAAAAGTGTTAGAGAGGAAAGAGACCCCCAGACTCTTAAAATGTAATCTAAAAGTTTTCAGAGCATCACAGAATTTGCAGTATCATGATTCTTACTTTTTAGTTACCAATATTATGAAACTTGCAGATGATATTATGCATGCAAGTACAAAAAACTCTGCAATTCTTAAAGCTTTGATGAAGTGGTTTTATAGCTGTGCAATAAAATATTGCCCTCTTGTCCTTTGGTGCTGAAGGTCCACAACTATTTAGCCAGTCCATTGGAGCTGGCAGGCCAATGGGGCGAGAAATTAGACACACTCAGCAACACCGCTTAGATAACAGCCACTGCTAGGCTTAGGAAGACTGCAGGTGAAGCCAATCTGGCACAAATGAAGAGAAACTGGGAAGAAAGAAATTTTTAAAAAGCTAATTGAACTTCTTCAAGCATATCCCAGTCACTTTTGTGCCTGTTGGCCTATGCAGGTTGGCAATGCAGTGAAAGCAGGTGTGGAGAGGAGAGGTCCTTTGGCAGAGGGGAGGCCCAGCAGCAGCTGTGCAGGCTCACAGAGCGTGCTTGAGCTTTCTGGTCTGTAGTCAAACCGTGATGGAGAAAATGAAGGAGGGAAAAGAGGTGAAAGCAAAGGTAAAATGGGGAACTGAAAGAGATAGATTGCATCTGAGTGACCTTGGTTCAAGTACGCTGCCTCATGATACACGGAACTACAAACTGAGTTTTGAAGCATACTGGTGTTGGAGTCTGAGACACAGAGTGTGTGCCCTTGTCTCTGATACCTGGCTCTGAGATCCAGAAAAACACTGAATTTCATACAACATGAAATTTATGAGCATGTTTTCATAGTGATACATGAAAACAACTGTTAAAATTAGATAGAAAAGCTTAAAGTGTGAGTATGTAGACTAGATAGTTTTCTTAAGTCACTGAGTGAAAAAGTTAAAGTTTAGAGTTTAAGCTAGTTTAGAGAGCAGAAGACAATATGGAGGATTTAGAATGTTGTTTCCTTTCCTTCTTCTTTCTTCTTCATGCTCTTCTTCTAGAGGTTTTTGGGTAATAGTAGATGATTGGATAGAAAATGTTGCAGTGCAGCACACAGGTGATGGGTCATTGGGTCATTAAGAAAAATTATATATGTGTCTATTGTTAATTGGATAAGAATGAGTATAAAGATAAAAGAACTGCATGGTTCAGGGCCATTTTGTACCATCAGAACAAAAATGAGCCAGGTTGCAGTGAATTAAACTTGTGCAGAAAGTCTGGAGAGACCTGCCAAGTTCTGTAATAACATCCTAATAAACATGAGAAACAAGATCCTAACAGGCTTTGGAGTTTCTGTCCTGATGTGGAGAACTGTGATAAGCGGGACTGCCCGTGAGGGAGTATCCCCAAGGAGCTCAGCTCTGAGAAGCTGAGAAATCGCAGAGTGAAGAGAAGTGCAGAAGAAGCACAGCAGCAGAATCAAGAGAGAAAAAAGAAACAGAATTTAAAAAAGTTATATACTGGTCTATTTTACAAGGATTTATTGTCAAAATTTGCCGTTTGGTAGCAAATACACTTGCAAGTGTTCACACAGAAATTTGATACAGTAAAGCAAATTCTAGCATTTCTGTTGCTTCCTTGCTGTGGCACAGAAGGCCTGACCTGGCTTAAAGCAGCTGTACAGATACATCCCAAACACAGCCAGGTTGGCAGCTTACGTACAGGAAACCGACTTAAAGAACAGCATGATAGGAAGCTCTTCCTCTGATTCAGTTTTTTGGTCAGTCTGAGGAATTTACTATTTTGAGTTAAGAGTTAAGCTTTAAGAATTGTTATAAATTGAGTTTAAAAGCCCTTATAAATACCTCTAAGAAAGATAGCTATAAAATCCAGTTAAATACAATTTAATATATTTGAACTTAGAGACTAACACTATAGTGGAAAAAGAACTGTGCAGTCAATAGCCAAATGAATCAAGAATTTATCTGGGATTTTAACAGAACCTTGAAGAATTAAAAAGCCTCTGAAAATCCCTTTCTTAGAAAAACATGTAAGACCTAGGGCTTTAAAGAAAAGTCAGTTATCAACCAGTTTCCAAGAGCAGATGTTGCGTACAAAGGCAAGATATCAGAATTCAAGGTCAAGATTTTGACTAGTAAACTCTCTTTCACTAACTACTTTCCTTGGATATTAATCAGTGTGAGAAAGCAGTAACAAAAACATAGAAGTTATCCAAGTGTGATCCAAAAGAAGTTTGTAATGACACTATCAAGCACTGTATCAGCACAGACAGGGTACTTGATTATAAAATCCTTGTGCAAGTTAAGGACTCACTAGTCAAGGATTATATCAAAGGCCTTCAAGAGGAGCTTAGAAAGATATACAACATTTCTCAGTAGTTTCATTGTTTTAAAAACATCACACTTCTGTACTTTTCTTGCCCCTTTCTTTGGCGCTTCCTGGGTTATATGACAGTACTAAAATAATAGATGAAACTTCAAAAAAGTTTTTTGCTTATTTTCCAATGCAGTCTTGCACAGCTTTCTTAGAACTCTGAAGTTGAAAAACATGGTGTGTATAAAAAAAACAATTGTCACCCATCAAACAAGCAGCCTATTTATTTGACAGAAAGGGGAGGTAACAGGTGTTTTTTAGTGAAGGATATGGATTATTGACTGTTTTAAAGGAGGCCACATCAGTTTACAAACCAGCACACAGATGCAGGAACCCTTTGCACTTGCCTCACCCAGCAGTGAGAACCTGTAACTGTTCAAGTAAGCAAAGTCATAACAGGAAAATTATGTTTAAATCCCATAAAATAGAGGAAGAGAAAGAAAGGTTGGAAACTGCCTCCCTAATCAGCTTCTAAGACAGGGAAATGAAAATGTTCTGCTATAAAAATAATTATAACTTCTGCAACATAGCATTCAAGATGTAATATTCTCTGCACTGTTCCTACTTAAGTTCTTCCTGCAACTGAATTAAGCATAATTTTATTAATCAACATTTAAATTTCATATATGAGACCTATTTTAGAATAAACTATTTGCCCATAGTAAGCAAAATTCTTCAGGTTTTAAAAGTTTCCTTTTTCATGCTTGCTATTTTTACTAAGTGATGTAACAAGTGCATGATTGACCTCTTTATGAGAAAAATCTAATGTGTAAATTAGTAAGACATCCCAAGGTTCAGTAACTAAAAGTGACATGAAATTCCCTTTTGCTTTTTAAGCTAATTATCTAATTGATACATTTGCTTCATTAAGCTTTAGGTTTTATTTCTTTTTTCAAGTAGTAAAATGTAAGCTGACACGCATTTTAAAGAGATATCACTTTCAGTGACTTAAGACAAATTTTAAAGTAGTGTTTCTTAGAAACTTTCAGCAAATAGGGTTTCAATCATGATTTAAAACAATGGCACACTGAACGTTTTAAAGTTTGCACAAATACTATTCAGAAGAACACAACCTGCATTACCCGCCTTGAGTATCTTGACAGTAGTTGTGCACAAAAGAAACTCTTTCCTTGTTGCAAGATGTACAGACTTTTAAAGTGCAGTTTGACAGAACTGAGAAATTAGGCAATTCAATTTAATATATATACACAAAAATTACTATGCATGCTTTTAAAAAGGAGAAAAATTAGTACCTGATAAATATAATTATTAAAGCCAGTAGAAGAAACTGATCCATGTGTGAAAGGTCTATTCTCTTACAACAGGTGAAAAGTCTTTTCAAACATAATTAATGTTAATCATATCAGGATATGATGCATATTTCAACAGAATAAGGGTCACTTATTTGAGCTGTCACAGGGGATATTATTGCTTTTTCACAATCCTGTTCTTTTTGTTGAACATTATTAATAATAGGATTGAATATAATCATTAAATATAATTAAATCATGTAGTAGCACCACACAGATTATTGAATCTGCTAGCTAAAAAAATGGGTTTAAACTTAGCAAAGAACAAAGCAGCAATACTGTTTTACATAAGTTTGGAGAGGTATGTTGTCTATTCTACATGGAACTCATTATCCACTTGTATCACTAAAAGAGATTATGGCTAGTTTTCATTGAAATTTCTTTTTCAGAAGCAATTAGAACACAGAATAGACTGTAAAATATCTTTGATATATGGAGACAAAACTACTTATATGTAATAAATGGAATTTTTAGCCAGCCTTGAGTAACTACTAGTAAGGTTTATCTACATCAAGACAGACAGGTTTCCTGCTACCACTGCCTTTTCCAGTTTCCATAAACAACATCACCATCATACAGGATGGAACCAGGTGTCACACATTTATTAATGTGTCCAGAGAGGGAGCAGAAGGGTTAAAAGAAGTCAGAATGCAAAGGAATACTATTTTGGAAATGTGACGAAGAGAAATGTCTGGCTATTTGAAAGCTGCACTGACTGTTGAGCAAAACCTCCAAGGAAGTGGACAGAAACCTGTTTTAAATCTGACTCCTGTGTAACATCCTTTTCTATACTATGTACATAAATATCTGAAGTGGCAGGGTGAAAGGCAAAGCCATTACTTTGCTGTTCAGATCAGAGCCCATTCAGGAAGATACAATACACAACAACCTTACAGCAGCCACACGGAAGGACCCATTGCCTGGTTAGACATCTATGAGCGGCCTACTTCAAGGGATCTGTCTTACAAGTAGAAATCAGATTTCCATTATGAAGTGTTCTTCCACTGTGTGGTGGTTTGATCACTGCTGGGTGCTGGGTTCTCAACTTTATTCCTGATACTCTACCTCCTCCCCCACAACAATGTAGGGAGATGGGGAATGGGGGTGTGCTAGTTTTGGCTGGGGTAGAGTTCATTTTCATCACAGTGGCTAGTATGGAACTGTGTTCTGGATTTGTGCAGAACACAGTGTTGATAATGCAGAGATGTTTTGTTATTGCTGGCAGGGCTGGCACAGAGCTAAGGCCCTTTATTTTATTTTTTGCATTACCACACCGGCAAGGAAACTGAGAGTTACAATCAGCTCACTGGATATTATAAATGTTGTTGCTTTCTTCTCAGAAAGAGGCATCCTTGACCTTGCCTGTGGAGTCCCTGCCAGGGGAGACAGTCCTGCATGGACTCCTCCAGTGTGATTCCTTCCCATAGGCTGCAGTTCTGCACAAACATATTAGATTTTTCTCATAAAGAGGTCAGTCGTGTACTTGTTACTTCATTTATTTAGGGGGAATAAATAAGTAAATAAATCTGGATTTCCTTTTATGCTTTTTGGCTATTATTAGGATAACAGGTTCCAGGATAAACAGAAGCACTTCTGAACAGAAATTAGTCTGTGAGACTCCAGAGCCAAGCTTTTTAATCTTTAGCAGCATTTATTTCTTACTGTTTGGGCTTTCCTGAATCAGGATTTGTGCACTTGATGATGTCTCTATCTCCCTGCTGAGTCAGCTGCCCCTGTTTCCACCTCTGGATTGCTACCTTCTTTTATTATATTTGGCTTCTGTCACAACTTCCTTGTTCATCCACACAGGTTTCTTACCAACATTGCCACACTTCCTGCACGTTAGACAGGATCATTACCAAACTTGAAAGTGGAGATTCTGGAAAACCAACCAGATCTCCTGTACACCTCTTCTATCCAGGGCCATACCCCATGGTGTTATTTCAAGAAGATCACGTAAGAGCCTGTTCTCTTGAAGCACAGTGTTACAATCCTGCTTTTTGGCTTGTTAAAGCCTTGGAACATACTGAACTTCTCTAATTCATGACTGCTGCATAAAAAGGCTGCCCACTCCAGGCTTCAAATTCCCAAGCAATTCTTCGTTTGTAAGTATGTGGTTCTGCAGAGTGGTATTTTTGTTGGCTAACTGATGACTTTTGTCATAAGTGAACCTTTTTTTCCCCTACAAGTCACATTTTTCCTCTGTGATGTTGTCTCTGCACAGGAAAGATTGAAAGGCCAAACGAGCAGAATCACGAAGAATGAAAACTAAAGGACAAGGGGAATTATAAAACA
The DNA here is from genome assembly GCF_030490865.1 of Poecile atricapillus. Taxonomy (NCBI): domain Eukaryota; kingdom Metazoa; phylum Chordata; class Aves; order Passeriformes; family Paridae; genus Poecile; species Poecile atricapillus. Next base: position 67,190,316 of record NC_081251.1, on the reverse strand, counting down.
ACTAACAGTGGTATGGTTTCCTATTTGAGTACTCATGCAGCACTTGAAAAACCAGCATACATTAAAATGCAGTCAGGTATTTCCTTACACAAAGAAACATACATTCATCTCCAGCTGCTCAGCAGACTTAAAATAAATTTTCTAGCATCTCCTGGGGCAGATACTCTGATGGTATGCCTAAATTCAGAAATAGTGCAAGGGGTGATCTGCTTATTTTGGTAATTTAATATGGCATTGCATGGTGAAGGTGTTTGTCTCATTGTTCCATGTGACAGCAGCATCCTTTCATTGCCCTGTCTTAGGAAGTTGGCTGTGAAACTCACTGGAACTCAGTCAAATTTTGCAGTGGACCTGGCAGCAAACTATAGTTCAGAATTCAGTAAGGTTTGCAGTGTGCAGGTTTACACAGTGACACCTGCCATGCTGAGTCACTGTGCTCAGCCCACTCAAACTGCCACTACATTTCTCATTTTGATTCTGCACTTACAATCCCTTCACTTGTAGTCCAAATTATGCAATGCAATAAAACATCTTGAAAGTGGGAAACAAACAGGCACCAAAAATTAGTTTCAGTAACCCTTGCTGTGTGGAAATTGAATGATAATACCCCCCACAGGGATGTAGAGATTTACAACTAATCATATCTGTTCATATCAATGATTCACCATTCAGATCCTAGACAGTATGTAAATACCAGGCTCCCTATAGTGTCTCTAATAATTTGCCTATGCTCACTTTTAGCTTTTCTGCCTCAAAACCATTTAATAAGATATAGAAGCTTGGTTCAAATCAGATTTTAAGTTTTGTGGATAAAAAGACAGGATATTTGATTTAGTACTATATATAACAATATAACTTTTAATGATCTCTTCCTTCAAATCATTACAGAAGAGGAAAAAAAAATCCGTTACACAGCATAGAAACATTTAAACATTCATTAATCGATCATTTAATATTGTTATATGTGATTCCCTTTTACCAATGTGAATTTAAGAAGAAAACTTGAGGATAATTTGGAGATTTAAAGGAATTTAGCTACACTGTGTGATGCCTCCCATACATAGCATGATGGAAAGCTGTGGGTGCTAAGATCAGACAGAGGTTTGTAACTCAAAAGTTGTGTGTTTACAAGAACTGTATGTATTTTCTTGGTGTGGTAGGGAGAAAATAGTTAACCATTAATCATTCTCCTATCCCTTTCCAACTTTAAATCTTTCAGACTGATACATAAAGATAGAAATTCCAACAGATTTTTCTTTTGTTCCCTTTAGTTTTCCCCCAGCATCTCAACTATTGATAATTTCCACAGCTTTTTGTTCACTTTAGATAAAACAGAATTTTACTAACGCGGCCATAGAAAGAAATCAATCTCACAATCAAAAATACATTACTTAAAGATGCACATGCACACACACCTCTTAATAAGATGCAGCCGGTGCATCTCATCTACACATTAGCAGCCCTGTCCTGACCAGCTCACTCACATGCAACTTCTCCTAGTTTCGTAACTTCTCCACTTCCAGGGCAGACATTTCATGGCTTGCTTTCACATAGGCAAAATACTTATACAACTTTCAGGTTTTCTTTGAAACATTCACCATCTTTCACTAAGCCCGTCAACATAAAGGTTTTCCTGAAAATGTTACAGCCTTTACCCCCGCTGGTTCCATTTCACTTCCGCCTATTCACTTCTACACAGCCACTTCCAGGTAAGTTGGAGAAAGTGGAAATAAAGTAAACCCACGTCTGTGTGCTGTATATCACTTTTACTATGCAAATGATTGTTTAGAGAAGAATAAAAGGCTGTAAATATTTTGAGAAGTGGGCCCCCAGTGCCTCTTCAGTCTGCCAAACGGCGGCGTGTGCTTTGTAATTATGTAATATAGAGAATACCAGCTGGTTTGAATCGTTCTCAGGGGCTTTGGATGATATCAAAATGCTCAGCTCCCCCAGTGAGAGCCATAATCAAGCAAGTAATACCGTAAAGTCAGAGCAAATTGACATTGAGTTGTTGGCTCTTAACACACTTTAAACCAGATGTTAATACTGTACACGTGATTTTAAAGTTTTTTGTCTTCTCTTTTCTTAGATAAAGCATTATTTCTCTGACAAAAAAATGCTCTTGTATATAGGCACTCTCTCAGATGTTGCATTTTACACTTTCTGAAGAAACAGACGGGTGTTTATTTTCCACTGCTATGGCACAGGATGGAAGGGGTATTTGTTTTGCCGTCAAAGTAGTTTTGGGAGGCAACCAGCCCAGACATTGTTATGTATTCAGCATGACAGTGGCTTAAATTGGAGTCTTAGGAGCAAACTTGTCAATTCCTACAGTGGCACTTACTAAGAAGAAGTGGTAATTTTTGGTTAACATATAAAAATAAGCAAGTGCGGCCTTGTCCGGCCTGGAGGGGGGGGGGGAGGAGGCCGAGACAGAGCCTTGTTACCTTTTCAGGAGCCGAAAACCAAAGAGAGCAAGAGAACTCTGACTTTACATCTTAAGGTGGTGTTCACAAGTTGATCTCACTTTTCAATAGTTAAAACTGCTGTCAATTCTTAAAAATGACCGATAATTGGTCATGAGAAAAGACTCCCATCAGTCACCAGCAGCTTCAACTTCCTTAGCTGCCAAAACTATCTTAAAGGTAAAGTCACCCCATGACAGCAAGCCTCTCCATTAAAAAGTTTTTGCAAAATAGTTTTTTCTCCGCTGCTTCACGAAGCAATAGACACTAAGACGTTCTCCAGACCTTGTGGTCTTTAGATATTCACAAAAATATATTGTGAAACTATAATATTATATCCACTTTGTGCAATCTAATACAGAAGTGAGAAAGGCCTTAAGCTCTTAATACAACTACTCCCGTCCTGTGTATCACAGTTAAACCACTCTCCACAGAGATTACGTCTTCCTTCGTATTTTTCTCACTAATTTCTTACAGCCATGCTGAGACACCTTTCAGTTTTTATGAGAAGGCAAAGATCTGCTTCCCTTTCCATACAACACGATCCCAGGTCAAAGACTCTAAGCCAAAGAATGAATTGTGACCCACTCGCCATGCTTCCTATGGACTATGACTGTTAGTGGAGCTGAACTTAACTGCACAGGCTGCTCTTCCTGCTGCTTATAGTAGCAAGTTTGAAAAGCACATCTCACCTCCTGCAGGTGACTAATGCAATGGTGGGATTGTCCAAACAGCAAACTGCACTCTGCAGTATGGACTGGTGGCCCAGCAATCAGCTGGGTGACCCAGCTCACTGCCTTGGGTGCTCAACAGCTGTCTCGGTTCTAGACAACAGCCAATCCTATCACAGGACCAGGGAAAATTTTATACAATGCCCATGCAAATCTTATTCACAATTTACAATGCTCTCACAGTATTAGCCAGAAATCTGCCAAGTCTGAAGGACCCAAGAACGGCTGCCATGCGTTACAAGTATCATGAGGCCAGTCCCATCCTCTCTCCCTTCCTCCTAGCCTTTCCAGTTTGCCACTCTGATCCCTTGACAGCCATTCTGCTGGTTTTAAGCTGCTTTGCATGCTGCTGTCTGATCTGAGATGTGGGAAGCAGAGTGCTGTGTGATTACGTGTGCTGTTAGACAAAGCCGCTGCATAAGGGATAGAGGTCAACAACTGCTCACTTGCAAAAAAATGAAAGAAATGCAAAAATGTCCTAACCCCCTGCTGTATATTATAATATCCCAAGGTGAATCACAGTGACATTTCCTCCCTGAAACACAAGTATAGCATAGTTTCTGTAGAAATGAGTAGCAATTCTTTACCAAAAAACAGTATAATACACTTTTATCCTCTTGAATAAGCACTAAAAACTGTTTCATGTATTATCAGTAGCTTCCTTTCAGACAGCCATGTTAATACAGCAAATAGACAAGCCCCTAGGTAATACGAATAAACACAACCAATTATGTTATCAATTATTCAGATGGATAACTGCTTTAAAGAGGACAAAACAGCTACTTTAATAATTAATAATACTTAAGACACTAACAAACTACAATGTCACTTAAGATTTTTATGGTCTACTGAGCAAGTATATTTTGAAAGAGCACATAAAAATAAAGGAGCATTTGAGAGACTTCTATTTGGGTTATGGAAAGATTGTATCAGTATTTCAGGTTAGATTTTAAAGCTACTTTTGACAATAATCTTCTATCCCAAATGACCTGTTCTAAAAAATATATATGGTAGTCTTGTATTTCAACAGGTAACATTTTGTTTTCTATTGGGGATATCTTTATCCTTTTTTCCTTATCAGTTACATCATTTGCAGTATAAAAAAAAACCCTCTGACTTTCAATCCTTCTTTTGCCAATCAAAGTCCATATAAAAATGGAAACTTGTTGGGAATGGGTGCTGAGATAAACCTCTTTCTTGAATTTACATGGAATTTAGAAAAAAAAAGAAAAAAATGAAGGAAAGATGTCCAATCAGCTCTTGTATGCATTAAAAGCCAGTTCTTTTTGAGGAATGTAAAAAAATGCATGCAATTGCATTTTTGTGTGTAGGATACCAACTCTACTGTTGCATCAGCTATTCTTAGTTCCATTTATCCAACAGAGAAAAGGGATACAGAATTTTTTGCCTTGAGAAGCACTCAGAAATTTCTTAATTTCTTTACAGGAGTGCCTAAAATTAGACTAAATCTATACTTTGATATCCAAGAGGTTTGGCTTTTTGGCATGAGTAACTAGGAGCTCTCTTGCAAGACATTTAGCACCTGATAAAAAAGCTGAAGGTAGGTTTTTATTCCATGTCTACTAAAAAAGGAAAACATCTCTAATTTAGTAGGACAATTCTTGTATTATTTAAGATTAACATTGCTACAGATATGTGCCTTTTCAAGCCCAAGATTCTGTGGCAGGCTCAATACACATAATTTCCAGAATTAACCTGGAGCTGAGTGTGGTATCTGAGCTATAGTTTTATTGCTTACAGTTTTTTTCCTCTAAAAGGTAGTTATCCCCCAGGATTCTTTGCCAGAATCTTCTCCTGCAACCATGCTTCAGTGATTGCTTGTGATTCAAGGACATGACTGTGCAGGAAATTCGTCACAGCAGGCTGGAGGGGTGTTCCATTTATGTTCAAAAACCCACAGACTGCACAGTAATATGTCTTCAACCTTGCTCCTGCACAGCAAACAGCTCCTCAGAAAATATCAACACCTGACTTCTAGAGGAAGCAAAAAGCAACATGATTTTTGATTCACCATGTCATGCCTGGCCTACTGATACAGGCATATTTAGAAAAGAGTTTGAAAATGGAAGCAATTTAACTACACTGAAGTTAAAGGTAATAAAATCTTGTTTTAAAAGATACACACACTTTTTTTTATGTCCTTAACTATCTCCCAGAAGACTATGTCACTTCTTTGACTAAACTAAGAAACATGGTTGTTTTGCTAAAATTTATTTTATTTTATATGTATTGCTCATTCTGAAAAGAATCCTTGCATTTGTGATTTTTTTAAATTTTTTTTTTTTTTTTTTTTTTTTTTTTTGGAGCTGCTCCTCTCATGCTTTTTAGGAACTCATTTAATATTCTGTGCAAACAACAAAATATTAAAAATGCCAGTGCTTTGGTAAACCTAAAAATAAGCCATGTTCTTTATTCCAGCACAACTACACAGTGACTGAACTGGAACAAATAATAGGTTTCAACTAGATGACATTTCTCCTTTTTTATCACCATTTCCCCAAGGGCTGTATGCCAAATTGGAGAATGATAAAGTAAGGGGAAATTATTTAGTGGGATGGATGTTATCAGAAACATGGGAATGCAATCTAAGATCAACCAGAATAAAATCACAGATGGCAGGTATACAGCCATTTTGAAAAAGGCTTTTAAATATAGTAACATGAGAATACTTAGCAATAGTAAAAACTTCAGTTATAAATGGAAATGATAAAATTTCATGATGTTCCAATGGGACTCAAATATCCAAGTAATACCTGAACTTACAAAGAGCAAAATGTGGTACTCGTCACATGAGAATTCAGATTTTTTTCACTATGTGAATAAATTAAGAGTATAAATACACAATATGGACTAGGGAAAAGAACTACTTAAACCACTTCTTTTTTAAAATGACCTCTCAAAGCTCTATGGAGATGAATGGAGAGATATTTCAACCACTACTACCAGTTTTTATAAAAACCCCTTAATAGAATACTTAAGAAATTTGGAGGCAGTCTAGCATTTCATTATCCAACAAAGGCAAACAAAAAAGTATGAATAATGTGCATAATGAAAGAAAAGATTGCCAAAAATTTGATTTCTAGAGGATGGGAATACAGTTAAACACTACATTTGCGGTTCTATAATGAAAGTCTTGGCAGCCATACCCAATTCTACTATTTTAAGAGGTTATACATTGGTAACAACAAAGTTGGGATATTCTTAGAATTCTGTATTGATCCAGCTAGAATCACATTAACTACAAGCTCAAAAAAACAGTGCAACACCAGACAATACCAGTAAAGAATGCACAAGGCATACCAAACAACCTAAAATTATCTAATAATATCTAATGATTCTCAAAATGCTGAAAGTGCAGTTTTGTAACGTTCAGTACAAGAGACATCTCACTAAAAATTTTTTAAAAAGCATGAAGGAGTAAAAAAAAACAACAACAACAACAACAAAAAAGATTGCTGATTTTTTAAATTACACAAAGAATGCTTGTAAATTCAGATCTGCAGAAGGAAGTAGTGCCTAGAAACCAGTTACTGGGCAGGTAGCACATCCAGGAACCACAAATATGACCCACACTACCACACTAACAGAATAGGAAGTTTGAACCCTGGAAAATGATGAAGCTGGAAAAGGTTCAGAGAGAACATAAACTCGCAGGTTGATGTTATGATAAAAAGTACTAATGAAATTCTTGGGCAGGAGCAAGAGGTATTAAGCAGAAATAATGACTTCACCACAGCACTAAATTGACATAAGAGCATTTCACATATACTTGGCAGGCTTAAGCGAAATGTATTTTCAGAAACTGAAGAAACTCCAGGGAGAATTAAAAAAAATTATTTGGTTTTGATATCACTGCTTAAAATATACAGAGCCAATCCATATGTACCACACACCAAGAAACTTATTTCAAGACGATCAGATAAGCAACTTTGTGATTCTTCTTTATCCTGCCCCAGTGCCTCTATCCCATCCTATGCCTGAAAGCTGTTACTGCCTCACACAGCAGTTCTGCAGGTAGGAATCATCCCAAAAATGGTGGGGTACACCCTACCTAGCTCTGTATTTTCTGACCCTCTGTACGAAAAAGCAGAACACAGTCTGGACTGTGTAACCCTGGGTCAGGTTGCAATGGCCAGTGCTAAGCCCCGAAAAAAGAAAGAAATAACTGGAGCCAGACAGTTCTGATGGGAAACTGGCATGATGTTTTAACTATGAGAACACACAGGTACCAACACCACTGAGCTCAGGTATTTAGCACTTCAGTCTGTGCCTCTGAATGGCATCTCAGTATGGAAGCACTGTTGAGGGGAGCTTGGGTGAAAGTCACACTGTATTTGCAGGATATATCCACAACTCCTTTTCATGATGAGTCAATTCAGTATTAACTGCTCTGCAGAAACACTGATGTTTGTCTGACCCTGTTCAGGCAAAAATCTTAACGGAAAAGTCTAATTGAAAATTAGCTATGTTTTACAGGCTATCTTTTCAAATTTTATTTCTGAAATGGCGAAACATAGATTGCTATGAAAGCTTTAAAAATATTAAGGGAAAAAACATATTTAAGTTTTTCTGTAATTACTGTAAGCCATTCAGAGTTTGCCTTACAGATTCCCTGGAACTGTAACTTTGCATCACTTACATGACAACTGAAGTCAAGAACACCTCTCACGTGACTGCAGATTGTGTGAACTATGAATGGTTATGGCCATGAGAGCCAAGGAAATCCCTCTCAGAAGCTGACAACTGGCATACCTATTCCTAAATCATATGCAGAAAATTTAATATAGGAGACACTTCCTATATTTGAGCTGAGATAGGAACTTTTTCCTTTCTACATTTGTCCCTCCATTAATAAGCACTTTTATATTCACTCAACTTAAAACACCACAGAAGTTTAAAGACTTCTAAGGACTTATGCATTAGAAGAGTAGTTTTCCATTAGATGCACTAGCATTGGAAGAAATAAGCCTTTCTAATTAGGCATTTAGATTATATTTTCAGAAAAAAAGATGTAAATACTTAAAAACTATTAAATTAACAGTCTTCTGTTATGTGCAGTCTTTTTAAGTTGCAAAAAGCTATGTTTTTATGAAAAAAACCCTCAAAATTCAGATGGATTGGTGGGGAATGGACTGTAATCAGTCATAGATCAAATTAAATTTTAAGTTAACATGCATTTTAAAGTCTTTACTCCACTTTAATTTTTTCTTCTTTTACACACAGAAAGCTTGGTGAAAGTGGAATTGAAAGATCAGTACAATGCACAATCACCTCAGAGTCCTATATGTGATAACTTTTCCTCTCACCCTAGCTCCGGATCATGCTGCTCAAGAAGTAGGATTTTAAGGACTTTGACAGCTGATATTTTAGATGTTAGGCAGCTAATATCTTTTGAGCACCTGACAGAAGTTTAATCTCTTAACCAATCATTTTCATGTGTACCTGTCCTACAGATTCAGCATTCAGGTTATGCACTGTTGGGAAGTAATATCAGAATGTTTCTGTGGAAATTCTTTGTTGCAAAGGCTTTGTTTGTTAATGCTCACATAGATTGCTTCTCTTCAAGTTATAAATGAGGTTAGCCAGTATCCAAAGAACTTCTCTCACAGTAAGAAATGGTTCAAATTAATCTTCTGGTCCATAAACTGATCCTGTGGCTGGGCAGTAACTGCAGCACATACAGCCTCAGCTTTTCAGAAGTGCAATTCTACTCATACCAAGGCCCTAAAAAGGCAGCTACACTTTCATGAGAGAACAGGAACATCCTTTTATGCCAGAAATACACAATATGAAAGACACAAAGAAGAATGAGAAATACAGGTCTCACTATTTTTAGGACTGCTGATGAAAAACCCTCATTTTCCATAGCTTACATTCTGTGGTACTGAGAAGGAAACCCAAAAAAAGAGTGAGATGAAAAAAAAAGAGCTAGCAAAGGGGCTCTTAAAGGCTAGAAAGTCTTTCACAGGATGAGAAAATATAAGTGCCCTCTCAGATATGGAAAATACAAGGATTAGAAAAGAAGAAAACCCATTGAGATGAGGCAGAGGGTTACAAAGGCAATATATGAAAGCAAAGCGAGGAGGTCATTTTTACAACAGAAGAGATCTTGAGCAGTAAAAATACAGCAATGCACATATGAGAGGCAAAAATGTGTAAATATACTGAGTAGCCATATGATAGGGAAAGAAGAAAGATGTCAGAACTTGCAAGGATAGAATTAACAAAGGGTACACGTCTTGGAAGTCAGATAGGAAGGGATATTTTGAAGTGGAAACTATCTAGGGATGATATGAAGAATGATTTACAGGAAAGATATCAGGAAGCTTCAGGCAAAAGGAAAATAGAATTTTGGCTTGAAGGGGAATGAAAGAAATGCTTACTAGAACAGTTTTTTTTTTTAAAAAATAGCTTCAGAATGAAATGGTTAATAAAGGACAATTGACAGAAAAATTGTATGGAAAATATGGGTAGTTTAAGGTAAATAGTTCAGGAATTGTTATTGGATGGGATTTTTCCACTTTGAAAGGCAGAGTATCTTCTCAAGAGAGGTGCCCAAAATACACAGGATTGGGATGAACCATTTAAGTGAGCCTAAAGAAACACCAGAAGCTAAACCAGACGTGCAGAAAGTGAGGAGACTACTAAATGAATGTTTAGAGATAGAAATATTACCTTGCATCCATGAGAAATGGTAGAACCAACATTAACCAATCTAAGCCTCATAACTGAGCAATCAATCAATCAATCAAGGCAATGTATAAAGAAATCATATTTAACAGTAGTTAGCCACATACTTTCTCAGGATGAACAGCCACAAGTTTCATCAATTTCCAGAGGTCTTTAGCATTCCCACCTGCTACATTCTACTTTTTTCATATGCTGTACACCTGCAGGATAATGGATATATTAGAAGCCCTTATGTGTGTACATCTCTTTCCAAATAGTTAACTCAAATTGATAAATGAAGTATGTATTTACTGCTTGTCTAAACTGCAACTTAAATTACTGAAGGACTCAAAAAAGTCTTAGAAGATGATAATAAGCAATGTTACCCAACAAGCACTTACTACTGTTTTAAGACCTGCCAGAGAGTAGACATGCACTGGGATACTGATATGAAAAGGTGAGTTATTCCTTCCATTCAGTTAACAGGAAATCACTCGACACAATAAAAGGAAGAAAAAATATAGTGGTTTTTTTCCTCCTCTGAGCTTGCACTTGTAAAACTGTCACATCTTGTCATGGTCAAAAGAAAAAACCTTACAAGCTCTCTGGAAGAATTTCTTTCCAACATACTTACTCAAATACACATAAACTGTGTTTGAAAGTACTCATTTTGGCAGAGATCTGAAAAGTTACTCTCATCTTGCTCAAGTCTATGAATCAGAAACTGAGATCCTGGTAAGTCACGCAGCTTCAGGGATTCTCTAACAGGCTTCTATTATTGCACTTTGCTCACATGTATCCATCAACCTCAATCACCTTGGCTGGTGCATTTATCATATTTTCAACTCCTTCATTTCACTTTATTCAGTCTTAGCTGTTAGGTTCAGGAGTTCAGAAATGCAATTTCTCCCTTATAGCTCTTCAGAAGCATCCTGCTTGTTCCGCTGACCTCATCATCCATGAGGGATTCATCTTCAGAGTTTAGGCCTCTTTCTCATGCAGATTTCTGTGAGATTTCTCCTTTTTATCTTTACAAGACTGAAAACAGTATCAGTGAACCAACACAACACAGATTTGTCAGTATCATTATATGGCTGCTTGTGAAAGGTGCTGACAGCAGCACAGTTCAGAAGCTCTCTGTGCCAGTCACAGAAGGTGGTTATGTTTTCATGTGCTAATATAGGTGTTAATATAGGTCATCTTTTGGGATCGTCCGAGAGAGAACTATCCTTGAAATAATTTTTAGGGCAATTTTAGCTCCTTAGCTTCAACACATAAGAACTTTTGTTCTGCCTCAAGAGGTATCATAGCTGTTGAAACCCTGCCTCCTTTTAATGTTCCAAACCTGCCTTCTGCTGGCTTCAGTTCAGCCCCCTCTTACTTATAGAGGAAGATGTGTTCAGCTTGGCCAGCCCACTCTTGGTCCTCCTGAGTACTAATAGTGAGCTCAAGACCTTCATTTTCTGTGTGAAGTTCTGATTTTCTTTTACCTGTATCACTTTGTATCTGTTTACATTGCATTTCATCTGCCATTTCACTGCTCAGTAACTGATTCTCTAAGTTTATCTTGTAGTTGGTTGCTGATGAACCTTGTGGTTACTGTGCTGAGTTAACCTTAATATCATGAACAGACTTTGTCATATCTATATTCAGTCTCATATCTATTTCTTTGTTTTTTTTGTCATCCACTACCTGACTACTAAAGGAACTGTATAGGCAGCAACCCTTTAGTCACTTGATTTCCTTAAAACTTTTGGGAAGTCACCTTTATGAAAGCCACCTGGAAATTCTAACAATATCCTTCACCTATGTACTTGCTAACAACTTTGAAAAATTTCAGTGGCTTTATAAGTCAAGCATTCTATTTAAATAACCATCATAAGTGCTCATGGTAATTATCCATGTGTCTGTTAGTTCTGTCAGCTAATGATATGTCTGAGGGATTTAGAACTGTTGCTCTACTTTCAGCTACACCCCACTGCACTCTATCCACTTAAAACTGAAAGTACTATTCCTCACAATTATGCAAAGATAGAAATTTTCTGATTTACTGGTTATGAGCAGAAACAGTTTTTTATGCAGTACCTGCTAGTATGTCTCACTACTGGCAAAAGTAATTTCAAGAACACAAACCATAACCAAAATTCTGCCCAAGAATTAAAACTTCATTGGATATGAAGATTTTGATTTTGGCATAATTAGGTTCATATTTATTTTTAATTTAAAATACCTAGATTCCATTAGAGAACTGTTTAGTTGTGAACTTTCACCATCTGAAAGGTCTCAAATGGCAGACTGCAATGGATTTAACAGAACTGAACATCTGTGATGTAGATACCTGTCATCTCCATCAGTGCTCCTTGATAAACATCTAAACAATTTTGTTCTCCCATCTCATCAGCAACTGAATAGGTCAGGCAGTTGGACTAGATGATCATTTAGGTTCCTTCCAACTGAAATATTCTATGCTATTCATCCACTGCTAACCTGAGAAATAAAAATCTAAATTATGTACAGAAAACATGCATTAGGCACAGTGGAACTCTATCTACAAATGTTCCTACTAGGTTATGTTACTCTAAAAAACATCACCGTCGAAAATATACCCACATACATGACCAGATGTTATCTAATATATTGAAAATAGTCTGTACAATTTCATTTTATTCCAGTTACAAAAGTTGTCTCTAATAAAGATACATTAAACGGCAAGTGAGAGAAACACAAACGTATTTTCTTCCAGCCTTGATTTGAGGCAGGTTCTCTATGCTTCACCAAGTAGAGAAAGATGGTTTTCTTCCTTGCATCAGACACAAGCAAGGAGAAGATTTTGTATATGTCTCTTGACAACATTTCATCTTAATACAATCTGGTCACAGCAGCTACTGCAGAAAATTGCTCGTGGTTTGCTGGCACCATGGGAGACCATCATTACTGACAAGATTGAGAAACCCATCAAAGGCAATTCAAGACTCAATCTAACTGTGGCATCCAAGTGCTGCGCTTTTTTATTGGGGCTATTTTCTTGCATCTCTTTAATTCTTATTCATGTCCATTGGTCCTTGACTCTCATTGCAATTCAATGCAGTAAAGGCTTCAGCTCAACTGAATTCAATCTCAGAAATCATCAAAAACCAAGATTTATGTTATAGTTTTTGGAAAACCTTACGACAGCTACCAATTCAGGTGAGGAGATGTAATCTCCTCTTCAACAGCATGACAAAGATATTAGCCTGACTCCTTCACAAAGGAAATGCACAAGGCAGCCTATTCTGTATCATGTTGTGAGGACAGAAGTCACTTTCTCTGTAGATGTTTGGCAGAAACCAGTTATCACCTGTGTCAGCAACTTTGTTTAATAGGTTTGTTTGATTGATTGAAAGTCATCTATGGTATGGTAGTTTTTTATAGAAAAAAATAAATTCTCCTTTCAGTTTCATGGTCACCCACTCCAAATCAGACTGAAGCCATCGCTGCTTTTAAAATACTGTACAAAACTATTTTGAAAACACATGACTTGCTGAGCTTGTAAATGTCACACAATAACCAGCACAAAACAAGAAGCAAAAATCATAGGTCTATTTTCATTTTGTTACTGCAGGCAAGATACCACTACCTGCAAAGAGGAGAGAGACCCTTAAATTCTGGAAAAGTTACAAAAATACATCCTTTTCATGACCATGGCAAAAGACACAAAGATTCACACTGTCTTCAGCTGAACTGGATGCACCTGTCATTATGCTGCACCAGTTCTATGGTCTTCATCTGTAATACAAATCTCTTTTTTCATACCAGTCTACTATTCCTTACAGTGGCAAAAATTAACAGCTAGCTTTTCCTAAAAAAAGTTAATCAAATGAGTAATCAGGAAAGGAAAGGAAGTTTGGGAAAGGAAAAAGATTCTGTCATTCTTATTTTTTTTGTACTAACTTCCAGTCCCTATTTGAAAGTTCTCTCAAAAAAACCACATCCCCTGTCTCTCACTAGTAACTAGTAGGATATTCTAGCTTTTGATTTTCATCAGTTACTGAAAAACTGTACCTTTATACACTCAAAATACCTTGTTTCCAAATTTAGTACAGATTACCAATTTGTAAATATCCAGTTTGGAGAATTAACTGGGCAAGGAGGACAGGTGTGTGTGTGTGTGTATGTGGAGTGGTGTGGGTTTTTTTTGCTTTTTAATGTCATATAGTCAGACATAGAAAAGAGGTTAGGAAGAAAAGGGCTTCACTGCAACTGGGTGCTGAAGATACCTCCATGTGATCTATTAAAAAACCCCAAAATATCTGACTGGCCTTCTTTTGTAGCCTAAGGCTGGTTCCAGCTCAAATGAAGTCACAACCAACTAGCTTCAATATGGACATCACATTATCACGTCATAAAACAAGCAGAGTGCATTAGGCCAAGGCTAATATTTCCTCTCTTTCATCATTACATTACACAGATCCAAAACGAGATATCAGGTCACAGTCCAAAGCCAGGATTGGCCAAAACACTAGCAACCCAGTAAGATACTGCCAAACTTTCCTCTGGGAAAGGGATACTGTGCAAATGGAAAAATTTATCTGTGGGCTGTGTTAATCTGAAGGGATTAACCAAAAGGAAAATTATTTGGTTGTGGAAGCTATCCTAAATTTTAGGTCAATTAGCATCCTAAATTCATTCACTTTTCAGGTGTTTATTCACTAGCTGATTCCCATCTATTGTGTGTGAGATCGGAACCATACCAGTATCATGCCTCTATTAATTTAAGCTAATTTTGGTTGTCTTTTTATAGCTTGGAAAAAAATAGTAAATGATCAGACACAGAATAGAGAGTCCCATTAAAAGTATTCAACACATCTAGTTGCTCAACTAGGAGAAAGGCAGTTTCTTTTAACCACAAATCTAATTAAAAACAGCTTACAAAGAGCATCTCCAGGGTACAGTGAGACAATATGGAAAACATGCATATTTAAAATCCCTGGATTTAAATCTAGCAGATCCAATAATGCAAAAGAATGTGGAAATATTTTCAGTTAAATTTAGAATCCTAATTATTTTTTATTTCTGTTTCACATTGGGTCTTAGATTATTTGGGCATATTTAACCATTTTATCTTTGCTCTGTAAGACAGGTTTTCTAGTTGGGCCACAGGATCTGTAGACAACACTCCAGATGAGTAATCTGGTTGATATCATCACAAATGCTACTTGATAGAAGAACTGAAGCTTTACATAATTCTGCTCATTCTCTGGAAGATCCAGGAAGATCTTATGTTGAAGCACCTGCTCCATTTAAGCAGAAGTGACTGAAAATGCACTCCTAAATAAGGATCTTTCTCTCAAGCACTGTTGTCCAAAGTGATACCTGAAGAGCATCTAGCACCAGGGAGAAAATGAAATTACAGAAAATAATCTCAGCGGCAAAGATGGAAACTCCAGCTAAAATAAAGACAGCTGAAAGAGATCTAAATCACATTCTGTACTTTAAAAAATGGGTTCTAGTAGAAAGAATCAGCAGAGAATAGTCTGATAGAAGCTGATTCTTGTGTTCTTCATGTATTTTGGTTGGCAATCACATAGAGGCAGCTGATTGTGCAGATGCATCATATATGACTGAAGAGAGTCATATCTCAGGTAAGATCAACATTTGTTTTAAAACATGTATGTCTTAAGCTTGGTAACAGAAGATAAACTAAACCTTGAAAAATGTTTGTCGCTTACCTAGGACTGAAAAGCTGTTGGCAACTCTGAGGGGATTAGCTGAGATAAAAGACCAATTCTTGGTCAGTCTAAAGGATAGAAATCTCAAAGTGAGATTCAAGGACACTCAGAATGAGTTCTTTACAGGGAGATTCTCGTTTGCTTAGGAACAGCCCCCATGCTGATCAGGCTGTAGTTTCTGACCATACAGGTGAGATTAAAAATGCAAAGGTATCACAAGGAAGGGCTGGAAGCAAAAAGCAAGTGGAACTAGTTCAATGTCTTTTTGATAATACCTGGAGCTTGCACAAAGTGCCAAAACTGAGAAAATGTAATGAGGCAAAAAAAAAAAAAAAAAAAAAAAAAAAAAAAAAAAAAATAGAAGGAATACAATTTATTTTTAAGAAAGAATACCAATATCCAGATTCAGCTGAATCACAGAAGGAATGGTGGCATCACTGTGTATGACAACATGTGCAAATTGCTGACAGTATGCTAGGGACCCATAATAGGTACATTTGTCCATTTCATTTTCAGAAATGCACAGTCAAGAAACAATTCCACTTCCTAACCACAAAATGGATATGGAGAAGCGCCTCAGTCTGGGGGAGGTGTCTACCACCTGAATTTGCGTGTACCTCCCTCCATGTAAATTTCCGGAAGTCAGTTGGTGTGTTTAGAGCAAAGCACTCCAAAATGACTAAGGCAACCTTCCCTGACTGAAAAGGGAAGCTCACACTGGGCAGACAAAGCCAAGGGTACCTCGGTGGGACACCCAGTAGTTTGCACAATTGCTGACAGAGGCAGGACCCAGGCCTTCCCAGCCTGAGAATATTTGAAACCCACTGTTCATGAGTGCCCTTCTTATCTGACAAGAGGCAGAACTGAGAGGGAGCTGCCTCTGTTCAGATCTGGAAAACCGAAAATGGCAGAGGCAAAGGGCTGAAGAGAGAATGAGCATGAAAAATGTTGATATGGCAGCTTTGTTCCTATTCACAGACCACTGTATACAGCTTAAAAATGGTCTTCAGAACAGGGACAAGCTTCCTGAATTCCCAGAGGAGTCTGTTCTTCACTGGGCTATAAGTTGGATATTTGACATTTAACTTTAAATATAGTAGTCTACTATTGCAGTAGGCTGTAGTTTGCAATTTGCTACTGTAAATTCCTAGGAAAACATCACAACTTACAAAAGTCTAAGCAGCAGGCCAAAGTGCTCAGTCTGGTCTGCCTAAGCATTTGACTGTATCAACAAAAAAATCAGCAGTGTGTGAAAGTTTAAATTACATAGGTGGGAGAGGATGGGTCAAGGTCATACTTCTGTACTTTAAATTTCTGATTTTTTCCAGAAACAAAATATGCAGGGCAGCTCTCCAAAGTTTTACATGTCATTCAATTCTGGTGCTGACCTGCTTAAAAACTTGAACTTTATCCTCATGGAATGACTGAGAAAACTGTGAAGCTGCATTTTCCTTGATAGTTCAGACCTCATCAAGAAACATCCAATTGCTGAGTCAGTCAGATTTTTAAAAAGCTTCTCCATAATGCAGCTCTAATACTGGATTACTTCCAGTCTACTTTTTTGACCCTTTGCTGAATTACGCGGCATGGATTTTTCAAACAAAGCCTTCATTGCCTACCATTAATCCTTTTGGGTAAGCAAATCAGCAAGCCTTTTAATCACTGGGATTGATGCAACCACTCCTAGAAAAGCACCACAAACCATCTGCCAATTCCACAACTATCAGATCCACGAATGAATGAAAGTACAAGATAAACAGCATGGTACAGAATGCCACAGCTGAATAAAAAATTAGAACCATCATGGGAGAGACGGATTTCTAATTTATTGTACTACATCCACGGAGCAGTTAAATCTCAACATATAATTTCTATTATAGCAGTCTTCACTCTGAGCCTCAGGTCTAAGCGCAAAACCTTTTCTGTGTATTACAAGAACAGAAGAATGCAGTCACATATGTAACAAATACGAGTATAATGTAGGTTTTCAGAGGCTACTTCGCTCCTACTGCCTACAATCACACTTTATCTGAAACAGCACTTCAAAATAAAAGTTTATGTAGGCTTTACACTTACAAACACTTTAATTTGTGTCCTATACAGTTAAATAAACTCAAAACTGATTAACAGGATATGAGATACCCCTTCAAAATGATGATATGCCAACCCTGCAGCAAGCAAAGTAATTGCTAAAACTAGGTGCAAAACAAATCCCCAGGCAGGTCTCTTTTGAACCAGTTGAAGATGGAGAGTTGCAGTGGAGACAAGAAAGGGTCACCATCCTCCCTCTGCATATATGGATTAGAATAATTTATCTATTTTATTTCTTTTAACATACCTACTCCTTCTTGAGAACATAATCGAGAAAACCACTTGAAATACATTGAAATCTGAAATAATCGGAAAAAAAAAATGTCTAACCACCATCACAACTTATAGGAATTAAGAGTGGCTACAAGCAGAACAAAAGAAACAATTTGATGCTCAGCTTGAAAGTGCTGGCAATGGCACAAGCAGCTGGGGCCTCTTTTGAATCTCCCTCAACCTTGTGAAGATCAAGCCTTTTCAGCATAAGTTCAAAACTCAGAGAGCCAACAATTTAACAGTAGCAATAAGGAAAAAAGGCAGCAGTAAACAGAAACTGTAAAAATTATAATTATTGCTCCCTTTCTCTTCTCCCAGGGCAGATTTCCACTTCCAGGGACAGCAATTGCATCCAAAGTTTAGAAACAGAAGTTCATTGGGCATTAACCACAGCTCACAAGTGACGTAAATAAACTTGTAGTAGAAAACCAGATAGTGAGAAGGCAGAGACTTTCCTGCACTGGTTTGGCTAATTCTCACCAAGCCCTTGGTTTCCCAAAAAGGAGCTGCTCACCCCTCATCTGGGCAGGCTCACATCCAGTACTGTTCCTCACGCTGAAGGAAAAGCCACCCCTGGCAGGGCAGAAGCAGGCAAGATTCTCTTAATCTGATGCTCGACCAGTAACAGCTTGGGAAAATGAGAATCAATTAGGAAGTTGTTGATGAGTTACTTTGCCTGAATGCTGAGAAAGGAGTCAACCCAACTCTGGCAGCTTCTAGATGGGCTCCTAAAGTGAAAGCAATCAGTAAAATGGCAGGAGATGAGAAAGACCTGCAGTCCAGCTTTTGTCAGTAGCATGTGGTAGCTTCAGCCACACTTTGTGATGAGCTCCACGGGCCTTTGAGATCTCCTGAGGTCTTCAGTGGTTCATGCTGCTCTGAGTACTCAGGGAGAGGGCAGCCTCCTTTCTGGATCCTCACTTAGAACAGGGACCAGATGAATCACAAAGTTTCCTGTAAAACTGTAAATGGTCAAAAACTGCTCTATTTATGCTCCCGCTGCTCAGGAACCTTCCATTCAGCTGTGTCTGAGGCAGAACAAACTGGAGAGGCCAAAACAATGCCTTTGTTTGGGGCTGCTTGTAGAAGCAGTGTGGAGGCCTTTAGCCAAGATCACGTCCCAGGCCTCTTTATTATCTGTATCCATGTACTGATAGAGAGCACAGGCACATTCTTACTATGGAAAAAAAAAAAAAAAAAATCCCAAAAGCATTTAAAGATTTTTATTTTTTTTTTTGTTTACATTTTTTCCTAAAAAGCATTAAACTATTTTTGGCATTGTGAAAAAATTTGATGAGTGTTTTCAAATTTGGATGGCCAAGTTCTATAAAAATGAAAGCTGCCTGGCTGACAGAAACACAATTTAGTCTCTGAAATCTGTATTCTTTGGCAATCAACATAAGTGTGTATTTCTGATCTGTAAGTGTGGACTTAGATGTCTTATTTAAGTATCCCAGTATGACAATGCCAGCATGATTATTCAATGTCCAAACAGAAGATCTAAATTAAAATTAGTTTATCTAATTCCATGTCTTGAAGGACATTTATCTGCAGAATATATGCAAAACCTAAACCCACTAAAAACTGGTGCTATTCACATAAAAGTATCTATAATTTCAATACCAGACGTGATTCAGCAGGCCAAGTGGCAACATTTACACAGGAGAAAGCGATCCAGAAATGCATTTATTTATTGGCAACAGTTTTGGATTTGTGCTGAACACAGGGATGATAATACAGAGATCGTTTTGTTATTGCTGAGCGGGACTTGCACATAGCCAAGGCCTTTTCTGCTTTTTCGTACAGCCACACTGGTGAGGAAACTGGGGATGCTTGGGAGGCTGTGAGGAGACACAGCCAATACAGGTGACCCAAAGTGACCGAGGGGATATTCCAGACCATATGGCATCATGTTCAGTGTACAATAAAGTGGAAGGAAGAAGGAGGAAAAGGGGATGCTTGGAGTGATGGTATTTGTGTTCCCAGATAGCTGACTAATTCTGCTGACCCTATTTACTGCACATGACTACAGTTTTTAACAACAGTTTGCTATATTTTAGGTTCAAAGCTTACAAGGTTTACATTATTTACTTATTATCTTACTGGTGGCTCCAGGCCATTCCTGGAAATTAATGACCAAGATGAACAAGGACCACTCTGAGGTGGTAACATTTCCAGATTTCAGCAGCACCCTCATGAAGTAATTTACACAAGTTTTATTCTCATAAGAAATGCAGAAAGAATCTCTTTCTGCTTTCTAACATAACGATTTTTGAAAAGTGCTACAGTTTTGTTTGCTGGAACCCTTCCCTAAAACCTTTGAAAGATGTTCCTGATGTGCTGGGTCCTTCTGAAGGCTTTAAGCTCTGAAATTTGGTGCATTCAGTCTCAATTACAATAGCTAAGGTTCTGCCAACAGAACCTGCTCTTTTAAGCATCAGAGGGAAATATGGTTTGTTAAAATGGGTCAGCTGGCCTGCTCCTACTGGGGCAAAAGCTTCAGTATATTCACAGAAGGACCAAGCTGTGATCTGGCCTTATGTTTGCTATTATCTCTTGAATCAAAGAAGTCATCATTACTTTTAAATTCTGTGAAATATTTCTATAAGGAAATCCAGAAGGTTACAGTCTCCTACAGGCAGAGCCTCCTAGACTTCCTGAATGGTCCTTCTACTTTCTATATAGTCTACCTATTTGACATTTTCTCAGTGCCTTTTATCTTAAAATCCCCCATCCAACCACCAGATCTTATCCTTTCTGCAAAACAAGGGGGAAATTTTCACATATTTGTATTTGAATTTTCATAGTTTTAAACATATATCTTATTTAAGACTCCCTTGAGAAAAAAATGAATATGTGCTGCAAAGTTCAGGATCTGAAGTGCTGAAGGATTGAAGACCAAATCAGCTAATTCACAAAAGAAAAAAAAAAATACCATTGCAGACATGGACCAAAAATGCCTTGCTTTCACATTAATACTGAGGCATTGTTCTAAAAGTGGAATCTAGGCTGCAGAATAAGGTGATTTGCTCTATAGTGATTGCAAAACTTATAAAAATTGCAGAGGCATGAGTCTTGCTCTAGTCTCTTAACCCATATGTCAACCAAGTCTTGTCCTCAACTCGGACAAGAGGAAGGGGAGACAGACAGACATATACTCAGTGTAGATTCATGACTTTTGCCAGGTTAAACCTGCTCTAACACCCAGATAAGCAGTCCTGTCCTGTCCACACATCTGCATTCTTCTTTCCCCTCCTTCATCTGAATCAGCTTAAAATTTTTGCAAAGGTTCTAAAAAAAAATCTTGAAAAAAAATTAGAAAGAACAGTAATCCTCATCTAACTCGAGAAACTAAAAAAACTAGAAGAATAACATCTGTTAAAGAGAGCATATCTGCTGGCTGGTTTGAGAAAAATTCCCACATAGTTCAGGAGTCAATAGCAGAACCAGAGTAAGGATATTCAGGAAGCTGCCCAAGACAGCCCACACCTGTGAAACAGCATCCTGGTCTGTGTCACTTGTGGTCATGGCACTTTCATATACTGATCTAAATCTATGCTGAACATGAAAAAGGCAGTTCCTCTTTTATCTGTGCTCTCTGTTTAGTGTTTCTAACCTCCGCCCTCACAGTTAGTCACGTAAATAAAAATCATTTAAGCCAAGCACTTAAATAATACATATATTTTGACATCCCTAGTTCCTGTAAATGAACAACTACAAAACTATGATTAACAATCACTGTCTTCATATCTCAAGAGACTACTATGCCTTTTACTCAGGGTTACTACTGAATAAAGTAACTTAGATGCTGAAAGGATGCATAAAACCCAATACAGTTGCTTTGCGAAGTCTGAGGTGCTGTTGTAAAATCATGAAATGCACTTCCCTATAGTTACTGTGAATATACTTGAAAAGAATGCAGTGTATTTTTATGATAGAGTATACTATGCCAGAAAGGTGAGGTAAGGAAGATGAAAACTGCTATTAGATAGGAATTCCATTAATCAAGCACTCATTATAAATTCAAAGATAACCTATATGCACGCTGAGATGTGTATTTTTTACATTTTACATTTTGAAGTCTACTGGAGGATGAATTTTGTGTATCAACTCTGAATCCTTTAACAACTTTCAAACATACCTTTATAGTAATTGTATGGCCTTGCAGGTTTGTTCCATTTAACATTACAGTAATTTTCAACTGAAGATTAGACTGAGTGAAAGAATCATCAGTCAGTGCAATTTTAGAACATTTTAAAGCATTACATAAGGAAGAGTAAACCTGGTCCTTTCACAGTGTGAACATGAATAAGAAGTGGCACTGTGGAAGCTACAGCATATTTCCTTTACCCTTTGTGAAGGCTTTCCTCTATCTCACCTGTGCTTCCATAGGCTTTTCACCAAGCTACTGTCAGAACATGGAAACTGCTTAGTCCTGTCACAGATAGACATTCCTCCCCACATGATCCACTGAGTCTGCCAGAAAGCCTTTCTAGTGACTTACAAAGTCCTACAGTTCAAGTGCCGTCAACTGCACTTATCACTTCTGGTATTCCAGTAAAAAAGAGGGCTCAGTCATCTCTGTGAGTTAAGAGAGATCATCTCCTACTTTATCACTTGAGATATTTAGATGTATTTCCACAACATGCATGGATAATAGGCTGGGGGATAGGCTCTGTGATCATTTAGTGTCAAAGCTGTAATCAATATCTTGTCTGGCGTTTTTGCAGACACCAGGTAGCCCTGGTAGCACCAGGTGTGATTGAGTAATAGTCTGCTTGTAGCAAAATGCAAGGGCTGTTCATCATAGCCTGTGTAGATGAGGACATGCTAATTTTTTTATGGAAAAAAGTATAGTATATGGGTACAAATTGTCTTCTGCTACTTGAGCTTAAGGCCAAGGAGGGGGGCTTTGCCCATAGATACTGCCCCTATATAATCTACTTCTCTGCAAATGTGCTAAAGTCCTGGCAAAACATGGCAAGAAGGCAATAACTGAGTCTCAGCAATCAAGTTTCTTAACTTCTGAACACTCTGTCTAACTGATTACTTCTCACTGGACAATTTCAGGGCTTTGCCTTCCCCATACTACCTTCCCACAAACATGCACATTCTCCTCCATTTTCTGTAAGGAGTGATTAATAAGTGAGAAACTGTCATTGTGTTAGGGAAATGTCTCTCAGCTGAAGGCCTTTTATTGCACAGTGACCACTTGGAGCCTGTCATTGCAGTAGCTGTGAAGCATCTATGACACAATTGTTGCTGTAAGCCACCCCAACAGCCAGTGAAGATGACACTGCAGAAGGAAGCTTGCAATGCAGAGCTAAGCCCTTGAAATAAAGTGGCAGTTTAGCGACCTGACACATTTTATTACTTTTTCATAATCCTGAATGGTTTTTCTCAGTATGTTTTTCTTAACCTAATATTCAAACAAATTTGTTTTGTTTTCTTCATTAACCTTTCTTGATACTACTCCCTACTCAGGCACATAGTTGTAATTGGTTTATTGAACACCTTGCAGGTGTGTGGCACACACTATCCTCCTTGGCTATACCTTTTTCTTAATAGAAAATATTAAGATATTCTGTAGAAGAACCAGCAACCAAGAACAACCCAGTTTCAGTTTCATGAATACAACAGAAGTTAGCAACTGTACATCGACAGAATAGCTGTCAGGGATTGGTTTTAATTTTAAAAATTCATCTCAATTTCTACTCTATCTTCCTAGTCTTCTATTATACTTCTAAACAAACCCTTATAATGAACACATCACTTTACTCTTGCATATGAAAATCTGTATATCAGCTATCAAGGAATACACTGTCAGGATCTTAAAATCTTCATTGCAGAGCAGCTAGATCTCTGAGAGTAGGCATATACACTAACCTGTTAGCACAAACAGAGAAAAAGAGGATGAAACTTCAAAACTTACACCTTCTTTTAAAAAAGTAAATTAAAAGTGCAGTTCAGAGATCTAATTACTGAACTATGTACTGCAACTGAGGCAAAGGTTGTCCTGAGTCGCTGTCTTCAGTAAATGCAGAGAGATTTTACAGATTACATGTATATCTTGCCTAGCAAACACCCACAGTAACTGAAGATGCTGCTGTTCCACAGTAATATGTTACTGCCTTGGTGCAGGAGGTTACTGCATCAGCATGCATTCTGCAGCCACTTGGAGTGAAATCCAGCAGCTTAGCCCAAGCTGCATTTTCATGACAATATAAAATAAAAACCACTTAACTTTGCACTGGTTGATGAGCACTTTCATAACCTGTTGACACATCTGTTCAGGAGGTTCTTGTTAAACTTTTGCAGCTGATTGCCCTGCGACACGCACTTAAGATTTTAATTGTAAAAAGCGGAAAATGAAATACAATATTAAAATTTGGGCCTCAGTTTGCTTCTTCAGAAGCCAGGCTGATCTCTGGAGCACTTTGTGTCTAGTGCGCAACTAGGACTGCTCACAAGTCTAGCACTGGTGCTTCAGACTTTCCTACAACTAGCCCAAAATTAGTACACAAGTTCAAATCTTCAAATCTTCCAATGAGAAAAAACCCTGTTTTATATACAGACAGGAACTAAATTTCATTACTCAGTCTCTTCCTGCAATACACTCTAAACAAACAAATTTAAACAAGGAAACAGTTACAGTTTGCCCTGAGGCAAAAGCCCTAAAAAGACATGGGTTGCAGAACTAAAGCTGTGACAATCTGTACAACATATATAACTGTAAAACAAAGTGATGGAGTGAAATCATCAAGCATCTGGAAGACAAAAAATAAAACTCTATTCTCTACATCTGAAGTTATCAGTAGAGTACAACCAGTATACAAAGTTTACATGATTGAATTCAGCACATATCACATTTAGACTGATGGAAACAAAGATGCTTGTAACCATGTTCTGAATTGCCTGAACAGTAGCTTGAGACACAGTTTTCTAATTGTCAGAGTGGAAAAATGTGCTTGTGGCAGGGGACCTGAGGGGAAAAAAAACCCCACCATTTTCAATTATTTACTTGATGACATCTTACACTCCACAGCATAATCACTTCTGTAAATTATGAAAGCTGTACTCCTGTTGTAATGACTTGGTAATAAGTCCAAATGCATTGGAGCATGATACAACATCTAAACCATCACATAAAGTGTAAAAGATCATTACCTGGCTCAGAAATTATTATTGTAAATAGCATCTTGTGCAATTAACAATATTCACTGAATCTGAAAAATGACAAGTCACTTTCAGGCCACCTACACATTGCTTCTCTAACATTTGCATATTACTGTGAAACAAAGAAATCTTTATAGTTAGAGCCCAAAGTCTTGAGAATTTGGCATGTATGTGTTTGAACAAGAGAGAGCACGAATGTCTTCACTGGATGTCTGTTGTCTGCTTGCTGTATGTTTTGAACTCCAGCATGCGATAACCTCAGACACTGTCTGAACTGGATAAACATTTGATGATTTTCTGCTTATCAGAATATAGTCCAGATGTAGGTTCTAACTGTCATATGCTTCTTATCTGTAATCAAAACATAATAAACTTGTTTAATCATAAAATAAATTTAGTGGAATAAAGCTTTTTGATCAGGGCATAATGAAAACTGCCTTCTATGCTCTCTTCCTAAGGGGAACAGGAGAATTTCAGTTTTGAACATCACATAGTTGGTTTTTATAAGTTTTCTGAGAACAAAAAATGCATTTTTGTTTTGTTAGTTTATGGGTTTGGATCTTAAATCATCAATGTAATTGTCCTTAGTGAAAAGATAATGTGATTACAATGATTGTATCCAACTGTTGACGATAGGGTTCTTCATTTTCAAAAGAGACTGTCCTATTTTTAATGATAATTTATGAAAAGAGACACAAAAAAATCCCTAGCATTTTTCAACCCTCTTGTGTTGAGCCCCTTAATGTCATAAAGTAATCAAAGTGACAGTGTCAACTTCTAGTGCTTCACCAGAGCACCTCATCAATAAAAACAAGAAAGGAGAAAAATCTACAGCAAGTTCTCCTGCTCTTTTCCTATGTCCAGGGATGCATTACTTATTAGGGACACTTCATAGATGCTCATTATACTGTTACTGCATTTTAAGAAGTTTCATTAGCCTCTTGGTTTTCATTACTTTCTTTTCTACCTCCTTCTTTTAATACCTCTCCATATTTACTCTCAGTGCACAGAAAACACACTAAAAGCAATTACACCCACTGTTGAGGCTTTTTGTGCTGCATTTCAATATTTCAATGTATGTCAGTTTCTGAAACAGAATGTTGGCACTCTAATGACAGCCACAATCAGGGAATATTAACTTATTCCTTTAAATTATTTTTATTTAAGATAAATAAAACATAAGATATTTATCTTATGCCAGACATAAAATGAAGATTTGGGTTCCTAAAGAAACATTGGGTATTTATAGATCTATATATGTTCCTTACAAATATAATGCAATGATCCTTAGATCTTCATAATACACAAGGCCCAGAAATAACATGAAATCAGATGTGCAACAAACCCAGTCTTGACAATAGAGAAACGTTTTCTTTTCACTGTGTCTGTATCCAAAACCCAAATCACAGTGAAACTGAACATTTTCTGAGCTTTGAAAAACTTGGCTGGATTTTTTCCCATCAGCATTTTCTTCTCCTATGATCTACAGATCACAGAAATATCAGACAAGATATTGTGGTCAGACTGACGAAAAGCAGAGGTTTCTTTTCAGTGGTGCTGGACTGGTTTGTGGAGTCAGTATATGCAGTGATTGAATGTTCTACATTTCTGCAAACATATTCAAAGTGCTTGAGATTCTTCCAAAACTAACACTTGAATTTTCGCAAGCGCCACTTTTATTAGCTAACACTTCCATTCAAAAACTATGAAGAAAAACAACAAGACCATTTTTACAAATTTATGGTCCAATCCACTACTCACTTTTCTTATAATGAAGCAGCTATTCCAGAGACTTTAAAAACCTTTTTAAAATTAAACATGACTATTACCAAGACAGGGTCAAAGCCCCTTTAATGTCTTTAAGGCATTTCTGACTTGTCATTTCCCACCCCTATTGAGTAAATACTGCAGTATAGCTGAAGAGTTCTTAACAGTGCAGTCGGCAAAGTAATTAATTTATGACTGCATTCTTTAAATCCCTCTGACGGGGCCACACGAGGTGTGTGAGACACCAGACACAGTCGGTATACTTTTGGCAGTGAGATTTCATGAGAAAGTGTGTGACTGGACTCCATCCCACAGTGGAAATTTGCTAAAGCAAAGTTATGAAGCTTTGACGAACAGCTGATACACAGAATGAAGTCAGTAACCTTCCCAGAGTCTCCTTTCAGAGTGGATGCGAACACCTTGTGAGTGCCTTCTTCACCAAAAAATACCCCAAGATCACAGTTTGATCCTGTGTACAGAAAAGCTGGGCACCACCTAAATGGTGGTCTTCTGCCGTTTATCACCTAATATACAATTATTCTTCTACTATTTGAATCTACAATTGCAGTTGTCTTCTGAATCACATACCATGCTGTAATGTAAATGACCAACTGTCCACACCATATAGCTCATTAGGAACAGAGCAAAGCTGAACTCCCCCTCTCTCCTTCTATTTCCTTAATTAGCTCAAAATCTCTCTCTCTCTCGCTGTTATAATGTATATTAATGAGATATATTTTATTCATCTACTAATTTATTACAAGACTTTTATTTTCAAAAACTGGATTCTGAAAGGAAGACTTGCAGTTACTGTTGTTTTCAGAGTTCAGGTTTTTGATCATCTGATAGTCAGGAAACACAGTAGGAGATACTTTGTATCAGGGAGGTAACCAGGGACTTACAAAATCAGAGGATTTATCTGTAGTTAGTTGTGCTATCAATAAAACAACAGAGCTCCTGCTAAGGAAGCAGTTTGTTGGGGGCATGTAGCACAGTAGGAACACCATGTCTGTCTTTAAAGGTGACCTGAAAAAAATTATGTTACACTGCTGAGCTGTTTATTATGGGGCCTGCTCCTTTCACAGCACAAAACCTGTCACACTCAAAAATTATTCCAAAATGTTACTCCAAAAATCCTTGTTTGAGAAAACCTGCAGGAAGGGCATAACATTACATAAAGAAAGGAGGTTGGCAGACATGCACCATACAAGTTCACATGCTGATAGATGACAAAACTTCCCCAGGAAATGATATCACTGATCTTTTGCTATGCCCTTCATTGCTTCAGCAGTGACACATTTTAGTAAGGCCTATTGCGATAGAACGTAATGTCTTTAAACTGAAAGATGGTAGATTTCAGCTAGATACAAGGAAGAAATTTTTACAGTGAATTTGGTGAGACATTGGAACAGATTGCTCAGAGAGGTGGTAGCTACCTCCCACTGATGCTGCATTAGGTGAGATGACAGTAGCTTTTGTAAACAAAGAATAAAGTATGTAAATAACTATTCATCTATCTTAATTGGCTACCCGGTTCTTCATTAGTTTAAATTCATACTTATCTCTTCTTTGGCTGAAGATAAATATCTTCACCATTCAGCTTTTAATTTGCTCAATATTCTACTAGCTTCTCGCTTTCAATAGGGTTGAAATTATGAAATTATTATTAGAGATTAAATAGCTTACATGTGCATACGTATGTAAAAATAAATCCTCTCTCAATGATACAGGCAGGTTGGCTGAATGGCAGCTAAGGTGTGTTACATCCCTGGCCGAGGTTGGCACAGCCTAAGTTCCATTTAAAATTTTTTCTTTTAAAGAGAGATAATCTCAACAAAGGAGAAAAACAGAGTTGTTGACAGAGAATGTAAGGATAAATTAAATGTGATCTTGCCAGGAATTACAATGCATGTCTTTTACTCTCTATTTTGGTAAATGTGTCCGTCATCTGTCTTTGAAATGGAAAAATGTCTGATGAGAGCATATCCCTCCCAGAACGTAGCCCTCTGCACCAAGGTCGTACAGTTATGAAGATGTTTTTCCTCCATTAAAGCACATTTTCATTATGATTTATGACTGCAAAAACCTTTTCACATTAAGATTTGTTTGTCTCTTTCTATTAAGGGTATCATAATAATTTTTTTCCATTTTCCAAATAAACGTTCCACACTGCCTAGCATCCGCCAGACATGCACAAGAATGTGACAGTGATTAATTTCTGTTGCTGAATTCTTTATTTCCAATAACTCATTTAAGAAACTCACTGCTTTTTAATAACTAAAAGGTATAAATTCTGCAAATTTGCTTACATAATTGATAAAACATCTTCATATAATACCTGTAAATTATGACTGTATTATATAAATCTATCTCCTCTTAAGTGTCCTATAGGACATGGCAGCTGCTGTGCACTGAGCTATAAAATTTATACTATGAAGAATAACACTTCACCACAATACCAGGACTTCTCTGAAAAAATAAATATAAAAATACTTTTCTGCTAAAATTTTATCTGGATGATAAAGTTCTGATTAAATCATATATAATAGAAATAAATTATATATATATAAGGTTGTTGAGACTGTTCAATATCATCTTCCCATAGGAAACAGCAAAAGAACAATTTGGCTTGCGTTTTTAAAAGCAAATTAGACAAACCACTGGAAAATTGCCTGTGGAGAATAATGGTTCAGTAGCACAGAGAAGGACAGGTAACTTAATAGAACTTTGCTAATATCTTAGAATTTCTCAGTTGCTGGTCTTTCCTTAGGTAAAACTATAATCAAGTATAGACAAAGTTGGAAGCAGTTGCAAAAATAAATGGTAAACTAACACTCCATTTTTAAAACAAGCTCATTAAATTATCCTTGCTTCCACATAATCCTTTCTGATAACTGAGGCCCACATTAGAAGACCAGAAAATTTTCTTGTGCAGTATCTACATGTTATGCTGCTTAAAAAGACTTAACTGTTTAGAAAATAAT
This sequence comes from Poecile atricapillus, assembly GCF_030490865.1. Classification (NCBI taxonomy): domain Eukaryota; kingdom Metazoa; phylum Chordata; class Aves; order Passeriformes; family Paridae; genus Poecile; species Poecile atricapillus. The sequence goes on along the minus strand of NC_081251.1, from coordinate 67,160,431 downwards.
TTGGTCTTGGTATGCCCTACTATTTTTGAAGAAGCTTTTTCAGGAAGTTTTTTCAGGCAGTGATGAATCCAAGTCATAGTAGGGACAGATAATCAGACTTTTTACCGAAGTAGCTAAGAGTTTGGTTTCATGATTCCATTCATCTGCAAACCACTAAAGCCTTCAGCAATTATTTGTTAGCAGCCAAAATATGCTGACATTTCATCAGGTTTTAATATCCATATATTTATGTTCAATTTTATTGCACCTGACAGGAAAGTATAGTCCAAATATTTGGGTTAATAAAAGCTAAGATGACTTCCTATGCAAACATAAGGCTGAAAGTCATGTTGAGCAGAAACCCACACCTCTGAAATATTCTCTGCTAAAAACAATGTCCCTGGCCACTTGACCAGGCTACAGAGGGGAGTAAAAAAAAGTTCTTTAGATACTCAGCAGCTGTTCCTTATTGTGTATTTTACTGGATTCAAGGAAGACAGTATTTCAGTAATGCATATAATCACATGTATTGTATCTCTTCATGTGTGCAGGCAGGGTCATTGTTTATTCATCCTGCACCATGTTTGGTTCTAACTCAGCTGTCCTTTATAGTTGCACAGAAACAGCAGGAGCTAAGGAGGATACAAGGGCACTGGCACAGTCCCTTCACCACACCATGCTAGAAAACTTCTCGAGACTTTCTATCCATCTAATCTTATTTCTGTGCATGTTACAACCTGCCATTTTATGCGTGTACAGGATTTTATTGCTCATTAAAAAAACACAAAAAACAACCAAAAAACCCAAAAAACACACTAAGATGTTCCTGCCACAGTGCCTCTTGGACAATACACAGGACAGCAAAGACTTTGAGTGTGAATATGTAATTGAATTTTAAGAGCCCTGGAAGGGGAAGGGTTGAACAATCCTAATCTATAGGCCAGTATACAAAAATATTATTTGCTAAAGGTCTAAGTAATTCTCCGACATACTTTAAATAGCATTACTGTGTTAGTCAAATTTAACAAGTGAATTCAGCAGTTTCTGTGAGGAGAATGAAGTTGTTGTATTTTAGCGTTCTGTCCTTTTAGAGATTATCATGGGATTTATTAAGTGCCAGTCAGTCACATCTTTCAGGGACTGAAAGTCTTCTTGGATATGACAAAGGCAATGTGTTACATTATTTTTTTGTATCATTAAGCAATTTACCAGGCATGGAGCAGTGTACTAAAAAAAATTACAAAAAATTACAGTAATTCTCAAATTGACCAGGATGAATGTTCTCCTACCTTAAATACACACTGAGTAGCACTGAAAAGAGAAGTCTGAATTCCAAACAAACCTCAACATGCCTCAGCCTGCAGCTGAGCACACCATCTTTCCTCTTCGCTCTTTCTCAAGGCGCTATGCTGGAGTTATCCCAGGCTAGACGCTTTGCTGGGATCAATTTTGTCTTACTCCAACCAGGCTATTATGTAGGAAAATTACAGTTTTCAAATTGCTGCAAGTATACACACCACCTTGCTTTTTCAAACAATAATATAATTAGAGGCTATTCTAAAATAATCAGCTCAGAACCATAATTCTGTTATGAATGTTACGAGAACATAATTCTGTATGTTTTCACTAAAAATGCACAGACTATAATTTTTAAGTACTGTAATTATTTTAACATTCAAATAACACTTCATGGAAATGTTTTGTCCAACGCAGATTCAGAAAGACCCAACACCTTGAATAGTTGAAAAGTCATAAATAAGCTAACATTTATGTTATGTATAATGAGTTCCTGCATGTACACTAAGATTTTACAAAAGAATTGAGCTAAAAGCTTTGAAAAAAATACATGTAGTATTTTATATCAGAAAGTTACTAGAAGTAGCAATTAAAAAAAAGAAAAAAAAAGGAAAAAAAAGGAAAAAATCAATATAAAACCACACAGGGTAAGGAGTGATTTAAGGGGAGAAGCAAGGTTACTTTTGCTGGTAACAGAGATCTCTGAACAGTTTCCCAAGGGCAAAATCTTTGGCTTGACAGTGGACAAAACTGAGTACATTGTGTATTACAAAGGATCCAAATAACTGAAAACTTTCTGACATGCCAATTTTTAAATATTTAAGTATACACCATCTTTTAGTTTTGCATATAGGAATTTATTTGAGAAAGGATGTTCCACCTCCACACCTTGTTTTCTTCTTTAATCCAGTACTGAAAAACAGTGGAAGATATGTACCTATTCCCAAGCCAAGGAGTTAACTGGAATGAAACTTCAGGCCTGCTAGGTACCGCTGAGGAACGAGGCAGCTACAAAAAATACCAAATGTAAGTAAATGTTAGAAAAAACATAAAACAATTATTAGAAATTTGCAAATTCTGAATCCTTAGCTTTCTAGGAAAGCCTAACAAAGGTTAGTATCCTATAATTTACATCTATAACTTAGTCTAAATTTCAATATAATGTGTGTTTCCTTTTAAGATCCTATTTTTAACATCAAAATAGAAAAGCAGTTCAGAGAAGTGCTTTTCCACAGTTAAACCCTAAGTCTACTGGTTTTAAGTGAGAATTGAATAGACAAGAACCACAGTCTCAGAATGCTACAGCCTGAGGCAGGTCTCCAAGGAAATAATTGCCAGAGCTCCTAGCTGACAAGCAGCCAAAAGAATAGAGAAAAGAGTCACTGTGAATAACTGGAAATAGATTTGAGATTTAAAGGGGAGAGAAATTAAATCTGTGTGTATTTTTTACTTACAGATGTACTGCATGCATTGAAAATAATTTAAAAGCACATAAGCAAAACTACAGAAGGTGAATTTGAGAATTATGACACTGAAAATTATTAATATTGCCATTAACTGCAATAGAAGTAAAATATTATTGAATTAAATTTATAAATAGTCTTCTAAAATATTAAGATCAAAAGTACCTCACAGCCTAACAGTTTTTCTTCTCTTTTTAGCAGCATTACCTGGCAGCAGCATGAATGGAACATTTTGCTGCAACACTAGACTTTATTTATTTATTAATAAATTAACTTGTCCATAAGCATCTTGTGCTGTGACTAAAAAAAATCCTGACCCCTTACTTCTCCCAATAAAATTCCTGCAAAACTGAGAAAAAGCAGAAGATGTGAAATTTTCCTTGTCAGTGGACTAGGCTGTTCACCACCCATGCCATGGGTACCTGCCTATAGCATGGTAACCTATAACCTTCCACCTTGAAGCTGACAACACAGCTGAGTCTGCTTAATCCTGGTAGAGCAAGTACAGTGGAGGAGCTACCAGAGGAGCAATATAAAATGCTGTGTTACGCTACGACAGTGCACTGATGTTCCACGTGGCAGTAAAAGCTGGTTTTAATGCCTTCCTGTGGTTTTTTTTGTAGAACATTTCATAACCAGCAATTTGATTTTAAAATATTAGAACTTATGCATTTATGATGTAGATATATTAACTAATATTCTTGATTTAATTAAAACCTGGCCAAAAGTTAAGTTCTCAGTAAAACCAGACACATCATTGCCAACAAAATCTATGGCAACAAGGGAAGAACTAAGCATGGAGTAAACAACAAAACCTCACTTGTTTTCTCCTGAAAAGGACATCACAGCATGATATAGTGCACATACAGAGTGATAATTACATCCCCTATTATCCTGTTCCTTTTTGCATGTTATGCCCTTTCTCTAACTTGACTGTTTTTGATCAAAAGTGCAAGCTCTGAATGGACCTTCCACCGAAATGTTTGTAATACAGCTCTGGATAAGACCACTGCACTATTTCCACATTTGGTTTGACCTTACATACAACTTTATCAAGAAGAAACTCAATCACCAGGCAGATAGAAGAAATTTAGAATATAGAAATAAAGAATTTAGAAATATGAGAATTTAGAAATAAAACTGGACTTGCAGAACAGCCACTCCACATCTCCTGCAAACACTGCCACTGCTCTGTCTTTATGTGTATGCACACATTCCAATTCAACTTGCCCAAGCCTTTTCTCTTTTCTTCTTCAGAATCATTACAGTTGAGCTGCTCATTATTTTAATATAAAATGTGGAAAAAAAATTGGTTTCATTTCCTGCACATTCCCTCTATTTTTCTTTTTTTTTTTTTTTTCATGTATATCTTATTTGAAATCTTTCTCCACCCTAATTGTATTAATTCCTTTTCCTCTTATTTCCCTTTCTTATGCAATTCTTTATTGCTCCCAACTACCATTATTTTCTTATGTTGCAATTTCTGGGCCTATCACTAGACTTCTTCCTGTATCTCACTGTTTCACTCTCCCCACTCCCCCACCTGTTACCCAGCATGGTCCAAGTCCTTCTTTTCTTCCGTTCATATTTCTTCCTAACACTAAAATATGATCCCACTTTCACATCATTAGGTATTGCTCCTACATTTTGGTTTTCCAAAATCTAAACCATGCATCTCTAGCCAACTTCAAAATAATCCCTGAATATCATGCTGATGCTTTGTGATGGGGTGGCATTTAGGAAAAAAAAGTGGAAAACACCCATGGACGTGATGAGTCTGAGAGAGGCTGCTGGGAGTTTCTTCTCTGCCTGAGACCTGGCCAATAGCTGGCCAGTTCTGAGAACTGACAGCACTTTTCACCACAGAAAAGTGCGATCACCTTTGTGAATACCACCTTTTAAACCTATGCCTGGGAGTTTCTGTCTCTCTTTGTTTCCAGCTTTGAAAGGTAACAGAGCTCTGGCTGGCCCCTGCTCTCCCCACGGCCTGTCCGGCCTGGGGGGACGGGGCTGAGCCGGACTCCAGCAGCTCCCGGGCGGGCGATGGGGACTGAGGAGCTTTCCCTGAGCCAGGCTGGGGCCAGACTCTGCTTTGGCTCTCCTGGGAAACCCTCTGGGTCCTATTCCAGCAGGGTGGCTGAAGCCTTTCCCAGGCAGAGGCTCCCCTGGCCCTAGGCTGGGCCAGGCCAGGGCTGCTGACATCCCCACCATGGCCTGCACAGACGGCTCTAAGCCAAGAACTGTCTGCTCCTTCCCTGCGGCTGCTGGGCTGAGAGAGACACCTGAAATCCGACATCATGAATACCTGCTGCGGTGTGGGCCAGATTTAAACCCTTTCACTACCCAGATGAGATCTGCAGACTTAATCCCTTTCCAGAGAGAGGAAAGCAAGAGTGATCAACATGTAAAGAAATAACATAAACCATCAAAATCAGTAAAGGAAAGAATCTAGCCTCAGATAGAAGGAGAATGAGGAGATGTTTTAATAAGCTGAAAATTCTTTTGGTAAGGCCATGGAGATGGACAATAATGTTCTGAAAAACTCCTTTAATTCCTGAAAGAGTATTTGAGGGGAATTAAGTATTCCAAAGTGTAGATCTGAGCAAAGGTATCCATTGATGAAGCTAAGCAGGTAGTAGAGCAGATCCCATGAGATGCTGGAACAGAGAAAGATACGTGAGAGTTGATAAAGACCTTTGGCCCCCAGGGAGAAAAGGAGAAAACCTCTGTTCGCAGAGATGATCACAGAGACAGATGAAGAGGACTTTTGCCTTTGAAAAACTCATCCTTAAAATAATACCCCTTGAGTTCATGGCCCATGAACACACCCCTCAGGGTGGTGTGAAAATGGGAGGAAAGCATGATGGCAGAGCTTTTATTCTAGGCAGCTGCCAATCATGGGACTAGAAAGCCATAAGAAAACTGTTTTCTTGTGGAGAACTCTCCATGAAATGACAAGGGAAAACTTCTCTCTATATAAAAACTGATGAGAAAAGATTATTGTATAGTCAGTACTGCTTTAACATCCCAAGTTTTGTTTCTAATGTTGTCAGCTGGGCAAGGGAAAGGTTGGGTGTAGGAGACCCTTTCTGGGGATGGTCTGAGACACGGCAAAGACCTCTATAATTGAGTTAGGTGTTAGAAGTTTATTTCAGGGCGCGGGATAGAGAGAGAGAGAGAGAAGGAGCCTGCTATGAGCCAGCAGATAGAGCTCAAAGCGGGCTCAGAGAGAACAATACAAAAGGGGGTAAAATATGAATACATGAGTTCAAGACTTAAGATTGCTAAGAAAGAGAGTAACAGAACAGAAGTGAGAGAGCCGGGGAAAAAAGAGAGCAAGAGAGAGACTAAGAGAACCAAGAGAGAGAACTCTCTCTTACAATTACTTATATAACCTATACATTTGAATATTCTATTCCTTTACTAACCAATCTTTCTAAGTATACTAATACAGTAACATTTGTGTGCAACCTATAGAAATCGTTATTTTTGCATATTTTTAGTTATCTCAGGGTTCTTTAGACCTTTCCTTATAAGGCTAGGAAGAGGGGTCTCAGCTTGGTTTTATTGCAGGAAAGAATGTGTTCTGGCATACCAGCCTGGTTTCTTTGAATTATTCAAACCGTGCTATCATTTGTATTTCTTCCTTAGCTTTTCTGGCTACAGAGTTATATTTATAATTTCTTCCTAATTCTACCTTCCCAACAGTTGGGTGGTGAGAAGGAAAGGTTTATGGAGGTTTTATTCTGGTTTCTTATTCTTGTAGTTCTGTTAATAAACTTTCTTTATTCCTTTTAAGTTTTAAGCCTGTTTTACCCCTCACCTAATCCATATCTCACAGCAAAAGATGAGTAAGTATTCTGGTGATTTTTAGCTAGTGCTTAAAACCACCACATGCTTACACCTGCCCTTACCATGGACTAGAGTTTAACACTTTTCCTGATATGACTCTCATGGTGGCTACACAATCAAAGAAAAAATGTTCCTCAGCAATCCATCAGGAGAAGTACAAGAGAGGAAGGCTGAACGAGCCCTTCTCTCACCATGCTAGGCTGAACACATTATGTGATATCTCATGGAGGGGCACAGATAATTAAAGCAATAGACAATTCAGTAGGAAAAAATAGGAAGAAGAAAAAGTAGCATGAATATTATTCGGCAGGTTGAGCAAGCCACAGATAAAGTATTTTGGACTACAGAAAGAAAACAAAAAGGGGACACCCTCCGGTGTGTCAGAAAGAAATTCACCCAGAAAGAAATTATTTGAATATAAAGTGTCTTCTTCCAGTTTAGAAACATAAAATTATACGAATGGACAAGAGCACAGCCTGTCCCTGTCAGATTTCCAAACTAAAGGAATAAAAAGAGCTTTTGCTTATGTTTATGCTTTCAGTGCACTGACCATCACTGACATAATCTGGAAAAGGACCATTTATGAGGGCAGTGTCCTGATATATTCAACTTCTGTTCCCAGGCAGCTGATGAGACTATTTTCCTAGGGACACAACTGAAGAGATTTTCAGAATTATTTGAGTAAGAGACTGCTGTGCACACAATTCTTACTCCTGATTCAGAGCATAAACAGAGCTCCTTGGGATCAGCTCAGAGAAAATACTGCTTTCCCACAGTTCACCTTGTGGCTTAGGAGAGAGTTAAAACTTTCGATGTTTACTATAAGGAGTTTACAACTGTCATTTAATAGCTCCCATATTTCAGTTTTTACAATGGAAAGTAAAAACATCAAAATGAAGGATAAATTTATGTTTTCTACAGGCTTTTCATCTCAAGAATTCTTTAGAACATTTCTAGAAATGCATACTTATCTGTGGCACATGCTTATCTTTTATCTCCCTTCTTTTATATAATTGAGGAATAATACATATTTCTGCTGCTAAATCTTTTAAGCATATATGAAAAACCACCCTCCAAAGGCTATACTACAGTACATGACTAGAAGACACTGTAGCCTTATGACTGTAGCCTTACATGACAAGCTAAGCAGAAGGAAATTTCGGATTGGATTTTGCTTTTTTATTCAAAGGACGACCACAGTAATATTTACAAGCCATGACATCTGACTTAATTTTGTTTCTTGTTGGCTAGAAAGAACAAATTGTTTCATTTGTTTTCAGCAACCTAGAATTTGATTCACAAGATCATAGAACAGCTGCAGCACATTCAAAGATAAGCCTTCAGCTTCTTAAGTGAGGCTTAAAAATGTAATGGGCCCTTCCTTGTAATGAATTTATATTTCATTTTTGAGTAAGTAGTACTGCCACAAGAGACTACAGAACACAAAGTTGCATCAGAAAAGCATCAGGATTATTTTCTTTCAGAACTTAGTTCAGATAAATATTAATAAACACATAAAAAATAAAAAGTTTAAGAGTCTGGCTCAAAACAGGGGTGATCCATAGTACAGTCTGTGGGGTATAACTAGGACAAAACAAGCATAATAAAATAAATATAATAAAAAAAGAGATGGGTATCCAGACAAGATGTGTCCTACAGACCACCAGTAATAACGTATGCATTTTATTAAAAAATGTGTAAAATGTTCATTAGATAAAAATGTCAACTTAATAGATAAGTTTTGTGAGGTTTTTTTTATTGATGTGCCACATTACTTCTATAAGAGATTAATAACATTTTTTTTTTTTTTTACAAAATCAATTTTTTTTTAAGGGGCCCTAGGAGAAAGATTTAAAGACCAAGACCTTGAGCAATGGCTACCTCACTTTTAGATATTAGCTTTTGAATAGATGTTACAGCCAAAATAATACAGCCAATCTTTTCTGCATTTCTGTGTCAAGGATTCTTGTCTCTGCCTTGTGTCAGATTAAGGGAATTATACAGCTATATGCTGCGTTACTTCAGTTGGCTCATCCTTTTGAAAACTAACTCTGCCAGCACAGAAAAAGCAGAAGGCAAGTTTTCTGATGGTTAAACAAGATATATTGACACATCTTCTAGCGATAAAATCACTCAATCTAATGTAAAGTAGAGAACTGGGAATATGGTTTTGGGAAGGAAAGCACACAAACTTTCTTTAAGTAGTCTCTTGCTGCAGGATCAGCTTCGCGTACTTCATGCATCCCCAGTGTATGGGCCATTCCTTCAATTTTACCGTCTAAGATCTCTCCTCTTCCTTGGCTGTGACCTTGGAGTCCTTTCAACTCTTCTTTTTCTGGGGAGGGTACAATTGTGCCCCATGGCTTTATTGTGCTTACGCAGTGTTAACAGATGAGTTTTTCAAATGCTACTGTATATTATCAAAAAAGTTGTGATACCTCTTCCCAGTTATCTATGTCTACATATCTTTGCAATTTATCCTTTCATAACTGCTTAAACTGTATTTTCAGAGGCAGACTAAGCATTGAAAGCTCCTCATGAGGAGTGCCACATAAATTAGGAGAGTGACTTCTATTAAAAGAAGAAGTAGCATTATTAAATTTCTGAAATACATCTTTGCCTTCTAGTGATTTTTTGAAGTACTTCTTGGTTTCTAGGGACTGACACTGGAAAAACAGAGGTCCAAAAGGCAACCATATACTCCTGTTCTTCTGACAAAGGCCTTGGAACAGTAGGATCATTTATGAGAACATTTTTTGAAAGAAATTCACGATGCAGTGAGTCATGGACACCCAAGGCCTAGAAGGGCTCCTGAAGAACAATGGACTCTGTGAGTAGATGAACTGATAATGTGAGGATAATGTCTCCTTTATTATCTTCTGCAAATGGCTCAGTGTATTGCCTATTTCTATGAGATCTGAGACAGAGAATGCCTGGAGAGAGCACTCTGGTTTCTTTTCAGAGAAACAGCTGAAAGAGGAACAAAATCATCAGATAAGGGCCTGGATCTGCAGAGTGCCAGTTTTACCACATGCTGTTTCAAGGGGAACTGGAGCTGCCATTTCTCTCTCAATTTCATATCTTTCTTGAAGTTTAGTTGTGCAAAATCCAAGACAGAACTAACTCATAAGTTTGGCCAATACTGTAAGCAGTTTCAGCCACGATATGTGATTTTTGAGGTTGTTCTGTGCAGGGCCAGGTGGATCCTATGATCCTTGTCAGGCCCTTCCAAGTAAAGATATTCTATGATGTTCAGCGCTGAGCTGTGTGGCTGTGCAAGAGATGATGGGTGCTAACACCAAGCCTGTGGAAATCACAGGTGTCTGTGTCTGAGATGCTGCAGAGGAGAAAACACCATCATAAGCCATTGTGAAAAAGAAGACATTCAAGCTTACAGACTCAGACCTTTCAATAATGAGCCTAGGATCAAGAACAGCTCTTGACAATAGCAAACTGGCTTCTCAGAAATGGTTAGCTCCTCTAGCAGTAATAAATTAATTATTCAACTGTGTCCAGAGCTGAGGAAGCCACAAGAGTGTTACAAGCTGGAGAACTATACAGGCAGCCCTAAAAGACAGGGGACACAACTGTCCTTCCCATAAGTAAACTCTGACAGAAGAGACAGAGCACATGGCTAGGATTTGGTCTCACACTAAGCTTGACTTGGTCTTTTGTTGTGGTCAACAACAATTTCTTCACTGTGATGCATATTTATAATCTATGTGAACATTTCTGTGAGAACAGACAGGCATTTGAGGAGCAAGCACATTTACAAGTCTACTAAACCAATTAGTAAAACTGAAAGATAGTGACTAATTCTCTTTGAAGTTCTTCCCTCCCCGGAATATATCACCTACAAACATTACAGTAATTTTATAACTGATTTGTTTTCTCAGCTCCAAGCCTCTGGTTACTGTACCCTGACACTAATTTAATAGGGTTAATTCAAAAGAGCATTTTAGGATGACCTAAAAATATTTTGTAATCTACCCTGCAGGTCTACTTTTAGTTATGCTGTCCCTGCATAATTTCCTCTGCTGAGCTGGTCAAACACCTCAGCTCCTTTTTCATTGCTTAGGTAACTGGCAGCATAAGTCCCATTTGGGAATCCTAGAGTGCCTTCTCTTTCTGTGTGTACCCAGCCCAATGCAAATGAAACCCTAGCTCACATGCAGTACTGAGGAATGTCTCAAAGGACTGCAAGTGAGAAAGCCCTCTGGATTTGACTTTGTGATAATACCAGCATTTACTGTCACTGAGACACAGCAGATGAGGTTACAGGATAGTGCAGATGAGGACAGACCAGTTTTTTGAGGCTGTTTCCAAGACACCGCATCTTCTGTTAGAGTGCCTGGCTAGAGGCAGCTCATCACAGATTTTGCAGCCAGTACACAACTGCATTTGCTCAGAGAAAGTACTCTGTCAACAGAAAAAGTTTTTACATAAGCAAGGGCAATCTTATGCCAAGAATTTTCAAATAACAGCATCCATGGCCACACCCTGTAGAGCAGAACCCATAATAAATCTTGTCTCATGTACATCAGTACATCAGTCACACATTAAACAAATATAGACTCTTCATAGACATTTACTCAAAGAGAAAACAATACAAGAATTGGGCTGTCCATGTGGACTGCCATAAACATCAGTCATTGGTTCTTAATGTTTTAATAATTGAATCATGCTTTCTCAAGAAAAAAAAAAAAAAAAAAAAAAAGGTAGCTAAACCAGCCCCAAAATGTCAAAGTTGAACAATTAAAATCAATAAAATGAAAGTGTAAAATAAAATGCTATTAAAAAATTTGGATTGACTAATCAAGAAATTTTCGTTCAAAAAATACCACAGGTTTTCCACATTGCTTCCATGGACATTAGCATTAATGCACATACATAACTGTTTATTATGAGCTTTAAATTTGAGCTACTTAAGTCGTTGCTGATTGTATAATGTCTGCAAGGTGCTCCTTTTGTCATTCTACTACTTTTCTGAAAGTTAAAGGAGAGAAAAACTGAAACAAAAGGAAGGAGGGGTTAGATTTTGGAAGTTGTGGGGTTTTTCTATACTTCCTTCCACAATCTTTTTTCAGTATTTGCCTTTTGGGTATTTTAGATATGTAATATTAGCAGACCTCCTGAATGCAGCAGAAAGAAATAAAGAGAGCAAATTGCACAAAAAGCAGAGCCATAGACAATAGTTAAGGAAAGAGCAAGCACTGCAATCATGCTACATATTCGTGTGAAACTACGCAGAAAAAACACTGAATAATTTTCCATTTTATTAAGGGATGTTTTCTATACAATTATTATTTTTATTGAGAAGTCTGTCTCCTAAAAAATTTCCCGACTTTTTAACAAGTCATACCCACGCTCCACAGGAAATCTGGATTTGACCACATCTACAACTACTCAATCAGCGCTGCTCTGGAACCACAACAGAGACTGCTTATGTGTCCAACAGCTTGACAGGGCACTGCTGTCATTTCCCTAATGCCTCAAAACAGAACCATTAGCTGGATGCTGCAGGTAACACTGTTAAATGAAACACGGTTTTCCTGTTGCAACGAAAGTATTATAGTGTTGAAGTTCTGCTTTTCAGACAACAGTATCTAACTATGAAGGTGGTAAGGGTAAGGGAATAATATGACTAAATAATGTATATATTGTGGGTTTTTTAATTATTTTGAAAGCCCACAATATTCAGCAGATTAGTAACATACTTATGGAGAGAAAATTCTGTTCATAAGAAATGTCAATACATCTTATTAGAGTGACAGTGCAGTAGCATGTCTTTGATATCATTAAATTCACAGCTTTGATAAACAGCCTACAAATTACCACTTGAAGGGAGCTGCATAATAATACCTGAAGCATAAAGAGAGGAAATGGAGTTTAATTAAGTGTTGCCCAGCTAAATCACACAGAGAAAAGCTTAGGGAGGTGGGAAAAATACTGAGGACTTTAATCTCTGCATGGAGATGGTAAGAAAGTGGCCAGGCAAAAGGTATCTGAAAATATAGTGAGCTATAGTGGGCTATGCATCATCACTTCCTGATGAGCAAAAGCTCCCATTCTCATTCCTCCCTTTCCACATGCAACATTTGTTTACTCCCCCTTGTACTCAGAGGATAAAAGCAGTATCATAAAAGAAGGAAAAATTAGCAAGGATGAACTTCACATATCCTAATTAACATTTAATACTTAAAAAAATACAAGGCTGTTGTGCACTGCACATTTAGTAGCCCAGCAGGAAAGTCCTGGGTAAATAAAAAAAGAAGACATAAACATAGATGGAACCACCACAGAAAAAAAGGTACCAGGGTTATACCGGGGTTGGAAAGCAATGGTACTCTAATATCTTTTGCAGAATTAATAGATTTTTAAAACAAATGGTTGATTTTTTTTTTTTTTTGCCATGATGCGATATTGCTAACATTGTGCACTCTTTTCCCTAGATATCACAATTAACATGCCTTTATTAATAATAAATAATTAAATAATTAACAGTATATTAAAATAAATGACATCATGTATAATATTAAAATTATTATGCAGGATGTAATTACATAGTATATAAATTTTTTATGTTTACTGTATCATTACAAAGGTTATTATTTTTAATAATACTAATAATTTTAAATAATGTTAATAATTAATAATAGATTTAATAGTTCATTAATAATATATTTAAACTAAAACTTTATAGCTTCCCACTAATACAAAAAGTGAACTACCATAATACTTTTGGAAAGTATAGAAAATTTTTAATGTATCAAGACTCCAACATCTCTAGGAACAGGCAGATTCCCAAAACATGTTGCCGCAGAACTCCAGTACTTACTGATGTCCCACAGGTTACAATGAGCCTGGATTTGACTTTGCCTCATTATGAATAATCCTTGACTGAGACCATTTCATAGAATCCTAAAATATCTCAAATTGGAAGGCAGCCACAAGAATTGTCAAGACAAATCCCTGCTCCTTGCCAAACCACCTAGAGCTAATCTGTATAACTAGAAGTTTCTGGATGATGCTCCTAGATTTATGGTTTATTTCTATTGCCCTAATTAAACAAATGAACTTCCAGAAGCAGAAACATATTAACAGTCTCCTAAATTTAGCAGCATTGAAAAAAATAATTTGTGTAAACAATAATTGTCTTTTGATAGGATATAAATTTCTAGACTTTCATGACTGTGTGAAATAATTACAATTCTTGTTTTTCTCCACTCTGATTCCTAAATTAAAATGTGCCTTCAGTAAACATGAAAGTACATACAATGCCTAATAGTTAAAAAACAAAGTCCAGACATGAATTTAGTAGGGAGCCATCTTCATAGAAGGACCATCCCAACTACATCACACACAAATAATCCAAGGAAGTTTACCCTGAAGTCAAGGTCTCCAAAGCAATTCATCTGCCCTTCAGAAACAAGCATGGGCAGATATGGTAACAACTCTTGCAGTTTTGCCTTTGCTTAATGAACGAACAAAGGTTCTTCAAAGTGTGGCATAATCCCACAGAAATATTTCTTCTGAGAAATTTCATGTTTCTTGAGAGTGTTGGCTAGTGAAATGCTAACCTAAAGCTCCAAGAAGGCACTTGCTGGTGCTTCTGTAGTGATTCAGTCTCTTAACTGGAGACTCAGCAGTCAAAACAGAGAACAACTTCAGCAGAAAATTTCCTGTACTAATAACAGAGACAAGGTGTCATCTCCTAATTAACACACCAACAATTGAATATTGATTAGAGTTTGTCACTTTCAAAATAATTTAATCCATTTTGCCTCTAACAGCCAAGAGTGTTAAACATTGGTAATAAAGAAAGGATCTTCAGTTGAGGAATGCTTTGTCAGCTTTCCTATTGTGTTATGTATACGGAAAGACATGTTCAAAATATTTCCTCCTATTAGATGATTTTCCCAATTTTTTGGTCTCCAAAGAGAAAACACCTCAGATATCCTGAGTGCAAAAAATTAATGCATATCTTCTTATTCCCACATACAAAAGTAGATCAAAGTTCAAAGGATTTAAGAGAATAAAAAACTTAGAATTAATACTTTTAAATGTTAAATAATTTACTGGAAACTGGGATAAAATTATAAGGGTTGCACAGCAACCCTATGAAAGACCAATAACATGAAAAAGAAGATTTCTTTTTTCCCCTCCCCCCCTCCCCCCCCCCAGTTATATTTTTTTTGAGACAATCAAATCCTGAGAAATAGCAGTACTTGAGATAAACTAGAAAAAGAATCTCTGGGAAGGTATCTGCCTGGTTAACAGTAGCAACAAGTTAAAGGTATAATCCTGCTCATTCCTGGAAAAAGAATGCCACTGACCTTAAAATGTTTTCTTATCGGGAGTGACAGAAGGATAATGAGATAAGACCAAAATCCAAATCCTAAGAGGACAGCTGAAATTAAATTGAATACTGTTCAGAAATACCCCCTTTAAGTGATTTTAGTTCTTTAGTTCTCTCAGTTTCGTATGTATGCCTCACAAAACATAAGATTGATTATTAAACAGTAGATTTAAACATAAGTAATGTTTCCAAGTTCTGCCTGGTTTCCACCATTTCATGTTACAAGAGGTTACTTTATAAGTTAAAAATTCACATGTGAGAAAATACATGTCATGTATATATACATGCATATGTGATTTTCCAAGATAATTTTTTAAAGGATGGGTATTAATTTAGTATATTTTAAATTGATAAAAAGAGGTTTTCTTCTACAACAGGGATTCAAAAAATGCATTTACTAAAAAAACTCAAAGTCATCCTGATTCCATGATCTCACACTTCACAGAACAATTTTGTGATGTTTGCTTCCCAGATATTCAAGTAACTGGAAAACTACAACTGCCTTCCACACAAGTGACTTCTCGGTTCTATATTGTCCACCCTGAAAGAAGTACAAGAACTTAATAAAACCATTAAATGTGAAAAGCAATTTCTGTCATTAAAAAGCAATTTAGGTATAACAGAATGAGGTGCTGCTGGTCAAATAAATAAAGATATTTATTTTACCTTGTTTAACTAACAGGGAAGTCCATAGATATTCCTTAGCTATTCTACATTTCTTACAATATGGAAATAGCCCTCTGCAACTTAGGCAGCAGCTAGAGAAATGGTGACACATATCCACCAAATACACCTTTTTCCTCTCACAAAAGGTGCCTTCTGTGCTTGGATTTTGAGGGAGAATATTCTGGATGGAAAAGTCAATTTTTCATTAAAAGTCACTGAAGCTTATCTTTACATTGCTGCCAAAAATGGTTCTTGCATTGCAACCTTCTGTGTCCGGATTCAACATGTAGGGAATTTTTACAGCAAATTCTACACCTACTGCAAAGCATGGTTTAAAATGGAAACTCCAACACAACATTAGCAATGGCCATGCCATGATAAGAGAGAAGAGAATACAGTAATTGTTATAGTTTGCTAAGCTCCACCTGGAGGACCTACTGGCTAAATGGATTACTTGCTGACTTTTCACCTCTGGGATTCCAGCCCTGACTAGAGTGACTGAAAATCATTCTGATCAGTCAAGTGAAAAAAGACCAAAGTGAAATTAGACTGGTGGTTTCAGATCAGTTCCCTCAGTGCTGTATTTCCAAATCACAAAACCACAGCACGTTGAATGCTGCTAGCAGGGGAGAAACTGAAAGGCTTTGAGGCTTAATGAGCATGAATCCAGCTGCCTATCCAGCTCACAAACACCTTAACATAGACTATAACCACACCATACAAACAGGCACAAAGTAGAATAAATGACTGTGGATTACCATACAAATTAAGCAGGAGGAATCCCTCGCGAACATTTATTGAAATGCCTGCACTACAATCACAATAATAAAATTGTTAATCATATTTGATTAATTCTGACAGCCAGATGATACTTTGGTAAATTTTTAAAACAAGTCTCTAACAGTACTTGAATATTTTAAAAAAGAAATGCCTTTCTCTTTTTATTGCACTCACAAAAACTGAACAGTCCTAGCATATCCCATAACCCACGTGTACAAGAACTATTTCAATTTTAAAATGGAAAAACTGGGGAACAAAAAGGTTGGAGTGTTTCATCCGCAGATTTTTAAGGTCAGAAAAGGACAATGTGATCATCTGATCTCATATTAGACCTTCCACCATCTCTGTACAAAGCTGGACAGTGAGAATCCACTCAGAAAACTGCTGTTGCCATGCAGGAATTCAAGATTCAAATCCCAAGCTCGATTTCCTGTTAATTTATGGAAATAGGCATAGAAAATTTGCCTTGAAGCCAGTGTTTTATTGCAGATAAAACAGTCTTGCCCTGGGCTGCTGTCTTTAGCTGTAGCTCAGCTAGCAAAGACAGAAAAACACCCCACTTCCTGCAGTGAGACAACTTAAATGGGAAGGAGAGCTGGCATACATTACAAGTGTATAAGAAATACTCCATTAAATGACTGCTTGGAACCAGTCAGAAGAAAGACCTCTGTCAATTTGAATAATTCAGGGCTAGGCTTTTTTTCTTTGGTAATTTATCTTTTTCTTTGTCTAAAATCACATAAGATTGCTTCTTTATGGGAGAACCTTCAGAAAATACTCACTTTCTACATGAACAAAAGTGACAGTGTAGGTAGAGAAGAAACTGATTTTTTTATGCTGGAGCTTAGATGTCTCAAAAAGAAGTCTCATCAAGAATGTTGCCTGTAAAAATAAACATTTTTATTCATGAGACTTTTATTTGGGTGAATCTAGCACACTGTCATGATTTTCATTAAATGAAAAATCTATTGAAGTAAAAATGGCCTGTGAATTTCTCTAGGGGATCAGGCATCGTTCCTCACTCAAAAGTGGTGTTGGTTTTGCTCCACGGAGCATTCTCAATTCTCACATCAGAGCAACAAACACAAGTTCTTATAAAGCAACCACAGCAGCCCAGTTTCAGTTTACTGAAGTCTGACATTGTTCTTCTCCCCAACCAACTATCTTCCATGCTCTGTTTAACGAGATTAGGGAATATTAGCAAATATTCAACATTTGACTGCTGTAAAAATGTGTGAGAAAAAATTAGAAGTCAATTGAAACATCCTGTGTATGCAAAGGATTTTCAAATATGGTTCACTGCAGAAGGCTTGATTAGCTGTATATGATTGCAATCACTAATTCTCTTCTTTAGGGTCATATGTCTGCTCAGATGCCCAGGAAATTTCACCTACAAAGAAAATGGGTTGTATGTGCTGCACAACTCTTTCACTAACCTAATACTGAAAAGCCTTCTTAAACACTGTTTTTGACCATAACTCATACAAACGGTTTCTTGTTTTGAATAATTTATTTAATATGTATTGCTTTATAGGATTTTTCTTAATCTATTTTAAAATGGTTTACCGTATAAAAGTGCTTGTAGAACTTTTGTAAAACTTGCATTTAATGAAAGAGTACACCAAAAGACCTTCTAGGAATCTGAAAACAATTCAAACTCCTGACAGATATTTAGTTATTGGCACAAAAATACACTGCTCCAAATTAATTTATTTAATGCATCGCAGGTAACTTATACTGCACAATTGCTCTACTCTTCAGCTCCCTGTCTTTAACAAGGTTGAAAGGAGACTGTATCCATATACTAGATACAGTATAGATTTTTTTGGCTTAGTCTCTGACAGCTGGGACCTGGATTACTTACTTTAGTCTGTTGGAAACCATGTGACATTATTCTTCTCAGGCAAGTCATATGCATTATAATAAAAAACTTTCTCAATGAGAACCTTGGTAAAAACTCGTCTGAAATTAATTGGTCTCCAAACAGACACCAATATAAGACAAAGGAACGGATATACTTTATCATAAAGGAAAGATCAGAATTGCTAATGGCATTTACTGCTATGCAAAAATAAGGGGTTAGATGCAAGTTAATTGCATCTGATGTTTCATCTGTTTCGTTATGGAAACTCATGTACTCTGTCTTAGAAGAGAACCACTATAGAAGATGATGTTATCTTTCTTTTGATGTATCACCAGAAATTGAAAATGGCTTTTTAAAGAGGCTATTGGGGAACCAACATTTTCTACAATTTTTTTTCATCCTTTATTTCCCCAAAATGGATTTTCTTATTGATTTTGGAGCTATCATACATTTTAATTCACAGTAGCCTAGCACACTGAAACATTGCTGGGCACATCTATCTCTTTTGCTCTCTGCTATTTAGATCTTGGATTATACAGTCATTCATCTCCCAGTGTGAAAGCCTGCATCATTTTCTATCTGTGCAACCTATTAATAATATTTAGCTATATTTTCACACCACCTCATTTTCTTACTGGTCAATCTTAGTTAAAAATAAAAATCTAAAAATCTGCTTATGATTGTTTTAAATAAGCCTTTAATGTTTTGTTTCATGTAAAGAGGAGCATATTAATTTGATTCCTATTTTCCCATTTTACATATGCAGCAGTATCCAGAATTACTGCTGGTCCAACAAAATACAGCTAACAGGAAAAAATGTTCTTACAACATTCTTCATCTCAATAAATTTTCTCTTAAGAATGTCTATCATTAAGTCTCATTTCATTTAAGAGCTAGTCATGAGACAGGTACATTTTTCTGATTTAAATGCACCCTTGTATTAAGAATCTGTGTCTATTTGTACAGAAAAGGTAGTTCTTGGAGCATGAACAACCTGACCTGAGAGCTACTGCCTGTGAATCAGATGGAAGGATTTACCTTAGAATGAACTAATACTAATGCAAGGCACTTCTAAAATGCTGAGACCAACTTGCACGTTCTTCTCTCTGCCTGGATATGAGATTGCAACCTGATACTACATCCAGGTTTGCATTTCTAGAGGTTGGACACTGCATTCAGTCATACTTCTTATTCCCTTCATCTTCTGTGGAAAAGCCATTGAGAGAAGAGAATGCAACAGCATCCTTGGCACCCTAGGTGTGTCTGGATGTGTAACAAACCCAGCATCTTCAAATCAGGACCCTAGTCAGCAGAAAAGGCCTAGGAGCAAGAGTCTGTATTAAGAATGAATCCAGCTGTGATGTCATGCAAGTATCCTAAGAATGTGTAACAAGATGTAGGAGAGAGAAAAATACTTAAAATTAGTTAACCAAAAGAATAGAATGATAAAATCTTGATTTTCATGTATTTTGCAATCTCAAATTCTATTATGTGTTAATGATATATCTACAGTGGTCTAAATCTTAACAACTAAATTTATACAAACAGTCATGTTTAAGGATAGAGTCTTTTATACATTCATCAATACCTGCAGCTATGGTTAGATGGAAAATCAACATATCTAACACCAAGGTATGGGAATCAAAAGAAGGAGGTGGGGCAGAAATGCTCAACACATCATTAAGAACAACATGCCTTCCCAACAACCATCCTCAGCCAGAGAGCCCTTAGCAAGCAGGGAGAGAGGGAGAATACTTAAATTTCTGCCTTTGTGAAAAACCGGTAACAATTTTCCTAAGAGAGCCCTTTAGTTTACTTAACAATTCTTAGCTTTTGTCCAGTTTCTTTGCACAGTGGGAGCTGTATGTAAAAGCAATGGTTAGAAGCTCCTACTCCCCGAATCTCTCACTGCTGTGATGAGGTTCTTCAAGCGGAGGCATAAAAGTTAGCCCCCACTATGCAGCAGCGTCACTCACACTGGGTTTGTGAGAGGTAAAGATGTGAGTAATTCTCCTCTCTTACAAAAAAAAAACCCAATAAAACACATTTCATATGCCAAGAGGAGACCATCTCCCCACCAGCTATCTTTACTAGAAGGGCCCTTGAACACCCTTGAGTTCATTTATGCAGCTGATATTGGCAAGGCTTGTTTTTTTCCTCTTACTGGTGATTGTTGCTATTTTAGGGGAAATGCTGTTCGAAACAAAAGCACCTGTAATCACTGACACTTCATAAAGTGTCCTCAGGCACAAAAGCAGCCAAACAATGGAAGCCTCCTCATACATTTGCATATATTTGGTTTCTGTATTCAGAGGAAGTTATTAGACATACAGAATGGTTGAGAATGCTGATATATAAAGACAATTGCCTGATATATTTAACTTAGCCTTTCCCCGCACCCCAGCTTAAATACTGCTTAAAATGGTATTTTTAATATAGCACAAAAAAAAATTTCCACACAACTACATGGTCATGAACTGAGATTATAGCAGCATATCCTACAAATAACAGCTCAGGTTGGTAGATATCCAGACACAGTCCCTAACGAATTAATATTAATTAACATTGTATGTGCAACCCCAGACTCCAGGTGATACCCTGAAAACTTAACTTTCTCTTGGTATATTAACAATTTTTCTTTTAAAATTATAGCAGTATTTGTGGTTTTTTTTGCTTTCCTGGGGAACAATACATTTGTACTCTCCTAGTGGCCTTCTGCCTCTGAAATTTGTCCAGTTAGCATCATATACAGGAAAGAAACCATAAACTGGTCATAGGTTTCCTAAAAGCAAGTGTTCCTAAACTGTCCTCTTCTCCAAATAATACCTCAAACACCTGCAAAAGTTAGCAACACACAAAGTAAGACTATCTAATTGTAGAGTTGAATACTATCTTATTACTAAAAATTGGGGAAAAGTTTCATTTAGTAAACTTTGGCCAACTTAATATTATCATTTTAATACCAAGATAAGCTTCTGAAATCATCATCACCAGAACTACTGTAAAATTAAATAAAATAGCAAAGGGAAAAATAGAGCATTAAATAGTCATATAAAAAACAGCCTTCCTTAAAAATTGCAAATATGTTAAATATGAATCAACTTCTAAAAAATAAACCAGAAAATTGTCACAAGCTTATAGCTCTCGTACAGCTTATAAAAGCATTACCATTTTTTAGTTGTAATTAATTCTCCCAAACCAAATATATTCAGGAATATTTACATTCATTTTTCCCTCCTGCTACTACTACCCTTTATCTGAAACAATTGTTTCACTTTCTTCTCTGGTGCCTGCTCCCAAACCAGTAATCACACTCAGCATTAATTGTGCTGCATTTAACGAGCCAAACTCTTTCTGTACCCTGGACATGGTAGGCTTTCCATTTTTTAATTACCCTAGCTCCACCTGTCCCAGTTCAAATTCCTTTTCCATAAGCACAGCTAAACAAAACTGCCAGGTGAGGTCCTTGCACCATGATGTAGATGATGAATGCTCACCTATCTCTACCCAAATGAAGTTTCTTAGTGGCTAACACCACAGCCTGTTTTATGGACTCAACTTACAGACACCTCTGATACGTGGGGTTACAATAGGTTTGGTTTTTTTTACTTGTTAATTTGTCACTGAAGGCGTCAACTCAGTGAAGAAACTGGTATAAGGCTAAAAAAACTACAAGTCCCAGAACTTCTTTATCCCTAAAGCCATATACACAGCACACAGCATTAGAGTGTAAGGCTGGGCACACATTTTATCTCCTTGGTCCAAGGAAACATGTTGATGATGATGATGATGTCACATGTGATAGTGACAGTAATTACTACCATTCTTACTATTAGTATTACTAATGCTAATGCATGGGGGTTTTCCAGTTCAACATACACGCACCAAAAAAAAAAAACCAAAAAAAACCCCACGAACCCCATGTTCCAGCCCACCACTGCAGCCATTTTATGCTACAAAAGGGAGTTTATCTACAATGTGCAGCACAAGGATGCAGTATGAAAGCATAGGGGACTGTTTGAAAGTACAAAGCCTGTGGGAGTTAATGGCTACCAGCACTGTCCAAACTGGCAGCCAGGAATGATATTTGGAGCCGTTTCCTAAGCCATACCTGGCCATTGTCTTGAAGAGGGCATCAAAGCTCATCAAGAAGCATGCTATAAATTAGAGACCATGCTAAAAACCAAGCAGTGCAATCTATGCAAGTATTTAGTAGTCTACAAGTAATGCAAAAGGATGATCCTGCACTTCCCAAAACTGAGTTTCATTACATTTCTGTTATTATTATCTTCAAATTCATCTGATTTTTCCCATCCAACTTATCTCAATCATCTTCCTCTGTTGACAGTCCCTCCTAAATTTGTGTCAACTGCAAAAACAGAGCACTAAAACTTATTAGAATTTAATTAAAAATACTAATTACTCCATTAACTTCTTGATCTTTAGGAAATCCCACTTCTTTTTCACCCTCAAACCAATATTTTGCTTTTCAATACAATCTACAATCACATCCTGTTAGCCAGCTCCTACACTTCCTAATATCCCATATACTAAGCTTCATCTTCCCAGGTTTAGTAAGTAGTTTTTGTCATTCCTCTCTACAAATAACTTCAGTATTGTTACACTGCAGAATTATTCTTGTGATTCCAGATTCCCTCAAAACCATCAATTCCAAATCAACAAACTTATTTGCAAATGTCCTCTGAAACCTGGGGTACAAGCTTTGTAGTTCTCCAGAACAGAACACAATAAGCTCTGGAAATTCAGATACAGTAATTCCCTTTCTCATACAATTCATAACCCCTTGTGCTTTTGATCAGTGCAGCCTTATAGAACAGAAGACCCAATTCTTCATTACTCCTTTATTCATACAGTTGAAAAACTTAATGCTGAAGTTTTATAAGGATTTAAAAGTAGTGTAAAGTGTAAATCAGTCTTTTAGAGTACTACAACTTTTATTACACTTTCATGGCAGTCTCTTTTGAGCTGTCTTAATACTCTTCAATTAGTTATTTAAACACATGCTTTGGTTCAGACAATGGTAATGTAGGCTGACAGCAATAAACACATTAAACTTTTTGAGCTTTTCAAATTCTGACCCTAGTGATGAGCTTCTGATGAGTCCAAATTTTACTGTTAAGTCAATCACTTGGATGATTACAGATGATTTTTTCTAAAATAAGCATTCTACTTCAAAACCAACTTCTCAGCTAGTCTCCCTAGTCACTTCCAAGAGCTCCTGAATCTGACATATCTCTAAGACAAGTAATTGAAGAAATGGAAGGTGAAATACAGCCTCTGACAGGGGACAAAGCAGATAAGGCATTTTACCCTTTTGCATTTGTAAGCTTGCGAAAGGACCATTGGCTGAAATGGTGAGCTCCTGATTCATTCCAGGATGTACTCCACTTTCTGGCAGTTCAGGCAGATTATTTTTGTTTTAATTATTTGTTTTGTGGAAAAAAGCAAACATATTTGCTCCCTTTTCCCTATGACAGAAATAAGTTCAACTGTGGCATGTCTCCAAGAACTCCTTTCCTCCAGCAAATCTCAGACTGGGAAACCAGATTCAGTGAAACTTTCTTACTATCCTAGACTTGTTTGTGCAAGAAACATTTGGAAACAATTCAAACATGAATTTAAAGAGTTTTGTGCCTCTAGTTACATGGTAGTACTTCGGGTTGATTTGGTTTTGTTTTTGTTTTTTCCGAAAAGGAGAGGATTTGCTTTTTTTTCATTCATTGAAATTATTAAATACCTTTAAGAATATACTTTCTCTTTTTTTTACCTCTTGTTCTATTGAAAGACAGTATAACAAAAAGCATAGCCCAATAAGTATTCCACAAAACAACCAAACCTCTGACCTTATTCTCCTCTCAACAACTGAAAGAAAATAATAGGCGTTAGAGACTTTTTTTGATAAAAACGCTTTATTTCTGTGCTAAGAGGCAGTTTATTTATTATTTATCTACTCTTCTATTCATTCTAGCATCCCCTTTGACTGTAATAATTACATCTGCGAGACCAAAGAAAAAAAGATTATTTCTTAAAGTTGTTTTTGGTCCTTTTTCTTTGACAGAACTTCTTGTCCAAGCTTCCTCTGTCTCTCTGGAATTCAATGAAAGCCATACACTGAAATCACGTAACTTGAAGACTCCTCCAATATTAGCAACCTTAGGACTCACACTGAGAGAACAACACTTAGAAGAAAAAAATCCCAAACAGCAACTTTTCAGAAGCACTGCATAATTCCTGACCTACCACTAATGTGTAGAAGCACAGAAGAATTGGTTTTGGAGCCAAACCTATCAAGTAATCAGATGGATGTTCCTTCCTCTCTTCCAAAGACAGCTAATTGTAGAATTCTTGTGAAGAAGTAGAAAAACAATAAAAAATATTCCCACATTTACATTTAGGGAAGTTAAAACACAGTCTATTTATGGTCTGTGTGAAAATATCCATGTATACAGGAATATGCACTGCACCTTGCCAGATTTAGTTTCTGACATCAGATGCAAAGCAATATGTGTGAGCATGCAGCTTGCACTGGAAGAATGCTTTAACAGAAAAAAAGAACCAGCAAATCCTTCGATATGCTCCATCCCAGCAACGCAGTCCAATAGCACAATGATTTCTGAGAAATAGCACTACATTCTCTCAGAAAAATAAGTAATCATTTTATACCAGAAAGCTCTGGCCAGACTGAAATCCCTCATTCTCAGGATGGATTCAATAATAAACAAACTCCTAAAGGGAAGTCATACAAGAGAGACATTCAGGGGAAAGAAAAAAAGCAAAAACAATCTTTCCTACTTCAGGAAAACAGCTATTTATGTCTTCTCTGTATATCATAAAATTAGATTCCATTAAAGACATATTATTCCATAAATATAAGAAGTAAACTCCTATCAAGTGTATAAACACTTATTCTTTTGAAGTACTGTTTCCTAAATAGTAAAAATTCATTCCACTTTTACTAGAACTGTTGGAAATGCTGGTGAAAAATCTCAGAAGTTTCATCATCTGCATCTATTTTTAAAGAATGTTAACAACTCCCCTATTATGGTAACTCCAACAAGCAAAGTATTTTTTAAAAGCAAACTGGTTTTGTTGCAGGTTTTTTTTATTAGTTTTCCCAAAATATATGAGTAGAGAAAATACTAGAAAAGATAGAGAGCTTTTTAGTATAGGCTGCATGTTAATGAATTATTCATATAAGTAACTGGTCATTACTACCTACAGTTCTTCTTCTGTGGGTCTCTGCATCTTAGCTACCCTTCCCAAGCTACTGAGGATGAATTCAGGTTCACTTCCCCAATAGGAGACCAAAACATCTCATTTTCTTTCTGTGGGTTTTATCACGAATTATTTTTGCCTGAACGCCCTTCTCTAAAATCTCACTAAAGCTTTTCACAGGCAAGATTATTTTACCGTTTATAGTTTCTCTTCTTTTAATTAATAACCTAGGATATAATTGCAATATGACATTTCAGAGAGTGCAATTACAGTTTAATAAACCATCCGGGGCATTTAAAGGCAAAGTGCCCTAGTTTTTCAAGTACTCTGCATTATTTGCATACTCTTTGACATGCTTTGTGGTTTAGTCTGATGCGGCTTTTCTAATTAGAAATAAACAGAAGTTAATCATTCAGGAGGCAAAGGGAAAGGCACAGTCAGAAAAAAAAAAACCCAACAACTTATTTTCCAGTTATACATTTATCCCATGAAATAATTTAGACACAGTTTATCCTTTTTCTTTTATCTTTTTTCCAAATGGACTGACAAAATAGAGTGACAGTGACAAGGGGAAAAAGAAAACCCAGCAAATAATACAGAAACTTTAAGACAGAAAAATGTTCTGTTAATATGAGTCTATATATTACCTCTGTCCACATTACATTTTCTGGGCAGTACCTTGTAGAGTTCTTCCACAGAGAACAAGAAACACAGTTAGATAACCAGATGATTCAGAAAGGAAGAATTTGATAAGGATATCACCCAAGTTGTAAATGGACTCTGCATGACTCATTTGTCACATAAGAAAATCTATGGTATTATTCCATTACTCATTCTCTAATATTCTGGGACTATCTCCAGTGGGGATAATTACCTGGGAAAAAAGTACAATCATATTATCTAGGAACAAGGTTAGATGTCTATACAATGGAAAACTTTATTAAATAAAGCAAGTGATCTTGCAGGAAGATCAGAGAAGATAAGGAAGCTGTGAGCATAGGAAGTTGTTGACAGACTTCATAATACTGAGCAAAAACCAAATAAAATAGTCATAATACTGAATAAATACTGGTTTAAAGTATGTAATTTACCCTCCACTTCCAAACTACTATTTTCCAAAATAAGTCACAACCAGAAATGTCAAGATCTTTGAGTGCCTCTGCTACACACAGGCATCTCAGTACTTTCTCAAAATTACTAACTTTGATAATAATTTTCCCTGAAAACATGTTTTCCAAATCCAGACTACTTCTTAAGTCAACTATTTTCACAATAAATATTTATTGTGATGAAATACGCTCAGAATTATGGGAAAATGAAGAAACTGGACCAACTCTCTAAGGAAAAATTACTAGGTATTTTTTCAAAGAGACAAAATAAAAGTTCTTTTTATTCTTATAGTAATGGCAGGATAGGAAATGATGTATCAACTCTTCTTAGCAGTTCTCTATGAGAACTTTTTTTCCCCTTGCAAAATCTTACCTTAAAATATGGATTTTCCACTATTATCCTAATAAGTTGCTAATTATTCTAACTAAATGTGTGAAAACTAGCAAGCTCAAGGTTTTGAGAAGCATGCAGTGTGTTGTCCTTCTTGCTGTGTGTATATTCCAGGTTATTAATTATTATTTGACTACTTCATTCTATTTCTTTTTTTGGGTGTTTTATATTGTGTCATTTAAGTGTTGGCTAGAACAGGTCCCTCAAGCAATACCAATTGTTCACTCAAACCCTCAATAGTCTCACCACTAATTTAGTGATCATGAAACAGATCTAAACAAGGTATGTTTAGTTATGTTCGGCACTACACATATTACTCAGCCTTAAGAACCTTCACAGTAATATTCCAGTCTGCACAGAGCTTTTTTTCCCTTTTCCTTCCCCTCTTCAATTTGTAACACTCATCTAATAAAGAACTTTTCAAATGCAATGACTTTAAATCCACAGCTGTTAGGAGGACCACAGAAAAGCCCGTGACCACCAGGTGCTTGCCTTATGCTTGTACTGGGAGATTTTCTTTTGCTCATTTCCCATTAAACTCTTCATGAAGTATTTTGGTTCAGAAGGTTGTCAAAAGTACTTGGTACTTTTATAGTGAGCAAACACACACACCCTCTCCCTCCCCAGTTCTAGGAAATAGAAACTAGTATGTGCTCATGTCCCCAGCACCTGTGGGAGCTGCTACCAAGGCAGATGGCCAAGAGGAGGATGAAAAGAAGATGGGTGAGGGAAAGAAGGAACCAGACGGACAATCCAAGATGGTATTCATCTAATTCTTCACGGTTCTATTTTCCCATTTCTTCCCTTCTGTCTCTCTGTCTGTTCCAGACTGAAAATCAGTTGCCCTTTTTCAAGACATTTTACAAATTCACAAGCAAACTAAATGAAAACATTAATTCTGCTTTTACAGAACTCAAAATGGTGAGCAAAATAAGTGTTCACTGATAATGGCAAAAATGCTAAACAAAATACATTTATCCCTGCAAAGCAGGGCTTTCTGGTTATGTAACTCTCCAATCATATAGACGAAAATCTTTTTCACAGCAGTCCAAAAACATCTGGAATTTATCTTCCTCAGTTCCTGACCACCCCTGCATTTTATCTCTGTTTCTCAACCTCCTTACTCCATTCCTGAAACCTGTTCTAATACTCATGTAAACCATTACTAAAAAGCATGTAATTAGACTTAAATCAATAGCTGGATATCTGGATTGTGCAGTGGCAAAAGTCAGGCAATTCCACTGAAATAGCCCCTGAGGGATATCCTCTGCTGCTCCACAAGGTTTTGGATTTTACTTTCTGCATTTTGACTGATTAATACAAAATGTACCTTGGCATTTTTGCTGCTTATAACGAAAGAGGTTTGCAACATTCAGCAAGATAGACTTACATTTGCCCAATATTTCTAACACAAACACTACCTTAAATTTTCTGAATTACTGCAGCAGATTTTTATTATTCATACACACACACAACATGCACACATACACATTCTCTGTTGGTAAAAGCAGTAGCTGTTTAATGTTTTTTAATGAGAATTAAAAATCTGTTTATTTGATTTAATCAGCTCATTGAGCATTCTCTTTGTTCCTCTAATGCCTTGAATGGGGATGTCAAGGCATTTGATAGCACACAGCCGTGACAATAATCTCAGGAGGTTATCCATCGCTGCCATTTATAATAACTAATGCATTTTAGTACTAACAAGACAGCCATACTCATTACAGGGGAAATCTACTCCTCCCCATGCATAAAAGCAAGAGCAGCAGCTGCCTTTGAGCAAGGAATTATGGAGGTCTTTTGGATATAGAACCCATTTGCAAAACGGGAGCTGGCTCTGTAGCGCTCCAGAAAGGCCCAGTCACTCCATCACCTCTCTTTCTCAGCATCTAGACTAAGGAGCAAATCATAATTATCTCTTAAGTTTACCTTCAAAACTTCCTCCTGTTATACCACATTCAGAAGTTGCCATGAACTCACTGATCTACTCTGCCACTGAGTATGAGTGCTATGGGACTCGCTAGGAAAAAGAACCTTCCATATTCAGTCATGGATAGCTTTCAGGCTATACCTGCACATGGCATCTATAACATTAGACTCTGAATAAATGGCTGTATGAATTAAAAATCATACCCATTTTCACTTGAAATATTAGAACCGCCAATTATCCTCCTCTGCAAAAGAAACTCTGAAAAGAGCTGTTCAGCACCAGTGAAGACCACTAGAACTTCAATCATCTTCTAGCCATTTCAATCTAATTTTAGTTTCTTGAACACAAAACTGAATACTTTTGGCCACAATCAGTTGATACATCTATGTAAAAGCTACCTTAGGGTAAAAGACAACAGCAAAGACAATTTTTTTTTCTGGAGATGAAAATGTAGGCTGTCCCACTTACTAAGTACACTTACTGTGTTTCTTTAAACAGTTACCTCCTATTCCCGTTTCCAATTCACTACAATAATCTTCCCTGATACTCACCCTACTTCTCTTTACAAATTCATCAGTGTCAGAAGTTGTACTTCATGATGAACAAGAAAAATTTTCAATAGGCTTCAAAGGATTGTGCAATGCTGATTAGCATTCATTTGAATGATGTGTGCACTCAAGAGGGCAGGTAAAATAAGTCAATATGGTTAACACGAGTGTTCATTCGATTGGTTTCCAGAGAATTACATGATTGTTTCAAGTAAGGCAATTTTTGTATCTTTTCTTAAGTTACTAAAATAGAAAAAGTTGAGCCATTATCCTTTAGCCTTGAAGAGAGATGATGACTTGGTTTTTCTCACTAAATTGCAGCTCCAAACCTTCAAAGAAAAAAGGAAAACTAGACTGCAAAGGCTATCATAAAATGACCATAAAGTCTGTCAGGATTTATCACTGTCAGGTTTGTAGTGTGTGTTTTTTGATTTTTTTTTTTTTTTTCCTGATCCAATGGTTACTTCATTTGTAAAATTTTATTTTGTTTTATACTTTATCTTACATGGAACATGTGGTTGCCTTTACCTGCACAACTCAAAACATTTCTGGGATTTGTACTGCAGACTAATGCCATTATTTAAGCATTCATATTCATGTTTATGCTCCATGGCTGTAGAAATATTGTGAATATCAGTCACTAAAGTCCCATCTCAAAAAAGCACAATATAACCTCTGTGTACTAACCAGCTAATTGCAGCCTGAGGTAGCAGGACAAGCTCTGTTCCGCAATATGGAGAGAAATAATAAATTCCTTAAATGCAGCAGAGTTACCTGAGAGCCCTACTCAGTGACACTGAGATCAAAAGATGACTAAATAGCAGCAAAGCACAGTACATGCAGTGATGCTTACCTGTTTTTCCTAGAGCTGACATCTAAAAGAGCTATTATTACTGAACTGAAGAAGTAAGTTTTCAGAAATATGATATCCAAATTTTCATTAAGTTCTCCTAGAGATGAACCTCTGATGCTGCAGAATCAGACTCTCCCTTTTAACAGAATAAATGGATGTTTTTAAGCCTTTATTTGCTAACCACATGATCGTACAGCCCAAAGCAGCAGCCACAGATACCACAAATTATCTTAAAAGAGAGGATAATTTCCATGCCACATATTTTGAGTGGCACATTTTAATGGCTGCTCAGTCTGACGACTTGGGTATCATGTCCTGTATTTGAAGAGTGCATCATTCTGCACAGGTAATTGCACTGACTAGAAACTGCATCTCCCCATCAGAACTGATTGAGGAATTCATTTACTCCATTTGGTGGTAGGTTTGAAATCATCTTGGATCCCTGACTCACTCCATTAACTAAAGCTAAGTCACCTCCTGGTGAAATATTCAAGGCTTCTTGAGCAACAGGGAAAAATTATGTAAGCAATAAAAGATAGCATAAATGTCAATTTAATCACAATGTAGTCTAGTAAGAATGGAGTTATTTCACAGATACCTGTTGTATGCCCTCAAAAGAACTCGCATGCAAGAGAAATTGTTAGGTAACAAATCTAGGTGGGTAGAAGTGACAGACACTGGATTTGCCTTGTGCAGTGAAGTGTGAAGGGAGGGGGAGCTTCTTTTCCAGCTGTAATGAATTCAGTGCAAGCACATTAACAAGCCACTTCTATTCTGATTTATCTTTACCATCAATTAGATAACTTTTATTTATGCCTTAGGGCTGTGCTGTGTTGGCACTTGCTGTGCACTGTTACCCCTGTGAATTTATTAGCCAAAGATGTAATTTAATCAGTGATTTCAATTTACCACAA